>NC_083096.1:70574759-71863129 GCF_949774975.1 Lagenorhynchus albirostris
CCAGCAGCCCCTACCCTCACTACTCACCCGGATTCAAAGCACCAGGCTCACTCGCCCTCAAGATCCTGTCTCCCGGTCCTGGATTGAGACCAGGATTTTCTACCATGTTTTCTCACTGTTTTAAAGAGGGGCTATCTGAAGCCCAGGGCTGGGAGAAGAGGTCCAGAAAATTAGGGTGGACTTGGGGACGGTGGCCCCCACTCAGCTGTCCTGTTAGACTGATATTCTGCCAGGAGACTTGCACATGGGAGACAGTGGGAGTGAGGTGGGAGCTTGGATGCGTAGCGCAGGGCCCTTTGTGATTTGCTGTGTGCAGTCGATGTGTGTAAGAGTCACATGGGTGTGTGTCACCGTGTGTGCTGGCGTGTCTCTTGTAGGTGTGTGTGTCCCTGTCAGTTTTGATACAGATTATATGAAATTAATTAGGGGCTTTACGTTAGCTACTTCTCTCCTGTACACCCCCCAGCTCCCGACTCCTTCCCTCCGGACAAGCCTTCGACAATCCCACCTCTACCCCAGGTGCAGAGGACTGGGTGAGGGCACGTGGTGCCAGCCGCCGGGTTTGAGCCCTCGGAGCAGGGGCGGCTGCCGGCGGAACTGAGGCAGGGCTGGGCCGGGAGACCGCCAGCCGAGGCGAGTCCGAAGCCAGAGAACGGGAGGGAGGGGCGGGAGCTGGCCCGGCCGAGCCGGCTGGGCGGGAAGCAGGCTCCATCCTAATCCCCAGGCCCCGGTCCGACTCCCAAACTGCTGGTCAGAGTGGAACGGGCGGCCGGAGCCACGCCGCCTCCAGCACACACCGCGCTCGGAGCGCACCGACAGAGACGGAGCCCGTGGGGCCTGACACGGAGCGGACCCCTCCGGGGCCCCCACGCTCCGCATCTGTCCCCAGGCGTCCCGGATCGACGCCCCTCCAAGCCCAGATCCCCAAATCTGCCCCTCCCCGCGACACTTCCCCTCTCGGCCCTCTCACCGCCTCCGGGGCTGAGCGCTCGGGGAGCGGGCACTCCGGCGTCCCCGGTTCCTGAGCAGCGTCCGGAACCTCCTCCTCGGCTCCCGCCGCCGCCGCCGCCGCCGCTTCTGCTGCCGCCGCCGCCTCTTCCGCCCGCGGAGCCGGAGCCCGAGCCCAGCGCCGCCTCACCCCACCCGGCTGGCCCGTGATGTCAGAGCCGGGGAGGGGCGGGGGGCGGGGAGCGGCGGGAGAGGGGGTGGGGAGGCAGCAGGGGGCTGGGGTTCTGGAAGACTCCTGGGACGGGGGCAGAAGTGCGGGAGGGCTGGAGTAGCGACGACGCCTCCTCCCCTAAACAGCGAGCCCCAATTCTCAGATTTAATTCTTCCCAAAGGGACACACGCCTTCCCTTACGACCTTTCGGTGACCACAGTGGCTGGGACCCTGGGAGGCAAAGAGTAAGTTAGGGTTTAAGGGTTTGGAAGTCCTTTGGCCTCTGGATCCTCTTAGATGCTTGACTCAGTATTTGTAAAAACCTTTTCCCCTTATGGGTCAGGGGAGCCGTAGTAAAAGACAGCGCAGATTTATCCACCTTGGAAGGTGGGGGAGGAGGAAGGAGTAGGGGCAAGAAGCAAAATGGGGGCCCCCTTCGCCCGCTCAGGAGCCACAGATCTTCTTTCTCTAGGATGATGCCTGCTGGCCCCTTGTGTTCCTCTCACCCTTCCCAAATATACCACCCTCCCGCCTTCCCCCCACCATGATGTAATTGTATTTCTGGGGAGAAAAAGAGCAGCAGTGAGCTCAGCATGCAAATATAGACAACTTGCAGAGCCACGCTCGGCTCTGTCTCCTAGCTCTGCCCCTCTGCCCAGGCCCAGCATGGCAGCTCTCACTTCCCTTCTACCCCAGGGACTTTCCTCCCCCAGATCCTTAGCCATACTGAAAGAGGGAAGGAAGAAGATGATCTGTTATCATCTCCAGCCTAAGAGGTCTCTCCTCAACTCCGGCAGAGCCTGGCCCGGGGACAAGGTCTGAGCCCCATCAGTGTCTGTGCCACCTCCAGGAGCGCCCCGGCTTCACTTCAGTTCCAGCCTGGCAGAGACCCCTCAGGAAGCCTCAGGTGAGCCCATCCTTTCTTGAGTCTACACTGCCCCTACAAGAGGCTCAGGCTGCTGCTGCTTTGGATTTCACAGCCCTTCTCTTTGCTTTCGCCATCCTCTTCCCCCAGTGTGCCATGTCACTGCCCCTTTGATAGCAACACACCCTCATAATTTGCCTTTGCATATATCTCATTTGTTCTGAGTTGTAGGGCCAAAACTCATTTTGTTGACCCATCTTTGAGACTCAGGGAAGCTGAATGACTTATCTACAGTCAGTGAAAGGTCCAGGTCTTTCAGGTAATGGGGATTTGGGCTTCATGCTGACTCTGCTCCTTTCTTAGGTAGGTTATGCCTCTGAGCCTCATTAAGGGCAAGACGGGGACACTGATGCCTATCTCACAGTGTTCTTCTGAGTTTTAGAAATTGTAAGTCTCTAGTGACTGGCACAGATGGGTGGTTAAAACATGGGAGCTATTATTTAGTCTGGGGCCTTCCACTGACCTATGCTAAAGAGTTAAGTTCCATAATATTTTTGTATTGGCCCAGTGCCCGTACTATGTATTAAACATTTATTAAATGGGTGCAAGTTGGATGAATACGTGGTTTCTACTCTATACTGCTGCCACCAATTCCAGGAAGACTTCCTGGATTTGTCTGTGGAGGGTGAAAACTCCTCTCACCTCAGGTCTCATTCTTCCATACTCAGAGATCCTCTAAGTTGTCCAGCAACACTTTTATACCCAGTCCATGAAAGCTGTAACATCTGTTAGTTATGGGCTTGTTCAGTTGTTTGGTTCCTCCCCCCCTACTCCTTACTCCTTTACACTTACCCCAGCCTGGGCCTGTGCTGGAGAGAATGTGGGTCCTTCCTGCCAAGATCGCCAGCAGGCTCAGGTCTGGGGGATGCCCTTTGAACAAAGCTCAGCGTCTCCTCTGCACTCCCATAACCACCACTCTGATTCGTGTTCTCCTACCTCCATCAGATTATTATAACTGTCTGATAAGAGTTGGACTCCCTGCCTCTGGTATCTCCATCGGCTTCCTTCCCTCTATCTATCCTGCTCATCACTGCCAGATTAAATGTTGCCCTTCCTCCCCAGCTCACAGGACTAAATCCAAACACCTCTGCGACCTAGCCCCGGATGCCCACCCAACCTCGTGGCCACCACTTGAACCTCTCTTCTTGTCTCCTTGGTCTCCTCTGTGCCCCAACATGGCACACGCATTCTGGCAGTGCTTTTGATGTTTTCACTACTTGAAATGTCTCCTCCCCAACTCCTTTGCCCTAATCAAATCCCACTATTCATTTAAGGCCTAGAAAATGCTCACTTCCTTTATGAAGCCGTCAAAGCCCACTCTCATCTCTCTCTTCTGAGGCCATTGTATTCATTTGTTCCTTCTTTTAACAAACATTTATTAGGGACTACTTTTGGTGTGCCAGGCCCTGTGGACACAGAGAAAAAGCCTGGGGTCCTGCCTTCAAGGGGCTCACAGTCTGGTGGGGAAGACAGACATGTAAATGAAGAGCTAGTACTAGAATAGAGGTGGACAGAATAGAGTGCAGTGGGAGCCCAGAGGAGGGAGCTGCAGGAGGGGCCACCTTTGGGAAGGCCGCACCGAGGAAGTGTTTTTGGGGCTCAGTCTTGCATTCAAATAAGAGCTGCAAGGGGGGGGTGCTATCAAGCAGCACATAATCGCTTAATTACATATTGCTTTGTATTTTTCTTCAGTTCTTCAGTGTGCTTGTCTTGACTTCCCAGTGAGGCTAATCAGCTCGAGAGCAGGGACAGGCCCAGCACTCTCTGTTCTCCCAAAGCCTGACAGCAGTGCTGGACAAACACCATGTGTTCAGAAAAGCCTTTTTGACTTGCAGCAGATAAATAATCCAAGCTTCTCTGGGATAACTGCCTAGAGGGAGGAGCCCCACCCCCCTGCTATCACAGTCCCCTAACAAGGTACCCACACCTTAAATCCCCATCCTCTGGCTGCCTCCCTCCTGCCATAGGGGCGAGACCTCATCAGCAGACACTTGCTCATGTTGCCCCAGATCGTTTATTGAGGTCTCTCATTTGACCCAAGTACATTAACAAGAGATTGCTAAGATATAGCTCCAAACACAGTACCCTCCCGTCCCCCTGGCCAGGGATAGGACAGTCAGAAGGATAGAGGACTTGAGAGAGTGGGGGAAGAGTGTGCTCAGCTGGAGGGAGCAGAAGAGAGATAGGGGCCCATAGATACGGCAAGAGGGAAGTCACAAGAAAGCATGTAGGGAGTGATGGAAGAAACAAATAATCGATACAGGGACATGGTGGGACTGGAAACAGAAGTCAGATGGGATAGCTGGGCTGGTGTGTAGGGAAAAGTAGCTCCTTGAATCTCAGCATGCAGCATAGAGACCCCAGTGGGCCCCATGGCAGAGAATGACCTAGTGTCCCTGGAGGAGCTCAGGGAAGGACAGGGAAGGAGGAGGGGGCAGGAGGACAGCAGGTGGGGCTAGGAGATGGCTGCCACAGCAACTAGTCATCATCGTCGTCGTCATCGTCATCATCATCCTCTGTGTTGATCTCGCCCTCCAGTACATCCTCCAGCCAGTCCTCCAGCTCCTCAGCAGAAGGCAGGTCCTCTTCATCATCCATCTCCATCCATACGCTGTCCGCCTAGGACATGGCACAGACAAGGCGTCAGAACTAAGCCCGATTCAGGTCTTTAGACCTGTCCTCCCACTCACTGGACTCTGTACATCCTCTGTCCCTTCTCTTCATCTGTCAGTGGGCAGGAAAACTGTCCAGGTGGGGGTCTAGGGTGGAATAGTGACAGTGGGAGTAGAAAGAATGGCTGGATCAGCAAATAGACCTTCTCCCTTCAGTCTTTCTTACAAGCTCTTGCCATGCTGAGCTTCCTAAAACAGACCTCTCTATCATGCCCTTAATGCAAAACCACTGGTGGCTCTTCATGGCCTGGAGAATAAAGTCAGCAACTCTTTAGCATTCAAGACTTTCCAATACCTGCTTTTCTAGCACCATCCTCAGAGATCTCTAGACTCTCAAGCCATAAGAAACGACTTGCCTTTTCCCAAATCTGATATTCATTTTCCTACTTTTTGACCTTTTGCACTAACTTTTTCCATCAGTTTGGAAATGACTCATATAATTTGCACTTGTAGAACTCTTATACACGGTACAATCTCCAGTGTGTTTTAATTTTTTTAATTGTTTAGATTTAATTAATTTTTTATATTTTAAAATTGAGGTATAGTTGATTTACAACAATCTCCACTTTAAACTCTACTCCTTTTAAACCCTCTCTGATTCTCAAGCAGAAGTCACTTTGATTTCTCTGCCTTCCTGGTGTTTTCTTCGTATCTCTATTATAGAGTTTATCAGATTTGGCCTGGTAGTTAACGGAATACCTACCTCCTCAGTTAGACTGAGAATTATATGAAAGCAGGCTGTGACTTATTCAACTCAACAAATATCTTTGAAGCATCTATCTGTGTGTGAATGAGAAGATTTCTGCTCTCAAAAAGCTCAAAGTCTACTGGAAGAGACAGACATGATACATGAATAGCCATATAAAAGTCATGTTCTCAATGCCAAATGGGCTCTGGGAGTGCCAAGGAGGGAACAATTCCAAATGGGAGATCTGGAAAGACTTCATGGAGAAGAGAGGATTTGAACTGGGCCTTGAAGGACGAGCAGTCAGTTCCAACAGGTAGAGGCAGGGGTGTGTTCAGGGCAGGAATCTCTCCCTCTTTCCAGCCATTAGACTGGGCATGTCTAACTCCTCTGGGGAGGGCTCAATTCCTAGTTAGCAGAGCAGAGGAGGACTAGCTATGTTGGGAAGGAGAGTTGGGGGTCAACCGGGGATGAGGGAAGGAAACTCACATCAGTAACATTGACGACTCCTATCTGTGGGGCTGACAGGTCGATGTTAAACGTCTTCTCCCAGTATGGAACCAGCTGTGGAGAGATCACATATGGCAACTTAATGGAGGCTAGGAACACCTGAGTCCAGGAGGGTGAGTGTGAGTGTGAGGGTCAGCCATGGGTAGAGAGAGGACAGTGAACCCACGGTAGATTGGTGGATAGGTCCAGCTATAGTGCCTGAAGGGAATGGGTAGAACTAAGCAGTTAAAGGGTAGATATCCCCAAAGGAAAGTATCAAGAGGGTCAGCTGGGGACATTGGTCCCTCCTTTCCGAGGAAAACTTGATAGGAAACCTTGTTCTGCTCCTGGATCTGCTACTGATTGGCCTTGTGACTTTGGGCAATCACTTCTCCCTGGACCTCAGTTTCTATATCTCTAAACTAAGGTAGTTATACTCTGTAATTGCCAGCGGTCCTCACATTTCTGTTTGTTCATCTAGTTCCTCTTTCAACGAAGAGTGTTAGGTGTTGGGGATTCAGCTGGGAACAGAGCCGTGCCCTGAGACATGGAATCTCTGTGCTTTGATTCTGTGGTTGTTGACACCCACATGCAAGGTTAATGCGCCCTTCTGCTCCCCCAAACTCTGGATTTCTCTAGAAGGAGCCAGCCCCGGGCACATGAGCTCTCTGCTCAGCCTCTGCTCTGGGAATCCTGTTGTTCCCACACTTCCCATCATCCTGGTTCCCCTTTCTCAGGATGCGCTCAGGGCCCCTGAGCATGCGACAGGATCCTCCACTAGGAGACGGGGAGAGGAACTCTGAAACAGGCTCCCCCTTGAGATGTGCCCTGCCTTGGATAGCCAGTGCCTGAGTGATAGCTCTTACCAGGGGGAAGTCATCAGGGTCAATCCAGATGATGCTCAGGTCAGGATTTTCAGTGTTATCTTGGGCCACAGCCTTGAGAATCTCTAAGAACTCATAGCCATCTTGGAGGGAACACAGGTGATAAGTGCACGGTGGGGCACAGAGGAAACAGGAGTCCAGCTCTCTTTTCCCGCCTCCCACAACTCCGCATGTCTAGCCCCAGGCTGCTTGTAAACTGTGCTGTAAAAAAACCCGTCTTATGTGTTAAAAGCCTATGCTCTGATAAATACCCCATCTCCCTCTCTCACCAGTGCCCCCGCCCCTGCCCCAAATCCAATCCAGTATTCCTCCCTCACCAGGATCAGTTTCCTCTGCAAAGGCCACAATATGGATTCCATCCAGATCGTCCTCCTGTGGGGGGCAGGGAGGGGAGACCTTAGCTATACTCACTGAAGTTAGAGAGCCCAGAACAGGCCCTAGATCTACCTTGGACCTAACTTTTGTGGAAATCCAGCTTCTGGAGCAGGTGTATTCTTGTGGTGGTGAGCCTTTTCCAAGTACACTGCCCCCTTCCACCCCAGGGTCCCCACACCTCCGCTGGCAAACCCTTCATCCCCAGAGCTTAGAGCTCCTCCCTTGTCATCGTCATCAAGTTATGTGTGTCCCCCAACTCCTGACATGTTCTCAAACCCTCCACCTTTGCTGGTACACTGTCTTTCCTATAAGCAAGACATGAGGAGCAGCAGGGTTGGATGTTTCTAGGACTTGAGTTTTCCCATGCTCCTGCGAGGGCCTGGGCCCCATCCGGGGCACTCACCCAGGTCTCATACATACTCTCAGGCTTCAGTTTCCTCAGGGTTGATCTAGAAGAGAAAGAAAGTCACTACTCAGTGGGCAAGAAGGACACCCTTGGCTCCAGAGGGTCCCCATAGCAGAGGCTGCCACAGGGTCATGCCTAGGGCACAGACAGCTTGCAGCCCTGAACAAAGCCATCTGTCAGAGTCTAAGCTCTGGGCACCAGGCCCAGATAACTGCATGGTTAAAGCAGGTAGGAGAGAGGAGGGTGGGCAAGGGGACTGGAAGAGAGACTTTCGGGAGAAAGAACTGGACATCTGGGTGTTCATTCATTCATTCATTCATTCAATAACACTGAGTGTTGCAGATGTTCTAAATGCTGTGCTAGGTGCTGTGTAGACAGAGTTGGACAAGGCAGACATATTCCTGTCCCGATGAAGCGGACCATAATCTAGTGGGAGAGAGTGAGAGAAGTAGTGTTTACGGGTATTTCCAGTTGTGGAGTACTGTGAAGGAAGAGAATCATGTGTGAATGTAGGCCAGGGGTTCTCAACCTCAGCACTAGTGACATTTGGGGCCGGATAATTCTTCATTGCGGGAGGGCTGTCCTGGGCACTGTAGGCTATTTAGCAGCATCCCCGGCCTCTCCCCACTAAATACCAGTAGCTCTCTCTCCAACCACAGATGTCTCCAGCCATTGCCAAATACCCGCTGGAAGACAACATCCTCCCCCTACCTCGCCACTCCCTCCACCCCTGTTGAGAGCCACTGGTGTAGGTAATGTATGAGAAAGAACACAGGCCAGATCTGGATGAGAATCCAGTTCTGACACTACTCGTGGACTCCTTTTAACTGAGGTTGTTAAAAGGATTAAATACAATAAGAGAGAGAGCACCTTGGAGTTCCTGGCAGACCACAGACCCTCAACCCTGGTCTCAGTCAACATCACAGTGAACTGTACACATTTATGGAGCACCTTCTGTGTGTGCTCCAGGCTGTGGGCTAAGTGCTGGGGTGCAAAATATTGTGCAAAATGGTCAGTGTATCAATAAGAACTGATACCAGAAGTGTATTCATCTCTAGGAGAGACCTGCCTCCTGGCTGGCTGAGATCCCCCTAGCCCATCTCACAGACCCGTGTTCTAGCCTGGGGAGGAGCCTACCCTGCTCAGAGGGTTGCCCCTGCTCCCCACCTCCTGTGCTCCTCCACGAAGCTGACAATCTCCTCTTCGCTATTGGGCTTGTCCGGGATGGTCACAGGCTCTTCCATGAAGGCCTCGTAGAAATCGATCTCGTTCAGCTTCAGGGTCAGCTTCTTTGCCACCTTTTGGGGGAGGGGATGGGGGAGTGGGGCAGGGGACACGGGGTCATGGTGAGAGGAAGTATTATGGGGGAGCAGATGTCAGGCAGGGAGTGAGACAACCTGGGCCCTTGTCACACTGCCTCTGTGACACTGGACACGTGTCTTAACTTCTTTGGGCTTTGGTTGAAGATGAGAGAGGGGTGGGTTAGATAGTTTAAAATCTGTGGGATGGGGGAGGCCCGAGGTGGGGTGGGGTTGGGGAGTACTGGTGTGTAGTGGGGGAGGAGGTCCCCCATTGATTCTGGGAGAGGGGGCTGGAGGGCAGCTGAGGGGAGTGAGGGAGACCCAATGCAGCAGCAGGGGGGAGAACCTTGCTGTCGAAAGTGGCGAAGAAGGGGATGTAGGGATGAAACTCCTCCGCTGCGTCCTCGTAGGCTTTGTAATCTGAGGGGGGAATGCAGAGTCAGTCTCTGGGGGAACCAGGGTCTGCCAGGGAACCATACCCCCCTCTGTCTCTCCCCAGTTCTTCTTCGGCAGGTGGGGTTCATTCTGAGACCCACCCCCTCTAGTCCTCTGAGAGTGGTTACGTACAGTGGTGGGGTGGGGGGAAGGGGAATGCCTTGGTGCCTGTCTGTGAAACCCGCAGAGTGCAGGGAGATCAGAGCAGTCGATCGATGGACCCACCATGGCAAGAGCCAGTGCTGGGTGAAGTGGGGAGGTAGGAGGACAGGTGAAGTTGGGGACCAGTGGAGGGGACCGTGGAGTCTGAGGGTTACCCACGCTCTGAGTCTTTGCTCTTGAAGTAGCCAATGAGTTTGTTCTCATCTTCGATATTCTCAAATGCCTGCAGCTCTCGTTCACCCTCAATAAATTCCACAGGGTCCTCTAGGACCTGGAAGAGCAAGGACATTGAAGGAAGAGAGTGAGTTTCTGAACTCAGTGGTAGAGGCAAGGAGAGGGATCAGGGAAAAGTGGGCTGGGAAACGGGGAGGAAGGGGCTCTGTTGCCTGTGTGTGTGTGTGTGTGTGTGTGTGTGTGTGTGTGTGTGAGGCTGCAGTTGGTCGGAAGGGCGTGAGGTCTTAAAGCAAGGCCATTAGGTCCATTAGGTCCAGCGGAGTCCTCACATCAAGCAGAAACTCCACCAGGGTGTCAGCAGAAAACTCGCCGTCATACTCAATGACTTCATCTCCCTTGAATACGTAAATGCTGTCCTCTTCAGTTAGTCCTAGGGAGTGAGCCAGAGGTGTGCCATGATTGCAACCTTCCCACAGGTCCAAGGGTCCAAATCCAGGGTTGCAGCCCATTCCATAATCCCACTAGACCACACATCCTTCACCTGCCCAGCGCACCTCCACTGCCTCTCAGCCCCTCCATCCCCGGTGTCTGTGCCCCTGGATTTAGCCTAGGTGGCTAGTCTGGCCCCAGGGGCTCTCCAGGGGGAAGCTGGGGTCAGGTGGGAACGCTAGGGGAGGACGCAGGGAGATATAGGTCCTAGCAAGATGTCTCCCCGCTTTCTCTGCCTGCCATAACCAGAGACAGATCTTCCTCTTACCTCCTCTGAGGACTCTAGTTGCTGATTCCCAGTCCAGCACTTTAACCTTCAGCTATTACTGACCAGATGACTTCACTACTGGCCACCCCTCCCCCATCCACATCCGGAGTCCAGTCTCAGGCCTGTGCTGCCCCCTGGTGGCTGGTGCTGCAATACCCAGCCCGCGGCTCTGGAGGGGGAGGGGTTGGAAGAGGAGTTTGCAGAGGTCTCTCCAGCCCCACTTGTGTTCCCTGATTTCCCCTTTCCTCCAGAACTTAGCCCCTATTTTTAGGTAGGTATAAATAAGGCCATCTTCACCTCTTTCTGAGATTTGAGCATGGGTCTCTATAAGGAATAAAGGAGAGGCTGGAATCCCCAGCCATAACCCTCCAAATTTCAGTATTTTCTCACCGGTCACCTTCCCCTCCCTGCTCCTCCCACCTCTCCCTTACCTAGTTTCTTGGCTACAGCCGTGTCCTTCTCGGAGTCCACCATCCCGAAGCCAACACCCTTGTCTTCTAGGACTTGGGCTGCTAACTGAAGGGAGAGTTAGGGTTAAAATCAGCCTCTGGAATTCTTAGTAACCACTATTCCCGATCTCATGCTTGCGAGCTGGGTCATTTGGGACGCAGGGAATATGAGTTCACCTTGACACTGTGCTAGGATGCAGGAGAGCTCCACTTTCCCTACCACGCCCCCCTCCACCCTTTTGGTCTGTGGTCCAATTTTAACTCCTGAGCACCTTTTGCTCATGTACAACGTGCTTATTCTGTTGACCTTTAAGGCACTGTGCATGTACTTCCAGGTTCCTTAGGGATGCTGAGGGGTCTAGCTTCAGGATGACTGAGGCTCTTTCCTCCTTCGGAGCTGAGCCCTGTACTCCATACTGATCAAAGACCACGCTCAGCGTGGGGGTGATGTTACACGTCCCTGGGATTCTTCTGAGTGAGTCCCAGTGGGGAGAATTTTGGAGGGCAAGAGGGTGGGGGGCGTGGGGCTCTGGTCACCCTCGAGGCAGAGAGACTGACAAAGAGATTAGAGATGAAATAGGCCCAGTTTTCCTCAATGGGGTGGGACTTTCCCTTTCACTCTACTTCAAGCTGTCCTTAGGCTGTGGAGGGTCACACCCTAGGTCCCTGTCCTCATGGGTCTCCCAGCGGGGCTCTCAACCCTGATGCACTCTGCCTTGGGCGTGGTTTGCAGCTTTACCCCACCTAACACAGACTCGGGGCGCTCGGACTCTCAGGAGGCTGGGACAGGTGGATGGCCAGGGATGCTCAGCGCTCAGGATAAAAATACTCCGCTCGTTAATCAGGCGGCGGGTTCCGGCACCCGGCAGGGGCACACAGAAATGAGAACCTACCGTCCTGGTGTCTTGCCCTGAAATACTCCAAGCTCTGGGCAAGCTGGGGCCTCTCCGTCCTGCCAGACTAGAGGAGGGGCTGCAGCAGCTTGGACAAGGAGACTGCAGCACAGCCCGGCTCCTGGAGGGCTGTGTGACCACATTTCCCGGTCATCCCCAAACATGGGCTTTTTTCTTGTCACCATAGGCTCTCTCTCTCCTTTGTGCCGCAGGTCAGCTTGGGGGTGAGGAGAATCTTCCCACAAAGACGAGTTGGGGAAGGCATGGTGAAGCCTCCTCCAAACACAAGAATTTTCCAATCGGGGTGCCCAGCTTGATCCAGTAGGGGCAGATGGCAGGGGGAGGGGACTGAGAGGCCAGTGGGAGGCACGGTGGGCTCTATTAAACCTTTAGCCATTAAATCAATGACATGCAAGCAAAATGTTAATAACGTTTAAATTTATACTCAGTTTGGATCTCTTTGGGGTGCAGCCCCTAAAGTGTATGGAGAGAGGGTACGTTTTGGTTAGGAAAGTAGATTTGGGGGTGTACTGCAGTTCTTCACCTTCCCCTGAAGAACCTCTTTTCCTTTTTTGCCCCCCTTCCAGGGTCACCTCAGTCTTAGCCAAACCTAGTACTACCACCCTCCTCTAGCACGGAGGAGAGATTCCCCCCTGCAGCACCCCCCTCCCTCCTAAAATTGCCTGGCTACGGTGGTACTTTGGGGGTTCCTGAATCTCTGTTTCTCTCTGGCTAAGGTCATACGCCGCTTGGGTCCTGTTGGTCCTGTTGGTCGAGACAGGGTGCTGCTGCCCTGCCCCTCACGCCCAGGTCCCACTCTTAAAGATCTACATGGAGTTGCAGGATAGAGGGGTGCAGAGAGGGACTGGGCCGCTCTGCAGGCCTGCGGAGCCCGCCACTCACCTCCAGGATCAGCTCCTCCATTTCAAACTGTCTTTGTGAGGCCTTGTCGTCCTCGGGGGGTTCGTGGTAGAGCAGTGCCAGCACCTCGTACTTCTTGAACACATTCTTGTAGTTCTTTGCGTTGACATTGACCACACGGTCCACACCATCATACTCGGGGAAGTCCAGCCCGTCTTGCCTCTGCACCCCTGACTCGAGTGTCCCTAGCACCAGCAGTAACAGCAGTGCCAGCCACAGGCCGGGCACAGCTCTGGCCCCCATCCTGTCTGCAGCACTCATGGAGGTAGTGGGATCTGGGTCGGCTCTCCTGGTCCAGAAGAGGTTAGCTGGGGTAGGGAGGGGCCCCTGGGTCCCAAATCCTGAGTTAGGGGCTCACGGTGGGGGTGGGGTGGGGAAAGGCCCAGAGCAGTGGACGGAGGACACTGCTATAGGTCCTGGAGAAACTGCCGACAGAGCCAAGAGAAACAGGGTCAGGGGGAGGGCGAGGAGCAGGGGGCGGGGAGGGAACCGGAGCTGCCCTTGAGGTTGGCACCCCTCGGCCCCCACCTGGTCCCGTCTAAATATGTCTCCAGGATTGGCAGGAGAGACGGATAACCTCCTGAGGCCAGGACGGCCCCGTGAGGGCCGGGATCCTCCTACCTCCAACACCTCTCACCCAGGCTCCGAGAGCCTCCTCCCCTGCCCCTCCCCCCCAACGTCCAGGGCTCCTCGGCCCCTGTCCCCACACCGGCCTAGGAGCTCATCGCCATATTAAGAAAGGAAAAAGCTGGAGCTAAAAATAAGACCAGATGAGTCGGAGGTAAATGAAGCTGGGGCTGGGGGAGGGGAGGCTTGGGGGTAATCAGGGGGAGTGGAGCGAGGGCAAGGGTACTCAGAGAGAGGGAAATGGGGCCCGCAGAGGAGGAGGTATTCTGGGTCAGAGGTTAAATTTGTCATCCATTTGTAAAAAGGGGGGCAAATGTGGTATTGCCTCTAAGTCCTAAAACCTGGGACTCTCCTCTAGGTCAAGTCTGTTTCTTTGATCCCGCGGAGGAAGCCGGGTGGAGGGAGGGGGAGTACAAATGCAATCCAGGCTGCAGGAAAGAGACCCCCTGCACTTCCCTTTAAAGAACCAAGACCAAGGATGAGGTCATTCTCTGAATAAAAGATGGAGCCGAGTCCAGGACTGGCGCCCTGGCTCAGCTCCAGCCAGTTTCCTTTGCTTCACTCAACACTCCTGACTGGAGTATGCAGAGGAAGGACGGGGCGTGGGGCGTGAAGTGCTGGCCCTTGGAGTCCTTGGAGATGCGGATCTGGGGCTTCTCTGCCCACAGACGCGAGAGGAGAAGGAGAAAGTCGTTCGGCTGCTGCCTCCTGCTTGTACTCTCTACTCTGATCCTACGGGACTGGTTTTCTAGGGCACAGTGGGAAGGAGGATTCCCCTGGCTGAATGATTCCAAGGAGAGCGAACTGTGACTATTCATTCCTACGTCTTTGACAAGACAAAAAGGATCAGGTATCAACGGTAGGGAAAAAAAATAACACTGGGAAACATGAAGAGGTGGGGCCCTGTGCCCTGAACCAAGGATGCTGCTTAATTCTGTGCAAAGCAGAGCTGGTGCAGAGGGGCTCTACATTCCTGGATCCCAGCTTGGGGGTGAGGGCGGAGTGGATGGGCTCAGCTCTGGGTACCTTCAAGGACCCTCTTCACGGCCCTCCAGGGCTCATGCACAGGTAAGCAGAGGCACGAGGGAGACCAGAGAGAGGCTAGATCAAAGCCCCCACGCCCACCCTGAGGTGTCTCCGATGTTGGAGGCACAGCGGGTGTTTTGCACCATGAAGTTATGTTAGAGGAGTGACCTTTCCGCACTCCCGCAGGGCAGACCTTACACGGCTAAGCAAGGAAGGCCAGGGAAAATCTCAAGAACGTGGCAGGAGTGGGTCCAAGAGAGACAGCTGTCGTTGGCACAGGAGAGGCCAGAGGTAGCTAGGCAGGGCACGCTGGAGCTGGAGAGACCTCAGAACCCATCTCAAGAGAGCGACCAACGTGCCCACAGCCCCGTGACCAGAGCAAAGACAGCAGGAGAGACAGGTGGACCCGCCCGGACGTATGTGACCTAGATAACGTCCAGCCCCAACTTCTCCTTCTGCTGCGCTCTGGAGGAGGGGGGACCACTGGGACAGAGACATTGGGACCTTAGGCTCGTTCCTTCCTGAATCTGACCTCTCGTACCCCCAGGGTGTGAGATGGACGAAATGGTGACCCAGGCCTGCCCCATTCCCTCTCTGCTTCTGCAGCTACCAGGCTGTTTCATCCCATCCTCCTTCCTCTCCTTGGCCCTGGCTCTCCAGAGCCACCCGGATCCCTTCCAGCAGCTGCACCCCTCCCCTCCTCCCTGTCCTCCTCTCCCATACTTTGCTCTATACTTTCTATTCAAATCCTTCCCTCTAGGCCCCTGCCTTGAGGCTCAGCCACTGATATCAAATGACCCTAATTCGGGGCCTCTGTATTTTTAACCCACCAGACACCCAAAGCTCCTGCTACTGAAACTTGAGGAGCTGGCCCCTCCACGCTCCCCCACCCCACCTCACTCACACACAGCCTGGCCCCTCCGGCTTCTGGGCTCTGGTTCAGCCCTGTCAGCATCGGGGAAGGACCCCAGACTGATACAGCCCTGTCCCTAGGAGACCTTGTGTTGGAGGAGTGAGGGGAGCAGGTGGGAGTGAGACCTCTGAGGAGGGCCCGATGTAGGGGGAGAGGGGCTGGTGTACCTTACGACAGCCTTCCCTTTGCTAGTCCATGGCCTCTCATCCTCCAGACTCGTCCACGGCCCTTCCTCTATCACTATCCTATTTTTCTTTCGCATTGGTATATTTTTGGCCCCGCCTTCATCATAAGACTAGCCTGAAAAGTGGTTGAGGGCACAAGTTCTGCAATCAGACAGACCTTGGTGTCCTCATCTATAAAACCGGGCGGGGTGGTAAGAATGTATTTGTTGTATGGACTAATGGATGGTGTGAGTAAGGCCTTTGTCTACCGCCAGACAGAATGTGCGGTCACTTAACACATGTGCTTTGTTTTTGGTGACAGTCTACGATTGCCACCAGCTTTTCTCAGCATTTCTGTCTCTCTGTATGCTGTTCGGCACAGCCAACCCTCTCCTCTAAAAGAAGCCTGAGAGTGAACCGATCCACAGGGTAAAGTGGACCAGCTCACAGAGCAAAAGCCAGCGAGTGGGTGAAGAGGAAGGAAGAGCTGCCGCCAAGGGTGGGCAGGAGAGACAGGCTCACGGGGACTCCTCACGTGCCTGAGACGCAGCGAGTGCTGGGCCCAGGCTTGGAGCCAGGCTTTGGGGAACATCCCTCACCTGTGTGGAGCTGGGGCATGAGGGGGCAGGTGCTTTGCCTAGAGTAAAGGCTACAGGGATCCATTCAGCGTTGTTCCAGCCTCTATTTCAAGGTTAGGCCAGAGAAAACAGCTGAGGGCTGGGATGGGGTCGAGATGCCCTAATGACTGGGGCTACGGGAACACCAGTCCCTTCCTCAGAGGCAGGGCAGCGGCCCCACATTCACCACTCACCACGTGGCCCCTTCCAAGTCATTTAACCTCTCTGGAGCTCAGGTTCTTCATGATAAAATAAGGTCTAGCACGAAAAGTCTATGAGTCTGTGAGTTGATCTGAGGAACTGAGTGGGCACTGTGGTCCCTCTGTAACGTGCGGCTCCCCTGCTCCTCTCTCACCTCCTCTGTTTCTCTGATCCCAGGACTTGTCCTGTCCTTGCTCTCTGTCGGGTTGGAGAGTGACTTTGAGCGGGTAGCCCCCAAGGGGCAAGGATGCTTGATTCTGATCCCTTCCCAGCCTCGACTCTGGTCCCTGAAAGACCTCCCCTGCCTGGCTCCCATGAAGATCTAGGGAGAGAGCATCACAGTAACCCCCAATCTCCAAAAATCAGAGGCGACACATCCAGGAGCTAAGGGCTGTTGCAAACATTTACTCTTTTTTTTTTTTTTTTTTTTTTTTTTTTGCGTTACGTGGGCCTCTCACTGTTGTGGCCTCTCCCGTTCTGGAGCACAGGCTCCGGACGCGCAGGCTCAGCGGCCATGGCTCACGGGCCCAGCCGCTCCGTGGCATGTGGGATCTTCCCGGACCGGGGCACGAACCCGTGTCCCCTGCATCGGCAGGTGGACTCTCAACCACTGCGCCACCAGGGAAGCCCAACATTTACTCTCTTGACTGGCTACTGAGCCCCCTGCTGGACTCCAGTCAGTTGCAGGCTGGGCTCCCCTCAAGCCACCTCGTCTCCTATCCATGGTGCCCTCAACCCAGCCCTAGGATCACCTGTCTCTCTCATCCAAAGTTCTTCCTCCTGGCATCTCCCTGCCCCAACTGATGTGCACTCTCAGTTTTCCCAAACTCATTACCGCAACCCTCCCCCACCTGGCGCTCAGGACACCCTGATGTCATGTGAAGATCTTCCTCTGTTGAGTTTAGTAGTAGGTCTCCTTCTCCAGCCAGCCTGTGGAAGAGAAGAGACCAGAGTGAACTGGGGAAGGCCTCAAGGGGAGACAAACAGAAGGGTGAGCCAGGACAAGGTGGGAGGCTTGACGGTGGAAGGCAGGGCCCTGAGGGTTGGAAGGAGCCGCGTGCTGGGGTCAAGGACTAGAGGGCAGGGTCCAGGCACAGCACAGGCTGGGCAGTGAGCTGGGGAGAAGGGCAGTGGGCCTGGAGGAACCAGGGGGAGTGGGGCAGCTGCTCAGGACGCTGGCAGACTCTCAGGCCAGGGTGCAGGGGAGCCTCACCGCCAGGGTGACGATAGATGATGAGTTTTCTGATTTCATCATAGACAAAGATGAGGACGCTGTAGGGAGTGGCACAGAGCCACCAGGTTATCCTGAAGAGAGCAAAAGCTGGTCAGCGGGGGCGGAGATAGAGGGGCCAGTGAAAGGCAGGTGCAGAGAACAGTGCCTGGGAATCGAGTATTTCATTTGTTGTGTGGGAGGTTGATCCCTACCTTTGAGGAGGTCAGAGCCTGGGGAGTGAGGGCGGAGGGGCCCAAGACGGCAGCATAAAAAGCCATTGAGAACAGAAAGGGATAAATGCCATATTAGAGGTACATGCAGTGTTCACAGAGATTGTCTACCAGCTTTTGTGGAGTCGCTGAGGGAGACTTCCTTTGCTTTCTGGGTTCTCTAGACCTTGCAGACACAAACTCCAAGCAGGATGGGTCTGAGACTAGATGTGGGGTAGATCTTGCCAGGGAATATATACACTCTTCCATATTGCAAAGATGGTGAAATCGTTTTCTTCCTGAATCTCTTCTATAGACCAGGAAGATGGACTCTGGGGAGGGGTTGAATCAGGACCACATTTGTCCCTTGGATGATAGAGAGATGGCTTAGAGCAGCATTGTCCGACAGAAATATACTGTGAGGGCTTCCCTGGTGGCTCAGTGGTTAAGAATCCACCTGCCAATGCTGGGGACACGGGTTCGAGCCCTGGTCCGGGAGGGTCCCACATGCCGCGGAGCAACTAAGCCCGTGCGCCACAACTACTGAGCCTGCGCTCTAGAGCCCGCGTGCCACAACTACTGAGCCCACGTGCCACAACTGCTGAAGCCCGCGTGCCTAGAGCCTGTGCTCCGCAACAAGAGAAGCCACCGCAATGAGAAGCCCATGCACCGCAACGGAGAGTAGCCCCCGCTCACTGCAACTAGAGAAAGCCCGCGCCCAGCAACGAAGACCCAACACAGCCAAAAATAAATAAATAAAATAAATACATTTCTAAAAAAAAAAAAGAAATATACTGTGAGCCACATATGATAGTTAATATTTTCTATTAGCTACATGAAAATAAGTAAAAAGAAACAAGTGCAATTAATTTTAATGTTTTATTTAACCCCAAATATCCAAAATATTATTGCTTCAACATGTAATCAATATAAACATAATTAATGAGTTATTTTACATTCTTCTTTTTATCCCAAGTCCTCGAAATCCAGTGAGCATTTTACACTGACAGTGTATCTCAAGTCAGACACTAAATTTTCAGTGGTTAAAGGAAAATGTAGTCTAACCAAAACCATAAAGTTGTATTTAATTGAAAAATATTTGACATTGGTTTAGTTTTTAACATTCAGTTAACTAAAATGATAAATTCAGTGTCTCAGTCTCACTAGCCATATTTCAAGAGCTCAGTAGTTGCGTAAGGATGGTGGCTACCATATTGGACAGGGCAGGCCTAGGCCATGGTTCATTACACACACACACAGACACCCCTCAACCAATATAAACAGTTACACACATACAGTCATGCATTCATTCAACAACAATTATCATGTCTACTCTGTGTATGTGCTAGGTCCTGGGGAAATAAAAATGATGACATGATGGTCTTTGATCTCAAGAAGCTCAAGCAATCAGGGAAAAGAGGTTAGATAAACACACAAAATAAATAATCACAGTATTAGGTGATGAGTTTTATGGTCAAGGTATGTACAAGAGTGTTTGGGAGCACAGTTAATGCTCAACCATGTTTACTATCATATGCTGACATTAATAGCAGCAACAACTGAGCTACTATTAACAAAGTGCCCGCCGGGACCCAAATGCCAGGCTTCATGTATTATATGCATTTCTACCTGTAATTATCAGAACAGTCTGCCAGGTGTGTGTTATCGAGACTTTGCAGTTGAAGCTGAGGCTCAGAGAGGTTACCAGCTTGTCCAAGGTCATAGAATAATACACAGTACAGCCAAAATTCAAACCTGGAATTGTCAGTATCTAAGGGCAGTGCCAATGTCTTTTATTAAACATTAATTGAGCAGCTACAGAATACAAAGCATTGTGTAAAACACTCCAAGGGACAGAAAGGTGAGCAAAGTGTGTAAACACATAGAAAATCAGTTGGAAGACTACACACTAAATTATTAATAGAGGTTACCAGTGCAGGGTGGGGGAGGAGTGGGAATGACATGGGAGTTTTGCTTTTTTCTTTATAAAAATGTTAAATGGAAAAGTTTCACAAGCATATACTAATGTAAAAAACAAAGAAACAAAAACTTGGGACTTGAACCAAACAAGGTACCAGACAGTAAGAATTTCAGTATGCTCACCCACCTATATGCACATTAAAACGGATTTGCAGAAGTACAGCAGAGTTAGCCATGCATAGATGAGGCTGTTTTATGATTACACCAGCTCCAAGCAACGTGTAGCCTGGGACAGCTATACCACACATTATCATAGAAAAGGTACCACTCTGTTAAGCACTGGCAAATCTGCTAAGTTTGCATGTCTAGTGGGTTGCGATCACTTGGTACAGTCCCTAATTCCTCCCCAGATAGGATGCGCTGTGGGAGCACAGGCAGTTCTCTCTACATCACTGAGTGGAGCCTGCTCCCCTCTTGACTTCCCCGCTCAAAGACGCCTCCTCCCATGTGCTCTCCCTGTGCCCAGAGACGCCCTGCCTTGCACCCCTCCCCTTACTCACTTGAGTGGGTACATTCGCAGGGCCACGTCCATGCCTGGAGTGTAGGACAGAAAAGCAGCCAGGAACGTCTCCTCCAAGATCCCAAATATTAGGATCTTGTTTCTGAGAGGAAATGTTTAAGGGTGTGTTGGAGGTCGGGAGGGAGAGTTAGGGGTGCAGTTCGGGGGAGTGTTGGGGCCGGTGGGCGGTGCTCACTTCATGCCCTGCGGGAAGACAGAGTTTCTGCAGGTCTTGCAGATGATGAGGTCAGCCCACTGCACGACCACGATGCTGGCAAAGAAGGCCGTTTGGCATGTGAACTCCAACACCTTGTGCTGTTCATAGGTCTGGGGGAGGGTGGGCAGAGGGGAGCCGTCAGTGTCAGGAGGGATTCAAATATGCCTCAAAGGCCTCTTCCTTTTCCTGCCTCCCCGGACCCCAAGGCTGACGTAGGTCCCCTATTTAGATTCCTGCAGCCCTTCACGTGTATCTCTGTCTCAGCACTTTCCATGTTGTAATTGTGAGTTGTTTATATGTTTGCCTTCCCTGTGTGAGAGCCCCTCAAGGGCAAGCACCTTGTCTTATCTCTGTGTCTCCTCTCCCCATGCTTCGTTCAGTGAGTGGCAGGTACTATGGCTCAATAAATATTTACTAAGAAGAAGGGTGGTGTAAGAGAAGAAGGTGGACTTCAAGAGGAAAACAGGGTCAGAGGAAAAAGGTAAGGAAGATGGGGCCAGAGGGGAATCTGCATGCAGAGGGGAACGGGATACCCGAAGAGTGGTACCGGATGGGGAGGCATTCACTCATCCATTTGTTCATTCTTTCATTCACATTTTACACAGAAGGAACTTAGAGTCCAGTGGGAAAGATAAATATGCTATGTCAGCACAGTAGGTAGGTTACAAGAGGGAGATCACAGAGGGCTATGGAAACACAGGAGAGGAGCATCTAAATTCGACTGGAGAAAAAGCCCATTTAAAAAGAAATAAAACAGCATGTTTATAAATAGCTTGTAGGTCGAATAAAGAATTTGAAAATACGTAGGACTAAACAATAATGAGATACTACAGATAGAACCTCATGGGATGTGGTCAATGTTGTACTTGGAGGGAAATATAGAGCCCTAAACAATTAGAAAACAAAGGCTGGAAATCGATGAGCCAAGCATTGAAGTTAGAATGAGACCTGTCAGCACATTTCTGTGCATCAGATCATACCACCACTATCCCCTGCAGCCAGCTACCAAAACTGAGCCACTCCCATCATCACTTGAAAATTTTAGCTCCTGACTCACCATCACTCTAACTGCTGTGTCCTCGGATTTGGAGATTTAAATATCCATGTTGATGATCCTTCCCGTACCATGGTCTCACAGTCTTAATCTTCTCCTCCAACTGTATCCTCTACTCCCCACCCGGCTGCTTACTTCCATGGTTAAACTCCAGACATTGTCTTTTCCAATAGCCACAATTTTTCTGTGATTTTAATTTCAAACACCTCTTTTCTCTCTGATCACTGTCTTTATCTTTCCATCTCACCTACTCTAGTATCCCAATTCCAACACTTCTTGGACTTGGACTTAAAATCCATGGACCCAGTATGTTATATATTTGGCTGTTATCTTTCTCCCCTCCTACGCTGTGCCCCTAACTAGAATATAAGCTCCATGAGAGCAGTAACTTGGCCATTTTTGTTCACTACTATATTCCAGGGACAAAATAGTACCTGGTGCATAGAAGATGCTCAACAAATACTTGCTGAATGAATGAATGAAAGAATGGTGATCAATGGAATTACTGCTAGAGGTATTTAGAAGATAAGGAGCTATCTAGCAGTATGTAGGGTACTCCCTGGGTGGGCAGCTCTGTACTCGATTATCTGAAGATTACAGCAGTGGAAGAGGCAGAGACCTTGCCTTTATGGCATTTATTCCGCAGGGCAATTGTTCTCAACCCGTTTTGCAATATCTCAAGACGTCACTGATGTAATTTGACGTTAATTCAAATAAATTATCTTTAACTTATTGTAAATAAACATGTGTCAAGCTTCATCTTGGTAGCAGGGAGATGGTATCAAGATATAAAACTAACAAGGGGCTTGATCTGAGGACTGAGGAGATGTTGACAAGGTACATAGCAATGAGGACTCTAGGCATCTTTGGACCCTGGAGCAGTGTTGGTAGCTGGGAACATCGACATCTGTTGGTCTCATGAGGCTCAGATAGTGGAAGCCTACTGTGTATGAGGGGCAATGTTCCAACAGCCCCGATTTTAACATACTTTTGAGAGGCCTGCAGTTAGCTTGGTTTGGAGACATCATGGTGAAGTGGGAAAGTGCCAGCCAGGAATCAGTCCAGATTTCTAGTCCAACTGTTATAGGGATTCATTGTGGGACTTTAAGCAAGTCACTAAATCTTTCCAGTAGACCATAATGTCCTCTGTAGACTGTGTGAACTCTGTGGTCCTATGATTCTAGCAAAAATTGGTGTCACATCTCCCACTGTCTTAGAAATTGGGATGGGAGTGTTCACAGATGCAAACAGGCATACTCACTAAGATTCTTAAGCAAATATTGTTGGTTGGAGGGCTTCGGTTTGGACCTTATTCATCTTGGGTGTTAGGAATGACTAATACAGAGACGCATCCTCTAAGTTTAAAAAGTTTAGAAGAACAAGGAAGAGATATACAAAGAGAATACATTTTCAGATTTAAAATCATACTCTTTGACTACCCTTGGAAAAGGAGCATAACAGGAGGAAGTGGAAGCACTCATTTCTGGGACAATGATGATTAGAACCTGGAAAACCAGAAATCAGCTGCCAAAAGTTGATTGACAAAGTAGACTTCCAGGTCCAAGGAAGCCAAAAAGACCCAGGAAGATAAGGACAGACAACAGACAGTAGGAATTAATGGAAATGAAGTCATCGTAAACAAAGAGAAGAATATTTGCTGATGCGATTGGAGATTGAGGACAAATGTTAGAAAGCTCCTGTAGGACTGGAGATGAGGACCATCTCTGTCTGCCTGGTGCCTCCATTCTCCTACTCTGCAAAAACTTGCTACACTCGCTCTTCCTCATTACTTCTTCACTCTTACTGGTCACAATCTACTACCCTACCTTTTACTCACCCACTGTTGTCCGTAGCTGTCCTCCAGGTCATTGAGGTATCGATTTTCCCAGCTGATGCGGATGCCCAGCAGATCAGTAGGTTTAAAACCATTCTCAGCCAAGATCACAAAGTAGGTGAAGAATCCTGCCAGAGCCTGGATCATCCCTGTGAGTGATAGAGTCACAGGTCAGGAGAACCTGATTCAGAGAAGGAGCTCAGAAGGCAGATCATGGAAGGGGTGCTGCCTGGGGCTTGCTTCTAGCAGGGTTGATGTGTGTCTGAGGTGTATTGCTGAAGATTCATGCCATTAATGATCTGATCCCACCATCTCTGTAGGACTTGTCTCCAAACTCTGACATTTCTTTCTAAGCTGTAATCTAGAGTCATCTTTTTATCATATAAGCTTAAAACTGGAAAGGACCTTAGAGGGGATATGTTCCCTCTCCCAGCTGAGTGAGTGCTGGACTCCCCCCTGTCCCTTCTCTCTGACACCAGGACACTCATCAAGTCCTCTCATCCCCTCGCATCTCTCCCATCTGCCCCTTGCCTCTCCCTCGGTCAAAACCTCCATCCCCTCATGCCTGGACCACGGCTATGGCTGACGTTAATGTTTGCCTACTGACCACAGATCTGTGCACTGTGTAGGTACTGGTGGACATTGATTCTTACAACAATTCTGAACTATCATTTACATTTCATAAGTAGGAAAACTGAAGTACGAAAAAGACTCAGTCATTGTCTAGGGTCATACAGGTCGTGAAATTGGGATTCAAACATAGGTATGGCTCCTAAATCTGTGCTTTTTTTCTATGTGTTTCCATCTCTAGATATTAGGATTGTCTCCTCTGTCCCCATCTCTTTCCTGTACCCCTATCGTATCTAGCAACTCAAGAACAAAGACCTCTAATGGCTCTCAAATGTCTTTCAAGGCTGGCCCCGCTATAAATGCTACCTGTGTCCACAGCCTCATTTTCCACTACTTCTTTATCAGGAATAAGCGCTCCACCAAACTGGTTTATTCACTCTTCAACAATCAGGTATCCTCTGGTCCCCCACACCGGACCATCCATTTACTAGTCTAAGCCCTATCTTCCAGCACCAAGTTTAAGTCCTGTTTCCTCCATAAGGCCTCTCCAACTGTCCTCAAGATTGGTGAGTCCTCTTGCTTTGTACTCCTGCAGTATGTCCTATCTATACTCATTTGGCACTTGGAGAACAACTTGCCATCATTTTATGTACTTTTGCTCCTTTTTGACTAGACTCTTAAGTCAAGGGCAGATCAGAGATCAATGTTCTTTTGTGTCCCAGGGCCCAGCACAGTTTGTTGTTAAGAAAATATCTCCCTGATTTCCAAGCCAAGATTGGTCCAGTGGCCACGCCGTTGCAGCCGCTCCCCGCTCCCTTCACCCCTCATTCCTCTGGCCGCACCAATCTGTCCGTAGGCCACACCAGTGAGATGGTCATTCACCAGCTTATCAGTCTTTGGATTCCATGCAGCCCTCTTCATGATGTCACTTTAGGCCGACTTATAAGCCAAGGAGATAGCAGGGACCTGGAGGATGGAGGGTGGAAGTGACAGGGAACACACAGTTCAGAAGGAAACTCAGAAGTAACTCGAGCTCTGCCCCTCTCCCTGGACACAGATTTTTCCTACTCCTCAGTCTGTTTCACAGGAGTTCCACGAGCTGGATCCCAGCTTAGTCCTCACCATGTCAGTGCCCAGGTCAATGCAGAGGATGGTTATGGTGCCCAGAGGCAGGGGGATACCAAGGATGATGAACAGCAGGAAGGGGGTGATCTCGGGGATGTTGCTGGTCAGGGTGTAGGCGATGGATTTCTTCAGGTTGTCAAAGATTAGGCGGCCTGGGAAGGATGGTCAACCTTCTGTGAGAAGCACAGAGAGTTCACACCTCCCACAAATCAGCTCCTGGACAGAGAGACCACTACAAAGCAGTGTCACAGTCCACGAAAGGGTCCGAAGGTCTTAGGCCTTGGCAGCCCCAGTTTTGTTTCTAAATTGTGTGACTAGTAACTAGAGCCGTGATTTATTAACGTGCCATATCTGTATACTCTTTGTTCTTGGGTTCAACATGGCTACGATCATCTGATCTCTGAAAATTAAGCAGGGTGGGGCCTGCTAATACTTAGAGATGTGTGAGAATGCCAATATAAAAGCCATTAGAAGATTAAGGCTGATTCACAGTAACATGGATGGACCTAGAGGTTATCATACTAAGTGAAGTAAGTCAGACAGAGAAAGACAAATATCATATGATATTGCTTATCTGTGGAATCTAAAATATGACACAAATAAACTTATTTACAAAACAGAAACAGACTCACAGACATAGAAAACAAATTTAGGGTTACCAAAGGGGAAAAGGGGGAGGCAGGGAAGAGATAAATTAGGAGTTTGGGATTAGCAGATACAAACTACTGTATGTAAAATAGATAAACAGCAAGGTCCTACTGTATAGCAAAGAAAATTATATTCAATATCTTGTAATATACTATAATGTGAAAAGAATATGAAAAAGAATATATATGTATATATATGTGCATACATAGATACGTATGTATCTATCTATCTGTATCTGAATCACTTTGTTATACACCAGAAACCAACACAACATTGTAAATCAACTATACTTCAATTTAAATAAAAGTCTGAAGTGGAAAGAGCCTGGGCTTGGGTTCCAATTCCGTTTTCTGCCATAACTAGCTTGTGATCCTGGGCACCCCTCACCTTCATTCCTCCTGCCTTGCAAGATGGCTTGAGTCCTTCCCTGACAACCTTTTCTAATATTGTCATCCCTCCCTCCACTCCCTGCTTTACTTATTATTTTCCATTGCACTTGTCTTCTTTTATTATACTGTTCAGTTTACTTTATGTCTGTCTGTCTCCACTGGAAATTAAATTACACAAGGGCAGGGATGTGTGTTTTGATTCCCAATTATAGTATCCCCAGCATCAAGAATAATGCCTGGTACCTAGTCGATACTCAGAAAGTTTATTGAATTGAGTGGGTATGAAATACTGAGGATCATACAAGGTCTGAATAAAATGTTAACTATTACTATTATGTGGATTGTCATAGATTTTAATAACATAGCTCCTGGAAGAAATCAGAAAGCAGGGAGCCTGGGAAGCAGAATTCTGGGGTTCTCCTGCACGCCAGTGGGTATTGTCTCTGGGAAAGAGGGGCTTAATTTAGCTCATGCAGTCAATGCATAGATCAGGTTCCCGCTGATCTTGATATGTCAACATCATTCAGACAACAGGTTGCTAGAAAGTCCTCCTGAGGTTGTGGAGTACAGAGTAGCCTCACGGTATAGCTACACCCTGAAACTTCCTGTAGACCCACTTGAATCCCCGTGAGAGAAGAAAAACACTGCTATGCTGCATTAGAGCCCCACGCTCCCTAGAAAATCTGGACTTTCCTCCAGTCTCATAAGGGCTCCAGAGAGTGATGTGCTAAGTACCAGCTGAATCTAATTTGCAAAATTTTGACTTACAGTGATTTCTCCCAGTCTGTACAGGAGGTTGGAGGATGGGCAAAGGGAATGAGAATAATGTATACCAACTCTCACCTGAGTCTGAGCAGGTGAAGGTTGGTACCTACCAACCTGGGCACCCTGCTTCCTCACCCTCCTCCATTCCTGTGACGATGGAGGCAAAGTTGTCGTCCAGCAGGATCATGTCAGCTGCCTGCTTAGACATATCAGAGCCAGCCAGCGATGCCCATGGCAATGCTGATGTCTGCCTTCTTCAGCGTGGGGGAGTCATTCACCCCGTCCCCTGTCACCGCCACAATGGCTCCCTGGGTGGAGCACAGAGGGAGTGAAATAATTCTTGTGTCAGATTCAGGGCCCATCCCAAAGGTCAGTTTGATTCCATCATCCCTTGTTTCTTGATGTAATCATGCTTGGTTTAGGCCTCTTGGCCCTTCCTTCTCCTGCACCTCCTGAGATAGCAAAACTCACAGGGAGCCCCCAAATGGATGCCTGTCTCAGGGGTTCACGATGGGATGCTCTCTGGAGCCTCCTCTAGCCCAGCCCACACATTCCTATGCTTGGTTTGGGGCTGGGCTGTGCCACGTGATTCCCTCCAGATTCTCCAAGCCTCCTTGGTCTCCCTTACCAGCCTCTGACATCCCTCTACAATGATGAGCTTCTGCTGGGGGGAGGTCCGAGCAAACACGATCTCAGTGTGGTTTTGGAGGATCTCATCAAGCTGCTCTGAGTTCATATTTTTTAGTTCTGAGCCGTGCACCACGATGGCTTTGACATCCCTGAGGGAGAGGAATTTCAAAAGGCTAGTTCAGAGTGTTGAGAATTCCCCAGGTGTCCTGGTGCCCTCTAAGCCATCTTTGCTATAACCTCCTTGTTTCTCCTTTCAACCCCATCTCCTCACTTGTCCCCAGCCACGCACTGTCCCCAGATTGGCACATTGCATTCCTTCCCTCCTCTCCCACCTCCTCCTCCCTCTTCTCTACCTCCTTCTTTGTCCCACCTTCATCGGAAAACCCACTGACATAGTTGCTTGGTCATTTTCCTATTACGTTTTACTTTGCAGTAAGTAAACTCTGTACATCCTACCTATAGAAAGAACCTCTGAAAATGTTGGTGGGTGGGGCAGGCTAAGGATGGAGGGGAAAAATGGCAGATCTGAGTTCTTTCAGGGATCTCACCTGACATTGACCTGGCTGACAGGGACCTTGAGCCGGGCAGCAATGTCCTCTGCTGTCTCGGTGCCTTCTGAGATGATGCCCACACCCTTGGCAATGGCCTTGGCTGTAATGGGATGATCCCCTGTTACCATAATCACCTGGGTTGGAAGGGGAAGGAAAAGGAGCAGAATCATGTTCAGGGAGGTCCTGGCTCCTTCACCTCTCTCACTAAGAACTAACAGATCACTGCTATCATTCCACAGGGGTTTAAGCAGCTCATTCCCAAGAACTTGTGCTGTCAATCAAAACTCTTGCTACGGCTGGTGGCTTCAACCCATGGGAGTGGGTCAGGGCCATCAGACCATAAAACATAGGACAATCTGAGCTCTAGTTTTCCCAGGAATAAATCAGGGATTTGGGTGTATTTAACTGTATTCAGAATTGCATTTAATGGCTCCAGAGGATAATCTGCCTCTTTAAGTTCAAAGACAGAAACACCTACCCGCAGAACAGTGGTAATAAAGGAACGTCTGGAATAATCCATCTGCCTGGCAAAATTTCATCTAGGCCCTCATTCATTTCGATCCTCAGTCTGCCTCTCTTCTTCCCACTGCCTCCTCGTGCCCCTGGATTCCACCCCTTTTCTGGATACCTGGCGCCAGCCCTAGTCCTGTCCCCTTCCTCCCCAAAGATCAGGTGCTTGTGCTCTGTGCTCTTCTAGCCTTCTGTTCTGTGAGTCCTCCTCACATCTCTGTGTGATGGCTTGTCTGTCTCTCTCCCCTGCTGGAGAGAGTGGGGCCGTGCCTATGATTCCCTGTTAAGTTTCCAGCCCTAGCATAATTCCTAGCGCATCGTAATCCATCAACAAGCAATTACAGAATGAAGGAAGGATCGCTTCCTGGGAAACACTGCCCACGGTTCCCAAGTGCCCTCCCAGCACATAATTCTCAGGCTCTGGTGGGAGGGAGAAGGGAGCTATCTGGCTATGACTGAACTAAGAACAGAGGTCCTGGAAAGGTCAGTCTGTTTACTTCCAGAGCGTGGAAATAAGCCTTGAAGGAGTTTTCCCATGAGCCCTCCTCATTCCACACTGCCACAGCGGGCTTGCTGGAAGGACTGCTAACTAATCTGGGATTACCAGAGACTTAGGAAAGGTGCGCTGTGAGCAGCTATGCACACCACAGTGCCCTGGCTTGGGTGTGGGGCACTGGGGCCTCACCAAGTTCGGCCTGGGGGGGCACGAGGTAACTGGTGAGGATCTGAGAGGGAACTGCACAGAAGATTAGAAGATTCCAGAGGTGGTTCAGATTGAGCCCTCAGGGATGCCCTTCCAGGCTTACAGTGCCCTGAACGTTTCCTATTGGTTCATCAATAATGACCTGTAGGACATGTGTGGTAGCTAGCCCAGCTTGACCACTCAGATGGGCCGCTCTGCAGTAGTTTCTGGAAGTATCACCTCCATGCCAGGCCGGAGAAATAAAAACAAAGTCAGTCACCCCAAGAGAGAGTTCCTAGGACACGGTTTCACAGAACTTTGAGATGCATACATACAATAGAAGCGCAGTTCTACAAAGAATGGCTCCCTTTGAAGTAAAGAGCATCTAGTGGTTTCTGGAATTTGTCAAGTACTAAAGGAATTTCATTTCCAACTTCTCGGTGCTGACTGTACCTCTGGTGTTCCCACGCAGTCTTGCCAGCTGCCCTCTTGTGCCCTTGGACTCTCTTCCCCCAGATCAGACCCATCTGAGAGAAACGGTCCAGTGTTGGTGACCATTCTGTAGGCCCTCACGGCTCAGCTGCAGCTCTTTGAGGGGGCTGCGTTCATAGCAGGGGCCAAGTGTCTTCATACTACTAAGGGCCTCAGGTGGTGGCAAATAGGATGGCATCATTTTATTTTAGTTTTTTTGTTCTTTTTTTTTTTTTTTGGCCATGCCAGGCAGCATGTGGGCTGTTAGTTCCCCAAACAGGGATCAAACCTGCACCCCTTGCACTGGAAGGGCAGTCTTAACCCCTGGACTGCCAGGGAAGTCCCTTATTTTAGTTTTTTAAAATTAAGTTTATTCCGAAGGTCTGAACACGGGGCTCTGAAAAATACCAGTCCCACAGTCAATTGTAAAAACTTGGCTGCCATGCAGCCGTTAACCAGCCTCTTTCAGCAGCCTCATCATATCCATTAGCTTGGCATCAACACCATTTTGGAGTTGACCTTGGAAGGGCCTCCCCTATGGGACAACCCCCTGTATAACCATTACATTTTGTCTTCCTTGAAGGATGGCCTCCTGTGTATGTCTTACATTTTCTTAGAGGGAAAAAGGGTGTGATTCAAAATTCCTCACCAAGTCTGCCAAATTTCTGTCAGCTTCAGGTCCAGAAGAAGTAAGAAATTAAAATGTAAACCTGTGCCCAGAACAAGGGCTGGCCCAGAAAGCACCAGGCCTCCTGCTTCAGGTGTCAGCTCCAGGCCAGCCGGAATCCTATTCAGACTCTTACCTATCACAGCTCGCTCTGCCTCAGGCCGTGACCGTGTCCTGCCCTGGCAGGCCACCTGGCTCAAATCACCTCTTTGTCTCCTGGTTGGGCCTCCCCCCCCCCACAGTAGGCACAACTGTAACTCTCCTTCTGGCTAAAGAGATCCATAAATTCCCAGGTGAGGTAAATTTTAGACTGTGTTATTATGTGCACAGCAATAACACAATGCACAATAATAACCACAATGTTATTCCTCATGCTGGCAGCCCACCTCAAAGCTGAGAAAATGCAAATGAACCCCTTCTCCATTTATCTCCCACAGTATGTATGACGTGGTAGCTTATAGAACCACGGAGGAGTGTTAAGATATGTGGCTGTCCTATGCAGACGCGTTATAATCATGCTGTCTCCTCAAAGAACCGTACCACCCCAAACATCTTGTAGTAATTAGGGAATTCACTCAGAATAATTTCCTATATCCATTCCTTGGTTCCCACTGTAGTGACCAATCATTGTACTCAGTGCAGCCCAGGCTGCCCCGAGACAAACAGTCAAAGGTCAAGATGAAGCCATCTCGAACAGATAGCATCCAGTTCTCCTTAAATACTTCTAGCCCCACTCCCTCCAACCTGCGCTCCCAGATATTCCCAGAATATCAAGTATGAGCAGGGAAGGTGACAATACCTAATCTATGAAGATGTATAGGAGTCTTAGAATTTGAAATGTGGGATACAGAGCATCTCAGGATTAGAGGAATTTTACTGCTGCTATCCCGTGAAGTCCATAGAGGAATTCCCATCTCTGGGTTTGTTCTGCAGCTGCATTTTACTCTCAGACCACTTCAAGTGGTCCAAACCAGAAGTTTTGCTTTCTACTTTTTACTCCTGGACGTACACCTGTTAGGGCAGCTGCTCACCCTGAGTCAGATCCGTTGAGGGCCCCCAGCTCTCGGTCTCTCATTCTCACTAGTGTCTGCTCCAGGCCCCCAGCCCTCTTGGCCTCACCCTTTTTACCACCCATCCAGCAGTACGTTTATATGACACCTTCCACCACTTTGTTACTCCTAGTGTGGCCTGCAGACCAGCAGCAATGGCATCAGCTGGGAGCGTGTTACAAATGTAGAATCTTGGGGTATCCTAGTCCTACTGAATTAGGATTTGCATTCCAACAAAACCCCCAGGCGATTCACATGCACATTAGTTTGAGAAGCGCTGTCCTAGGGTGATGCTTCTCAAATTTGTCTGCACATCAGAATCTCTAGGAAAGTTTTAAAAAATACAGATGCCTGGGTCCCACCCTGAGCGTTGCTAATGGAATGGGTCTGGAGTATGGCCAAGGCATCAGACTTTTAAAGCTCCCCTGGTGATCCCATTTTATTTTTTAATTTTATTGAAGTATAGTTGATCTACGATGTTGTGTTCGTCCCCTGGTGATTCTAATGTTCAATGCAAGGCAGGATTCTAACGACAGAGGACACTTATTATTAAGTTCTCTCTTAAGACCGCAACTCATAAGCTCAGGAGGCAGAAATCAGTTCAGTTAAACCAAGAACCTACTCTGTCCGAGGTTTTCTACTCTTCATCCAGTTTATGATAAGTGAGGGGCATCTGGGAGGCTCCAGTGTTTACCTTAATCCCGGCACTCCGACACTTGCCCACGGCATCAGGCACTGCAGCTCGGGGAGGGTCAATCATGGAGATGAGCCCCACAAAACAAAGGTTATCCATGGGAAAATTGATTTCATCGGTGTTAAACTTGAATCCCTTGGAGTAAGTGTTCGGCAGACTCAAGAAGCAGAACCCTAGAGAGAGACAGAAGAAAGGACCAGTAGTCATTCCACTGTCTATGTCTCTATCCTGCTCGCCCCAACCTCCTAGATTTTTCACCCCACAACTAATGACTGTTTTGATGCCACTCTTCAAAGGCTTCTCCCATGGCCCCCTCACCTAGCACGCGTTCCCCCAGACCGCCCAGTTCCAAGTAGGCATTCTGGAAGGCTTCCTTCATCTCATCAACCATTGGGTACTGCTGCCCTTTCAGAAGGTAAGTAGAGCAAAACTCCAAGATCCTCTCAGGCGCCCCCTTCATGATCGGTACGTGGGTCTGGGAGCCGTCCTCCCGAAGGTGGATGGACACCTAGGGAGAGGAGAGGAACAGGAGGAGAGAGCGAGGGTTGGGGCAAAAAAGCAAGGGTAAGGTTTTTGAGGGTAAAGCCGACAGGCAAGCTGCGTCACACCTCCATTTCCTTTGTCCCCTAAACCAGCGCAGCCCCCCTCCCTCCAGCCAAATCCGACCTTTGGTTGAGCCCACCCCTCCTCCCTTGCAGGAACCCCCAGCCTGGTATTATCTGCGCAGGAATCTGTTATCTTCTCAGCCAGACTGGACGTGAAGGGCAGCCCAGGCACTCTCCCCTCCCTGCTTCCTCTCTGCCTGGGTGGCTAGAAGCAGAAGTCACGGGGCCACAGAGACAGCAGAGTAGACAGGAAAGAAAACTTAGAGTCAAACACCTGTGCTCTAAGGCCAGCAGGAATGCTTTCTTAGCTGTATGACCTCAGGTCAGTCCACTTAACCTCTCCAAACCTTGGCTCCTTTGATAAAATGTAAAAGGTTCTGCGTTGCCCACCTCATTGGGTTTTTATAAAAGAAAGATAATATTTGTAAAGAATATATTGAAAAACACTGACAGTTCTTTACCATGGTTGTTTGAGCCTGAAGGACGGGATTAGGACGAATAGTAATAACAACATTTATTGAGCACTTACTATGTGCCAGCCACTGTTCCAAGTGCTTTACATGAGTTGTCATTTAATCCTCTCAGCTACTACCCTGTAGTAGTACTATCAATTTCTTTATTTTATAGATGACAAAACTAAGGTTAAGCTGTGTCCAGAATCACACAGCTAGAAAGTAGGGGCTGTCAAGGAAAGAACCCAAATTGACTCACTTTAGAACATGCTCTCTTAACCAACCTATGCTCTAAGTTCCTTGTTAACTCTGTCATCACACATTTAGTGGTGAAGTCTACTTAAAACTTACGATTGTTGCTTTGTTTTTATTAATACTGTCTTTTATTTTTTCCCAAAAGAATAAAGTTACCTATTCACTTTGAGTTACCAAACTCTCTAGGCATTCTGACTTGTTTAGTTTGACACTGAATCGTGGTTGCTTCTTATGTTTTTATGTTCATTTTGGGGACTGATGAATAAACTGTTTTCCAAGTGTTGCCAGTAGAATTTGTATAATCACATCTTTCATAATTTTGTTTATATGTTGAATGTACTGTTATTTTGTGTTCATGAATTTTTTTTTTTTTTACCAATAAACAGAACACGTCTCAAAACCAAAAAGAAGAAAAAAAAGAATATATCGAAAACTGTGAAGCACAACGCAAAAACTGGTTAGCCATACTAGCCCCATGTCTCCTGGAAACATGGCATGGCCCCTGAGAGGGGCTCGACGGTACGAGTTGGGGGTCCCTGTGGCTCAGCTGGGGAGGGGAGAGCGTAGTCAGGAAGGGAACCTGAGGAGACAACTTGAGGACAGAGAAATAAGATCAGTTTCATTTTTCATTTTCCTGTGATCTCTGATCTGGGAAAAGGAACTGTCTCTGGGTTTCCTCTTATGATCGACAGGAAATTCTTGCTACGTAGCCTGTTGCGTAACAAAATCAGCACACTGAGAGGAATTGAGCTTGTGGTACCGAGGGGACCAGACTGTACTGGCCCAAGGAGAAGCTGGGTGGGAAACCTGCGTGTAAAATGTGGTTAAAACGGCTTCTTTGGAAACTTTCCCAAAACTGTTATATTCAAAATATACTTAAGCAGTTAAGAGGGGAAACCTAAACTCATGTAAGGAGAAAGGTGTAAAAAAATTTTTTAAAAATTTTCTGAGTGCTTAAAACCTATTTGTTGACTATCGGAGATTATCAGAGACGGCAGCAAGACCTGCTTAAGCTAGTAATTTGAGCACAGAAGCATCACATCTTGATAGAAAATTACAGGTGAAAAAGATGGGAGAAATCTTGAAATATCAGAACAGAGAAACTTCTTCCTTTCATTTTGATCTCAGAGACGGAAAGAGACCAGGCCTTGCAAATGACCGCCAGGCTAAGATGTCCCTTGCGGGCCAGAGCCTCTGACTGTCCCAAGAACAAGCTGAGTAAGGCAGGTTGTTTTTGGGTACGGAGCAAAAGGAGCCAGAGGGGTTTCCTTGGACCTCCCAAGCAAGCCCCGCCAGAGCTGGGTAGCTTGCAGGCTGGCCGAGCACACTTGGTGCAGAGAAGGATTTTGCTGTTTGAATTTGATATTCGGCAGCTCAGAAAAGGCACTAACGTTGTCATTTGGGGGAAAGGTTGCTATTTTGTTGCATGTCCCCTCAAATGTCATGGGTATGTTTTACTTTTATTTTGAATCTTGTGGAAGGAGAGGTACCTAATTCTTTCCAGCCGAAGGCTTTAATCGGGTCCTGCCAAGCACAAAACTCCTGTCTGGTTAGTGAGGTCACTAAATGTCAGGAAAAAGTGGAAATAAGTTTGCAGTTTGGGCTTAGGGGACCTATCTTATTACACGGATGAAAAGTCAGATGAGACAAAAAACTATGAATCTGTTTCTTTAACTTTTACTCGTTCAGCATTCAGGGTGAAAATATAGGTAATTTGGTTTAAAAAGATCTATACAGCTTTTGTTATGGCTTTTTTTTTTTTTTTTTTCCGGTACGCGGGCCTCTCACTGCTGCGGCCTCTCCCGTTGCGGAGCACAGGCTCCGGATGCGCAGGCTCAGCGGCCATGGCTCACGGGCCCAGCCGCTCCGCGGCATGTGGGATCTTCCCGGACCAGGGCACGAACCCGTGTTCCCTGCATTGGCAGGCGGACTCTCAACCACTGCGCCACCAGGGAAGCCCTGTTATGGCTTGTTTTTTAGTTACAAAAATTGTTTTTTCTTGTGACAAAAGCTTTTAAGATCTATTCTCTTAAGCAACTTTCAAATATAAAAGTATGGAACGCCTCTTGAATTTGCCTGTCATGAGGGGCAATGCTGATCTTCTCTGTATTGTTCTAGTCTTAGTGTATGTGCTGCTGAAGTGAGCACTATTATGTGTTTTTTAAGACACAAAACCAAAACTGACTTTTGGGAGTTGAATTTCTTCTCTGTTACCCACACCTGATGTCTGACCTTTACGGTAGTACCTAAATTTGGAGAATTCCACTCCCCTAAGTAAATCACGATTGCCCCATATGAGTCAAAGCTTAGCTGCTAGAGGCCCCATCATGGTGATGCCACCGTTCCCTCCTTTCCACACTTTCCTCAAAGTGTGTCAGGGTTCTCACGTGGGAGGGAAGTACTGGGTTTCTTGTCCCTCACATGCATTTTACTGTCAGGGCCACCACTGTCCCTCCCTCAGCATTTCTCCTTCCCTTCAGTCCTCCTTCCCTTGGCAGTCCTCCCTGGATCATGGACAAAACGGCCCTGGGAAAACAGCTTCGCAAACACTCTGGAAAGCCCTGACCGCCTACCTGATGGCAGCTGCGAGAACTGCAGGCACGGAATGAAAAGAAATATTTGATGACTAGTGAGATAAGATGCCTCAGGGAAGTGGCTGGCAAATCCAACATATTCTGCAGCAGCAAATTTCACAGTTGCCACAGAGACGCCTTTAACGTGACTTTCTCCAGCCAGGCTTTGCTGCCTATGGACATTTCAGCACTTTATGACCTGCTCTCTGCACAAGTGGCGTAGCCTCAAGTCTGCTTATGACTGAATGCCTCTTCCTTTATCATCTATGCCTGCCTGTACCTGTTTGCCACTTTCCCTTAAGGTGACCCTTCCTCCTACCTGGGGTGCTGAGTACCCACCGTATCTGTTCTACAGCTCAGTCATAGAGGCAAAGGCAAAGCTCCCGTTTCCCCAGATGACAAGCCCATCCCCCACTGCTATCTTCCTACCTTTGTCGGTTCTGTACCTGGTACTTGTTGGTAGAATTAAAGGGAATTTCTGCCACCTTGGGGCTTTTCTCTCTCATCTCCTTCACAGAGCTGTAAGACTGCTCGATGAACTTGAGGAGGGCTGACTCAGAAGCATCCCCTGCTTTGCCCGCTGCCGGGATGGGGTGGGTATAATGAGCCCGAGAGGCAAGGCACCTGGGCTTGCCAGTGGTGTCAAGGAGAGGAACAGAATGGGGAGGGGTGCTGGGGGCATCACCGAGGGCCAGAAAAGAGATATTGAGGGGAGAGGGCAGGTTATACCCTGGACACTGAGGTACCCTTTACTCCCTTGGGCCTGACACCTTAGCTATGGGAAGGTACTCCGGATTAGCCTTAAAATCAGCCCGGTTGCAGAGGCCAGCGATTCGGGCCAGGATAAACCAGGTATCAGAGCCCTTGGCAAATGAATTCCCTAGGGAGAGAGAACAGAACTGTCAGCAGGGATAGGAGAGCTTAAAGCAGGAGTTTATTCACACCCCTTCTGCGCCCAGATGCTTCTCAGAGACAACATTTCATCTCCTCCACACCTCCCTGCTCTCTCACTTTGCAGCTACCTTCTTGCTGTCTGGACTCACCACGCCCTGTCAGCTACTCATCACATTCCCCACATCCTTCCACTCTCTGACCGCCAACGCCACTAGTCACCAGTCTGTTCTTCGCTGGTGTCAGCCTCATAGATGGTCCTGTCGAACCACAGGTGGGCGACGGTCATGCGGTTCTGGGTGAGGGTGCCCGTCTTGTCGGAACAGATGGTGGAGGTGGAGCCCAGTGTCTCCACCGCCTCCAGGTTCTTCACCAGGCAGTTCTTCCGAGCCATGCACTTGGCTGTCAGGGTCAGACACACCTAAGGCCGTGAACAGGGGAGAGGGGAAACGGAGAGGAGAGCTCGGCTGCTCACAGCGCTTTGTGTTTTTGGAAATCTGATCGTTTTCACTGCTCTTTTAATTTTTTATATTTATTTCCCTTTTGTTACCACCTAGTCTTTAGAAACCCCATCTGTGGCTATGGGAAAGGAAATTAGGAAAGTGATTTTGGTTTGTACTTTATGGCAGAGTTTCAAAAGAAGAGTGCTTTCTTTTACCAGAGTATCATAGAGAATGATCTATTCCTCCTGGAATATTCCTCTCCCCCTCGATCCTTTCATCTTTTCTATTCTGCAGGCTCTTCTCCATTCAAGTTCAAGCCACACTTCTTTCTCAAGTCCAGTCTTTCCAGGGACCACGGTGAGAGCTAACCTTTGATTGTGGCATGAGATGCTCTGTGTGGAGGAGGGTTGTACCAGTAGTTTAAAAAAGGAGTGGGGAGGAGAGAATGATGAAACTGAGAAGGACTGTTGCAGCGCTGAGAATGACTTGAGAAGTCACTTAAACCAAAAGGTTTTTGTTGACCATAAATCCAGTGAAAGTCAGGTGTGGGGCAAGGTTATTTTAAAAACGAATGAATTCTTAGGCTGCGGTTATGTACAGAATTCTAGTCATGGAGTTATTATTTATTTACACAATATCATGAGTACTGATGTTTTTGTGCTAGTCTAACCACACTCTGGGTATTATTCTCATTTCCATTTTAAGAAGGGTATTGATAAAGGAGAGCATACCCCAAACAGGTGATCAGCAAGACAAGGGGTCTGAAGATGTGTCACAGGAAAAAGGGCTAAGGGAAAAGGGATTATACGACCTCTCCCCTGGAGAGTTTGAGGGGACATAATGGCTATTGTCAAAGATCTAAAGGGTTGGGCTTCCCTGGTGATGCAGTGGTTGCGAGTGCGCCTGCCGATGCAGGGGACACGGGTTCGTGCCCCAGTCCGGGAAGATCCCACATGCCGCAGAGCGGTTGGGCCCGTGAGCCATGGCCGCTGAGCCTGCGCGTCCGGAGCCTGTGCTCCGCAACGGGAGAGGCCGCAACAGTGAGAGGCCCGCGTACCGCAAAAAAAAAAAAAAAAAGATCCAAAGGGTAGGTTTGTAGAAGAGAGAGAATTGACTTATTTTTGTATTTCTTCAGATGGGAAAACTGGGACCAAACAGGGACCCGTATGTCTGCTCAATATAATGAAATCTAACTAGAGCAATCCAACAATGAAATGAGGTCAGATAAAAAGGGGTGGGCTTCCCATGACTAGAAATCATCATCATCTCCTACAGATTTTATGCAGGGTATTTGGCATTGGTTGAAAGGTTGAATTTATATGGGCTTTGAAGTCCTTTCCAGTAAGATTCTATAATCCTAAATTAATCTTCTTCTATGAACTGATGAATAAATTGAGGCCCGGAGTGCAGTGAGTTGGCCAGATTCACCAGCCAGTACACCCAGGACTGGAACTCACTCCCGGTGATTGATAATCTATGCTTTCTGCATCGTAACTCACTTCTTTTCTCATTAAAGAGAGAAGGCACTGGAAAATAGGAGTGAAGGAAGTCAGTGGCATTTGGGAGCTCAATGATTTGACATCTGTATAGGCATGAGAGTACTCTGCACTGGAGAGGTTCAGCCACGAAAGAGATACTAGTGATTTCATTTCCTTGGGGTTGTTTGTCTGCCCTGGGGCCACATTCCACCTTAGCTACTCACAGTGATGGTGGCCAGCAGCCCCTCAGGCACGTTGGCCACAATGATGCCAATAAGAAAAATAACAGCCTCCAGCCAGATGTAGCCCAAGATAAGTGAGAGCCCAAAGAAAGTGACACTGAGGAAGACGGCCACTGCTGTGATCAGATGGATGAAGTGCTCGATCTCCATAGCCATGGGGGTCTGGCCCACTGCCAGGTCAGAGGTCAGCGAGGCAATTCGGCCCATCACTGTGGAGTCTCCTGTGGCAGTCACGATGCCCCGGGCTGTCCCTGTGGATGAAGGGGGAAGTCTGAATTGGAAAGGCTGTTGGGTTTGGTTCCTACAAAGAGAAAACTGTCAACAGTCAAAAACAAGGTGGAAACTCAAGGTCCTCTGAGAGGTTATAATGTTCTGCTGTCTTTACAGTTCGCTTATGCAAGTGAAGGTCTCCTCATCTGAAGAATCTCTGAAGAGGTTTCACAGTTCTCCAGAGATACCCAATTTTATTGCCTAATTGCCTTCACTGTCAAGAAGGTCTTGTACTTAGTCTAAATCTCTTCCATTGCCTGTATGTTTCTTATTTTGTTCTCAGCAGCTGAAGAGCTTCTCCAGCCCCAGGAATAGTGGTTACCCTTCTGCTAGAATCCTGTGTTCCAATATCTCCCCATCCTCTAACCCAGGGCTACTCAATTTGCCGCCCCCATCCCCAGGAGACATTTGTCAAGGTCTGGAGGCATATTTGGTTGTCACGACTGAGGTTGCTACTGGCACCTAGTGGGCAGAGAGCAGGGATACTGCCAGGCATCGTGCAACTCACAGGACAGCCCTCCTCTCCCGCTACCACGAAGAACAGCGCGGCACAATTGTCAGCAGTGTCGAGGTTGAGAAACTCTGCTCTGACCGAGCCTCTTCCCTGTTTTGCTGGCTGGAGCCAGTCTGCCCCCTGCTGGGTGGCATAGGCCATAACATGGCCCCTGAATCAGACGGGGAACTTGACATACCCAAGATGTAGCATGAAATGAGGGGCCCCACAAGGTTCTTTGCTCAAAATAATTCTTCCTCCTTTACCATGATGGCTGAAATTCCTACCATTAAAGTTACAGTCAGAATCACCCAGAAAAGCAACATATTATAGAAATAGCACTTATTTTCGAATCAGAAGGACTCAGGGCTAGAAGTTCAACTTCCAATGTACTAGCTGTTCACCCTGGAGTAAGTTACTTAAACTCTCTGAGACTCAGGTTCCCTCATCTTTAAAATGGGGTAAAAGCATCTACAAAGCTGTGAGAATTACATGTTTTTAAAAGAGCCTAGAACAGGGTTGGGCACATGGCACTCAAATATTTGTTTCTTTTTTTCTCCACTTAGATGAATTTAAGGTCTCCAGAAGGATGGCTAGAGAATCACACCTACGCCTTGCAGGGTAGCTCTAACCTGGCAGCTCCCACGAACACCATAGCATGGAGCGGCCAGTCCACTTTCAAGGTCACCTTCAGCATTATGAGTCTGAGAGCAGGTTCTGCTCCGACCGACAGCAGACGAGTGAGGTCACTGCTATGTGAAGAGTGGTTCTGGAACGCCTCACAGTATGAGGCACTCTGCAGGTGAGCAGGAAGATACTAAAATAATTGAGAGGTGCTGAGAGGGTTTATTTTGGCAGGGGGTAGGGGTGGTTAGGGTGTGGTGTCACTTATAGTCATTTTGTGCCATGGTTTAATCTAGTTCTTCATTTTTCTTCCTTCTGCTATGGTTTTCCCCATGCTTGGAGAGACAGGATTTAATAACTAATCCCAATGTGTCTAGAGAGGGGGAAGGTTGATGTCAACCTTGGGGAAGGTTAAGAAGGCCAAGCCTCCCATATTCCAGGCTAGACTGACTTCTTCCTACGCCTTCTATACAATGCCAGAGAAATAGCTTACCATCTCCCCCCCTACCCCCTATGAAGATGCATGAGAACCCAAAGAGAGATGTTTGTACCAGCAGCCCCGTCAAGGGCCACCGTGATGAAAGCAGAGAGGCAAGGGCCTAGGATAAATGTTAAAGTGATGCTACCTGTTTGCAGATTGCACAGGGATTCCTCAGTTTAACAGTCAAGAGCTCCTTCAACCTAACTCCACCCTCTTGGTCACATCTTGGGTCCCTCTAGCCTCCTATTAAAGCCTTCTCTATTCTAGTCAGATCCCTGTTTCTTAGATGGAATTCCATCATCCACTTTCCCTGTTATTTGAAGCATATAATTTGTTGATGAAAAGCCTACTTTGGAAGGACAAATCTGAGCAAATTTCTTCCTAAAATTTAATAATAAGAATCTCATGTTTTTGGAGGAAGCTTGCTAACTTGCATCTTTCTGTTCAATCAAGTTAAAAAATTTTTTTAATATATATTTTATTTTCTAGTTAGATTCTTCTTCAGTCTTAATGGTACTCTACTCCTTTAAGCTATTTCCAAATTAAATAATTTTATTACCAGAGGGGTCATTAGCAAGCTTTATTCCAGGGGAGGTTCTGTGGAAAGAGCATGGGCTTTGGAGACAGACCTTCATTAGAATCCTTGATCCTCCTCTTTTTTGTTGAGTTGTGCTCTCGGGTGCTGCATTTAATTTCTTTGAACCTTGGGCTTTCATGTGTAAAATAGGAATAATATCTGTTGTATAGTCTTGTTAGAATCAGATTTCTGTGGCACTTGACACGTGCTAGGCATTCAATCAAAGAATAGCTATTTCTTAGACACCCAAACATTTATTCTTAAGCATAAATGATGGTTTTCACGTGTGTTCCAGAGAGTTTTGCAGGCCTTCTTAAGCAGAAAGGATGAAGGAGAGGTTGACATAATGATATTGAGCCCATTGGTACCACTTTGGCCAGAGCTGTCTCCCAGTTCAAGGATGCCCTAGATGCTAAGAACAAAGCCAAAGGTGTGAGTGGCACCTCTGGTAACTCAGATTTCCAATGTCAGTACCCTCTCTTGGGATAGTGAGAAGTTAGGGCTTACTTCAGGAGAAGAGTGACTTAGCAGAGCTGAATAATTTTCCTCCCTTCTGTGCTATTTTCAGCTCATAGAGCATAGTCCATTCACTAGATAGAGTAAAAATAGCTACAATTACAGGGCACTTAGAGTGTGTTAGGTCTTGTGCTAGGCATTTTATTGTGTATTATCTCCTTTAACCCACATAAAAATCTATGGAGTAGTGACTTTTAGTATCATCAGTGCACAGATGTGGAAATGATGGCTTTGACCTTTCATCAAAGTTTGTATAGCTCATGAGGGATGAAGAACGTAGACTATTTACTGGCTGTTACCTTCCCTACTGCCCTTAGAAGATAGAGAGGTCTGGAAATCTTTGTTTCAATCTTTGCTTTTGAATGTAGGCTACTTATGATGCGATATTCACCTTCCACACAGTTGGTGGAGAAGAAGCAGATATTTTGGGTCTCCAGAGGGTTCTCATTGGTGAAATCAGAGGAGTGGGATTGGGGCTCTGACTCTCCTGTCAAGGATGAGTTGTCCACCTGGGATGGGAGAGAGGACAGGTCATGGAAAAAAACCACCAACATCTTCATTATTGACATGCAGAGAGAAGCATAAACTTACACACCACTGTAACCTCAAATCTGCACTTGTGACTTCTCAAGGTTCTGAACAATAAGATCATATTTTTTTGAACTGAGTCCAGGTCACTGCAGTGCTCTAAGACCATACTTGGCCCCCTTCCATAGCGTTTCACATCCCCTCACCTTACATCCTTGTGAAGAGATAAGCCGGATGTCAGCAGGGATCCGGTCTCCCCGCTTCACTTCTACCAGGTCTCCTACCACCACGTCTTGTACAGGGATCTGAATCTTCTCTCCGCCTCGGATTACCAGAGCTTGCTGTGGGAAGATAGTGTAGGGTCATTTCCAAAGCTTTTTGCTCCCCTCATCCAGTTCCTGCTCTCTTTCCCTCTGATTCCCTTTTCTTACACTGTCACTCACCACATCATTCTCGAAGGTCTCTTGGGTAGATTGCAACTTCTTACCATCGCTGTCTGCAGGGCCCTTTGATGCTCCTCTCACTAAACTATGAGGTCTATCTTTCCATTCCTACACTTAGGCTTGGCTGTATGGCTTGCTTTGGCCCATAGGACATTAGCAAATGTAGTGCAAGCAGGCACATAGAAAGTGCTTGCACACTGGGGCTTGCCCTCTGCCACCATATTGAATGTGCTCAAGCTACCCTCCTGGAGGGAGAAAGATGATAAGGAGAGAGGCCCCAGCTATCCATGACATCTCAGCTGAGGCCCCAGCTGTCCATGACATCTCAGCTGAGGCCCCAGACACCTGAATGAAGTCTTCCAAGGCCACCCAGCACCAGCCAAGGTCAGCCCAGATCAGAAGAGCAGCCCAGCCACAGAATTGTGAGAAATACTATGTTCATTGTTTTGAGCCACTATGTTTCGGGGTGGCTTGTTTAGCAGCAAAAACTGATAGTCTCCAAACTCCTACTTCATTCTACCAAAACGTTTCCCGCTGAACTCTTACCCGAGGAAGGAATTAAGTTATGTTGACACCAAAGGGAGGAGAAGCTCCTGGGCTATAATGCTAGAACATGATCGTGTCATTGGGAAACTTTGGGGCCTATTCCTTTCCAAGTTTTCAAGTCCTGTGCCTAGGAACCCCCTTCTACTGTCATATTATTTCCAGGTTCTTCAGAAAAGTTTTATTTGAAAATAATATAAACTCAAAAGAGTTGCAAGAATAAAAATTGTACCAAGAACACCCATATAACCTGTACCCAGATTCATCTGTGAGCATTTTACCCCATTTGCTTTGTCATTTGTTCCCTGTCTCTATCTATGTGTGTATGTAAATACTTTTTTTCCTGAACTATTTGAGGGCAAGTTACATACATCATGATCTTTTATTGTACATACTTCAATGTGCATTTCCCAAGAATTAGGATATTAAATAACCATAATACAGTTATCAAATTCAGGAAATTTCACATTGACACAATACTTTCACCTGCTGTCTGCATTCCAGTTTTGTCAATGGACCCAATATATCCTTTACAGCGTTATTTTCTGCTCCAGCACAGCATTTGGTCTAGGGTCAGACATTACATTTAGCTGTCACGTCTCTTTAGCCTCCTTTAATCCGGATCACTTCCATCGCTGTTCTTTGTCTTTAAGGCCATTGACATTTGAAGAACCCACACTCCCTTTGCCCCACGCCCCCTTTTTGGACTAGAACCCCCAAAGATTTGGGGTTTCAGATTATGCTCATTGGATTCAGCTCATGCATTCCAGACCAGACCACTTCATGGATGTTTCTGTGTTTTTCTCAGGGTACTTTTAAGGCCTGATAGAGTAAAACCTAAGTGAATGTCACCCTCATTACCAGCCTCACTCAGTTCACTCACGGTAGGAAATAATTCTTCAGGGGACATACAAATCACGCATTTGGCTACATTCTACACATCCTCCCACTATATCCTTCCACATGAATCCTACCTGAGGTACCATGATCTTAAAAGACTCCATGATCTTGGAGCTCTTGGCCTCCTGATAATAGGAGAAGCAGCCGGTGATGATGACCACGACTGTTAGTACAATGCCGAGGTACAGCTGGGGGTTGGGAAACAAAGGGCTCATCAGTAGGTCCTTTTCTTCCTCTTCATCCTCAGAAAGTCAGCTTGCAAGGGTAACAGCCATTTTTCCAGGTGGAAGAAACCATGGGACTCGGTGGGAGAGCACAGGGGCTGAGAAGAGTCTGAGACAGGCCCGGTTCTCTGGGCTTCCTTGTGAAGGAACCCGGAGCTACAGTGGGGGGCCAGCAAAATCCCAGGCCCGAGAAAGCCTATATCTTCCTCTCCAGGAAGGCTATTCATGGGGTAGAGTGAGGCTATTGAGGGAGATGGAGAGGAAGGATAGGAAGAGATTAAAATTCTATGAAAGAGAATGGACAGCAAAGTGCTTTGATGACCAGTTGGGAAGATAATCAAAGGACAGCAGGTTTCTGGGGGGAACGTTGTATCTCAGGGAGCTATCTAGATAAGAGGGAAACCAGGAAGGACCAAAGCTTCCTTAGAAAATCCTGGGAGTATAGGGATTTGGGCCAGAGGACTTCAGGAGTGCTAGGCTGCTGAGCAGAAGAGTATCGAGGGCTAAGCAGACACTGGGCTTGGCAGTAGTAGTTGAACAGACTCACATTATCTTTGGTAGGGTCCTCATGGAAATATAACTGGATGCCATAGGCCACAAAGCAGAGACTGGCACCAGTCCACAGTAGGAGGGAAAAACCGCCAAACAGTTGTTTTCAGAATTTAACCCATTCTGGAGCGGTAGGGGGTGGGCTAAGTGTATTGGGTCCATCTCGAGCCAGGGTTTCCTGTGCCTCTTCAGGGCTATGGCCCTGTGTGGAAAAGAAATAGGAATGGATGGAGAACCATGAAACCGGACCAGTCTCCCATGCTCCTCCTTGGTTACCAGATGGCCATCCCAAGCCCCTCCAATGAAGAAATTCTAGAGTTAGGGGAACTTACATTTTGAGGGCTTTTATTTAAGTTTATTTGTGGTCGTTGTATTAGTGGTTAGAGTAGCAGCAGCAGCAGTAATAGTGATAATAGCAGTAATAAATGATTTTGTTGTTGAACCAGCAGTTCTCAAAGTGTGGTCTGGGGACCCATGGGGTCCTGAGACCCTTTCAGGCGGGGTCCACAAGGTCAAACAATTTTCAGAATAATACTAAATTGTTTGTCTTTTCCCCTGTCATTCTCTTAAGTATACTGTAGAATTTTCCTAAGGCTACAGGGCACATGATAGCACAATAGCGTTAATGCTGAAAATATATGAGAATCTAGCTGTCTTCTAATAAAAAGCTAGACATGAAAGAGATTTGCAAAAATGTAAAATGCCACTAATATTTTTTTGTTTTGAAAAACAGAGTTATTTGTCATAAAAATATTATCTGTACTAATATATAATGGTTGTTTATAAATGAGTTAGGAAATACTTTTTAATTTTCTCAATTTTAATTTCTAATATGATAAATATAAGTAGATGTAATCCACATAAGCAAAAGCCCTTTGGGGTCCTTGATGGGTCCCGAGGACAAAGATTTGAGAGGTGCTGCCCTAACCCATCCTCATTCTCTCATCGAATCCTGAACTCTCTTTGCGTAGTTACCATTGCATCTTTTTCTGAGTGTGTGTCCTTGGCTGGGCGCAGGTTAAGGGTAAGAACATTGACCTTGAACTTAGGGGCTAGATTTCTAGCCCTGCTTTTGTCCTGGCAGCCTCAAGGTCGGGAATGGAGACCCTCTGCCTCCCTCAGGGAGTTCCTTCACTCACCTTGGTTAGGTCCACAGAATATTTGGTGCTCAGCTCGTCCAAGGTTAATTTGTGATCATCCTGAGGGGACAGTAGAGTCATTGAGGGACAGGGGGTGACACATCATTTCTAGGGGAAACATTTCAGGGAAGAGAGGTGGCACTGGTTGAGGGACAGGGGGTGATGCATCATTTCTAGGGGAAACATTTTGGGGAAGGGAGGTGGCACTGGCCTGTGTGATCAGTTTTCAAGGTGAGACGTTAGAAGCCTGAGGGTTGAGAGGGGTTTTTGGAGGGCAATTTGTCAGCACCCATTTCGGGTGTTCTTACCATGACCACTTCCTTCTTCAGGTCCTCCATCTCTCTCTTTTCTGTCCTCTTCATCTTTCTTTTACTCATTTTAGGACCCTTAGGTCTTGGGCTTGGATTCTGCTCATGAGGTGTCACGGTCCCTTTTCTCCCTCCAAGCCCCATGGCTTTCCCTGGATATGGCTGCCCCAGATCAACTGGTGGGAAGAAAGCAAAGAGAGTGAGGGGTGTGAGGAAATCAGGAGGAAGGAGGGGGAGAGGGGTGAGAGGAAGAATGGCTGAGCCGGGGGAGGACTGAAGGAGAGAGAGAGGGAGGGTGGTCGGGCGGCAGCGGTGAAGCCCTAGATGGAGGAGGAGGAGGTGTCAGGAAGGAGGGCACAGGAGGGATGAGAGGAGCCTGGGGCCTGAGGTACAGGAAGGAGAGGGGTGAAGAGAGGGAGTCGAGGAAATGAAGTGTGGAGAGTACTATGTGCCTAAGTGATGAAGATGCTGCAGGGCCCTGAGCAGGTGAGAAGTGCAGTGGGCTTCAGGGCACGCTGGGAGCTCCCCCCAGTACCGAGGCAACAACCAGGCCTGTTGTCACAAAGACCTCAGGAAAGTTCTAACTGAGAATCCACAAGTCTCAGTCTCTGGGTTTGAGAATGATTGGAGAAATTTCTGCCACAGAGAGAACTGCAGTCTGATGGCAAGGCTAGAACAAAGTCCCAGTCTGGTCCTGCTGACCTCCGAGACTCAGAGGTACCCTAGATAGCTGACTCAAAAAATAAAGCAGGCAGTCTGTGTGTGTGTGTGTGTGTTTTTGCTGAGGTGCCCTGCCCACAGACATTGACTTTGAGCTTTTGGTTGTAGGAGATCAGATAGCAGAATAGGTCAGATCTTGGACTTTTGAATATGTCCTGGCTTTGGGTCCTGACTCCGCTGCTTACTGGCTGTGTGGCTTTGGGCAAGTTACCTAACCTCTCTGTGCCTCTCTTTCTTCATTGGTAAAGGGGGCTACCATCTGCATTGTAAGGTGGCAAAAGTAAGGATTAAAGCAGGGTGCTCCATGTAAAACACGACGTGTGACTTATATAGTATGTGCTCAATATATAGCTTGAATTAAATATTATAAGTCTTACCTGCAGCTTAATGTGCAGCTCTTCTCAGTGAGACTAAAAATACGCTTTTCATGTAATAATCCTGAATTTCCTCACTTTAGTACGACATGTTTCTCTCTTCCATTCACCTTCTTGGACATCTCAGTAAGTGGTTTGACTGTATTAACTTTATATGTTTTAAGTGTAAATTATACTCTCCCTCCTTCTGAAAAAGGATCTGAAGCAGCTGTATATTTCTATAATGTACACATTTTTTTTCCAGTTATGCATGTCAACATACATTTTCCCTTTCTATTTTTGGGTATTTATTTAATTGCATTTTGGTTTGGCATGCTTTTAAAAAATATGACTGGATCAGAAAACATCCATACTGGGGCTGATGTAACCCTCCTTCCGTATTCAGAAATAGAAATTTTCCCTTCCCAGCTGGGACAAATAATAGTCTGTTTCTTTAATAGATTGGATAAGATTTTTCTTCTCTATTAAAAGTGTACCAAATAAAAACAGAAAGTCCCACTTTCTCTCCCCGCAGACTCAGATTCCCCACCACTGATGTTACTGCTGTTGGCAGTGTGCTGGGTATCCTTCCAGTCTTTTTTCTACATTTATACCAATAGTATCTATAAGGAGGTAGAGTCTTACCTTTTATAGCATCATTTAGCTCCCCTTTCATTTATGTAAAGATTTGCTTTTTAATGGCCACAAGGCATGCCATATTCTGTATTGACGGTGGTCTATTCAATTATTCTCACTACGGATGGATTTACAGGATATTTTCCTTTTTTTTTTTTTAACCACTGAAAGCACTGCTGCAGTGGCATCCTTATATATAGTACCTTTCGGCCCTTGAGCTTCAATTTATGTAGAATCGATTCCTGTTGCTGAATCATAAGATACTCTTATTTAAAACCTTAAAATGTTCTACCAGATTGCTCTTCAAAAGAGCTCTTCTTATCCATATCCCAGCAACAAGATGCAAAAATGTCCACTCCCCACACCTTTGATTATATTGGATGACCTTGACCGTTTTCATTTTTCCTATTATAATTGGTGAAATTTGGTATCTTACAGTTTTAATTTGCATTTCTTTATTGTCTATGTAGCATCTTTTTCTTATATTTATTGGCTTTCTGGACTTCATTTTCCTTTTTCTGAATTGTTGTTCTTACCATTTGCCCAATTTTCCATTGTTTTCTTTTCCTTATTGATGTGTTTGAAGGGGTTCCAATGCCTTTTCATATACATTACAAATATTTTCTCCCAGCCTTTGTATTTAATGTAGATCATAAAATCCCTAAGAGCAAGGTTAGAATTAAAGTTAAAATTGTTAAGTTAATCTATGCATCATCTATGTGACAACAGCATTTAGCCCAGCCTTGAACATAGGAGATCCCTCAAGGCAACTTTATTGACATAAAATCAAGTGAAATTAGTTTCGGAAACCCCATTCTGTTCCACAGTTCTTAGCTCAAAAGTCTACCTCTTCAGAGAGGCCTTCTCTAATTGCTAAATCCAAAATAGCCACTCTCACACGCAGCCCTCAATCCATCACTTGTGGGCTTCACTGCACTTTTTGCCCTCTGAAATTATCCTGCCCATTTATCTGTTGACTTCTTGTCTGTTTCTCCACGAACCGTGGGGACCTTTTCAGGCTTATTCACGGCTTTACACCCAGCCCTTAGAATAGCACAGAGTGGTTCATCCACAAATAGTTCCTAAAAATAAGTTGAACGATGAATTTTCAGGTTTTATCTTAATGTTATAAGGTTTGATACCCATCATTTTGGTCCGCTATGTTTTAAAACCTATTAGGGTAAATATGCTAGCATCACAGTTATCTACTCATTTGCTTCATAATCACTTATTAAAAACTCTGATATTCTTGCCTGATCACACTTGCTGCAGAATGTCACAACCAACATGTCATGTTTTATAAAAATACAATGAGGCTTTTAATTGATACTGGATTGGCTCTTTATAGCAACTTATTTTTATCTTTACTACATTCTGTCTTCCCAAACAGCAGTTAAGTTTAGCACTCCATGTATTTTTTTCTTTTTTTGCGGCACACGGGCCTTTCACTGCTGTGGCCTCTCCCGTTGCGGAGCACAGGCTCCGGATGCGCAGGCTCAGTGGCCATGGCTCACGGGCCCAGCCGCTCTGCGGCATGTGGGATCTTCCCGGACCGGGGCACGAACCCGTGTCCCCTGCATCGGCAGGCGGACTCTCAACCACTGTGCCACCAGGGAAGCCCTCCATATATATATATTTTTTAGTACTCTCATTGTACTTTTTTTTTTCTAATATTTTAATTTTATTTATTTATTTAGCTACTCCGGGTCTTAGTTGCAGCATTCGGGATCTTTTTTAGTTGTGGCATGCGGGATCTTTAGTTGCGGCACGTGGGATCCTCGTTGCCTCGTGCGGGATCTACCTTGCAGCACGTGGGATCTTTTATTGTGGCCTGCGGGATCTAGTTTCCTGACCAGGGATCGAACCCGGGCCCCCTGCATGGGGACTGCAGAGTCTTAACCACTGGACAACCAGGGAAGTCCCTCATTGTGCTTTTAATCTTCTTTAATAAGTACCATATGTCACACACACTAAATCTTGAGTATATTTTGTTCTGGTTCTGTTGTAAAGAAAAGCTCTTTGTACTGTATTTTCTAATATTTAGGGATAAATTTGATTTTTAAAAAATCAATATCTTGTACCCTGTAACTTTGAACTCATTACTTCTAGGACTTTTTTTTGTTGTTGCTGCTGTTGCTTTGTTTTGGTTGACTTCCATGGATTTTTTTAGGTATTTAATCATGTCCTGTACCAAAAAAATATGTTTTTATTTCTTCCAGTTTGTCTCTTTATTTAGACCATATAAATACAAACTTCTTATCCAAGATTTCAAATGTTGCTGCTATTGCTTTTGTTATAGTTGTTGTTATTATTGTTTTCTAGACTTATGCATCCCTTCCTTGCTTCTCTGAACATGATTACAGTTTCCTATATGCTTTTTCCTCCAACATTTTAATCAGAAATAAATGTTAAATTTTACTGCTAACCTTCTAACAACTTTTGAAATGATTATTTAATCATTTTTCTAGTGAATATTCGTGGTTAGTTTTCTGTATAATATACCGTCCTTGAATTTCACTATTTGGTAATAAAGTTTATATATATATATATATATATGTTAACAAATGTATATATAAGCAAATATATATTTTGTTTTTATTTTATTAAATTCTATCAAAACTGTATTTGTCTCATTAAATAGGCTGGGCCATACAAAATTTTCTTCTACATTGTAGTACAGTTGAAATAATATAAGAATGTTCTTTGAGGTATTTGGAAAAAATTCTCCACTGAATTCACTGGAGCTGAGGATGTCTTTGAAAGACTCATTTTATTTTAAATGTCTTCCTTGAATATTGATCTAATCATTTTTTCTATTTCATCCTGCATTCTTAGCATTATGAATATTTAGCTTGTCGCCTGTCTCTGATGAATCATCATATTTCCTATTCTGTAGGTAAAAAGGAAATGGCATGGAAAGCATGTCTGCCTGGGTCAGAGGTGGGCCTTAACCTCTAACATTATATCCCATAGTAAGATTCTCTCACCTTAGATCCTCTAAGATGGTTGACTCTTAATCCCCTACTGCATCCTTAAGGTCATGCCCTCTCCCTTTGGTTCTAATCACTTGGGTCTGCCCACCCCCTCTGGTCAAATGTTCATTGCCCACAGATTCCTGGTTCTCCTTGCAGCCTCCCCAGTTCACTAAACCATTGTGCTAGTCAGGCTCACTCCGTGCCCACAGGTTTACTGTTCCCACAGTTGCCGCTAAGTACGGCATGGTGGTGAAGAGGGCTGCCCTGTAGCCAGACTGGTCTTGGGTTTGAAACCTGATTATGATGCTTACCACCTTTGAAGCTGAATGCATACTTTTGCCTTTCCAAGCCCTAGTTTTCTCATCTGTAAATTAAAGATAACAATAGTCTCCCTCTTACTGGATGAAGAGGATTCTTTCAGTCATCCAACCAACATTTATTAATTGCTCAATACATGTCAGGCATCGTTTTAGGCGGTAAATAAAGGTGGTGAAGAGAAAAAAATCCCTGTGTACGTGGAACTTATTCTGGAGAAGGAGTCAGGCAAATAAAGTATAAGCAAAATACTATATGTATATATTTGTATACATATGAATTATATATATATTAAATTAAAATAAAATATATTAACATTATATTCAATACATATAAAATATAATAAAAATTTAATAAAATATATTAAAATTTTAAAATCTATATTTTAATATATTATCTATATCTACTTATCTATCTAAATTTGACGAAGTTAGTGTTTATGACTAGAAACAAAGAGAATGGTGAAAGAGGTGCCAGAAGTGCTATTTTATAGCACTTGGTGAGCTCTGTGAGGGCCTTGCTGAGGAGGTAATGTTTAAGGAGTGATCTGTGTAAAGCGAGGAAGCCAGGCATGTGAGTCACTAGGGAAACTAGGTCCCTCCTGATAGAGGGACCATCAAGAATAAAGGTCCTGAGGTGGGATTAAATGAGACTCTACAACTAAAGGTCTGACGTAGTTATGGCACAGAGTGAGCTGCAGTTAATTCTCCTAAAACTCCTATTACAATCACCATCACCACCACTGCTAGACTTGTAATAAAGGGGCCAAGAACTGACTCCTGACGGGTATTCCAAGATCCTGGCACAGGGCTGTAAGTTTGGTGTCTTCCTTTCTCCAGTTATTAGGGAGAAACGCACACCACCCGGCCACCCCTCCATGCCCAGCATGGAAGCATTCCTCCTTACTGCCCATCACACCCTGTCCGTGAAGGTTTTAGATGTCTGCTACTTAGATGAATTTCAAGGATTGCACCTACTTTTCCCTCCATCCCCCGCTAAAGACAGCACCCAGAACAGTATAGACTGTTAATTGCTGTTGGCCATCGGGGCCCCCTCAGCCCACCATCTCCTTCCCCTACCTGCTCATGTTGAGAGTGGCCTGATTTGGGTCTGGGACAGAGAAAAGCAGAAGTGGCCCTGAGGGTTTGGGCCCATAGATTCATGGGCTCTTCCCTGTGCTAGAAAAACCTTTATGTTTTTGGGGTGGATTCACCTGCGAGGAAGGAAGGCCCTACTGTATTTTCATCTAGGTTGTTTTGCAACCTAATTTCTTCCCCTCTCTCTTGCTCCACTGACATCGTCTGTTCCCAGATTGTTTCCCTCCTGTCCTTATCTCCTGCCCTCTCTTTATTGCTTCCTCTGCAAGCCAAATCTTGCCACAGCACACGTTTCAATACCACAGTTTGGGAGGGAGGCAAGTATTAAGGACAGAAATCTGAATTATGGAAGGGATTTCTTCTTTCATAAAGAAATGCAACTTTATTATTTTCAAGTACATACGTAGTGCCTCAAACTAACGTCTTACAAAAGGTCACCAAGTAAAGGTCTTGTAGAATGTTTCTTAACAAATACATAAGAACTGATGACAATTGGCCCATGCATTCACTATTTCTAAATGGATATCCCTAAAGTGCCCCAAAAGTATTATTTTAGGAGACTACATATGCCACCCTAGCAATATTGTCTGTGCTCTTAATTTACTAAGCAAATGCCATTTTATTGATTGTGCAAAGATAAACTTTTGTCCATGGTCAATAAATCTCAAATTAATCCGGCCCAAATTAATATGGTTTCCCATTTAGTTTTCCAAGCCCAAGGCAATGACTCATTATTTCAAGGTACCTCTGATAAAGTTCCAGTGTAATGAAGTAATAGCCCCTGGGAGGTTGTCTACGGGCCTGAGGTTTGTCTCTTTTGCTTCCTTCCTTTCTGCCTTAGGTCTTCCATTTTCCTTAGGTGTCTCTCACACTTGCTTGGTTCATCTAGGATTCTCTCTACAGGACAATCCCTAAGCCCTCTAAGCCAGGCTTAGAGAATGGGCAGAGCTGCCTGCAGAGCAAAGTGGAGGTGGGGAGGGCGTTAGGGAGGGAAAAGCATCTTCCTGTAGGAACGTGAAACCAAGTCCTCATCTCAGGGGAAATTGGGCACAATGATCATCAGCGTGAAGGGCGAAGGGCGTTGGTCTGGGAGGAGCAGCCCTGCTGTCTAAGGTCAAAGGCAGGTCTCCTAACGCCCTCTCTTGCTGTCCAGAGGTCCTAACCACACCCATGACCTAAGCTGATTCTGCATGTCCCTGGAAGAGAGGACGTTTCTGGGAACTTCTCAACCCCAATTCCAGCTAATGGCCAGGGACCTCCTTTTCCAGGGCTGGCTTGGCAGTGCCTGGGAGTGACGCAGGTTCATCCAGATGGGCATGAAGGGGAAGTAGGGAGGGGCAGGGAATGAGCTGTCAGCTCCCCCTCTCAGCACCACATGGAACTTCCGAGGACTTAGCATTCTAAAGGGCGAGGTGTTACCAAGCACACACAGTGGAGAGAACCGGAGCATCTGTGACACCTAGGTCTCGGGGACCAACAGACCACAAACCAAGGGTCAGTGGGGAACACCATGGGTACACGGGTGTGGAATCTCAGTGAAGCCCCTCAGATTGCCTCCTGGTCCTGCCTCTGCTGCTACTCTGGTGACATTGGAATTGGTTCTACTGGCGGGGTGCTCTAAAGCAGGGGTCCCCAACACCCGGGCCTCCGACCGATACAGGTCCGCAGGCTGTTAGGAACTGGGCCACATAGCAGGAGGTGAGTGGTTGTGAGCGAGCAAAGCTTCATCCGCAGCCCCCCATCGCCCCCCATCGCTGGCATTACCTCCTGAACCATTCCCCTGCACCACCCCTCCCCGTCTGTGGAAAAATCGTCTTCCACGGAGCCAGCCCCTGGTGCCAAAAAGGTTGGGGACTGCTGCTCTGAAGGGCAGGTCACAGAGCTGGAGCCCAGAGATCTATGTCAGACATCCTGAACTGACATTCTCTCTCCTTTCCTGTCCCCCTGCTCCGCCATAACCCCCTCTCCCACCTGTCCGCCCAGCTCTCCTCTGGCGCTTCCTAAATGGCTTTGACTGGGAGACGGGCCAGCTTCTCCAACCGGCTGGCTTCCCTTTCTGGCCTCAGGCCCTAGCACTCACCAGGAGGCACCATTTGTGATTTCCAGGTCTGAGGGGGAAGCAGGGGACAGAGTTGGGCAGGAAGCAAATGAGGGGTGAAGGTGGGGAGTGGGGTGAGGTTGGAGAGATAAAGGGACACTGGTGATCTGAGACAGTTCCCCTCCTGGTCTAGACAGACCCTTGCCTTTCGGTGTTGATGTGTTCTAGTGGGAGGTGGGGGTGAAGGAACAGGGACTGGGGAGGGCTGGGGTACCCCTCAGGTACTCAGGTGAGATAGACAGCAAGTGGAGTGCAGCAGAGCAGGACCTGGGGAGGGACCCCTGACACGTAGTGTGTGGGCTGATTGCTCCTAGACAGGCCTCTGGGGCAATCACCCCAAGCTGAATTACCCACTCCCTGCAACTCGGCCTGCTGAGTTGCCTCATTCTCTCGCCCCAAGTCTTCTCCCCAAATGCCACCCCACTGTTTTCCACCCCTCCCCAACGCCATCCCTGCGACACCTTCAGGGCCCCACCCCCACCCCCCGTCTTTCCCATGCTTGGCTCTTCTTTCCAACGGGCTCAGTAGTACGTCTCCTTCTCCACCCAGCCTGTTAGAGAGATTAGGCACGGGGATTGCAGGGTGAGCTTAGAGGAGACAAGAGATAAATGCCCTAGGGGCTCGGTGGTTGAGGCCAGGCAGAAGGGAAGCCTGGGGAAGGGGAGTGGGGGAGGGGACTCCATGAGGCCATGGACTAGGGGAAAGGAGAGACTTGCATTTAGTACAGGGGACGGTGGGCCCGGAGTGCTTTGGTTGGGGGTGAAAATACAAATGACAACAGGGGCTGTTCAGGTAACAAGTGAGTCTCTAAAGGGCAGCCGTCCATTGTTGCCGTCCGGAAACGGGGCCTTGGGAGCGACAGCGCCTGTGATGTTTCAGAAGCCAGAAAATTGGATTTTATGTGAAAGCCCCTAAGTTTTAGATATTAGGCCAATTGCAAAACAAAAAACACCCGTGCAAGAAAGGGCAGCCAAACCCAACAATATCCACGGACCCTATTTGGCTTGTGGGCCACCCATTGTCAACCTCCAGTAAGTGACCGAAAATGTTTGTTGGGAAAAAAAAAAATACATGGTTGATGCCTGGGAATTAGGAGGGCTGGGTTGTAGCGCCACTTCTGCTGCTTCTGGCTTCATGACCCTGAACGAATAAATTCACCTCTGCCCCTCTCTTTGTCTGTAAGATGTGGAGGTGGGACTAGATGACCTCGGAGGGCCCTTCTAGTTCTGACGTTCTGTGATTTCAGGTGGAAGGCGGAGGGCCTCAGGGACCAGTTGTGTGTTGGGTGGGACGGGAATCTGGGAGGAAGAGTTTCAGCAGAGTCAGGGCTTCTAGGACCCCGGACCCGAGGATCTGAGGGCACTGAGGAAAAGGAGCGAGGATCCGTAGTAGGAATGGAGTTCGGGTTTGGAGCCCTGCAGGGGTAGGGTAGCCACAGTGGGGAGCTGCACTTTGCTGGGGTTGGGGCGCAGCACTGAGGTGCTTACCACCTGGATATCGCCGCAGGATCAGCTTTCGGACCTCATCGTAGATGAAGATGAGGAGACTGTAGGGGAAGGCGCAGAACCACCAGGTGACCCTGAGGAAACAGAGGAGAGTGTCAAGGGCATCAGAGGTTGCTTCAAAGGGACCAGAACTTGGATCCTAGCAGGGGGCCCGTCTAAAGAGACACTCACTTGAGCGGGTACATGCGCAGGGCCACACCCATGCCCGGGCAGTAGGACAGAAAGGCCGCCAGCGCTGTCTCCTCCAGGAGCCCAAAAATCAGAATCTTGTTCCTGGAAAGGCAATGAAAAGAGGGTAGGTAGCGTTGGAGGGGAGGGCAAGGAGGGGCAGAGATCCAGGGTGACCCCTGGTGGTGGAAGGGAAAGAGGCGGGAAGAAACGCTGGGGAAAGGCTATACATGACGTCTTCCCATGCCTTCTTCAAATGCTTCTTCTCATGTTAAATGTAACCAAAGAAAGATTGTCTTTAATTTTTCTGCTTACTGATTTTACCTCCGATTATTGTCTATAACACATACTTTCATTCATCAAATACATGTTTCCTATGTGTTGGGTGATACGCTCTGTGCTGGAGATGCTGTGGTCAATGCAAGCTTCCTTCTGGAGACCCGGGAACCTGCCCTCACGCAGCTTACGTTCTTGTTACCGCTCCAGGCACGTGGCCTTTGAAAGTGTCGTCTCCCCAGCAAGATGCTTGTTCCTTCACTTCAGGACCCAATTATATCTTCTACCCTCTCAGTGTCTCCTACAGCCCCAGGTAGCTGTTGGTCACAGATATTCAATAAAGAAGGGAGTGTTTGTAAAGTACTCAGAAAGGGAAAGCTCACTGGATAAAAAATGCTGAATATATATTCACCACATCAGAACTGAAGAGTAGGAGAGAATAAGGCTCTGAGGACAGTGTCTGGAGTCGGACAGGTGGGGTCTAGTCCCAGCCGGGCCACTTACTAGCTTCTGGCTGTAAGCAATGTTGCTTAACTTCTCTGAGTCTCGTGCTCCTTCTGTGGAGGAGATAGTACCTTTATATCCTACGACTGCTGGGAAGATTATGGGAGATAATGCGTGGAGAGCTCTTGAACGTGGAACGTTCTTAGCTGTATTTTATAATCTCATGCACTGCACCTCTTCATGGCTTAAGCCAGTGGTTCCCAAACTTTTCACTCATTAAGGATCCCTCTTATTTTTCTTCTAAAAAGGCCACATTTTAATTGATTTTTTTCTCTCCAGCTGCATTTGTTAATAAGTAATGGATATAGGGAATTCCCTGGCAGTCCAGTGGTTGGGGCCCTGCGCTTCCACTGCAGGGGGCACGGGTTCGATCCCTGGTTGGGGAACTAAGATCCCGCATGCTCCACAGCGAGGCCCCAAAAAAAGTAATGAATATATTTTCCCAATTAGAAAGTTAATTAGCAATACACACGGCTTCCAAAGAGAATTGCGCATTAGCATGGGATCGCTATAGTTCATACTTAGGCTTCTGCCTGACAATGACACTTTGGTAAGCTTGGGACTCTTCTTAGAGGAAGTGCTTAATTTCCATAAAGCTGTTTGACTAATACACAGAGCATCTCTGAGGACCCCTGAGGGTCCAGACAGCCCAGGGTGGGGCATAAGGTGCTAAGGCTGCCTCGGGCCAGGTTACTTGTTGGTATTAGTACTCCTTCCCTGTCCCAGTCTGAATTTTGTTTAGTTTCTTTCCACTTGCCTCTCAGATGGGTAGGATTTAGCCAGTCTGGTCATGTCCCCTGCTTGCTCTCTCACCCGTGCCCTGCACGGTCGGTCACCCAGTGTCTTGGACCCTCTGCTCCTTGTTCTCTGCTCACTGCCTTGTCCCCGTTAGTGTTTTTAGCTCAGTGGAATCTCCTTCCTTCATCTAACAGACTTTTCCCTCTCCTCTCCCTAGGATCTCAAACGCTATTAACTTCACTGGAGTTTTGGTATATATATATATTTTTTCTCAAACTAAGAAATTGTGACAAAACTCACGTGGGGACTTGTGCCCATTGTTTGCAGTAGAAGAAAAGAAAGATAATGGGAGTGATACCTTCGGCACCGACCACCATCCAGGCTGAGCTGCAGAGGAATCACTGGTACCCCCCAGGTGCCAGGCTCTGTGACAGGTGAGCCACCCAGGGTAGTAGTCACGAGCTTGGGCTTCAGAAAGAGCGCTGGCTGAGCTATTTCCAGCTGGGTGACCCCAGGCACACCATTTAACTTTTTGCGGGGGGTCTCTTATCCATAGAATGAAAATAATACCTCCCTCACAGAGCTACTGTGAGGTTGGACGATGTCTGTGAATCACTTAGCACAGTGACTGGCAAGTGTAACTCACACTATAAGAACTTGACCCTGAGCAGCTCACAGCTCCCACAAGGACAACATCACCACCACAAGGCAAGTGCTGTGAACTAGAGCTACCTGCCGAGTGGAGGGGAGCACAGGGGACCCTGTATTTAGGGCTGGGCCAAGGGGTGGGGGTGAGTATAGAGTATAAGATAGAGGAAGGAAGGGAGGAAGGAAGAAGGGAGGGAGGGGAGAGGTAAGGGGAAAAGATGAAAAGGAAAGATGATGGAAGGAGACCATAATGAAGGAGATTTGGGGAGCAAATTAAAACTCATCAGAAAGAGTCATAACCCTCCTTCCTCTTCGCTCATCTATTTCCAAAAAGGCTACGGATTTACAGCCGGGCAACTACAGTCAGAGGCCCCAGCCGATGGGGGTGGGTGGGTGTGCCCTGACTGCGCTCTGCCTGGTGGGCGGGGCCGGTGGTCTGCCTGGTGGGCGGGGCCGGTGGGCGGGGCTCACTTCATGCCCTGCTGGAAGACCGAGTTGCGTCGGGTCTTGCAGATGATGAGGTCAGCCCACTGCACGACCACGATGCTGGCAAAGAAGGCCGTGTGGCACGTGAACTCCACCACCTTCCGTTGCTCATAGGTCTGGGGGAGGGCGGGCAGAGAGAGGTGAGGGTGTGAGAGGAAAGGGTAGGAACAGGGTGCAGCGTGGTCCAGGGCAGATGTTAAACCCTGGGCACCTACTCCACCCTTAGCCCCCAATCCCATTGGCCACGACTGACCACTCCTGCCAGACGTTCAGCTCTCATATGTGTGCATCTGCACTTACACAGCCCCACTTACCCACTCCTGTCCGTAGCTGTCCTCCAGGTCGTTCATGGACCGGTCGTCCCAGTCGAGGCGGATTCCCAGCAGCCGTGAAGGCAGGAAACCATTCTCTGCCAGGATCACGAAGTAGGTGAAGAAGCCACCCAGCGCCTGGATCATCCCTGTGGGTGGTGGGCAAAGGACAAAGGGCAGGGCCTGGGTCATAGAAGGTAACAGGATGGGACCAGCCCCTACGGGCCAGAGAAGGACGGACATCCCTGACCCTCGGGGAGTTGGCCCCTGTCCTGGAATTTTGCAGGGGGATCATCCCTCCAAAGGCTGGGAAAAGCGTCTTCTTGGGGTTCCCTCCTGAGCCCCGGGCCCGGCCGCACCGATCTGTCCATAGGCCATGCTGATCAGCCTCTCGTTCACCAGCTTGTCTGTCTGCGGGTTTCTCGGCTGCCGCTTCATGATGTCACTCTCAGCTGCCTCATAGGCCAAGGAGATGGCAGGGACCTGTGCAAGGGGGCAGTTGGGGAGAGGACAGCATTTGAAGGGAGAGGGTGGGAGCAGAGGATGATCAACAGTGAAGAATCTTTAACACAATTCAAACACTTATAAAGACCCAAGACCCTGGACTTCCCTGGTGGCACAGTGGTTAAGAATCCACCTGCCAATGCAGGGGACCCCGGTTCGATCCTTGGTCCGGGAAGATCCCACATGCCGTGGAGCAACTAAGCCCGTGCGCCACAATTACTGAGCCTGCGCTCTGGAACCCACAAGCCACAACTACTGAAGCCCGTGCGCCTAGAGCCTGTGCTCCGCAACAAGAGAAGCCACTGCAATGAGAAGCCCCTGCACCGCAATGAAGAGTAGCCCCCGCTCGCCGCAACTAGAGAAAACCCGTGCGCAGCAACGAAGACCCAACGCAGTCAAAAAAAAAAAAGAGACCCAAGACTCTATCATCTTCCAGGCTTTGTGCTCGTCTTCTCTGCAACCCTCACAGCCTGCTCAGCTGTCCCTGATGCACCTTTCCTTCCACCTGTGGCCCACCCCTACCCACTGCACCTCCACGACTGCCTTGCCTGTCCCCTCCTCCAACCCATGGCCTCACCATGTCAGTGCCCAAGTCAATGCAGAGGATGGTCACAGTGCCCAGAGGCAGGGGGATGTTGGCGATGATGAACAGCAGGAAGGGGGTGATCTCGGGGATGTTGCTGGTCAGGGTGTAGGCGATGGATTTCTTCAGGTTGTCAAAGATCAGGCGGCCTGTGGGGAGGTTCTGAGGGCATCAGGGAGATCAGAGGGACCCTCCCCACCCCTAGCCCCTGAAGCATGGGCCGCTCGTCTACCCAACAAAGGGAGATTTTGTGTTAGAGGGAAGCTAAAGCAGGCGGTGGATGCCTGAGATCCTGAGTTGAGTCTGTCATTGGGGTAAAAGGCAGGGAAGCAGATGCGCCGGCTCAGACATCCTGGATGGCATCCCAGCCCGTGGAGCCCCTCACCCTCCTCCACACCCGTGACGATGGAGGCAAAGTTGTCGTCCAGCAGGATCATGTCGGCTGCCTGCTTAGACACGTCAGAGCCAGCGATGCCCATGGCGATGCCGATGTCCGCCTTCTTCAGCGCGGGAGAGTCGTTCACCCCGTCCCCTGTCACCGCCACAATGGCTCCCTGGGGAGAAGGTACAGCCAGGCTGGGGGTGCAGCCCCTGCACATGCCTGGCCCTGGCCCCGACCTTGACCCTTACCCCCTTGCTCACCTGCCTCTGACAGCCCTCCACGATGATGAGCTTCTGCTGAGGAGACGTCCGGGCAAAGACAATCTCCGTGTGGTTCTTGAGGATCTCGTCCAGCTGCTCTGACGTCATGTCCTTCAGGTCAGAGCCGTGCACCACACACGCCTTGGCCTCTCTGGAGCCAGAGGCAGAGCTGGTTGATTCCCTGGTACCCCACCACCCCTCCTCGCCACTGCCGGGTCTTCCCCAGCAGCTTCATTCTTCCTCTCCCTGACACTCAGTGACCTGTCTTTCCCATTTCTCTCTTTGAGGGGGTGGTGCTCAGTCCTCACCCCGCGGCAGCCTCACAGTCGTCAGTACAGGGTGCTGGGCCGGGCGCTACTTCCTTTCTACGTATCTCGCTCTATAGAAACCAGCAGCGTGTATACTGCCCTAATTTTGAAGTTGAGAGAATGGAGGCTCGGGAAGGTAAAGTGACAGGTCCGAGGTTACACAACTGATCAGTGGCACAGTCTGGCCACAGGCTCGGGACCAGGGAACGGCAGTTAGGACCAGATACCCTCAGGGGCCGCTCAAGTGTCCAGTGGGAGAGGCTGAGTTGATGGGGGAGGGGTCCTACGGAGCCTCACCTGGGGTTGACTTGGCTGACGGGAATGTTGAGCCGGGCTGCAATGTCCTCCACCGTCTCGTTGCCCTCTGATATGATACCCACACCTTTGGCAATGGCCTTGGCTGTGATAGGGTGGTCCCCGGTCACCATGATCACCTGGCAGCAAGGAGAAAAGAGAAAAGGAAAGCAGCATGAAGGGTTTTTTTTTTCTCTTTTTATTCCTTTCCCAAAGTCAGAAGAGCTAGACCACTAGATGGTGGGACTGGAAGATCCCAGCCAAAATAATGGAACTCTGTGTGTGTGTGTGTGTGTGTGTGTGTGTGTGTGTGTGTGTGTGTGTGTGAGAGAGAGAGAGAGAGAGAGAGAGAGAGAGAGAGAGTGGGTGAGGGGAAGAGACAACAACAAGCTGTGTTCAGGAGATCAGAGGTAGTTTGCCTAACTGGAGGAAAGTCTCTCTGATAGAGTAACAAGTTAATAAGGGTCCCTTGGAAGAGCAGCCTCAGGATTGTTTAGGAGTTTGAATTTCATGGGGTATGAGGTTGTCACAGCTGGAAGGACCCCTAACATCTCCTTCATTTTACCAATGAGGAAACAAAGGCTTAGCAAGGGGCCCATGATTTGCTCCGGATCCCAGGGAACCAGAACGGACATGGTTTTCCTAGTGCCCAGTGTGATGTCTGCCGACATCCTAATCAGACAGGGCAGGGACGGGAGGGAGACATTCCCTCCCATCCCTCCCTGCTGCCTTCCACCACCTGTCCTCTGCCTCTGGCATCCCTTCACAGTGTGGGAAGAAGGTGATTCCTGACTGAACCGTGATATTCATTGCTGCTGTTGCAGAATGGATGGAGCTGGATGGGGAAGGTGGTTAGCATCTGAGAGGCTGGTAAAGAGGATGTTGCAAGCATCAGGAGGTCAGAGCTGGCTTAGGAGACCATTTGCATGTGGGGGTTTGTGGGGCAAAAAGGAAGCCTCTTCATGCCCCGCTGCCTTCTCTTCCACCCCCAAAAGCCACATGGGTCTCCCAGCTGAAAGACAAAAGCATCTTTGCAGTCCTCATCCTACTCAACCCTCTGAGGGGTTTGGCACTGTCTACCACCCCCTCCTTGAAGCCCTGTCCTCCCTTGGCCCCCATGGACTCCTTCATTCCCAGTTGCCCTCCATCCCTCTTCAGGTGGTCTTTCCCACCTGAGTGAGGAAGAGATTTGGTGTCGCCTAGCAGACCTAAGGTGAAACACTGACCTTCCCCAAGTGCCTTCAGTAAATCTCAGCAGAACGGAGATGATGAGTCTTTCCTTCAGGGTCGTCTTGAGGAGATAGTGGTCTTAGGTGGACACTCACTGAGGGTTACCTGTCACCACCTTCCCCCTCATCGCTGGTTCCTCCTCCACTTGCCCTTCCTGTTGGTGTGGCCCGGGGTTTCCTTCCCCTCCCCTCTCTTCACTCCTGCTCTTGTCCTCAGCAGCAGAATCAAGCATACTAGCGTGTCTTTAATCTGTACTCACATGGGAACGAGACTGAACTCTCCTGTCCTGGCCCGCTTTCTTGAGCTCTCAGCCATATTCCTGCTTTCCCTGAAACATCTCCCCCTGAGCATCTTACAGACCTTCCGATCTCAGGGCGAAGGGAACTCCTTATCTCCACTCCCCACCCCCACGGAGGCTTCTCCTCTGCTCCCCACCTGAGATACCATCCATTCGCTTCATTCAGTCCCTTTATCTCCTGGGTCTTCTCGCCTCCCCATTTGAGTTTGGTCACCAAGTTCTCAAAACAGCTCTCAAAAGTAACTACTCCACTCCTTTTGTCACTTCCCTCATTTGGGTCATCATCTTGGTATTGCAATAGCCTCTTATGCTGTCTCCCCAACCCCAGTTCTTCTCCAAATCCAGCCCCTCCTCCATCCAGGGAGCCTCCTAAGGGCTAGCTCTGCCCTGTGACACCTGCGGCTCTCTGTGGCTCTCAGGATAAAGCCCAAGTCTGGCATTTAAGCAAAATCCTTCCAACTGGCCCTGGCCCTGATTGCAGTCTCCATCTCCGGTGCTCCTCGGCCACCTCCCACTGCCACGCGCACATGCCCCGTGCAGTCCAGCCACCGCTGGGTACACACTGTTCCCTGCTCTTGACACGCCTTCCGCTCCCTCCCCGCCTTACAAAATGCTCTTCACCCTTCGGGGCCCAGATCAAATATCATGCCCTCTGTAAAACACTGTCCAGTTCTCCGAGGTGGACTTAACAGCTCCCTGCTGCTCTGAGTTCCCTGGACATGCTTTCCCCAGGCCTCGGTGACTGTTCTGATCATGGTAACAGGCTGCCTGGCGAGAAGGGGAGCACGGGCTTTCCGGATGAGCTGGCCAAGCTTCCTATAGCCAGTCTCCCTCTTACCAGCAGTTTTATTTTGGGAAAGCTACTTACCCACTCTGAGTCTCAGCTTGTTTTATTTTTAAATGGGGATCATGATGCCTACCTTAGAGACAGAGTGGTTGCAGGGCTCAGAAATCACATATATGTGCATATATACATATAAGCCCTCTAGTGTGATGGTTAAAAAATAGCAGAGGGCTTCCCTGGTGGCGCAGTGGTTGGGAGTCCGCCTCCCGATGCAGGGGACGCGGGTTCGTGCCCCGGTCCGGGAAGATCCCACATGCCGCGGAGCGGCTGGGCCCGTGAGCCATGGCCGCTGAGCCTGCGCGTCCGGAGCCTGTGCTCCGCAACGGGAGAGGCCACGGCAGTGAGAGGCCCGCGTACCGCAAAAAAAATAAAAATAAAAAAGCAGATACCTCAGTTCAAATCCTGGCTCTACCTCCTACTAGCTCTGTGGCCTTGGGCATGTCACTTTGCGTCTCAGTTTTTGTCTCTGTAACTAAGGGAAAATACTAGTGCCTACTTGCAGGGTCGTTGTGAAAATCAAATGAGATCATACAGGTTTGGTGCTTAGAATAGTGCCTGATGCATATAAACCCTCACAAAACAATGGGCTCTTTTTATTATTAGAATATCTGGCCCTTAGCGGGTGCTCGAAGACCCTATCTGTTAAAATTGCTCTGTGATTAACTTAAAGGCGTTTGTTTCCCCTGAGGGATCGTGAGCTCCGGAGGCCAGGCACTGTATCTTTTTTTTTTTTTTTTTTTTTTCAGGCACTGTATCTTATTTGTCTTTTGTATCCCCAGTGCCTGGTGCAGTCCCTGGCCCTCAGTAGACAGGTTGAGGTGAACTGATTTGGTAGTAGGTGAGAAGTTGCAAAAGGAGGAACAAGCGACGGCATCAGAATTGGTAACTGGACAGGTTAAGAGTGGTAAAGGGCTGTATCTTGGATACAGGAAAGTAACCAAGATGGAAGGGATTTTTGTTTGTTCGTTGGACTCCAGCACCTTGAACGGTACTCAGTAAACAATAAATATTTGTTGAAGGAAGCACAAATGTACAGAGAAGGGAGTGGTCATTGAGAAGCAATTGCAGTTGGAGAAGAGAACGTGGGAGAGGTATGCTTGGTGGAATGAGGACTGGAGCTAGTCTACGAGGTTATGGGGTGGAGGTGAGTGGCCGCAGGTGAGAGCCTACTAATCTCATCCTAAACGGCTAGAGAGAGTGGGTGCTAGCTGGGAAGGGGAGGACAACCAGATCTCCAAGATAAGGGTGACTGACCGGCTTGAAACCAGAATGGAAGGAGCCGTGCCCCAGAGAGAGAGGATTGGGTGTGGGAGACTGGTCACTCTGAGCAAAAGGGACAAGGGTGAGAGCTCCAAGGCAGGGACCGACCTTTCCTTGCAGATGGACGGCTTCTCCTCTCAGTCAGCAGGAAGGAGGCCAACAGTGGCCCAGCCTCTGCGGCCCCTGGACTTTTGGTGTTTGGGAGGAGGGACGAAGTGAGGCTAGTACCTTGATGCCTGCACTCCGGCACTTGCCCACAGCGTCCGGCACGGCAGCCCGTGGAGGGTCAATCATGGACATGAGCCCCACGAAGCAGAGCTTCTCCGTGGGAAAGTTCAGCTCATCTGTGTCGAATTTGAAGCCCCGAGGAAACTTCCCAGAGGGCAGATTCAGTTGACAGAAGCCTGAAGGGGACAGAAGGGAGGAGTGAGAGCAGCAAGGTGGCTGCCGGGTTGCCCCCAGAGCCCCTCATCCCAGGGAAGCCTTTCTCAGCCCTGCTCCCTGCTTCTGGCCCCTCACCTAGCACTCGCTCCCCCAGTCCTCCCAGTTCCAGGTAGGCATTCTGGAAGGCGTCTTGCATCTCCTTGTCTAGAGGGACCTCCTTGCCCTGCACCAAGATGGAGGAGCACCGGTCCAGGATGCGCTCAGGGGCCCCCTTCATCACCAGCACATAGCTCTGGGGGCTGTCTTCTCTCTCGTGGATGGATAGCTGGAGAAAGGAAAGGCAGTTACAGAGGGGCCACACTTGTCTTGAAGCTCCAGTGCCCAGCACGGGGCCTGGGACAGAGCAGAGGCTGGTAAGGAAAACTCCCTTAATAAAATAACCCCTGATCCATCAACCATTGTCAACATAGGGAGAGTCTCCGTGTGTGGATGGGTGTTTGGACCTCACAGTCCTAACCCTGTAACCTGAGAGTCACCTTCCCATAGGACATTCATTCACTCAGCAAATATTTACTCCAATCAGTTAGGACAGGCATTGTGCTAGGGGCGAGGTGGCTTTGTCATCAGCACCCCCATCACCACACTGGCCTTAGGGGGGCTTTACCCCTGTGGCTTTTACAGGACATAGCTGAGGCTGCATTCTTGGCATTTAACAGATGCCCACAGGCTGAGGGATACCCTAAGGAAATTTCTGACGTATGGTTCAACTGAATGGGATGGAAGGGTTGGGGGACGGAGCCAGAGGATGTGGAGTCCTGGGAAGAAGAGTTGAGAAAGTGACAGGTTGTAGTAAAGGAATGAAGGTTTGGGAGCTGGGTGTGGGGTTGGTCATTGCAACCAGACATCTGGTCACCCACGTTGCCCCGGGGGATGATGCAGGGGTGAGAGGGTGCTCAGATGCTCTCTTTCCTGCTGTTGATTCCCCTTTGACTCTGCGTGCCCCTCACTTCCATCTCTCCCTCTTCCCTTGACCTGGCACCCAAACCAGACCTGGTACTTATTGGTTGAGTTGAAAGGGATCTCCGCCACCTTGGGGTTTCTATCCCTCATCTTCCTCACGGAGCCGCAGGATAGCTCGATGCACTTGAGCAGAGCTGACTCTGAGGCATCACCAGCTGTGTCCCGCTGCCAACAAGGAGAATTCAGTGTCACAGTGGAGGACCAAGGAGGGAGGGCACTGACGTCCCCGAGGCAGCCACAGGGTGCAAGAGGGGAAGCTGGGCGTCAGCAAAGTGGGCGGGCTGTGGCGATCCCCCGACCCCCTACCTTAGACACAGAGATGTTCTCCTGCCCTGCCTTGAAGACAGCACGGTTGCAGAGACCAGCAATCCGGGACAGGGCGGTCCACGTGGGGGATCGTTTGTCGAAAGTGGCCCCTGGGAGGACAGGAGAGAGAAGCAGGAGCTTGGCTCTCCTTTAGACCTCTTATCTCACCCCACCCGCCCCGCCACTCCAGTGCCCTGAACATCCTCCAGTCCCCTCCACCCACTCTGGGTAGAGCACTCAATCACCAGACTGATCTTCTGTGGTGTCGGCCTCATGGATCTGGTTGTCAAACCACATGTGGGCAACGGTCATGCGGTTCTGGGTGAGGGTGCCCGTCTTGTCGGAGCAGATGGTGGAGGTGGAGCCCAGCGTCTCCACCGCCTCCAGGTTCTTCACCAGGCAGTTCTTCCGAGCCATGCGCTTGGCTGTCAGGGTCAGACACACCTGGTGGAGAGACAGGGCAATAAAAAGGGCTCAGCCTGAAGCTGGAGATACCCATGTCCTTACCCCAGACCATGGCTCTGTCCCTCCTCCCTTGATCCTACTCCACGAACACTGAGAGAGACCTAAGTGTAAGTCATGAATGTGTTCCATTTTAGACGCGTTGAGCTGAGATCATGAGTGTATATTTAGGTGAAATGTCCAGTAGGGAGTTGAAGATATTTGGCCAGAGCTCCAGAGTGGGCCAGAGTAGAACAGGGTGTAGGTATGTGTGAGTCATCAACACCAAACGGGCACCAGAAACTGGGAGGAGATGAGCTTACTCAGGGGCATCAGGAGGAAAGAAGAGCACTGAGGACTGAGGATCGGTGGAGGTGGGGACGAGGAGACAGTGCAGGGGACTGGGGAGAGGAGAACCAGGGTAGTGATGAGTCACAGTCATCAACGAAGGAGAGAATGCTAGGAGGGTGGACAGCAGTATCCATTTCAGCAGCAGAGTTAAAGATGGGAGCTGAGGAAAGGTCACTGGATTTGCTAATTAGTCACTGGTGACAGCGACCTTGGAGAGAGCCTTGATGGGAGGGTTAGCCAGGATGAGCTCCAGAGGGCAGTGGGGAGATGACCAGTACAAGGGTTGTGAGAAAAGGCGACCAGGACGAGTTCTGGGAGAGAAACTGAGAGTGAAGGCACAGCCCAACCTAAAACCTTTCAGACTCAAACTCTGAGCAATGTATTAAATGATCTTTTTCAGACTCACATTCTAAGCCATGTTTTAAAGGAGAATCGAATATGTGATTTCAGGGGCTGGAAGTAAAAGAACTGCAGAGAAGCCATAGCCTCTCTTGCTTCTGAGGCAGGGTAGCAAAGCCCTCCCCTGGAGGCCCCTTGGCCTGACCCACTCACAGTGACAGTGGCCAGCAGCCCCTCAGGCACGTTGGCCACGATGATGCCGATGAGGAAGATGACTGCCTCCAGCCAGCTGTAGCCCAGGATGAGGGACAGCACGAAGAAGGATACCCCCAGGAACACAGCCACCCCCGTGATCAGCTGGATGAAATGCTCAATCTCCATGGCTATGGGTGTCCGCCCGACCTCCAGGCCTGAGGCCAGAGTGGCTATGCGGCCCATCACGGTCCGGTCACCTGTGGCAATCACGATGCCCCTGGCAGTGCCTACAACACAGGAAGGGACACGAGGTTGGGTGCCTTGGGGTCGCAGGAACTGAAGTCTCATCCTACTTCCTGGGAGAGGAAAACCATCACAGAGTAAAGAAGTCAAAGACTGTGGGTCACTGTCATTAGATGGTACCTCCCTTGGCTTCCTCTCCCAGCGTAGATGGCCAATCCCAGACTCCATACAACAGCAAATTATCTTCTCTTATACCTGGGCCTGGGGAGAAACCTTGCAAATAAACTCAAGGTTCAAACTGAGGAGATTCCGTAAATGAAATAAAAGTATTGCCTGTGGTATTTCAGTAAAATCAATCTCACACTTGTTATCGCCCAAAAATATATTACAAACACAAAGTAAAGCACTTATGGATTTTCCCTGTAGTCTTAAGTTTTTCTTTCTCAACACTAGGCACGAATCTCTACAGAAGAAGCTAGGCAACCTCTAGCCCTTATGTAGACATTCCAGGGGTCTTCAGGGGAGGAAGTGTGCTGGAGTGGAAAGAGCGTGCATCGGAGCCAGCCAGGCCTGGGTTTGCATCCATCTTTGAATTTCTACCTAGGGATTGTTTTAATAATGAAATGAGACAGTGTGGTCATACACCTAGAGCAGTGCCTGGCACACAGTAGGCACTCAACAAATGTTAGTTCCCTTCATTTCCTCTCCTCTCTTCAAAGCCAGTTCAGAGTAAGCCATGGACATGTTTTACTAGGCATTTTTATCAATTGTGGGAAATGTAGAGCAAATTTCAGAATCTCAGTACATTAAGAGTTTAGGCAACAATGTGTGGTGATTTTCACTATGATCCTAACTTGCTGAAGGAGGGGGAAAGCCCAGAGAAACAATACACACTGAAGAGAAATGAGAAACGGGAAGGGAAAGGTATGTGTGAGGAGGGGGGCGCAAGGCCTCCTCTGACCCATTTTCTGAGGCCCACGGTCTAGTCAGCCTCTTCCTCCCACCAGCTCTGGCCCCGGCCTCCCTCTCCGAGTCAGCCCGACTCTGCTCACTGGCACAACCAAAGAGGGCAGGGCTTTCGGTGATGCTTGGACTCTGGCCACTCAGTGGCGGCAGCTCTGGGAGCTCCTCCTGGCCTTTGGTCATCTCTAGAACCCAGAGCAGTGGTGGGGCACACCGGGCAGCCTGTGCATGACCAACAGTTTCTTTTGGTGAAGCGCAGGCCAGGATGCAGCCTGCAGGAAGGCCTGAATGTTCACCTGGACTGAAAGCTTTCCTGTCCCTTCCCCAGCCTGGGCCCTGGTCAGAGCAAGGGTCAGAGAATGAAGCAACTAGTCCCAGAACCAGGAGAGATGGAAGCCATCAGTCAAACCAGAGACTTCTAGGAATCAAGGATGGTTTGGGGCGTGTGCGTGTGTGTGTGCATGCGCGTGTGTGCATATGTGTATGTGTGTACAGGTCTTGGCCCATATCTGAAGGCTTGGGAATCTGCGCCGTCCTGGGGTGGACAGAACAGAGATCTTTCTGTGGGGAGGTGACTTTTCCCTGGAGTCATGCCGCCCCAGCCAATTCCCTGCTCTCTGGAGGGGGATACTTCTGTAATACTCAGGGCTCTCTGCCCCTTCAATTCCCTCCTCCATAGCCGGGCTTTTGACAAGTAAGTACAGCCATAGCCCCCAGCCCTGCCTGGAGGCTCAGGATGCAGTCTCCTCCCTCAGCTGATGCTGGGACCCGGGGTTCCCCACCAGGCTAGCCTCTCACCTTCCACGCAGTTGGTAGAGAAGAAACAGATATTGCGGGTCTCCAGGGGGTTCTCGTGGGTGAACTCGGGGGAGCGGGTCTGGGGCTCCGACTCGCCTGTTAGGGATGAGTTATCCACCTGAGGAGGAAGGCAGTGTGGAGTCATCAGATGGGCAGACGCCTTCAGGCACGCACAGCTGTGTCCTGACTCTGGCCACACTCAGTCTCCGTGACACCCAAGACAGAATTACACTCGTCCTCATCACATATTTATAGCATTACTCAGCTATTGTCCCTGCTCTGGTTTGGAATCTGGGCTGTCACTGACTTCTTCCGTGACCTTGGGCAAGTTATTAAACCAACATTGCCTCCCTTTACTCATCTATGAAATGGAGAATGGAAGTAGAATCTCTGCATTGCACAACTACAGGGGGTGCTATTCACACCGTAGCCAATGAAGATGGCACCGTCTAGGGTTGTGCGTGGCATGACTTATGCGGCCACGTGCAACCACCCGGCACGATTATACCGTTCTTGCAGAGTTAAGTTAGGTAGCCTATGTGAATGTATATAAGGCATGTGACACATAATAATACTCAATACATGATTGCTATAAAGTGGATATCAAAGAAACACCGGGGGTGCAGAGCATTCACGACACAGATATGAGGATGCATGCGTGTAATATGTGAAGCAAGGTGTGGCTGGGCAGTGTGGGGCAGGTGTTGACATCCGGACCTGGGCCTCCCAAACGTCAAACTTCTAACGGGCCCCTCTCAGCTTTACCCAGCTTGCTTTGTGGACTCAGCCAGTGGCTCTGGCCTGGCCCCCTCACCTTACAGCCGTGAGAAGAGATGATCCGGAGGTCGGCAGGCACTCGGTCTCCACCCTTCACCTCCACCAGGTCTCCCACCACCACCTCCTCCGCATTGATCTGCATCTTCTCTCCTTCCCGTACCACGAGGGCTTGCTGTGGGGAGGCCCCGGGGATCTCAGGAGATGCTCATCTTTACCCCTACCTTCCTCTTTTGCTGGTGTCCCACCTCACCACCAACCCCACCGAGGAGGACAGACCTTGCACCCTTAGCAACAAAATAGGTCCTGGAGTGAAGAGCTGGGGGGTCTTTTTTGCCCAAGCCTCCATCTCAGAGCCCAAGGAGTTGAAGAGATGAGTCTCCCAGAAACCTTATGCCCCAGCCTGGAGCCCAGCTCTGCCATCTACCTGAGGCACCATGTTCTTGAAGGAATCCATGATCTTGGAGCTCTTGGCCTCCTGGTAGTAGGAGAAGCAGCCAGTGACGATGACCACAGCTGCCAGCACCACGCCCAGATACAGCTGGTAAGGAGAAAGGTTTTGAGGGACCTGCCCTTTTCCCAACCCGAGAGGGGCAGCTAGCTGCCACTCAGGATGAGCATTCAGTGCCCCCCTTTGTCTGCATCTGGGAGTGAGAACGGTGGAAGAAAGTCTTCTCTCCAACCTCTCCTTCAACCTTCTAACCCCAGCCTCCTAAGACTGGAGGGGGTGGGGAAAATCATAGGGAGTTCCCAGGACTAGGACCTCTCTAGGGGGTGAAGACCCAGGGATGCAGACAAGCCCACTCAAGTGTGAAGGAACAGGGAAGGGGGCTGTCTCAATCGTGAATGATTGTGTATGTTTGTGTTGGAGGAGGAGTGTCTGTAGATATGTATAGAAGTCTCACCCCCTTTCAGCCTAAAGAGCAGAGGGGCTGTCAGACTGTACAGGAAGGTCTTGCTCCCTGACCCCCACCCACTGTACTGGAGATTCAGGGTTGGAGGACAGAATCATGGGCTGGTCCAGGGGTCAGGCGTGCTGGCTCACATTGTCATTGGACGGTTCATCCTCCATGGCAGCCTGGATGCCGTAGGCCAGGAAGCAGAGGATGGCCCCAATCCACAGCAGGATGGAGAAGCCCCCGAAAAGCTGGCGACAGAACTTGACCCACTCAGGGGTGGTCGGGGGTGGGGTGAGGGCATTGGGTCCATCCCGAGCCAGAATGTCCTGGGCCCGCTGGTTGGTGAGGCCCTGAGGGAGGCAAGGAGAGGTGTGGGAGCTGAGCTCGCATCTGGAAACAGCCAGGCCCCTCATCACTTCCCACCAGCTCCCTGGCAGCAGAATAATGTCCAGGTGGAGAGAAAAATCCCACCTGGTCGGAAGGGGTAGGGGACCATCAGGAGAGGCCACACGGAGGAGGTGGCATTTGCAATGGGTGTTGGAGGACTTGAAGGCTGAGTAGGATTTTGGCTGCGGTCCCCCCACCTCTGGTCAGCCTTGGGTTGAGACACATTTTGGTTAGGGCCACAATAATCTCCTCTGGAGGCAGCCTTGATAAGACTCCCTGGAAAGACATCTCAATCGATCTCCACCCCCCACCCCAACTCTCTGCCTTCAGATTCCCCCCCTTCACCAAGGATTCAAGAAGAGTCCTACATTACTGATCATGAATGTCACACAGCTTTGGTCACCATCCATCCCTTTCCCCAGAAAGCTTTGCCTGACCCTGTTGCCCTAGCCCCAGGCTGGCTCACATGCCCCGTCTCTGGGTCCCATTGTATCCCAGGCATGATTCTAGAGCTGTACTCACTATATGGCTTTGGAATTCTGTTTGCCTTCCTTTCTGCTGCTGGACTTGGAGCCCCTTGAATGCAGAGGCCACTTCTTATTTCTCTTTCTATCTGTCCCCTCATTTATTTAATAAATGTGCATTGAGCACCTACTACATGCCAGGCAATATGGTCAGTGCTGGGGATCCAGAGATGGACAAGACCCATGAGTTCCTGCCTTGCACAGCTTATGATCTCGTGAGGTAACACACTATAAATAGACATTACTGCCAGATAGTGAAAAGTGTTACTTAAAAAAATAAAGTAAGGTAAAGGAAGGGGGTGTAGAATTTTCAAAAAGGCAGTCAAGGAAGGCCTACAGGAGGAGGTATGCACCCATTACATTTCTGATGAACGATTTTTTTTACTTTTCACAGTGATGGGCTTGGCAATGTGACTGTGCCACTAACTATTGATATGAACGTGGGAAGCTACTCTCTCTCTGAGTCTCCTTGTTTTAATGAACAGGTCTCCACACCTTGCTTGTTGTACGGATCAGAGGAAAGTACGTAAAGCATCTATCCCAGCGCTACGTGCATAGCAGCGCCCAACGCATTACTCTGATAATAGTCATGGGTTCCCCCACTATTGCATGTATGTCAGTTCCACGAAAGAAGGTGTGTCACTGAAGCTGCTTGGGATACAGCCCTGCCCAGAGGCCCTCCAGGGCCTGGGTTTTAAGGAGTTCTGGCTTCCAGGCACTCAGGAAAGGAGTTGTAGACCAGGAAGCAGGGGATCTGTGTTCTAGCTTTGGCCCTGCCACCATCTAGTCCCTTGTCTCTGGGCCTCGGTTTCCTTAACTGTAAAGACGGTTGGCTTGAGTTTTGAGGCCCCTTCTACCCTGAGGCTGCGTGGCTCTCTCACCTCTTTGGTGCCCTCCCTAGAAGCCCCTTTACTGACCTTGGACAGATCCACTTGGTACTTGCGGCCCAGCTCGTCCAAGGACAGCTTGTGGTCGTCCTGGAGAAGGGAAAGCAAGTTTGCTTTGGGGAAGGAGGCAGACTGCGTGTGTCCAGAATGCATCTGTGGGCACTGAGAGCACAGCAGTGAGGCAAGGAGCATGGGGGGCGGGGTGGGCACGAGCTTTTCCCTGAGGGGCAGCTGTCCCAGCATGGGAGCCCTTTTCCATGGCCTGGCTGGGGGCTCACCATGGCCACCTCCTTCTTCAGCTCATCCAGCTCCTTCTCTTTCTGTTTTTTCTTGCCGCCCCCATTTTCTGCAGTGGTGGCTGCAGGTGAGTACTCGCGGCCGGCCTGCAAGAGGAAGGGAGAGCCCAGGGAGTCAGGGAGGACGGAGGCCGGAGCCTCTATTCCTACTGGATAGCCTGGACCTCAGGCATTGGGAGTGGGGGGACCAGTGGATTCAAAGTCAGTGGTCGTCCCAGGGGAGGAAAGGGGGTTGCAGGGTGGCGGGGACCCCAGGCCCTCAGTTTGAAAATGATTAGCAGAGCCCCAGGGCTCTACATTTGAACTTCGGGAAAGGCTGAGGGGCTCAGGACTTAGGACCCCACTCTTAGCTTTTGAGTAGTCGGGCTCATGCTAAGATTTTGTTTGTTGAAAGAACCCTGCTCTTAAAGCAAAGTAAACGAAAACCTTAAAAACCACCATCCTACACTATTTAGAATTGTAGAAGGGACTGGACAGGGCTGGGGGTTCGTTGAGGGAGCAGCACCCCGTAGGGACGTCTTTGTTCCAACACCCTGGCTACTTTACTCAGAGAGGAGTAGAGACAGTTAGGAATGGGGGTGCAGTTAAGAGTCTTTGGGGAGTCAGGGGTCAGGGCAGGGAAGTGTCTGGAGGAGGAGGGGAACCACAGGGTCTGGTGGTGGAGTGTGGAAATGGGATGAGCAGGGCTCACGGACTGAGAAATCAGTAGTCGTAGGACAAGTGCGTCCAGGAAATGGGCGCGCAGAGCGCCCTGGGAGCCCTCTCCATCCTGCCGCCACCTCCCACCAGAATGCAGGATTTGGGGTTGGGGTGAGTCATGGCCTCTTGCTGGCAAAGGTTTCTGGGGGAGTACCCCCAAGCCCCCCTCGCCTCCAGCCTGGAATGTGAAGTGACTCCCCAACCCCTTTGGCCATGACACTTTTGGGACTAGGCTGCCGCTGCTTGGGCAGGATAAAAGGTGCTGGGAAGATCATGTGTCTGCAAGTCCTGTCAGCCAAGAAATAAAAGTTGACCTCAGAGCTGAAAAAAAAAAAATTGCGACTGGGCAAGAGGCAATTCACAGGACTTGAAGCCCCAGAGCACAATGGGGTGAGGAGGGAACTGTTTGTCTAAAAATATAAGAAATTGTCTCTGAGCGTAGAGAATGGACTTGAGGACACGGGGAGGGGTAAGGGTAAGCCGAGACGAAGTGAGAGAGTGGCATGGACATATATACACTAGCAAACGTAAAATAGATAGCTAGTGGGAAGCAGCTGCATAGCACAGGGAGATCAGCTCAGTGCTCTGTGACCTCCTAGAGGGGTGGGATAGGGAGGATGGGAGGGAGGCGCAAGAGGGAGGGGATATGGGGATATATGTATACATATAGCTGATTCACTTTGTTATAAAGCAGAAACTAACACCATTGTAAAGCAATTATATTCCAATAAAGATGATTAAAAAAAAAAGAGAAATTGTCTCTGAGGATAAATCTAAAACTGAAAATGAATGGAACTCTTAGGTCCAGGCATTCCTGGGTCCTTTAGTGAAGTCAGGTGAACATTTTAACCGGAGCCTCGTGAGGCAACATCTCCCCCTCCTCTTACTGGCCTGTGGTCTCCTCGCTGCCACCAGGCTTCCAGGGTCTCACAGGGGCCTTCTGGGGGAGAAGGTGGGGAATTTATCCTTCCAAGGGGTCTTGGGTGATAGGCTAGGAAGTGGCTGGGGAGGCCTGGGGTGGCGTGACAAGTGCCTTCTCGCCCCTTCTGCCTCCCCAGGCTCCTCTCCTCCCACCTCCCTCGGGAGGTTGTGTCCTTGTCACAGAGGCACTGCTCAGTTCCTGTCCTGTGCCTCCACTTTTCCACTGGACCCTAAGGGCCATGCCAGGGTTTCACCAATGAGCTTTTCTATACTATGATGAAATTCTTTTTTTTTTTTTTTTACTGTAAAGAGGGAACACCTGGGTGGGATCTACAGTCAAGGTGCTTGCCCCCCCCCTCTTTTTTTTGCAGGATAATTCATTTTTTTAAAAACAGACTTTTTCTTTCAGAGCAGTTTTAAGTTCACAGCAAAAGTGAGCAAACATTACAGGCTCCCATATACCTTCTACCCGCCCCTGCACGGCCTCCCCACCATCAACATCTGGCACCAGAGTGGTACATGTGTTACAATGGCTGAACCTACGTTGACACATTGTTATCACTCAAAGTCCATAGTTTACATCAGGGTTCATTCTTGGTGTTGCACGTTCTGTGGGTTTGGATGAATGCATAATAACATATATCCATTCTTATAGTATACGGAGTAGTTTCACTGCCCTAAAACTCCACTGTGCTTGGGGACGATACATTTTTTTTCCATCCAAGAGGAGCCGTCCAAGGAATATGGCAGCTGCCCTGATCGCAAGAGATCACGAATCTAGCACCTGGAGATACAGAAGTCTGGCCAGTGAAATCAGGAACTGGGGTGGGGGAGGTGCAGAGAGAGGCGGACACCGCCGTCACCCAGACGCTAATGATCTAGAAGGATATGAGCTCTTTGCAGGCTGTGCTGCTCAGAAGTGCTCTTCTCAGCAAAGGTGATCAGTAAATCTTGCGTTTGTTTCCACGTGAAGCATCTAGGGATCAAGGCTCTCTTTGGCTTCCTGAACACTGATCTTCCTGGGGAGACTGAAGCAGCCCAACAGGAGTAGGGAAGGGCTGTGAGTAGTGTTACCTCTCGCTTCCCCAGGTGACTCAGGGGGGCTCATTTAATTGAATGGATTGAAACGTCCTGGATTCACAAATCTAATGCTTTGGATTCTGTCGTTGGTGAGACAGCACTGAGAAATGGATGAAAAGCAGCGAAGAGACAAGAGGCCAGAGACCGGGGTGGATAAGCTTCAATGTGACCCTCTGGGCATTCATTCACAGAGGAGGGGGCTGTGCCTGGGGGCTAAGGAGCAGAGCCCAGAGAATTTCTGTACATACAGGCATGAAGTTCATGAAAATTAGAATCAAAGGCATGGTTTAAAACATTTCCCAGCCCACATATGTACGTCTGGCATGTACAGATGGTGGCTAAGCAAAGAAGCTCTCTGCAGCAGCCCCTTTCCCTAAGTGCCCATCCTGCTTTCCTGCCGGCAGGCACAGAGCTGGGGACACACGGCCCCGTCCCCCCTCCTGTCCTGGCAGGGATCTCAGGCTCTGCAGCCAGGAGCCTGCAGAGATTCGGGGCCAGCGGGCTGCCCAGGCAAGAAAGAAAGAGAGGAAGCAGGACCACTCCCCTCCCCTCCTCCCTCCCCCATCCACAAGGCCACAAGTCCCCCTCTCTGGGCCTTGAGTGCTGAAGGAGAACAGAGAGTTCTTTCTGAGAAAGCCCAGGGCTGGGACAGAGTCGGGGCAGCTGGAAATCAGCCAACTTTCCCCCCCACCGCTGCCCTTCGGTGGCAGCTGGAGCAGGCCGGGCTCCCTCCCACCGGGGTTGTCCCTTCCCCCAACTCCCATGCTGCCCTGCACAGTCACAGGGTGGTGAGGTGACAGTGAGCCCTTGCTCTGCAGGGAAAAGGAGGATTTGGATGGGGGGGTGCCTTCCCTCTTCAGGGGTCTCCTGGCTGGGTGAACTCCAAGCTCCCCCCTTAAGTCCCCCCACTCTCCCCAGCCTCAGTCTGGATAGAACAAGACCTGCTCTCTGACTCGCTACTGGGAGTGGATGGGAAGGGAATTCAGGGATGCTGGGGGAGAAGCACAGACCCCTGAAGAAGTCAAGGTCAAATCACTTCTCAAGCAGGACCTCTTGAGCTGGGTCCACCCTGTGCTAAAGTGAAGGAGGGGAGAGGTTCGAGGTCCTGCGCCTCAGGTGGGGACTCCCGTTCCCTGGGGGAACAAAAGATGTCAAGGTGCAGCTGAAGGTCCCCAGACAGTATCTTCCCATGGTTGTGAGCTCTTCCTCTGTGAAGCCCACACGTCAGACACAGCTCTTCACAGACATCACGTGCCCTCACACTGTGACATCTATGCTCACTCATGCTTGAAGGTCTGCACGTTTGCAAATTTGTCTCCTGAGACACAAACACAGGTGCTCACCCATGAATGTCTGTATCAACTGCAGCCTATGGAGAACACATGAAAACACACACACACACACACACACACACACACTCACACACACACACACACACACTCACACACCAGTTCTATTTATAGCTCCCACCCTAGCTCAGGAACCCTGGTGTCCAAGCTCCGAGTTTTCTCAGCTGCTAAACTCAGTGTGATACCATGTCCTTGCCTGACCCCCCTAGGCCCAAAGAGCCCTACAGCTCCCCACAGGCACCTTCTTTCCTCAGCACTCTCCCGTTGCTCCCCAGGCCCTTTCCCTCCCTGCTCTCTTCTGCCAGCATTCCACAAAAGGAAAGCCGCCAGGGCGCAGGATGTAAAGGGATTGGGTCACTTTTCTCCATATGGAAATTTCATTTCCAAGCATTCAGAGCCCTGGCCCTGTCCCCCACCCCCCTTCTCTGGTAGTTGTTAATCTTCCCCTTGGCATACCCAGTGCTGCAGAATGCCACAGGCTGGGGTGGACTGAGGGGGGGTGCCTGCGGCTCTCACCAGCCTCTGGGAAAGTCCTCAAAGCACATGGCTTGCAGCCAGAGGACAATGCTGCCCGGGACATCCGGGGGCGCTGGACGGGGGGCGCTGGGGCACATCACTCTTCCTCCACACCCTCCGCCCAGCTGTCCCTGGAGCTCAGGGCCCCTGGAGCTGGTGTCCAGAACTGTTTGGTGACTCTGCAGTGGATGGCCCCTGCCCCTCTCTCCAACCTCAGATTGGACCCCCATCCTCTCAGGCTGGGACTCCCAGAGGAATGGATACTTTCAGAGGGTGGCGAAGGTGGGGAGGATTAACAGTACCAAACGTCCCTTCAGCTGGGAGGCTGGGAGATGCGGTGAGAGAGGAGGAACGGTGGAGATGTGGCTGGAGGAGCAGGGACGGAGACGAGGGAGGGGGTGGAGGAGGGAGGGTCGGAGGGGATGCGAGTGGTGGGCTGCGGGGCTCGTGCTGGGGGTGCTGGTGGAGAGGACAGCGCTTGGGCGGCTGAGCTCTATGGGTCTGTGCCCTGTGGGTCTGTGCCGTGGGGCTGTGCACACAGTCGTAGCCGGGACACTGTCAGTTCCAAGTTCAAACCAGTCCACTGCTCCTCCCTCCGTATCCCATCTCCACCTCATCCTTTCCCTCCAGCCTCCCTCACCGTCCAGAGAGCCCTACTGCTCCCCCCAGAGAGGCCCCTGCTCTTTGGGAATACTCACCCCACGGCCCATCTTGGGGCAGAGTGGCTGAGGGATCTAGATGGGGGAGGTCACCGGGAGGATCCCAAGCTCACACCACCAGCCTGGGGTGGCCAGAGACCCCAGCAGACAGACAGTGAGCACCAGGGTAGCTTTAAATAGGTCCCTCTCCCCCTCCCCCCCTTCCCCTTCTCGGGAAAGAAACGTTTGTTGAAACAGGATCTCTGAGGACTCCTCCCCTCCCGCCCCTTAAGCAACAGGCCTGTGGAAGGTCCGTTTGTCCCTGCTGAGTGCCCCCCCTGGGCTCCCCTCACCCTCCAAGCCCTGGCCTGGGGCCACCACTGCTGAGAGCAGGGAGAGGCTGTGCCGGGCTGGGAACATGCCCCTTAGGGACAGGCCGAGGGGGAGCAGTCCCCTCAGCAGCCCAGAGGCCAGATGCCATGAGATCTGACCCTTCTTCTTGTTTTTCTGATGGGGAAACTGAGGCTCAGGGAGATTGAACTATTTGACCTGATAAAACAGAGTCAGAATCTGGGTCTCCTGAGTCTACATCCGATCTCCCAGAGAAAGAAGCAGGGACTGTTCCTTCCAACTGTAGAGGTGGTGGGGACACTGAAGCCAGGAAAAGGTAGTGTTGGAACCCCAGGCCAGCCCTTGTGTATGAAGGGGGCCCCGGTGAGAGTCAAAGGCAGCTCAAGGAACAGCACGTAGTCTGCTTGGAGATGGAGGGGAGAGGGTCTCCCAAGCCCTCCAGATGTAGCCTTTCCAAAGTTTGAGAATCAAGACTCCTGGGGCCTGGGAGGTGGCTGGTGGAGGGACAGGCTGGGCACAGAGGAGACAGCCCAGCAGGCTTCCCAGATAATATCTCTGGGTTTCGTTCACCTTTGTTACAGGCAGGACACGCCACTCCCTTAGTTGAGGAGGTCTAGGCTGAAATTATGCCTGGGGTTTGTGGGTGCGTGGGGAGAAGCCCAAAAAGAGGCAAATTCAGAGATTCTAAGAGAAACATGGAGATCATTACCGAGTACCAGACCTGTGAACTAGAAAGGAGGGCTACAAGCTTCCTTCTTCTGGTGGGGAAGGGAAGGCAAGTCTGCAGCCGGCAGGATGGAGGGTAGGAGACAAGGGGCCGCTCTTCAGGGAAGCACGGGAGAAACTGAGGCAGTGCCTGGGGAGAGAGGTGGGCCCTCACCTCTGGCAGGAAGGGGGTCTGGAACCTGACACCAGCCAGAAACAGTGGTAGAGGAGATGGCCAGGAAAGGACCCTCTGGTCTAGAGGTGGTGTTGCTGCTTGTTTATTAAAAGAGCCAAAGAATCGGGACAAAGGGAGGAAGCAGGGAAACAGAAGGGGCAGAGAGTGAAGAAAAAATCCGGTGCCTGCTTTCTCGTGGGAGCAGTCAGCAGACAGCGTTCTCCTGGTGGAGGGAAGCCAGCCGATAGGGGGCAGGTCTGAGCCCTGGCTGGGAAGCTTGAAAGGAAGTTAGGAGAGGAGGGTGGGCTTGGGGCCCTTGGGCCAGAGGCCTGAGGTTTCTGCTGGCTGGGCTGGTCCCTCTCTGACCCCAGAGGGAACTCCCCACAGAGGGATATCAACCTCTCCTCAGCAAGTCCACTCTCAGGGCACAAGGCTCTGAACTCCCCAAATAACTGGCCCCCTGCGGGCCTGCAGTTGGGATTTTCCATTACAGGGATCCGGTAGGTCACACCCTGCATCTGTCCTCCTTCTCCTCCTGGGTTGCAGCAGGAAGGGTGGGTGGAATGGGGTAGACACCTTCTCCACATGGGCCCCTCGACTGACCTTGAATTTGGACCTGAGGAGAACAGGTAGTGGGAGGAAACAACGAGGAGAAAACAGATCCCAGTTCAAGCCCAGGTGTGTAGAGGGGAGAGCGAGAGAAGTAGCTGAAGATGTAACGAGAAGGCTGGTGGTTAGACGTCAGGAGAGACCGCCTGAAGAAGAGTGACCCACGTGTGGGGGGCTCCACACAGAGGGCAGCCTTGCCCTGGGGTAGGGGTGGATGACTTGGGATTTAGGAAGCACCTGTTCCTCGGGTCCTAAGTTGAAGTATCTGGGTTATCTTCTGCCTTGCCCTCTGCAGGACACAAGGTGAGGTAGAACATGGCCCCCGGAACTTGAGGGTCTGTAGACTTCTGGCACTGGGCTCTCCTAGTTTTCACTCCCCACCCTCACCCCCCGGCACCTCCCACTACTGCCCAGTCTTTCCAAGGCCCTGGCTCTGGTCCCCCTAGCCAGGCCCAACACTGGAAGGGGCTGTGCCCTTCCTCTGTCCACACAGCCTAGTGGGCGGTCCCCGCCTCGCCCTGCATTTGGGCTACTGTGCAGCTCCGAGGGCACTGGTGTAGGCACATCTGGGGCTCGGACAAAGGAGAGGGTGGACAGGACACCTGGGGCCCATTCCTCACCCGTGTCGTGCATCCTTGACCACCCTCCCTGCCGGGGACATTGTGGAGGCTCTGGGAGTCTACCTCCTCCTCCACGGTGGACCTCAGACTCCAGGACATCAGCCAGTGTAGGCATCACCTGGTCCTTTGATCTGGGGGGCCTGGTCGGGCTCCTGCTTCCTTTGAACACAGCCGGTAGTGCCAGCTTGGATCAAAGCCCTGGGGGTAAGAAGAGCAAAGCAGAGAGTGAGAAAGACTTAAAAGTAGGGGGTGGAAAGGCCAGGGGGACTGGGCTGGGGGGTGGGTTTGAGAGAAAGTCATAGATCAGATAGGGGGTCCACAAAGGGCAGGGTAGCCGGTTGTGAATCAGGTGTTTGGTTGGTATGGGAGGATCTGGGAGGGAGGGGTGTGTGTGTGTGTGTGTGTGTGTGTGTGTGTGAGAGAGAGAGAGACAGAGAGAGACAGAGAGAGACAGAGAGACAGAGAGAGACAGAGAGAGACCGGGAGAGGGTCAGAGAGAGGCAGAGGAGGGCATATTCTGGTGTGTGTGTGTGCACGCCCATGCACCTGTGTGCTCATCATTGACTGAGGGGGGCGTGACTGTGCGGGGTCCTGTGTGTGGGGAAGAGACCGTGGGAAGGAACCAAGGTAACTCCAGAGGGGGATGTGTGGTCAGTGTAGTAAAAATCAGTTCTTTGTGTACCAGTGCATGTCAGTACCCCGGTGTGTGTGTGCGTGTGTGCGTGAGTGCGTGCGTGTGCACGTGCGGCCGGTGGGGAGGACGTGTGGAGCCGGGTGGGTGTACGTGAGAGGCCATGGGAGAATGTGTCTGTGCGCAGGGAGGGGGTGGGGACGCCGCTCAGCTGCAGATGGGCTTTCAAGGTCTCCAAGAAACAGTTTTGTTTCCTAAGTGACTGGTCTCCTGGGGCCTCCAGCCCAGACTTGAAGGTTGTTTCAAGATCATGAAAGAGAGCGAGGGAGGGAGAATGGGAGGGCAGGAAGCACTGCCGCCCCTCTGGCCCTCTGCCTGCCCGTCACCCCACTTCTCTGCCCCAGTCCCCGATCGGGGCCCAGCTCCCCGGTCCTGCTCCGGTTCTTCCTCCTTTCCTGCTGCCAGCCCGCTCTGGGCGGCCTCGCTTCTCCCCCCTGTCATTCCCTCTGAATTCCTTTTCCCCTTCTTCTTCAGGGCCTGTGGTCTTGTCACCACTGCCAGGCCCCCAGGGCCTTCTGGGGGAGTGAGTGGAAAAGTGTCTCCTTCCATGAGGAGGCTGTCTTGAGGTGATATGGGGAGGCTGGGAATGCCTGGAGTGGCCATGACACGTGTCCCAGAAAAGGTACCTCTTCCTCCCTCTTCCTCTCCAGCCCTCTCTCCTTGTACTTCCCGCAGGTTGCAGTGACCCTGTGGTGGGCAGAGTGGCTGTCCAGGTCCTACTGCTGCCTCAGTTTCACCACTGGACCGCAAGGACCACGTTGGATTTTCTCTCTCACTTGCTCTCCCTCCTTTACATCTGCGCCTGTTTTCTTTCTGGTCTTCCTTTTCAATCTACACAAAATGTGTTCTAAAAACCTGTCATCTTTAATTTTTCCTCCAGATTATTCTTATTATCTTTTTTATTGTTAAAACCACATTATAAAGAGTTCAGGGGTGTGGGCCTAGAGAAATGGGAGGCTGGTGTTCTGTTGTACTTTGGTTTCCTGTGGCTGGTATGAAGGCTTATGTTTGTATGTCAATGGTAATTATCTGGTAGAGAAGAAGAAACTGATAATTCAGAAGAGACAGAGATAAATTCAGGAATTAAGTCCTTCTGAGTGAGGATAGAATCCAAAGCACAAAAGGAAGTCCCGGGTTACATGTCTGATTGTAACAAGGAAACAAAAATAACTAAGTGTCTCTCTTCCTTTTGATTCAATATAAAATTACGCTTCCTGATTGAATTTACTTTTTTCATTAAGTTTGTCATATTAAAGTAACTAAACAAGGAGACCATTAGATTGAGGTGGCAGCCTATGTAAGCAAACCAAAATCCAAACCCAAACATGCAAATGCTTCAAGATCATGAAATCAAAATGCTAAGGACAACCAATTCTAGGCTTTAAACTACGGTCATTAAATAATTTCCTTCCTCTTCTTCCACAGCTTCTTTATGTAAGTCTTTCTCCTAGCTTCTTTTAGCAAAACACTCCTAACCACTTCCAATTTGGTGGATTGGAATGGATTTTTGCTCAAATAAACTCTTGAAATTAAAAAAAAAAAAAGAAAAGAATTCAGAAAATAGAGAAAAGAGCACCCTGAAGAATTTTCCTGCAGCTCTCTGTCTCTGCTCCATGCCCACCTCTTTTGGCCCTCTTTACCGCTCTCTGGCTTTGGTTAGCTCCATGCTTGTGTCCTAGACGCACAGTGGAAGTCCGGGGGAGGAAAAGGAAAGGACCTGGGTGTGGCCCAGGGGGAGCGTGTCAATCCTCCTCCTTGACCACGATGGCCCAGAGCTGCACAGTGGGAAGACAGGCACGGAGCAGCTCTGGGCCATCGTGGTCAAGGAGGAGGATTGACACGCTCCCCCTGGGCCACACCCAGGTCCTTTCCTTTTCCTCCCCCGGACTTCCACTGTGCGTCTAGGACACAAGCATGGAGCTAACCATGCCCACACCATGGTCCAATGCAAAAGGCACATGTCTGCAAGACAGGCCGGCGAGGTTGGCCTCAGTGGGAGAACTCATGTGGCCTTGGGCAAGAGGCATCCCCACTCTGCCTTTGCTTCTTCATCTGAATAACGAGGAGTAGAGCTAGAAAATCTCTGAGGTCCTTTTGCAGCTCTGATGATCCCCAAATTCCAGGCTACTTCCTCCTCAGCTCACGGCTCAGCTCAGGTAAACAGGAAAATTTACCTGTGGTTCTATCATCAACCACCCGTTGGAGACCAGGGTTCAGAAGGAGATATAAGGGGGCAGGCACTCCTATTTTGTTTATTAGTGTGACCCCCAGAAATGGGTCTGATCCCTTCAACTCTTGGCATAGAAGCAAGGAAGGGCTTAGGGTTTGGGCAAAGTCTACCCCGGTTTCTTACAGAGAGCCTGTGTGAGAGGGGGAAGGGTCTGGCTGTCTTTTGGGAGAAGGGCAGGGCTAGGAGTGAGGTTGGAGAAACTTGACATTTCTTGGCTGGCATTTGATCCACAAACAACAGATGAGTCTGTTTCCAGAGATTCTTCAGGCTGGGAAAATTCTGTTAGGGGTAATGGGGAGGATGGGGTTAATGGGCCCCGCTGAGTGTGGGGAGCAGGGGTCACAGCTGGGCCCTCTAGGGTTCCTGTTTGCCTTTGATTCCATCTGGGCAGGGAGGGAGCGGCCCCCAGCCCCCTGAGGCAGGTTTGCTTTGGCCCGAGATCTGACCCAGCCACCGGCCCAGAGCTCCCCGCCTCCCTGCTCCCCCTATCAAGAGGCAGCCCGGTTCCCCCTTAGCCTCCTCCTTTCTAACTCCTTCCTCCCTAACCAGGCCCCCTCCATTTGGCCCAGAATACAGCTCTGCTTGTCTGCCTGTCCACTTTGGCGTTCCAGACACCCGGCTGGGACAGGATGCCCTGCAAACACCTGGCACACGGGGCCGACATCTTGCGCCACACAGCGAGCTCTCCTTGGGACCTTGTGGAGCTCGGCCTCCACTGTGCCTCGGTTTCTCTGCAAGTCCAGGACCCTTTCACTCTTGTGCTCCTGTCTGGATGTTCTCAACCTTGTCCCTTGGGGAATCCCAGTGCCCCCACGGATAATTCAGTCAATGATGTGGGCTCACGGTCAGTCCACTGCATCCTTCAGACTTTCTCCCAGTATTTCTGGAGCACTTACTGCGTGCCAGGTTCTGTGCAAGGTACTGGAGAGACTGTTACAATCAAGGCAAATAAGGTTCCCACCCTCATGGTCCTGTTGTCAGAATCTCATGGCCTTTTAGTCACCAAATCCCTTTACCCCACCCCTTGATCTGGTCTTCCCAAGGGCAGCTCTGAGCCCTCGGGGATGCCTCAGTTCCTCTAGCTCCCCTCACTTCTTTACTTTCATTTATGCTAAGTGAGATTGGGTGGGCCTGGGCTCTGCTTCGCACCTGGGCGATTCTCCCATCCCAAAAGTGCAGGAGCAAAGGCTGGGCCATGGAGTACTAGACATCACCCTGTGCTGGACCAGAGGGAGAGCAGAAGCTTGCCAGATAGGACTCACTCCACCATGAACTAGACGTGTGAACCCGAATAAGTCCTTTACCTCCCATCAATAGAGTGAGCAGGTGTACTGGGTAGTACACAGCTCACCTCTAGCTGTATACTAATAACCCATGCCTGGGCCTCACCCCAGGGATCACGTTTTTGCTGGTCTGAGGTGGGACTCAGCCATCAGTAACTTTTAAAAGCTCCCAGATGATTCGATGTGCAAGCAGAGTTGGAACCAATCATGTCTAAGAGCTCTAGCTCATCAGAGCTAACAGTTAATGAGGCACGATGCTAAGCACTTAAACACTTCCCATGAGTTACTTCATTTAATTCTCATAACAACTCTTTGATAGATGGGGAACTGAGACATGAAGATCCCAAGATGCTTACCCAAGTAAGGCAGCTGGGATTCAAACCCAAGCAGTTTGGTTCTAGAATCTGCACATATAACTTCTGGGTTATAAGGATGCAGAGAAGGAGCTGCTCTATCCCCAGGAGCACACGTGCAGAATCCTCCAGGCTGCAATGGCGAGAGAGAGGAATGCCCCAGAAGATACAGGGAAGGAACGGTACAGCTGGCTGCTGGCTGCACACTGTTGTGTTTAGAGGGTGATGGGAGCTCAGAGAAGGAAGAGATGGTTCTCAGCTGGAAGAATTAGGAGGCCTGCAGGGAGGAGTTGGCATCCTAGTTGGGTCTTGATGGATAGGTAGGATCCACCTCTGGCTCAGAGAACCAGAGAGAGCGTGTTCTGGGTAGAGGAAACACAATAGGCACAGGCACAGAAGCCTGAAGCACCCAGTGTGCAAAGAAACAAGGGAGCTGATACTGGGAATGGGTGTGGGAGCCGTTTCATGGGGGGGCCTTGAACACCAGACTAAGTGCCATTCTAAACGCCAGTATTTCCTAAAAGGCTCTGATGATAATAATCACTTCAGGGGCTTATTGCAAATACAGGAGAGCAAGCCCATCTCTTAGAAATTCCGATCCATAAGGGCAGGGGTGGAGAGTGGGAATCTGTATTTTTACCGCCAAGCAACTTTGAAAAATATTGTTATAAGCAACATGGAGCCGCTTCAGATTTTTGAGCAGGGGAGTGATGCTCTCGGAAGGTTCACTGATTGCAAGGGGTGTGTGTACGTGGACCGAGGTGTTGGGCTGGAAGGGAGAGACAGGTAGGAGGTTATGGCAAAAATTTAGCCAAGAGGTGACAAGGGTCTGGAGCAAGAGAGTGGCCATGACAATGAGGAGAAAGGGACTTTGGGAGGTAGAATTTCAGGATTTGTCAATTGATTGTACATCAGGATGAGAGAGGAAGGCACTGGAGATGGGGGAGGATACTGGTGCAGAGGGAACTAAGAGAAGGGTATGGAAGAAAGGAGGTTGTGTGAGAGAGAAGACGCACATTTGCCCCGGGGCATATTCAGTTTGAGGTGTTACTGGCAGGGTCTCCAGGTGGCGCTGGAACTTGGGAGAGAGGGCAGGCTGCGGAAGTCACCTGCACAGAGGTGGTCACTGAACCAGGAACATCAACTATCTTTGACAGAACCTTGGGTAACACCCGGTGTAGAGAAGGAGGATCCAGAAGATGGAGAAGTAGACAAGCCAGAGAGATGGGGGAACTAGACCAAGTAGGAGGCCTGGAAACCGAAAGAGGAAAAAGTTTTAAGGGGCAAGGAACTAACAGCTTCAGATGCTACAGGAGGCCAAGGGGAAATGAAAGCTGCTCACTTTGGGGGGAACTCAGAAGTTACTGGTGTGACTTTTGAGAAAACCATTTCCATAGAGGGTGGAGTTTGGAGATAAAATTGTGAAGGGATAAGGAGTGTATGGAAACTGAAGCAGGCGTGGAGATTACCCTCTTCCAAGAGGAATACAGGAAGTGGAGGGAAAAAGAGTGGGAAACAGAGAGCAGAGGGGGTGGGAACCAGGGGACAGACATGGCTCACTTAGAAGAATCTCCCCGCCTCTATTTGCTGCAGGTCCTCCTCCGCCACGTGCCCTAGCTTTGATCATAGCCAGGCACCGTGATACCTATATTCTCATTTTATCTTCACAATAGTCCTCAAAAAACATAAGGTCAACACTGTACTAATTCTCACATTCCACACGGTGAAACCAAGGCTAGAGGATGTCAGTAAAAGGATGGAGGCAACACAGCCCGTAAAACTAGGTTCAGCCAGACCTATGTTGTCTGATTCTCGAATCTCAGCCACAAAGATTTTTTTTTTTAAATAAATTTATTTATTTATTTATTTTTGGCTGCATTAGGTCTTTGTTGCTGCACATGGGCTTTCTCTAGTTACAGCGAGCAGGGGCTACTCTTCGTTGCTGTGCGCGGTCTTCTCATTGCGGTGGCTTCTCTTGTCGCGGAGCATGGGCTCTAGGCGCGTGGGCTTCAGTAGTTGTGGCACAAGGGCTCAGTAGTTGCGGCTTGCGGGTTCTAGAGCTCAGGCTCAGTAGTTGTGGCGCATGGGCTTAGTTGCTCCGCCGCATGTGGGATCTTCCCGGACCAGGGCTCGAACCCGTGTCCCCTGCATTGGCAGGCGGATTCTTAACCACTGCGCCACCAGAGAAGTCCAGCCCCGAAGGTTTTTTTTTTGCGGTACGCGGGCCTCTCACTGTTGTGGCCTCTCCCGTTGCGGGGCACAGACTCCGGACGCGCAGGCTCAGCGGCCATGGGTCATGGGCCCAGCCGCTCCGCGGTATGTGGGATCTTCCCGGACCGGGGCACGAACCCGTGTCCCCTGCATCGGCAGGCAGACTCTCAACCACTGCGCCACCAGGGAAGCCCCCAGAGTTTTTGACTAAGATGAGAACACAGAAGTTTTACTTCATATGCCTGAACTCCTAAAGCTAACCGGCTTCATCCCCCAACGTGGGGGTCTGCTCTGTCGAGTCACCTGCCCCCAGGGACATCTAGTTCAGAAGCTGGCATCGTCAGCACCAGCGCTCAGTGCCCTCTGGAGCCGGCAGTCCTGCCCACCTGGATTCCCATCACCCTGTCCTGCCAGCTGGCTGGGCCCGCACCCTTGTCGTTCCCCCAGGCACTGGCTCTTCGGGACTGCCGTTTGTCCTATGCAGAAGCTGCATGGCAACGTAGTCAGGAACTACCGTGGAGTCAGAATGCCTGGATAAGAAACCCTAATCTACCACTCACTGGACAAAAGTTGCGCTTCTCTGAGCTTCAGTTTCCTTATCAGCTCTAATTCACAGGGTTATTTTGAGAACTCAAATGCTCGATGCATGTTCGCTACTATATTTTCTGCCCTTGCTTTTCCATGTCCTGGTCTTGGGACTGCAGTTTCTTCCTTAGCTGAGTCCAGTCTCCAGCACACTTCCTCCCCAGAGGACAGAGCTCGGCCCTTCCCAGGCTGCCCAGGAAGCCAGGCTGGGTTGTCTGCTGAGGGATGGAAGGTTAGGGGTCTGAAATAAGAGGAGAAGCTTTCTGTCAGCCGTGGATGGTCTGTTTGTCTGTGGAGTGTCAGACAAACTCCAGAGGGGGCAGCAGTGCCCACCGTGGAGGCGATCTGGCCACGAGAGAAAGGACCCAGCTTCCCTCTCTCTCCGTCACCCATTTGCTCCCGCACTTCCTCAATTGCTTGGCACTTATCTGTGGTGCTTCTCCTCCTTGCCAAGCACTGCGCTAGGCATGGGGGCAGAGCAAAGAGAGCCAACGGTGGCCTTGAGCGGCTCGCAGCCAGGATGGAGAGGCAAATATAAAGCAGGCTTGGGACAACAATGCAGAGTGGAAAACACCATCAAAGGGCTGAGGACAGGTGCTGTGGGAGCAGGGGAGGGCACATCAGCATCAGGACCCCAGGCCCGCTCCACGTCCCCGGGGTGAGCTCCTTCACCCTCACCATCCACTCTGTTTCTTTGTTTTTGTAGTCTTTATTTCTGGCTTTGTTTTCCCTTCTCTTTTCCAACAGAGAGCCTTTGGAAAAATTCCACCCTTGTTTCAGTTGGACTAGGGAAAAGGGCATTTGTCTACTCTTTGGCCAGGAGAACCAAGGGGTGCCAGGTTCCCGGAGAGTCCAGGTGTGGACATTGCGGTGCCAGGGCTGTGAGGAGGGGGGCTTGGAGAGCACGCAGCACCGGGGCAGGGAATGGTGACAAGCAGGGACTGCATGCTCCCATACCCTCTTCCCAGAGCTTGCCTCATATCCCCCGTCCTCTGTTCTGACTGGAGGGGAGAGTTAAGGCCCCCGTCCATCTCAGGGAGCCCTGTGAACCCCGCTTTCAGTCCTTTTTCCCCACCCAGTGTGCTTGGAAGGGCTGGGACCCCAGAGGGAGAAGTGAGCCTTTGACATCGGCGGCTCTAGAGGGCTGTGTATGTGTGCGTGTGTGCACGTGTGTGAAATTCCTCTCGCCCATTTCTCCCCCCACCCCATCCTCCATACCACACACACACACACACACACACACATACACACTCCTCTTATTGATTCCTCTTTTCCTGAGCCTCAGCACCGCATTCATTCATCGAACAAATATTTATTAAACACCCATCATGTGCCAGGAGCAGGAGATACACTCGTGGGAAAAGACTGTTATTTCAAGAGGTTGTATAGACACCAGGAGTGCGTGCGTGCGTGTGTGTGTGTGTGTGCGTGCGTGCGTGCACATGTGCGTGTATGAGCAAATGTGTGAGGGTGACGGTAGCAGGAGGGAGAAGAATGTTAGCAGCTTAAGTTCAGGAGACAAACGGCTTGCACCTGCATCCGGATGCTACCATGTGCTAGCCTGGCGGCCTTGGGTAGGGGATATACCCTCTCCAGGCCTCCTGCTCCCATCTGCAAAACAGGTGGCAACAGGACCCAGCCCTCGTAGTTGTTGTGAGGACAGGGCCGAGGGAGGGAGTGCGTGTGTGCAGGGTGCGCAGAGCAGTGCCTGGCGCACAGCAGGTGTTCAGGAAGCATTAGCAATCGCCGGTGCCGCCCCCTCACCTTGCTCAGAGCTGGGTGTGGGCAAACTTGGAACGACCTGTTCTCTAAACCTGTCTCCCGCTCACTGACTCAGAGGCAGTCACCAGGCGCTTACCACCTCCTGCCCCCAGAGTCTCATCTACAACACGCAGCCCACAGACCTCTGTCTAGCCATACCGCTGCCATCTTCTGCCCACTGCCCCACCCCAGCTGCTTGTGATGGGGAAGAAGTGACGTCACACAATGGGAGCTGCCTCAGCCCCATTGCCACGCTCCAGACATATAGGTCTGCACCGGCAGCTCCCTCTCAGCTGGCTGGGAATGGAGGAGAGAGATGCGGGAGCACCTGCGGTGGAGCCCAGGCACACAGCCTTATGGGACCGGGGACCAAAGGACTTGTGGGGGGGGAGGGGCTTCCAGCGGAGAGGGATCCATCCACAGCCTTCCAAAGTGGGCGGCCACTGGCACTAATCCTGGCTTTAGAAATGGCAGGGCTTCCTCCGGAGTCAGGGCTAGGCCAGCAATGGCGTGGTGGGTTCTCTGTTCTTTTTCTTCTTCTTCTTCGTCTTCTCCTCTTTTTGGCCACGCCATGTGGCATGCAGGATCTTAGTTTCCTGACCAGGGACCAAACCTGCACCCCCTGCAGTGGAAGCTCGGAGTCTTCAACACTGTACCGCCAGGGAAGTCTGTGGTTTCCCTGCTCCTGAAGAGATGTGCCGCCCCCTTGGCATAGGCTTTGAGAACTGGGGGAGGAGTGTGGGCTCAGCCAGGCCTAGAGGAGGGTTCAGGGAGTAGATACACACACACACACACACACACACACACACACGATCCCCCATGAGGGTACGGATGCCTGGCTAGGAAGGAAGGAGGGAGAGGGTCTGGTGTGAACGCGTGTGGGTGTGGGAGGTAGCTTTGTGGTTGTGTGAGTGGTTCTGGGTGTGCACGCTGCCTGTGTGTTTCTCTTTTGGTGCACCCAGGTCCCTGTGTCTGCATCTCTGTTTCAGTGTGTCTGCATGAGTTGGATGTCAGGGTAAAGGTAGGTTTTTTGCTCCATCTCTGTCTTGTCTCTTTACTTGAGCCTCTCAGCAAGTCAGCAGAGGGAATTTCCCCTTTTGGGAGGGTGGGAAAATATGGCTCATCGGGGCAGTATGGGTCAAGGCTTTCATAAACACACACAAATCACAGGACATTCTTGTGTGTGATCCTTAGCTCCCCCTAAACTGGGATTTATACACATTTAAGAGAAAGAAAGCCGAGGACTGCGCGTGTGTTTGTGGCTCTGCTGTATGTCTACTGTCTGGTGGGTATGTGTGCTCGCTTCTTGGATGTGTTTGTCACTCTTGTCCCCAAGGCACTGTCCGTATCCATAGAGGGGTGTGTGTCTGCACACACATGCTGGTCCACGTTTGCCTCTAAGAAGCCGTTTAACAGAAGAAGCACTGGCTCCTCAGACAACCCGAGGTTCAAATCTGAGTTTGGACAGTAACTAATCCATTAACTTTGGACACGTTCCTAAACTCCCGTAAGCCTCAGTCTCCCCACAGGGGTGATAATAGCACTCATCTCACGAGGTGCTGGGAGGATTAAATGAGATCATGTTACACACCTGGCACACGTGAGAATATGTCAACAGCCCCATCTGTGAATGTGCCTCTCTGGGAAAAATGTCTCCACGGTTGTGACTCGATTATCCGTTCCTTTAGGGCACAGCGTGGGTCTTATCTTTAAGGACTCAGGACACCTCAGTGCCTTGTATATATTTCATCTTAGGGGAAGTGAGTTAAATAAGCCTGGGAAACATAGGCCCGGTGTCTGATGTATGCCCACCCCTGGTGGTACAAGGAGGGCGAGTTGGCTGGTGATGGCATAGTGACAACAGCCCCCCATGATCACTACCGCCCGCTTCACTCCCATCTCTGCAACCCCAGGCTCCCTCCCTTATGGCTGATGAGGCTGGCCCAAGACTCATGGAAAGGCCGCCTTCCTCCTTTCTCTGCTCACCCCACCGCAGGCAACAGCCTAGGTGCTGGGTAAGCCTGGGTGGAGTTTTTAGGGACCAGATCGGGAGGGTACGGGAGACCTCTCCACTCCAGATGATATATCCCTCCTCTGCAGCATGTGGGTGTGCTGTGTGTCTGTGCATCGCTCTGTTGGGGGTGTGACATCTTTCCGTATGAAGCTTCTCTGTGTTATTGTAGGTACGTGCGTGTGCTACTGTGTGACGCGCCTCTGCCTGGGGTTTGCTCTCCTCCCCCAGTTTTCCCAGTTACATAAGCATCTGAGGGGCTACTCAGGCCTGGGCAATGGGCTCCCCCTGCTGGCAGCCTCTGGAACTTACAACCTGGGGAGGGGCACGTGCAAGAGCGGGTCTCCCAGGGCCTCATGCCCACCGGAGAGGCCAGCCCAGCCCTCAACAGCTGCCTGCCCTCGGCTCCCTCCCAGCCCCAAGCCCTAGGGTGTTCTCTGCTCCTTGAGAGTCCCTCTCATGACCCTCATTCTGGGGGTTGGTTATTACTTGCTTATGGTACAACCCTCTGGCACGACTGTATGTTCCCTGAAGGAAACATTTCTGCCTGTTTGCCACTGCATCTCTAGTGCCCTGCATGAGGTGTGGCCTAATCGGTATTTCTGTGTGTGCGTGTGTGCTTCCACAGCACGTCCATTTTTTGGAAAAATTTTTATTGGAGTATAATTGATTTTAAATGTTGTGTTAGTTTCTGCTGCACAGCAAAGTGAATCAGTTATACACATACATTTATCTACTCTTTTTAAGATTCTTTTCCCATATAGGTCATTACAGAGTATTGAGTAGCGTTTCCTGTGCTATACAGTAGGTCCTCATTAGTCATCTATTTCCAGTCGGTATTTATTCAATGAAAAGGTTATAGGGTGAAGAGGCTTGGGAAGAGAGACAGTGAGGTGAGGGGAGATTTAGAGTTTGGGGGACACATAGGCCTGAGCTCATCATACCTTGGCCACTTAAAAGCTGTGTGGCCTTGGGCAAAATGCTTAACCCCTCTGAACCTCAAGTTTCTCATCTGTTAAATGACACCATCTGGCACAATATGCTGTAAAGACTGGAAGTAATGTCCAAAAAGGCCTTATTGTACAGGCATCTGTGAAATTGAACAAAGGAAACCTAAATCAAAATGGAGTCAGGAAGCCATGAAGGGAGGTCTCTCATGCACTCATTGCTCACCACAGCTTACAGATCCCAGCAGGAAGAAGGAAGTCTTCCTTTTGACCCAGCAACAAGCTGCCTGCCACTTTCAGCCAATGAAAATTCCCTGCCACGGCCTGCCCTCTTCTCCTCCCATTTCTTCTTAAAACCTAGTAAAACTTGACCTTCCCTTTGTCTCCTTGGACTTGCCTGTGGTTCACCATAGTTTGCTTGTCCCGAATTGCAATTCCTGTGCTATTCACGGATAAACTTATTTTGGTTAGTTTAAGACCTTGTTTCATTTTTATTTTGTTTTATTTTTTAACATCTTTATTGGAGTATAATTGCTTTGCAATGGTGTGTTAGTTTCTGCTTTATAACAAAGTGAATCAGCTATATGTATACATATATCCCCATATCTCCTCCCTCTTGTATCTCTCTCTCACCCTCCCTATCCCACCCCTCTAGGTGGTCACAGAGCACTGAGCTGATCTCCCTGTGCTATGCAGCTGCTTCCCACTAGCTATCTATTTTACATTTGGTAGTATGTATGTATGTATGTATTTTACATACATGTATGTATGTATTTTACATTTGGTAGTATATATGTCCATGCCACTCTCTCACTTTGTCCCAGCTTACCCTTCTCCCTTCCCATGTCCTCAAGTCCATTTTCTACGTCTGCATTTTTATTCCTGTCCTGCCCCTAGGTTCTTCATAACCTTTTTTTTTTTTAGATTCCATATATATATGTGTTAGCATACGGTATTTGTCTTTCTCTTTCTGACTTACTTCACTCTGTATGACAGACTCTATGTCCACCTCACTACAAATAACTCAATTTCGTTTCTTTTTATGGCTGAGTAATATTCCATTGTATATATGTGCCACATCTTCTTTATCCATTCATCTGTCGATGAATACTTAGGTTGCTTCCATGTCCTGGTTTTTGTAAATACTGTTTCATCTTTAATGGTGACATTTCATGACAACCATTAAGGGATCTGAAGGCGATGAAGCCCCCTGGTACTGCATGCCCTCTGCTCCTGTGAGATGTCTTCTTAGCGGTTCACAAGCCTCCTCTCAGATTCGAGCTCCCTCTTTTTGGCTGAGCTCTCTGACTTTACTCAGGATCTGTTTTCCTGAAGGCATTGTCCTTTTGGTGAGTACTTGTTTGTTCTTCTGAACTTCTAAGTTAACATTATGGGATCCCACAAACACTCTCAGGATGGCCCTTCCTTTGGGACCCTGGCCCATTCTGTGTTTAAAAACTATGGTCCCGGGCTTCCCTGGTGGCGCAGTGGTTGAGAGTCCGCCTGCCGATGCAGGGGACGTGGCTTCGTGCCCTGGTCTGGGAAGATCCCACATGCCGCAGAGCGGCTGGGCCCGTGAGCCATGGCCGCTGAGCCTGCGCGTCCGGAGCCTGTGCTCCGCAACGGGAGAGGCCACAACAGTGAGAGGCCCGTGTACCGCAAAACAAACAAACAAACAAAAAAAACTATGGTCCCTCCTCACTTGCATTTTTAATGAAATGGACTGACCTAACCAAAGGTAATTTAGAACTTCAGTGGCCATTATGGCGAAGCTTCAATCTCCCCAAATTTGTTTCTCTCAGAACCAAACTTGAGGACCAAAACTCTAAAATACAACAAATTGAATGGGATACGTATTTCAGTTGACATCTTGAGGCTTTACAAAAAAACCTTTCTAAATTGACAGGGGTGAATAAACCATTACAAGAAGATTAAAACGCATTGGAAGACTCTTCATCCTCTTCCCCTACTGCACTTACTCCACCTCCTTTGTACCCACCACATCCTCATTCCAACCCTTCCAGTGAATTTCCATTTTTCTCCAAACCTCTCCCTATTTTCTCTTCATCCGAACCTCTTAGAACCTGCTCCTTTAAAATCAGTCCCTCTGAGGATCCTATTGCTAAGCCCCCAATTTCCTATGTCCTGTAGACTAAGGCCAAACTAAAAGACATAGTCAAGGATTTTCCTAGAGCTACTGAAGATCCTTATAGATTTTGCAGAGACGTTTAATACAGTTACCCAGATTTACCAGTCAGGTTCCTCAGATATATACCAGCTAGTTCACACGCTTGTTGGCAAAGGCCAAGCCCAGCATTGAATGAAAACAGCTACTTGGGATAATCCTGGAAAATCTCTAGAACTGCAAATGAGAGACCTACCCCCTGCCTTGTTATAGGATCAGGCTGGGCAGTTGCTAAATGACTTCACCTGGAAATCCCAAAAACCTGTGAACTGGAATAAGATTCAGGCTTACACTCAGAAACCCAGTGAACCTGTGCACAACTATGACGGTCAACTCCAAATGTTTTGGAGATTTCTGGTCTCCCTCTGGATGTCCAATCCAATTGGGTAGGCTTCAAATCTGTGTTCATGAATGGGCTAAACCAGGACTTTTCTCTCTTGGTTAAGAGAGCCAGAATAGAATGGGAAACCATGTCCACTGCAGACTTAGTTTGGCAAACTAATTAGCCTGCAGCCTAGATGATTATACTAAGAAAAAGACCATTAAAATCCTTAATCTCTAGCTTCAGCAGATGGAGGCCTTTAAGCAAAATCTCCCCAGCCTGTTGTTACTGTAAGAAGTCAGGACACTATAAAAAAGGCTGCTATAAACTAAATGGTCCAGGAGTCTTCAGTTACTCAACCAATCTTTCCAATGTCCTTCCACATCCCAATGGTGGGACTCTGAGGAATCACAGGGGCTTTCCCCAACCCTTTTCCAGGCTGGGAATGACTTTCCACTGGGGCTACTATTAAAGAGGCCCTGCTTCAGAATACTAAAATGATTCATATAGTGGGGATCTCTGATAAACTTCAACAAGTCAAGAGAAAAAAACCATTGCATCAAAAATGCTTAGTGCCCTTTGAACAAGACTGAACAGATTGGTGATGACAAAGTGAGAGAGCAGGTTGACACACTGTTGAAAGTGCTGCATGTCGTGAATTTTAACACCAGTGTGCAGACTTTAAAGTTGCTTTCCCAAGTAATGAATTCTCAGCAGATGATAGCAGACCAATATTAGGCAGCATTGCATAGGAAGATGTTGGATCCAGGGATGATGTTTATTCCTAAAATACAACTCAGAAAAATCTGTCCTCACTGCTCCTAGGCACTTTACGTTGCCTGATGGACCATGTGAGCCTTGGCAAATGGATTTCATACAGCTTCCCCCACCTCACGGGCGTAAATATGTCTCGGCAACGATTTGCGTGTTTTCTTTCTGGACTGAAGCTTCTCCATGTAGACAGGCTACTGACTCCTCCGTGGCTAAGAAGCTATTGGAAAAGATCATTCCTACCTGAGGGAACCGCCCCCAAACTTCATAGCGTTAGGGGAACCCACTTTACTCGTCAAGTGTGACAGGAAGTCTGTGCCATATGGCCAGTTCTACAACGTTTTCACCGCAGTTATCACTCCCAGTCTCCAGGACTAGTCGAATGTACCAATGGCATCATCAAAACCCAACAGGAAAAATCTGTAGAGACCCTTCAAATACCCTGGCCAAAAGCATTGCCATTGGTCCTTCTGAACCTTAGGGCCACTCCTTTAGGAACCCACAAACTATGCTTAACCGTATATTAGAACAATCTTTCCATGGCATGCTCCCAGGACATGAAGATCTTAAGCACCATACCCTACAACCTGGAGAGTTGTCTATTGGAAAAGACATCACACTCTTCAACCCCATTGGAAAGGTCACTATCAGGTATTGTTAACCAACCCTTGTGCCACGAAACTCCAAGGAATAGGCTCTTGGATCCATATATCACACGGGACCTACGTCCCAACTGGTGACCTAAAAGTAAAGATTTGCAAGAATTGAAGCATACAGTAGCTTAAGGAAACAGCTTTCCCATGATGACCGGCCTGTATATCTTTTCCTTACTCTTACTTCTTGCCTTATCTTCTCCCACTCTTTCTCGGAAAGACAATGCTCTTACCCATATTTCCTAATCCATTGCCAAAGGGGGAAACCTTCTGACTGTTGAATATGTTACCAGAAACCTCGATATGTCCATGACAGTGGTGACCCTCTGGTATTAAGTCTGCTTGATGTAATGAAATAACCCCTCTCTTTGCAGCCTTTAGGGACAAAATCCACAGAACAGAATGGTTTCTTCTTAAATATTCCCCAAACGTCATTGACCCTTGGCTCTAAAGGACCCACTGGTAAATTCCAGTTAGTGGCACTGTTAATAAGTCTTATGTGCACCCCCTGGCTTTAGCCTTGTCTGTGGCAAATGAAACTCTCAATGAGCCTATGAATGTTTGGACAGCTGGTAAATGGGAGGCCAGTGTTTACTGGGATATTTAACCATCCCTGTTAATATCTATAATAAATCTGAAGCTTCCCACTGATCTTCCCCATTATATCTTTGTAAGCATCTTAAATGGGAACTAACTGGGGCATACATGACTCCGGGCTTGCCTCCATAGCGAGACGCTTTCCCCCTTGGGTCAAAGTTCCAATGAGAATATGAACATAAATCTCTCCCTAACATTAGAAGAGCTAGCTGATTCTGCAGCCTAACAATGATCACTTGATTCCTTGGCTAAAGTAGTTGTAGACAAGCAATAGCCTTGATTTTGAACCAGGTGGCATTAGCATATACCACCTGTTGCATATGGGTAAACGCCTCTGGAGAAGTAGGAACTCAATTATACGAGAACAGGGAACAAGTGCACTTGCTAGTTGACTACTTTAGGATCATGACTTAAAGCCATCATACAAACAAAGTCATATTACTTTTAATTTGCTTTGTATAATCTTAAATTTTTGCACCTTTGCCTGCCCAACCTCTGCAGAAACTATGCACCAAACAGAATGTTGACTCAACACAATGCTTTCAAGGAAAGATTTTGATCAAAAGGGGAAAATGTGAAAATGAACAAAGGAAACCTAAATCAAAATGGAGTCAGGAAGCCATGAAGAGAGGGCTCTCACACACAAATCACTCACTGCAGCTTACAGATCACAGCAGGAAGAAGGGTTTCCTTCTGACTCAGCAACAACAAGCTGCTCACCAGTTGCAGCTAACAAAAAAGAAAACTGCCACAGCCCTATCCAGTTTCCTCCTAAAACCTAATGAAAGCTGACCTTCCCTTTGTCTCCTCTGACATGCCTATGGTTCACCATAGTTTGTTTCTCTCAAATTGTAATTCCTCTGCTATTCCTGAATAAACTCATTTTGGCTAGCTTAAGACCTTGTTATTTTTAAGATCAACACATCCCATAAACTGCATCTATGATGATGATGATGATGATGATGATGTTTGGCAACATCTCTCATCTCTCAAGCATCAGGAAGGTATCATGTTCACTCCTCTCCCCAATAAAGGGAGAGTGGCTTTCCTCCAAAAGCTTCCCTATACATTTCAGTTTTCACACAGCTCAATCTGGCCTGTGGATGAATTTAGATGGAATGAATCTGGAGATATCAGGCTGTGGATATGACAAAGTAGGAGGAAAAAGGCACCCTGCTGCCCTGTTCCTGGGCCAGAACTGGAAGTATTGAGAGGGGAGGGTTGGACCTCTGATTCCCTCAACTGTCCCCAGCGTTCTGTCTCAGAATTTCTCCAGTCTCTCCAGGGTTCCTGAATGTGGCTTCAACTGAGCACCTCCTCTGATCTAGCCACTGTGCCAGGCTCTGGGAAGACAAAGTCAAGGAATGTCTGGTCTGGCCTGTGTCACTTCCCCTCTCTGGGCCTCCATTCTCTCCTCTGTAAAAGGGAGTGAGGAGTGAGTGGGGGGGTTGGGGGAATGAGTGGGGACTGATGGAAATTTGAGGATGAAGGTGCTAGCTGAGCTCTGGGGTCACCTCCTACGGATGGCCACTCTGACAGGCTTAGCTTTGCAGACCTGGCTGTCCCTTTGCCTGGTTCTAGCTCCACCCTTCCAGCTCCTCCCCACTCCCCACACTCTCCATAGTTGAGAAAGAAACAGAGTGCCTAGGAAAGGTGCCTTTTCCTGTCTCCAACCTCCAGGGCACACCCCACCCCTCCCAGTGCAGAGTGTTGTCCACTTCTCCTCACTGGAACTAGAGACTCCTTCACCTAAACCCAGCCTCACCCTTTCCTTAGGTCCTAACTAAACCTCTTAGCAAAGAGTTTAAATAATTTATCCCCCGGTCCCATCTCCTATTTAGTGTATTCTGTGCCAAGCTCTTTCTGTACATTATCTCAATTAACGTCACAAAAATCCTTTGGGATGGATGTCATCCACCTCAATTTGCCAACAAGAAAACAGGTTGGAGGAGGTTAAGCAAGTTGACCAGGATCGCCAACCAGGAAGTGACAGCATCCAAACGGCCCAGCCTCCTAACTCACTTCTTCTGGTTCTGCCCCGAGGGGGTGGCAAACAGGTCTCCAGTGACATTGCAGAGCCCTAAAGCGCCCTTCAGACCAGATCCTCCTCGTTCCTTAACTCCTAGATCCCGCCCTTTCCCACTTCAGCAGGGTTTGCGGCAAGGCCTAGAGGCCTAGAGCAAATGGCTGGATTCAAAGTGAGAAGCCACAGTCACCTCGCCGACTCCAGGGCCCTTGCACCCAACTCTCAAGGAAAAGCTGGAAGGTGCAGGGTACCTGTGCCCTCCGCGGAGCAGCCGGGGATTTGGCCAAGACCAGGTGCAGCCCGCCCCCGGACCGGGGTCGGGGCGGAGACAGGGCTGAGGGGGCGGGCCCGGGTGGGGGTCGGGGCGGATCCGGGTACCGAAGAGGGGGCGGGGCTAGGGCTGGAGTCCGGGTGGAGCCTGGAGCAGGGTCGGGGGGAGCCGGGACCAAGGTCCAGGACCCCGTTGGGGCACACCCGGGGACCTGAGCAGGGCCAAGGTCTGGAGGGGTCAGGGCGGAGTTGGGGACCAGAGTGGGGCCGGGGCCGGGGCCGGGAGCCCAGGGCGGGGGCGGGGCCTGGGTAAGGCGGGGCGGGAATGGTCTTCCGAGTTGCCAAGGCGGGAGGGAAAACAGAGGCGGAGGAGAGGAGGAGGGGAGAAGGGAGGAGGGAGGAGGGCAGGGGGAAGAGGGCAGAGGGAAGAGGGCCGTGACTTGGCAGCTCCAGCTTCGCTCCGCTTCGCTCCGCGCACCCACGCCTCGCTGTCCCGCTTCGTGCCCCCCACCCGGGCATGCGCCCCCCGAACCCCCGGCCACCCAGAGCCCGCGCCGCCCCCCAGAGCCTTCGCAGAGCCGGCTGCGCAGGATGGGCGCCCTCGGTCCCAAGCCGCCGCCGCTGCTGCTGCTGTTAATCCTGGGTAAGCCCGGCTCTGGCTCCCAGCCCCGCCGGCAGGTGCCTGCCACCTGGTGACCAGCCCTGCCCTCCTCCTCAGCATTTCGGAGCCCCTCGCACCCCCTTCTCCGTCAGGGGCTCCCCCAGCCTCCCCGGGCCTGGCGCCCAGCTGCTGTCTGTGGCCGCGCTCCGAGCCAGTCTTGGGGCGGGCGGGGGTGGGGTAGCGGTGAAGGCTCCCCAGTTCTAGGCCCCTGGCTGGGGCACAGTGAGGACCCACCGGATGTCGCCCCCAGGAACCGCCAGGCCCCACTTCTCAGCCGGCACACTCAGGTCCTGAGGTCGCTGCGCACAAATGCTGCGACTCCTCTCTGCCTCACTTAGCTTAAGGCCCGGCCTTGGGTGCTCGCCCTGGTGGGCAGTGCCTGTCCATCTTTATAATTGCCCAAGTTGGCTGGAGGCCCAGGGGCCGGTTCTGCCCACAATCTTTGAAGTACGTCTACCCTAACTGCACCCCCCTACCACCCTCCTTCATCATCTGAAGTTGGAGGCAGTTCCAGCTCCATCCTGGTCTGGGTCTTTCCCCCGCTTTCCCTGGTTGTCACACCCCCTTAGTCCCAGCTTCCCTGCCTCAGGAGAAACCAGGCTCCGTGGAGACCGATGCTGAGCTCTCCAAGCACCCTGTACCTGTTGTGGTGGGTGTTCCGGGCCACCGCTGCATGGATGCATGAGGACCGTGACGGTGGAAATGTTTTTGGCGTGAATGGGAGGGCTCCCTGTAGGGATGGTCTGGGGAGGAGTATGGTATCGAGGCAGTGAGACTGCCAGTACAGATGCTCAGGAGACGGAAACCCTTGAAATAAGAATACAGGGTGGTGAGGGGGTGGCTTTGGTGCCAGGATTTGGAGCTGCCATAGTTAAGGCAGAGGCTGACGTAGCCCCAGCCGCCTGTTTCTAGACCAGAGCTCCATCGTGGTGCCAAGGAGCCTCCCTGTGCTGCATAGGTCCCTGGGCCCTGGGGGACTAGAATGAGTCCTCTCCTTGGGGCCCTGGGTGGGAGGCAGGAGGATATACAGAGGAAGGAGCTGTGAGGCCTGGCTGCCTAGTACTTGGCCCTTTTTCCCCAGTGGGCAGCGTGGAGCAGAGAGGAGCCCAGGGTAAATCTGGTGCAAAGAGATAGAAGAGCTTGCCGAGATGTGAGCGCCCTGGGTGTAGGTGCTTAACTTTCATTTTGAAGATGAGGAAATGAAGTCACTTGCCCCAGAGAACATATCTAGTGAGTGTTGGGGCTTGGATTTGAAACCACTCCCATGTGACTCCAAAGCTGGTCTCTTTGCTCTCCTTTCCCTCTCCGCTAACACAGAGGAGGGGACCTGGCTGGGGAGAGAGCTGCCTGGCAGCTGGTTTCCCAAGGCAGTGGGGGTGACTTTCCCATGGGGCTCTCCAAGCATCAGCGTTTGTGGAGCCAGGAAGATGGGAGGGGGCCCTCCTGAGCAGAGTCTGCCCGGAGCCCAGGGAAGGTGTCAGCTCGCTTGTCTCCGCCATCGCTCTGATTATGAAACAGCCTCGGGCAGAGCCCTGCTGAGACACAGGCTCACTCACTGTCAGGGTGGAAGCTCTTAGCTCTCTTCCAGAAACTGAGGCCTGGGAGTGGAAGGGGCTGGTCCAAGCGGTACAGCTGGGGATGGGGATGGGGCTGGGGCTGGAACCCGACCTCCTGATCCCAGCCTGTGCTCTAACCGAGCAACCACAAGTTTTCCCTCTGACTCAGCCGCAGGAAGAAGGGAAAGGTAAGGGTAGTGCTTCTGGAGGAGCTGGAGGACAGTTTGACTACAGATTAGGTGTTTTCCTCCAGCCGGTTATGCCCCTGGGACATTCTGGTTGGTGAGGTCAGTGCCCTCAGGCCTCTCCTTGGAGTTCCCCATGCCTCTCTGGCTTTGTCCCTCTGCAGGGGCGTGTGGAAGCTAGCCAAGGATAGTAGGAACGTGGCCAAGACATTATACTTCTTGTACCTTAACTTTCTCATCTGTAAAGTGGAGGCAGAGGGCTGACCCAGCCCTTCTTACATTCTGAGGTTCTGTGATCTGGGGCTGTGGAAGGATGGAAGGAGAGAAGGAAGAAGCTGAGCCCTCCAAGGCCACCGGGAGTATCTGCGAGGGCAGGGTAGGGGTGAGGGTGGGGTGAAGAATTTTGGCCTCTTTGAGGAGAGAAAGATGGGAAGGGGCAGCTGGGGGGTTATTGCCGCCCTACTGAAAGGGAGCGGGGATGTAAATAAATGCACGCCATATGCAAATGAAGGCTTCTGTTAGGGAGTTGGAGGGGGTGGGGTGAGGGTTGTTTGTCAGCTGGGCCTGCCCGGGAAGATTGGCAGGCACTGGTGGGGGAGGGGAGCTTCTGCCTCCAGAGGCAAAGGGCAGAGGCTGGTTCTTGCCCCATGAGCCTCAGCTGCCTCGGCAGCGCTGTGGGGCAGAGGAGCAGTGAGCTCATGGCACAGCTGGAGTGGGGAGGGATTGTGTGGTGAGAACTGACTGGGCCTGTGCTCTGTCCTGCTCGGGCCACTGGCTCCATTGTCTGGAGTCCCCTGGCCCAGGTGACACAGCTGAGCGAACCAGCCCTTCTGATCAAGATTTGGCCAGCTCCCTTCAAACAAAGGAGGGGGACGTGTGGTCTCAGGATCCCTTAGCTAGAAGGCTCAGCTGGCATAAACGTGGGGAGACGGGGTGGAGGGGGAATTAAGGCACAGCCGGAATCGGGAATGGTTAAATCAGGAAGCAGATACACTCCTTTCTGACCTTAGATGCTCTGCTTCTGGCCTGCCAGTAATGGGGTGTTTCTGGGGTCTGAGGCAAACCTGGCTCTATACCACCACCTCCTTGAGACCCAGGTGTCTTACCTCCCAGCATCCTTTGCCTGTTCTCGGAACAGGGCCCAAGTGTACACCAACTTCCCTCAGGTGTCCTTTCCTTTCACAAGCAGAGGTCAAGAGTGATGCGGGGGTGGGGGTGGGGGGCTGCAGTAGGGACCCAGGCATCCCTAACTTCTCCTGTCCTTCCCTATAGGAGTCGGGTGCTGTGCCCGGGAGGTGCTAGTCCCTCAGGGGCCCCTGTATCGCGTGGCTGGCACAGCCATCTCCATCTCCTGCAATGTCACTGGCTACGAGGGCCCTGCCCAGCAGGACTTCGAGTGGTTCCTGTACAGGCCTGAGGCCCCAGAGGCTGCCCTGGGCATTGTCAGTACCAGGGATACCCGATTCTCCTATGCTGTCTTTGGGCCCCGAGTGGCAGCTGGTGAGGTACAGGTGCAGCGACTGCAGGGTGATGCCGTGGTGCTCAAGATTGCCCGCCTGCAGGCCCAGGATGCTGGCATTTACGAGTGCTACACACCCTCCACTGATGCCCACTACCTGGGCAGCTACAGCGGCAAAGTGGAACTGAGAGGTACTGGGCCCTGGGATGGGGTCAGGGCCGTGCCCTCCCAAAAGGCAGAAAGTCAGGGCCAGCAGGGACCTAAGAGGAACCTGAGGCCCAACGAGGTTAAGTGACTTGCATGAAGTCACCCAACAAGTTAGTGGCTGGCCTGAGACTCTAACCCAGAACTCTGGGTTAACTCTCTTCATTCCAGTCCACCGCTCTTATTCTGTCAAGCTACTTCCTGGGAGAGGAGAAGTGTCCCTAAGCTCTCCAGCCCCTTTCCATTCCCTGATAGGGTAGGGGAGCCTGACAGGGTGAACAGACTCCATTCCTGGAGATTCCAGGATCCAGATCTGGGGGAGTGGGGGTGGCGGGGGAAATAGAGGCAGGGTAGGAGGAGTGAGACCACATGACATTCTTGCTCTCAAGTTTGTCTTCTGAGAAGGAAGACCACTCAGAAGAGCCACTCTTCTGAGTATTTCAAACAGGGGTCAGTCTCAAACATAAGGGTCAGTAGGCGATGGGCTGGTTCTATGAAATTCAACAAGTATTGAGTGCCTGTTGTGTGCCCAGCACTGTGCTTGGCACCATTGGGTTACAGAAGAAATAATACAGCATGAAGTCTCTGCCTTCTAGGAGCTCACAGTCTATTTAGGGAAATAGGTTGTAGGTAGGAAACAGTACCAAGGGTTAGTTACTGTACAGCTCCCAGCCCTCCCTCACTCCAGCTGTTCTCTCCAGTTCTTCCAGATATGCTGCAGGTGTCTGCTGCCCCCCCAGGGCCCCGGGGCCGTCAGGCCCCAGCTTCACCCCCTCGCCTGATGGTGCACGAGGGGCAGGAGCTGGCACTGGGCTGCCTGGCACGGACGAGCACGGAGAAGCACACACACCTGGCCGTGTCCTTTGGGCGAGCTGTGCCCGAGGCGCCAGTGGGGCGAGCAACTCTGCAGGAAGTGGTGGGACTCCGGCCCGACATGGCCGTGGAGGCCGGAGCTCCCTATGCTGAGCGGCTGGCGGCAGGGGAGCTGCGGCTGGGCAAGGAGGGGACTGAGCGCTACCGCATGGTGGTGGGGGGCGCCCAGGCGGACGACGCAGGCACCTACCACTGCACTGCCGCTGAGTGGATTCAGGATCCCGACGGCAGCTGGGCCCAGATTGCGGAGAAGAGGGCTGTCCTGGCCCATGTGGACGTGCAGACGCTGTGTGAGTGCCACGCGTCCCACGGTGCCAGCTGGGAGCCTTGGTAGCTCAGGAGGCACCATGGGCACTAGATGGCCATCGTCTGACTCCAGGGAGCCCACCTCCCCTAGAGTGAAGTCCCGTTAGTATCGCTTCCTGTCAGCACCTGTACCCATGACGGGCTTTCTCTGCTCAGAAATTGGGTGTGGGGATGGGAGGGCCATGGCTGAGGGGTGAGAGCCAGGCCCCTGGGTGGCAAAGACGGGTGGCCTCGAAGTTGCTGCTGTCAAGGAAGGACAGGTGCTCTGTGCCCTCTCCTGCCTCCCTGACACCCCTTCCCCTCCTGTGTTTCAGCCAGCCAGCTGGCAGTGACAGTGGGGCCTGGGGAACGTCGGATCGGCCCAGGGGAGCCCTTGGAGCTGCTGTGCAATGTGTCAGGGGCCCTGCCCCCAACGGGCCGTCATGCCGCCTACTCCGTGGGCTGGGAGATGGCACCTGCGGGGGCACCTGGGCCCGGCCGCCTGGTTGCCCAGCTGGACACGGAGGGTGTGGGCAGCCTGGGCCCTGGCTACGAGGGCCGGCACATTGCCATGGAGAAGGTGGCTTCCAGAACCTACCGGCTACGGCTGGAGGCTGCCCGGCCCGGGGATGCGGGTACCTACCGCTGCCTCGCCAAGGCCTATGTCCGAGGGTCTGGGGCCCGGCTTCGGGAAGCCGCCAGTGCCCGCTCCCGGCCCCTCCCCGTGCACGTGCGTGAGGAAGGTGAGAGGGGGCGGGTTGGCCCTGGACAGGATATGGGGTCTGCAGAACCTTTCCCTTCTGTTTCTGTGCCTCTCTCCCTCTCCATCGGCTGCCTCCGTGTCTCAGTCTCACACTCCTCTTCTAAGATTGTGGGAACACCCGGAGTTTCTGGGGTGTTGCTTGGACAGCAGTCCTAACCCCATGCCCCTTTCACCTTCTGACTTTTGTTCTGCAGGTGTGGTGCTGGAGGCTGTGGCCTGGCTAGTGGGAGGCACAGTGTACCGCGGGGAGACGGCCTCCCTGCTCTGCAACATCTCCGTGCGGGGCGGCCCCCCCGGGCTGCGGCTGGCTGCCAGCTGGTGGGTGGAGAGGCTGGAGGACGGGGAGCTGAGCTCTGCCCCTGCCCAGCTGGTGGGTGGCGTGGGCCAGGACGGTGTGGCAGAGCTGGGGGTCCGGCCCGGAGGAGGCCCCGTCAGCGTGGAGCTGGTGGGGCCCCGAAGCCATCGGCTGAGACTGCACGGCTTGGGGCCCGAGGACGAAGGCGTGTACCACTGTGCCCCCAGCGCCTGGGTGCAGCACGCTGACTACAGCTGGTACCAGGCGGGCAGTGCCCGCTCAGGGCCTGTCACGGTCTACCCGTACACACATGGTGAGCGGTGCCCCCCTTGCTCATGCGCCCCCAGCCCCCCTCACCCCCATGCTCTTGTTCTCCTTTTTGCATCTCATCCTCCTGCCAGTGGTCCCTCTGGTTCCTCTTTCTCTTCCTCTTTGCTTCACGCGGAAAGTCTGAAAGTCCAGCTTTCAGCCCTTCAGTGCTCGCTGCCCCGGTGTCCTGGTGGTAGGGGCTGGCTTGAGTGCAGAGCGGGCAGGGAGCAGGCGGGGGAAAGCTGTGTGGGAACGGGAGGAGGTGGTGTGGACAGCCTGACCGAGAAGGTCCTGGCACGTGGGTGGAGGGCAGTGACACCCCGGACTGAACACAGCCATCCTCTCTCGCCCAGCCCTGGACACCCTGTTTGTGCCCCTGCTGGTGGGTGCAGGGCTTGCCCTAGCCATCGGAGCCACCATCCTGGGCTCCATCACCTGCTGCTTCATGAAGAGGCTGCAGAAACGGTGATCCCTCACACCCCAGGTGAGGGGCAAGGACCCCCATCCCCATCCCTGTCTTCCCTAGTCCTGAGATGAGCAGCTCCCTCCCTGGTCCCAGCTGGAGAAGGAGAAGCCCCTCTCAGCTCTGCGGGCCAGGGCCAGGAGGAATTCACACTTTCCACGTGCATTCTCCCGTTCCTGCAGGTGTGACTATCTTCCAGCCCAGCCGCAAGCCCGCCTCTGGTGTCTGAATACCCTCTCCCTCTGCCTGCCCTTCCTTTAATTTATTTGACCTACTCCCACCCAGAGTGGGGGACACGGCCCCCATGCCCCACTCCTTCCTTCCCAAGCTCCTCCCTCTGGCCTTCTGTTCATGATCTCATACATAGCCCAAAGGGAGGCCGTTCCCTGTCCTAGAATTAGTTTTTCTAAAATGTGAATAAACTTGTTTTATAAAATCCAGGGCTGGCTGTGTCTTCCCCGCTATGAGGCTCTAAGAGGCAGGGGCGCGTGGCAGGTGGGCTACTGGGGGCTGACAGCCTCTTCTGGACGACCTGCACCTCTCTTCCCCCCCAGAAACACCATCTGGCCTCCGTGGGCCGTGCCACCTACCCCGGGAGGGGAAACCTGGGTCCCATCTGCTGTCTGAGCTGTCAGTGCAGAGCCAGTTCCTGTTGGGATTCCTCCTTGGGGTGGGGAGAGAGAAAGGGGGATGAGTTCCAGTTGAGCACGGCCTCTGCCCCTAGACTTCTCCCAGGTTGCAGGGCAGGGTCTTCCAGGGCCCGGTGCCCTTTTCTGAGTCCCCACGCTATTCTGCAGTCTCATTCTCTCCGTCAGGCTGATCTTGGACCTGACTCCTCCCCCCAGGCCCTGGGGCCTCAGCCTTTCTCCCCCTGATCTCCATTATTCTGCCTGACAGCAGCAGAATGGAAGGCCCAGGACACAGCCACCTAGGCGACGGGGACGCCAGCAGTCAGAGGGGCCCCTGCACACACCCGCCCCACCACCTGCGCGCAAGCCCCCTTGCTTCACCCGTCCTCCCGTGCCCCCGGGGCTCCCTGCATTTGTCTCTGCCTAAGGATTCTCGGATCCTAGAATTCTTAGCTGCACTGCACCTCGAGAGGCACGCAGTCTACCTCTTTCAACTCAGTGATTTAAACATTTATTGAGCATTACCAGTTTACCAAGTGTTGTTTTTACAGATAGGGAAACTGAGGCCCAGAGAAGTGATGCGACTTGCCCAGAGTCATAGAACTAATTCGTGACAGTGTCAGGCCTAGAACCCAGGTCCCCAGACTCCTTGCACTGCACACAGTGGGGCCCTGAGTGGTCGCTGAGTGGCAAGGAGAGGGGTGGCGGGGTCTCAATGCCTTCCATCCAGCCTCAGTTCCTCTACGGTGGGTTCACTTGCAATGGGTGAACTACCGCGTGAGTGAGTGTGGACACCCAGAGCCCGCTCCCTCCTGTCCAGACTCTAGATGTTTCAGCAAATTAAACCAGAACTGCTTCTTACCCCCATGCCCCAACATTTGTTCTTTGGGAACAGCCAGCACCAGTGTTCAGGGACCTCATCTTTGGGTGATAGTGACCCAAGTCACCCTGTGACCTGAGGCAAAGATGTTCTCTCCGAGCGGACCCAAGCTGGCGTGGGCTCCCTCCACAGCCCCCTCTCCTGCTTCCAGGAGGCACAGCATCCCCCAGGACCCCAGCTTCCCAGCCTGGAATGCAGCACACTGGGGTGCTTCCCTGCAAGGGGCTCAGACTTTTGTTAAAGAACAGGAATGGGGTGCAGCCCGGGCCAAGGGCTGGAGGTCACTGCTGGGCCCGTGTGGTGGGAGGGTGTGTCTGCCTGTGTGCACACATCTCTCCCAGAGGCAGGTCCCCCTACCTCTGCCCCTTCTCGACTCGCCATTGCTCCTCCTTCACAATCCTGGGGTGGGGGGTGTCCCTGGTGACCGCGATGACACCAGGAAGGGGGTACACGTGGCGTGGGAACACCTCTCCAGGGGCTCCTGCCCCAGCTGGGCAGACGGCAGGTCACAGTCACATCCAGACATTTGGACTCTCGCTTCTCTCTCTCACATCTCCCACATTTAATCCTGCCTCTTAAGTCCTACGTGGGATTCTCTCCTTTGCCACAGATGCCCTTCCTACTTCAGCTCAGCACCACCCTGGCAGCACTTCCCCTGAAGCCTTCCGACTGCTCTGTCCCATCTATCTTGCCTACTCATCTTGCCCAAACACCATCTCTAGCTTGTCACAGCCCTATTTCCACTGACGGGCGAGTCCCTAGGCCCAGAGTCGGACTCTTCAGCCTTGGTTTCACGGTCTCCTTTCCCCTCACCGCAGTTCTCCATGCCCATTATATTTCAGTCTCCTCCCCAAGGACCCTCAGCTACTCCTCAGCTTGACGCCCACCTCCTGACAGGACCCCCAAGTCTGCTTAGGGAAGGGCTTCTCGGAGCGTGGTCCCTGTTCCAGCAGCGTCAGCAGGACCTGGGACTTGTTAGAAATGCAAAGTTTTGGTCTCTACTGTAGACCCATTAAGTCAGAAACTCTGGGAGTGGGACTCAGCCATATGTGCTCCCAAGCCCTCCAGGGGACCCTGATGCCCACCCAAGTTCGTGACTGCTGGCTCAGGTCACTCTCCAGGCCTGACGCAATCCCTGACGCAATCCCTGACGCAACTCTGATTACCAAGCCCTTCCCCCCGTGCTCGGAGAGGCCGCCCAGGTTCTCAGTTTGAAACAGCTGCCACAGGCGTATTTCTCTGTTTTCCCCACGTGTACTGTATTCCCAGAATAGGAATCGGGTCTCTGACTGTCCTCCCCACACATGCCCGGGTCAGTGCTCTGGACCCAACGGGCACCCAGTGAACCACGTGAAGGACTCCCTCTCACTGTGCCCTAAGACCGATTCTGCTTTCCTGAGGACCCCGTGTCCCAGCTCTAGTGAACTCATGTTTCTCCATCTCTCCCCGGCCCTTCTTCCTCCTCAGAACCTCTCTATCCCCTCCCACCCCTGCAGTGGTACTCACGAGACCTCACTTCACTGTCAGAAAATAGCCATCCCTTGTTCCCCTTTCCTAGGCCCTGCCCCAGGGCCCCAGCTCTGGCATCTCCCCCATCGCCGGTTTCCCTGCACACATGGACAAGGTCATTCACACCCTGCTGAGCCGCCCTGCAGCCTCTCGCCCTCCCTCTCAGCCTGTCACAGTGGCAGGGGTGGAGCTGGGAGGGCACCCTCCTCATCTCTGCCCGCCTCCGTCCAGCTTTCTCACCTCTGGGTCAGCTTGGGCTACTGTGTCCAGTGAGACAGGTGCGCCAGACTCAGGGAAGCTGGCTGAGGAGGTGAGTGGGGACTAAACTCCAGCCCACACTCTGCTCCCCAAGCCATGCACCCTAGTCTGGGGTAGTGTCAGTCTGGAGGAAAAAGGCGCCTTTTTAGAATTTGCACCAAGATGCTCTATGAGTCAGCGGCAGCCCTGAGCACACCACCTGTCTGTTGGTCTGTTGGCCCATTCACCTATCCACTGGCTGGCTGTCTCTCTCTGCTTCCACCTTCTCATCCAACCCGCATAGGTCCATCCTTCTGTCCATCCATCCACGCGTGAACAGAAGTGAAGGTCAAACACAGACAGGCTGGCGAGTTTACCCATTCCCCACGCTCCGTCCTCCTGAAATCAGGATCGCTCCCATCCATGTTGGATCCCAGACCTGAGATTCTGAGGAGGCTCCCCAGCTTAGTGCATTCCCAGGGACCTTGCCTGCGCCCTCCTCCACCTTCCATAACCAGCTCCCCAGGCACCTGTGTCTGGCCCTGCCACAGGGATCTGGAGGAAACTGGTCACACCTTGGACTCACTCTCCGGGGGCGGCAGGCAGCCGTTCTGCTCTTTGTCAGCCCCAGCCTCTTCGCCCGCCCCCTCCCCCAGCCCCTCCTCCTCCACCTTCTCATCCAGCCGGCTGGGGATGGACCAGTAGAGATGGGCGTCAAGGCGGGCTGCGGCCTCGGCCAGCTCCCGGGCGCTGCATGAGGGTGTGGGCACCTCAAAGGTCTCGTGGAAGCTGGCATAGTCCACCTCGTAGAAGCCATCCTCCAGGGTCAGCACTGACGTGAAGCGGTGACCCCACAGCACCTCATCCACCAGGTAGGAGCTCCGAGCTTGGCATGTCATTCCTGGGGGTAAGGGCATGGGTCAAGGGGGATCCCGGCCCCAGCCTTCCCTCCCCTGCCTCATTCCACAACCCTATTCCTAGAACCCTTCCCTGGAGCCCTCCTCAAGGACCCCCACCCACCCACTTTGGTCCAGCCCGCTTTCTCTTCCTTCCCAACTCTTGTACTTGTCCAGTTCCCCCTCCTCCTCTCCATTTGCCCCAACTCCTCTTAACCTCCAGCCCACATTCTCCCCTCCTCTCCACTGGAGATGCCAGTCAGAGAAGTTTAACCTTGAAGCTGACCTTGGGGATCATCTAGCCCAATTTTCCTCTCCATACAGGGCTCCCCACTGGAGCATTCCCAATAATGGGCAACTAGCTTGCTCTTGATTACATCTCAGGATTGAGAGCTCACCACCTCACAAGGAGCCCACTCCTTTGTGTGACGGCTCTAATATTTGGGTTGTTCTTTATACAGAGCTAAAATCTGCCACCCTTATTTTCACTCTCCTGCTATATGACACCCCTTCAAGTATCTGAAAGCAGGAGTCTCAGTTTTCATCATGTCTTCTCTCCTTCAGGCTGAACATCCTTGTCTCCCTCCACCATTCCTGATGTGACCTGGCTTCCAAAAATTTTACTTTCTTGACTGCAAACCAGAGTGGCCAAGGAGGATCCTTTAAGCACTCTGAGTGTGATAAATACTCCAACTGTGGCCTGATCCATGCATAACAGAGGGCTCGCCACCTCTCTCTTCTGGCCATGACGCTTTAGCTAACAGGGCCCAAGATTACATTACATAAACATTTTTGGAAGCTGTATCACATTGCCTGTGGCCAACTAAAACCCCCGATTCTTTTTTCACCAGAGCTCTTCCATGCTGTGCTTACATAAGTGATTTTTTAAAGCCTAAATGTAGAACTTTATATTTATTCGTTTTAAATGTCATCTTGTTGGATTTTGGCTCATTTTACTTGCTTTTCAGAAGCATTTTGGATACTGACTCTCTCACCCAAAATATTACCTCCTTTCCAGCTTTGTCTCTCTAGAAAAATCCAACAAGCTCCCCTCCCTATCTCCTCCACCCTCCCCTCCCCATATCTCCTCTACCTCACCCTCCCCTGTCCTCCTTGCTGTGGGCCTGTGTCCTGTTTTCTCTGTGGGGTGGGCACACCCACCGGGGCAAGTGATTTTCCTTCTACCCTGAGATCTCTCATGTTCCCCACAGCTCATGTGCACCTCCGAACAAGGGAGAACGGAAGAGTGAACATTAGCTAAGCAGAGACTGGCTCTCAACATTGAAAGCCCTGCCCTGAGCAAACTTGGGGACATTCCTTTGTTCCTTTGGTGAAGACTGGCGTAGGAAATGTCCGGTAGAGGAGGGGAAGAAGAGGCAAAAGGGACACTGGGGAGAGGGGCTGCAAGGAAGAAAGGGAAGGGCTGGAGGTACAAAGGGAGAAGAGGGTTGGGCAGGGACCTCTCAGGTACCAGCAAAAATGTGCCAGCCGGTGAGATGAGAGGAAAGGAAGTAGGGTGCATGGGGGAGGGGGAAGGAGTTAGGGGAGTATTGGGGTGGGGAGAAGGAGTGGGGAACACTGAGGCAGAGAGCGGTGAAGTAGAGGCTCAGCATGAAGGGCCAGGAAAAGGGTTTGATGACACCAGTCTGGGAGAAGCCAGCAGAGGGCAACACTGGCAACAGTGGCAGGAACTGCAGGGCCCCCTGCTGGGCCTTTGGTTATCCCACTTGCAGTTTTCTTCTCCACTTCTGGATCTCAAGTCCCAAAGGACTCATTTGCTGCCCCTGCACTGGTCTTATCCTACCTGCTCCCAAACCTTTCACTGTATAAGCCTGAGTTGGAGGTTCTGACATCACAGGTACATTGCTAGTTCCTTCTGGAAAGGGGCTTGAAATGTGCAGATCATCTATCCTTTGTCAGTGGAAACCGGATCTTCTGATGGATGGGAAAACTGAGGCAGAAGTGAGCCCAGCTATCAACCTCTCCCTAAGGTCCAGCCTAGGAATGACTCAGGCCATGGAAAACCTGCACCATCACATTCCAGGGGCCTGGACCCCTCAGTACTGAGAAAAACCCGGAACCTAACCCTTCCTTCCTACTCTGCACCCTAAATGCTGAAGCCGGACTGCCTGCGTCCAATCCAGACGTGGCCACTTATTTAGCCTATGACTGTGGACAACTTAACGTTTCACTGGGGCAATTTCCTCCCTGAAAAATGAGCACAGTAACAAGAAATTACCTTCATGGGGCTCCGATTAAATAAACCAGGAGGTGTAAAGTGCTTTGGAACCGTGCAGGGCACAGAGTAAGCACTGGGTGTTGTCTACTATCATTACTGTCTCCATTCCCAGTGACACAGACCTCTCAGCCCAGGGCCCCAGGCCAGGGCCACTTCGGAGGATTCCTCCCAGCTTTCTCTCGCCTCTCTGGGTGGGTGGGTGGGTGGGGGGTCACTCTTTTCATACACCCCTCCCAAACCATCTCATCTCAGCTCTCATCCTCCACCAGCCTCTCCATCCACCCCCCCCCACCCCGCTTCCTCCGCCCTGGCCCCTCTGGGTCCAATTCCCCGCCCACCCGCTCCCCTCCTCCCCCTGCACTTCCTCCTCTCCCTTCTCCTTCAGCCCGCCCGCACCCGTGGCTTCCACCATGCCCTCGAGGATGACGACGATCTCGAAGTCGTCCCTCTCGAGGGCGCGGCGCGACGCCTCCCAGAAGGGGCTGGCGGCGTCGATCTCGTGGCTGATGACGAGCGGTGAGACGAGGAAGAGGCGGTCGTCGCCCGTGTCAAAGCCCACGCTGAGGTCGGTCTGGTGCAGCGGGATGAACTCGCCCTCGAGCGTCTGGCGCGAGCGTATGAGCTTGGCGCGGATGGAAGCCTCGACTATGTGCGACGAGCGCAGGTCACCCACGCGGAACATGAGGCAGAGGCGCCCGTCGCGCAGCGACACCACGGCGTGCGAGGAGAAGACGAGCGTGGCGGCGCGCTTGTTGGGCTGCGAGATCTTGACGAACATGCAGCCCACCATGAAGGCGTTCACCATGGAGCCCAGGATGGCCTGCAGCAGCAGCAGCACGATGCCCTCGGGGCACTGGTCGGTGATGACGCGGTGCCCGTAGCCGATGGTGGTCTCCGTCTCGATGGAGAAGAGGAAGGCGGCCACGAAGCCGTTGAGGTTGTTGACGCACGGCGTCCACGCCGTGTCCTCCAGGTGCTCCAGGTCGCCGCGGCCGTAGGCGATCAGCCACCAGATGGCGCCGAAGAAGAGCCAGGTGAGCGCGTAGGCCAGCACGAAGAAGAGCAGGCTCAGGCGCCACTGCAGGTCCACGAGCGTGGTGAACAGGTCGGTCAGGTAGCGGTACGTCTCGCGCACGTTGCCCTGCTGCACGTTGCAGCGGCCGTCCTTCTCCACGTAGCGCTGGCGGCCGCGGCGCCGCGGCTGCTCCTCAGGCCCCGGAGAGAAGGCGGCGTTCTCCTGCGCCATGGCCGTGGCCGCGGCGGGGAGGTCACGGCCCGGGCGGCGGCGCGGGGCCTGGAGGGGCTGAGAGGTGGGCCAGATTAGCCGAGCCGCGGGAGAGGCCGAGACGTCCGGGCCTGCGCCCAGGGGCCGGGTGGCCCAGAGCGAGTCCCTTGCTGTGTCAGCCTCAGCTTTCCGCATCGGTAGAATGGGAACAATACACACAACCCTAGCCGTCCCCACCCCCATCTCACAACACCGTGAAGATCAAATGGGATAGTGTGTATGAACTGGATCGCACTCTGCACGACTGAGTTTTTTCAGGGAAACGGGGTACCAGAGGTCTTGGTCCCACTGCTCTAACTGGGCTGTGCAGCACCTCACAGCCACCCCCAGGCGAGAGGCCCAGGCAAGGAGGGAGTTTCCTGAAACGCTTAGACTGTGGGTTCCTTCGAGGCAGGTGCTTAATCTTCCTCTCCTGTGCAGAGCCCTCCCTGCCCGAAGGCCACCCCCGCCCCACTCCGCCCTGACTGATATCAGGCCGTCCCCTAATCCCTGTCTCCGCAATTCAACCTGCTGTCTAACCAGGCTCTTTGGAAGTTCACCTGGAGACTGACACAGAAAGTCTTTCCCATTCCTCCCTCCTTGGACCTCGCTTACTCTACCCCCTCCCACATCTTCTTCCTCTCAACAAGCTTACGAAGGAGAAATGGAAGTGGTGGAAAACGAGTGAAAAATCTCCAGTGGGCAAGGGTTGAACATTCCCACCTTGGGAAATTCCTACTGGAAATCCTCCCTGAGGACTGACCATGATCAATGCGGCTGTAGCGTCAGCCCCATTTCCCCTAGGTTATTTCCACAGTGGAGACAGCCTGCAAATGGGCAGGAGGACGGGAGAATATGAGATCAACACGGACAGCCGGGGTAAAGGAAGCACAAAGTTCAAGGTAGGCTTGCAGCCCTCTAGTATCCTATTCTTCATGAGCCATTAAATCAGATAAGTGATTTAAGCACACACCTTTACCTCCTTCCTCCCTTCAGTTCGCCCCTCCCTCCCCAGCCTCCCACCTCCCTTGACTATCCTTAAACGGCCCCCCTCCATCTGCCGCAAAGCTCACATTCCCAGGGAAGCCTACCTGATTTTGTTTTAAGTTCTTCCCCGTGAGGAGCTCTCTGAGCTGCAGGCTGCCCTGAGAGAGAGAGAGACCCAGAGCCCTTCCCTAGGCACCCAGGGGCCCCTAGGAGGTATGGCTCGTATGAGGAGAGGTTAAGAATTCAGGACTTTTCAACTTTCCCTTCTTCTTGGGAATCAGCCTCTTTCCCCACTCCAAGGAAACCTGGGCTGGCTCAGGTGGGGTGATGGAGGGGAAGAGTGTGACATAAGGACCACAGATGGCCTGGACGTTTGACCAGGTCCTGGGGAGAAACTGCCTGGGTATGGAACTCCAAACCCAGCACTCTCGAATTTAAATTCTGGAGTGAGGTGTTCTGCAGCCAGACCTTTGGAGGGTGTGTGTGTGTGTGTGTGTGTGTGTGTGTGTGTGTGTGTGTGTGTGTGTGTGTGGTGTGGTGGGGTAGAGGGCAGGAGGAAAAAACAAAATGAGATGGCTTGGAGCTTAGGGGCATCCCTTACATTTCCAGGAGGAATTAGGGGACACAGGATCCAGGAACCCCAATGCAATGGCAGATTAGGGTCTTCCCCTCCCCCAACCATGAGCTTGCTTTTTCTCTTCCTGCAGCCCACGATGTCCTCGATTGGCTTAGAGATCACAGGTCATTCAGAGAAGTACCTGGGCCCACTTATTCCAGCTTCTGCCAAGGTGGGCTTTCAGATGTTCTCTCAGGGTCTTAGGTAATCTGACCCCCAATCTGCCTGCTGAGGCAGATTTCTCTGCCCAGGTGTGGGGAAGAAACACCAGAGTCTGATGGCTCCCAGAACTCTCTCACCCGCCATTGCCCTGGGAATCTAGGTGAGCCTCACTTTGATTGTGTTTTATCTCCTGTCTTCGGGCTGCACTTTCTCAATGGGTAAGGAAAGGTGTGAAATTGTTGCCTCTATCTCAAGAGCAAAGACTCGATTTCTACACCTTCCCTCCAAAGAGTCCTGTTCCTCCAGCCTGTTCCTCCTTATTTCATGTGCATGCTGTCCCCCTTTCCAGAAGACCCCAGTGCTGCATTTTCCTGGATCTCCCTTTCTCTGGCTAGACAGTGCTGGCCAGCAAGGGGGCTTATTTTTTGGAAGGGGATCGGGCGAAAACTCCCTCAGGAACCAGCTCTTCCCAAACCCCCACTTGCCTTGGAAATAGGGGCCCAAACCCAAGTCCCCTGGAACTCAACTCACAGCGTGTGGAGAGGAGAGTAGCCGGCAGCAGAGACCCCTGGGGGTGTAGCGTCCATGCCCCTGACACCGCCTCCCCCCCTACCCCAGCCCCCTTGGAGGGTGGGAGCCGCAGGCACCGCTGTTTCTCCTAAATGTGGCGGCAGCTCTGACTAGGACTTGCTATCTGTGTCATCCGCACTTCCCAGGCTCCCCTGCTCCTCTCCTGTTTCCACAGCAACCAGTCTGGCGACAGCTCTAGAGCATCCCCCTCCCCTCCCCAGTCCTGGGTACCACTAGAGGCTGATCCATACGCCATAGCTATTTTTAGCCAAAGTTCCTCCTCCTGGACAACTCAGAGCTCGCCTCTTCACCCCCTGAGGAAAACAAAACAAAAAAGAAAAAAAGAAAAGCTAGCATGCTGACTCTTTCCTAAGAAGCTCCTTGCTCTGGGAAAATACAGGCCTTGATGTGTTTGGGAATAAGGCATTTGGTTTCCTAGGGATTCACCTCCAGCCGGGCTTCTGGGTGCATGTGCTGCTCTCCGGTCAGGCCTGCCATCACAGTCTCCGTTTTTGGAGAGGTCACCCTGATCCAGAAGAAGGTAGCTAGAGGGAAAAGAGGTCCACCCAAGGAAGGGAGGTAGGGTCAGAGGTTCTAATCTTTGTCACTGATTTGCGATGTGACCCACAGGAATCACTTCCCTTCCCTCAGCCACAGTCGCTCCATCTTTCACAAGACGTGGATATGTGCAAATAGCCCTTTCTGCCTACTTTACAGGGTGTGCAGATCGAATGAGGGAATGTAAATAGAAGGGCTTTGAGGAGTAGTTTCTTAACAGCAAAAGGTCTAGAAACAACCCAAACGTCCAACAGAGAGAAAAGGCTAGTTTAGGGCTTACTAACTCTTCATTCAACAAATTTTTGTGGAGCCCACGTGCCAGGTAATGTGCTAGGTGGGGCTGGTTACAGAAGTGGATAAGTCCCTGGCCACCAGGAGCTCATGGTCCAGTGGGGGAGAAAGATCCGTAAGCACAGGATACTAACACTACTACTGAGAACTGATTGAGCATCAGCTCTGAGCTAGACACGCGCCGTACTCAACAACCCTGGGCGATACCCTATGAGACAGGTATTATTTTCTCTATTTATAGATGAGAAAATTAAAACTGAAAAACGTGAAGTGATTTACCTAATGTCACAGAGTCGGATATCGGCAGAGAAGTAGTCACACTCATACACCTGTGTCACACCCCCATGCTCCGCTCCCTTGGTGACGCAATATTTGTGGCAAAGCAATATAATCAGTTACTATGTTCATATATGTAAATGTGCATGCAGGTACACTGTTACATAAAAACCAGGACATGAAAGTATTCTTTTTTATTTTTGCCCGCAGCACCACACGTCTCGCAGGATCCCAGTTCCCCAACCAGCGATCAAACCTGTGCCCCCTGCGGTGGAAGCGTGGAGTCCTAACCACTGGACCGCCAGGGATTTCCCCAAAGTATTCTTATAAACTGATCATAACTGTATAGAAATAGCTTTAGGAATACTGATAAAAATCAGGAAAAAAAATTGGAGAAATGGAAATACTTCAATGTTTATTTTCCCCAGGGAAATAATTAAAAGCAGAGAGTGGTAGACGAATGCCAGGTGTTGCTAGTATCAGCATTATTATACCCAAGATATTGATCAGTTCTCCAGCTGCCTTAAAGTTGGAACAGGAAGATGTGAGCTAGAGAAGCAGGACGATATAGCAATGGATACCAGCAGGTGAGAAGTTCCTGGAATGGCCTGGCAAGGTGGAAAAGGTGGTGCTGAGTAATATAGTCTCAGGAGGCAGTGTCCTGGGTTCAACCCCCAACTCTGTCCCCTATTAGCTGGGTGACTTTGAGCAAGTTGCTTAACCTCTCTGACCAGTTTCTTCATCTAAGAACTGAGAACAGCTGTATTATCCATCTCTGGGGGATTGTCATGAGGATTATATGAGGCAGTGGTGGCACATTGTAAGTACTCAGTAGATGCTAGCTATGATCTTCCGTCTTCTCCTCATCATCGTCTTCATCCCAGGCATCTCCTGAAATCTCCACCTACCCTGTGCCACCTTCCTCTGTGCTGGTGTCACCCAGTGAGACCTGCAGGGGGCACTCCTGGTACACCGCCCTCCTCTCCCAGCCCTCTCGCCTGTGTTTCTTGTTCCAAGTGGAAATATCGAGTTTTCAGCCCGAGATTGGCATCAGGAGGGCTGTTAAAGCCCCAGTCAACATCCCCGTCTCCTGGGCCTGGCCCTGTCACCTGAGCCTTGGGACTGCTAGCCTGCCCTTCTCTGTCCTGCCAAGCAGCTGCTCACGTTGGTTCCACTGTGCCAGGAGCTCAGAGAGAAGAAACCAAACTCCTGGGCAAGAACGTATTTGCATAGAACTGGCCCCATTTCCTGGAGGGGGAAATCACAGGGCTGGCAGCGTCCTCCGGAAGATGTATCAGCCAGCCCCCTGCCTCAGTGCAGGCTGCCTTGAGCGCGGCCTTCCTGGCAAAGGAGAACACCACCCCCTCCCCTGCTTTATGGATCCGGCAGGTCCTGGACTTTGCCTGGTAGCTAACCTCAATTCTTTGTTTATCATTGAACTTGAACAGAGTGAGGGAAAAACATGTTTTCTGAGGTACCAGGATACAGAAAAATAAGCAGGATCCTAGCTTTCAGGTATTATGAAGTAAAGAAAGCAACTTTACGAGGAGTCAATGAAATATGTCAGGACAGTTGTGACGACGGGAGATTGGGTTTGGAACTGGAGAATCTTGGGGGCAGGATGGGCACAGCTGGGGTCACATTGCTGGTCTGTAAAGAACCTTGGTACAAGGTAGAAAAAAGGAACCCCCTCTGGGCAGATGCACTCCTTATGGCATGTAGCAAGTGGTACTTCGGCATAAGAATAAAATAAAAAGGGGAATCCCTCCAGTAGACACGGCTCCAAGCCATGATGCAAGGAACGGCAAACTGAACATGGTTCAGTCCTCAGTTTTCCCCCTCAGTGGGTGCCTTAATGCAGTGCACAAACTGTACAACTGTATGTGGCAGCCTTGGGATCAACCAATCTGGGAAGATTTCCTTGAGCAATACCATGAGACTTCTTAGGTAAAAGGTTGGAGGTGGGAGAGGAAGCATGATGGGGAATACAGGAGATGGCTGAGGATATGAACTTAATGGAGCAGGGAGGCCAATCAGTAGATTATAACAATTTCTATAAATTCAAGGGAGATGGGGCGCTAGCAAACTCAGAGCAGAGGGAGCATAGGTTTGCAGGAGTGAAATGTGGCTGGATATCAGAGTGAAATGGGGAGAAGCAGAGCACAGACCCAGGACACATGGAGCCCCACCGGGCTTCTGAGGCTGAGGGCTTTGCTGGTCTTCTGGCTGAGTTCAGGAGAGCAAAAGGATCAGAACCTTCTCATACACAGGTCTATCTTGCTTTATAGGACTGGAGGAAGTAGACCAGGATCTAAAAGTCATGGACGTTAGAGGCAGTCCAGAATTAATCCTCACTTTACAGGTAAGGGATGGGTCCCAGGCAATTTACAGACAAGGATGGGTCCCAAGTAATTTACAGGTAAGGGATGGGCCCCAAGAGCACAGACAGAACTAAGACCCAGGCTTCCTGGCTCCTGGTCCCTGGTTGTTTCTTTATTCCCTGTTGCCTCCCTCCTACCACAGTATATTGGGTGTTTTAATAGAATTTCTGTCCATTTGACCCAATTAGAAAGGTACTAGAGAAACCACCTAGTTAAAGAAATTCTGGACAGAACCCTTTGGTAATGTGATTAAGCATCCCCTAACTTATGTCTTATAAATGTGAGTTCTTGTAAATCACGTTTACTGAAAGGAGGTGGTATACCTAAATAATGATCCATTCATGACTTGGTAGGGGGGTGGAGCTCAGTCCCTCTCTTGGATTTCTCCTCTGTGGTCACGATTATCCAGCTATTAGGTGCCCTACTACTAATGGAAATTGTTCAGCCTTGTGGGGCCCGAGCACTAAAATGCCCCTTGGAATCCTGTGGTGGGCGTTGTCAGTATCTCTATTTCCAGCCGATCCCTCTGACTGTGAAATGTTGCCTATTCTGAGCCTCCTCATGCCTCCTGACCCAAAGCTTCCCTCATCCCTTCCATCCGCACTGGCTTTTCCCAGCAGAAGCCCCTCATATTGCTGCCCACTTGTGGATTCTCCTTCCCAAACAAGTTACTCACCCCTTACCGTCCTCTGTGCTCTGAAGGAGCCCCTGCCCTATTACAAAGGAGGTAAAAGAAGAGATGAGGCCAAAGTGGGGAGGAGGGAGTTAGAAAGGAGCAACTGAGAATAAGAAAGACAGAACTTGCTAAAGTGAGGAAACAGGGGTGTCCTTAAAAAGAGTTGGTTCCCCTAACTGCCATTTTCTGTGGGAACACTGGACATCGCAACCCTGGCAAATTTTTCATACCGATGTGTGCTCATATGGACAAGTTTATGTTTCAACTATGCAAAATCACTCTAGTGTTACCTCGAGACAAGCTTTGGAGTTCAACGTGCGTGGATTCAAATTCCAAATCGAACACTTTCTAGCTATGTTACCATAGGCGAGCTGCTGAAACTCTCTGAACCACAGTTTCTCCATCTCAAGTAATATGTATATCTTGTGTAGTAAACACTCATAAATATGAATGTCCTATGCCGTTTATTATTGATTTCCTATTGGGCTCCTGGTGACTGTTCTAGGACTTCTTTCTTTTGTAAAAAGACTTCGAAATTAAAAACTGACATTTGATATGTACAAAGGAATGTATACATGATGGATATCTGTGTATATGCTATAAAACGTAATTTAAGAACAAAAGCTCGATTTAAATCACTCTTGTAAAATTAGAAACTTACAGTGCCGTTCAAGCTATCTGTGTCTTTTTCCACAACCTCTGCACACCTGCTGTTATGGAACTTCTAAATGCTTTCTAATTGCTCAGTCCCACTGCCACCCTGAGTTTCAGTAAATGGCTTTTTTGAACTACAGAAGAGTGAAAACCACCTGGAAGGAACTTCTGCAGAGACTGCTTCACCACCAGGTATCTCTTTCTGCTCTGCCCTTTGATTCTTTCTTCCCTCCTCTCTCAGAGGAGTACTCCAAATGTTGAGCTGAGGAGTTTGGACTGCGACCTGCAAGCAAGGCCCACCAGTTTGGGGTTTTGATCCAAGGGCACAGGGACTGACATTGTGAATACAGGTTACCTCTTCCTTTGAGACTAGAGAGAAGGGTGAAGGGCGGGTCAAGGTCCTGGGCTGCTAGTGACCTTCCTGATCCTGACAGTAGCCATGAAAGGAGAAAGGATATCCTAGAGACATAGAACAAAGGGAGACTTGACAGAATTTGGTGGTTTTGTTGACATGTCAATGGATGGAACATAGGGTAAGGGTGAAGAGTGAAGATGATTTTTAGCTTTTTAATCTGATCAACTGGGAGGAACACAGAAGTAAGGAAGGAAGTCATGAGAACTCCCAGCCTTGAGGAGGAAGAGGATGAGTTCAGTTTGGAGCCTGTCCAGGTGGGAGTGGAAATCCCCTGCCAGCCACTGGAACTGTGGAGGTAATGCTCTAAAGAGAGCCTAAGGCTGAAGGTAGAGATTTGGGTATAACTCAGGAACGATAGTTGGAGCCATGTAAGTGACGAAGGGTCCAGGAGCAGGACATGGAAAGAGAACGTAAGACTGAACCTTGGGTATTGGAGGAGGAAACAGCTGTAGGTTGGGGTGCGTAGGGGCAGTGGAAGAAGATGAGGCTGGAATGGCACCAGGTCCAGGTCATAAGAGGCCTTCTGTTCCATGGTTAGGAATTTGGACTTTACTTATAGACAATGGGCAGTCTATGGAAAGCTTAAATCGGGAAGTGACACAGTCAGATTGGTGTTTCAGAGAGATTGGTGTTTCTTCTTAAATGAAGGATTTCATGATCTGACAGATTATTAGAGTGGAGAAAGACTAGAGGTAGGCATTAGAAGGCTGCTGTAGTAATCCTGGTGAGAGGTGATGGGGTCCTGGACCACTGGCATGATGAGGAGATGGAGAGGAAGGGAGTGGGATTTATGTGATTCAGAAAGTAGATGCATTGATTAGATAAGGGAGAAGGGGTGAGGAAGAATGAAGTCTAGGATTGCTGCCATGTTTCCTCTTGAGTCAAACCATTTTGTTCACCTGCAGATTAGTGTTCCTACAATTCTGCTCTACCTTTGTCTCCCCTCTGCTCAAGAAAGCTTCATTTACTCTCCATTGCCTTCAGAGCTGACCATGAATGGGCACAGCTCTATATTTACTACAGGTCTTCCCCCACCACAAACGCTACGCTTACCTTCAGCCCAGCGGCCCCCCCACCCCCGCCATGGGGGCTATTTGAAATGGACATTTACCCATCATAGGGCGTCTAGAGGCTGAACTGAACTAAAATGTCAAGTGCCTTTCCTCTTTTTCCCCCCACTATGTATATCAACTCAATATGATAATACTGGTTACTGATTAGTAGTTAAATATCTACGATGAGCAAAAATGGGGAAATAAATGTTTTCTTCCTTAATACATGCCAAGAGTGGGAGATTGTGGATAAAAACCTCTCAAAACATGGATTCAGATAATGAAAGAAGTCCTTCGTGATGAAAAGGTTGAGAACCACCACTCCGTATTCTGGTCCAGTGGACCACTTTGCTGCTGTTTCCCAAGCAGACTTGTATTTTTCCTGTCCTCCCAGGACTTTGTGAATGCAGTTACCTCTGCCTTAAATGCCCTCCCCACCGTCTCCCCGTACCTGAATCCTCTGCATTCTTTAGGGGCCTTATCGGATGGATGTCACGTCTGTCCTCCCACATCTGCAGGACCCCCTAAGTAGAGTGATCTTTCCCTTTCTGCTGCCTCCAGCACCTCCTGGGCACTTGGGCTGCGTGTTCTGCCCTCTCTCAGACCAAGCCACTGCAAGTGGGAATGATGCCTGCGCATTTCGCATCCAGGACCTCACCCTGCACTTAGAAAATGGCAAACAGCATGGAAATGGTGCTGAAGGATATAACCCCGTAGTCCCGAGCCCGCCCCTTCGGCGCTGCCTGTCGGGCCACTGGGCCGGTCCTGAATTCATTTCCACCTCATTAACTCGGCCCCAGGTCCGCCCCCGCCTGCTCCCGCTCTCGTTCCCCATCCCTGACACGACAGCCTCCTTTTTCTTCCTTCTCTCTTCCCCTGTCATCTTGTCAGCTCGGCTTCTATCGCTTCGCCTATCGTCTCTCTATTTCTCCCTGAGTCTGTCTGGGTCTCTGTCTTTGGGTGTTGCTCTCCGTCCTGCTCCTCCAGCTGTCTGGGGCTCTGCTTCGTTGCCCCTACGCCCCACCCCCTGCCCAGTCCCCTCCAATCCCGGCAGCTCGGGCCTGGCGCTCCACATTCCCATTGGCCTGTCCGGAGCCCCCCGCCCCCGCCCGCCCGGCCCCTCCAGGTCCCTCAGTTCACGCAAAGTTTGGCTCTGCGCTGCGGAGGGAGGGGGCGGCCCGGCCCGGCCCAGCTCTGCCCCCGGCCGGCCCGACCCCGGCCCCGGCCCCAGGACCAGCCCTTATCTGATCCCGGCTCCGAGTTTAAGAGTCCTGGCCCTGCCTGTCGCACAGCTCCGTTCCTCACGCCTGCCCGCCCCGTCTGTCCGTCTGTCCCGCTGCCCATCCGAGGGGCCACTCCACCCCGGACCCAAGGTAAGACCCTGGCCCTGATGAAGGAGTGCTGCCGCCGCAGCCGGGGTCCTGTCCACCTCACTCTCCAGAGATACCGGGGCCCCCAGCCCCTAGGTCCCTACCCTGACTTGCCTCAGTGGTACCGTCCTATTCCCCAGCCTCCCACCGGAGCGGCCCCAAACGGAGCCTTATAGGAAGGGCTCACCAAGAAGGAAACTTTCCCAAACTGGTCACCTCAGCACTTTCAGCTAAGAAAGGGGCTTTCCTAATGCTCCTTCCTATTGGGCAGACCTGCAGTTGCATCACAGCCCTCCAACTAAATACAGTGACCACCACATATAACCATGCACCCTCACAGGCACTGCAGACAGTGCCCCCTCTTCCTGGGATCATCAGGTTACTCCCACTCCCATGCCCAGCCCCTTTTCCCCCTCCCCATGATGTGACATTCACATAGCGACACCCATTGATCACTAGTTCACACAGGGGAAGAAAACACCTACAGCTCAGGTTAGGGAGATGTAGTAGCCTGGTGTGACGGGGACCCCTGCCCGCCCAGTTTCTTCCCTTCATTCCAACTTGCCTCCCGCTTCAAGACACCTCTCCCCATTACAACCCTCCTCCCCTCGCCACAGCTGTTTCACACCGAGATCACCTGGAGGAGAGCAGCAGGGTCACCTCTGCTAGAGTAAGAAGGGCAGATTGGGTTCCATAACAACCACCCTCCAGGTGAGACACCCCTTTCCCATCCCATCCCTTCTCCCCATCAGGAACTAACCAAGGGCACCTGCGTTAGGAAAGAGACCGGTTGGAACTTCCTGATTTGAGGGAGAAGCGTTGAGCCCCAGGATGCATGGAAGGACAAAACTGGGGACGCGTGCGCGTAGGACCTCTTGTATCTTGAGATCTCATGCTTGTTAATGAAGGGCCCCAGGCACAGTGAGGCAGATGGAGAAGTGGGGGTGCGGAAGAAGCCAGTCCAGATTTGGACCCCAAAGGGGGCCTAGGCTGAAAGCCTGATTCTGTTGCTTATCGATACGTATTCTGGCTAAAGATTTCTGGCCCGTCTGCCTTGGCCATGGTGCTTGAAATTTTTTTCCCCACCAGGACTGCTTTAGGCATTTCTGGATGGGAGGGAGATGATGATGGGAGACTTGGTGCGCTTCTGTGAGGAGTGACACTTGTTTAGGCGTGACGAGGGCCTGGAGTGGGTATCAGGAAACCAGTCTGAGAAGGGACCAGAAGCTACTCTGAATTCCATTCAGTTTCATCTTGAAATGCTGTTGCTAATCTCCAAGGATTTCTGTTCTGTTACGCGTTCCTGGCATGATGGTGGGTACCATCCTGTGCAGGGCTTGTTAATTCCTCATGGTATAGGCTGGGTACGGGGGACCAAGTGTAGAAGCAGCCAAGTGTCCTGGCTTATAGCTAGTTCTTCAGGGAGGAGGAAACGAGGGAGGAGGGGGAGGGAAGGCATCATGCCAGGGAGAGGGGCCAGGGCTGGTCTGCAGAGGCAACAGGCATGGCCCAGGCAGTGCCAACTCCTCTTCCCCGCCCTCCAGTCCTTTGGTGGTGGTGGCGAGGGAGGGAGAGAGGGGGTGTTGGGGGGTGATCTGGGCCAGTCCAGCCTCCCAAAGCCCTTGCCAACCTGGGTCCTGAAAGAAGCTGCTGTTTTCTGAGCCATCCCCCCGCCCCCCACCCCGAGCTGAGCAGCCAACTTGTCTCAGTGGATATCAAATGGCAACGACTCCACTGAGTGGAGAGGGCTGGCGGGGGCAGGGTTAGGGTCCCAATCCTTCTGTGGTTCCAATGCAGAATCCCACTGCTGCCGCCTACCCTGAGGGAAAAAAATCTGTCTGCCCAACATCTGCCCTACATGCGGTCTGTGGACACATACGTGTGTGTGGGAGGGTTAGTGGTCCAACTCCTGGCATCCCTCACCTCCTCCCTGTGCCCCACTGAACGGCGCCCCCTCCCCACCCCTGCACCTCTGTGCACGAGCTCGTCTATAACTCCAGCCTGGTTGGCTTGGGCTAGAAGGGAAGGGCGTGGCAGAAGACCCAGGGGCTTCCTTCCCTGGTCCTCCTTAGGGACCAGAGAGGCTGGGACACTTGGATCTGGGTGGGCTTAGATCAAGTCCTCTGGGGTCATGCCCGAATTGATGGAATAAGGGGTTTAGGGCTCTGGGGGGTGGGGGGTGAGTCATGTAGAAAGACTCACTTCAACAGAGGAGAAAAGACCCCCTGCATCTTTTAGCAAAATGCTCGGTTTCCGCACACAAGATGGAAGCTAGGCCGAACCTCCTGGCATCAGTGGGGAGGGAAAGAGATGTTGGGCAGTGGAGCCCCTCAACTTTCCTGCCAAGGGTTATTTAGGACGGAAGGAGAAAAGCTCCAGTCTCCCTCCCCTCCCCGGCCTAGATTCTTCTCTTGCCTGACTGGTCAGTGCTACTGTCCGGGTTAATGCCAGACTGTCCAGGATGGTGGTGAGGCCCTGGAAGGGGCAGAGAGAAGGGACAGTCCAAGGCACACTGCTAAGATGAAACTGCAGAAAGATTAGAGATGGGAGATCTGGAATCCAAGTGTTTTAGCACCCAGTGAAGGCTGGTTGGCAGGGGCGGCTCTTGGGAATCAGAGCTTTCTGAGTTTACCACATCGCCCTGTCTCTTCCACAGGCTGCGTTCAATGCTTTTCTCCCTTCATCCAAGTTTAATATACGTGTTGCCACCATTTTCATGGAGACGGTGCATCTGAGTGGCCCCTCTTCATCCCCTCCCCACATCAGAAGCTTGAAAGGGCACAGAGAAAGGGATTCTGGGAAAAAGTCTCCCGTGGGTGTCTGCCAGCTGGGAGCTGGATTTGAGGTGGGGGAGAAGGGAGGGGCTGGCTCTGGAATGCAGGAGAGAAGCGAAAACTGAACGGGGTGGCCTGGAGAAAGAGGCTGGACAAGCATGGGCTTCAGAGGACTGAATTAGCACTTCAGACCCCTAAAAAGGTGTAGCATAGAAGGAGTGGATATGGCCATTCTGCTCCCCTTCCAATGGCAGAAGACCTGGGGAAAGGATTGGGGCTGCAGCTTGAAGGACTTAGGCTAGATTTCAGGAAGCAGGTCCATAAAAGGAAAGAGATCCGAAATGGAGTTTGGGAAAGAGAGGCAGACCACCTTCTGGACCCAAACTAAAACAAACCCACCCCCAACAAAAAAAGCCCATCATTGGGGGCTTCCCTGGTGGCGCAGTGGTTGAGAGTCCGCCTGCCGATGCAGGGGACACGGGTTCGTGCCCCGGTCCGGGAAGATCCCACATGCCGCGGAGTGGCTGGGCCCATGAGCCATGGCCGCTGAGCCTGCGCGTCCGGAGCCTGTGCTCCGCAACGGGAGAGGCCACAACAATGAGAGGCCCGTGTACCGCAAAAAAAAAAAAAAAAAAAAAAGCCCATCCTTAAGGCTTGTGAGGGGGAGCTGTGAAGCTCAGAGAAGCGCACGGATTATTGCAACAGTTGTCAAGAGGCTTCTTCTGGAGGGAAAGTGCGACCCCACAGTGCTGTCTCAGGGCTCCTTTCTGTTGTCTGAGAGGCAGAGGCGTAGTGGTTAAGAGCACAGCCTTGGAGTCAGACTTCCTGGGTTTAAAATCCTGCTTTCACTGCTTAGTAGCTACAAATGTCTCCTCAGCCTTACAATGGGGCTAATTATAGTTGAGTATTAAAAGACTCGATATTTGTAAAGGGCTTGGAGTGGTGCTCAACATGTTAAAAATAAAAAGTGCAGTTGTTGGCTGCTACGGTTCTCCCACCTCTGACTCTTTCTACTCCCTCATCTTGCCTGGCTCCTGGGCCTTGCTGCAGCCCTTCTCTGTGGCTTTTCTGAGGTCTGTCCTAGGTCTCTGTCTCTCCGCCCTTCTAGAGTTTGGGAAGGTGGGAGAATTATCAAGTCGTTTAAGATGAGGTTCCTGTCTTCATTCCCACAAGCTGGACGTCGCCTGGGTCTCCACGCCCCTCGGCCCTTCTTTCCATGAGTTTTCACCAAGCAGATGTGTTGTCTCCAACTTGGATTCGATAAATGTAACCGAGCTGCTGGGCTTCCCTAAAATAGTCTCTTTCCCCGTCTGGGTGACTTACGTCTTCCAGCCAAAGACGCCAGCTTCTCTCTACCCCGACATCTCACCCCTGTCCCTCCATGGCCCTGCCTCTTTCCTCCCTGCCCGCATTTCCCCCACAGCTCCGCTCAGGTGTGTGAGTCCATCTCTTCTCTGCCCCCTGATCAGCCTGTTCATCCCGTGAGCCGGGGTGTCCAAAGTGGCCTCCTTAATGATCTTCCTAACTTCCACCTTTCTTTCTCCTTGATTCCCTCTTTACTCCACACAGAATTATCCCTGGAACTGTCGTCATGAAGCATCAGTTTTATCTTGCCCCTTTGCTACTCAGACGTCTCTGTGGGTTTTCAGATGAAAACTCCCAATCACAGTCTTCAAGATACTTTATATCAACCTTTCTCCCATCCCCTCCAGTTCCCCTATCTTTTGGGACCCCCATCGATTCAGACCTTGTTCTGGGGGAGCATATCCCATGGTAATCCCTGAGCCACACCCCTTCCACCCTGGGCCCTCACACAGGCCTACCCCTCCAAGTCCTGCCCCTCCTGCAAATCTCCATCCTTCTGTTTCCCTATCTGCTCTGTCATCTTGTACCCCTTCTCCTCAGCATCCTGCCTGTTCCTTGTCCTTCGTGTCTATGAATTTGCCCAGGATGACCTGGACAGTGGTAATGTTGGAGGGGACATCCTGTCTCCTACCATAACAGGAGCTCCTCTAGGGTGGGGCCTACACCCCTGTCAGATTGTCGACTCCCTGAAGCAAAGGCATCTCTTCCCTCCCTGGACCCCTCTGCCCCCAGGGCACAGACTGTCTACTGACCAGCTTGACTCTAGGTAGGAAACCTTTCTGGTTGCTAATTCTGGGGGAGGACCCTGACTTCAGAGGTTTAGGAGTGTCCTAGACTAGGGTATATGTAAGACTCTATTATCCAACTCTCTAGGGAACCTCCAGAGAAACTCCTCTCCTACTAAACTCCCCATCCTGTGGAGACAGTTTTACCCTAAGATTATAAGCAGCAGATTAAGCGTTGCTGGCCCAAACACAAAAATCCACGTGGGTATCCACAGAACCTTTCTCTCCTCGCCAGGGAGGTCTGCTCCTGCCTGATGCTGGGCTTGTCAGTGGGCGTCTGGAGTGGGAAAGGGGCAGAGGCCAGAGTCCAGTCTGGGACAGCCCCGTTGTCTGCAGCATACCTCTGGGTGGGAGCCTGCAAGCTGGGAGACATGTGGGCATAGCTCTCAAGTCGGGTTAGGCCTGACCTTTTAGCGATATATCCTCAGCTCCACCCCCATCCTTTTCCCAACCACAAGACCCGGGCACATACCTTCTCCCCACATCTAAATCTCCCTGGTTGACCCTCTGTAAAAAAGACATGGGCAATGGCAAGAGGAAAGGGCGAGGATGTCTGAGTCTAGGGCAGTGGTTCTCAAACTTTTTGGTCTCAGGACCCCTTCACATCTTAAAAATTATTGAAGACTGCAAAGCGCTTTTGTTCATGTGGACTACATTGATAGGTTAGAAATGGGAGGAAACTTAAAATATGCATTCATTCATTTAAAAATAACAGCAACAAACCCGTTTTGCATGTCAATTTAGATGACGTTTTTTTTTTTTGTGGTACGCGGGCCTCTCACTGTTGTGGCCTCTCCTGTTGTGGAGCACAGGCTCTGGACGCGCAGGCTCAGCGGCCATGGCTCTCGGGCCCAGCCGCTCCGCGGCATGCGGGGTCTTCCCGGACCGGGGCACGAACCCGTGTCCCCTGCATCGGCAGGCGGACTCTCAACCACTGCGCCACCAGGGAAGCCCTAGATGACATATCTTTAATGAAAAAATAGCTTTATTTAAAAACAGACAAACAAAAGTTTAGTAAGTGGCATTGTCTCATCACATTTTCACAAATCTTTTCAATATCTGGCTTAATAGAAGACAGTTGGCGTTTCATATCTGCTTCTGCATTCAATATGTTACAATATCATATTGCAATGTAGCTTCTGGAAAACTCCATTGAACACTCATGAGAGAATGAAAGTGAAAAGAAGCAAATAACATATTAGTATTATTATGAAGATAGGCTTGACCTCATAGAGCCTCTGAAAGGGTCTCAGGACCCCCCAGGGTCCCTGGACCACACTTTGAGAATTACTAGTCCAGAGGAACGTCAGAAAACAGTTTGGAAAAGCCCCAGGTGATTTGAACATCCTGGTTGATCTTCCTTAGCTGCCCACGGTCTTTTGAATGTTTTCACTAGGGAGGCAGTATGGGGTAGTGGTTAATCACGTGGGTCCTGGGGACAGACTACCTACTGGAGCTTGAATATCAGTTCTACCACTCACTAGCTGTGTGACTTTGGGCAGATTATTAACATCTCTGTGCTTCAGTTGTCTCGTCTCTATAAGATGGAGCTTTTAAAAAAGTGCCTACTTTTTAGAATTGTTGAGAATTAGATGATGTAACGCTAGAAAAGGGCCTAGCATAGTGCTAAATAATATGAGCTCTTATTAAATACCAGAGCCTTGCCCCTGAATCCACTGCCCACGGGCCCAGGAGGCAGGGCGATGCAGAAGTGACCTTTCCCAAATTGCAGTTGCGGGCTTCTTGAACCAGAGAGGAAAAGTGACTTGTGTGAGGTCCCAGGAAAAGTTAACAGGGTTGTTGGGCCCTGAACCCAGGAATTCTCTTAGCCCTACACTTTCCCCACCAGACTTTTTCAGTGGGGGAAAAAAAACCCCAAGGTCCTGAGAGGAGGGGAGCAGAACTTACCTTTCCCCCAGCAATCCCAAGTGTACCATCCAGGGCCAATAGCAGTAGAGCAGGAAGCCTTGAGTTGAGGGCGGGTAGCAGGGAGGGACTTCCTGACCTCAACAGCAACTGAAAAAGGAGAAAGCAAGCCAGGAGAAGGTATTCCTAAGCCCAGAAGGTTTTTCCATCTTGCCTTGTGGGGAGCAGTTCTGTAAAGCGGCCCCAGCCCTCTCTCCTAAGGGTTCCTGGCCCAGGGCAGAGGAAGTCTGGGATCGGGCAACACTGCTTCTCCTGGGGTGTCTCTTTCCTGCTCACTGCCTGCAGCCCCTTCCTGGATCATTCCCTCCTCTCAGTCTCCCAGCACTCCAGGCTCCGGGTCCCTTTCCCGGTGGCTCCTGACCCTGCCCTTTGTGCTGTGGCGCCACGGGCAGTGCGTGCACCTTGGGAAGGGTGCCAGTGGGGGTGGGGATGAGGCAGATGGGGAGACAGACGAACACACCAGGGGCGAGGGTGGGAGGAGCCAGCCCTGACTCTTTGGCCTGTCAGCCAAACCCCCCTGATCTGGGCTGCAGGTACCACCTCGTCAGAAGCCTAAATACCCCAAACCCCAAGCACACACCCTGAGCAGAAGCGTTCTGGAGGGTCAGATCCCACCAGCAGCCCCCGAGCCTGAGGAGCCGGGGCGGGCTTAGGTTTGAGACCTTGCTGTCTATTGCTCAGTTTTTTCCTCTGCCACCCACACAGTTCCCTAGAATAGATGGGAAAACTGAGGCCCAAAGTGGGTGGGGTCAGGCTGCCCACGTGCTTCTTTCCAGAGTCCGGTTGGGAGGAAGGGGCCTGGCCTCCCACAGCCCCTCCTCCCCCATCCCTCCCAGTCTCCCTGGTTTTTTCCATTTGGAAAGCCCTTTTTGGCTCGTGGCAGGTTTGGGGGCCCTGGTCTAGTCTCCCTTCCCTGTCTCCTGGGCAGTGTCCCCAGGGGAGCCCCCGGGGGCTGAGATCTCTTAAGTCTCAGCCCTGCCCCACCCCCTGCCTCCACCCGCGAGGCCAGCATCCCCCCAGCCCCCGCCCCTGGGCTGTGGGACAGGGAGAGGGCCGAGGGGCTGGCTCTGAATACTAATGTCCTGCCCATTGTCAAAGCCCCTTTGTGCCCCAGAGCTCCATTGAGGCGCCTCCGGGTAGGGCACAATGGGGGCTCTGTCCCCGAGTTCCCCCAAACAGTCACCTGCTTTCAGAGCCTCCCCCCGCTCCCACCCCCACCCGCCCCAGTGTCCGGAGGGCCCAGCGAGCTTGGGGGAGTGGGGCCAGAGCCAGGGGGGATGGGCAGGAGGCGACCCCTCCCCCCCTCCTCCCCGGGCAGGCTGGGGAGATGGGCCCAAGGCCGGGAGAGGCCCCGACTTACAGGGGGCGGGGGTGGGGCAGTCTGTGGATGGACTTGGAATGCAGGTTCCGTGAGGCCGGCCAAGGGGAAGGGGCACTCAGCCTGCCCACTCCTCGGTTCCACATGCCCGGCCGCCGCGGCCCGTGCCTTCCCGCCTCTCCTCCTCCTCCCACCACGAGGCTCATATATGCAGAGACACACAGGCACACGCTCATGCATGCGGCCCCACACACGGCTCCCGGACGCACGCCGGAGCGGATGTGCCCAGACCCAGCAGGCCAACTCAGGTACACAGACCCGCACCGGCCACTCGCATATGCACCAGCACACCCGCCCTCCATCCCCTTTGCACCCCTTCCGCCAGCCTCCAGCCTCCAGCGGCTCAGCACCAGCGCCCCAGCCCCCGACCACCCCCCACCCCGTGCCCTCGCTGCCCCCTGCTGCTCCAACACAGGTTATGACAAGTTTGCACTTGTTGTGACCTCAAGAATGTGGCCCTGGGGCGGGGAATGTCCCGCTGCTCCAGACCGCACTTGCTTATACGTTAACCACGGACAGGGTCTCTGCTGAACCGTGAGCACGCCCGCCCCTCCCCCCCATCCCACAGACCACAGAGAGGTTTGGTGAGCCAGGACCCCCGCCCCAGAGCGGAGCCAAACACACTGAATGGAGTCATGCGGGAATGACCAACCCCAGCCTGCCCCAGCACCGGCCCAGGGCCACCAGCCCAGGGCCACTAGCCCTTGTATCTGCCCAGTGCACTCAGGGTCACGGCCTCTCACCACCCTGTGAGCTAGATGGCCTCGTTATCATTTCTCCGTTTTATAGTAGGGCTCTGACAGGTGACATGACATATCCAGGTGGCAAGACTGGGCTCCATTCTCGAATGGAAGTCTCTTGCTGCTGGGTGTTTTTCTGGGTTGTATTTTGCGGGGGAGGGGTCACTATGCCTCTTGGCTTCACTCAGATGACCCAACCCATGTGGAATTTTCACAGAATTATCTTTTGCCCACCTTCTTTGGGAAGAGTGGGGGCATGGTGGGGTTGGAGTGGGGGAGAACAATGGGTACAGGGACCTTAAACAGGACTCTGCATCCAGAAAGAAACTCAAAAGTTCACCTTGACCCTTGACTGCCTCTAGGCAGGGTGAGCCTACCTCCTTTCCTTTCCTACATTCCCATGGGCCCCATTCCCACTGCTGATGGATCACTGGAGAGAGGAGCCCCATGGCCTTCTTGGCCAGGGTTTGGAGTGTGAGATCTCTGTTGATTATAAGTCCTTCACAACACCTGGCTCTGACCTTCCCTGTTAATATCCTATGTCTGTATAAGGATCTACAGGGCATGTCTACGCCTCTCCCACTATTCCGGTCTGGGGCATCTTCTGGAAGCCTGGAGCAGGTACCCTAAAAAGGGAAGAGCTAATAATAAAAGATAAAAAAAAAAAAAAAAGGGAAGAGATGGAGGGCTTACCAGGACCAGGACCCCGAGGATTTGAGGGCTGCTTGCGCGATGGTGTGCTGGGACCTGGGGTGGTTGATGGGGTCACAGTTGCAGAAACCCCATTAGATGGAGAACTCAGCTGATGTTGGTTTGCTCATCTGCAAATGTTATCGAATGCCGATCTCCATGATGTTTCCCTTACATCAGAATTGCAAAGACCCCTGCAGGACCCTTCTATGCCTTAACCCCACTGCTCACCTAGCACGCTCCCCCGCTGGCTGCCAGATTCTGCTGAAGCTGCGTCATCCATCTGTCTTCCTCCACGCAGGACCACTCCTCTCCCAGCCCTTATTCTCTGGTGTATTCTTCTGACTCCAAGTGCCCTTCCAAATGTCCCCTGTTGGAGAAGGAGGCCTGGCCAAAGGACAATTTCAGCCCCTCCAGCTGCACTCAGGCTCGGGGTGGGGGGGGGGGTGGGGGGGACAGTGAGACAGCCACCTCTGAATCTAGTTCTGCATCTAGTCAGTGTCGTTGGGCCACCCCTGCCCCCATCCTTCTAGTCAAAGGAGAAATGTGGATAAGGAATAAGTGGAAAGTTGGGGAAGGGCAGAGAGATTCCCTCCCAGGGTGACAGTAGACCCGCCCCCCCCCCCCCACGCCAGGCTTCTCTATGTGAGGGTCAGAGGTTGCTCTTCAAATGTGGAACCTGAGAAGGAAAGGGAGTGGCGAGGACCCCTGTCGGGGAAGGTGGCTCAATTCCCTGAATATGCATCAGAAGCACAGGGTGCCTATGGGTCTCCATCTCCACCAAGGGTAAAAATAAGAACAAATTCCTTAGGCAGCAGCAAGTAAGTTTTGACTTAGCAGGAAGCATTTCCTGGGTAGAAGGGATTCGCAGGCAAAGGGGAAGGATGGAAAGAGGTGGAAGACTCACTCCCCCGATGAGAAAGAGAGGCCCAGCTTAGCCGCCTATTGAACAGAGGTTGGGTGGCCTAGGAGACATTTCCAAAGGGGCTCAGGGCCCCTGTGGGCCATGGACTTCCAGCTGTCTCAGAAAACTCCCTTGATCATTTCCACAGCCCCTAGCAGAGAACATCATTGAATCTGCCCCTTCCCAACGGGCCCGCTATCTGCTGTTTCTTCTAGCTCTTCTTGTTGTCATATTTCTGGGCCAGCTGCTGTGGGGCAAGGAGATTCCTGAGGCCTGCTGATGGGAGGCGCACACTGGACACCCCTAGGCTGGGGCTTTGGTTGGAGGGGAAGAGCTCAGCGGATAATGCTCCCAGGTTGGCCCTTCAGGACCCCAGGGTTAAGAAAAGATCTGGTAGGAAGAGAGAGCTTTGGGATGAAGAAGAAAGTCAGGGTTATTGCTCTGATTGTGGTGCTATAAGCCGGCTGTGTGATTGTGGAAAAGTTACTCAACTTTTCTAAACCTTGGCTTCCTCTTCAGTGAAATGAAGGGATTGAACAGGATGACCATGCGGGCCTCCCAGCGCCGACATGCCATGATGATATGGTGGCCAGATGAAAAGTGCGGTTTAAGTGGGCCTGGGTTCGACTTGCAGTCACCTCTTCCTTACTAGTGGTCCTTCTGGACAAGTCAGCCAGCCTTTCTGAGTCTGGTTTCCACACATTCACATGAAGGCAATGGCATTACCCACCTCTCAGGGAGGATAGGATGACGTGGTACGCGGAAACCCAGCACAAGGGCTGAGGTGGGGAAGTCCGCAGCACGTGGGGACACAGAGGGGCAGCAGCTCACACTGGGGCTGTGGGCGTCTGGAAGGGCTTCTCAGAGAAAGTGATATCTAAGGCGAGGCTTGAAGGAAGGGTAGAGATCGACCAGGTGGAGTGGGGAGGGGAAGAGTGCTTCACGGAAGAGGCCCCACTGTTTGCCAAGAACTGTTGGTAAGAGAAGGCATGGCCTGTTCAAGCACTGGGAGAAGCTTAGTTAGCTGGCGGGCAGAGGCTGTGTGTGAGGGGTGGGTGGAGGACCGAGAATGCTGATGCCGGAGAGGCCAGCTTATTACATACTCTGTCCCACCTGTCATTCTAGGGGCTTGCAAGTGGGATCCCTCCACTTCGCCTCCATCTTTCTTTTCCTACTTTTCTTTCTCCCAAGCTCAGTCCTCTTGTCTTTGGTCACGTGGGCTCCAGGGAGCACTGGGCTTCCCAGGAGGACCTGGTCGGTCCAGGGAGAAGCTCTAGCCACAGTTGCCCGACTCTGGACCAGTTTGGGGTCCAGGTCTGGAGTTTTCTGCCTCTCTCCTTTCCCATGATGAAAGATGGATCTGCCTCCTGCAGAAGGCTCTGGGTTTCTGGCATTGAGGCTCCGTGCTAAGCACTGAGTACCCACGGTGGGCCCTCCCCCACCTGGCCCCTCATGAGAGAGAGACACGAGAGTGTTGATGGCAGTGGGCTGAGGGCAGTGTGGAGTGAGAACTGAGGGAAACTAGAGAGAAGGCAGCTCTGCAGCCTGGAGTAAAGGCAGATGGAGAGACCGAGTCAGTGCGCGCAGCTGTCTGAAGGTTGACGCTTTAATGGGAAGCTCGGAGGAAGGACTTCCCAAGGATGAAGCAGGTCACATACCAAAAAGGGAGACTGAGGGAGGGAAAAGAAATGTACAATATCAATCCTATGGGCTCTTTTAAGCCAAGAAATACTTAAACAAAGTTCTATACTAGGCACTGAGGAGGTCACAAAGATGAACAAAACACAGGCTAGGAAGCAGTTCAGAAATGATTCTCCTGATTGACAGGAGAATCATCGACAGGAGGGGGTAACTCTCCTGCCTCCCCGCCACCTACACTGCCTCTTGGACCCTCCACCGACTAGGTCCAAGGCCTCCCTTATCACAGCCACACAGCTTCTAAGATCACAGGCGAGAAAAGGTATAGAGAAGGGGGCTTCAGCCGGGAGGTAGGTCAGCCTCCCTCTCTTCTCTCAGGTGGGGAGCCCCACTGGTTCCAGGACCCTAAGGAACCGGTCCCATCAGGTTGGCCTCTCTCTGGTTTCTCAGATTCTGGTGGCAGATCTGGTGACAGCTCAGTGGCTCCCTGGCCTCCACCCCAAAAACCTTATCTTCTGGGGCCTGGCCATCCTGGGCTCTTTAAAAAATTAATTTTTTTTTATCATTTCTTAGTGAGTTATTCTCTTAAGGCTCCATCAGCAGGTGGAATGGAAGACCCCTCCCACCCTGATGCCTTGGGTAACCAAAGCATTATGCTCCTTCAGTGCCTGCTCTGTCTGGAGGACCCGCACATCAATGCCTTGTTTCCTGAGGTACTCCACAGCTGATGAGGGTACCTTCGAGCCCTCACTCATCCCCTGGCCAATAACAAGGGTCAGCACGCCTTTCTCGACAACTTCCTGCACATCTGCAGGCTGCACACCAGGAGAACGCTCAGTTCTTGTTTCTCTCCAGCCCCAAGCCTGACTTCCCCCTGGCCACACTTTGCAGTCCTTACAGATTTTAGTAGAGCCTGGTTCTTTCATTTGCCCCCTATGAGAGGGAAACAATTTCAGGGGAAGAAGGAACTTAACCGAACTCCCATGCCCTCTCTTTTCAGAGTTACAATCCCAAACCTCTCCGTGTTTTACCCCTCATCCCGGGCTTTGAGCAGCCTGCCAGCTGGCTGGAGCCCCCAAGGGGAAGCAGGAGGGCAAGGGGCCAACGAGCATGATGTAGGAACTGAGTTCTGTGTGTCATCCCTCACGAAACACCTTTCCTACCTCTCGGCAGGTTGAATGGGTTTTGGAGGGAGCTTCACCTTGGGAATTATGATGGAATGATAGGGAGGTGGGATGAAGGAGGTGGGCTGGAAGCATCCTCCAATTCCAGGGCTGTAGTAAGTCCTACCGCATGAATCACTGTTACCCTGGAGAAAGGACAAATAAGGCAGGAGGTAGCTGGAGCGTCACCAAGCCCACGTGGGTGTGGAGAGGCAGCATGAGTGAAGGTCCACGGGACTTGGAGACAGAGGGTCCGGCTTTGCCGTTAAATAAACATCAGCAAGTTACTTTACCTCTCGGAGCCTTGGTTTCTCTAATTTGCTAGGTATTTTTCTTTCATCTGCAAAGTAGGCTAATAATAATATCTTATATTTGCATACAGGCCTTACAGATTTCACATACTTTTATCTCCTGTAATCCCAACCAAACAATGGAAGGTTTTATTGCCTCCTTAGGTGAGGAAACTGAGCCCTAGAGAGATGAAGAGATTGACTGAAGTTCCCATAGCAAGTAGATGGCACAGATCTGGATGGCAAATAGTGGGAAAGGATAGATAGGGAACTTTGGCTGTGACCCAGACCTGCCAGGATAACAAATAGGTTTCATTTGTGAGGCTAACTGCATTGGATGGAAAACGGCTCTCTGTATCACCATGCTGGGAAAGATTCTGAGGTTCAGTGAGGAAAAAAGTACTGTGATGAATCAGTGATATCTGTTAAGGGCAGGAGGTGGGGTAAATGACGGCCCAGACGCAGTTGGTTGGCATCTCTAGCCTGGAATCAGACCAGGGATTTCATGTCTAAGTCTTTCCTCTATACTAATCAATTAGGTTAAATTCAAAGGCACCAGCTTGACAAGAGAACTAAGGTGTAGTCTCTGCCTTCAAGGAGCTCACCATCTCTCAAGGACAGAGGCGTGCTATATCGATGATGTGGCAAAGCGTCCCGGGAACGTAGAGAGAGTAATGAGGGCATTTTAGGCAGAGAGACCTGCTTGGTAAAAGCATGGGGCCGTGCAAGTGGGGTGCAGACTGCGTTTGAAGAGCCAGTGGCAATTCTATATGGCTAGAAGATGGGGTCCATAGGGAAAAGTACCAAAAGGAGAGGCTTTGGAAATCAAGGTGGCATCAGATGGTGAAGGGTTCTGAATGCCATGTCTAGAAGTTTGGGTTTTACTACAGAAGCTGTGGAACTCCTTGAAGGATTGAAAGCCAGAGCGATGGGATGTAATTGTGTTGTTGAAAGGCACTGTGGCAGCTGAGGGGGTGGAGGTGAGGGAGGCGAGGCTGGGGGTGGGAAGACAGGAGATCATTGCAGCACTTCAGGTGAAAGAGAACTAGGGCAGCCTCAAAGGAGTTGGAGAGAAGCCCACAAAGGCAGAATTGATAAGACCCAGTGACCCGCTGGATGAGCGGCAAGAGAGAAACCGAGGGCGACTCTAAGGTTTCCAGCCTGGGCACTGAATGGACGGTGATGCTGGGAACAAGAGAGGAAGCACAGGAGAGACTCCCTTCTGAGTAGAGAGGATATCAGTCTGAACACGTTAAAACTAGACTCTCCAGTTAGAGGGAGCCTGTAAGTGTTGGTTGTACAGGGCAGAGGTGAGGGAAATCTGTGGGAGTGGTTGAAACAGCCGAGGAAGGGAGAGCAGAGTGGTTAGAGATGCCAAGAGGGATCCCTGAGAAACACCAACAATTCAGGGCCCGCGAGAGACCACAGCAAGAGAGATAGACCAAACCTAAAGAGACCGGGAGGAGAGAGCCTGGAGGACCATGTCAGAGAGTGAAGATGAGACTCTGCACCCTGTTAGTGCTGACCCCACCCAGTGCTCTTGGTACGTCTGTGCACTTATCTAATTCTCCCAACACTCTGGTGAGGTAGATATCATTAGGCCCCTTTTTTTTTGCAGGTAAAGGAAAAGGAAACTCAAAGAGTTTAAGTGATTTGCTCCAAATCCCAAAGCCTAGAAGTGGCAGGGCCACTAATGAGCTAATCAAGGTCTCCAAAATCAGTGGATCCCCACCACACCTCAATAAGAACCGAAGGACAGAGTGTCCAGAACAGACAGGCTGGCCATCAGTCTCACATGACGCAGAGAGACTGCTGGGGTCGAGGACTGAGAAAACGCCCTTGGCTTTGATGATTGGAAGGTTAGCTGTGACCTTGGAGAGAGATTCTTGCGGCTCTAACTGCCACCAGCTGGCTGTGCAGATCAAGCGGAATTGCGTCTAATGTGCTTCATATCAATGCAGAGCCTGGGAGTCTGAAGGAGGCTGATGCTGTTATTTTTACTGTTATTAAATATTGGTAAATTGGACCACTTGATATTGCTGACATGGGACCCGTTCTTTAAAACTGGTGATTTCATATGGTTCAACCTAACAGTAAAAGGGGGTGGGCTGGGGTTGGTGGGCAGGAGAGGACAGGAGAAGGCAAGCCGCCAGGGCAAGGGCAGTCCCATGGGGCTGGGGAGCCCTGCCCCCTGGTGGCGGGGAGGTAATCTTCAGCCCCAGGCTGAGGATCGGTGAGGCTTGAAGTTTGCAGGAGTCCCTCTCATCTCCTCCGCTCCCCTCCAGCTATCTGTAGTCTTGCCAGCACCCTCTCCACTAAGTCCAGCTGGGCATGGGGGTGAACTCTCCCTAGGGGGCTCTGTCTGGAAGAATACTTCTAACCTCTCAACTAGGGTGATCCTCTCAACCAGTATCTTTGGGGATCAGTTGGGTTCTCCCCTATGGAGAAGCCAGGAGCCTAGGCCAGGTGGTGACTGATTAAATAGAGCAGGCTGACACACGAATAAGAGGTCTTCAACAGACCCCTTGATCATCGCCAGCCCAGCCCTTTTGAAATCTCCCCCAGTATGCTTGGGAACCCTTTCAGTGTCGCAGGTCTTACTGATAACAGTAGAATAACAATGACAACAGAAGTTATTTGTACTAATGCCATTGCTTCCAGCCATGTCTTAGCACCTGGACTGATTTTTCTGGCTCTTCGGTCAAGGTGAGGAGGGATGGGTTAATGTCTCTGAGATGTTCCTCTGGGGTGAGGACCCAGATGGGGCCAGGCCTGCAGGCTCTTGGGATGGCTGGAGCTGGGGCTGAGGAGGCAGTGGTGCATCCTTTGTCCTCAGCTGAACTCTGCACAGTGCCAAGCTTCTCAGACAGGACCAGGATGTGCAGCCCTGCAGCCCTACACAATGGGTAGGCGCAGGCGCTGTGGCCGCTGTGGTGACTCAGAGAGGGAGCGTGCTGGGGGGGTGGGGGGGCTGGAGGGTGAGGAGGCAGGTGCATCAAAGAGGCAGTCCCCATGGGCTGTGTGTGCCAGGAAGTCATCCTCCCTCTCCAGCTGGGGAAAGGGGGGTCCCTGAGGTACCCCACTCTGGGCAGTTCTCTGCAGGAACACTGTTCCCTTCTCACAGGGCACAGAGGCACTGCCTGGGGATTGGGGCGGAAGAAGGGGCAGTGGTCCCAATCAGCCCACACTGACAGGACGGGTGGTGTCTGGACAGAGGCGAACATCTGACATGGCCCCATCTCTGTGTTCTTCCCTCTCTTGACCGGAAAACACACAGGGGGGTCAGAAGGGCCAGATGGAGGTCACAGGCTCCCAGGAAACGCTTTGAAGGCTTTTATCCTTTCTTTTGATCAGTCTATGAGAACTTTCCAAACGTTGACACAAGGGAAGAAAAGCCTATTCTTCCTTGGGCCAGGGCCTTGTGTCAGGCCGAGGCTAGAGGATGGGAGGGAAGGGGAAGGAGACTGGAGGGTGAGAGGCAGAGGCAGCAGTGACTCAGCTGGCAAGGCAGGCCCCCCGACACACACACGGCCCTTTTCTTCCCCACCTCAAGATTTGTGTGCATCTGGCTCTGTTTCTATTTGTTTGTTTTCTTTGGGGCAGGACAGAAGGGAGATTAATGAACAAAGCCATCAAGTTTAAAAAGAACCCCAAACCCGACTCCATTCTTCTCCCAACCTTGAGGGCTTACATAATCCCGCAGTGCTTTTCTTCCAGGCCTTCCTTGACACCCGTCTCCTTTCTCCTCTCTTCCCCCCTCTCTCATTAAGAACACTTGAGAGCCCAGAAATGCTCCTTTTCAGTCCCCAGTGCAGCTGATCTCCTCCTGGAGGCCTCCAAGGCTGCTATTCAAGTTGGAGTTGGTATCCAAAACAGAGATAATATGGTTGGTGAGAGGGGGCTGAGTAGCAGTCTCCTGTCTCCACCAAGGCCAGTGGGAGGGATGAGACGAATCTGTATTGGGAGGGACACAGGCTGGATGTGGACATTTAAAACAGGAAATGACCTTGAAAACCCTCAAGCACAGAGCCTCCCAACCTGACCCAGAAACAGGTTGTGAAGGGCAGAGGGAATTTTACCCCAGAAGACACAGGGATGGGCCATAAGCTCCCACACACTGGACATCCTTGAAATCTGTTTTGTCTTTTAAATTATGTAAATTTTTCATTCTACTCCATCAGACATCGTTTGTTTAATATTAAAATAAGATTTTCCCTCAAAACCCTTGAGTAAAATTGATAGCTCAGGAAAATACATTAAATTTAATCCTGTGGCTCTGAACACCTCCTGGCACACTACTTTGAGAAGTGTGGAGCTAATCCAATGCCCTTTTTCCACAATTAAAGATATAATGGCTGAAGAGCTTTAGACACCTACCCAAGGTCACTTTTAGTCAGAGGCAGAGTTGAGGCTGGCACCTAAGTCTCTTGCTTCCCAGTCGAGCCCACTTTCTACCAGATAATGCTGCCTTCTTAGTTCTGTCTCCAGGGTGCTAGGCTTGGACACGTACCTAGCTCAGCTGTCTAAGATGAGTGTGGGCTTAGAGACCAGCCCAGCCTCAGGCCCGGGAGCTGGCCATGCTCACAACCCCTCTGTGCGCAGGGCTTTCTCAAAACGTAGCACTTGAGCATGATGGGCAGTTACTGGGACAGAGAAGGAGCTGGTACTACCACTTTCTATTTCTATCTCTACCCCCCAGTGACTGGTTCAGGTATTCCCGTACCTCCAAACCTAAAATAATCGGATTAGTTCATAGCTATAGTGGGAACGCCTCCTGTCTTCCTAGAAACTGCCTCCCTTTCTGATCCTGTTTCCAAACCCCTAAATCAAGAAGCTCTTTTCTGGAGGGAAGAAGCAGGGAGAATAGAAGGTTGTGGGGCTTAGAATGCCTTTACTAATGCGGGCACCTAGGCTTCGGGTTATGGGTGGAGATACAGTGTGACGCAGAATTTGAAGGTCCGAGCTGCGATTTGATGGATAGCATAGTATTCTTCCATATCGCCATCTTCCAAAATCAGATTTCTAGGAGGCTGAAGAAACTCTTAGGGGAAGAAGGGATGATCCAGACAGATGTGCAGGGAGTGAAAAGACAAAGAGGACAGTGAAAAGGAGGATAGAATCAGGGAGACACATTTTGGTAACAGCCAGCATGAAATACGAGCAAGGCAGTGTAGATGATAGAAGAGATGAGAAGAGAGTTGGGAGCAGAGCCCAAGAGAAGGAAATGGGGAGGATAAAGACCTGCCATGCAAACCTAGGAGAGGAGCACTGAGATGGAACAATCATAACAAAAGAGTATCACCGCTAACCATCAGATGCACCCTGGGTGTCATTGCTGGTGAATTCTTCACACCTGGCTGGTTCCTGCTAGACTCCTATCATGCGCTAGGTGTCCATCTTCTCTGCTTGTTGAGTGTGGAATTTGCTCATCAAAGGCAAATTCAGTATATAATATTAACCTGAAGCTATAGTGGAAAGGACTTTGTAATGCAGCCAGAACTAGGTACTAATCTCAGCTCTGCTACTTATATGTTGCATTGCCTGGGCTCTCTGAACCCCAGTTTCATAAGTAACTGTGAAGATAAAAACTCTGTTCCCCAGAGTTGTTGCAAAGATAAAATGTGAAGTGCTGGTCTAAACTAGGCATTCAGTAAATGATAGTTGCTCTCCTTCTCTCTTCTTCCATTTCCTTGAACCAAACATCAGGAAGAAGTACTCCATGGTCAAAAGAGAAAACTCACCCAGTGGCTCTGTGAAAGGGTATGCGGCTAGAGCACCATGAAGAGGAGGCCAAGTCCCTGCATCTGATCCCTGTGGGAGGCATGGGGCTCCACACCCACGCCGTGTGGCTCTCACCCTTCATTCTAGTGGCCACAAGGCAGGAGGGTGTTGTGGGATCAGAGCCCATCATTGTTTTCCCAATTTGTCCTGTTAAGTCTTTCATGTGCTCCCAACACTTCAACCAAAATGATTGGCTCCTATCCCCTGCTGGCCCTGAATCTACTCAATGCTATACCTTTTGCTTGTACTGCTCTTTGACACCCCCAAACTCCAGTCTCCAAGGGTCCAAATCTTGCCTATCCTTCAGGCCCAGTCCCAATGCCACCTTCCTCTATATAATCTCCCCTGAGTGAGACAGTCAGGTATGGAGGAAAAAACTCAACTCCTGGTTGTGACTTACTCATAACAACCTAGTAATAAGTGGGGATAATAAATGGGGATAATAACATTCCTACAGGGTTGTTTGAGGAATTATATGAGCTAACATTAAAATATCCCCAACAACTTAGCCCGGTGCCTAGCACCTAACAGGTTCTCAATCAGTACACGTTCGTCACCTTCTCAGCCCCACCCCCTTGAGCTAGATGTCACCTTTCCCTTTGCAAAGTCCCTCAGCACTTCATGGGTCCCTATTCCATGGCACTTATCACTTCTTGCCTGTTATGTGGTTGTCTCCCTTAATAGACTGTAAGGTCCTCAAGGCCAGAATCCACTCCTAATTCACCTCCATAATTCAAGTGTCTTGTTTAGAATCCGGCACCCTGTAAATGTTTATTGTACAAATGCATGAAAACACAACTGAGACTGCATGGATCTTCCTGTGTGGTGGGCAGCATCATTACAGATGAGGACATTTGGTTTGTTTGTGTATCTATTAGTGTCTATAATTAGTTAGTGGGGTTTCTGTGGATACAAGGAAAAAGGGAAAACATCATAAGAAAAATCAAGAGAAGACACAAACAAGAAGGGGGAGTGAGAAGGCCCCAGAGGGAGAGAGGCCCTGGACCAGAGTGAAGTTCCATCTGTTGTACCCAGGCCAAGAGCTTCCACATATCCTTAGTCCTCCTGGAGGATGGAGTCCGTTCCCAGTGCTCTTAGATTGGCCCCTACACCTGGAGTGATTTGGGAGCCCCCTTCTGCTCATTTATTCACTCATAAACTACTTCTTGAGCACCTACTCTGTGTCATACATTGTGTTAGTCATATATCAGCCTCATCAAAACGTATTATGGCTGAATCCTTATTTTAAGAAGCTTCTTTGTAGTAGAAGACACATGCTATACCAAGTAGATGTGCCATAAGAGATATAGATGGAGATATATATAATACATATGTTCAGAAAAGAGAGGCCTTACTTAAGGCTGTGCGGATCAGAGAAGGCTTCCTGGAAGAGGAGTCATTTGAACTGGGCTCTGAAAGATATCATGGCTATGTAGAGACAAGGGGAAAGGGAGGTCGGGAAAAGAGAAGAGCATGAACAATCACGGGAAGGCAGGAAAGCACGGGTGTATGCGACAGGGAGCAGGGGACAGTTGGTTTGTCTGAAGTTTGCCATAGGAGAGATGAGGCAGGAAATAAGGCTGGAATGAGGTGTAGAAGCAGACCATGCAACTGTGTCAGACTGAGTTTGGCTTCTCTTTGATAGCTAGTGGACACATTATCTGTCAAACCTAAACCCAAAGGTAGAAGGGATTGAGTTGGGGAAGGATTTTGGAGATAGTCACAGTATAATGACAAGTGGAGTTTGGAGGCAGAGAGGTTTGGGAGGCCGAAGATCTCGATTTACCAAGTCACATCGTCTCTCGGAGCTTCAGTTTCTTCATTCATAAACTAAGGACTGTCATCGTAATACCTTATAGGAATTCCATGAGAATAAAATGTGAAAGTGCTTTGTGAAGTGGTGGATACGTGTGCACTGATTTGTGATCAGAGGTGTAACTCGGGAAGAGTGATCCAGTAGTAGCATAGGAAGGATTTGGGGAGAGAAAGAATAGAGACAGGAGATGTGTAGGAGGCTGATGATTCAGCAAAAAGGTGTGAAGGGCCTAAAGGAAGACAGTGAAATGAAGGGGAAGAGACACAAGTAACAAACCCACAGCTCGTGGCATCCAGTGAATATTGAGATGAGATGAGGAAGGAGGGGAGTTTGAGATAATCCCTAGATTTTCAAAGGATGATGGCACTGTCAACTATTTAGGAAACCAAAGAGAGGCAGGGGTAGAGAAGAAAGGGTTCATTCACACGTGGAGGTGGATGCATTTAGGATTCGTGCCCCAAAGCTTCTTCATTCAGGTTGCTCTTGCCACAGAGAGAACAGATAAAGCTCTTTGCTCAGGGCTGCTTCCCTGCCCACCACCCCTCCCTACCCCAGCCTGGCAGGTTTCAGGAGAAGGTACACATCTCTAACCTGCCCCCTCCACCACTGCCCCGCGGAGGGGCTGAAGCATCCTTTCTGGTCACTCAATTTGACAGAGTCTGCCCCTATGCCCACAGCTATCCCCAAGCAAGGCTTGTTTTCCTCCTTCATCTTCCAGCAAAGGGGACAGCGAACCCAGAGGGAGCTGGGACCAGTGCCTTGGGGCTTGCTCTCTCCCACCTTTAGAAAAAAGAAATCGCAAACATTTGCACATGAGCAGAGTCCGTGAGGCAGACCAAGGCTGCAGCTCTGACTCAGGCCTCTGTCTCTCTAAATCAGGCTTCCAGTCATCCCTTTACTCAGACTTTCTTAACAAACTGCACTTGGTACTGGGGAAACAGGTGACGTTCACAGTCTGTGGGCTTAAATTGAGAACTCACAGATGGCAAACAGTGGTAAACAAACCATTGCAAAGCACGACGATGTTTGAAAATAGGAATGTGTACAAACCATGCTTAGTAAACCCATGCTGGGGGCGGGGAGGTAGAGGAGATGAGCTATTTCTTCGAGGGTCAGGGAGGCTTCCAAAGGGGCAACTAACACTTGAGTGAGTTTCTAAAGATAAGCTGGAGGTCATCAGGTGGGCACGGAGCGGGTCCAGTGCAAAAGCGGGTCCAAAGGTAGAAGGGATGAACAGCGAGGTGCTTTGTGGAGCTGGAGTCTACGATACGTGTGGAAGAGTGGCAAGACCAAAGCCAAGAAGGAGGCAGAGACCAAATCATGAAGGGCCTTGAGTGCCATGCTCAGAGCAGTGGGGAGCCGGGGATCAGTTTTACTCACAAGAGGAGTGTCTGTACTGCAGAGCAGTCCTGTCCTCAAGAAGGGCTCTGATAAATCCATTCATTCTGGAGAACAAATGACTCAGGTAAAGAAAGCTCTAGGTCAGTCTGCAGGCAGGAAGCAGAAGGAGGGAGAGGTATTTGCTGAGGGAACCTGCTGGACATCACTGTAGGTGTGACTGGCCTTTGTTTTAGGGACTCGTTAGTTTAATTTTTAGAGGAGAAAGAAGGTGGTTGTGTCTGTTTCTCTTCTGACCACTCAGAGGCTGCTTTTGTTTTCAGAATTCTTCAGCTACTGTCCCTGGTGTCTGGCTGGGACTGTTTTGGGGGAAACAGCACCCTCTAGAGGAGAGAGTTTGTGTGTTTCAGGTGGGGCAGCAACAAACCATTTCCAGAACTCGGGCCTGCTCCCTTCCCAGGGGCCCGGGGGGGGGGGGGGGGCGGGGTGTGGAGTGTGGCTGATTGTTTATCTGCTGCTGACTCTCACTACCGGGGAGAACAAAGCTGCCTGGCTCTGGGAGGTGCAGCAGATAATAGCCGGAGGAGGCAGATACAAAGGCTGGCAACAGCAGGCACACAGCTGGAGGTGGCAATCACAACAAAGAGGTCTAGCCAGTACCAAAATCTCCAGTGCCCCGAATCTGTAGCCTTAACGCTGGGCTCTGGAAGCTCCGGGCTCTGTCTTCTCTGTCTCAGCTGTGATCCTCTATACAGGGGACCACAGAGGCACCTCCTGAAAACAAGAGACTGTGAGAATGAACCTGGGATGCACAGAAGCAGTTGCTACAATTTAAAAGTTCTGGATCAGAAGCCAGAAGACCTGGGTTCTGGTTCCAAAACTACTTGGAGCAAATCTCTCTGAACCTTAGTTTCTAATGATGCCTTTCCTACTTACCTCATGGTGTGGGGGTCAAATTACATGTTTCATAAACTGTAAAATGATATATAATCATAGACTGTTATCTTGGGAACGATAAGCAAGACTTTCCTTGGGCCCCAAGAGCTTCCATTTCCCCAGATATACAGAGTCTCTCTTCGGCACAAACAAAGCTAGGGCTTTGATGTGGGATCTCTGGATGTCATGGTAGAAGGGGCGGGGTAGAGATGGGGAGGAGGCAGGCATCTTGACCCTCTATGAATGTAGTTGGAAACTTAAAAACAATCTTTAACCTTCCCACCCAAAACTTTAATCTCCTCTCTAGAATCTCTGCAACGCGCTCATCCAACCTGTCCTTGAACACCACTGGGGGAAGGGTACTCTCTACCTTTTGAGATGCTCTTTCTACATTTGTTACAATGTTCTTCATATCAGTCTGGAATCTTTTTCTCAGTGGTTTGAGCTCACTGGTCCTGGTTGTTCCCCTTGGAGCTCAAAGAACAAATCCAAACCTTTGTTCACATGGCAGCCCTTCAAACCAAATATTCTCATATAGCCTTCATATCCCTCAGATCGTCTCTCCTCCCAAGTAATGTTCCCCGTTTCCTTCAAACACGTCTCATATGATTTGGTTCTGAATCCTTTCATGTCCTGATTGCTCCTTGAGACTCAATACTGCAGATGTGGGATCAACAGAGCAGAATCAACTGAATCCTTATTTTATTCTAGATACTTTAATTCAACTAAAGCAGCTTAAGATTGCATTGCTTTTTTTGGCAACCAAAACATGTAGATAACTCACACTGCATTACTTTCTGTTAAAATGCCTAATTTCATTTTCATGGTTCTGCTTACGAGATCACATCTTTCCAATGCAGAACTTGCTCAGGTAATTTTTGGACCCAAATGTAATCAAACATTTATCCTTTTTGCTCGATTTGGCCCACTCCTCTGGCTCCTTTTGGATCCTAATTCTGCCTCAGACCTTTCATTTGCAGTCCGTCCCGGCTCTGTGTCATCTGCATAACTGATGGCCATGTGTTCCATATTTTTGAATAAAATTAGTGTTAAGACCATCGACTAGGGCAAGGCCAAAGATAATGCTCTGTGGTACATAGCTAGAAAACTGATTCCAGGCTATCATGATCCACTCACCAGTAACAGTGATTTTTAATTTTTATTTATTTATTTTTTTTGCGGTACGCGGGCCTCTCACCGTTGAGACCTCTCCCGTTGTGGAGCACGGCTCCGGACGCGCAGGCTCAGCGGCCATGGCTCACGGGCCCAGCCGCTCCACGGAATGTGGGATCCTCCCGGACCGGGTCACGAACCCGTGTCCCCTGCATCGGCAGGCGGACTTTCAACCACTGCGCCACCAGGGAAGCCCTGATTTTTTAAGTCACCTAATTAGAGAAGCATTCTGTTCATTTTTCTCTGTCGTATCCCCAAGGACCTAACTTGAGATCTTGTCAAAATCTTGCTTAGATGCACTTTCTCTGTTGCATTTCTCTGATCTGCCAATTTAGTAACCTTGTCATAGAAGGAAATTAAGTTAGCGTGATGTGATGTTACTTGTTCTTAGTAACCCCAGGCTAGGTCCTACTGATAACTACCTTTCCCCCACTCTGCCCAAGAATTCACTATCTTAATGTTCCATTCTAGAATCTTGCCTGTGGTTGATACCTTATCTGTTTGTCTGTAGTTTGTGAAATGTACTTCATTTTTCTTTTTGAAAATTAAAATTATGCTCACTTATCCACAACTTTCCAGCACTTCCTTTGTTCTCTAGAATCTGTTTTAGATTCCCCTGTTCCTCAAAATCTCCTGCAGAGGTTTCACATCTTTTCGCGAGTTTGAGGGTCAAAGGAGAAGGCATGCTAATGTGTAAACTTTGAATGGTACATAGATGCAAGCTTTGTGGTGGTTGTTTCTTTTATTAATATTACTACTATTGAGTACTGAATGGGGCTTCACTTGGGCTCTAAATAAGAATTCTTCAAACTTCAGAATTACAAAGCCTCCCTCTTGCTCAGAGTAGCCAATGATATTGGGAAGTGGATGGCATCCAGTTCTGGCCAAGAAGTCTCATGTGTATGGAAGTTCCAAGTGGGTGGTGTAAAATGGGCTCCAGGTTGCCTCTGAATATTCTGGGATTCTCGTCTGTTGGTGATTTCCACTTTAGTGTCTGCTTGGGTGGATATATGAATGGACCCAAATAATTTAGAGTTTCCCAGGGACCCAAATAATTTAGAGTTTCCCATGGGAATACAGAATAAGGGCAGGGTGAAGGAGAGTGATAAAATGCAGTGGTATAGACTTCTTAGAATGGAGAACGTGATGAGCCACTCTGTGTTCTCCAAGAAGAACTAAAATTCCCCAGAGGTCACCTGCTCCTTCCCAGAAGGTCTGGCCATCAGATCCAGAGTCCAAGGGCTCAAGTGATTGCAATTCTTTCTCTGATGGAAAAGTACAAGTTATTCCTTGGGCAGGGGTGCCAGGCACTTTGTATTAAGTGAGTTGTCTCCTATTTCAGAGCCTTGTCCCACTTTCTACTATCAGAGTAAATAGCAATCCTGAATTTGAACTTGTGCAGACATAGCCACAAACTAACATACACTCCTACCTCTTCTACTTAGTCAAGACAATTTTGCCACCTACAGCCTGGCATTTCTCCCAGTCCTTGGGAAAATGTTCCTGTGCTGCCAGGAGGCTTCAGTTTGATGTTTTTCCTCCACCATCGCTTGTTTATTTATTTAATAAATTAATTAATTTATTTTTGGCTGCATTGGGTCTTCATTGCTGCGCACGGGCTTTCTCTAGTTGCGGAGAGCAGGGACTACTCTTCACTGTGGTGCGCGGGCTTCTCATTGCAGTGGCTTCTCTTGTTGCTGAGCACGGGCTCTAGGCGCGCGGGCTTCAGTAGTTGTGGCTCGCGGGCTCCAGAGCGCAGGCTCAGTAGTTGTGGCACATGGGCTTAGTTGCTCTGCGGCACGTGGGATCTTCCCGGACCAGGGCTCGAACTGTGTCCCCTGCATTGGCAGATTCTTAACCACTGCGCCACCAGGGAAGCCCCCACCATCACTTGTTTATTTTTGCTCAGTTCTGTCTGTGCTCTTCCCAACACCACCCCAGATCCTAACCCGGACCTAATTTCCCCAGAAGATGCAAATAGATGATGACAATAATAATGATAATGACAATGATAATACTAATAGCAAAATGGGCAGGGTGCTTAGAGAACATCTTAAGGGGTAGAAGAATGGGTAGTTTCTGCTATCTTCTGAGCCAGGCGAGTATCTTTGTATCACCAGTGAGTACTGACGTGGAGGTAGGGGAGAGAATGGAGAAATTAAGGGCATGTGTGTGTTAAGGGGGACTGGCTTGGAAGGAGTTCAACAGGATAGTCTTTCTTGCTGCTGCCATTCTTGAGGGTGGGGAGGGATCCTATTTCAGAATTAGAGATCTTCACGGAACTGGTTTTGTGGTGAATGGAGACCAGTAGAGCCCTCTTTAGTCTCACTCCCACCTTCAAGGAACTGTGAGCTTATTACTCTTTCTTCTCTGCTTCTCCTAAGAATTACAAATGTCAGACTGTACTGCAATTGTTTGCTTACTGAACATGAATCTTTCTCACTATGCTGTGAGTTCTTGGCGAGCAAGGATGCCGTCAGATTCATCTTTGACCTTCCAGCATCTTGCACTACAGTGCCTGGCATATAGCAAGTGCTCAGTAAACATTTGCTAATAAGAGGACAAATCAGTGGCACTAAAATGAATGTTTCTTCTTCCTTCCCATTGGATGGTGGCTGGGAGTTGCTGGATTTTTGCAATACCGCTCATTATGCTGTCTTGCTCTCTGCAGATGACGTCGGTTGCCAAGGTGTATTACAGCCAAACCACTCAGACAGAAAGCCGGCCCCTAATGGGCCCAGGGATACGACGGAGGAGAGTCCTGACAAAAGACGGCCGCAGCAATGTGAGAATGGAGCACATTGCTGACAAGCGCTTCCTCTACCTCAAGGACCTGTGGACAACCTTCATTGACATGCAGTGGCGCTACAAGCTTCTGCTTTTCTCTGCAACCTTTGCAGGCACCTGGTTCCTCTTTGGTGTGGTGTGGTATCTGGTAGCTGTAGCCCACGGGGACCTGCTGGAGCTGGGACCCCCAGCCAACCATACCCCCTGTGTGGTACAGGTGCACACGCTCACCGGGGCCTTCCTCTTCTCCCTTGAGTCCCAGACCACCATTGGCTATGGCTTCCGCTACATCAGTGAGGAGTGCCCACTGGCCATCGTGCTTCTTATTGCCCAGCTGGTGCTCACCACCATCCTGGAAATCTTCATCACGGGTACCTTCCTGGCAAAGATTGCCCGGCCCAAGAAGCGGGCGGAGACCATCCGTTTCAGCCAGCATGCGGTTGTAGCTGCACACAATGGAAAGCCCTGTCTTATGATCCGAGTCGCCAACATGCGTAAGAGCCTCCTCATTGGCTGCCAGGTGACAGGCAAACTGCTTCAGACCCACCAGACAAAGGAGGGTGAGAACATCCGGCTCAACCAGGTCAATGTGACTTTCCAAGTGGACACGGCTTCTGACAGCCCCTTCCTCATCCTGCCCCTTACCTTCTACCATGTGGTGGATGAGACCAGTCCCTTGAAAGACCTGCCCCTCCGCAGTGGGGAGGGTGACTTCGAGCTGGTGCTGATCCTAAGTGGGACAGTGGAATCCACCAGCGCCACCTGCCAGGTGCGCACTTCCTATCTGCCGGAGGAGATCCTTTGGGGCTACGAGTTCACACCCGCCATCTCGCTGTCAGCCAGTGGCAAATACATAGCAGACTTTAGCCTTTTTGACCAAGTTGTGAAAGTAGCCTCTCCGAGTGGCCTCCGTGACACCAGTGTACGCTACAGAGACCCTGAAAAGCTCAAGTTGGAGGAGTCATTAAGGGAGCAGGATGAGAAGGAGGGCAGTGCCATTAGTGTGCGCATCAGCAATGTCTGATGGCTTGGCTCCCCACCTCCCCGTACTTCTGGTCTCTTTTCCTCTTTTGGAATCCTGGGTGAGGGATATTACCCAGGCTTACTGGACAGCCCCAGAAGCACCCTTCTCCACTCCCTCTTCTTTAACCCAGCTGGCCTGTAGTAGTCTAGGCCAACTGGACTTCCTCCCGTTGTTCCCTTCACCTCACCTCACTTCCACCCCAAGATGCACACGTCCCTTAAGCCAGGATGGGGGCAGGAGAGGGAAGATTAGGCTGAAGTGGCTTAGAAGGCCTCAGCCATGCCTGGAGACTCACATTAGGAGGACCATGCAGTTGGATGGATAGGCTCCCCCCACCCCGCCACCTCTCACCACCATCACCAGAAAGTTTGGTGCTTTGAGGCTGGAGTCCCCTCCCTATCTTTCCACTTAGCAAGTTCCCTAAGGCAAGACTCTCTCTCTGATGGTCCCTTTGGGGTTTGTAACCTCAGAAATATAGGAGTCCAGAATCATTTTATTCTGAAGTCTCTACCAAAACCTGTTGAAAGAAGCCAGGGTTTTTCATGGTGTAGTTAATTTCTGTTGGCAACTCCTGACTATAACCTGGGACCTTGGTCCCCATTGTTCTCCTCTTTCTAGTTTCTCAAGTGGACACTTTCTTAGGATACTCAGTTCCCACATAGATGCCTCTGCTCCCAGAGAACTGAAGTTGACCCGGGAGATATAAAGCACACAGGCACAGCCACCACACCTGCTCCTGACCTGAATACTGAACTCTTCATTGTGGGGTGACTAATGCAGAGCTATTGTCTAAAACCTTGAACCTGGCCTCCAGGCAGCCCTGGGGGGATCTGTTTCCCTGTGTCCCATGAAAGTAATGACCTTCCCCAATATGTTCCCCTGGAAAAAGTCCAACGCCCAGGCCCCACAGAAAGGTCTGGAAATGGTGTTCCAGATTACACTGTCCCTGGCTTCTCTGATTCTTTCCTGCCCAGTCCACTCTCACCTAAACCCAACTTCGGGGGAAGGGGGAGGAAATGCAAGGGCCTTCCTCTCTTACCACTAAAACTAGACACACAGGGCACAGAGTCCCCAGGAAAGTTAAACCAACCAAATGGGATGAGTACATTCTCCGATTTCCAGACTGCTGTATAGAGCTTCTGGGAATTGGCAGTGCTTTGTTAAGGTTTGGGCAGAGGCAGGACTCTGTGGCTGGCAGACACTATTCACCCTGTTACCCCTCCCAGTGCCCTTCTGAAAAGTGCCAGCTATTTTGTTAGGCAGTGCTGGGAGGGAAGGAAATTATACCTCCTGATCAAATAACCATGGTCTCCCTCAGCCATTCCTGAGACAGTATAAAATGAATATCAGTCTCATCTCTCCTCTCCTCTGCTATGAAGCCAGTTTCAGGCAAGTTAAAAGGCATACTTTACGAGATCAGACTCAGGCCACTCCTTGTTCCCTGATGGGGACTGTGGTATGGGGTCAGGAAGGGTGTATGGGCACCAGAACTTTCTCTAAAGCTCCAAATCCCAAGAGTGCTTCCTGTTCTCATTTAGGTACCAAGGGACACTCTCCTCCACCCCAAATGGTTTGGCACAGAGTCCCTGTATGAATCAAGTGGCAGTTTATTTAAGGTGGACCAGCCAGTTGTCATAAGCTACACATTTATCCAGAATGAGTACCTGCATCTGTGTGCAGAGCCTCACAGAGAAACCCACGAAATTTGGAGGCTGGACCCATGGTCACTATTTATACAATTGCACAAGATCCTCTTATATTGATCTCTCCTTGAACTCAACTAACTATATCTTGAAGATGAAGACCCTTCATTCCCTACTTACTGTTAACCCCACCATTACTACCTAGCTCTCTAGCTCTCAAGAAAACAAGAACCGGAACAACTTGAAAATCTGAGACAGAGAACAGAAGGCAAAGAGCCAGCTTCTGGGCTCTCAACTTTATTCAAATGTTAGACTCACTTGATTTCTTTCAACGTGTGTGTGTGTGTGTGTGTGTGTGTGTGTGTGTGTGTGTGTGTGTGTGTTGTGTGTGTGTGTGTGTGTGTGTGTGTGTGTGTGTGTGTGTGTGTGTCTTCTTATCCATTAGCCAGTTATCCTCCATCAAGTTTCTTCTGCACAGAGCTGCTTCCCTCCTGAGGGAAACACTCTCTTCCCATTCCCCTGCTGTCTATTCCAAGCCTCCAGAATCCTCAGATTCTTGGATAACAAAATGAGAACACTTTCTGACTTAACCTTTTTGATTCTCCTGCATGATTCCACACTTTCCTTTAAATTGCACTTTAAATCATACTCTCCTCTTAATACAACCTGGCTTATTCTCCCATGAGCCCCATCAGAGAGCAATGCCCCCCTCCCTCAACCCTAAGTGGTCCTTTAGACTACAGCCCCCCTCTCCTCTGAGCTGAAATCATCTTTCAGGCTATCAGGCAGGCTGTAGAAGCAGCCAGGTCTGATGAGAAATGGGATCCCTGACCACACCAACCATGGACTTGGAATTCAGGAGAGCACTGGGCACAGATCTTAAGGGAGGAGATTTCAGAGGACGGGCAACACAACTGATGGGGGATACTCAGGGTATGAAGATGAGGAAGGGTGGTGCTGCGGGATCTGGTGAAATCAATGAAACCCTTGAGTGTTACTTGGGCTAGCAGGTAAGAGGTAGGTGGAGGCTCAGGGAATTAAGCTATGATATATAAATGAAAGGTTTATCTAAGAAAGAGAAACAGATAATATATATATATATATATATGTATGTAGAGAGATGTATATAGATGTATATAGGACCAAATATACTGAATGTACAGAAAGAAAGTATTCAGAGAGCTTAGCATGGGGGCAGATATCTTGCTCTGGTTTGGGGGTAGGACTCCCCAGATTCCCAGACTTACAGCCAGTGATCCTGGTTTCAACATGGAAGTGAGATACCTGACTAAGGCTTTCAGGTTTGATGACAGGAAAGGGAGGGGTGGAAGCTGCTCTTCAGAAATAAAGAGGCTTCCAATGAGGTTTCTGACAAACCCTGTGCTGCTAACAGGACCAGGAAGAGGGGAGATAAGAGGAACATGAGGAGGGAGACACTCCATCTGAGGAAATCGAGGAGAATCTACTACTTGGGCTGTGCGCTCCCATCCCCAGCAGTGTCCTGTGACTGTAGCACTTAAAAAAAAAAAATCCTGTTTCCCTCTCTTAAGGTACACTGTATTTCCCCTTCTTCCACAGGGGTGGGGCAACTGCAGCTCCAGCCCCGGGAGGTGATGGCTATTCAGCTAAGAAGCTGAACACTTCAGTGTGCGGGAGGCACTAAAGGGAAGCCTCAACTCTAGAATCTAAATGCCAGGACTAAAGAGCTGTTGGGCCCAAGATACTCCCAAGGCAGAGGATCAGCTTTCTGTATGGTTGCAAGCAGCCCAAAGAGAATGCCCTCTATGCTAGAAGAGTCCCAATCCTGGCATCTGAGCATGGGGGAGGGCGTGGCGCTTTAGCTTTGTATCTCTGTATGAAAACGAGGAGTGCGGGTACCAGCTGCCCTAGGGGATGGGGAGAGGCTTCTGAAATCCCTACTCTGTGCTTCACCTCATTACCTGCCCAACCCCCTACCCCAACCTGTCAGCTAAGAAGACCATCCAGGGATTTCTCTCTGAGGCCTGAGAAGAGAAAGGAAGCCAGTTATACTATTGCTACAAGCCAGGGACACTGCCCCCTCCCAAGGCTGCTACCCTGGTCCTTTACCCTTGCTAGTTAACCTAGCTTATTTGTAAAATAACACACTACCTTTGCTGTAAAGTTAGCCTGGGCTCTGGCTCAGTAATGGCCAACTCTACTGAAGCAGAAATATCTAGGGATGGTTTTTCCATTCATTGCATTAAAGACTAAACCAGGTCAAATGTACCTAGGAAAAAAGACATGTGAGTTATTTTGGTTTATTTTATTCTTGTCTGTTCAGAACAAGTTACTAAATAAAATGGCTGAATCTCTGTTCTTCACTCTAGCTTCTTTTAGAAATCAAAACTAATCCTGGGGACTTCCCTGGTAGCGCAGTGGTTGAGAATCCGCCTGCGAATGCGGGGGACACGGGTTCGATCCCTGGTCTAGGAAGATCCCACATGCCAAGGAGCAGCTAAACCCGTGCACCACAACTACTGAGCCTGCTCTCTAGAGCCCGTGACCCACAACTACTGAGCCCATGTGCCAAAACTACTGAAGCCCGCGTGCCTAGAGCCCGTGCTCCGCAACAAGAGAAGCCACCGCAATGAGAAGCCCGCGCTTGCCGCAACTAGAGAAGGCCCTCGCGCAGCAACGAAGATCCAACACAGCCAAAGAAAAAAAAAATTAAAAAAAAGTTAAAAGCAAAATAAAACAAAACTAATCCTGTTACGAAGGCCTGAACTCACTGACCTACCTTTGGGAAAGGAGGGTGGAACTGAGCTGTGCTGGAAGAGCTTCTGACCACACAGCCAGGCCTTTCCCCTTTGGTGCTATCATGCATTCCCCCAACTCCCTTCCCACACCTCCCCTCATTAACTTCAGAGTCCTGTAGCAAATACCTTTTAAACTCAGTTTTTAAAGGATTACAAAAAAAGTTAAGACCTAGACATCTGAAAATTGGCTCAGGTTAATCCAGGAAAGTCAAGTTGCTTTGGAACCCAGGCACTGTCCCTTTCAGCCAGCGATCATGCACCCAACTTCCCTGCCACACTACAGTGCAGGTCGTTCCTTATATATCCTCAAGGCTCTATATGCCTATTCATTTAATCACTGGGCATTTCCTGGCCCAGTTCTCAAAGAAGTGGGTTTCTCTTCTATTCTTATCTATCAATAGCCTGAATAAGGCCTGGCTATCAATATCCAGCCCTGAATTGAAGTAACAGACCCCTATGGTCACTGACTCTTGTTCCCCAGAAATGGAAGCACAGAGGGAGAAAATTGTGTCTCTTACCGTCATCAGTAAATACTTATCTACAACATTTGGGAAACACTGTTTTTTAGGGATGAGTCATAAGACATGAGAGATATATAAGATATGTGAAATATACAGTCCCATAACATATGAAGAAACTTGCCAACTTGTGAAGAAAATAAGATAAAATAACAAGTAGCATACATTAGGGCCAGATATGCCATTAACAACATGTTCTAAACAGTGAGATCTCTGTGGAAAACATTCCCCAGGGATAGGCACTAGGCAAGGGATGGTATCAATCTAAGAGGTCTGGTTAGAACACATTTGACACAGGATTCAAGAAAAATCAACTGAGTTCCTATTACATGAAATGTACCATTCAAGTGACAAAGAAACAGAAGACATGACACATGCCAGCAAGGTACGTACAGGTTTTTTTTGGCTTTATACCTGCTATTCCTTCTGGGGAACTCTCTGTACTGCCTGCCAACTCCCAAGTTAACTCTCAGTATGCCCATCTTAGACCAAACCCTGTTAAAAGCTGTGATTGCATCATGTACCCCTCTTTTATTACACTTGTCACAGATGCAAGTTTATATTACTTGCGAATTTATTTGACTAATGTCTGCCTCACTCACTAGAGTTTAAGTGCCATGTAACTGTAACTGGGATTCCTGTCAGTGTTGGGTCACCAGTATAGCTGGGCACTTAGCACAGCACCTGCATGTATGATGCTCAATAAATGTAGAAGGAAGGAAAGGAAGAAAACAGGGAGGGAAGGAATTTGCCTACAGTTCACACAGCTAGTATGCAGTGGAGGTGGTATATTGGTTAAATAACCGTAAAAGATTTAGACAACATATTTCAGAAGGCATGACAAAATTAACTGTTTAAAAAAATAGAACAGACAATAAACACCAACGTTTTTGGGGAGAGATCATTTCCACTAGTTAAGATTTAGGAAGAGTCCAGAGAGTTCAGGTTTGAGCCTAGCATTGAGAGACAAATAGTATACAAATAAGTGATGAGAAATAGGATTCTTTGTAGGTGGGACAGCACAGGCAAAAGTACCACAGTAAGAAAGCAAAAGGCATATTTAAGAGATTAACCATCTAACCATTATATTAGAATATAATCAACAAGGACCTACTGTATAGCACAGGGAACTCTCTCAATGTTCTGTAATAACCTATATGGGACAAGAATCTGAAAAAGAATGGATCCACGTATATGTATAACTGAACTACTTTGCTGTACATCTGAAACTAACACAACATTGTAAATCAACTATACCCCAATATAAAATAAAAATTAAATTGAAAAAACCTAGAACAGAGGGCTTTCTAGGTGAACAGGTTGAAAAGGCAGGGTCATGGAGGGATTAAATGTCAGTCTAAATTATTATTTTTTTCCACAGGCTTGGGAGCTATTGAAGATGTTTGAGAAAGGAAAGCATCTAATTATAGTACTGTTTATGAGTAACAATCTGGCAGTAGAACTGAGAGACATGAGACACTAAACCAGTTAAGAGACTTGCAAAACCTTAGGGGAAAGGTAATTGCCACAGATCCTAGTTGAGTACAGGTGTCAATACTGTTATCAAATTGAGTTGTTGAAGTCTGGACTAAGGTGCAGGATGCTGAGCCCAAAAAGAATTAGGGATAGATTCAAAAGAAATTACAAAGCAGGAAATATAAGCAAGATCTAGAAAAAGAAAAAAGAAGGTGATTGAATTACAGTGCCAGCAGGAAGCAGATGGTACACTCAAAGGGCTAACTGGACAGGACTTAATGAAGGGAGTATTTACAAAGGTGTGGGCAGGGTCAATAAACCAACAAGGGCTTGTGAAGCACCCAGGGACTTGCAACGGTAGGAAGCCTTTACCGGTATTAAAGCTGAAGGGACCATCATTGAAACCTGGTGAGAGTTTCTGAAGCGAGAGGGCTACAGCTTTAGCAGGAGCCTTGGCCTTAGGTAGAGGAACTCAGCCACTGCCGAAGATCTGCTAGTGCCTGCCACTGGCTTGTTCTAATGAGAAGCCAGAGGGCAAGGGAGACTGCGTGATGATGCACAGAACAGGGCAGAAGAGATGGCGAATGGATCTAAAAAGGTAATGACAGCATATACGGCATAGTGACCAAGGCCAAGGTCCTGGCTAAGGATGCTAGGGATGAGGTATGCATGTGTGTGCCTTCCCTAGCCACGGGCTCTAAAAGAATGGAAACCTAGAGACAGACAGTGAAAGGGAGAATGAGGAAGGGCTGTAAGTAATAATTCAAGAGGTAATGAGCAGTTGAGCATTTGAAAAAATGCAGCCCTTTCAGGGAGAAGTGAGAAAACAGAACCCCTACACCCAATGCAAAAAGCTCAATATGGCGTCCTTAGACCCCGTGATACTTCTGTCTCGCCTAGAAATAGTAACAGTAGTTGGCACACCACGTCCAGTTAATTTTACTGGACTCCCGTCCCCTCTTCAGTCCCACAAACACTATCTACATCTCATTTTGATCCAAGCTCGTTTCTTTTGATTAGTTGCTTACTGTTTCCTTATTTGCCCAAATTTGGTGCCTCTCACCAATTTACTAGGTAGGCTCTATAGGGACAAATTAGCTGAGGCCTTTCTGTCATACTACCTAAACCAACCCAACCAGAGGAACCCTCACTTAATTAATCCTCTGACATCTACCTCCCATATTCTCTACCTTCTGGGACTAACCCTCACTTATCTATCACTGGCAGAAGAAAAGAATAAATATATAGAATCACAGTGACAGAAAATATCAGAAAGATTCAAACAAGAGATCAATGAGAGGAGGCAGAGAGGGAAATTAGATTCATCATCAACATTTTATTTGCAGGTTAGCCATATAGTAGTTAAGAATACTCTGGGCCAGAGAGACCTGCTTTTGAGTTCCAGCTCTGCCACTAGTTGACTATGTGACTTCGGAAAATTACTTAATCTCCATAAGCCTTGATTTCATTTGTGAAGGTGGGAGTATCTACCTTACATGGTTAAGTATTTAGCACAGTGACTGACACACTGCAAATAAGTTCTCAACAAAGCTGGCTATTAGAAATCATCATCATGGACTTCCCTGGTGGCGCAGTGGTTAAGAATCCGCCTGCTAACGCAGGGGACCTGCGTTCGAGCCCTGGTCCAGGAAGATCCCACATGCCATGGAGCAACTAAGCCCGTGCGCCACAACTACTGAGCCTGCGCTCTAGAGCCCGCGAGCCACAACTACTGAAGCCCTCGTGCCTAGAGCCCCTGCTCTGCAACAAGAGGAGCCACCGCAGTGAGAAGCCCGCGCACCACAATGAAGAGTAGCCCCCGCTCGCCACAACTAGAGAAAGCCTGTGCGCAACAAAGACCCAACACAGCCATAAATAAATAAATAAAATAAGTAAGTTAAAAAAAAAAAACTATAGTTTTCATGAATCTTTAAGATTTGATTTCTAAATGTGAGAATAGCATTTAAAAAAAAGAAATCATCATCATCATTATTTGAATGATGATGTGCTGCCACTGTATATATGGCTACTGTACTGCAAAAAAAATGGTTAAAAGTAATTATCAACATAAGGCATATACTTATACCAAGGTACAGATAAAGACAAAGAGATATCAGAATATGAATATGGAATGTGTGAGATTAACTTGGTTCATACAAAGGATGAATGTAAACTGTATGATGGATGAATGGAGGGTAGTCCTGGGAGCTGCATGTTCAGACTGGATGGAGTCATCTACTCTAGTAGATGCTAGTTTAGAAGACGTCCCCTAGGAAGCAGGATCAATCTGTAAAATCAAGTAAGTCAGTAGTTACTGAACATGTACCATGTGCCTAAGGCTGCAATAAATTATGAGTAATTTTTAAAAATTAAGGATAAGATATAACCCCTAACCTCAAAAACCCTACAATCTCATTGAAAGGGTTATGAATACAATCTAAAATAAATTATGAAATTCTGATTTGCAGACTGTAAGTTCAATAAGTGCCCACAGAAGGGAAAGAGCTAATGGGTTAGAGTCCTTGGTGAGAAATTCATGGGAGTATGGTTGGAGTGGGATGGGTGAAGGGGGAAGAACTTGAAATAGATAAAGGATATTTGAAAGAGGAAAGGACTGGGAGTTGGGAGCACCCCAAAGATGCCACTCCCGAGGTATCCTGGTAAGAGGAACCTCAAAAATTATTTCAACTTGTACAGAATGCCTCCTGTGTCTGGTAATGTGTTATATACTGAGGTACAGAAAACAAGATAATCTCTGTTCTCAAAGAACTCAAAATGCCCTGACAGAAAACTAGGAAAATGAAACAAAAAAGTTATCACTGACAAATGCTATAATATAGGGATGGTCATTCCAAAAGGGCATTTTGGAGCAATGGGAGGGCAGTCAATGGACAGGACTCTATATTTACATAGAAGGGCAGGGGCTTCTGTGTGAGTGATTTTCTAGAGCTTAGAGCCCTTCGGCCTCTGTTCGTTTACCCTCAGTTAGCGGAAAGGCATCTATATCGCAGTGCATGATGAAAAAGTGAGCTGAGAGCCAGGATATACTTTTAGGAGTTAACACTTGAGCCGAGGCCTGAAGGGTTACGTAGTGACTGCGGAGGGGAAGGTAACGTTGACAGAAAGAAGAGCAAGTACAATGACACTGAGGCATGACGGCGTGATATAGTTTAGGAACCCTACGAAGCTTCCTGTTCTCCCTTCCCATCCCTCCATCAAGGTTTGCGGGATAAAATACAGGATGCCCAGTTAAATTGAAATTTAGATAAACAACGAATAATTTCAAAATACAAGTATGTCCCAAATATCGCACACACTCTGGGCCCCCTTCAATTCATCCTAGCTCGGCCCCCCCCCGGAGCCCACAAACCCCCCGGTATTACCCACGAGCTGGCGAGGTAAAGCATGAGAAACCATCACAGGTTTATTTTTCCTTCACTCCTATTTTTTTTCACTCTCGGGTCACCGGCCCAGGCCTGAGGGATGAAGCTCGAAGCTCGTTCCGCTTCAGGGGTCAGTCTCCATCAACTGGAGTTGAGGCGGGGGAAGTAGAGGGTCACCCACAAGTAACACTCGCCCGGCTCCGTAAAAATACCTCCCAGCGCCGGTCTTCCGGGCAAACTGAAGTCGCCGGACCGGAAACCCCGCCCCCGCCGGAGGTGGAGAGGACGCGAGATAGCCTGTCCAGAAGGAAGGTAATTCTCCCGCTGGGGCCACTAAGAACCCAGTGCCTTGCGTGCGACCGGAAACAGGACGGGGGCGGGCCTTCCTGCCGGAAGTTGTCGTCCCGCAGTTGTTTCGGTTGGCAGTCTAGGTGGTAGGGGTAGTGCCGGCAACCTGAAGCAAGGAACTGCAGCGAGGGTTAGAACTTCCAAGGCAGTTTAGAGCTGGGGACTGAGCTGCTGTGGTGCAGTCAGATCATGAGCCCGACCACGCCCTCGGGAGAGTGGTTCCTGAACCTGTGGGTGTCCCCCGCCGGGGTATTTGGTGTGGCCTTCCTTGCCCGAGTGGCCCTGGTTTTCTATGGGCTCTTCCAGGACCGGACCCTGCTCGTGAGGTATACAGACATCGACTACCAGGTCTTCACCGACGCCGCGCGTTTCGTCACGGAAGGGCGCTCCCCTTACCTGAGAGCAACGTACCGTTACACTCCGCTGCTGGGGTGGTTCCTCACTCCCAACATCTATCTCAATGAACTCTTTGGAAAGTTTCTCTTCGTCAGCTTCGATCTCCTCACCGCCTATCTCGTATACCGGCTACTGCTTCTTAAGGGGCTGGGTCGCCGCCAGGCTTGCGGTTACTGTGTCTTTTGGCTTCTTAACCCCCTACCTATGGCGGTGTCCAGCCGAGGCAATGCGGACTCAATCGTCTCTTCCCTGGTGCTTATGACCCTGTACCTAATAGAAAAAAGGCTGGTCGCGTGTGCCGCTGTATTCTATGGTTTCGCAGTGCATTTGAAGATGTATCCGGTGACCTATATCCTTCCCATAGCACTCCACTTGCTTCCGGAACGCGACAGTGACGAAGGCCTCCGTCAATCCCGGTATTCTTCCCAGGCTCGTCTGTATGAATTCATGAAGAGGCTGTGTAATCGGGCTGTGCTGCTCTTCGTAGCCGTTGCTGGACTCACGTTTTTTGCCCTGAGCTTCGGTTTTTACTACAAATATGGTTGGGAGTTTTTGGAGCACACCTACCTTTATCACCTGACCAGGCGGGATATCCGTCACAACTTCTCTCCATACTTCTACATGCTGTATTTGACCGCAGAGAGCAAGTGGAGTTTTCCCCTGGGAATTGCTGCATTCCTGCCACAATTCATCTTGCTTTTAGCCGTGTCTTTCGCTTATTACAGAGACCTTGCCTTTTGTTGTTTTCTTCATACGTCTGTTTTTGTGACATTTAACAAAGTCTGCACCTCCCAGTACTTTCTTTGGTACCTCTGCCTCCTGCCTCTTGTGATGCCACTAGTGAGAATGCCTTGGAGAAGAGCTGTGGTTCTCCTGATGTTATGGTTCATAGGGCAGGCCTTATGGCTGGCTCCTGCTTATGTTCTTGAGTTTCAAGGAAAGAACACCTTTCTGTTTATCTGGTTAGCTGGTTTGTTCTTCCTCCTTATCAACTGTTCCATCCTCATTCAAATCATTTCCCATTACGAGGAGGAACCCCTGACAGACAGAACCAAATATGACTGAAAGATGCTCCAGTTCTTCTGCAACTTCCATTCTGATTGTTCTGAATGGACCAAAGAGAGCTTTGGAAAGAATGTTTTTGAACATCCTAAGCACTCTAGTGAAACTTCGGTTTAGAGCATAAAACCCTATTCCAACAAATTTAAATGAATATTTGCCTTATAAAGGGGACTCAGTAACTGAGGTCCACCCTTTAGGAAGTCTCAGGACTCATTTATCTGGGACATGATGGGAAGTAAAGGTTACTAGTTTGAATACAGAAGAGCTGGGGCTTCCCTGGTGGCTCAGTGGTTAAGAATCCGCCTGCCAATGCAGGGGACACGGGTTCGAGCCCTGGTCCGGGAAGATCCCACATGCCGCGGAGCAACTAAGCCCATGTGCCACAACTACTGAGCCTGCGCTCTAGAGCCCATGAACCACAACTATCGAAGCCCATGCGCCTAGAGCCTGTGCTCTGCAACAAGAGGAGCCACCGCAATGAGAAGCCCGTGCACCACAACGAAGAGTAGCCCCCGCTCACTGCAACTAGAGAAAGCCTGCGCCCAGCAACGAAGACCCAACGCAGCCAAAAAAAATTATTAGGCTAAATTAAAAAGCAATTTAAAAAAAACAGAAGGGCTGATGAAATTATCAGATGCTAAAAGGTTTTTGTGGAAAATAGAGGAAACATAAAGTCAAAAAACATAAAATTCTAAGCCAGTATTTGTTCCAGTATTTATACTGTGGTACTCTCTGAAACTGTCTTATCTTTTGTACTATCTGAAGCTGTTTTATCTTTTAACTCCCACTTTTTCGTTCTGAAGCTTTCTTGATAACTGAAAACTCATAAAATGTTCCTAAAGTACAGCTTTTAGATATGAAGTGTTAAATAATGATGCTGTGCTTAGGTTGGAAAAGTTAATTCTGTATTAAAAGTGGGGGCTTAGAAGATAAAGAATCCAAAGAATTTAAAGTGTAGTCATGTTTCATGTACTTGTTTTATAACTTAGTTTTTCAGTGCTTAGTCCCAGTGGTAGTAGACTGCTGTTTGGTTTTTTACAAAAAGGATTAAATTTAAATTCATCCATCTTTAAACTTTTCAACATATTTAAAAATAGCATCTCGCTTTTTATGTTTGATGTCACACACTGTAAGGACATTTTAGAACTCGCTTTTACCCCTTTGTTTTTAATTTGCTGATTGCTAAAAAACATTTTTCACTTAGAGTTTAAGTTAATCAAATGTTATCAGTGTTGTAAAAATGATTAGTAGGTTTTAGGTGGTAAAGTATTAAATTGTTAATAAGGCATTTCCCAGCTTACAAATACCTTACTTGTGAAAATTCCGTGATAGGAATGGAGGCCTGCATGGGAGGCTCCTGGAAAGCATAAGAAGCATCCTAATAGCCATTAGTCTTTTAGACCAGGAAATTGAGGGAGAGATTGTGGAAATGAGGCTTTGGTGGCCAGATCCATTTACCTTTTTACTATAATATTTCTAGGAAAAAATGCTTTGTGAGTTTCAAACAAGCAAGCTAAAAAAAAATTTAAAAAAAATAGCCTATCTAGGTGGCGACTCCCTAACACTCTAAAATGCATTAGCAGTGAGTGAGTTTATGATTTTGATATTAAAAGATGAGTAATTTAACAACATTGTTCTTTCACAGTTAAACAGTAAAACAAAAACCTCCAGAGAAGTAGTATATTTCATGTCAATTCAGGCCTAAAAAGCCTCTGAGAATAAGATGTCTGTAGACGGGTCACAATTAAGAATGCTATTACTGGCAGCACTTCTTAGATGGATACCTTTTAGGACCCACCATTGGAAAGAAGGGATGAATGGGTGGCTTTGCATGGATTGCTGTTAGGGTGAAAATAGCAGAGACAATTAATTGTTGAGGACGGTGACCTTGCTTATGACATCTTTTTTCATATCCCACATTAGGTATTATCTTAAGGGCTCTTTGTATGTGATTGTTCATTAGTGGCCTTCCAGCCAAGGCATTCTTACCGTTCTTTTCCCTTCATTCCTTTATAATGATAATTTAAAAAATTTTTTTCTGGTAGAACTAGTGGGAAAATGGAAACAGAAATAGAATTCCAACATCTCATTATAATTGTCTTTTTGGTATCCCTGACTAATTTTTTTTTTTTTTTTTTGCAGTACACGGGCCTCTCACTGTTGTGGCCTCTCCCGTTGTGGAGCACAGCCTTCGGACGCGCAGCCTCAGCGGCCATGGCTCACAGGCGCAGCCACTCCACGGCATGTGGGATCCTCTCAGACCGGGGCGTGAACCCGTGTCTCCTGCATCGGCAGGCGGACTCTCAACCACTGCGCCACCAGGGAAGCCCCCCTGACTAGTCTTTTAATAGTCACAAGTGTACTTACTTATTCATTTCCTTATTATTATTTTTTTTTTACTTTAACATTCTTTGTTGTGCTTTACTCTTCCTACTTACATTGAAATTGCTGAATAATATTCTATCACACAGATGTTCACATTGTAAGTGCATCATAAGACGTTAAACATTTTGCATGTTTTAGATCACTCCCTTAACATTCTTAGAAGTCGGTGGAGTTCTGTTGGGATATTTGGAGGGAACTGCAGATCCTGCCTTCCAAGAAATTCTCTACCAAAGAACTGCAGGTGTTTCTTAAAAGATGCAGAGAGGGCTTCCCTGGTGGCGCAGTGGTTGAGAGTCTGCCTGCTGATGCAGGGGACACGGGTTCATGCCCCGGTCCGGAAAGATCCTACATGCTGCGGAGCAGCTGGGCCCGTGAGCCATGGCCGCTGAGCCTGCGCGTCCGGAGCCTGTGCCCCGCAGCGGGAGAGGCCGCAACAGTGAGAGGCCCGCATACTACAAAAAAAAAAAAAAAAGATGCAGAGAGTAGTATTTTATAGCTTATATGCTGTGAGACATTTAGTAAATGAACTCAAGAAATGATTTCATTTGGTCTCTTGGGTTTTTAAATTTTTTTCATTTATTTTTGTGTTCCAGTTTTGTAAAATCTCTTTTTGTCTTCTTTTCACTTGCAGTCCTTTGATTTCTTTATTCATCTTGTAATAACACTTTAAAATTGCATAGCACTTTGGCTTATTTCCTATATGATTCTTTTTGTTCTTATGCCACCTCTTAAGATCAATATACCCATTTACAGATAAGCATTAATTATTAGCATATGAAGCATTGTTCTTAAGATGGTCTGTGTTCTAAACAGAGGGACTGCATTAGTTATTTTCTTCTGTAGTTACCTTAATATCTTCAAAATGTGGTCCCTAAATATCCCTAGATAAAGTCCCTAGATTAGGTCCATTGGAAAGGCTAATCTCTTTGTTAAAACCATGTTGTTTCAGTTACTGACTTATATAGCTGAATGACTCTGTAAGTGACATAACATTGTTTCAAAAGTTTTGTAGGACTTGTCTTTTAGTTAGTTGTCTTGTGGCTGAATATATTGTTATTTCTCCAGCTGTTTTCTATTCTAACCACCCTTACCTCAACCATCTATGCAGTGAGTGGAAACGGAAAAAATGGAAAATTTCACATGGGACAGTCCCTAAACGCAACCTCTTGTTTGTTTCTTTTCCCCCTAATGCTCTACTATGAACAATTTTAAACATTACCCATATGCCTACTATCTAAGTTCAACAATTAACATTTTGCCATGTTTGCTTTATTTATATAATTTTTATTTATATATAATTTTTTTCTGAACCATGCAATGTTGCAAATAGCATTGAACTTCGGCACTAAATACATCAGCGTGCATCTCCTAAAAAGTCTTTTCTTACAAAACTAGTATATTGTTATCTAATATAATTTTAACATCCTGTCCATTTTCAAATCTCTCCAATTATTTTGTGTTTAAAGAATAGACATTCTTGGATCTCAAAGATTCCATGAAAGAAAGAGATTATAAATAATCTATGATTAAGAAGTTTGGAACTTTCCCTGATCTTTTTTTTTTGCGGTATACTGCTGTGGCCTCTCCCGTTGCGGAGCACGGGCTCCGGATGCGCAGGCTCAGTAGTTGTGGCGCACGGGCCCAGCCGCTCTGTGACATATGGGATCTTCCCGGACTGGGACACGAACTCGTGTTCCCTGCATCGGCAGGCAGACTCTCAACCACTGCGCCACCGGGGAAGCCCTCCCTGATCTTTAAAACAAAGTGAGAACTAAAGGGATTTACCTTCCATCAAAGTTGAACAAACAGTTTTTTTGTGCAAATCTTTCTGTCTCCCTCCTAAGAAAATACAGGATGGTAATCATCCCTAATAAGTTTTCCAAATAAAAGATTATATATGTTTAGATTCTTTTTTTTTTTTTTTTGTCTACACCGCACGGCTTGCGGGATCTCAGTTCCCCAGCCAAGGATTGAACCCTGGCCATGACAGTGAAAGCCCGGAATCCTAACCACTAGGCCACCAGGGAACTCCCTATGTTTAGATTCTTTTTTTAAAAAAATTAATTAATTTATTTTTGGCTGTTTTCGGTGTTCATTGCGGTGCGCAGGCTTCTCATTGCTGTGGCTTCTCTGTTGTGGAGCATGGGCTCTAGGCGCACGGGCTTTAGTAGTTGTGGCACGTGGGCTCAGTAGTTGTGGCTCACGGGCTCTAGAGCACAGGCTCAGTAGTTGTGGCGCACGGGCTTAGTTGCTCCGTGGCATGTGGGATCTTCCCAGACCAGGGCTCAAACCTGTGTCCCCTGATTTGGCAGACGGATTCTTAAGCACTGCACCACCAGGGAAGTCCCACGTTTAGACTCTTAACACCTACCCCTCTCCTCCAACAACAGGTGATTAACTGATTTTAAATCTTGATTATAAGTTCTGGCTTTTCATGACTATATGAGTTGGGGTACCTATTCCACCACATATGGTTTCATTTTGTTTTCACAGCAACACTTTAGAGTTGATATTTGTATTTCCATTTCAAAGGTGAACAAAGAGGCTCAAAGGCACAAATAAGTGACAGGGCTAGAATTTGAAGCAAATTTTGCCTTACTAAATGTCATACTCTTTCCACTATATTAGGTTTTGGATTTTTCTAAAGTGCCCAGTTGCAATGACTAAAGATTGTGGCAAAATAAATGAAACTCATCACCACTCTAACAAATGTCTTGCCAATCAATTTGTCCTTAATCTTTTAGGTATTTGCTTGAGGGGCAGTCCCTTGCAGTTGTGCAAGTTTCTGTCATCCCCAAACTTTTCTCTTTAATAATTCCAGACCTTTAATAACCCCCTCCCACAATCAAACCCTCTCACCAAATTGTATAATTTTTTTGTTACTGCTGACTTTGCAATGCCCTTTCCCTCCATAGCCTGGTCTAAGAAGCCAATTTGCTGAACCACATGTTAGCCCATCTATTTGTAAATCAAGCTATGGAAATTATGTGACCATGATTTCCAAATGATCATTGTTAAATTTCTCTTGCTCTACAATGTACCTTCTGCAGTGTGCATTCATACAGTTAAAACTCATGTCCTATACTGATAGTATAGCATAAGAGAACACAGATTCATATAGTTTAGGTTCAAATCCCAGCGTGTAACCTTGAACAAAATTCTTTTATCTAGATGAAATAGTATTCCATCTGTGAAATGAGGATGATAATGTAATACTCTAGAACTGTTTGTAAGAATTAAATGAGTTAATAAACCCAAAGTGCTTATGCTGGCCCAGGACAAGCCGTTCCCTATCACCTCCCCAGCTTTAATATCTGTTTACAAGCCTTTAAGGAAGGAGCTCATTTTGGAATTTAGGCTTAAGCCTTTTCCTCCCAATTTACTAGGATTTAGGAAAAGAACCTGCATTTATGCAAAATAATTGTCTTAACTACCTGTCAATATAAACTTTATTCCTTCTAAACTTTATTCCTTTATCCCTTCTAAATAATTGTTTTAACTACCTGTTAATATAAACTTTATTCCTTCTGTTAATATAAGCTTTATTCTAAACTTTGGTTCTCTGAGAAGATAGTAGTTACACGTGAAAATGTATGCACAGGTTTTTTAAATGTCTAGTTCTGGCTTGACAATTTTGTGTTTGTGCATTCCTGTCATACATTGGCTGGCTCTACGCAGTGGAGGTTTGGCTCTTGCCCCTAAGTTACACAGCACTTCTTTTTTCCATTGTGTTGAGGGGTCATTCAAGGGTTGGTTCTCTGTTGATGGAAGCACATGTCCTCTGCCTAGATCAGAGTCATCAGAATAGCACAAGCATTTATTCAGCGCTGATCCAGGGGAACCATTCATTTCGTCAAAACAGCATTCATATTCATTATCCTAAAAAAAAACCAGGCTAAATGGGAATATTTCTAGCTGCTCAGACACTTTGCTAATTGTTATGTCTGCCATATAAAATGAAATGACACTTAGAGTGACTATTTAAAGATAATTTGGATCATGAATGTTTGAAGCTCAGTGATTTCACAAAGGGAATTTTTAACCTTCTTTGCTCTCTATTCTTTGGGTGATTATTTATAAATCCAGGCCTATGCCAAGTCCTATAATAGATGAGTAAGAAAAGGTCCATGCTCTTGAAGAGTGGACAGTAAGGACAGAAGCATTAATATAATAAAATTCCATATGAGACCTCATTAAGTTCCACCACAATCCTGTGATTTGTAAAATGGGGCAGTAGAAGGTATTACTATTCCTATTTTACAGATAAGAAAATCGAGGCTCAGAAGCAAGTGACTTTCTAAGGCCACACAGCTTGTAGGCCTACTCTTAGAAAAGAGTAGGCCTTCTGATTCTAATTCTATATTTTGCAAGTCCTCCTTAATTCCATATGATGCAGGTGATCACAGTGAAAGGCTTCATTTGTTTACCAAATGTCAATCATTTAACAAAAGGCCCCGAGTATCTTCTATGTGGCAGACATTGTTCTGGGCAATGTGGATGCAGCTCTGAGTGAGGCAAAGACTCTGTCTTCATGGAGCTTACATTTCCACGGGAGGCAAAGAAGAAGCAAACACATGATCGTGACGATTGCCATAAAGAAAAATAAGGTAAGCTAAGGAAGTAGTGATGGCAGTGAGGAGAGGTGTGGGTGCTGTTGTAGATAAAGCCGTTGGGGACGGCATCTTGAGGTGGCATTTGAGCAGAGACCTGAAAGAACGAAGACATGACATTCATGCAGCTCTCTGGGGAAGAGCATACCTTACTGAGTGGAAGGCAGTGCAAAGGTGAGATAGGAAAGAGCTTGACATGTTTAAAGAACAGCAGGAAGGGGAGTATAATTGGTTGGAGTGAGCAAGAATCACCCAGAATCTAATTCACCGTATCCAGTAGAACATGAATGCTAGTTGAGAAATACAATCAACATTAGTATTTTTATTGGCCTGTAATAGAATAACTTTGAGCCCAACCTGTTTTTCCTGACGTTTGAGCACATGTTAATTTGTAAGGAAGATGAAATATATATAAACAACTAAGTTGAGCAGTGTTCCAAGGTACATTCACATGTTACTTTGAGATGTTGAGGATTGTCTTAAATCCATTTTTACAGATGAGAAGCCTAAGGCTTAGAATATATGCACTCTGCCCAAGGTCAGAGTTAGTACGTGAGACGGGACCAGAACCCATATCTTCTGGAGCAAAATTTACTACTCCATTCTCTGTACTACGCTTGTCATTTAGATACTGACCCTAGAAGGTAGGAAGTTTGGGGAAAAGTTTTCCAACAGATCATTCATTCGTTCATTTAGTAAACATTTCCTAAGGGTTTACTTTGTTCCAGACACTCAGCTAGGCTGTGGGTATGAGGATGATTATGACAACAGTCCTTGCTTCAAGGAACTCACAGTGTCTAATAGAGGACACAGATGGAAAAGTGATTATAATTCAGCGTGACAATGGCTAGAGCAAATACATAAAGTAATTGGGAGCATTTCACTAATCCGTCCATTTGACAAAGCTAGCAGACAACATGGTGCATACTAGTGTTAAATTAATTAAACAAGGAGGCCATTAGACCGAGATGGTTCCAATACCTTAGCAGCCTGCATAAGCAAGCCAAAACCTAAGCTTGTAAAGGTTAAAAAAGCCTTAACCTCTCAAAGGTTATGAAACCGAAACCTAGGGACAACAAGTCATGAACAACCAAGTAGGTTTTCTAAATAATGCAACAGCTATAGCCAATCAAATAATTTTTGCTTTGCTTCTACCTCTTCCCTATAAAAGTCTATTCCCTAGCTCCTGTCGGTGGAGCCCTCCTAACCACTTCAAGTTTGATGCTGCCCAATTCGAATCAGTTTTTGCTCAAATAATCTTAAAAGTTTTAATATGCTTTGGTTTATCTTTTAACGCTACGTACTGAGATGTTTGTTACCTTACCTGTTTTCCTTTATACTGAGTAAATATTGAGGGCTTTCTTTGAAACTCCCTTGCTTAAATCACTAGGTGATTGATTATACTTTTGATCATCTTTAGCTTAGCTCCCAAGACCTTTCATGTTGGGGCTCTGGCCTATATCTCCAGCTTCATCTACCTCACCTCACCCTACAGTTATACCAAATCACATCACCTCTTCATGCCTTTGCATCTGCCGTTTCTTTGGCTAAAACGTCCTTCTCATCCCCTTGTCTCTCTTACCAGCTCCTAATTCAGCTATATATATTTGTTAGATACTTATTTATTTTTCTGCTCTTCTTCTCAGTTGCGGCTTGCGGGATCTTCATTGCCGCATGTGGGATCTTCGTTGCATCATGCAGGATCTATTTCCCCGACCAGGGATCGAACCTGGGCCCCCTGCATTGGGAGTGTGGAGTCTTGACCACTGGACCACCAGGGAAGTCCCTCCTGTTCAGTTTAATGATTACCTTAATGAAACATTCTCTAATTTAGTACCTCTATTATATAGAGTGGATAACATTGCACAGTAATTTCCCATTTGTGTGTCTGAGCTATCTAGACTGTGAGTTCCCTAGGGATAGTGATTATTTCTTAGTCATTGATATTATTTTCCTCGGGCTTTCCCAGAACCAAGCAAAGATGAACGGGAGTAACCCATGTCATCAAGCTGTTAGGTGTGCCACATACTTTCCTAGGTTTGTTGAATTGAATTGTACATGAATCTGTCAAGTGGGAACTGGGGAAAGTGAGCTTCTTTGCCCAGTGTCAATGGAGGCAGCTGCGAAGAAGAAAGGGAGCAGTTTCTGGGTGCCTGTCATTTCTCAATGCCCTCGGTATCCACCTGATTTTCTAAGCTAGGATCTTATAATCACCTCCTATTACTTCTTCGTCCCTTGCTACCTACCTTCCCATCTCATCAGTCACTGATTCCTGTCAGCTCTACCTTGTAATGTACCTGGAGCCTGTTGGCATCTCGCCATTCTACAGTTCAGGCCCTCATCATCTCTCATCTGGCTCCTGACTGGTCCTCGTGCTTCCCACCTCTCCCGCCCTTTACTGTGCCTCTCATTTATCCTCCCCACTGGTGCCAGAGTGTGCTTTCCGAAGCAGACTGATCTTGTCACCACCCTGATGAAAGCAGCCCAGAGGACTCCACGCGTGACCTGCGAGAAAAAGTCTAACTTCTGTAGCATCCTCCGTCTTGTGCCTGTTTCTCCTACTCAGCCTCACTCCAGCCCGCGGGATAATACAGAGTTTCCCGAAATCACTGCACTATTAAGCCTTTGCCCATGCTGTCTCTCTGCCACGTGTGCTTCTCCTGTTCTTCAGATGAACTACCATTCATTTTCTTAAGACCCAACTCACAGGCCTCTTCCTCTACCAGGAGGCATGCAAGGTGAGCTCATGGAGAGACATTAACTATTAAGGAAAGAAAGAAAAATAGGGCCAGAGTTGTAAGATTGGTAAACTTGATTAATGCACTTGGTCTAGTATAGTTGTTTGCGTATCTGTCTTCTCTCAGAGTTGGTTACCTTGTGGAGGACAAGAATTGTTTTGTGCTTGTATCCTTAGTATACAGCATAAATTCTCAATAAATATTTGTTAAATAAATGAAGCTGGAATGGGGAGGGAACAAATGCTTGTTGAATACCTGTTGGGAACTTAATAATAATAATGTGTGGTTTTCACACGTTTCATTCCATTCTCAAAACAACTTTTTTTTTTTTTTTTTTTTTTGCGGTACGCTGGCCTCTCACTGCTGTGGCCTCTCCCGTTGTGGAGCACAGGCTCCGGACGCACAGGCTCAGCGGCCATGGCTCACGGGCCTAGCCGCTCCACGGCATGTGGGATCTTCCCGGACCGGGGCACGAACCCGTGTCACCTGCATCGGCAGGCGGACTCTCAACCACTGCGCCACCAGGGAAGCCCTCAAAAACAACTTTTTAATATAAGTATTATTTGTGGACAAGAAAACAGACTCAAGTAAATAGTTTTTTTTTTTAAGGTCATAGGCTTGTAAGGGATGGAGCTAGAGTTGGAACCTAAATCTGACTCTGCAACTGTCCTCTATTGAGTGATTCTCAGCCAGGGGCAGCTTTGCCCTCCACTCTGGGGACGTTTTTGGTGGCCACAACTGGGAGATGTTACTGGAATCTACTGGGTGCTGGGCATGTACTGGGTACTGTACTGGGTACAGGCCAGTGATGCTGCTAAACATCTTACAATGCACAGGACAGTGCTGACAACAAAGACTTTTCTGGCCCCAAATGTCAACAGAGCCGAGGTTGAGAAACCCCACTCTAGACCATGTGGACTCTACTGAAAAGCAAGAAATCAAACGAAGTAAATGCATCTGCTAGGAGGCTAACCGGGCTGAAGAGATGTCTTAGGGGCTTGAAGCCAATCGTGAGCTACTGGCTTTAATGAGAAAACAAGACTCTTCTGCCCAGTCCCTGACCTGCCTCCGATCTTATGGTTCTTTCTCTACTGCATTCACCCAGTCTTTCTTCATTCCATCTTTCTTCTCTTTTCCAACTTTTCGTCTCCTCAGCAGACTCTAATTTAGCTTGGAGAAGGCAACCCAGAAAACTCCAACGTTTTTAGACCTCTTTTCTGATTAGAAGGTAGAGTCACTATATAAGAAGCTGCAGGTTTCAAACTGACAACATCCCTAGAATCTGGGAACAAGGTCAAAAATGTCACCTTCTGAAATTGACAACCAAAAAAATGGGTGAGATGAATTACTGTGGTAATCTTCCCAGGAAATAACCCATCTAAGAAATTCTTGACAAGTGTGCTGCTGATAAGACGTGGCTGTTTCCTGCTCTCAGCCAGGGTCCAAGAGTGCCTCCTCATTGAAGGAAAGCATTTAAAATGTAACTTGTGTGAGATAAACTGTAATCTAGGAAATTTTAAAATGTTTGTCATGGGGAAGTGTTCTAAAGGGGGAAGCTTCTGATGACTCATGAGTTTAACTGCCTATAATTGTTAAGGATGCTTTGCATGCTTTTTTTTCCTACAGCAGAATAAACTCTAGAAGGGAGGAACCATGTTCAATTTATCAGTATCTCCGGCAGCAGAGGCATGGATGAGTCATTGGTAGAGAAGGGTAGGAATTAGTGGTGTGTGTGTGTATGGGGTTGTGGAATGTCACAGAAGTACTATTCCTAGTGAAGTTCTCAATCAGGAATCTAATAACTTTTGTTGTACGCAAAATTGTGTGTGTGTGCGCAGGGGGATGGTGCGCATTTATTTGTGGGAAATGTCTGTAGACTTCATCAAAGGGGTCCTTGACCTCCAAAAAGTGAAGCCCACTCCCCTGGTGATGAAAATATAACTACTGGGGAAAAGGAAATAGAAAGAAGATTAACCAGAAAAGGCAAGGGAAGTGAATTCCCCTTAGGAGAGAGATGTTTCCTTCTTAGAGTTCAGATTTATTGCTGTGTTTGCATGAGGCCCCTTCATGTACATGTACAAGCATGCAGTGGAGAGATGAGCTGTGAGCAAACATCAAGGCAGAGCAGAGTCCATGCTCAAGGATGCCGGCGAAAGAATGATGAGAGGACCTGGAGAGAATTCAGGAGCATATGTGTGTGTGTGTATGCACGTATGTATCAGAGGGGACAGGATGAATATTAACTTGTCCAAGTATGCCAACATCAGTGCTGATTTTGGGTTCCAAGGGTGTCCTGGGTTAGCCAATAGTCACCTGTAAAAGAAGAATTCTGTGAGGCTGAGTTCTAGGAAGCAGAGTAGGCAATTAAGATGGAGTCCTTCATTATTTTAGTCAAAATTCAGGTGTAAGTTACAGAAACAAATGTTAGCCAAGGGACTTATTTGAAGCGTACTGGATAGTTCATAAACTCCAAAGAAAGAGGTGAACAAGAAAATCTGGGAACACAAGAAGCTGGGCAGTCTGAGGACTTCCACAGCTGGTGACCAGGTCCAGTGACCTCCAGTCTGCAGATCTCTGGTCTCTAGGTTTTAAATTTCCAAGAGAGAAGCTAACTGTTGGTACTGGTCCTAGAGAAGAGGAAACCGTGAGCCAAGGTATTTCCTCAGTTATTGCTGACTACAGTCCTTATCACTATTGGTTTGGGGTAGGTGTTATACCTTGAAAATAATGGGAGACAAATACCCAGGTCTTCTACTTGACAGTTACCACTATGTGCCCTCAATGCATATTCTTAATTTCCTACTGTTTTAAAAACTAATGAATGGGAATGGGGTGGGAGTTGGGTGGGAGAACTTTGAGGCAAAGGAAACAAACAGTGCAATGGCCCTCTGGTAGGATGAACTTGGAATCCCAGAAATAGAAAGAAGGCCCTTGTAGCTAGAGAATAATTTGCAAGGAGATGGGAGTAGAGGAAGGGCGTTCACAGAACTTGTAGGCCTTTGTGGGCAGTTCAGGTTTTTTCTTCCTAGGTACAGTAGAAAGCCACTGGAGGGATTTAAACACATATAAATTACATTTAAAAAATTCAGTTTGGTGATAGAGAAAGGATTCTAGAAAGACCAACTTGGACGTTATTGCAATAATCCGGATGAGAGGCGATGGTGGTTTGAATCAAGGGGTAGGTACTGGAGAGGGTGAGAAGGGGGTGGATTCAGCATGTATTTTTGTATTTTGGAGAGAGAATTGACAGGACTTGCTGATGGAACTGAGGTCAGGGAGAAGAAAAGGGAAATCCAAATCACATCCTAGGCTTTTGGCTTGAGCAACTAAAAGGACAGTAATGTCCTTTACTGAGCTGTGAAGACTGAGAGAAGGAGCAGATTTAGGGAGGAAGATGGAGTTTGGAATCGATCAATCTCGTGTCAAGTTTGAGGGGTCAGATGTCTTAATGGGGAAGCATGGGGGCCGCTGGATGTACATCTGGGAGCCACCAGATTACAGGCTTTACTTACAACAAGGGGCAGGGTGAGGTCACTTGGGAGGTACCTAAGACCGAGCCCTGGGCACTGTCACATTAGAAAGTCTAGCTGGGCAGCAACAGGCAATGGAGACAGGGAGTGGTCGGTGAGGTCAGAGAAATGCCATTTTGTTTTTAAAGTGCAGGCTTTTAATTTGTACGTTCTACATGTCCCACTTAGTTTATTTTGGACACTTGCATTGTTTATGAATACACTACAGATTTATCTGGTAAATGTCAGACCTTCACAGCTCCACACTTTTCCTTGCCTAAATCATCGGCAAGATATTTCTAGATTCTTTATGTGTGTTTGAGGGATTGGCAGGAATTCACTGTTAACTAGGCCTGGCAGGAAGGCCAAGTCTGCCAGTAAATCTCTCTCTGGGCCTGTAAATATTTGTCTAAGGTCCATTAAGTTACTGGGGATAAACCAGGTTCTTATAGGCAACTCTAATAAACCACATGCAGAAAATCCACTTTGTGGATTATTGGCAATAAATTCTAATTTTTCAGAGTGTTACATTAAATCCTGCCTAAGCTCTATTATGGCATTTTGCATATTTCTGGGGTGGCTCTCTTTACCAACGTTTAGCAAATGACTTTATTTTAAAAGCAGTCTAGGGCTTCCCTGGTGGTGCAGTGGTTGAGAATCCTCCTGCCAATGCAGGGGACATGGGTTCAAGCCCTGGCACGGGAAGATCCCACATGCCACGGAGCAGCTAAGCCCGTGCGCCACAACTACTGAGCCTGTGCTCTAGAGCCCGCGAGCCACAACTACTGAGCCCATGTGCCACAACTACTGAAGCCCGCATGCCTAGAGCCCATGCTCCGCAACAAGAGAAGCCACTGCAACGAGAAGCCTGCACACCGCAACGAAGAGTAGCCCCCACTTGCCGCAACTAGAGAAAGAGCGTGTGCAGCAACAAAGGCCCAATGCAGCCAAAAATAAATAAATAAAATAAATTTATTAAAAAAAAGCAGTCTAACCAAAACATACGTAGAAAGGTGAGCCTGATGATTATATACAGTATACATATTTACACACACACAGCAAACTGAACTATGTGAACTCTATCTAGCTCCTTCTAATACTCATAACTATGTAACTATAATAATCAATTAGTCTACCTGGTACCCCCAGGTTTCCTTATTTTTTAATTAAAAATAAAGCTTTCCCCCTTGTTATGAAAACAAGATATTCATTATAGAAAAACAAAATGTTAAAAAAGGAAGTTTGGGGCTTCCCTGGTGGCACAGTGGTTAAGAATCCGCTTGCCAATGCAGGGGACACGGGTTTGAGCCCTGGTCCGGGAAGATCCCACATGCTGCGGAGCAACTAAGCCTGTGCGCCTGCGAACCAGAGCTACTAGAGCCTGCGAACCACAACTACTGAGCCCACATGCCACAACTAATGAAGCCTGCACACCTAGAGCTTGTGCTCTGCAACAAGAGAAGCCACTGCAATGAGAAGCCTTTTCAACGCAACTACAGAGAGCCCATGCACAGCAATGAAGACCCAACACGGCCAAAAAAATAAAATAATAAAATAAAAACAATAAATAAAAAAATAAAAAGGAAATTTGGAACACAATAATCATAAGCTCACTATCCAGAGATAACCTCTGTTAGTACTACTGTTGATATCTTGAGATATATCCTTTCTGATCTCTGTACATACATTGTGTAGTTTGGAGTCACACTAATCTAAAATAAAAATAGACTTAATTTTATGTTTTAAATGTAATTAAAAATAAATTTAAAAAACCCTTAGCAAGGAAATCTAAAAAAGAGTGGCTTTCATATATGTATAATTGATTCACTTTGCTGTACAGCAGAGACTAACACAACATACTCCAATAAAAATTAAAAAAAATAAATAGATAAAGGAGACTTAAAAGACATATCCCTCCCCCCCAAAAAGGAACCAAAAATAAAAAACAAAACTCTTAGCAATGTATTGTGAATATCTTTCAATAATAATAAATATTTTTTCAGGACTTCTTCAGACTTTAAATTGACTGCCAAGAATTTCCCAGTATGAATGTACTAATTTAGCTATTTCTCAATTAGTGTTTGCATTGTTCTGTTTTTTGTTTGTTTGGGGGTTCTGCTATTATATCAGTAATGACATTTTTGCAACTGAATTATTGTATATATTCTTAGTTCCTTAGGCTAAACCTCCAGCAATGGACTTGCTGAGTTAAAGCATTCTGACACATATTGCCAGATTTTTCTACAAGTTGTATTCAAAAATACCTCTACCAACAATAAATGTCTTTGTCAATACTGGACCTCAAAAACAATTTAAAAAAATCTTTGTCAAGTCAGTAGGGGAAAATGGCATTGAGTCACTGGTTTTATTTGTATTTCTTTGATTACTAGTGACATGGGATGTTACCATATATTCATCGGCTGTTGGCATTTCTTATTTTGCAACTTGCTTTTCCACATCCTGTGCTTGATATTTTCTGAAGGTGCTTGTTACTGATTTGTAAGACCAGTCTTTCTATGTAAGAGATATTGATCCTTTGTGTTTTAAATATTTTTCCTAGTCTGCCACCAGCTTTTTAGTTTTTGAGACCTGAAATATTTAAAAAGTACATGTAATCAAGGTCAGACTTTTCTTTTATAATTTCTCTATTTATTGTTAGTTTTAGAAAGCCTTCCCCACACCAAGATTATATAAATATTCAGCTTTATATTTTTTCTAGTGCTTGTTATGTTTCTTATGTTACACTTAAATCTTTATCCTCCGGGCTTTATTTGGTGTGCTGTTAGAAGTAGAAATTTTGTTTTATTTATTTCAAATGGTGAGCTATTGAAAAGTTAAATCAATTTTTGTTCCATTTCACATTTCCCTCCATTATATTTGCAGAATAGCTATATAGGAAAATGCTGATCAAAAGTTGCACAGTGGGGCTTCCCTGGTGGCGCAGTGGTTGAGAGTCCGCCTGCCGATGCAGGGGACATGGGTTCGTGCCCCGGTCCGGGAGGGTCCCACGTGCCGTGGAGCGGCTGGGCCCGTGAGCCATGGCCGCTGAGCCTGCACTCCGCAACAGGAGTAGGCCACAGCAGTGAGAGGCCCGCGTACCGCAAGAAACAAAAACAAAAACAAACAAACAAAAAAAGTTGCACACTGGAGGCCCATGGTCATATCTAGACTATGGATATATTTAGTTCATGTAATTTTTGAATTAGTTATATACATAAAAAATCAGAAAATTTTATACAAAAATATAATTTTCCAAATTCTCTTGAAAAATCAGAATATCTAGCAACTCTGTGGTCACTTTCTTTCTTGATAAAAATGAACTGGGAGGGCTTCCCTGGTGGCGCAGTGGTTGAGAGTCTGCCTGCCGATGCAGGGGACACGGGTTCGTGCCCCGGTCCGGGAGGATCCCACATGCCGCGGAGAGGCTGGGCCCGTGAGCCATGGCCGCTGAGCCTGCGCATCCGGAGCCTGTGGTCCGCAACGGGAGGGGCCACAACAGTGAGTAGGCCTGCGTCCAGGAAAAAAAAAAAAAAAAAAATGAACTGGGAGCTGGGAAGCTGTTGTCTCCTATAGTCACAGAAGGTCCCCACCAGTCTGCGTCATTCATTTTTATTGTCTGCCTGAAGGCGTTTGAGGTTATGATCGTTACTATTAATTTTTGTACATTTATTTTGCAATTGAACACAACACAAAAACTCTCTCATTAGTACTAATCATTTTTCTGTTAATTTTCTTTATTGATATTTCAAATAATTATATCATCATACAAAAAATTATAATTGTCTTTTCCAATATGTATACTTCTTTTTTCTTACCTTATTACACTTGCCTAAAACTTCCTAATAATTTTGAATAATGGTCGTGATAGCAGACATCTTTATATTATATTGGATTTTAGTAGGAATGCCCCTAGTGTTTGACTTCAAAGATGTATATTTTTATAGTTCTGTGATGTTCTGATTTTTTATTAATATAAGTAAAATGTGTTGAATTTGACTGAATGACTTTTTGGCATCTACTGTTATTATCCTGAGACTTTTCTCTGAATTCAGTATAAGACATTTTCTAGTGTCAAACCATTTGCATATTTTTATTATAAAGTCTAACAGTACCTAACAGTACCAGATTAGCCTTAATAATATGCCTCTTAGTCTAATTTCCTATTTTTTAAAAAAACTATTAGGAATTTTTCATCTGTTTTCACAAATGAGATTCATCCGTTGTAGTCTTCCTCTCTTCTCTTTTTGGTGCTCTATCAGATTTTTTTCTTAACATATACTTTATATAATATTCCTACTTCTGCCCATGCTTAATTTTTAAAAATTGCATTAACTGGTACATTCTTTAACTCTTAAAAATGTTAATTTTTCATTTATACATTTTCTTTATTTTCTATTTTAGATGTATTTTTTTTCCTAATTTTTATTTGAAACATGTTATATATACAGCATAGTGTACAACATGTATTTGTACAATTTAAAGGGTAATAATAAAGCAAACACCCATGAAGCTACCACTGGCCTAAGGAATATCAACAGAACTTCACCAACACCCCAAAGTTTCCAGGCATCCTTCTAATTGTTCCCCAAATGGAACCATTATCCTGAATTTTGAGTTAATGTAATCTCACTTTCTTGTTTATAGTTTTACTTCTGAGATTTGTATCCTTAATAATACAGTGTTTAGTTTGACTATTTTTGATCCTTACATGTATAGAATCATACTGTATTTTTATGAAATCCCTTTTGCCCCATATTATGAGTGTGAGTCCTCTGTGCCAAAGGTATAGCTGAAGCACACTTATTTTCCCTGCAGTATCTTCTTCCATTACACAAATGAATCATCTGTTCAGCTACCGAATGACATTTTTGCATTTAAGTTTCCAAAGCAGAAATCTGCTGCTTTTCAGTATAAATAGCCCGTTGGTTTTGCTTTCTACCTGGATGGCTATAGGCCTTTTTTCTTTATCTTTGACATTCAATGTTTGCTTAGAGTATACCTTCATGAGCCTTATTTTATTGAATTTGCCTGGCACTCCTCATAGTGGCCCCTTTATTTCTATATCTGGTAATTTCCCCCCATGTTCTCATCCTTAAAGAAGAAGGTCTGTGCTTGTCCAATATGGGAAAGGATAGATGTTCTGTTAGAGATTATGTGTCCCTTCAGCAAAGGAAACAAGTTTACATCTTCTTGACTTTAATCACCTTAGACATTTCATGGTGTGTGAGGGTGAGAGAGAGGTGGCCAAGGGCAGCCAGTCTCACCTCTGACTCAAGGGCTCCTTCTGTGGCCGCTGAGGCTGAGAAGGCAGCTGTATCTCTCCAACTAGCATGGTGGCCCGCACCAAGAGCAGACCTCATCAGTACCTCTGCTCCATTCTCATGCTTTATGTGCCGCGAACAAGCTTTGGGCCTACCTGCGGCCACCTGCCCCTCCTTGAGAACTCCAGCATCTGTCCTCTTCTCAAGGAGGTTGTGGGGTTCGAATCTGGCACCACCCTCCACAAATTCCTCATCTCATCTCTGGTCCATGTCACACTGAGGCACTGAGTGTCCTCTTCTGCCCCAGAAGTCACTTCATCTGGGAATTATGAAGGGACAGTGTTAAATTTATTGACTCAGACTGTCATTTTGGACTGGAAACACGACCTATTTCACTTGCATTGACTCTCAGGTTGAAAAGTGGGCCTGCTGTGCATCTATGAGGTCTCTCAGAGCCCGGTGGCGTGGAGGACAGAGATGGAGAGGCAGCTTCTGTGTTCCAGTCCACACTTTGAGAATATTGTACCCTATTCAGCAGGTTACTGCCTGAAGGCTGCCTGGGATTTAGTCACTCAGGAGATAAGCATTTGTCTCTAATGTTGCATTAGATAGCCTTTTCCTCAGTTTCTGGACAACAAAAAGGAGGACCGACCATATGCCAAGAATATTGTGGAAGGGAAAAATACACTGGATGGGAGGTTGTTAGACAATGTCCTTAATGCTCTTCATTTCCAGAAATTCTGTGCCTGGTGTTTTCATTTGCTGTTAAGGGGAATCCATCTCGCTAATCCTGAAATCCTGAGATATGTGCCTCCTTGTTCAATGTCACCTAAGGCTTCTTAGTCAGTGTGTGAAGGATGGGGCTGTCTTGGGATCACATAGATTTTTTTTTTTATTGTTTTAAGGACCTAACATATCAGAGATGCCTCCCCTTTGGGGAGATCTCATTATGGGCCTGAAGTCCCCTTAATACTCATGATGAAGTTAAAGTTTTCCCCTTTCTCCTGAGAAACAAATGGGAGTAGCGAACTGTGACTTTATTATTCTTAAGCAAGTTGCATTGAAATTTATATGCACCTTTCCAAAAGAAGATAAATTATACATATTACAAGAAGGGTGAAAACACAGTGATGATGGGTTTCTTTGTTCCTTGCTTGACACATAATGTATCTATCAGAGTAGACCTGTCTATTCAGCAGCTCTACGATGTCAGTGAGTTATGATTGAGAGTTTCCAGCTGATCATTCCTGCTGTTGGGAAGATAATTAAAAGGTGAGAACACTTCCCTTTGAGAGTTATCCTACGGTGCCCACAGGGCTTGGCTGTAGTTGGTTTGGGGGTCTTTTTCCTTGCAAGGCCAGGGTAGGGTAGAGTAGGGAAGGTAGTCTTTCAGAGAGTTCTCAGATTCTCGAAAAGAAAATCTCATCTTCAACCAAGATCTGGAAACTATACATATTACAGTCAAGTACTTCTTGGATTTTCTTGGATAGAGGAAAAAGGGGAAAGTAAAATAATTCTGATTTTTTAATGCCCATTAGAGTCCTGAAACTCACATCTTTTTGCCTTAAATGTCATCCAAGGGGGCCCAACTTGAAAAGGATTAGATAATCCTCTTTGTCTAATCTAAAGGAGGATTAGATCTGATCAATCTAATCTTATTGAATATAGACTTATACAGGATGCTAAGAGATAGAGACAGTCCAAAAACTTGACTCTCTCTTTCTAAATTTCCTTTTCCTTATTGAACACAATGCTAAGCAATATTCAGGCACTGCCCATGCCACTGCTGGCCCTGGACAGAAGGTGGGATTCTTCATCTGTCCAGATAATACCACAGCCCAGAGCTGGGTGCAGCAGGGGGCCCACAGCAAGGCCTCTGAGAGTAACCAGTGGGCTAGCGGGGAGGATGGAGCTAGTCTGACTCCCTTTTATAACTTCCCTAAGGGCAGGAAGTCTGGATCAGTGGTGTCAGACAATGGTAACTTCCTTGTTATTTAATGACTCTGTGCCTCAGTTTCCTCCTCTGTAAAATGATGATAAGAAGAAAATGTAGTTTTTAGGGATTTTGTGAGGATAAAATAAGTTAATGCTCTTAGAACAATTTCTGAGCCAGAGTGAGTACTTAATCAACACTAATAATTCATAATATTATTACCTTATTTGGATCATTGAGTAGTACATTGCTCCCTATTCTTTAATAGAACTGTTTAAAAATCAAACAACTTGATTACAAAATGAAGATGGACTTTGAATGGGAAATTTGCAGGTATATAGCCTGTTGTCTGGGTTGGGAACCTCAGAGCCTTATGTACTTTGCTTAAGAAAAACACACTACTGGCCAAGTCTCTAATCTGATACACTTCCCATGAGAAGGAACACTGTTACATAGTAATGACAGTGGATCTCAAGTCCATAACGGTTTCTTCCCAAGAGACTCCTGAAACACTCATTTTATAGCAAAGACGCCTTCCAGCAAGATTGACTATAAAAAGAATTCTCTCTCTGATCACATGGAAAAAATATCCTAATTGGTTTGACAAAAATGCTTAGTTAAGGAAGGAACAGATTATGTGCTTGTTTTATTCCACAATCGTAAGTTCTTTATTTTTTAAGAATTAATTAATTATTTTATTTATTTATTTTTGACTGCGCTGGGTCTTCGTTGCTGCCCGCGGGCTTTCTCTAGTTGCCATGAGCGGGGGCTATTCTTCGTTGCAGTACGCGGGCTTCTCCAGTTGCAGAGCATGGCCCACGGGCTTCAGTAGTTATGGCATGCAGGTTCAGTAGTTGTGGCTCGTGGGCTCCAGAGCACAGGCTCAGTAATTGTGGTGGACGGGCTTAAGTGCTCTGCGGCATGTGGGATCCCTGGACCAGGGATCAAACCCGTGCCCCCTGCATTGGCAGGCTGATTCTTAACCACTGCACCACCAGGGAAGTCCCTGTAAGCTCTTTAAGAGAAGCGGGCTGGGACTCCTATGTTGTAGCTCATAAAGAGTTAGTACAGGACCTTAAAATGTGGTAGGCACAGTAAATGCCGACATAAGCTGACCAGTTCTTTAGAGTACAAACAGAATTTTGAGAAACTTTTGAAAAGGGATGTGGAATTCTTTTTGAAAACAGAACATTATTTTAAAAATTAGCATATGAAGAGATAAAAAGAGAAGTGCCTAGATTAGGAGGAGGAGAGGAGCCACACTCTCTTGGCTCTGCCTCTCTGACATGGCCCCTTGGGGTGCCCTTAGTGCTTTGGGGGCACAATGGTAAAGCCCAGGTGATTCAAGGTGAGGTCCTGGAGCTAAGGCACCAAACGTATTGATTGCAAAGTCAGGACCATAACTCGAACTTTTAACTGTGCTGGGAAATTCCAAGATCTCCCCCTTGCTTTCTCTGTATGACAGACATTTCTCCTATTTTGATTTACATCTGCAACTGGGTAGAATTTAGCCGTGGGATCCTCATTTCCGGTAAGAGGAAGTTGAATGCAATACCACAATTTACCAGTAGATGTCACTATATGCCATATATTCTGTTTATGGTCTCCACCTGAATTTGACTTGAATTTCTTAATTGCGGGTCTGCAGACTCCTGGGAATCCCTGAATCTATTGAAGAAGGCAGATGGGGGAGCTGGGGGGGAGGGGCGACGACGTGGGACCGGATGACCAAAGAGAGCCATGAGAATTTAAAAATCTGTTTTAATCATGATGAAAAATTTTTTTAGTTATTTGACCAGATGTAAAGGCAAAACTCTTAGTTGAATTTTTTTTTTTTAAAGGAAAAAAACAGGCACTTCTTAAACTGAACTCCTAGGATGAGAAGTAGAGTTAGTGGGGCTCTGGGGAGCCCCCACTTGCTCTTCAGTCAGCAAAGCCTCCCTCTTTGCTTCACAGAGAGGGCTTCAAATGATTAAAGAGCATGAGACTTGAGGTTGAGAGAACTGGGTTTGAATTCTAGCTCTGTGGTTAGCTGTGTGACCTTGAGTATGTTAGCTAACCTCTTCTGGCCTCTGTTTCTTCAACTGCAATATAAATTGGACACTGGTCATACGGTGTTGTGAGGACGAAAGGTGAAAACACAAACATTACCTGTTATTATTAACTATGATTATTTCACTTGATAGAAATGTTTTTATAGCTAAAATCGTTTGAAAACTACAGACTAGTCCAAGCTTCCATTTAAAAAATGTGGGAACTGGGACTTAAGAGGCTAAATAGTTCTCTGAGTTTCACAATTTCATAACACAATATAATTATTTATGTAAAACAGGACATGCTGGTTTCTAATCTTTCCTCCCTACTCGGGGAAACTTGATATGTCACCATGTGAATTTATAAAACTGATGAAATGCAAAACAATTCTTCACTTAATGATCTATCATGCCAAATAGTTCAGTTTATTTTTAAATTTACTTTTCATTCTATTTGTTTGGCTTACAAAAGTAATCCAGAACAAGTCTGGCAAATTGAAACAAAGGATGTGCTTAACTAATGATTCTGTTAATGCAGTCAAAACATCATTTAATAAATAAATATAAATGGTTTCATAACTTTTCAGCCACAGATTTAATGCTTTGACTCAACTGATTTGGCAGGATTTTGGTTGGGAACTTTCACATTCACTGACTAGCTGTGGAGGCTGCCAAGTGGAGGCTTTAATGAAATGGGAATTCATGGATCTGTGGCCTTATGATATTCTTTGCTTTGATAATTATTAATTGAAAGAATAATTCAAAGTGTTGTGGATCTCTTCCTCACATGTATGTAAATTTCGTTTTACCTTCCTATGGAAATCCACCTTACACTAACATTTTACTTGTTTCTCAGAATTCCTAAGATTTCAAATAGTAATTTGCAAGGAAATGCAATTTTATTATGATAGAATCCCATTGCAACTCCACGTGCTCCATAATCCAGAGTCAGAGAAACCCCTGGATCATGGAACCAAACAGTTCAAGGACTGGTATGATGAGACTCATGATGTTCTGGCTACTTTGAAGGGTGCCCATGGTATTCAGGGAGAAGCAGAGAGGCCATTAGAGTCACGGTCACTGGTCCCTTAAAAAAAAGCAACTTGGGCTTCCTCGATGTCCTCTGGGGCCGCTGCCGACAGAGGGCGCAGGCGTGGGCGCCCCGGTGAAAAGGCCGGTTTGCGCACCTGTGCAGTTCGGGCTTCAGTCCTGAGGGGCCCGATTTAACCACTATAGGCACGGGAATCACAGTGTCTAGGGGCCGCGATATTTGCGGGGGTGGGGGAGCTCATGAACATGATTTGAATTTAATTTCTTTTGAAATCAAAATAAAAAATAAATATAATTACAATGAATATACAATAATGAATCCGGCCTAGATTACGTTTGTTTTTATACTGACAGTTGTGAAATATAATTTACAATTTTTTTTAACGGGACAAGGGGCCAACAAAGACCAAATTGCCTAGGGCCCACGAAAGTTGTAATGTAACCCTGAGTTATACTTCCAAATTCTGAGAGTCCTAAATTGACTGTTGGGTGAGAGGGAGAAAGTTGGAGGAGGAGAATCCCTGTCCGGAGGGCAAACACTGGCCTGGGGCCTGAGGTGGACATCGGGTGAAGAAGTCTGAGCCCATGTGGGCTCGGACTGACTGTAAAGGAGGTGGCGTGGGCGTCTACGAATTATTTTAAATGACAAAACTGGTCATACAAAGACCTTCCTGACCTCACAGCCAGGAGCTTCTAGCCTCTGACCTGCCTCCCAAATCTTCATAAATGGACCGTTTTACCCCTTGCTGTGGTCTCCAAAACGCCTTGCAATCTGTATGATCACACATCACACATCTGGACTGGTGGGCACAGGGTGGGGAACTGGACGTTTCCTCTCATACAGGCTGGGGGTGGGGGTGCGGAGAGGAGAACAGTGCTTCAGACAAACTAGTAGCTTGAATCGACTTTTCCCTCCTCGGGCAGTGACCGTTGGAGGAGCTCTGAGGTTTCCAAGCAGGTGTCTCTACCTGGACTTCAGAGGATACAGGAGACCACCTCCCGGGTGAATTGCAAGCCTTGCTGGTTGACGCAGAGGAACTCTTGGCGGCGGGCAAGAAGGGGAGGTTCTTCTTCCAGCCTTCCCTCTCCAGCCAGTGACACTGTGCTCTGACACTCCACGCCCTACTGCCTGGCATCCTGGGGGTGGTGCCTGTACCCTCTAGGCTGCCCGATCGGGGCTGGGGCCTTCGAGGGCGTTCCCCCAGGAGGGGAGGGGAGTGGGGCAGGGTGGTAGTGGGGGAAGCTTGCTTGGCTCCTGGGTGGGGAATGCAGTGCAGATTCTGCCCACCAGGTGGCGTTGGGCAGGCGCCAGCAGCCCCTCCCATCCCGGAAAACACTGTGAGCCTCGTGGGGTGTGGAGAACGAACAGGTCCATCCATCATGTCAGGATCCCAGGACTCGGTGATGGTTATTTGACCACCACTGAGGTCACCAAGGCGGCTCTCACCCTCTGGCCTCTCCTAGGTCCGTTCACTAGGCTGGCTCTGGTGGGAGGCAGGGGGAAGTGTTACTACCACATTCATTTCTGTGTTCATTTATGGTTTCATCTTTCAGCCTTTATGGAGCCAGGCCTGGGTACACAGATGAGTAACATATGGTCCCTGCCTTCAGGCAGCTCAAAGGTGGGGAAAAAAAAGCAAATAGACCATTGGCACACAGTGACAATTGCTGGACTAGAAGTCTGCCCAGCAGGGTGGCAGGAGTTGTGAGGTGTGTGCAGGGCAGAGCAGGGCAGGCCTGGCTGGGAAGGTGAGTCTCCCAGGGCAAGCAGGAGCAAGCCAAGTGAGGAGGGAAGGGCGTGAGTGGCCCTGATGCCATAGAACACAGGGTGCTGGGGCCTGCCTACGCTGCGTAAGGCTGAGCTTAGGGGACGGGATGGGGATTGAGGAGAACTAAGCATGCAGAGAGGCAGGGCTTCAGGCTCTGCCCAAGAGCCAGGCTCCCCCTGCTAACAGTGGGGGAGTTACTGCAAGATTTCCTCAAGGTAGCGACACAGTCAGGTTTGAATTATACAAAGACTGAGTCGGGAGAGGTGAGGGCACGGGAGCCGGAGACAGGGGAGCCTGTTAGGAGGCAATTCCAAGTAGGAAACAATAAGCTAAGAGAGTAGACTAGAAGCCCCCCTCTGCCTCTCAGTCACCTCGGACCCCTCCTGCACACACCCATCCTTCTCTCCCTTTTCTGATGCCCATAATCTTTAGTCTGGTTCACAAGCCCTGGGACCGTGAACTGGTCCTCAAATTGCTTCTGTTCCTCCCCCAGCAAAATGCAAATAGCCAACCTCCCAGGTGGGGCTGGGAAGGTGAGAGGGTTGGTGGGACCGCTGGTCGGGGAGCCACTCTCAGTGCAGCCCCCTGTACCATCCTAGTGCCAGGTGGACCAAGGGCCTGGGGACCTGGCATCAGCCTGTTCTGGGGGCGAGAGGAAGAGAACAGCAGACCCCAAAGTGACTGGACTCAGGTGTGCAAGCTTCCAGGAAGGGCAGGGACACCCTTGTCACTGAGGCTGCAGAGTCAGAGGCTGGGGGTGCGACTGGGGAGGGGGTTGAACAGCCAGGCGCCCGCACGCCCGCATCCTTTATTCTGTGTGGCATGGAATGTGCTTAGAGCTTTAATTACCTTAATCGCCACTCAGTGCCTGCTTCTCCCTTTTTCCAAGAAGGGCTGGCCCTCTGGTCCCTGCACTTCACTGGCCCCCAGGAAGGCTCCAGAGGATGGTAGTGAATGTCAGCCCTGGGTCGTTGTTTTCCCCACTCCAGACTCATTGGGGTTGATGGGGGTGGGCATCCTGCACAAGCAGGCCCAAGAGCTCAGGGTTCAGAGCAGCCGACAGGTGGGAGGAAGGGATCCACCCTTCTCAGGGACTAGGACCCTGGACTCTGTAGTTCTGGGCCTGATCCTGCCTCTGTTCTCAGCTGCGTGGCCTTGGATAAATCTATTCGCTTTTCTAGGAATTGCTTTTCTCCGCTACACAGTGAAGGAGTTGCACAAGAAATAGAACCCTGAAGGCCCTCACATTCTGTGGAAGTGCTGAAGTATTCTCTAGGGTTCTCCCATTCACCTTTCATCATTCCCGAGGCCCCTGCCTCTGGCGCCTCGCTTCTGTGCCAATGGTTTTGAGTTATGTGAGGCCTGTGGTGTTCTGTGAGTATGTTCCACAAAATGCATTCTCCTTCCCCTTTCCGTTCCAGGCTCAGAGACCACTTTCTGTTCCCCTGTTTCCTACGGGGTGAGGTGGGTTGTCATGGTGAGGGGCTGCTCCTCCTGGCCCGCCTGGGGGGTCTGGGGCCAGAGTCACTGGGCGGTTTGCATTTGACCCCCAGGAGCTGTTAAGGAGAAGATTAAGGAATCATATAACCTGGCCGTAGCTCCAAAAGCCTGGGAAATTGATTGCCAATTCCCAGCGCCGCCCACCTCCCCCCCCAACTCCCTCCCCACCCCGCCAAGACAAATGTCCTCCTTCCCAACACCACACCTTTTCCTTGGAGCTGAGCTCAAAGCGGTGACTTTCCCTGATTTTTTCCTGATTTCAAATACAGAGTAAGATTCCAGGCTTCCCTGGTGGCGCAGTAGTTGAGAGTCCGCCTGCTGATGCAGGGGACACGGGTTCGTGCCCTGGTCCGGGAAGATCCCACATGCTGTGGAGCGGCTGGGCCCGTGAGCCATGGCTGCTGAGCCTGCGCGTCCGGAGCCTGTGCTCCGCAACGGGAGAGGCCACAGCAGTGAGAGGCCCGCGTACCGCAAAAAAAAAAAAAAAAAAAAAAAAGATTCCAATCCTGTGTGGTCATTTTAAGGCCCGCGTGTGTGATGTGCTGCCAGGGATCTTCCGAGGAATATCGCTGCTGGCCTTTATCCAGCCTTGGGGGTGGGGTGGGAAGTCAGAGGTCACGGGCAGCAGGGAAGCAAGATTGGCTCAGTCGGGGAGACGCCAGCCCTATGGGGAAGACAGGAAAGGAGAGACGGGAGTTACCCCACATGTACCTGTGGTTTTCCCAAGAACAGGCCTCAGGCCTTCTCCACTACGGGACTGGCAATGTGGGGTTCAGCTGGCAGCCTGGGATGGGGGACGAGCCCTCTCCTGGGAGATGGAGCCTCTGTTCTAATCCTGGCTCTGCCACTTCCCCGCTCTGCGGCCTTGGGGAAGGAACCTGACCTTTCCGGGTTTCTTTCTGTGAGACGGAGATATGACCCATGTGTGGTTGTGAGTTCAAAGTGAGACCTTGCTCCCAAACCACACACTCGACTCTTAAAGGGCCAGTTACAGAGAATAACTGAGACGATCAACGAAAACCACCCAGCGCAGGATCTGGGATATGGCAGCTGCTCAACAAATGTTAATTCCCTCCCATGTGACTCAAATTTCAAACACAGCTTATTCCCAACTCCCCTCAGTTCCCTCCTCCTCCCCCACCCATGACCTCATACTCTCCCCTTCTGTACTTCCCAGCTGCCCAGCCCAGAAATTGGAGTCATTCTTTCCTCCTGCCCTGTTTCCCCTGGGTTCCCAAGTCCCATCTGCTCTGCCTCTAACTCAGATTGGTCCTTCTCAGCATCAGCGCTAACACCACCTCAACCCTGGTGGTCACAACCTCTCCTCTGGGTTAGGGCAAAGCCTTCCAGCAGAGCTCCCTGACTCCATTCCCTCCCAGGCTGCAATCCATCTTCCACGCGATCTGATTAAAGTACAAAGCGAGCATGTCACGCCTACCTCGACAGCCCCCTCACCTTTGGGATAATACACGAGCACACTAGCCCTGCATCCAAAGGTCCCATGTCAGGCTTGTCCGTTTCCCATAAGGGCTCTCATGCCTGGAGTCTTTGCACGCGCTGTTACTCCTGCCTAGCACATTTCTTTCTCTGCTTCTCATGATTAACCCTTATTTGTCCTTTAAGGCACAGCTCAAGTGTCCCCTCCTTCAGAGAGACTTTTGCGACTTATTCCTTCCCCATAGCTTGGGTTAGGACCTGCACCTCCAAGCTGTTATGGCATTTGGAGCTGAAAGTAACTGCTTGTCATAGAGCACTGAAATTGTCTCATTTGCCGTCTTTTCCTACTAGACTGTAAGCTCCATGAGTGAAAGTTCTGTTCGTATTCATTAGGTATTAAATACATATTTACCAGGAGCCTAACTTGGTAAGCCGGAAACAGAGTTAGGCACTCGAGATGCAAAGGTGAGGGGAAAATGGGCACCAGCTGTGCAGTCATGGCAATTAGAGTCTATGTTAACTGAAGAATCGCGCTATGATGGAGAGAAACACTACACTATGAGAGCTCCTAGGAGGTTTCTGTGTTAGTCGGGGTTCTCCAAGAAGCAGAACCAATAGGATGGATAGACAGATGATAGATAGATAAATGATAGAGATATAGGTGATTTTTAAAAATTTTCTTTTTTAGTTGAAGTATAGTTGATTTACAATAATGTGTTAGTTTTTGGTGTACAGCAAAGTGATTCAGTTTTATATATATATATATATATATAAAAAATACATATATTAAAGATCCTTTTCCATTATAGGTTATTACAAGATAATGAATATAGCTCCCTGTGCTGTAGGACCTTGTTGTTTGACTATTTTATATATAGTATGGGACTTTCCTGGTGGTCCAGTGGCTAAGACTTCACGCTCCCACTACAGGGGGCCCAGGTTCGATCCCTTGTCAGGGAACTAGCTCCCACATGCCGCAACTAAGAGTTCGCCTGCTGCAACTAAAGATCCCGCATGCTGCAACGAAGATCCCGCACCTGGCAACAAAGGTCTGCGTTCTGCAACTAAGACCCGGTGCAGCCAAATAGACAAATAAATAAAAATAAATATGTATGCAGTAGTGTGTATCTGTTAATCCCAAGCTCTTAATTTAGCCCCCTGCCCCTTGATATTTGGTCTTCATTCCTGTACCTGGCATGCAGCTTCTAAAACCCTTGGACTTGCCTGTGATAAGAAAGATAAAGGTGTCTTTTGTTAATGAGACAAAGCCCCTAGGTGACCTATGGATGGGGCCTGGTTGCCTTCCAGTTCCACCTCCTGACCCCCAGGGAGGGGAGGGGGAGGGAGGCTGAGTTCAATCAATGGCCAATGATTTAATCAATCATGACTATGTAATGAAGCCTCCATAAAACCCCAAAAGTACTGGGTTCTGAGAACTTCCAGCTTGGTGAACACATGGAGGTTTGGGGAGAGTGTCATGCTCCATTCATGGAGAGGGCATAGAGCTTCTATACTTTCCTCATGCTTTGCCTTACACATCTCTTCAGGCTGTTTCTGAGTTATATTCTTTATAATAAACTGGTAATCTAGTAAGTAAAATGTTTGAGTTCTGTGGAGCACTCTATCAAATTAATTGAGCCTGAGGAAGGAGTTGTGGGAACGTCTGATCTATAGCTGGTTGACCAGAAGCACAGGTGACAATCTGGACTTGCAGTTGGTACCTGCAATGTGTGTGTGTGTGTGTGTGTGTTGTGGGGGACAGTCTTGTGAGACTGAGCCCTTGACCTGTGGGATCTGATGCTGTCTCTGAGTAGATAATGTCAGAATAAATCGCTTGGTGTTATGGAGAAAACCACACACGTTGGAAGTGGTGTTAGAATTGTAATATAGATAGAGATATAGACATTTAAATATATATGTAGACAGAGCTTTATTATCGGGAACTGGCTCATGGGATTATGGAGGCTGGCAAGTCCAAAACTGCAGTGTGGGCTGGAAGGCTAGAGACCAAGGAGAGCCGATTGTGCAGTTCCAGTCTCAAGGTTGGCAGGTGGAGAGCCAATGTACGGGTGAAGTCTGCAGACAGATTCCTGGAGAATTCTCTCTGGTTTGGAGAGGCTGGTCTTTTTGTTCTATTCAGGCCTTCAGCTGATTATATGAGGCTTACCTACATAATGGAGGGCAATCTGCTTTACCTAGAATTCACCAATTTAAATGTTAATCTCATCCAAAAACAGCCTCCAAATTGACACATAAAATTACCATCACTGCACCCTTGCTCTAATCTGGGAGGTCAGGAAAGCTTCCTTGGACAGAAGAGCAATAATCTAAAGGGTAGGACAGGGCACATAAATAAGGTGTGTGTGGGGGGCAGGGGAGTTTGAAGAGGAGGAGAGAGCATGTCAGGCAGAGAAGACAGCCTGTGTAAAGGTCCTGTGTCAGAGGGAGCATGGCGTTTCGGGGGATCTGATAGAAGACCCATGTGGCCAGGAGGAACAGACCAAGGGAGCCTGGCGTGAGCCTTGTCTGGATAGGTGGAGAAGGGATGACCTTGTGGGGTCTGGAGGTCATACTAAGAGTTTTGGTTCATACTGCAAGAGCATTGGGAGGCTATTGAAATGTTAATCAAGTAGATAATATGATCAGATCTGCATGGTGATAGATGTCCTCTGGCTGCAATGTAGAAAATTCAACAAGGGCAAGCAAAGGTGGCCATGGGGAGACTGGGTTAGCACTTATCCTGTTGGGGTCACTGCTAGCTGAAGCAGGGCGGTGGCAGCGATGAGAAGCAGGTGGCTCTGAGCAGTGTCTGGGAGGCAAGTGTGCAAGAACCTGGTGATAGACTGGGGTGAGGTGAGGAGTGGCTAAAGCTGCCTGGGGTTAGGACTTGGTCTCCTGTCCTGTGTTCCCAGTGGCAGCCGTGGCGTCTGGCACAGAGCAAGTGTTCAGTTCAATAAATAATAGCTTGTGTTGCTCTTCCCTTTTGGTTTCTGCCACTGATGACCTCACAGATTATTGTGAGGAACAAATGTGTTAATGGTTGTGAAACCAATTCACAAACTGGCAAGGGTTGACCCATGTGTGGTGGTTATTTCCCATAGATGAGCAGGGGAGCCTGGAGGCCTGTTTCCTCTGCTGCGTTGTGGAGACGTCTCTCAGGCCATACATGGTATTCCTTAGGGTCTCAATACTTCCTCTCCTGGGTACATCTGGGTATGTTTAGGCCTCACTTAGAGCAGATTAGAGCTGCAAGGGCCAAACATTCATTCGTCAATCACCAAAGGAGAGTGTAGTGTGGGCCAGCCAAGCTCTGCATTGTCCTAAGAACCCAGCTTCCATCTCCCACTGGGCCGCTACATGTATTTGGTGGTGAGATCCTAAGATGCTGACCTCAAACTTTTCTTCTGGTTTGGAGAAGCTACCCGAATTCTACTGGATATAAGGAGAAGGTGGCAAAGGAAAATTGGGGGAGGGGTGGGTAAGGTGGTAGGGCTGGTTGGACATCCACTACTGATTTGCCCAGGATTTGGCTCTGCTAGAAGGTATGGGCCATTCAAGTTCTGTTGCTGACTCACTGCAACACCCCTCAAGACTGTGAGCACAGGAAAGAAAGGAAAGCAAGGGAAGGGGAAAGACTCCTTCCTCTTCTCTGTGGCTTTCCCTGTTCATCCAATCAGTATGGACATCTCTGACATCACTGATGACGGTCCCACATGTCCTCAAGGATCAACACTCAGGGGTCTGTTATGCCAAAGGATCCAGGTGACTCAAGCAGAACCAGATCTGGAGGTGCGAGGGATTTGCTGGGGATAGAGTGATGAAGAAAGACCCATCCAAAGCTATGGACTCTCAAGGATTGGGATGGAAGCATGTGTGACCTCCCCACTGAGTCCTTGGCATTTGGGTGCTGGGGTGTTGTGGAACGTGGAGGAGAGGACCAGGTCACAACTCTCCCAGGGAGATCCCATCTACCTCTTCTTCTGGCATAAAGGAATCTCCATTCCACCTCTATCTTCCTGTCACTTAGAGGAAAGGGGTCAAAACGGTGGGCATGGGGCCAAGTTTCAAGCTTAATCTCTACTGCCAAGTAAAACCATTCAGTCTAGATTTTCTAAGACAGCCCCAAGTTCAACTATCCTTTTCCAGGGGCCTCTTTATGACTGTAACTCAGATGAGGGGCCTAAAGAAATTGTATGTACCTGATTGGGACCAGAAACCATGGTCATAGCACAGAAGTACAGGGCCGCCATCAGGCCCAGAATCATCTGCTGGGACATTTACATGGAGAACTGGACACCCCAAATGTTATGGGAGATCAGGCCTCAGAAAATACTCCCTAGATTGGGTTGGGGGCAGAGAGGGAAGGCTCCTTTTGGGGTCCAGCTGCTGACTACCAGAGCAGTGTCCTATAGAGCCATACTGGAGCCTGGAGCCCAAAGGGAAAATTAATAATACTGATCCTGTCTCCAAATTTTGATATGTGGTTCACAATGGGTTGGGGGGCATTGATATAAGATTTTTAAAATTATTGCATTAAAATATTATTTATCTTGACTACTGAGTTTTTCGGCAGTTCCTTAAATTTGACAATACCTAAGGTGATGTCTCACTCACCCTACCCAGTCCTGGAGAGTCCCAAAGCCAGAGAAATTTACAGCCAGTGTCCCTGAAAGGGAGGCACACAGCTCTCCCAATTAAATGGAGATTCCCCAGAAAGACTGGAGGGTAATTGACGGTGTCTGCAATAGCACTGCTTCTTCACGGAAAGAGAATGAACCCATATTCAAAGCTAGGAAAGAGTGAAAACAGTATAAGCCCCCCCCATCTCTGTCACACAGACTTGAAGACCCAAACCGTGAGAGAGGCACGCTTTAAAAGTAGAGTTACTCTATCAAAAGCTATAAACAGAGTAATATTATTATCATTTCTCACTATTCTACTCTATTTCCATTTTTTCTTTTTAGCAGATAGATCTTTTTTCCCAGCAGATTTTTTTAAACTTCTTGTATTGCATTTTTTTAGTTACTAATTAAATTACTTTGGGTTCCTTGAACAGAGGCATCATTTCACAAATGTTCTGCTGGGATGATAGGGAAAAGTCTGCCTAGAATGAAAAAAAGAAAAAAAAACTGTTCGTGATCCACAAAGGGAATAATCCACATTATCAACTGGAATTAATTGAGACTTGATTGGAACCATCTTAATGAAGTAAATTCTCTGAATCTAGGAACCTGGTATAAATCTCTTCCAGGCCTAGTGTTATTAATAATGTTGGGCACCCAGTCCTCCTGGTCCTGTGGCCACTGGCTTCTGCCTCCGATGAAGGTGGGAAGGTTTTGCATTATCATCATTTATGTATTGAATACTTTCCATGCAGAATGTATTGAATATAAAAACTGCGTATGACCCTGAGTTATTCACAATCTTTTTTCAGACAGGCAATGCAGCTAGTGATATAGGTGGGCCAGATTTATGTGCCCTTGGGTTAGTATTTCAAGTTGGCACATGCCTTACTAATCACGTCCTAGCTGGACCCTGAAGCTGTTGAGCTCGCTTCTTAGACCGTTCCAATATCCACACACCTCTCCCATCATCGACATGCCTTCCAGACTCCTCTCTGTTCTTGGGCTTTCTCCTCTGTGATGGGAGTCTGTGATCTTCAGTTGCCCATCCACCCTGACCCCTGAGGCCTCAGCCCTTCTCATCCAGCTGACCAGGGCTGCCAAAGCTGTGCAGTTGGACTCTTGCTCCTTTCTTTAAGGAAATCCCATGCTGTTTGGGGCTAAATAGTACCCAGACCTAGGACTAAGTGCTAATTCTTCCAACTCAATGATATTCACATCCTCTCCCCGCTTTAATGATGAGGACATCCCAATGAGAACCTCCTGCATCTATGGACCTTAGTGTAATCTCTCCTACTAATTAACTACACTTTTTATCTTACACTTATTTTCTTTTAAATTCACAATAAATGGAGGAGTTAATTAATTACATCTGCATATTTTGAGGACACACTTTGAGATTCCAGGTTGCTATGAATTTTGGGGACACTATTCAACTCACTGTGCCCTCCCCCAGATATGATATCATCTACATATTTGATCTCAGCCTAACAGTCTATTGTTCCTTAGGTACTTTATGTAGACAAATGGCTGACATAAATATTTTTTAAAAACTGAAAATCAAGACTGATAGATTTTATCAAATTTTATCTCTGGTTAAAATTCATGGGCCATGAATCTGGTCAAATGTCTACAAGTCTGATTGAACACTGCTGAGAGGCAACCCATGGTATAAATCCAGGAAATGCATGGTGTAAATCCAGGACAGTCTTCATCCACATTTTGAACTTAAGGATCAGTGTTGCACATTAGTTCGTGGTTGCTAATTTTTATTTCACCTTTGCCTGTCCACATCTTTGAAATACATATTTTATACTGTAATGATAGCTATTTATTTATTTGAAAAATAAATTTATTTTATTTATTTATTTTTGTCTGTTTTGGGTCTTTGTTGTTGTGCACAGGCTTTCTCTAGTTGCAGTGAGCGGGGGCTACTCTTGGTTGAGGTGCGCGGGCTTCTCATTGTGGTGGCTTCTCTTGTTGAGGAGCACAGGCTCTAGGTGTGTGGGCTTCAGTAGTTGTGGCACGTGGGCTCAGTAGTTGTGGCTCGTAGCCTCAGTAGTTGTGGTGCACGGGCTTAGTTGCTCCGTGGCATGTGGGATTCCCGGACCAGGGCTCGAACCCATGTCCCTTGCATTGGCAAGAGGATTCTCAACCACTGTGCCACCAGGGAAGCCCATGATAGGTATTTATAAATCTGTTTTCCCCTTAAATGTATTGGTGAGCATTGGGGGTAAAGGAAGCTAAGATGAAGTGAAAGGTATTTACATTTGATAAGTAAAATTTTGTAACAAGAGGATATTTTTGCTACATTTTTATTATTGAGTTTTGTAACCTCATAAAATAAGGATATTAACTCTTTGTTGGTTAATATGTTGCAGGCATTTTGTCCTAATTTGTCACTTGCATTTACTTTTAGCTATGGTGTTTTGGGACCAAGAGATGCTTTAAATTTTCATGCAGTCAGATTTGTCTGTCTTTTCCTTTATGGATTCTACATTTGATGTTATAGTTTAAAAGAAGTTTCAAAACCATGATTTTGAGTTTTTGTCTAGTCCTTTTATGATTTCATTTTTTAAAATGTTCAATTCTTTATTCCTTTTGGAATTTATTTTGATATAAGGAATGAGGTGGAGCTTTAGTTTAACTTTTCTCCTAAAGGCTAGCCAAATATCTCAACACCCTTTATCAGATAATCCACCTTTCTCTATTGATTGTAAGTGCCACCTCGACATTATACTAGATTATATTAAATGCTCACGTGTATGTTGGTCTGTGCTTTGCTGCCAGAGACACCCCAATATCCCTTTTCCCCTTCATCTTTAGTAATAAAACTTTCTAATTTAGCTGGACACCTGATTCCCCTAAATCAAAACTATGTTTCCCAGCATCCTTTCCTGATAGGTGTGGTCAGGTGGCTATGTTCTGGTCATTGATATATAAGGGGAATTTTGTTTGTAAATTTCAGGATGTGTCCTGAATGAAAAGGGCCATGCCCTTCTTTAGATCTTTTCCTGCTTTCTGACAACTGTAATGTAAATGTGATGACAAGCACTCTGGCAGCCATTTTGGACCATAAGTAGAAGTTACTTGTTGAGCATTATTGCAAAATAGGAGGAGTCTTGGTGTCTGAAGGGGTCTTGATGACTTTCTATCAGCTGTGGATTGCTTATCTTTAGATTTCTAATAAACGAGAGAAGAATAAACTTCTATTTTGTATAAATCATTGTTACGTTGTTTTTATTGGTCATTGCAGTTGAACCTAATTCTAACTGACGGAACTTTTCATTAGATTCCACTGGTATCTGCATATTCATGTAACAAGGCTATGAAATTAGATTTTAACACTGTAACATATTTTAATATGTGACAACGCATATACCTCTCAAAATGTTATGTTAATTATTCTCATCTGTTATTCTTCTTCATACATTTTATGATAAATCAGTCAGTTTGCACACAAAAAATTCATTTGGGATTTTGATTAAAATTGCATTAAATTTGTAAGTTAATATAAAATCACTGACATTTTCACAATACTGCATTTTACCATCCAGGAATATGGTACATCTCTCTCAAAGCTTTTATTATATTCCTCAATATAATTTTTCCTTATATCAGTTCATATACTTTTTTAAAAATAAATTTATTTACTTATTTATTTTTGGCTGCATTGGGTCTTTGTTGCTGCATGTGGGCTTTCTTTTTAGTTGCAGCGAGTGGGGGCTACTCTTTATTGCAGTGCTCAGGCCTCTCATTAAGGTGGTTTCTTTTGTTGAGGAGCATGGACCCTAGGTCTGCGGGATTCAGTAGTTGTGGCACATGGGCTCAGTAGTTGTGGCTCGCAGGCTCAGTAGTTGTGGCACATGGGCTTAGCTGCTCCGCGCATGTGCAATCTTCCCGGACCGGGGCTCGAACCCATGTCCCCTGCACTGGCAGGCGGATTCTTAACCACTATGCCACCAGGGAAGCCCCAGCAAAGACTAAGAACCTGGTGAAGTCCAGGAGTTACAGCAAGAGGTAACCAGGAGAAATACAAGGTCCCCTGAGAATATTATTTAATTGGAAGTGAAATCGTGTAACTAAGAGATTGGGACTTGAACCCATAGTCTTTTTTTTTTAATTTTATTTATTTTATTTTTGGCTGTGTTGGGTCTTTGTTGCTGCACAGGCTTTTCTCTGGTTGTGGTGAGTGGGGGCTACTCTTCGTTGCAGTGCGCGGGCTTCTCATTGCGGTGGCTTCTTTTGTTGTGGAGCATGGGCTCTAGGCACGCGGGCTTCAGTAGTTGTGGCTCGTGGGCTCTAGAGTGGAGGCTCAGTAGTTGTGGCACATGGGCTTAGTTGCTCTGCGGCATGTGGGATCTTCCCGGACCAGGGTTCAAACCCATGTCCCCTGCATTGGCAGGCAGATTCTTAACCACTGCACCACCAGGGAAGCCTGAACCCATGGTCTTTTAACTGAGATCACACGTCTGGTCTCAGGACTTAGTGAAGCTCAGGTTTTTGATGTCTCATCACAGAAAGAATTCGGTGAGAGGCAAAGTGATAGGTAAGAAGTGGATTTATTTAGAGAGAAACACACTCCACAGACAGAGTATGCACCATCTCAGAAGGCAAGAGCGGCCCCAGGGTACAGGGTTGTCAGTTTTTATAGGGGTGAGTAATTTCGCAGGCTAATGAGTGGGAGGAGTATTCCAGCTATTTTGGGGTAGGGGAGGAGGTTTCTGGGAATTGGGCCACTGCAGACTTTTTGATCTTTGATGGTCGGCCTTGGAACTGCCAAGGTGCCTGTGGGTATGTTACACTGAGTGCATACTGAGGCTCAAGGTCTAGTGGAAGTCAACTTGGACCATCTTGGACATATTTGGTTCTAATCAGTTTACCTTATGTCCTTGGGCTATGTCATTCTTATAAAGATTGTGCCCTGTCCCCTTCCCTCCTGTTTCAGAGGGACCCTGGATTTTCTACATGGGATGGAGGACCAAACTGTTTTCTTTGAATTGTAGAGAAAGGTAATCCAAGAAGACTGATGACTTCAAGATATTCTGGTTGCAGAAATCTAGGTTACAACTATACTTCATTACCTTATTTTGTGGTTCATTTTCATTTATTTTTTGGTTGATATTAAGAGACTAAATATACAAACGGGGACTTCCCTGGTGGTGCAGTGGTTAAGAATCCGCCTGCCAATGCAGGGATCTTCCTGGTCTGAAAAGATCCCACATGCCATGGAGCAACTAAGCCTGTGCCCCACAACTACTGAAGCCTGCGCACCTTAGAGCCTGTTCACCACAACTAGTGAGCCCATGTGCTGCAACTACTGAAGCCCACGCACCTAGCTCCCGTGCTCTGCAACAAGAGAAGCCACCGCAATGAGAAGCCTGCGCACCACAATGAGGAGTAGCCTCCACTCACCGCAACTAGAGAAAGCCCATGTGCAGCAACGAAGATCTGAAGCAGCCAAAAAAAAAAGGGAAAGAAAAGAAAAAAAATATACAAATGGAAATGGTCAGACCATAGATGACCATAACACTCTGACCCATAACCTTTGTAGCAACCAACCTGGAAAGTCAAGCCAGACTGAAGCAGTCAGACCAGAAAAGTCAGGACTTGGTCAATGGTGGCCAGTTCCCCAAATTTTTGCTCCTGATTCTGTAACTGAGCAGGACCCTGTGGGGCCCCTTGGCACAAAAGCCTTTCTGTGTCCCTGTTTCTTTTTTGTAGGAGATAGGCTTCATTCAGCCTCCATGACCTTCTCTGAGTTTCAAAGGCAGGTTCAAAGAGTTACTAATCAGGGAAGGGAGGGGATGCAGAGACAAGGGAGGAGCAGACAAGAAACAATAGTGCAGCCTTGGGGCAGGGTCCCGGTTCTGCCTCAAGGGAGATACATAACAATACCTTTGAGCTGTTTTGCAGATACTGAAACCCCCACCTGCTAGAAGAAGTTAACTGTCTGCTGCCCACTAGCATGAGACCCCAGACCGGTTGGAACCAGGTTGATGATGCTGGCTCCCAATTACCTCACCACCAACCAATCAGAAGAATGTCCACAAGCTGATCATGCTCTCCTCTTTGAACCATTACTATAAAACTCCTCACTACACCCTCCAGGTCAGTTTTGAGGGCATTATTAATTAGCCCACTGTGACCCCCTTTGCCTGGCAAACAATAAAGTTATTCTTTTCTGCTTCACCAAAACTCTGTCTCCAAGGTTCAGTTTGGTACCAGTGTACAGAGGTGGAATTTCGGCTACAATTCCAGCTCGGGACCAACCAGAGAAAGTCAAATATGCTCCCCAAATCAATCACATAGGATGAATCTAGTTAGCCTGGCTTCAGTGTCCCCATGCCAACAACCTCCTATCTGAGCATACTTGAAACCTCCCCTCTCTCGTTTTTGTTTTTTTATTTTTTTCACTGTAAAGCTTTCCTGCTTGCATTTGAGTTCCACCAAACCCAAGTGAATGTGACTGACTCCCCCGCTAAACCAAGCTCTAAATAAATAGCCTCCAATTTGTTCATTTGGGTGGTCTTTATTTTCACAATATTCTTGGGTTTTACAGGTCGGCAACTATGTGAACTGCAACAAAGACTTCTCTCTTTCTGATAGCTATACATTTGTATCTTTTTTCTGTCCTATTGCATAGAGTTGCAACAAAGTCATATAACAATGACAATAGCAATTATCGTTATCTTACTCCTTTATTGGGAAAGTCTCTAATGTTTTGCCTTTATATAACAACATTGTCTAGTGGTTTGAAATGGATATTCCCTCTTCTATTAAATAAATATATTTTCATCTCCAGTCTATTTAGGTTTTCCTCTTTTAATATCAGAAAATGATGTTTTTACTGTATTGAGTTAATCTTTTTATTTTTCTCCTTATGGGTAATAACATATTAATAGATATTCTAATTTTAGTCCTTGTAGTCTTATAAAAATAAACCTACTTGATCACAGTGCATTATTCTTTTAACACACTGCTGCGTTTAATTGGCTAATATTTTATTCAGGATTTTTGCATCTATATTCATAAATCAAGTTAGTCTGTAATTTTCTCTTTTTGGTGCTATTTTAGTCAGATTTTTGACTTGAAATCTAGTTCATCTACTATTAATATGGTAGATATTTTTTGTTAGCATGAACAACTGGCTGTTGGTTTGAAATATGTGTTTTTTTGTCATGTTAAAAGATTACATCTAGACCTACCACATTTGGAGGATGGATTCTTTGGCAATGATTTCCAATTTGTTCCATGTTTGTTAGTCTTTTCAGACCTTCTACATTCTCTTGAGTCAATTTTGATAATTTTTAGTTTCCCATACATTTACCATTTCATGAAGATTTTCAAATAAGTTGGCATGAAGTTTTATATAGATTTTTAAAAAAATTTAGTCTCTCTATGTGTGATTATAATATTTAGTTTTGATCTGTGGCTATAAAATATCATTTTTAATTTGGTGTCATTTTTTCTCCCTCTATGGGTACAAGACTTTGTTTGTTTTGGATATTTATTCAATGTACAGTTTAGGTTTCCCTTTGAGAAGGATTTGAGTTCAAGGAGTTTATTCAGTTTATTTGGTTGATGCAAGAGAACACTAGAGGGGAGCAGGGAGGTGACCCAGGGGAAGGAAGTCAGCCAATAAAGGATGAGTTTTCAGCCAGCCACTGCTGTGGGGACGGGAACGTGATCCTGGGGAATTCGGGAATAAAGGCATGCCTCAGGGGGATCCCCGCCGGAGGTGCGGTGGCGTGGAGGTATTTACACACACAGCTCCTGACCGTTATTGGTTGAGGGTTACTGTGTGTAGAAATGGGGTGGGTTGTGAGTGTCAGGGTGTTCATTCCCTGGCACTTAAGCCTGTCTTGGGCACAAGCAGAAAGGCCTCCCACAGTCTTAGAAAAAGCTGTCATACAGGGGGCTTCCCTGGTGGCGCAGTGGTTGAGAGTCCACTTGCCAATGCAGGCACACGGGTTCGTGCCCCGGTCTGGGAAGATCCCACGTGCAGCAGAGCGGCTAGGCCCATGAGCCATGGCCGCTGAGCCTGTGCGTCCAGAGCCTGTGCTCTGCAACGGGAGAGGCCACAACAGTGAGAGGCCCGCGTACAGCAAAAAAAAAAAAAAAAAAAAAAATCTGTCATACAAAGGGATGCAGATACTGACACTGGAATTCCTTTGGAAGACACAAAAGTGATGATGCCCTGGGCATTGGGACAGGCACAACAGCTTCTGCTCTGTACACCCTCTGGGGCTTATTTATCAATTCTGTTCTTTCATAGGTTTCTAATTAATTTCATCATTTGGCTTTATTAATTTATTTCTTCTGTTTTTTATCTTATTTTATTTATTTATTTTTAGCTGTGCCATTTAGCTTATGGGATCTTAGTTCCCCAACCAGGGATTGAACCTGTGCCCTCGGCAGTGAAAGCATGGAGTCCTAACCATTGGAGAGCCAGGGAATTCCCTATTTCTTCTGTTTTTTAAACTTTAATGTTCTTCTTTTTAACTTCTTGCATTATGTGCTTACTTCATATATTTTTACTTTCTTATTTGATAATATTAATAAAAGCCTTTCAGATTGGTTATGAGGAATAATTGAGAAGCTACATGTAAAAGTGTTTAGTGCAGTGTCTGTCACATAGTAAGTGCTCAACAAATGTTAATTACTATTTTTATTGGCTACTTTGAAGTAGCCTCTGATTACAGATTTGGCTGTCTCGTCTTGGTGTTAATATGTGGTATTGCTATTATCATTATTTTTGAAGCGTTCTTTAAATTGTGGTTTAGGTTTCCTCTTTGATCCATGGATTATTTTGAAAATTTTTTCCATACCAAGTAGTCAGACATTCTTTTGGTTACAGATCTTTCCAATTTCTAGTTTTATTGTATGTGGTAAAGGGTATAGCCATGTGTAATTTCTGGGTTTGGAATTTTGTTAGAGTTTTTTGGTGGTTTAATACACATCCATTTTTTAAAATATCTTTACTAGAGTATAATTGCTTTACAATGTTGTGTTAGTTTCTGCTGTACAACAAAGTGAATCAGCTATATGTATACATATATCCCCATATCCTCTCCCTCTTGAGCCTCCCTCTCACCTTCCCTATCCCACCCGTCTAGGTTGTCACAAAGCATCGAGCTGATCTCCCTGTGCTATGCAGCAGCTTCCCACTAGCCATCCATTTTACATTTGGTAGTGTATATATGTCAACGCTACTCTCTCACTTCGTCCCGGCTTCCCCTTCCCCTGCTGTGTCCTCAAGTCCATTCTCTACATTTGCGTCTTTATTCCTGCCCTGCCACTAGGATCATAAGTTCCGTTTTTCTTAGATTCCATACATGTGCGTTAGCATATGGTATTTGTTTTTCTCTTTCTGACTTACTTCACTCTGTATGACAGACACTAGGTCCATCCACCTCATTACAAATAACTCAATTTCATTCCTTTTTATGGCTGTGTAATATTCCATTGTATATATGTGCCACATCTTCTTTATCCATTCATCTGTCGATGGACATTTAGGTTACTTCCATGTCCTGGCTATTGTAAATAATGCTGCAGTGAACATTGGGGTACATGTATCTTTTTGAATTATGGTTTTCTCAGGGTATATGCCCAGTAGTGGGATTGCTGGGTCGTATGGTAGTTCTATTTTTAGATTTTAAGGAACCTCCATACTGTTCTCCATAGTGGCTGTATCAATTTACCTTCCCACAAACAGTGCAGGAGGGTTCCCTTTTCTCCACACCCTCTCCAGCACACAATCCTTTTTTTAAATTTTTTTTTTTTTGGTGGTACGTGGGCCTCTCACTGTTGTGGCCTCTCCCGTTGCGGAGCACAGGCTCCGGACGCGCAGGCTCGGCGGCCATGGCTCACGGGCCCAGCCGCTCCGCGGCATGTGGGATCTTCCCGGACCGGGGCACGAACCCGCGTCCCCTGCATCGGCAGGCGGACTCTCAACCACTGCGCCACCAGGGAAGCCCCACAATCCATTTTTTAAAATATTCTGTAGACACTGAAAAAGAGAGTGTATTCTCTTTTATTTTTTTCATATTTGCTAAATGTATCTCAGCAATGCGTTTTGTCAGAGGTTCGACATCTTTATGTTTGTTTACTTGATCAGTTAAGAACTGACAAAGTCTCCACAGCAATTGTTTTTCAGTCATTTTCCTCTTATTATTCAGAAACTAAAGGTTTATGACAAACATATCTTCATTCCAGATCTTGGTCTTCGTTAATTATTTTTTATTTTGTTTAATAGTTTAGGACGATAATTTTCCTTTTCTAAATATATCTTTTCCCATCTTTTTATTTTTAAACATACCGAGTCACTTTGTTTTGGATGTGCCTCTTGTGGACAATATATAGTTGGATCAAATATAAGAATCTTTGTCACTTCAAAGGGAAATATAACTTATTTGGATATATCATGTCACAACTAATGTGTTTGACTTCCTGATGAATTTATCTGGATCCCTTATTGAGGTATAATAAGAAAAAACTATTTGATGTTTGTCCCTGATTCCTGGCAGAGACCTAAAACCCATGGAATTTCCCAAGTGATAGAGGTGATAAGAGCATCTTCCCATAATCATAAGGGGCCCCTTTCAACTAAGTTCATGCTAATAATGTGACTCCTGGCCAGCCCCTAGATAGCTTCAGGATGGGGGTTGATGCCAGAAAGAACAAGGCAGGATTAAACACTTGGAACTTTCAGCCCCACTCTGCCCCCTCTCACCGTCTTCCACCCAACCTCCTGGGAGGGAAGAAGGGTTAAAGTTGAGTTAATTACCAATGGCCAGTGATTAATCAATCATGTCTGTATAATAAAACCTCCACAAAAACCCTTAATTACATGGTTCAGGGAGCTGCCCAGTTGGCAAACACAACCAGAGAAGGTGGCACATTCCAAATCCATGGGGACAGAGGCTCCTGTACTCGGGAATCTTCTGGACTCATCCTACGTATCCCCTCAGCTGACTGTTCATTTGTGTGCTTTATAAAGATAAAAGATAAAATGAAACATTTTATAAGTTTTAAGAGTTTGAGCAAAAAAATCCATTGGAATGGGGCAATGCCAAACCGGAAGAGGTCAGGTGCTTTCCGCCTGTAGGAGCTCAGGGAGTGACTTAGAGGAGGTGCCAAAGAAAGGGAATTATTTGATTGGCTGTAGCTTAAAGCCTGATTGGCTGTTTGTGATCGGGTGTCCTTAAGCTTTCATTTCATAACCTGAAGGCATTTCCAGGCTTAGGTTTTGGTTTGTTTACATAGCCTGCCATGACATTAGAGCCATCTCAGTCTGATGACCTCCTTGTTTGATTAATTCAACATAAACTGTAATAATAAATGTAGATTTTTCCTGAGTTCTGTGAGTTGTTCTAGCCAATCATGGAACCTGGTGGGAATGGGGGTGGGTTGTGGGAACCCCTGACTTTGTGGTCAGGTTGGACAGACGTGTTGGACAGACCCCAGTCTTGAGGCTGGTGTTTCAGGGACTGAGGCCTGAAACCTGAGGAGTCTGCATGGGCTCTGTGTACTTAGTGTCAGAAATGAATTGTGGGGCAACCAGCTGGCATCAGAGAATCAGCGATTTGGTTGGTGTGAGAAAAAAACCTCATGCTTGGCAAAGATGGAAATCTACTTTCAGTTTAAGTGTTTGCTAATATTTATAAATACTTGCTATTTTGACTCTAGGGATTGGCCCAGACCCGTCCCTACACAGCCTTGTTGATGGTGGTGCTACATGGAAACCAGACGGGATTCATGTTGCTTTGGAAGATGTCTCTTCATTGCTGCTGCTGCTTTTTGTTTGAAGTAGTTGTTCATGCCTGGGCTTTTAAGCCTGGCTTCTCAGGAAGTTACTATGCTACAGAGCTCAGAAGTACTCCCTCTGATCCCTTTCCAGACTGTACCAGGGCCTGCCCTTGTCTCCAGCATTTGCCTCTCAAACTGGGAGTGTCTCAAGATTTTCCCTTCTGTTGTTACAGAACTAGGTGATGATGGAAGTTCTCTTCTTTAGGAAACAGAGGGGAAAAATCACCCTGAAGTTTTTCTTCAGTCTAGTCCCACTGAACTTCGTCTACTGTAAACGCATTGAAGTTTCTGGAGTGTGGCTGGCACTCTTCTTTGGACCCCGGTCAAAGTATAATTTTCAAAATGATAAAAGCCTAACTCTCATGCATATATGAAATGAATCATGTCAAAAATTTTATTCAACTATCTCATGAATTAATGTGGAAACCAGTAAGATGTCAAAGCTGGTTCAAAGAACATTTGAGAAACTGAATATGCAGATGTATAGATAGGCAATTTAATAAAGAAATGTTAGGTTAAGATTGCTGGGTTAAATTTAGACACAAAATGTTTTAAAGTGTTATAGGGCAATAAACTGTAACATTTGGGGTTATCTGTTCTATTCGACAATAAATTTTTCACAGTTTTTAGTCGACAAAAACTACAAGTTAACTTCTTAAGTATTGCAAAATAACCTAATCAATAGAAACCAAGCTCAGCACTGCACCGGAAGAACACTTTAAATATCTCTTTTGCCTAGTTCCAAGATACGGATTGTTTTTGTGACAGACGTGCTGTTTATCAGTATCATTATTTCTGGACTGGGTAGAGGTAGAGGGTGTCCTCGGTCTTTATATGGCCATCTTACACAGAGCACCGAAAGAAGTATTTCTTGTTCTGCTGCAGCTACCTCCCGAGAGAGTGTTTTCATTTCTCTTATTAATGGATTATTATCTACTCTACTCAGTAGAGTCTTAGCTAAACTAGGGGTCTTAAATTATAAAAGAAGCTTCTCCAAAATTTAACACAAATGTCTTATTAATTTAACCATGCAAACACAAAAACTCAAATAAAGAAGAATTACATCATATACTCGTTGAAGTTAAATAAGTCCAACTATATACTGAGCAAGAGAATACTTTACATAGTAAGAGAATTTCCATGTGCTATTTCAGATTCAATGAATATGTACCACAGAATGAGGGTGAGAGGGAGACACAAATTGGCTTTCATTTTCATAAATCTCAGTTTTCTTGCATGAATATCTTAGTATGCTGAGTGTGATTCTCATGTTTAAAAAACACATATATTTTGGAACCACATGGTCCCTAAATGAAAGCCACCTACTTCAACTGGTACCATAAATTCCAGGGTAGAAGAAAAAAATCTAGCTGCGAGTGTCAGCTCTCCTAAAGGATTTTCATGGGTAATTTTAACACTATGTTTGATTTGCCGCATACAAAGTCTGAAGACATGGTATTAGTTTTCTATGGCCACATAACAGATCACCACATGAGCAGCTTAAGAACACACACATATATATTAGCTCACAGTTTCTGTGGGTCTGGAGTCCAGGTGTGGTTTAGCAGAGTCTTCTGCTCAGGGTCTTCCAAGATTGCAATCAAGGTTTCAACTGGGCTGTGTTTTCATCTGGAGGCTCAACCGGGGGACCATCTGCTTCTGAGCTCATTCCACTTGTTGGCAGATTTCATTACCTTGTGGTCATAGGACTGAGGGCCCCGTTCTGAGTTCTTTGCCGTGTGGGCCTCTTTAAGACAGCTCTTACTTTATCAAGTCAGTAAGGAGTGTCTTTCTGACCTCAGAGAAGGCCTAGGCCTCTCTTAGGGGCTTTTACCTGATTAGGTCAGGCCCATCTCAGATGATCTCCCTTTTTATTTACTCAGAGTCAGCAGTTTGAGGACCCTAATTACCTCTGCAAATTTCCTTCAATTTGCCATGTTCTATGGGCTGGAAGCAAATCACAGGTCCTGCCCACACTCAAGGGGAGGGGATTATGCAGGACCTGGACACCAGGGGACAGGGGTCATAAGGATCACCCTAAGGGTCTATCTGCCACAGACCTTAACCCCCCAAAATAATCAGGGCCCAGTCAGGAAAACAGCAGCCATGCTAGGTATCCTAACAGAAAATATTTAATGTAAGAGATTGGTCAAATAGTTACTAGAGGACTAAAAAAATTAAAAAAAAAAAAAAAAGGAATAGTGAGGTAAGAAAGAAAATAAATGCAGGAAACATCTACCTTTATGGCTGGGGGATGAGGGGTGAGGTCAGTGTTACCAGGACCTATGAGCTTGGAGGAGAGGCCCACAGTGCTGAGCCTTAACCTCAGAGTAAAGTCCCACTTTGACTACCTCTGTTTTTCAAGGAGGCAGCAGAGCTGGCTCAGACCTCTGAGGAGGGGGTGCTGTCTGGCTCATGCTGGTACCTCTGAGGTGGAGTCATGAGGCTTGTCCTGGGAGTGTGGAAAGAAGCTGTACCAGGTTGACTTGCTGCTCGGATGAAGGGCTGTTGCTGGGCCCACCTGCCAGGAGGTGCAAGCCAATAGGAAGAGCATCTTCCCTACTCCTGCCTTCCAGTCTCTCTCTAGCATCCCTCCTGGCAGAACCTAACAGCTGCAAGCCAGCAAAGGAGAAACATAATTTGGAAAGTACTCAGCATCACAAAACAAATATGAAAGGGTAGATTTGGAACCTACACACAATAGCTTGATAACCAGCATATACCTTCCCTAGCTAAGACTGCTGAAACCTAGGTCCAGTAGAAAATCCTGGCCTCGGCCTCCTGTCTAATACTGGCAGTGCTGGGATTTTAGGTGGTCAATGAGTAACACCTCTCTTTTCCCTGCTTGAGTTCTGAACCAACCAAGTCAGAGTATCAGCAGTTAGAAGATGGAGATAAAAATATCAGCTTTATAACTAACAAAGTCTGTGTGGTCAGGTATGTAGCCAAATGTGCTTGCAAACATGCCCAGACCCAAACTTCCTGCCCCAAGCTTCAGGCTTGCCCTGTGGATTCATGAGAACATGTGTTCTCAGGCAGCCCACAACTTCCGATAAGAGACAGAGAAACATCTAAGTGAAGCCTACCCTTGGGCACAGTGCCTGGAGGGTCCGAGAGGGGCCTGGGGGTATTCTCTGGTAGAGGGCCCTCCACTAGGGAAGGTGACGAGATTTGGAGGCATATTTGATCATAATCTGGCTCTGGTTAGAGATGTTGTAGAAATACAGGTTATTTTTTCTGTTAATTAGAGGTATTGTTTTTAGATTGTGGTAAAATATCTATAACATAAAATTTACGAATTTAATCACTTTTAAGTATACAGTTCAGTGACATTAAGTGCATTCACATTGCTGGCAGCCATCTCCAGGACTTTTTCATCTTCCCAAGTTAAAGCTCTGTACCCATTAAACAAGAAGTACCCATTACCCCCTCCCTGTGCCCTGGAAACCTATAATCTAATTTCTGTCTCAGAAACTGACTACTCTAGCCATATAAGTGGAATCATACAATGGTCGTCCTTTTATAACTGGCTTTTTTCACTAAACATAATGTCCTCAAGGTTCATTCATGTTGTGGCAGGTGTCAGAATAGCCTTCCTTTTTTAAGACTGACTGATATTTCGTTGTATGTATATACCACATTTTGCTTATCTATTCATCATTGGTGGGTTTCTTTCACCTTTGGGTTTCTTTTACCTTTTGGCTATTGTGAATAATGCCACAATTCACATGCTTTGAACATGGGTGAACAAATACCTGTCTGAGTCCCTGCTTTCAATTCTTTTGGGTATATACCCAAAAGTAGAATTGCTAGATATACAGTAATTTTTTTTAAAATTTTTATTTATTTATATATTTGGCTGCATTGGGCCTTAGTTGCGGCACACGGGATCTTCATGGCGGCATGTGGGATCTTTCATTGCAGTGCACAGGCTCTTCGTTGCAGCGGGCGGGCTCAGTAGTTGTGGCACTCAGGCTCGCTAGTTGTGGCATGTGGGCTCCAGATAGCGTGGGTTCAGTAGTTATGGTGCATGGGTTTAGTTGCTCCATGGCATGTGGGATCTTATTTTTTTTAATTAATTTATTCTATTTATTTATTTTTGGCTGCATTGGGTCTTTGTTGATGTGTGCAGGCTTTCTCTAGTTGTGGCGAGTGGAGGCTACTCTTCGTTGCAGTGTGTGGGCTTCTCATTGTGGTGGTCTTGTTGCAGAGCACAGACTCTAGACACACGGGCTTCAGTAGTTGTAGCACGTGGACTCAGTAGTTGTGGCTTCCGGGCTCTAGAGCGCAGGCTCAGTAGTTGTGGCGCATGGGCTTAGTTGCTCTGCGGTATGTGGGATCTTCCTGGACCAGGGCTCGAACCCGTGTCCCCTGCATTTGCATTCTTAACCACTGTGCCACCAGGGAAGCCCCGGCACGTGGGATCTTAATTCCCCGACCAGGGATCGAACCCATGTCCCCCACATTGAAAGATGGATTCTTAACCACTGGCTCACCAGGTAAGTCCCTCTGGTAATTCTATTTGATGAGGATTGTGAAGAGTATCCAGAGGTATGGGCAGAGAGACTGTGAAGTGCACATCACCCAGTCTCAAGGCCTCTTAGGACAAACTGCCCACTTGGCCCTGAGTCTGCTCCTGCTGCCTCTTCAGGCCCACAAAGTGGGGAAGGGGCTTCTCGGGAAAAGGAGCCCACGTGCTCCTTAGGCGTGGGGTGGTGAGCTCCACACTCATGAATGAGAGCAGGGACTGGAGTCCACTTGAGTCCCCATAATCCAGGGACTAGCTGTGGGACTTGAGGAAGGTTCTGGAGACCTTGCAGCTTGCCAAACTTTGTTATTTTTGCCATCCTTTGCCATCACTATCAGTGTAATGATTGGCAGTAGAGCCTTTAAGATGGGGGTCAGCTGTGTGTATGTCTTTTTAAAATAATTAATTAATTAGGTTGCACTGGGTCTTAGTTGCAGCATGTGGGCTCCTTAGTTGTGTCTTGCGGGCTTCTTAGTTGTGGCATGCAAACTCTTAGTTGCAGCATGTATGTGGGATCTAGTTCCCTGACCAGGGATCAAACCCAGGCCCCCTGCATGGTGAGCTCACAGTCTTATCCACTGTGCCACCAGGGAAGTCCCAGCTGTGTGTATGTCTTTAGGGACAACTGGTGAAGGAAGCTGGGAGGTCTTTTTCTGGTCTACAGCCGCTCTTGGGGTGAGGGTGAAGAAAGGAAAGCAAGCTGAATCCCTGATGGTTGCAGAGGTTTGACAGTTGTAAGACCCATGCACCGTTTCTGGACAGAGTTAAGTTTTCTATTCAAAAGAGTCACCCCAATTGTGGAATTTCAAGAATGGGGGCAGACTGTTGGGTAAACATTTTGGAGCAGATGGCAGGGATTAAAAAATAGTGTATGGTATGGAGGGAACCTGCTCCTGCGAAGCCACACTGGAGGATGGTGCTCTGAGCTCACTGGATGTCTCAAAGAGAAAGTGACAACTACCTCCTTCTGCCCTGGGGCAGGGACCCACACTGTGTCTGAGGCTAATTGAACTTACTCTCTTGGTTTAGCTGGACCTGGCAGTCAAGAATTAAGGGTGCTCCCAGGAATGTCTCTTGGACAGCATCATAAAGATACAAAAAAGAGGAAGCAGATGAGTGCCAGGGGCATTTGCAAAGAAGTCAGTGTGTCTTACTGCTTTCCCTGAATGCTCAGGGCTTGCCTTTGTGTGTTCTCTTCAGCAAGGTCCAGAAACTCAGAGCGCTCTGTCAGGTGGAAACATAATGCGAGCCACGCACAGAAATGTAAAGTTTCTAAGAGCCACTTTGATATAAAGGTAACATACAGGGAAAGGAAAACGGGTGAAATTAATTTTGATAATATATTTTATGTATCCACTATACCCAAAATATTATCATTTCAGCCTGTAATCCATGTCATAATTATTGAATTATTTTACATTCTTTTTTTTTGGACTACGTCTTTGCAATTTGGGTATATTTCACACTTGTGGTACACCTCAGTTCAGACCAGCCGCATTTTGTGTGCTCAGTTGTCGCATGTGGCTTGTGGCTGCCATATTGGACAGTGAGGTTCTAAGAAATCCAAGGATATTTATAATAGCGGGCATTTATCGCACAACTACTATTACATGTATTAAATCATTTAATCCTCATAGTGATCCTCCAAAGTAGTTGCTATCTGCTAAGGAGTACGGATGCATCCCTTGCTTTGTGGCCCCCTTCCTGCATCTTTAAAAAGCTGGTGATATAGCATCTTCTGTCTCTGGTCTGCTTCCCTCTACATCCATCACCACATGGGCTTCTTCTGACGCTGACTTCTACTGAGTCCCTTTCATAAGGACCCTAGTGATTACCTCAGGTCCTCCCAGTAATCCCAGGATAACCTCCCCATCTCGAGATTCTTAATTTAATCACATCTGCAAAGTTTCTTTTGCCATGTAATGTAACACTCACAGGTTCCGGGATTAAGGTGTGGGCATCTTGGGGGAACACTGTTCAGCCCACACGGAGTGGACTTTGTTTTCATAATCATGTAAGGAAAACGCTGCACTGAGGCCACACGTCTTCTACTTCCTCTTCTCACCGTCTGTGTAGTCAGCTCACCCTGCTCCTAGAGACCATCTCCTTTGCTCCATCAAATATGAAGCACTGGCTGCTGCCGGGACAAGTGTGGCCACGCTTCTCCTGGTGTCCTGGTCACTTGCCGCTGGGAATAACCCTGCTGGGACTTCCATGTGTCTCTTCCTTGAGGGAACTGGTGACTTGTGAGGAACCTTCTTCCTGCCTTTTGCTTCTCATTTTGGGGGAGCGGAGAGAGGAGACTGACCAGAATCACTAACGAGAGGAGGCACCTCTATCCTCTTACAAGGGACCTAAAAGCTCATCTAGCCTCACCACCCTACCCCTGCCCTGCCAGCATCCACCACCTTGCTCCACTAGCCAAGGCTGGTGGAGAGGTTAGGGATACGGCAAATGGGAAGAGGCTGGGAAGAGTGGCCGAAGGAAGAACACTAAGCTACATGAGAAGGTGAGTCTTTCTAAGAGCAGAACCAAAGACTCAGCTCCTTGTAGAGAGATGTCTGTGCCCCAGAAGCGCATCCTGGAAGTGTGCCTAGGAATCATGGTTCTAGTGAGTGGTTAGGGATGAGCTCTCAGAAGCAGAAATGGGAAAGAACGGAAGACTCATCGTAAACTGGCTCTAAACTTCCTTTGCCTTGGTCTTGCCCAGAGGCCCTAATGTTCTCTCCCATCTTCAACTAACTTCCCATTCCTACCTTATGATTCATCCAGACCTGACCACCTGGTATTTCCTAAAATATATTGTGATTTCCCATCTCCGTGCCTTTGTTTATGTCAGTTCCTTCACATACAAACTATTTTACTTATAGCTGCCTCTAGATCCCTCCTATGCCTGCTGAGCCCTGCAACTGGGTGGGCTATCTCCCTTCATTGAACTCTCCCAGTACTCTGACACTTTGCTTTGTGTCTCCATATGTATTTTGTCCTGCATGGTAGACTGTCTGGGAAAGGGGACTGTTATATGCAATTTTGTGTCCCCAGTTTCACCTAGCACAGTGTCCTACATATAGTAGAATGAAATAGATCTTTGTTGAGTTAAATTGAAGGAGAAAAAAGTTGCCTTATGTTATTTTCTCTAGGTCATTCGTGGTAAAGAGTCCCATGAGAGTCTCTTGCAGTCGATAAAATATTTTTTTGGCTACCATACTTTGACGCTTAACTCCTGGTCTTGGAAGCTTAGATTGATTTAAATCTCTTTGCTTGAAATGCTTAAACTTGCACATTTACCAAAATGAGCTCATAGCTTCATCTCATCCTGCTTACCCAAGGAGATTTACATTTTTTTCCTAAACATTTACAAATATATTAGAACAGTTTTTAAGCAGAGATATGCTGTAGTTTCCTCTTATCTTCCCAGCAGATATTTGCATATTAAAGAACTTGGGGGAACGTAGTGACAACCAAAAAGAAATCAGTGGAGGGGGTGCGGGGAGGGAGGTGGCGGGGGGTGCGTCTAAGAGAGTTGTGCTTGAGAAGGGCTTCTCTAAAACAACTCAAACTTTACCACCTAGGTAGCCTTCTACTCCCTCTGATTTGTAAACAGTATTATAACTTCTGCCTACCCACACCAATTTTGCAAGAGTTTCTACTCGTGGCCACACTAAGTGAGACAAAAACTCGGAAAATTGAACACCATCAAATAGAAGTTAAAAGGAAACGATATCAACAGCATTGATGAGATGCATCTAATGATGTACAAGGCTCATGTAGTGCCTCATGATAAATAATCATACGTGAATCCTCTGTCCTTCAAAACGAAAAGCAATCTGTATTTTCACACAGTCATATGAAGTATTTTCTGGGGTCAGCTTGGGAAACGATGGTTTGGAATGGGAGACTCTCCCCTTCCCATAAGAAGAGAGAGCCAGTTACAGCTCAGATTACAAGGAAATATTGCCTTCTGTGATAGTAGCAAAACTCAGAACCTCTGAAGTTGGGCCTGGAACAAGGATCTCCTGGTGAGAGGACCAACTGGGCCACAGATCTGAGGTTCTTTTGGCTTTTGAGGTTCACCTTCTCGTGGGTGCTCTCCTTGGTGACCACTCCCAGTGTCTACCATGCTGGGTTTTGGAGAGCTCTGCTTCCTCTTCAACACACGACTGAGCTGGCCTGAAACCTTTAGACAGCTATTTACTAAAAGCTAGGGTAAGCAAAAGGGAAACAAAAAAAAAGTACCAGGAATCTGTCTTGTAAGATATAGTTTAGGCATCTTTATCTGCCTCCCTTCTTAGGTCCTGGTCTGTTTGGATGCCATTCTAGCATTTGTTACCCAGGTGACTACAGTCGTCCATTTACCTCCTTCAAGTTGGAGCCAGGCTCCTAAGAGATGAAGAGTCCTTTCCACGTGCTGAGAGCCACCTCATCAGATCTGGTGTCCTGTATGAAGATCCACGTTTACCCTCATAACTGACATCAGAGTCAGTTATCCTTCCTAAAGTCCCCACCCCGACCCCAAGTCTTGTCCTGCCTGCTGGAGGACGAGGCAGTTGTCATTTAAGTCCCATCTGGCTTCCTTTCCTCATTCCTCCTGAAGCAGGGAGGATAGGGAGTGGGGAGAGGTATGCCATGAGCTGGCTCCGTGGACACCCTAAAGTCATGATGGCCAGATGCTGGGCGGAAATGTTCCTATGACGCTTCTCAGGAACTATGACCAGCTGGGGGTGGGGAAGCAGTGGGGGCTGGTACTTCCCAAATGTGTGTAGGAAGAGGGAGTAAGGGGGCCCACTCATCCTCCTGTATCCACCATTCCCATGTTGAATCTCTCTTTCCATCAGGAAGTCCTTATTGTCGAATCTAACCCCCATCACTTTTCTCCACTGCAGAGCCCTGTGATGGAAAGTTTGGTGCGCTCTTAGTTTCATGTCCTTGCTGTTTCTGTGTGTGTGGCAGTATTCACGTCCCCTTTTGACCACCCAGACTAGAAATGTCTGTCTGAGGGGACAACCATCCCGCCGAGGTTGCCACAGCCCCTGACTCTAAATCCGTCCGTAAGGCTGGCTTCACGGTGCTGAGCTGGAGCTTGTGTGCCTGTCTGTGCTGAGCCGTATGCCAGGTCTGAAGGCATGGGAGGTCTCAAGGTCTCTTCCCTCCTGCGAATGGCCTTGAACCCACCCCCTCCTTCCCAGTGCGCAGTGACGAACATCTGTGCCTGGGCCCATTCTGCTTTTCTCTCTCAACCACTTTCTCCCATTCACACCAGGCCTCTCCACCAACGGAAGTCCTAGTCTTGCCTACAGGAGCTAGAAGATGCGTTACTAGCTCTGCTGTCAGCTCAGCATACAGGACAGAACAAATCTTTCCCATAACTGGAGAGAGAGCATGATGCCAGCAAAAAACCCTGTATCTGCTCACCTTATGTGTCTTCCAGCATTACCTGGGACCTCGGCCTGTAACTCCAAGGACTCTGGCCCAGCCCCGCTTTGTGTCTCTCCTGTCTTCTGCCACCAACAAGAATGCAAGCCTGTGGTCAGCTGTCAGTCTTCTCACTTACTCACCCTGCTCTGCCTAAGCTGAGGTCGCCCGGATTCTTTTTTTTTTTTAATGTTTACCTTTAAAAAAAATTGTTTTTGTATTTATTTGGTTATTTATTTGGCTGAGTCAGGTCTTAATTGCGGCATGCAGGATCTTCGTTAGGGGATCGTTCCTTGTGGTGTGCAGGCTCTCTAGTTGTGGCGCGCGGGCTCCAGAGTGCGTGGGCTCAGTTGCCCCGTGGCATGTGGGATCTTAATTCCCCGACCAGGGATTGTACTTGCATCCCCTGCATTGGAAGGCAGATTCTTAACCCGTGGACCACCAGGGAAGTCCCTCCCCCAGATTCTCGGTCCCAGAGTCTGTTCCTTACCTTCTCCTGAGCACCCTCCTTGTGCGATGAGAGACTCAGCTCCTCAGGAGCTCCTGCTGCAGGGAGCAGATCCCTACTCAGGGAATTCAGGCAGGAGGGGTTTATGAAAGGATGGAAAATGGGAAATAAAGGTTAGAATCTTTTGTTTTATCTAGTTTTTTTAATAAAAAAATTGTGAATGCGGTAAAAACATTAGAAAAATTTTAAAGAACAAAGAAGCGCATTGTGAAAACTGTTTTTCCCCAGACCTGGCCCACGAGTTACCCAGTCTACCCACTATATGCTAAAAATCTTTTATGCATAGGCAAACTGATAGATGTGTGAATATATATGTGTATACCTTTTTATACACAGTGGAGGTGCACTGTACACGTGGGTTCACATGTTGCTTTTTTTTTTTTTTTTTTGCGGTACACGGGCCTCTCACTGCTGTGGCCTCTCCCGCTGCGGAGCACAGGCTCCGGACGCGCAGGCTCAGCAGCCATGGCTCACGGGCCCAGCCGCTCTGCGGCACGTGGGATCCTCCCGGACGGGGACACGAACCCGCGTCCCCTGCATCGGCAGGCGGACTCTCAACCACTGCGCCACCAGGGAAGCCCTCACATGTTGCTTTTAATTTTCTTTCACTAACGCTTTATCTTTGGGTTCACTCCACTTGGTATTTATGGACATACCTCTTTCTCACGGCTACATTATATTTCATTATATGGCTGGGCCGTAATTATTTAACCAGTCCCTGATTAATAAACATTTTAGTTGTTTCCACTCTTTTGCTGTTTTATGTATACATATAAATAGTCTTATATATTTATATATATTATATATGTATGTATATCTATAGTCTTCTAGATACTATCTCCTTAGCATCACTCTGCATCCCAGAAGCCGAGAGGGGAGACTCCGGGCTTTACTGATGCGAGGCAGCCCTTGAGCGTGGCTGGGTCCAGAAACAGAGTCCCCAGTTGGAGGTTAGGGTGTGGGGTAAGGGGAGGACGGGGAAACCCTCCCCAGGGGCCTGGGCAGTGGGGCCCCCTGGGAATGTGGGGAGGGGTCCCTAAGGGAGGAGCCCGGGGGGTCCCGCTGACCCTTCCAACTGTGTGCTGCCCCGGTTCCTGTGTCCCGTCCTCTGCTCACCTTGAGACCCACCAGCCGAGTTGTGGAGCTCCTCCCCTCCGATCCTCATTCTACATCAATGGGGACACCCTGCGGAACCACGTGGCTCCATGGTGGAGCCGTCTCCTTCCTCTTCCCGGTGATGTCAGAGCAGGATGCTGGGGACTATGCCTGCGAGGCTGAGAACAGTGTCTCCAAAGAGACAAGCGAGGCTGAGACACTCTCCGTGGATGGTAAGTCTTGTCCCCCAACTGGGCTGTGAGCCCCAACAAGCTGGCCAGGGTCAGATCTCACTCCTCTGTGTTCCTCCCGCCATGCTGGGTACAGAGCATGGGGAACTTGGAGGAGGGAGATGTGTAGAGGGAGAGGAACCTCAGGTCACACGAAAATAAGCAGTTAGATGGGTCCTCTTTTTACAGTCACAGATGCTGTGGACCCTTTAGAGAACCACTTTTCTGGGATCTCACTAAGTCTGAGCCATTTGGATTTTGGCCTCAGACACAGGCAACTTGTCTCCTGTGGATAGGCCTTAAGGTGTGTGTTATAGACTGAATGTTTGTGTAAACCCCACATTCATAAGTTGAAGATCTAGCCCCCAATATGGTGGTATTGGAAGATGGGGGTTTCTGGAAGGTAATTAGGGTTAGATGAGATCATGAGGGTGGGGCCCTCATGATGTGATAAGTGCCTTAGTAAGAAGAGACACCAAGAGCCCCCTCTCTCTCCCTCTCCCCCATCCCCCTTCCCTTCCCCTCCCCCACCCCTTCCCCCTCCCCTCCTCTCTCTCTCTCTCTCTCTCTAGGTGTGCAAAAAGAAAAGGTCGTGTGAAGGTACATCGAGATGGCAGCCACCTACAAGTGAAGAGAAGAGGCTTCAGGATGAAACCCACCTTGGGCACCCTGATCTTGGACTTCTAGCCCCCAGAACTGTGAGGAATTACATCTCTCTTCTTTAAGCCTCCTAGTCTGTGGCATTTTGTTATGGGATCCCACGCTAAGACAGTGTGTTAGAGAGAGAGCAGAGAGGCGGAGAGCCTGACCGAGGCACACACAGGGACACGAGTAGAGAGGCAGAAGCTGGAGTCCCGGGTGCAGATGAGCTCCAGAGACCCACAAGAAGCCCCACAACCTCAACTTGGCCCCCATTTCTCCCCGTGTCTGCCGATGCCCTTCTCCCCAGAGCTGGCTGCATTGCCTTCTCCCCTGGCTACTGGGGTGGGCAGTCACACGGTCTGCATACCTTTCTGCCAAGGGGACCCTGCGGCCACACAGCCTGGAGGCATTTCAGGAACCTGAACTCCCAGGACTCCCTGGAGCACCAGGGGAGAAACGGCAGCTGCTTTGCCCAGGTGCTGGCTGAAGGCTCGTGAGACTGGCTCTGAGGCTCTGGACCCTGAGTGCTGACTATGACCTTGACTCAGCATCCTTCCCAAACAGTTCTGCAAAGCTGCCAGGACTCCCACCCTTCTACTGCACACGTGCCCGTCTTAGCCTACTACGCCTGGAATCCCTTCCCTAGTAACGTGAGAAGATGGCAAAGTCTGAATCCACCTCAGTCTCATCAGTATCTCCTTGCCTTCCCTGGCCTCAGAGGACACTGTCTCTCCTCCCCTCACTCAGGGCAGAGCAGCACCCTCGGCTCCCTCTTCCAACCCTGGGTACCACAAGAAGCACAACAGAGCGGCTCAGGCTGTGGGCTAGAGTCACTGCTGAGGTCCCTCACCTATTGTCAATAGGGGACTGTAGTCAGGAGTCTGGTCATGACTGGACTGACTCGATTTAACTGGTTGGTTTATTCCTTCTTTCCTTCTCCCCTTGATGAAAAATGAATTTAACACCTTGTGTCGTGAAGAATTAACTTTCCCAAAGAGAGGTCTGGCTTTTGCCATTGGCTACTGGAAGTGATCTTTAGACCTTTGGAATATCAGGTCTGATAAGCATGTCTTCGTTTGCATGGGGACCTTGGCCACCAGACCGTCTAACAATGTGATGTGTGATGAGGGCTTTGGGCCACGCAGTATTACTTCTCCCCGCAACCTTTGGAAGACTAGAGGCTAAAGATCAGTCATGAGGGCCGTATGTCATCAAGCCCCAACAAAACCGGCATCAAGGCTTGGGCGAGATTCTCTGTGTGTATTGTCACACACTGAGACCAGAAGCGTAACACTGTCCTAGGATTCCATAGAGAGAGAACATGTTTGGTACTTTTCCTGGGCCTCTGCACTTCCTCCCTAGGCTGATTTTTTTTTTTTTTTTTCGGTACGCGGGCCTCTCACCGCTGTGGCCTCTCCCGTTGCGAAGCACAGGCTCCGGACGCGCAGGCTCAGCGGCCACGGCTCACGGGCCCAGCCGCTCCGCGGCACGCGGGATCCTCCCGGACCGGGGCGCGAACCCGCGTCCCCTGCATCGGCAGGTGGACCCCCAACCCCTGCGCCACCAGGGAAGCCCCCTAGGCTGATTTTTAACCTGTGAGAATAAAAGCTTTCAGGGTGTTCTATGAATCCCTTTAGCAAATCTTTGAACCTGAGGATGGTTTGGGGGAACCCCTGAAACTTGCAGTTGGTGTCAGAAGTGAGGGTGGTCTTCTATTCTCTCTAACTGTATGCTTGGCTAAACTCGCACAAGTTTTACAAAATGCATACAATGTGGCAAGATAAGACACCAATCAGGAAAATGAGATTAGAAGAAAGCAGGGTAGAAAGATAAGCCAGTGCCAGGAACACAGTCCTATCCGAATTGCATGCTTCAGTGTTCTATCCTGGCCATGGGAGGCCACCCACATGGCTCTCTACTTGACAGCAGCAACTCTGAGGGGGTAGTAACGTCAGCTATACGGTCACAAGACTGCTCAGGGAAACAGCCCTGGGCCCTGCAGTTTCTGCCACTTTGTTGGAACTTCCTAAATATCTGTAGGATGAGTGGCTACTTTTATCTATCAGTTGATGACAGCTCTGATAAGATGAGGCAGCCTCCCAGATTCTGATCGACTCTGGGACATTGATGAGCTGGAGTTTTGAGCCTGTGGTGGTGTGGAGAGCTGGAACCTGATCAGTGTTGAATTTGCTGAGAAAAGGGTCATTCTGTGCAGAGCTGTCTGGGCGGCCAGCTGGCTTCCCTCAGGCCACCCCACTTTGTTCCCGTCGGGCTCTCTTTGAGCGCCTCCAGTCTCAAATAGAAATGAACAATAACGAATGAATACAAATACAAATTGATAATGACACCAGCAATACTAACATTTACTGAGGGTTTTCTGTGTTGGGACATCACAGATAGAGTGTGTTACATCCCAAATTTGTTTCATCAAGTCCTGCCACCAAGGTACCAGAGGACCTGGGTTTTGGCAACCGTGTGGCCTCGGAGAAGTCCCTCCACCCCATGGACCCCTGGGTTTTATTTTTGTTTTTTGTGTTTTTTTTGTAAAATAAGGGGTTGGACAAGATTGGTAGGTTCTGAACTTTTTTTCTCTCCTATTTTCAAACGAGTTCTGCATCAGCATCCTGCATGTCAAGGAATAAATGCAGGCGCACGTCTTGGGTTGAAGCTCTGGCCCGGACCTGCTTCCCTTGGCAGTCCTGGACACAGTGCTTCCTAATTCCCAGGGGGACTCCCAGGAGGACAGATCCAGAGGCCCCAGAGTCCGTCTCATGTTCTAGGAAGCCCAGCCCGAGAAGGCAGCGTTTCACAGCTCTACTCACTGGGAAAGAAACATTTTGTGATTAGAGACAAAGGCAGCTCAGGCTGGGGAACTTTCTCTCTGCTTCAGCAAAACGCAAGAGCAGGCAGCGTGGGGCATTCTCAACCTTTAGCGTACAGCAGAATCCCCTGGGGGCCTGGATGAGCAGGTGGCTTCACAGCCACTACCAGGTGCCACCCCTGTTGTGATTCCCTGGGTCTGGAGTGGAGCCCAAGGAATCAGCATTGTAACCAGCACTCTGTGTGATTCTGATGCAGAAGATACAAAACCTGCACTGTGAGAACAATAAACAGAGCATATGGCGGGGAGTCGATTTTAGGAAAGAAGGGCAGACGCATTGTACTTACAAGGAAGGTTGAGGGAAGGGTGTGGGTATAGGAACCACTCTGGGATTTGGATGCCCAAGAGATAAGGAATGAGGGCTTCCCTGGTGGAGCAGTGGTTGAGAGTCTGTCTGCCGATGCAGGGGACACGGGTTCGTGCCCCGGTCCGGGAAGATCTCACATGCCGCGGAGCGGCTGGGCCCGTGAGCCATGGCTGCTGAGCCTGCGCGTCCGGAGCCTGTGCTCTGCAACGGGAGAGGCCACAACAGTGAGGCCCGAGTACCGCAAAAAAAAAAAAAAAAAAAAAAAAAGATAAGGAATGAGTCATCAGGCAGTGTGTTTTAAAGGGGCTCAGGGAATTCCCTAGTGGTCCAGTGGTTAGGGCTCCACGCTTCCACTGCAGGGGGCAAGGGTTCAATCCCTGGTCGGGGAACTGAGAAACCACAAGCTGCCGAATGGCAAAAAAACAAAATAAAATAAAATAAGGCTCAGCCCAGCATGCTGCGTCTCTGCGTACATAACGGGCTGATCTGGTGAGCAGGCAGGTGGCACGGAAAACACCGAGCTGGGCTGAACCCGCCGGCAGCAAAGCCCTCTGTGTCCTCAGATCAGGGGCTGATCGGTGCTGCCAGAGAACAGTCTCAAATCAGCCTGTTCACGTATCTTCTGTTAGAGACTTCCTACCTATTCTCTTCCATAGCCACAGACCCTGGCCACGTACGAAGGGGTCCCAGGTCTTCACAATCCCCAAGCCCACCATCTCGACACTTAACCAACCTTCCGTAACAACCACAACTCACACTCTTCGAGCCCTCGCTCTGTGCCGCTCTATGCTAAGTACTTTACAGGCGTCATCTCACTTCATTTTCACAACCGCCCTACAAAGCTGGTGTTGTGAGGATCCCATTCTGCAGACGAAGGCTCCAAACCAAGCAGTTTGGTTCCAGATACGTCATCGTTTCCCCTGTCCACCCCACTATCTTTCTCCAGATCTTTAGGGCAATTTGTTGACCAGAAAAGCTAAGGGTGGCCTTGAACTCTTAAAGCTTAGCTATTTCACTGTGATTCTTTTTCTAAGATCTTGCTCCTGTGTTAGGGTAATCACATAATTTACCCTACAAACCAGGATACTTTCTAAGAGTGAAAAGGAGCATGATTAATAATTAGGCCAGGACAACAGACTTAAGCTGGGACTGTCCAGAGACAGCTGGACCCAGACTCACTTCATCTGTTTCAGACTTTGCCCATTCTCCTGAAATACCTGCCTTTGACAAACTCACCTTAACCTTCAGTTTCAGCAGATAACTTTGCCTCCACTTTACAGAGAAAATTGAAACCACATGACAGGACACCCCTTAACTTCTTGCCACAGTCAAAGAAGATGCTACCTGCATCTCTGATCATCGTTTCTTATTATAATGAAGGACCATCTTGCAATTGAAGACTGGTTCTTCTTCCTGGCCTCTGAATCCCAGTTCCCTCCCAACTTCTGGGGGTGGTGGGGGAGGCCTTGCTCCACCGACCATCTCCTTTCTTTCCTGCAGCTCCACTCCCCACTTGCTTCTTCTCTTCCCAGCATTTAAATATGTTCACATCTCTCCCATTAAAAAAAAAAAAATCAACAGCATAAACAACAAGGTCCTACTGTATAGCACAGGGAACTATATTCAATATCTATGGTACACCATAATGGAAAAGAATAGGAAAAAGAATGCATATATATGTATAACTGAATCACTTTGCTGTACAGCAGCAATTAACACAACATTGTAAAGCAGGCATACTTCAATAAAATTTCAAAAAATCAGCAGCAATAAAACTTTCCCTCTACCCTGTTTTCCCTTCACCTCCAGCCTCTATTTCTCCTGCCTATCAAAGTAAACTTCTTGAGAGACTATGACTTCTAAGCTCTTGAGCAGGTCTCCAAGGCTCTAAGGTGAGCTGTCTCCAGGGTAACTCTGCCGCCCCCTCTCTGATCTTCACCACCTCACTCTTGCCCCACTTGGTCAGGCTGCCATCTGTGCCTCCGTGTGCTCTCTCTCCTACCCCGGGGGTCCTGCCCAGGCTGGTCCCTCACAAGGAACACTCCTTTCTCCTCTGTTTCACAATGGCTCCTCTGGGTGCCCTTCAGCAGTCTGCGGGCTATTTCAGTTCTCACCAGCCACCTTCATAGTTCAACTGAATAATCACTCTTTTAACCCTGACATTTAAAAAAGAAAAAGAAAGGAAGGAGGTAAACCATGTTTCAGGCGCAGCCCCTTTGATGGAACCGAAGACACGTGCGGGTCTCAATGTGCTTTGCTGTGGGAGGGAGGTGACTGATTTGGAACTTATCTGCTAATGGCTCTGCTGTGTGGGTCCCGGTTCCTGACGAGAAGCTGAAGAGAAAATCTGATCAAAGGTTTGACCCTTTATTATCCCCCCATCCTTTCATCAGAACAAGACCAGCTTTTCACCGGCCCCTGTTTCCCAAGGCTGTTACCTCAGGAGAATTGGTGTGGGAATTGGCTGCATAGTGCGGCACACAGGATCTTAGTTCCCCGACCAGGGATCGAACCTGTGTCCCCTGAATTGGGAGCATAGGGTCTTAACCACTGGACCGCCAGGAAAGTCCCGAGACTCATTTCTCATTAACTTATTTGCCCCCTAAAGACCCAGGCAGAGGAGACAGGGCATCTAACTTTGACTGGCTGAACTACTATATCATATATAATAGTATCTTAATCTAGGTTCCTCCCAAAGCAGTACCTTTGACAAGAACTTGGGTAGAGGTAGTATTTTCTGGGAGATGATCCAGGAAGCCAACATAAATGAATGAGGAACGTGAGATGGGGAAGGGAGAAAAGCCCATAAAAGGTGTGGACAACCGGGCTCAGTCTGCTGAAGAACTCTGGAGAACAAGCCCCAGAATTATCCCATGGAAGGTCAGGGAGGCTGGGGCATTTATCCACCAACGCAGCATTCTATTGGCTCCAGGGGTTGCCTCTGGGCAACACTTTCCGGCTGCACTGCAACCGGGCTGATGCCCTTCCATTGCTGCAGAGATAGCCCTGAAGCAGAAAAGCAGAGGTGCAAACTTCAGGGTGGAGGGGCACAGTCGTGAAACTGTCCACCACGGCACTGCAGAAATCAGCTGGGTCACAGGCTGTGGTAAGGGGACCCTATGTGTTAACTGGAACTCTCCCTGCCGTGGTTCCACGGAGGTGTCTATGGGACAGGAATGGAGAGATCAAAGGCAGCGTGAGGGAGACCTCCCCCTGTGAAATTTTCAACCAGAATGATGGAGAACCTGTGTCACTGCTCCTGGAACCCCCTCATCCATGGATGGAGAGTTGCGAGAGGGAGATTGGAAAGAGATTTCTTATCTCTCTCTCTCTTTTTTTTTTTTTTGTCTGTGCCACGCAGTTTGTGGGATCTTAGTTCCCTGACCAGGGATCGAACCCGTGCCCCCTGCAGTGGAAGCACAGAGTCCTAACCACTGTACCACCACAGAATTCCGGAAAGAGAGTTCTTTAGAAATAACTGTTATTTTATTGTCAGTCCCCACCTTATCCCTCAAAGGATAGATGATTTTATGTCTGAGGGGACTTCAGAGAGAGGGCGTGTGCCTGCAGGTGAGAGTAAGGGGACCGGAGCCTAAATCAGGGCTCGGAGAATTAAAAACAACTGTGGACTGAGATGGGACTCCCGCGAGGCAGCCAGGAGTGTGGCGATGTGCTGTAGATCTTGGAATCTGTCAGGGGTCAGGAATGTTTTTGGAGGGCAACCGAGGACCACCTATGAGACACAGCCTGTTTGGTTGGCCTGGGTACCATACAGTGGGGACAGTTGGAGGGGTGGAGATGAGACGTGCAGCCAGGTGTCCAGGAGCTGAGGAAGGACTTTCAGAGGACCACCCAGGGGCTTCCCTAGTGGCGCAGTGGTGGGGACACGGGTTCGTGCCCCGGTCCGGGAAGATCCCACATGCCGTGGAGCGGCTGGACCCATGAGCCATGGCCGCTGAGCCTGTGCGTCCGGAGCCTGTGCTCTGCAACGGGAGAGGCCACAGCAGTGAGAGGCCCGTGTACTGCAAAAAAAAAAAAAAAAAAAAAAAAAAGGACCACCCAGAAGAGAGATGCATCCTTCCTGGGTCAAGAGTAGGAGAGAAAGAACCAGCAGAAACCTGTAAAAACCCACGAAACTGCTCCTCAGAAGAGTTCATCTTAACCATCTGCCAGACCCGTAGAGCGCAAAGCCACTCAGCCAGATAAGAACAATTCTACCAGCTCTCCACCCTCCTGGAGAGGGGGAACATGAACTGGGGAGGCAAGCTGAGGGGAGAAGGAGGAAGGGGGAAGCTGAGCAGAGAGCAGGACCTCCCCCATTGCCCTGCTGTAAGCTTCCAGCCTGAAACAGACGCAAGCCAGGGCAAGGGGAGATTGCTTGATTCTGTTTAAGTTTGGAATTTGGTATATTATTGCGTTGGCCAAAAATTTCGTTTTTTTTTTTTTTTTCCGTAAGATGGTTGTAGTAGCGCTTAGTTGTCTTTAACTTCATTTGAAACAATTTTGTTAGATTCAGTTGTGACAGCTGTCATTTCAGCGTGCATTTAAAAAAATCTTATGAATATTTGTGAATTTTTGTGTAGCCATTTTAATATTGAAGATGGAAGAAAAAAGCAACATTTTTGGTATATTATCCTTTATATACCTTTAATAATAAAGGATATATATTATCCTTTATTATTTCAAGAAAGAAAGAATATTATTATTATTTCATTTTAATATTGAAGATGGAAGAAAAAAGCAACATTTCTGGTATATTATCCTTTATTATTTCAAGAAAGGTAGAAACCTTTCTACCAAAAAAAGATTTGTGCAGTGTATGGAGAAGGTGCTGTGACTGATCGAAAATGTAAAAAGCGGTTTTTGGATTTTCATGCTGGAGATTTCTCGCTGGACGATGCTCCACGGTCGGGTAGACTAGTTGAAGTTGATAGCGATCAAATCAAAACATTAATTGAGAACAGTCAACGTTATACCACGCGGGAGATAGCCGACATACTTAAAATATCCAAATCAAACATTGGGAATCATTTGCACCAGCTTGGTTACGTTCATCGCTTTGATGTTTGTGTTCCACGTAAGTTAAGCGAGAAAAACCTTCTCGACCATATTTCCACATGTGATTCTCTACTGAAAAGTAACAAAAACGTCCCATTTTTAAAACAGATTGTGACGGACAGTGAAAAGTGGATACCGTACAGTAATGTGGAGCAGAAGAGATCGTGGGGCAAGCGAAATGAACCACCACCAACCACACCAAAGGCTGGTTTTCATCCAAAGCAGGTGATGTTGTGTATATGGTGGGATTGGAAGGGAGTCCTCTGTTATGAGCTCCTTCTGGAAAACCAAACAATTAATTCCAAAAAGTACTGATCTGGATTAGACTAACTGAAAGAAGCACTTGATGAAAGCATCTGGAATTAGTCAACAGAAAACGCATAAACTTCCATCAGGATAACGCAAGACTGCATGTTTCATGATGACCAGGCAATAACCGTTACAGCTTGGCTGGGAAGTTCTGATTCATCCACCATATTCACCAGACATTGCAACTTCGGATTTCCATTTATTTTGGCCTTTACAAAATTCTCTTAATGGAAAAAATTTCAATTCCCCAGAAGACTGTAAAAGTCACCTGGAACAGTTCTTTGCTCAAAAAGATAAAAAGTTTTGAGAAGATGGAATTATGAAGTTGCCTGAAAAATGGCATAAGGCAGTGGAACAAACTGGTGAATATGTTGTTCAATAAAGTTCTTGGTGAAAATGAAAAATATGTCTTTTATTTTTAGTTAAAAATGGAAGGAACTTTTGGGCCAACCCAATACATGGGACAGAAGTTCTCATTTCTGAACTGAGAGCAGAAACCTCAGGGGAAGACCACCCCACTGAATAAGATTGAAGAGGCAGTGAGAGACGGAAATGGAGTTGCATTTGGGTCGCAATCCATGAGCCAGAATAAAAAATCAGATTTCCAGACCACTTGAAAATCATGTTTGGAGAAGGGCTTTCTCCACACTGGACTGGAAAGGGCTTAGTGAGGGTGGGGTAGGGGCTGGGGAGGGAGTGATGCAAATTATTTCCCTCTGCTCAATAAGTATAATGTACTGTTTATGGAGACAAGTTTAATCAATCTGCACACAGTCACCTTTTGTCTGATCAGCATATTCACTGCAGCAGCCGTGAAGGTGCCCCTGGATCTCCTTTCAAGAGAGAACCTGTCTTCAGCTGTGAGGGATGCAGTTAACTGACAGCCTCCATCTGCAGCACCTGCAGCACCCATGCACTTCCTGGGCAGCCCTAGCCAATGACTGCACACAGTGAGGGTGCGGGAGCTCCGCTGCAGAGGTCCCTGCTGAATTAGCGGAGACTGTCTGCTCAGCATCATGGTCCCAGGCTCTCCTTGCTCATTTCTGCTTCCTTTCCCTTTTATTTTTTACAGGCTTCATCCCCCACACTCCCTCCCACACACATATTAAACCTCTTTCTTTTTTTAAAATAATTAATTAATTAATTATTTTTTTCTTTTTTTAAAATAATTAATTAATTAATTATTTTTTTTTGGACTGTGTTGGGTCATTGTTGCTGCTCATGGGCTTTCTCTAGTTGCAAGAACAGGGGCTACTCTTCGTTGTGGTGCGCAGGCTTTTCATTGTGGTGGCTTCTCTTTGTTGTGGAGCAGAGGGTCTAGGTGCGCAGGCTTCAGTAGTTGTGGCTCGCAGGCTCAGTAGTTGTGGCTCACAGGCTCTAGAGCGCAGGCTCAGTAGTTGTGGCACACGGGCTTAGTTGCTCCGCAGCACGTGGGATCTTCCCAGACCAGGGCTCGAACCCATGTCCCCTGCATTGGCAGGTGGATTCTTAACCACTGCACCACCAGAGAAATCCTAAACCTCTTTCACTCCTAATTCCAGTATCTGATTCTCAGAGAACCTAACTCATGTGCTCAAACCTTCAACTGAATTTTTTCTTCCTTGCTTTAATATTATTTTTTAAATGATTTTACGTTAAAAAGTTTTCATACTCAGACTGAGACCTGATGTACCTTTTCAAAAAACCCAGCCCCTGAGGTTTGATAATTGTATAAATTGAAGTTTAAGAAGTATCTCCTTCATTCTCTTCTTCACTTAGCAGATCTTACTCATCCTTGAGGTCTCAGCTTAAATATCATTTCTCCATGGGGACCAGCATCCATAGAACATACAGAGATGTCCCAAAAGAAAGAGTCTGCCTGGGGAGATAAAGATGTTTTTATGGTCATATGATCACAGCAACATAGGAACTGCTAAGGGAGACCCGAGGCAGAGCATCCTGAAAGCCAAATGATAGGGCTGGATAGAAAGTGTTCAAAGAACTTGGGGAAAGTGCTATGTCTGGGAAGTCTGGGAGCACAGAGAGTAGGGATCTAGGAAGGCTTCATTTAGGAAGTGGGATTTCAGCTGAGTTTGAGGGACAGGAAACATGAGGCAGTGGGTAAACCATCTTGCCAATCAGGCTCAGAGAGAGAACTCTTCCCAAGGTGGACACGGAGGGGCTTAGTGAGATGGAGGAAGTTAGAGGGCTGCTGCATAGGGTGAGAGTCATTTCCCTCTCCTCAGGACTGTCAGTTGGTCACTCTGTCTCTTGCAGCATCCTGGCAGCTTGTCTTCTTCACAGCCTTCGGGGCTGACCAAGTCACACCTGGAGCACACTGGGACACAGGGCTGTGGACATGGGGGCCCTTCCATGGCTGCTCCTCCTCTTGCTGTTCCAGGAAGGTGAGACAGACTGCTAGCTCCAGGACAGGAGTATCTCTTTCCCCCTCTGTTCTCCTGCTGGGTCTTGGGCTAGCAAGTCACCACCTTTGGGACCAAATGCTTCAGCTCTTCTGGAGTAAAGAGGACTAGGGTGTGGCTTCAGTGCAGGACCAAGAGATGAGGAAACCTGGGGATATGGAAGGGGAAGCAGCCCCATATCCCTCCTGGGGATATGGAAGGACAGCGAATGGAGAAGAGAAAATTTGGAGGGTGGGGCACAGATGGAAGCCGAGCCCTGGTAGGTGCTCAAGTCAGGTGCAGCAAAAAGCTAGAGCCAGAAGAGGCAACTGGAGGGCAAGGTTGAGTGTGGGTCCTAGAAAATACTCAACTGAGATTGAGACCACAGCCCTGCTGCCAGTCTCAGCAGCCTAGAGACACCAGCTGTGTTGTTTCCATCTTTTCTTTCTTTATCTGCAGCCGAAGGGGACTCTGGAGATGGCGTGGATCCCGAGGAAATTGTTGCAGTCCTTCAGGAGTCCATCAGCCTCCCCCGGAAATACCATTGGATGAAGAGGTTGAGAACATCATCTGGTCCTCCCACATAAGCCTTGCCACTGTGATGCCAGGGGAAGAGGGACATCCGGCTACCATCATGGTGACCAACCCTCGCTATGAGGGCTGAGTGAGCTTCCTGGAGCCCACCTACTACCTGCACATCAGCAATCTGAGCTGGGAGAACTCGGGGCCTTACCAAGCTCAAGTCAACCTGAGGGCGTCCCAGATCTCCACCATGCAGCACTACAATCTTTGTGTGTCCCGTGAGTTTACTGGGAACCATAAAGCTGCTTTTTCTGGCTCTCCTGAACTTCTCACACAAAGGATCAGGGGTCTTAGGACTCGGGGTTATGGCTTGAGGGTCTGGGATGGGAAGGCAGTCTGCCTCCAGTGTGTCTGACCCCAGTATCTGCACTGCAGGTAAAGTGACTTGGAGTAGCAAGACCCTGGACTGAGGCTGTTCCTGTGGATGTGCCCAACGCAGTGAGACGGGTCAGGGGTTTCATTTACAGACGTCTAGGGAGCCTTCCTCTCCCAGTGAGATTCTGCATCCTGGGCATGAATGCCACCTCCATTCTTGAGCCTTTTGTCCTCTTGTGTGATTTGAGGGCTACTAATCAGGGTCTCCTCCCTACTTGACCCCAAATTTCCTCTTAGTGCCTGTGACATTGACTGATTTTCTTTTTCTTTTTTCATTAATTAATTAATCTATTTTTGGCTGCGTTGGGCCTTCATTGCTGCGTGTGGGCTTTCTCTAGTTGCAGCGAGTAGAGGCTTCTTTTGCTGTGGAGCTCGGGCTCTAGGTGTGTGGGCTTCAGTAGTTGTGACTCCCGGGCTTAGCTGCTCTGCGGCATGTGGGATCTTCCCGGACCAGAGATTGAACCTGTGTCCCCTGCATTGGCAGGTGGATTCTTAACCACTGTGGCACCAGGGAAGTCCATTGACTGATTTTCTACCTTGAATCTTGCAGAGGCACTGATTAAACTATAAATGCCCCTGGGAGGGGTGATAATATTTTCTAAGATCAAGGAGGCAGGACAGAGTCTGAAAGAAGGTGGGGTGCCAAGGTAAGAGAGAGAAGGCAAGTCATAAAGGGGAGGTAGAAGATGCCAAAGGCAGCTCTGTCTGCTTGGCCGCTGCCCTGGGGACTCTGGAACAATAGGTTTGATGGTGGCTAGGTGCTGTTAGTTTGGCTTGTTTGTTAAGTGAAGCAGGTCTCAGTGGGCAGCGTCCACACCCCAGTGTTGAAGAGCTTAGGAAAACAGACCCAACCCCTGATTACTTAGAGGGTCTTTGTGTTTCTCCTTCATCTAGGATGGCTGTCATAGCCTCACATGACTGTGAACTTTGAGATCTCTGGGGAAGAAGGTACTGTAATATGTCCTTGACATGATCCACAGGGAGGCAGGCCTGGATGTGACCTACTGCTGGATATCCTGGGAGGACGGCGCTGACACGGCCCATGAAGGCCCTGTCCTTAGCATGTCCTGGAGGCCCGGGGAAAAGGCTGTCTCCTACACATGCAGGGCAAACAACCCCATCAGCGACGTCAGTTCTCATCTCATCCCTGCTGGGCCCTTCTGTGCAGGTACCAGGGCCCCAGAGACAGCCCCTGAGCGACCACAGGGCCTCAAGTCTACCCGCTCCCTCCCTCCCTTCTCCCCAGGAGAGTACATGGAATCTAGACCTAACTACTCCCGTGGAGACTTGACCCCTGGATTGGGGAGGGGCCCCCCACTTTCCCTGTGCTCCTTCCTAGTCCTCCCAGCTTCCAAAGGTCCCTTCTAGTCTCTTACTCAGGTTGAGATTACTCCTCAGACCCCAGCCCCTGAAATTCTGTGAATAGAATATACATTTCCTGGGATACTTGTCAAGGAACATCAACAGACTGTGAACTTGAGACCCCCTGTGTGGAATTTGGGGTAGGTGTCTGCCCCCTAATCCAGACCTTCCCTCTGGTGAGCCCCTCTCTCCTTGCCTCCTTCTGTCCCAGATGTTGGCTACCCTTTGGAGAAGTCTTCCACTTCCTTCTGTCTCCTGGCCAAGGCATTGCTCATCCTCTTGCTTTTTGTAATTCTTGCTGTGGGGCTCTGGCTCATCCGAGTCCAGACAAGATGCAAAATGCCAAGAATGAAGAAACTCAGGAGAAACAGAATGAGACTGAGAAAGAAGGGGAAGCCTGGCCCCAGCCTGGTCTGATGGCCCCCTGGGGACCCCTGCCCCGAGCATTGTTTCTTCCCAGCCCCAAGGGAGACCTTCCTCTCCTTCCCAGACTCATCTCTTCCCAGGGGGCCAAAGGGTGGGTGTCCCAAGGGCCATGCTCCCCGAGGGAAGATTGTCTGGCAATAAAGTCAAATTAGGTGACCTCACTCGGGAGGAGCTGTTTGGTCCTTCCCTGGGTGACTCTGGCAGAACCTGCTTTCCTGCATTTCTTCCATTCCAGTTACCCTCTTCCAACCCCACGTGCTTCCCTCACCTGCCTTTGGGAAGGAAAGTGAGTCTAAAAGACCCGCTCACAATGAAGTGTTGGTATGTTATTATTCATGCCTAACCCATTCCCCACCAACACACATAACATTTACACTTCAATAAGAAAAGTGGGAGATTCCTTTTAACCTAATAGAAGCTGTGACTCCCCGAATGGGAGATTTCAGGCAATGAGAACGCTACATAAGAGCGGTGTTATTCCTGCCAATCTTTCTGCTCTCACACCCTCCTTCTGCCCTGCCCTTAGCTACTCCCACCCATCCCACCCCACCCCAGTCTAGCGGCTGTCCGGCACGGGCGCTCTGAAGCACCCCAGTGCAGTCCTGCTCTGGGTCTGACCTTTCTACTCTGACCTTTCGGTCATCTCCCTGGTGGCAGCTTCTCTGGGGCTCTGGTACCTGCCCCACAGAGATGGCAACTCAGCCGGATTAATAGCAGGGGTCTGCCCTTGACCTCTGTTTGTGGTTGGTGTTACTGTCCTGTCTGTCCCTTCTCCATAGACTTCCAGGCCTCACACCTTCTCTCTGGACTCTTGTCCTGGGTGAATGCCCACCCCCTACACATACACTACCTGTGCCCCCCACAAAAACCTTTAAGTTTATATGTTCTTTCTCTTTCCCAAGCCCAGGGATCAGTCCGAATTCCTCACCCTCTGATTAAGTCTTGGTCATTGTCCCCACATCAGATCTTGTAGATGTTACCTAATGTGGCTGCTGTGGCCGGGTGGGGCGGGGGGTGAATTGGGGAGGGAATGGAAAGCCACTCAACTCACAGGACATGCCTAGGGAGTGAGTGACCTGCAGGAGGGTGGTGTGCAGGATACGGTAGGGAGATCACTGGGTGAGATCTCAGGAGACATGGGCTGTGCTCTGCCACTGGTCTCTGACTTGGGACACCTTGCCCAGCAGATGTCCATGGGGGCACCGTCCCTTTCCACCAGGAACACGCGCTTTGAAGGAGAGGCAGGCACAGGTGCAGCTGACTGGCGCTCTTACAGAGACAGGGCTACGGGAACGCCTTGGCTCCCACAGGGGCGGGAGGGGCCGGTAACCCCGGGGGATTTTAGAAGAGGGTCTGAGGGGTAGAGACAGAGCCATGTGGCAGAAGCCATGCCGGACATCTCTCTGCATCTGGCTTTCCCCTCTCAGTGAGGAGAAGGATGCTGACCTCCAAAGTGTTTCCCAAGAAAAGGAACACTGAGGCTGTGAAGGGGCAGTGGGACGCACTGGGGAACCACGGGGACCGAGGATGGCTTTAGGGAAAACAGGACACATGGACCAGGCACTGGGACACTCCAGGAGGGGGGGCTCCACTGGGACACTCCAGCCAGGGGTATGGTGGAAACCAAGAGTCAGGGTCTCCAGGGCTGGAAAGGAAGCAGGGCCAGGAGGTAAGCAGGGGCTTCCTGTCTAGGTTTTTGGGCAGGAGATGGAACCCTGTAGGGCTTGGGAAGGACGTGATGAGGTTGGGAAACCTGTCCCCAAAGAGCTCCAAAGAATAGCAACCGATCCACTCAACTCCCTGAAGGCCTGAGTCCTTGTCCTGCTGGAAGGCAGTCCCTGGCCTGAGGCTGGTTCTCTGTGCTGCCCTTTGGGCTGAGGAGGCCCACCTCCAAAAAGGCACGAAGTTCTAGGACCAAGCCTACAGCACCCAACTCCTCTCATTCCTTTAATACCTTTCTGGAGACTGAGTGGAAAAGGCCAACAGCCCTCTTGCACACACAGGGGCAGGTCTTTTCTTATCTATTTCAGAGTCTGGCCCAGGAAGTCAGTAAGGGAATGAATGCCACTGTATGGCTGGCCCAGGGCCCTCCCTGGAATTTGGCAAAATACCTTCTCACAGCCAGTCTCTGAACAGAGAAAGGCTGAGGTCCTCAACCAGTCCAGAGCACCTGGAAGAGGAAGGCTCAGACCCTCAAGAAGGTGGAATATAAGCTCAGAGAGACCCAGGCCCCTTCCTCTGCAGGAAGCCAGGATAATAATCACCTGACAGTACTTTGCCTTTTGCAAAGTTTGCTGTTTGGAAATAGGTGAAAAGCAAACTGAGGGGAGGAGGATAATATTTGAGCATTGACGTGCCAGGCATTGGGCTAGCCGTGGAGAGGTGGAAAAGACACTGTCTGCCCTCAAGGAACTCTTTGTGGGGTGTGTAAGATATAATTACAACGAGCTGTGACAAGGGCTATGGGTGAAGTTGAGGGCGTGGTGGGAGGAGTCGTTGATGGTGTCCTGGAGGGAAGAGGTAAACAGAATTTTGACCTGTGATTAGCAGTGAGTTCAGGGAAGGGAGAGAAGGACATTCTAGCTAGACAGACGATAAGTGGGAAGCCACTGATAAGTGAACAAGCACCATGAATTCTAGGGACTATGAGGCCACATGTGCTGCCCTGTGATGAAGGGGTAAGTGATAAATGAGTCTGGAGAGGTAGGCAGGGCCCCTCTGATAGGCTAAGGGCTGGGGAGGAATTCAAGGACGAACAAGACCAACTCCACACACTCATGGAGCTAGAGTCTCGTTGGGTCAGCAGATAGGCACGCCAACAGCCAAAGGACAATCGATGAGGAACGATACCTCTTTTCTGATCAGGTGACAGGACCAGTGCTCATAGCATGTGGTCAGCAAAGTCTCTGTAATTGACAACATTGTCTGGTCTTCTTGTCAACAAGTTGAAAATACGTGGGCTGGCTGAAGCTTTGGTAGAATGATGCTAGGTAGAACCCTAGCAGATTGAATACACTATACCAGAGCGTGATGATTACAGATCCAGGACAACCTAGAGGAAAATCTTTAGTTTTGAGCCTCAGGGACTAATTTTACCGACTTTAACTCCTGACATGGTGAGGGAACAAGTTAGGGTTAGGTTCCTTTTCTTACCAAAAAGCCAACAAGATGCATCTGAATCAGAGCAAAATGACAGTAATAATAAAACACAAAATAAACTTCCAGAAAAAAAAAATGACCGTATTATAAACTTTAAAAAATTGAAAATCATTTTAAATCCCAATTTTACAAAAAGTTATTTTAATGTCCAAAAGAGTTTAACTTATCTTCAAGAAAACACTGGAGACAGCAGAAATGAAACCTTTGAACCAGAGATGGAACTGATTCTAACATGGGGAAGGGAGATCTTTCCCACTAGTTGGTGAGGGGCCAAGATGTAAAAGAGGTTGCGCTCTTCGACCATATTTCCTAGGCATTCTGCCTGGCCTTGCTTTCATGCTGTGTCCACTGACATGTTTTCATTAGAGTCGCAGCACTGTTAGGTCAATCTGTTACATTATAACATTGGAAGCAGCCACTTTGGGAAAATGTGCTGGAGGGATTGTGGGAGAGATCAGGCCACTGCTCCTGCCTCCTCCCTCACTTCCCATCCCCCCATTTTCATCTCAGGCTGTGGCAAAAAGCACCCAGATGTTTACACCTGGAAGAACTTCCCAGCAGTCACAGTCCCTGAAGATGGGGTTTCCCTGGTGGTGCAGTGGTTAAGAATCCACCTGCCAATGCAGGGGACACGGGTTCGAGCCCTGGTCTGGGAAGATCCCACGTGCTGCGAAGCAACTAAGCCCGTGCGCCACAAATACTGAGCCCGTGAGCCACAACTACTGAGACTGCGAGCCACAATTACTGAAGCCTGCGTGCCTAGAGCCCGTGCTCCGCAACAAGAGAAGACACCGCAATGAGAAGCCCGCGCACCGCACCAAAGAGTAGCCCCTGCTCGCCGCAACTAGAGAAAGCCTGTGCAGCAACGAAGACCCAGTGCAGCCAAAAAAAAAAAAGTCCCTGAAGATGGAATGAGTCACTATAAGGGGTGGTGAACTTCCTGGCCCAGAATGTATGGGGCTGGATGACCACCTGGAAGGGAGGATGTGGCAGGGATACTGGTCTTGAGGTAGGAGATAGATGGGCACTTGGGCTGGACAGCTGGTGTTTGTCGTGTGGAGTAAAACCAAAGCTTTGTTCTCACCCAGACACTCCAAGGACAAAGTTAGTGGCGGAAGCTGAGCTCTGCTTAAGTAAAGAGATAAGGGTCCCACTCCTGAGGTCAAGGGAAACCTCCCTGTCTGCACATGCGCAGGAAGGCTCCTTGGGGGTCAAAAATGGAGGGGACACCACCCCATAATAAGTGTGGACATGCACCCACACGCCTCTGGGATGGGATCCATCTTAGCAAAAAGTTGTGCACGCATGTTGGGGAGGGTCCTAGGACTGGTCAGGTGTGCAAAAAGAAACGAGATAATAGGCCAAAGGTAAACAAAGTCACAGAAGGACTGTCCTGTATAAGTGATTTAAATCACCTCTTCACTGCTCTCCTCCTCATTAGAGTGGATGCCCATACCCTTTCTCTCCAGGTGTATATTTCTACCTTGCTTCAGTCTTAAATAAACTGTTTTTCTGTGTGCTCTCCCACTTGTGCTGTGTCTCTAATAATAAACTTTGTGCCGGGCTTCCCTGGTGGCGCAGTGGTTGAGAGTCCGCCTGCTGATGCAGGGGACACGGGTTCGTGTCCCAGTCCGGGAAGCATCCCACATGCCGTGGAGCGGCTGGGCCCGTGAGCCATGGCCGCTGAGCCTGCGCATCCGGAGCCTGTGCTCCGCAACGGGAGAGGCCACAGCAGTGAGAGGCCCGCGGACCGCAAAACAAACCAAAAAAACTTTGTACCTGTTTTTACAGTTTTTGCCTCCTTGAAACATTCTTACTTTCAATGCAGGTAAGAGCCAGGGAACTTTGTCTCTAGCCCCTAGCCCCTGGTGGTCTGGCGGTTAGGATTCCTGGTTTTCATCCAGGCTTCTCAGGGTCAATTTCTGGGCAGAGAACTAAGATATCTCTTCAGGACCGCTCACCGATGTCTCTCCGAGTTCAGTGTGAGCCGTGGTTAGACCTAACCTGTTGGATCCCTCCTGGTGTTGAGGCCATGATTGGGAATGGTGCACTTGGAGTGGCAGGACTTCAGCCCGGGGGGAGATCAGGTGCTGCTTTTAGGGAAGGCTTCCAGGGCAGCACCCGGACAGACTTAAGACTGCTTAAGCCTGGTGGGGAAGGTGTCATGACCCTGCATCCCCAAGGCGGCACCAAGGTGAGGAGGTAGAAAGCTCTATGGGGCACACATGCAAGATGTATTTTTGCCTGCTGTTGAAGTTTCCAGGGGGGTGGGTGTGATGGAGCCCCAGCTGGGTCTGATTCCAGTTCTGCCCTGTGCTAGACAGGAAGTCTTGGGCAGGTGACTGCACCTCGTGGAGCCTCAGTTTTCTTATTAGTCAAACGGAGCCATACCTACTTCTGAGGGTTTCTGTACAGGTTACGTAAGAGTCATGAAGCATGTAGTCCAGGATCTGGCTCCCTGTAGGGGTTCAGTAAATGATCACTTATTTCATTCCTCCTCTCTCAGTCTCCCGTGCCAGGATGTCTCTCCCCTCTGGGCCCGTTTCTCTGGATGGCTGGTGCTGGTAGCTAACTTGGCAAACCTCAGGCTGGGAGCGCCGCCTTCCCCTCTGCACACTGTGGGCGGCGCCTGGGCAAGATTTGGTAGCTCGCCAGTGCAGACAGGTATTTCCAGTCCAGCCAGAGAAGAAATGTGTGGAGGTGGGAATGGGGATGGGAGAGGAGATCAGAGGAGCGGGGTGGGTCCCCTGGGAGGAGGGCGGGGAGTCCTGCTCCCCGCTTGGTGCTCCTGCCCCCAGGCTCAGATTTCAACCCTAGCTGCCACTTCTGCGGTTAAGCCCGTTAGGGGAGGGGAGAGGGTCCAAGGTGGCTTACACAGGAAGGGAGGTGTGCAAGGAGCCGGCTGAGGGCCGGCTCCTGCGACCCCGGGAGCCCGGGACCTGACCGGCGTAGCCCCTCAAGCTTGCGGCGGGAAGCGGCCAACCGGCCTTTCCACCCTTCGTTGTATCGAGCTCCACCAGGGGGCGACCCGGGCCCACGTGCCACCCAGTCCTGCTCTCTCGAAACTACAACTCCCAGGCCGCTCGGGGGTCGCGCCCGCCTTGCCTCGCCTTCTGCTCGCTCCAATTGGCCGCCTCGGGAGGGGGATTGGCGGTCTCCAGGGCGACGGGCGGCGCTCTGGGCATCCGAGGCTGGGAGGCGGGTCCGCCCCCTATTGTGTAGCTGGACGAGTGGAGCGGAGCGGTGCGGAGCAGGTGAGGGCGGGAGCGCCCTGGGGGCAATGGGACGGGGTGCCGGCGGGGGGATGGAGAACAGTGCGGGAGTTATGGGGGACAGGAAAAAGCGGGGGACTTGTGGAGAGAAGTGGAATTCTTTGGGGAGCAGAACTAGGGGAGTTCTGGGGAGTGAAGTGGAATTCTGGGTGGGTGGATGGGTGGGTGCTCCTGGAGAAGTGGAGGAGTTCTGGAGGTAATGACTGTGCCGGGGGTGGGGGGTGGGGTTGGTGGGTTCCAAAAGCAGGGAGAAGTTCCAGGGGTCCGGAGAAGGCGAGGGAGAAGGGAATTGGGGGCGGGGTACCAGAAGTGTACTGTGGGCTGAGGCGAGCGAATTCGAGGGAGGGAAATTCCAGGGAAGAGAGGATAGAAGTGGGTGAGTGGCGATTCGGGAGGAGACAGGGAGTGCCTTGAAGCGGAGATAACCTGGTGCAATTGGAGATCGGGTGCGAAAAATAGGAATTTGGGGTGTGGGAGTTGTGAGAAGTGGGGATAACTGGGATGGGGGAATGAGAGAGTACTGGGTGGGGAGATTATTAGGTGAGGACGTAGTGGCCGACAGAAGAGTTGGAAGGATCTTAGGAAACACAGAGGAGTTCTGGGCAAACCTGGATCCTGAGGTTTTCAGAAAACTGAGCCAGGAGGGAACTGGGGGTTCCTATGCATTTGGAAAAAGATATGTCCATGAGGTGGCTGGGGACAGTGGGAAGCAAGGGCGATGGGTGCTTGCTGGTGAGCTATCAGGAGTTAGACGTGCAGGGCCATTCAGTCCAGGCAGGGATGTTTTATAGCCCATTCCGAGCTGTGAGGCCAAGAGTGGGGTGGAGGCCCGCAGAGCAGAGTCCACTTGGATCTTCCAGGCCCAAGGCAGCACCCCCCACCACCATCACCACCACCACCCCAGCCTGCTGTGACTTCCTTAGATGCTCAGGGGCTGGGGCTATCAAGAGTTCCTCCCCTCCATGCTCCAGGACTCACTTTGTACACCCTAGAGACTGGTTGACTTTTTAGCTTCTCATGGACCATTCCCCTGGGGTTAGTGAAGGGGGAGCCTAGCAAACCTTAGGCCCCGAAGATACTGGAGGGAGAGTAAGTGGGAGGAATTGGGTTAAGGCACTTGGGTCATGGTGTCTGGCAGAGGGAGGGCTGCCTGGCAGCATCAAGAAGAGGAAGTGGCGTCAGCCGCCAGCCCCAGGACCTGCCCAGACCTGGAGGATGCTGCCTGGGCCCCCATACCAGCAGATGGGGAGGCAATCGTCCTCTCCCAAGTGTCTGACTCATTACGGCTAAAGCAGTATTGGGAGGCTGATGGAGAAAGAGGTACAGGGCCTCCAGCTTGCAGGGTTCACAGAGGCTGGAGAAATGAGGCAAGGATTTGTGCTCTGGGGGCCACTTTCTCTGCGTTTTCATCCAGGCTTTGCCCTTACCTGGCTCTGTGCGCCTGAGCAAGGCTCTGAGATACCCAAGGTCCTTATTTGTTGCCGTGGGGTGGAGGCGATAATACTGGTTCTACCCTGCTATCTGCTACCTTGTTATCAGCATCAGGACTAAGGAAAGAAGAGGGAGAAGAGGCTGGGCTATGGGGCTCTTCATCTCCCATGCTTTCCTGAGAAGTCCTTTTCCAAGTGTATAGGAACCCAATTTCCCTCCTGGCTCAGCTTTCCAAGAGCCTTGGTAACCTGCGTATCCCCAGAATTCCTCTGCTTTTTCTAAGATCTTTCCAGCTCCTCTGCTCCCCACGTGTCCTCATCTGTCTGGTCTCCCCACCCGGCACTCCCTCACCCCAGCCCTTCCCCCACGCATCTGCTCTCCTCTCTCCTTCTTCTGCCTTTGCTCACCTCCAGCTTTTCTCTAACTCGGGGTTTCTTCTGGTTTCCAACATTGGCCCACTCTGCACGTTGCCTTGCATTTTGCATCTAGATCTGGCGGTGCTCCGGAGGACGGCTTCATCAGGTGTCACATGAGCCAAGCCCTAACTGTCCAGAAGAGTGAGAGCTGACCCCCGTTACCCAGTGAGAAGGATTGACAGGGCTTGCTGGGCTGTGCAGGTCCCTGGGCCCCTCCGTCTGGGCCCCCGTGGATAGGAGGGGCCGGGCGAGCAGGCAGCTGGGCTATGGTTTGGTGCCTCAGTCTGGCCATCCTCAGCCTGATCATCGGCCAGGGGGCTGACGGTGAGCTGGACTTCCTGGGCTCTGGAACTCCCCGTTGGCCTTGGGGTGGGTGGTGGTCCGCTGGGGTTCTCTGTGCGCAGGTCAGCGGAGGGGAGGAGCAACACTGGTTCTGCAGAAGTCGAGGATTTCCTCAACCACTTCACAAAGGCCTGGGGAGCCCACAAAGATAGAGAGGGTATCTCCCCTCCCAGCCCTGATTCTGGCCCTCTGCTGTGTCCTCATGCCACGTGCCCTGCAGGTCGAGGGAAGCCTGAGGTGGTGTCGGTGGTGGGCCGGGCCGGGGAGAGCGCGGTGCTGGGCTGTGACCTGCTGTCCCCGGCTGGCCGACCCCCTCTGCACGTCATCGAGTGGCTGCGCTTTGGATTCCTGCTTCCCATCTTCATTCAGTTCGGCCTCTACTCTCCCCGCATCGACCCGGCTTACGTGGGTAAGGCTTATCCTCAGGTGGGAGGTCGGGAGGTGTCCCCAACAAAGGTGGACTGGGTAGAGTGGGAACAAGTCCTCTTCTTAACAGCTCTGTCCCTGTCCCAAACTCATCTCCAGCTCCACTGCCTGAACTCTGCTTAACAAGCGTGGCTCTGCTCCCAAGCAGTGTTCATTCATTGAAGGATTCATTCATTTACACACACACACACACACACACACACGCACACACACACACACACACACACACACAGAGACACACATGTGGTCTCTTTAAAACTCCACATGGTCTGTTCCAAAGGAGATCCCGCAGCCCTATTCCAAGTGTCCATCCTACTTCTCTAATCGCTCTTTCTAGAGCTCATGAAACCTCCCAGACCATCCTCATTCTCCCTGTTCTCCCTCCTTGGCCCTCTCCTGGTCCCTGGCTCTGCTATCTTCTCACTGCCCTGCCCTCCTCCTCCCCTACTTTCTTAAATGCTAGTTTGGGTGTTCTAGGCTTCTAGGGAGTGGGCTGAGGGGGCAGCAGGGTGGGTGGGTCTACGACCTGGCTGCTTTGCCACTGCTTCTGATTCTGGGTACAGCAGAGTTCGTGCATGGACAGGGTGGGCTGGGGATGGACCAGGCTCCCTTAAAGATCAGCAAATGGATGGAGCTGGGCTGGGTTCCTGCTTCAGCTGGTTTCTGTATGGACTTAAAATAGTGTATAGGCCTCCCTAGGGGCCTTCTCCTGTGCCCCAGCTGGCTCCCTCGAAAGGCTCAGCTTCCCCCTAATCCCCGATGGAGCCTTAATCTGAGCGGTTTAGTGCAGGTCTCCGAGGACAGCGTGTGGGAGAGCCTAGGGCTGGGGCTGGGGCTGCGGCTGCTGGGGAGAGAGTCTGGCTGCCTCCTCTTCGGAGGGGAAGCCCAGGAAAGGCCACCTGGGAGGACGTCGATTGGGGCAGGGGGACCCCCTCCCTTTTCCCTCTTTAGTTTGAATCCTGGGAGAAGCCACAGGATTGGCTGAGCTGTCGCCGCGGGGCAGGCTGAGCAGAGAGGGGAGGAGGCTCAGGCAGGTGCTGCAGGAGGGAAGAGTTTATTTTCAAACTGGGGTCAGTTGTTGGCAAACAGCCTGGTGGGAGCGTATGTGTCTGCACAAGCCCCCGGAGAACTGATGAAAGCGGGGCCCCGATTAGGACAAGTGGAGAGACAACGGCTGTGCCCACCAGCCCTCCCTGCCTCTGCCCGCCGGGCTGGGAGGAGCTGGGCTGCCAGGCTGAGGCTCTGCAGATGCAGAACGTTGCCCGACTGACGGCAGGGCAGGGGGAGGTGGAGGACAGGGGAGAGAAGGGCTTTTCCTAGGCTTCCCCCAGGGAGATGTGCAACTCTCCTCCCCCCAACCCCCTGCCCTCTGTCCTGTCTTGAGGTCCCTCGGGCGGACAAACCCCTGGACAGTAGCAACTTTGCTACCTGTGGGTTTTCTTTCTGTCTCTGTGGTGTTCCTTTCAGCTGCAAGTCTTTCTTCCTACCCCTGCCCTTCATGCCCACCCCTGCCCCAACTCTGGAGCTCCTGGTCGGGCAGGGCTAGTCTGGGGAGTCAGGGCCCTGGGGAGAGGCCCCTGCACCCATTAACCCTTTTACTGCCTCCCAGTGTGGAAGGGGCCTCTCAGCCTTTGTGTAGGGGACTCTGAACTGCAGTTGCTAGGCAACGGGAGGTGAAGCTTGCTAAGGACAATGCTGTCCTGTCATAAACCCTCTGGGCAAGCGAAGGGGAGATGGCCTGGGACTGTGTGTGTGAGGCCCGTGGCCTAGAATGTGGGAGGGACCATGAGAGAGACTGGGGCTTCAGGGATGACACTGAAGAGAAGGCTTCCAATCTTTGAGGACCCTGGAATCCATCTAGCAGAGGAGACTGGATTTATAGACGAGTATAAAAGTAGTAAAAAGCAGGATAAAACAAGCCAGGACTAAATCCTAGGATGAAGTTAGCTGCTGTACGTAAGGAACCCAGCACAGAGCCTGTACAGAGTGCCTGCATGGTGTGAAACCGTGACTCGGCGTGCGGAGGAAAGAGGGTCCACTTCCTCTACACCAGCTTTCCTGGGGTGGATCTTAGATCAGCTCTTCTAATTCATGGGACCAGCTTTTGGTCTTCGACTTCTGTGCTATATTTCTTGGGAGTTTCAAGATACCCCATGTGGCAGAAGGGACATGAATTTTCTCTCTGTCCTGAGTCATGTGATACAAATCAGTTATCTTATCCTCCATTTAGAACCACCTGGCTCCCTGTCATCACCTCCCCTCACTACCTTTAGCCTTGCATCCCCTCTGCAGAGTCACCTCTTCCTGGAAGCCTTCCATACTCCTCTTGCTTCTTAGCCTCTTGGAATATTTGTTAAGCTTCTGTGTGTATATGAACTTGCACGTGTCCATGAGTGTGGATTCCGTGCCTTCCTAGAGCTTTTGCAAGAATGGGGACCGTGCCTCCTTCCTCTACACTCCCCTGCACGTGGGGAGGTCCAAAGACACTCAGGCTCTGGCTCTGCGGGTGGAGGGGGGCCCAGGACTCAGGAGGATACAGGACGGCCTGCCCCTGGCCAGCTTCCTGTTCTTCTGCGACTCTACAGGTCTAGCCATTCATGCCTCACAGAAAACTTAGGACATACTCTGTGCTTTATTAGATGTTCTGATCAACAGACGTTTGGAGCTGTTACCCGTTGGCTACCAACATCCCCCGAGTGAGGATATACTGACTATGCTCGGCGATAAGTGCCCTGAGCGTCACTTGATCCTCACACTAGTGTGCAAGGGAGAGCATGCTGCATCATGAGAAAGGAGGCCTGGCTGGATCCCTGAGTAGCTTATTGGAAAGAAGCTTAACATCAATTCCTTCTTCTATAATGGAATTCTTGGAAGGATTAAGTATGGTGACAATGCCTAATATTACGTGGCCCATATCCCAAACTCTATTTCCCTTCCCTCTTCTTCCTTCTTTGTAGCCACCGAAGATCACCGTAATGAAACGTTGCCATCACACCGGACGTAGTAGAGGTCGCAGGGAGTTCCCCGGTGGCCTAGTGGTTAGGATTCCGGGCTTTCACTGCCATGGCCGGGGTTCGATCCCTGGTTGGGGAGCGAGCCACGTGGTGCAGCCAGAAAAAAGAAAAAAGAAAAAAGAAGAGGTCGCAGTGGGGTCTGCGGGGGTCCCATGGCCAGGCAGTTTAGGGTTACTGAGGAATCCCACTGGTGGGAGGAAGGGTGTGATCATATTCAATATTTACCTGCATGACCCAGGCTTATCTTCTAGGTGGGGATTTAAACACCTAGCCCTTTAAGCAGCTCCACCCTTTCTAGAGAGTCTGCGCCCTTGGACCTCATTCTTGGAAGAAAAATTCCCTTGCCTATGAGCACAGCGCCGGCCTCAGCCTGATCATCTCCTCTTTTTTCCTTGATGTCTTCAGGGCCCCCACGGGTTTTGATTCTATTTCAGAAAGGTGAACCCTAGAGGTAGAATGCAAGCAGATCGGAGGGGGCGAGTGTGTGAGCAGCTTCAGACTGCCCAGTCTTAGAACGGGCAAAGTAGGGGCACAGTCTGGTTGCTTTGGTTTGGCATAACCCACAAGAATTAGAAAATGTCAGCTGTCCCTATCAAAGGTCAAGGCGGGGTGGGTCGCTGATGAATGTGGAGGGCGGGAGGCTGGAGGCAGCGGGACCTCTTTGTGGACTGTTGGTGTAACCCAGGAGAGAGATGCTATGGGACTAAACTAAAGAGAGGGTGGCAGAGAGGGAAACAGCATCCAGGAGGTAGAACTGAAAGGCTTACTGAACAAGCAGATGTGGGGTTAATGGAGAGAGCAATCTGGGTGACACCAGGTTTCCGGTAGGGTGACGTGCGTGACGGCACTGTTCACTACTACAGGGGAGAAGACGGAGAGGGTGTGTTGTCAGGTGAGGGATGGTGCCAAGGTTGAATGCAGGCTGCTGATTTCAGATCATGAGCTCCTTCATTTGTTCAACCGCTTTTATTTAAGCACCCGCCGATGTCAGGCACCATGCTGCCTGCCTTCCATCCACCCTACCTGGATTTTTTTCTCTCTCATTTTATAGATGAAGAAGTTGATGTTGAGAGAGAAGTTAAGTGATCTGGCCAAAGAAGTAAATGGCAGAGCCGGAGGCTAGGTCTCTGTGGCTCCCCAGCGTGCGCCTTGCTTTCTAGGCTGCACTGCCAGGGACCCACGAAGCTGTCTGGGGTGCAGGGCTCCGTCGGGGTGGGAGGGCGCCGTCTGCTTGCGCTGGGGCTGGGTGATTTGTGGAGCTCTATGTAGTCTGTCAGCCGGGGCTTGGATGCCCTGGAGCGTGAGGGGATGGGGTGAGGAGGCTGCTGACCTTGCTTCCTGGCTGGTTTGGACTCTGGCCACCCTAAGGCGCTTAGGCCGCTGATAATAGCCCTGGCGGATTAGGGGGCTTTGGTAGGCGAGGTGTGGATCCCAAACCCAGCTGTGGTTTCTGGGCCCCGAGTCCTCTGGCAGGAGCACTCCCGGGACCCCCCTTACAAACAGAGCTCAGGGATGGGCAGATTCTGTACAAATCCAGAGGAGACTGAGTGTTGGCTCTTCAAGCCCCTTCCCCCTACAGTCCTGGAAGCTGGGCGTAGTTCAGTGCCCACCTGCTGCTGCTCTGGTTTCTCTTTGTCTAAGCTGGGTCCCAGCTGCTGAAAGGCAGGAGCCATCAGAGCGGCTGAAGAGAGAGATCTGCCCTCAGTGACCCCAACCCCATCTGTGCCTCTCTGGACCCCACTCTATCAGGGTAACTGGGAGACACTGAGCCTGTTCTTGACGTCTGAGAATGACCAGTGTGACCAGGGGCCTGGGGCTCCCATGGGGTCCCTTCTGCACCCTTGATCCAGGGCTCCTCCCCCAGGGCGTGTCCGGCTTCAGAAGGGGGCATCTCTCCAGATCGAGGGGCTGCGGGCTGAGGACCAGGGCTGGTACGAGTGCCGCGTGCTCTTCCTGGACCAGCACAGACCCGAGGACGACTCTGCTAACGGCTCCTGGGTGCACCTCACAGTCAATTGTATGAGGCTGGGAGCAGGCAGGCTGTGGAGGAGGGAGGGGAGAGGAAGGGGGAGGGAGGGGAGAGGAAGGGGGAAGGAGGGGAGGAAGGAGGAGGGAGGGGAGGGGAAGGAGGAGGAGGGGAGGGAAGGAGGGGGAGGGGAGGGGGGAGGGGAGGGAAGGAGGGGGAGGGGAGGGGGGAGGGGAGGAGGGCAGTCCCGATGCCCCACCCTTGCTGACACCTCCTGTTTGCTGGCTCCCTGTTTGCATCTTACCCCTGCCACCCCCACTCCTGCCCTTTCAGTTCCTCAAACCTGAATCCAATCAGCCTTCTCGACTCTTTGTTAGGAACTTCCTCTTCCTCTCTCTTCCCTGCTCCTGCCTCCCTGGCCAAGAGAGGGTAATGGGTAGGAGGGGATAAGGGGTTATTGAGCCCTGAGTGAAACATCACTCACTTGTATACAACATTTTGTTTTTTCAAAACACCTTTTAACCCAGTACCTCATGAATTCTGTCTCAACCCTAAGAAGCAAGGAGGTCATAATTATTCCCATTTCATAGATGGGGCATGGGGAGACTGGGTCATACGACTGATTAGTGGCAGGGCAGTCTAGAACTCAGGTCTCCTGACTCCCAGGACAGTGCTTTCCTAGAGGGCACCTAGCTCTCTCCCAGCTCTGAACACCCAGCCTGGTGGTCAGCTCCCTAACCAACTCTGCAGGCCAGTGGGGGAACGGGCTTGGGCGTCCTTACTGGGTCCTGGGTGCAGCAGACAGGGTGGCCCTGGGTTGGGAATTCCTATGAAGCTGGTGGGCTGATGGGCTGAAGGCTGAGGCCCTGATCTGCCTCTCTGGTCCTCGGACGCTGCTCTTTGGGCTGATGGCCCTTCTGGCAATCCCTGACGCCTCTCTCCTTGCAGCGCCCCCTCAATTCCTGGAGACGCCTCCCCAGGTGCTGGAAGTGCGGGAACTGGAGCCTGTGACCCTGCGTTGCGCGGCCCGCGGCAGCCCCCAACCTCGTGTGACTTGGAAGCTCCTAGGACAGGACCTCGGCCAGGGCCAGAGTCAGGTGCAAGTGAGTCCCAGGGCTGGACAGGGTGAGAGTGTGAGGCAGGTAGTGGCCTGGGAGCGGGGCTGGAGGCCAGGAGGTTGGGAGACGGGCCGGAGGAGGGCTTGGCATTGGCTTCCCTGAGCCCAGCACGCTGCCTCCCTCTGCTGGCCAGACTGGGAAGTGCGGGGTCTGAGGCCCGCCGTGGGCAGGGGAGACACAAGAGTCCTTCCTCACCCACTCTGACTCTAGGTGCAGAACGGGACGCTGAGGATCCGGAGGGTGGAGCGAGGCAGCTCCGGGGTCTACACCTGCCAAGCCTCCAGCACTGAGGGCAGCGCCATCCACGCCACCCAGCTGCTGGTGCTAGGTGCTGTCTCGGGGGAGGGCCGGGAAACAGGACACGCACGTGAGAGGACTGACCTGTGGCTGGAGGTGCACACAGCCAGCAGCCGGGGTGGGGGTGGGGGGGGGGAGGCTTGTGCCTGAGGTCAGGGGCCCATGGAGAGGGAAGGCGCTCCCAATACAGGCTCTTCCTCTAAAACCAGCATCTTGCCTGTAAAAGGATCAGTGAACGGAGATAGATATTTAGAGCCAGCAATGTGGTATAGTGAGAAGGGCGTGGGTGCTGGTGTTAGACCATGAGCCATGGAACCCCCTTGACCTCCAGTTTCCTCATCTATACGAAGAGGTTCCTATGTTCCTTGCAGGATTGTTACAAGAATTAGGTTCAGACGAGCACAATGATCATAGTAATTCCTGGCCAAGCCCTTCCCCTTAGAAAGCAAGCTGAGAAGTAGACTCTGCCTTCAGGGACCCTCTTATCCACAGGGGGAAATAAGACACAGTGGCGAAGTGCTTCTCTCCTGGGTACTGTGGGAGAGGCAGTGCTGGGCAGTGGTGTCGAGTCTGGTGTTGAGAAGGCCTGAGTATGAATTTGCCTTCCCCGCTGATCTCGGGCAAGTCACCTCACAGTCTCTCTGCCTCTGAGCCTTCATGTCTTCACCTATGAAGTGGAGACAATAATTTCTACCACAAAAGGCTCTTGGGAGGATTAAATGAGAATAGCGCAGGTAAGGTGCTCAGCTATGCCCGGCATGCCTGTAAGTGCTCTATACACCAACTCATATCATTACCACTTATTACTGACCACTTATTATAGGAGCCCAGAGAAGGGAAACAGCAGTGCAGCTGCAGACGCTAGAGACGGTTTGGCAGGGGCTCTGTGGCCTGGCCAGGCTCTCAGGGAAGAGCATTCTAGACTTCGGGTCCAGAGAGCAAAGGCATGGAGATGGGAGTGAGTCTGGCCTAGGCGCAGTGAGCTGCCCATACTGGCCTGAAGGAGTTCACAAGGACTTGACATATGAAAAGACAGTTGGCCAGGCAGGGGTTACAAGGGCCCACAGGGCTGGGTCAAGAAGTTTGAGCTTAATGTGCTAGGAGCCAGGAGCTGTTGTGGGTTCTTGAGTAGAAGTGTTCTGTGGCCAAAGGCGGGGGGGACATTTCTGCATGAATGGCCATCAGAGTGGCAGTGATGGCGGAGCCTGGACTCGGGGATTGCTGCAGCATCTTGGGGTAAGGTACTGGGTACCCGGATTAGGGTAGGAGACATAGAGGTAATTTCAGATGTGACAGATGAGGGATGGAAAGGATAGTGGGTGTAAAGGTGCAAAGGGTGATCAGAGGGGTAAAACTGATTCCCCCTCCCCAACACACACACACACACACACACACACACACACACACACACACACACACACCCCGGAGACTAGGTGAATGGAGGTGATGGGAAGGGGAGCTAGCCAGGGCAGAGGAAGAACTTGTGTTAAATAAAAGGGTTAGGACCTGTTTCCACTCCCAAGGCTTTGTAGCAACCAGCCCTGTATTCCAGAGAGCGGACCTGGGAAGAACTGTAGAAGTGACCCTTAGGGTTCCTGGCAGACTGGGCTGAGGCCTCCCCTCCCCCGTGTGCTCACCCCGACAGGACCCCCAGTCATCGTGGTGCCCCCCAAGAACAGCACGGTCAATGCCTCTCAGGATGTTTCCCTGGCCTGCCAGGCTGAGGCGTACCCCGCTAACCTCACCTACAGCTGGTTCCAGGACAGCACCAATGTCTTCCACATTAGGTGAGGCATGGGGTGGGGTGGGGGTGGGGTACCGATGGGCAGTCTGAGTCCAGCAAGACCTGGACCCCCCTGCCCACGTGCCATACTGCAGCCGCCTGCAGCCCCGAGTGCGGATCCTGGTGGATGGCAGCTTGCGGCTGCAGGCCGCCCAGCCTGATGATGCGGGCCGCTACACCTGTGTACCCAGCAATGGCCTTCCACGCCCACCCTCGGCCTCTGCCTACCTCACTGTTCTCTGTAAGCCTGACCCCAGCTCCCTCCCCAGACTGCTCTCCTCCCCTGGGCCAGGCCAAGCTCCTCCCCGACAACTTGTCACTGCTTCCCCCCAGACCCCGCCCAGGTGACTGCCATGCCTCCTGAGACACCCCTGCCCATGGGCATGCGGGGGGTGATCCGGTGCCCGGTTCGTGCCAACCCCCCACTGCTCTTTGTCAGCTGGACCAAGGATGGGCAGGCCCTGCAGCTGGACAAGGTACAGGCTTGGGGCAGGGGATAGAGGACTTAGCTTGGTGGTATTCTAGTCAGGACAGCTGGGGCAGCATTAGATCAATTCAGTGACTGGGGAACATGCTGTGTAGGTTGTCGCATGGGGGACAGGAGCAGAGACACCCATGCCTAGAGGGGGCAGCACAGCCGTGCAGACACTGCTAGAAGGCCAGGAGGCAGCGAGCACCTTCCTCTTAGGACTGGTTGAGGATAGATCAGCAACAGCTTCTGGGACTCTGGTGATGGGCCTTGAAGGGTGGAGAGACATTCCATGCAGAAACCAGGGCAGGAACAGTATAGTGCATTTATGGCATAATGAGTCTCCCAGCTGGGGGGAGCTACAGTGCCTATGGGGACGTGACTGGTGCAGAGAAATCTGGAAAGACTGGTTGGGACCAAAAGGAGGAACTATGGATGCCAAGTTAATATTACCTCATTCCACGGGGATTGAGATCTTTTGTTTGTCGGCAAAGACCACAAATTCCTTGTGGGCTAGTATTTCATCTTTTAATCCTAGTCTCCCCAGGGCTACTGCAACTGTAGTGGTGCTCAATAAATTTTTGTCTAAGGTTTAAAAAAAAAGTCCAAAGGCATTCGGAGGCAGTGAAGTTGCTTGGGCAACGGTGTGATAGGAATGGAGAGGAAGAGACTGGACAGACAGAGGAGGTACAGAGGCTATTGAAATGAGAGTGTGGGTGAGAGGTTACGAGGCCTGAGCTAGAAAGGAGGACATGAAGATAGATGGGACAAAAGGCCTTCCCAGGAGGACAGACGTGGGGCCTGAGACAGAGTGAGGAGTCGGATGTTAGCCTTTAACACAGAACTAGGGAAGCCAGGAAGAAGAACCGATTTGGGGTGGAAGATGCAGGATGTAATCTCGGAGTGCTGGGAAGACAGCAGGCCGGGAGACCCACACCTTTGAAGCTCAACCCCAGGGTGTGCCGTGCACACTGGATTCCCTGTGAGTGGCTCTCCTGGAGTCTGCAGTCCCAGTCTTCACCCCCATTGGTAGTGGCCCCTCTGTAGGAAAGAGAAAGGAAGGATGGAATTCACAGAGAGGTCTGGCCTAGGGGTAGGGTTGTGGCATCCTCTGCATAGATGTGGGTCCCTCCCGGGCATTGCCTCTCTCCATCTCTGGTCTGGCCTCCGCTGAGTTTCTCTCTCTGGTTGTCATCTCCTCATGCCTCCAGTTCCCTGGCTGGTCCCAGGGCCCAGAAGGTTCTCTGATCATTGCCCTGGGGAATGAGGATGTGCTGGGAGAATACTCCTGCACCCCCTACAACCGTCTTGGCACTGCAGGGCCCTCCCCGGTGACCCGCGTGCTGCTCAAGGTGAGGCTGGGGGGAGGGGCAGCGGCAGCGGGTCAGGTGGCCGAAGATGCGAACCTAGTGCTGACACCGGGCTGACAGAGGCGGGTGGGACAGACACATGTGGGGAGGGGGGGTGGGCTTCCCAGTCTGTGTTTCCCACGGTGGCCATGGCAGCAGCTGTCAGATGCCATCACAGAGGTTTTTGCAGAGATGGTGCTGGGGAGGTGGGGCATCGGTCACCTCCACACAGTAAGATATCCTGCCTGGCCCGACCCTTTAATTTGGACCAGGCTGCCCTCCGCTCTAGAGGGAAGAGAGTGGGAAGCAGAGGGCAGGGTGAAGGGTGTTCTGCAGAGGTTTGTACGTCTCCAGAGAGGCCCTCGTCTCTCCAGCAATGTCCCTCCAGCTTCCCTGCTGGGGAACAGAGAGAAAGCTAGAGAGACACTGAGAGATGGAGACAGACGCAGCATGACGGGGGCCCCGCAGAGGGGAAGGAACGACCCTTAGACAGCAGTGTGAGAGAGCCCCTCCCAATGCCAGATCTGGCTTACAGGCTCCCCCAGCTTTTCTAGAACGGCCCAAGGAAGAATATTTCCAAGAAGTAGGGCGGGAGCTACTCATCCCCTGCTCTGCCCGAGGAGACCCTTCGCCTACTATCTCTTGGGCTAAGGTAAGTCTCCTGACCCCGCTCCTCCTGTATTCACGCCTGCTACGCCCCTGCCTCTCCGTGCCCCTGGCCGTTTTGTGGGAGGGAGAAGGGGGGGAGGAGAGGGCTGTCAGAGGCAGGGCGGGGAGGAAACTGGAGCTGCCCGGAGAGATGAGTGGCGCCCTTGGTGAGGGGTGGCTGCGTGTGTCCTCAGGGCTGACCAGTGGTTCTGTAGGTGGGCCGGGGGCTGCAGGGCCAGGCCCAGGTGGATAGCAACAGTAGCCTCATCCTGCGACCGTTGACCAAGGAGGCCCACGGGCGCTGGGAGTGCACAGCCAGCAATGCTGTGGCCCGAGTGGCCACCTCCACGAATGTCTACGTGCTGGGTCAGTGGGGGCAGAGCCAGCTGGAGGCAGCCATGTGGGAAGGAGATGGGAATAAATCATTCTGGGGGGCCCAGATGGGGGATCTTGGGTGGGGTGCCCCTGGGATGATGGGTGGAGGGCCGAAGCCCTAGTCTCCCCCTAGCTCTTTGCTGTCCCTCAGCACCCTGACCATCATCCCTCTGTTCCCCCCACCCAGGCACCAGCCCCCACGTTGTCACCAATGTGTCCATCGTGCCTTTGCCCAAGGGTGCCAATGTCTCCTGGGAGCCTGGCTTTGATGGTGGCTACCTGCAGAGATTCAGCGTCTGGTACACCCCATTGTGAGTGACCTGCCCCTGCCATCCCTCTCCCTCAACACCCTGATTCTCTCTCTGGCCCTCTGTCTTTTCTCCCAGCCCTCTATCCCAGCCCTGCCCTAACTCTGCTGCCCGAGTTCCAGAGAATCTCAGGGATTCATGGCCCAGGTCCTGAGACCCCGGATGGTGAAAGGGAGGGGAGAGGTCAGCTCTTTGGACTCCAACCTTCCTGCTCTTCCTAGCACGTGAGGTGGCCCCCGTTTCCTCCTGTCCTCCAGGGCAAAGCGTCCTGACCGAGCCCACTACGACTGGGTGTCCTTGGCTGTGCCCGTGGGGGCTGCTCACCTCCTAGTGCCAGGCTTGCAGCCCCACACCCAATACCAGTTCAGCGTCCTCGCTCAGAACAAGCTGGGGAGCGGGCCCTTCAGCGAGATCGTCTTGTCTGCTCCTGAAGGTGAGAGACCTCTTACCCAGAGCGGCAGACAGGGATAGGCAAGGGCTGTAGGGACCTGGGTGGGAGGGGGCAGAGGTGCTGGGCAGCTTGGGGGCCAGAAGACTTTGTGGAAGATGATCCAGGCTTGTCTTTAGGGGCTCTGGGAGAGCAGCTGGGCACCAGGGGATGTCGAAGGCCAGAGGAGCAGGGGAAGAGCACTGGAAATCCGACCTTTACGAGTCTATCTGTCCCATTCAGGGCTTCCTACCACACCAGCTGCCCCCAGTCCTCCCGCAACAGAGATGCTGCCTCCCCTGTCCCCTCCGAGAGGTCTGGTGGCAGTGAGGACAGCCCGGGGGGTACTCCTGCATTGGGACCCCCCAGAACTGGTCCCTAAGAGACTGGATGGCTACGTCCTGGAGGCACGGCAAAGCTCCCAGGGGTGGGAGGTGCTGGATCGGGCCGTGGCAGGCAGTGAAATGCAGTTGTTGGTGCCAGGACTTATCAAGGTGGGTGTGGGAAGTGGGCACAGGGAGGGTCCTCCCAGCAGCCCTCCTGCCCTCTGCTCCACTCCCCAAACCTGATCTCACCCTGATTTGACTATCCGCACCTCCGGCTGTCCACTTCACCCGTACCTTCCAACTGCAAAGTCTTTCCGAACGGGGGTGGGGGTGGGCAGTGCTGAGCCCTGACCCCCTTCCTGGACCCCAACCCCCAGGACGTTCTCTACGAGTTCCGCCTTGTGGCCTTCGCCGGTAGCTATGTCAGTGATCCCAGCAACACGGCCAACGTCTCCACTTCTGGTGAGAATCTGGCAGGAGGGCAGAGCCCTGGGGATTGGGGGGCTCGAAGCCCACTAAGTCGTGGACACCGACCCTCCCCCGTGGCCCTTTGCCCAGGCCTGGAGGTCTACCCCTCGCGCACACAGCTGCCGGGCCTCCTGCCCCAGCCAGTGCTGGCCGGCGTGGTGGGCGGGGTCTGCTTCCTGGGCGTGGCTGTCCTCGTGAGTATCCTGGCCGCTTGCCTTATGAACCGGCGCAGAGCCGCACGTCGCCACCGCAAACGCCTCCGCCAAGGTAGGCCACCGGGGGCCCGGCCAAAGAAGGGCCCCGCCCCTCCATAAGCACCTCCTACCTGGAGGAGAAATCCCTCCCTCCTACGTGGGCCAGGTGTGTTCCCACAACCCGTGGTCCTGCTTCCCCACTGGCCTCCACTTTTCCCAAGCAGATGAGATTGGGCGCCTGTGTCACCTCTGGTTCTCCTGTCCTTACAGATGCACCTCTTATCTTCTCTCCGGCCGGGAAGTCAGCTCCCCAGTAAGTCCCTCCACTTCCTCGGCTTCCTTCTGTGAGCACCAGGGTTCTCTGCTTTGTTTTCTGCACCTTGGGGTAGGAGGGGTAGGAGAGGTGGAACAGAAGTGAGAGGGAGGTAAGGATGGAAGTGCAGAGGCCCCAGCCTGGGGGCTGGTCCAGCGTTGCCTGTGCCTTCCCTCCACCGCTCCACCCCTCCACCTTGTGGGTCCTTTTCTCCCTTGCTCTCCCTAGCTCTGCTCTGTTCTGCATCAAACCTCTCAAGGCCTGACGCTGGTTCCTGGGAGGGGGACTGGCCCCCTACCACAGACCCTGATCTCCTGTCCTTCCCCAGCTCTGCTTCGGGCTCGGGCAGTCCTGACAGCGTGGCGAAGCTGAAGCTCCAGGGTTCCCCAGTCCCCAGCCTGCGCCAGAGTCTGCTCTGGGGGGAACCCGCTGGACCCCCCAGCCCCCCTCCGGATCCTCCACCTAGCCGGGGGCCCTTACCCCTGGAGCCCATTTGCCGGGGACCAGATGGGCGATTTGTGATGGGACCCAAGGTGGGGACCTCCCAAGAAAAGTCAGGCCCTGAGCAGGCTGAGCCTCGGACCCCAGCTCAGCGTCAGGCCAGGTCCTATGATGGCGGCAGCAGCCCCAGTGGGATGGCCCAGCCCCTCTGCATTGCAGACATCAGGCCTGTGAGGCCCCCTCCAGCAGCGCCCCCCAGTTCCCTGCCAGGTCCGGGACCCCTGCTCCAGTACCTGAGCCTGCCCTTCTTCAGGGAGATGAATGTAGATGGGGACTGGCCCCCCTTGGAGGAGCCTGCTCCTCCCCCAGATTACATGGATACCCGGCCCCGCCCCACCTCATCTCTCCTCCACCCCCTGGACTCCCACTCGGAGTTCCCCAGGGCGGCGCTTCCTGGGGCCGTGCTCGGGGTTGGGGCCTCCCCAGAGCCCCCGTACACAGTGCTGACTGACTGGACACTGAGGGAGCGGCTGCTGCCAAGCCTTCTGCCTGCTGCGGCTCAGGGCAGCCTCACAAGCCAGAGCAGTGGGCGGGGCAGCGCCTCCTTCCTTCGGCCCCCCTCCACGGCCCCCTCTGCAGGAGGCAGCTACCTCAGCCCCGCTCCAGGAGACACCAGCAGCTGGGCCAGTGGCCCCGAGAGGTGGCCCCGAAGGGAGCATGTGGTGACGGTCAGCACGAGGTGAGGGCAGTCCCTGCCCAGCCCTGCCCTATCCAGGTTCTCCCCACCCCTCTCCTATACCGTCTGCCTTCTCTGCTCCATTCCCACCCTGGGACCAGGAGAGCTGAGGTCCTTTTGCTGAGGTCCAGGGATCTTCAGAGGAAACCCATGGCCCACCCTCAGCTGGGGGTCCCCGGGTTCAGGCTTTTCTGGCTACCCTCCATTGCTCCACCCATACCAAACGTCTGTCCCTTTTAACAGGAGGAACACATCTGTGGATGAGAACTATGAATGGGACTCAGAATTCCCAGGGGACATGGAATTGCTGGAGACTCTGCACCTGGGCTTGACTGGCCCTCGATCCCGACTTGAAGCTGAGCCAGAGCTAGGTGTGGGAGCCCTCCAGGAAGGCAGGCACCCCTGGCCTTGCTGTCCTGCACCCACACCCTTAGGACCTAGTCAGTTCCCAGCTGGGCCCTGGGCCCCAGGCCCTCTCCTCTTGCTGTCTTGGCTTCTCTGCATTGGCAGGCCCTAGGGAGCCTCATGGTGCCGGTGAACCACAAGACTTCACCCAGGGAACCTTAAGACTTCTTCCTCTCGTTATTCTGCCCTCTTGCAGGTGCGAAGACTCCAGAGGAGGGCTGCCTCCTGAATACCGCCCACGCTCCTGGCCCTGAGGCCCGCTGTGCTGCCCTTCGGGAGGAATTCCTGGCCTTCCGCCGCCGTCGAGATGCTGCTAGGTTCCGGCTACCGGCCTATCGACAGCCAGTCTCCCACCCTGAACAGGCCACTCTGCTGTGAATGCCCTAATGTGAGGCAGGGGGAAGGGACACGGACCCTGCAAAGAAGGCCCCCAGCAAGAACTAGCTCCAGCCTGGGACACTGCCCCTCCTCCTTTGGTGCTCAGGCACAGACCCTGACAGTGGGCTTGGTGTGGGATGTGCTGAGCCTCTAGAGTCTGGGGACTGGAACAGGGATCTTAGGTCTGCCCGTGTGTGTGTGTGTGTGTGTGTGTGTGTGTGTGTGTGCGTGCACACGTGCGCACGCGTGCATGCGCGTATGTGTGGTGTTTGTGGTGTGGGTGAGGTTTTTTTACAGGTGAATAAAGAAAGTCTGAAAAATCTTTCTGTGTGTCATCTGCTTTGAATCTGAGAGGGAAGTTGGAAAATCCCTGAACCCTAAAAAAGGAGGGTAGGGCTTCCCTGGTGGTGCAGTGGTTGAGAGTCTGCCTGCCGATGCAGGGGACATGGGTTCGTGTCCCGGTCCGTGAGGATCCCACGTGCTGTGGAGCGGCTGGGCCCGTGAGCCATGGCCGCTGAGCCTGCGCGTCCGGAGCCTGTGCTCCACAACGGGAGAGGCCACAACAGTGAGATGCCCGCGTACCGCAAAAAAAAAAAAAAAAAAAAAGGAGGGTATTCTTCCTGAGGGTACTCTTCCTGAATGAATGGATGTACGTTCAATATCCATTCAAAAAGCATTTACTGAGTGCCTACTGAGGTCAGCTATTGAATGCCTACTGAGACCAGCCATTGAGCTAGATGCAGAGGAACTACAAATTTCACAAGACATGTCTGCTCTTGGGGAGTTCTTTCTGGTCGGTGAAGCAGGTAAGTAAAGAAATAGTTACAGGGCTTCCCTGGTGGCGCAGTGTTTGAGAGTCCGCCTGCCGATGCAGGGGACATGGGTTCGTGCCCCGGTCCGGGAAGATGCCGTGGAGCAGCTGGGCCCGTGAGCCATGGCCGCTGAGCCTGCGCGTCCGGAGCCTGTGCTCCGCAACGGGAGAGGCCACAACAGTGAGAGGTCCGCGTACCGCAAAAAAAAAAAAAAAAAGAAAAAAAAAGAAATAGTTACAGTACTATGTGATAAGTTCTGTGATAAACTATGTGTTGGTTATTAAGGCAGCATGAAGGAAGGAGTCAGCAAACAGTGAATGCTTACAGCTTGCGCTGGGATAAATTGGGACGATTGCAGGCATCATCACAGGAAGTGAGAACAATGATGACAGCCACAGCTGAGCACTCACTATGTGCCAGGCACTGCTGTAAGCTCTTTACATGTATCATTTAATTCTCTACCACTCTGAGGTACGTAGTACTATTAGCTCTATTTTATAGACTAGGGAACTGAGGTGCACAGTGCTTTAGTAAGTGCCCAAAAGTCACAAAGTTGGTGGTGGATAGAGCAGGTGAGAAGTCAGTCAAGGGAGGAAACGCATCCCAGGCAGAGGAACAGCCTGTGTAAAGGCACGGAGGATTCCTTGGCCTACCAGGGAATCACTGGAATATAGGGGTAGGTAGGATCGGGCAAGAGAGAATGGAAAAGTGGGAAGGCACTGGTTTTTTTTTTAATTATTATTTTTAAAATTTATTTTATTTTTGGCTGCATTGGGTCTTCGTTGCTGCGCGTGGGCTTTCTCTAGTTGCGTGGAGCGGGGGCTACTCTTTGTTGTGGTGCGCAGGCTTCTCATTGCAGTGGCTTCTCTTGTTGTGGAGCACGGGCTCTGGCGCACGGGCTTCAGTAGTTGTGGCACGCAGGCTCAGTAGTTGTGGCTCGCGGGCTCTAGAGTGCAGGCTCAGTAGTTGTGGCGCATGGGCTTAGTTGCTCTGTAGCATGTGGGATCTTCCCGGACCAGTGACCAAACCCGTGTCCCCTGCATTGGCAGGCGGATTCTTAACCACTGCACCACCAGGGAAGTCCGGCACTGGTTGGTGATGCGCTTGAAAACCAGGCTCAACTGGGTCTTCTATCATCTGTGAAGAACTCCACTGATGGATGTAAGCAGGGACTCCACCCCAGAGGGACTGCTCAACTGAAGCCTGAAAACAGGGAGGAGGGAGCCCTCCTTCAACCCCCAAACGAGGCTGTCCTCCACCCTCAGAGACAGAAGAACTGCCAGCCTCTTCCTCCACTGAGGGTTCTTTTGATCCCTCCAGGATTAAGAAGAGGTGCCAGGTCATAGAGGAGGAAATGAAGGGGAAAGAAGTCAAGTCTGGGGACTTCCCTGCTGGCGCAGTGGTTGAGAATCCGCCTGCCAATACAGGGGATACGAGTTCGAGCCCTGGTCTGGGAAGATCCCACATGCCGTGGAGCAACTAAGCCCGCGCACCACAACTACTGAGCCTGCACTCTAGAGCCGGCGAACGACAACTACTGAGCTCATGTGCCACAACTACTGAAGCCCACACACCTAGAGCCTGTGCTCCACAACAAGAGAAGCCGCCACAATGAGAAGCCCACACACCACAACAAAGACTTAACACAGCCCCCAAATAAATAAATAAATTATAAAATAAAAAAATAAAATTGTTTTAAAAAAAAAAAGTCAAGTCTGAACCCTGGGTCTCAACGCTGATCATGCCTCTTGGGCCCTGGGCACGGAATCACCTCACTGCTAGTCTGGGGCTTGAAGAAGGTGGGGAGCAAGACCACCAAGACCAGGAGCTGTCCTGGCCTGCTAGCCCCAGTCCTGCCTCACCCTAGACGGTTGTGTGTGTGTGTGTGGAGTGGGGGCGGTGAGCGTCTTCCTGTACCTCCATTTACTTAACCACCCTTTTTAAACCAAGAAGTTTCTTCCCATATAAAAACGCCCACAGTCTTGAGCTAACCTAGGCAGAAAGTTTCCCACTGGGGCACAAGTTTAAGGGCTCTGGGGTAGGGGTATAGGTTCTCAAGAGTAGAGGCTACTGCCTCCAGGTCCTTTAACTCAGGTTCTTCTCCACCGCCCCTCTCTTTTAAGCACTGCCCTCAGCTTCTGGACTGCGGCGCCTTTAAACCGTCTCGGCCCTTGCCCCGCCCCTGGTCCGCCCCGTCCGAGGCGGGAGCAGGCTGAAAACCTCCGGCCGGGCCCGGCCCCGGCGCTTCACTCGCGCTGCAGACCCCGCCTGGAGTGCGCAACTCTTCGGTCCGCGTGAACGGTGAGCTGGAGGGAGGGGTCTCTAGAAAGCTAGAAGCCAGAGCTTGCGACTTGCTCCAGTGAGCTTGGTGATCAAGGGCTGGCAGGCAAGGGTCCGTTGACTGCTTTGCCCCTCCCCGGGCTGTCAGGTCTGTCCCCAGGCTCTGACCCCGCATTGTTGAGCAATGAGGTCAGCCGCTGTTGCTAGTGCATAGACGGGGCCGTCCGTCCGGATCAGGGACTCGGGGACTGCGTCCCGGCCGCCGGCTCCAGCCCCGGGTCTTCGCTGGGGTGGGGAAAGGGGGGCGTCAGGGATTAGCTGGCTGGCCCCCAGTGATGGAGCGTACAGGGTCCCGGCGCCCACCCTGGCCAGCTCGGCGCCGCCGGGGCTTCCGAAGCGACACTTCACTTCCTAGTTCCAGGAGCACGTGTGGGTGCTGCCTGCCCTCTGCGTCCCCGAAGCCGACCTTTCTGTTCATTCTCCTGCAGCTCGTTTTTCTGGGGATTCGGCGTCGCGGGTTGGGGCGAGGGGGCTCCGTGCGCGGGTCCCGCATGGCCTCGCCTTCCCGGGTTCGGGCGGGGAGTTGAAGCTCCAATCGCCTCCAGGAGAGTCCCCCCGACCTGAAACATCTGGGAGGCTGCAGCCCTGACTGCGCCCCATCATGCCCTGTCTGTAGGAGGTGGTGTTGAGGGAGGATGGATGCTTTCCAGGCCTCCAGCCCCTACGGGAGCCGATGCCCCCACCCCTTGCCCCCTGCTGCTGGGAAAGTCGGTGGTGGCCGCGGGCGGGCGGTCGGGCGGGCTGCCCAGACCACTGCGTCACCCCAGCGGCGGGCGGTGGGTGATTCATCCCAGTAACGGCCCAGGGTGTGGCGGGGGGGGGGGCGGCAGGACCGGAAATGGACTGCCACCTCCCTCCCCCACTCCCCTCCCTCTGCGGGCCTCCTGGAGTCTCCTGGAGCCGCTATCTGTGAAGTTCTGGGGCACCTTGGTATCTGTGAGCAGAAAGAAGTGGGGTAGAAGTGAGGATGGACTGGTGTGGGGATCCGGTGTAGGAGGAGGCCTGTGGCTCTCCTAGTTTTCTGACCCCAGAGCACCCGACAGAGGGACAGCTCCCCGTCTTTAACCCCACTCCCAGTTTCTCCTTCCTAGTCTACAGGGAAGACTGCCGAGGAGGCCAAGGTAGGGTGGGGCCGGCAGGGCCCTCCCCTTCCAGAATCAACAAATAAGTCTTTGTCCAAGTGCAGTTCTCCCACCCCCCCCCCCCACTCCACAGCCCGGGTCCCTCTTTTGCTCTCCGGGGATTGGCCTCTAATCCCTTCTCCCCACCCCCATCCCCTCTCCCCCACCCCCATCCCTTCTCCCACCCAGGATTTTCAGTTATGGGGCTCTCTAGCTCAGAATGTACCTTCTGTTCCCAGGATATTTCTTCTACTCCTGAACTATTTCCTTAAATCTACTTCTCTACCCCAAAACTTGTAATTTCCCTTCTCCACACGCCCTCCGTACCCTCCACAGCTGCTTCCTTGAGGAATCCCTTGCACCTGTCTGTACCTGTGAAGCGGCCCCTTTCCCAAGGATCCCACTTCTGCTCCCCGCCCTCGCCCCGCCCCCGCTCCGCCCCCACTCGGAGCCTCCCCGCCACTCCTGCACCGAGTGGATGTTTCTGCCTGGTGCCCCCACCCTGCCCCATTCCTGTGTTTGGTACACAGAAGCCATGGCAACGGCCCCCACCATACCCCTCCTCCTGCGCAAGCCTTGTGGCTTCCTGTTTGTATAGCTTCAGCTTTCTCTTCTGCTCGCTGACTCTTGATACCAAGGCGGCTGCCCCAAGGTGGCCCTTCAATCGTAGGTCTCCCATCACCCCCGCTCCCTGTGGCTCTTCACTTTGGGGGCAAGTACCCCTGTTTCGCCTTTTCAAAATAGTCTTAATGCCAATTCTGGATTGGGAGGTTCCCCTGTGTCCTCTCTGCACAATGAATGGAGAGTCCCTTTGTCTTTCCAGTTCAACACCCCAGCCAGGAGCCCTGGAATCCTACTCCCACCCCATGTCCGCTTTTTCTTTGGCGTCGGCGGTGGGGTGAGGTCAGCTTCCAGCCCAGGGTCTGGGTGGGGCTGAGGGCTGGAGTGCCTTTTGTGGCCTCTCCCCCTTTCCCAACTGTTGTAACCTTGTGGGTGGGAGTGAGGACTGTTCCCACCGCTGTAGGCAGCTCTGGAGTTTAGGTTACTCACTGCCAATCCACCCCCCAAGCTGTGCAGCTGTTGTTTTCCCCTCGGACCCCCAGCTCTGGGCATCTCCCACACAGCCTTTCCCCACTGCAGTAGGCAAGTGGCTACCTTCCCTCCTTTAAGGGAGAGCCAGGGTAGGTCCCCTGAGTGTCACTAGCGTGGGCCACTCCAGCTCCAGCGGCCGCAGCCCCTCAGCGTGTGCCTGCTCGTGGGGGTGGGGAGAGAAGCCGTGGGCAGGCTGGGCCCGTCTGGCCTGCCTCCTCCCAGAGCTCTGCTTTACGGCTCTGGCAGCTCGGGATCTAGGGCAATGGCTCCAGAGTGGAGCCGAGACACTGCAGCTGGAGTCTGTGACCTTGCCAGATGTGCCCAGGCACCAGAGTTTAGGAGGGAGACTCAGAGGTGGGTCTGGGAGGCCGAGTCTGTCCTGCCCGTCCATACCGTAAGTGACACTGGAGGGGTCACTCTTCGGTCCTGCGCTCCCCTCCTAACCCTGGTGTCTGGGTTAATCATTGTCCTGTCCTTTCTTTCCCTGGGCTGTAGTGATCCCTGGGCCTCAGGCCACTTGGCTCCATGGAGACACAGCCCTGAGGCCCAGGTGACCACAGTGGAGCTGCTCCCAGAAGTGAGGTCTGAACACTGGGCTGGGAAAAGGGGGCTTACTGGTGGCAGCAGCCTCTGGCCCCCCTCTCCTTGCTTCTGAGCCTCCCAGCTGTGGCCCTGTGCGTCAGGGGTCACAGGCTTACGGAGACCGAGTGGCCCTCGGCTGGGCAGCTGGGGCTGGGCTGAGGGGAGAGAATCTTGTCTCCCTCCCTCCACTCGGCCGGCCTGCCCTGTCCCTGCTGAGTGTGTGCTGGCTCGTGGTGTGGGTCAAGGCCCAGACTGACATTTATCTGGCCCGGCTTCCGGGCTGGGTGAAGTGGGGCTGGGTCGTCTTAATGAGGTTTAAAAATAACTGATTATGGGGAGGATCGCTGCCGGAAATGTGCAGCCCAGTCGGAAGGAGCAGCCATGTTGCAGTGGGGGGGAGGGGACTGGCCCGAGCCCCACCTCTGCTGGGGCTGAGAGGTGGGAGGACGTTTGAGGCAGCTGCTGTCCCTGTGGCCTGCCCCGAGGCCCAGGGAGGGGGGGTTGGGGTGGCTCAAACTGCTGTGCGGGGGACCCAGGGAGCCAGAGTGACTCCATCCCTTAAGTCTGACCTGGCCTGGGGCCAGAGGTAGGGAGAGGCAGTGTTTCTCCTCCCTCTCCTTGCACAGAGGTGCCTGGCCTGGGGCATCCCCTTTTATGTACAGTCAGCCAGCTCTATCTCAGAGCAGAAAGAAGAGCCCATGGGGAGGGGATGGGGGCAGGAAATGGGGTCCTGGCTCCCCCTCGGCATGGGTAGCATTCCTAGGACAGGGCTCTGGGTGTGGGACCTAGGCAGGGAGGTGGCAGGTGGGGACGGACTGCCCACTGCGAGGTGCTGTCAACCCAGGCCAGTGGTCAGGAAACCACCCAGTTCTTCCTGAGGTCTTCCAACTAAGTTAAAGAAACCCCGCTGTGTATTTCCCCATCCCTCCCTCTCTTCCCGGGTTTCCCTAAAAATGCCACCCAAGGCTCCTGGATTAGTGCCCTATTCCTGCTGTGACAAATTATCACAAACTGAGTGACTTAAAGCCACACACATGTAATATCTTGCAGAGCTAGGTTTCACTGGCTAAAATCAAGGTGTTGGCAGGGCTTACATTCCTTCCAGGGGACTTAGGGGAGATTCCATTCCTTACCTTTCCCAGCTTCTGGAGGGCATCTGCATTGCTTGGTTCATGACCCTGCATCACTCCAACCTTGGCTTCCTTCTCACTTCTCCCACTCTGACTCATCTGCCTTCCTCTTTCACTCATAAGGACCCTTGTAGTGAGTACATTGGGCCCCCTGGAGACCCAGGGTACTCTCCCTATCTCAAGATCTATAATTCAATCATATCTGCAAAATCTCTTTTGCCATATCAGGTAACATTCCCAGGTTCTGGGAATTAGAACATAGACACCTTTGGGGGGCCATTATTCTGCCTACCACTGCTTCTAGAAAGGAAAGTAGAATTAGGTATTACCTCTTTTCTCATGGGAAGCCCCTTTGCCTGGTGAAATCTGTTAAGGACCTACTCAGACCTACCTCTTCCAGGAAGCCCTCCAGGCTGCTTCTGCCAATACTCCTCTCTCAATTCCTATAACACGTGGTCTGACTGTGTAGTTTAATATTCATCATGTACAACTCTTGCCCTTTCATAGGTGCTCACTTTGTCTCTCTGTTGGCACTGTGGGCAACTTTAGGACCAAGGACTTCTGTGTCTTCCACAATCCCCAGCACAAATAGTGGGTGTTCAATTAAAACCCAGTGGCTAATTAAGGGTAGATCTGTCCAGTCCCCTAGCTCCTGACATAGGTTTCTCCAGCCACTCCATATTCTTTCCAAATCATTCTCTTGCCCAGAACTGGAAAAGGCAGGGTTGGGGTTAGAATGACCAGTTTGCCTTTGCTAAAGCTGACCACCCCAAATGAGGGGCTGAACCCCCAATCCCGGCCTCATTTACCCTATTTTCTATTCCAGTGGGTTTTATACTTCATTGTAGCAGTGGAACCATTCAAATGAAATCTAATGGGAAGCCTCAGTAGAGTAGACAGGCTACCTGTCACAGGGGTGGAAGAACCCAGAGGTGCCTTAACACCTCCTAGAGTTCTGAGCACTGAGAGTCTAGCCCATGTCCAGGGGTTAAGGTGAGACTTCCCTCATTTGGTGGCTGTTCTCACCTCCGGGGCCCACCCTGGGGATATGGTGTGTGTCAGAATCCCCCACCCCACAGGCTGCAGAGTGCTGACCACAGGCCTGGATGTGTCCTCTCCCCAGTTCCCCCAGACACCACCGCCCTTTGGAATGGCCAACAGGGGACCTTCCTACGGCCTGAGCCGGGAGGTGCAGCAGAAGATTGAGAAACAATATGATGCAGACCTGGAGCAGATCCTCATCCAGTGGATCACCACCCAGTGCCGCAAGGATGTGGGCCGGCCCCAGCCTGGGCGCGAGAACTTCCAGAACTGGCTCAAGGATGGCACGGTGAGAGCTGGGCGCCGCTGACCAGAAGTGCCAGGAGAGCAGGGCTGGGTCTGAGGGACCGGGGATTGTCTCAGCTGAAGAATGGAGGGCAGCCCCCTCCCAGCTCTTCTTGAGCTGGGATATCTTCATCGTGCAGAGGCCCCCTGCTTTCCTCCCTCCCGCCGAGGGAAGTGGGAGGGTGAACGTGCCTCCCTGCAGTGGAAGCCGTGTGTGACAGAAGGAAGAGGAACTCTAAGGGGAGAGCTGGGGGAGGTGTGCTATAGTTGGTAATCCTGGAATAGCACGGTTTACACTCTGGGCTCAGAGGCAGGGGGCTGGGCAGGAAGGAGCCTGTGCTCACTCCAGGTAGAGTCAGAGCTGTCTTCAGGTAGGAGAGGCCCCTCTGCGGTTCACTGTCTCTAGCGCCGAGCATGGTACATTCTGATCTGTGGTAGGCAGGGCCTCACTTCTGCACACCTACTGTCCTCACCCAGGTGCTGTGTGAGCTCATTAACGGGCTGTACCCCGAGGGGCAGGCCCCAGTGAGGAAGATCCAGGCCTCCACCATGGCCTTCAAGCAGATGGAGCAGATCTCCCAGTTCCTGCAAGCAGCCGAGCGCTACGGCATCAACACCACTGACATCTTCCAGACTGTGGACCTCTGGGAAGGTGGGTCAGGGCCAGGGCACTGTCACCCAGAAGACCAGAGGCTGGGCTGGGCCATGTCCACCAGGGAGAAGGGGCAGGTTTCTGATACCTGAGGACAAAGAGTGGGGTGTGTGTGTGTGTGTGTGTGTGTGTGTGTGTGTGTGTGTGTGTGTGTGTGTGTGTGTGTGTGTGTGTGTTTATGGAGGAGTTGGCCATATTGGGGGTTGGGTTGGAGAAGGGTCGGGAGACCAGACCAAGAGTAAAAGAATTAGGAAGCTGGGCCTGCTGAGTGCAAGCCTGGCATGCAGGACCCCAGACCCACTGAGGCCAACACACCCCCTCCCCCTTCCCAGGAAAGAACATGGCCTGTGTGCAGCGGACACTGATGAACCTGGGTGGGCTGGCGGTAGCCCAGAACAATGGGCTCTTCTCTGGAGATCCCAACTGGTTTCCCAAGTGAGTACTGCTGGGGCAGCCCAGGCCCCGGGCCGGCGTGGTGATCCTTCCCACTCCTGTCCCTAGGAAATGCCCTTTACAAAGCACTTTCACATTCCTCGTCTCACTTAATCCTCATGAGTCTCCCGGGGTGGCAAGGGACAGTCCCTTTTGAGAGATGACTGGGTGGCTTCAGAGAGCTCAAGGCTCTCCAGGGCAGAGCTGGCACCAGTACTTAAGCCAGAGAAAGCCTGTGCTGTGTCCATGGAGGACATTTACTGGGGCAGCCTCCACCCTCCTCCTAACCAACGCTCCCTTTCCACCCAGGAAATCCAAGGAGAACCCTCGGAACTTCTCAGACAACCAGCTGCAGGAGGGCAAGAATGTGATTGGGTTACAGATGGGGACCAACCGCGGGGCATCTCAGGCAGGCATGACCGGCTACGGGATGCCACGCCAGATCCTCTGATCCCACCCACAACCCTGCCCCTGCCTGCCGTGAATGGTTAATATATATATATATATATGTGTATATATATATATATATATATATGTATATATATATTTTAGCAGTGACATTCCCTGAGAGCCCCTGGAGCTCTCACGCTCCCCTCTGCCAGGGTGGGGGCCTGGCCTGTCTCCTCTGGGGGTGCCTGACGGTGGCCTCCCCACTGTGCTTACTAATACATTCCCTTCTCTAAATCCACCAAAACTGGACCAACTGCCTCTTTTCCCCGGGACCAAAATTAGGGGGGCATCACCCCCTCTCCCCACCATACCTCTTCTCTTTCTCTCTGGCCTCTCTTCCCCTGAGCCCTGTGCCCTAATCCATTCCTTGGCTGGGAGTCAGGGGTGCTGCCTAATGGCCTTCTCCCCACAAGTACGCCTCACCCACAGCTGTGGCTGCAGGGACTTAATTTATAGGGAGGGGTCTGTGGCGGCTGCCCCCCAGCCCCAGCTGGACTGCGCTCACCACACTTCTGAGGCAGCCTGCCCTGGCAGAGGCCTTCAGGCTTCTCATTTTCCATTCCCCTCTCTGTGGCTAACGGGTGGGGGTGAGGGGACCGGGGAGGGAAGGCTGCCCACCATGGGCTGGGGCTTGAAGAATCTGAGTTTGCTGGTTTAAATAAAGAATCTCTGTCTTTTTTTGGATGGACTCTGGCTGTGTCTGGGGCCACTGAGTCCACTGTTGGGAAGGGAGGAATGTGGGGGAAGGGCGGTGACTGGCTCCAGGGAAGAGGGCTTTGAAATAAAAGGTTACAAACATCTCCCCATCATCGATTTCCTTCCCATTCTTTTTCTCACTTGGTTTAGGGGTGGGGTTGAGATGGGACAGGCCCTTCCAGCTGCCCTCAGGCTAGAAGCCATGATGACAGCATACGTGGGCAGGCTTCACAGGGAGGGGGGGCCGTCACCTACCCAGGTGCTCCTGGCTGGGCCCTTCCCACAGCCAGAACAGTTCTCAGCCACTGCAGGAAGGTGGGGCCGCCGTCCCTGAGTCCTGGCAGGTGTCTGGGTGGGAGGCCCTCAGGCAGGCTTGATGCAAGGTGACCTCTGGTGGCCAGACCAGTCCGGGAAGGAGCTGGTGGTGGTGGCTGGAGGCAGGAAGCCTTGTTGATCATCCCAGGCACTTGTGAGCTGCTTGCTGGTGAGAACCTAGCAGCATTCCTTCTGGACGGGTGGCCCTGGACCACAATAATCAATTTTGGGGTCAGGTTGTCCTGAGCTCCCAGCCCTGACCCAGGCATGAATGTAGTTCCAACCCCACGGCCTTCCCATCAGACCCTGTGTCTCCCTAGAGGCTCTGGGCCAGTCCCCCACTTCAGCTCCCACCCGCATCAGCCAACCTGGCCTCCACTGTCCCTCTCCCCATGTCCACTTCCGTGTGTCTCTATTTCCCAAGGATGGGAAAGGCACAACGTTGTGCCTGAGGGTGACAAATTGTGCAGTGGTGGATAACAAGAGAGCTTCCATTCTCCTTTCGCCCACCCCACTGTGGTTCCCGCTGCCAAGAAGCACCTACTGTGTGCCAGGCCCCATGCCACTGCTGTACATTAGCCGTCAGCTCAGGGGCTCTACGCCTTATCCGAGCCCCAGCCATGGGCGAGATGGTGTTTGCTTGCCTGCTGTACTCCCTTGGGCTGTGGCACAGATAAGATAGGGTACAGCCTATTTGCAAATTCCCCGGGGATTAGCTGTCACTCCACCCCGTTATCTCCCATTCAGGAAGCCTCCGTGGAATGCCAGTGAGGAAGAGTGATGTCATTGCAGACGCAACATTGAATTCATTGATATTTGAACTAAAAAAACCAAACCATTTGCACCCTTCTCTGATTTAACTATAGCTATGAATTATGGGCCACAGGCCTCACGACTTTCTGGGACCGGCACACCACAGAGCCAAGACTGAGGACCACTGTCTTCTCCCAGCAGATTCCCATGTTAGTCCACAAGGTGGATATGACTGTATTATTTCCCTCATTTCGTTCCCAAATGAGCGTACTGGGTCCCAGGACAAGAAACTCACCCAAAGCCATATAAGGATTTAGTGGGCAGAGGGGTTTTGAACCCAGGTCATCCTGGCTGGGAGCTGGCTGAGCCTATGCTGCTCCAGCCGGACTGGATTTGAGAGGTGCTCAGCCACGGGGCTCACCTCCCTCCTGGCTGGATCCACCACCCACCAGCAAGCTCTGGGAAGCCCCTCCACATCTCCCCTTAATCCACTTCGCTCCAGGTTCAGCTCCTTCCTTCTGGAAATGGCCTCCACTGACTCCTCAACATTTTGTTTTGTTTTCTGTTTGCTTTACAGCATTTTGTTCCGTGTGAAATCACAGTTTCATCCCTAATTTGGCCCCTCTCATCTCTCCTGGCACTCCTTCAGGCCCTGGAGCCCAGAATGGGTCCCAGCCCTGGGAATAGGGGGAAAAGCTTCTCTGAGTGGCAACCCCTTTTCCTGCCATCTCCTAGCAACTCATTCCCCGTGGCTTTCCACACTGGTGTTCCCTAACACCCTGCGCCTGCAGGACGGTTCCTGCTGCCCCGAACAATCTCCCCTTCCAGGTGTCACCGTGGCTACTTTCTCTCCTTCAGGTCTTTGTTCAAATGTCACCTTCCAGTTCAAACATACTGCCTTCCCTGGCCGCCGTGTTTAAAATTGCACACTCCACTCTCAGCCTGCACCCCATCCTCCTTCCCTCCTTTCTCCTATCACTACATGATACTAATGTAGTTTACTTATTTATCTTCTGTCTCCACCCACAGGATGTACACTCTGGAAGGGCAGGTTTGTGCTGGTTTTGTTAATGCACAGTAGTGCCTGGCGTGTTGTAGGCGCTGGATAAATATTTGTTGAATGAACGAATGAATGAGTGAATATCACACTGCCCTCATGCTCCCGAATCCCCTGGCCTGGTGCCCAGCCAGCCCAGGGTCCCAGTGACCCAGCCTGTCATCGGATCTGAAATGAAACCAGTTTCCATTTCAGTTTCCAATGCTTCCTCATTTCCTGTCAGTTTCCAATGCTTCCTCATTGTTCATTTCTCAAAGGTAAAAAGCTGAGAAGCGGGTTCTCCCTATAGCCAGAGGAGTGGAGGTTGGGAAGGGGATGGAGGGTGGTTTGTGTGCTCTGGGCAAGTGGAAGGTGCTTGAGGATTTGGCAGAAAAAAAGTGGGAAGAGGGCAGGAGGAAGGGGTAGGAGCCAGCATTGGTTCATTTACTCCTTGCCTTCAGCCTTGCAGTGGAAGATCACTGTGGAGGTAAAGGGAAAGTAGGCTTGGCCCATGGTGGCTGATGGGAAGGAGAGCTGGAGAGGGAAGGCAGGCAGGAGGAAGAGGAGGGGGAGGGGGAGGAGGAAGAGGGGGAGGGGAGGGGAGGCTAGGGGGAGGGGAGGGGAGGGGGAGGAGGAGGAGGGGTTCACAGTGTGGCTGACCTGTAGGGGAAAAGTATAGTTCTGTGCGGTCTGTTCATGTGCACTGAGTGTGCGTCCAGGTGTGCGAGAATTCACAGGGCCAGGGCTCGGCGGTGCGGGTGGGAGGAGATGAAACTGTGCCCTTGTGTGGAGGCTGCCTGTGAGTATGTGTTTACCAAGGACTGGGGACTGGGGGTGCAGAGAGGTGTGTGTCAGGTGTGTGTAGGCAGAGGGTAAGCGTCTGAGTGTTTGTCCATGGCTCCCTGGAGAACAATATGTCCGTTCCTGCCTGTGCAGCCCAGAGAGGCCTTTGAGAGCTTGGCAAAAGGCCCAAGGACCAGTGGAACAGGGAAAGGACTGGACAGTAGGGCCCCAGGGAGGGAGCAATAGAGGGCCTGGGATTCAATTTGTTGAAGAGAAGGCTAAAGGTAAATTAGTAACCGTCTCCTTGTGAAGAAATGAGTTTTAGTCCCAGTGGCTAGGGAGGTAGGTTAAAAGAAAAGGCACGGAAGTTGCACCTAGAGAAATTTAGGTTAAACAAGGAAAAATGATCCTCCTGACCCTGAGGTGTTATTAGCCTCTGGATCCTCTTAAGGGTCAGGAGGAAGGTCTTCAATAATAGGACAAGTCTCATCTTAAAGTGGAAAATGAGCAATTCTGCCTGGGAACGCTCATATACACACCCATTTTTTCATTCATGTATTCATTCCTTCAACAATTATTGGGGTTCTACCCTATGCCAGGCCTTATGGGGCCTATGAAGACTATTAATACATGATCTCTTTGCTCCAAAAGTCCCTCGTCCTGTAGGGGAGGTAAAACATGGATAGGAGCCACGATAATTCAGAAAGCCAGTGATATGTGCCTTTGGAGAAAAGCAAGTAGGGCTCTTTGGGAGGATCACTTGCCAGCCTCCCGCAGCCCTGGGTCATTTCTGGGGTGGAGGTCGGTGGTGATGTCATGGTGAGCTGAGGCTATGTGTCTCGGGGATCCTCTCCCCTGATCTGCTGGGGGGAGTGGGGCTGCTGGTTGGTGGGGGTGGGATTGCTCCTCCGGAAGAAGGAGTAGTCACTGGCTCTGTGGTCAGAGGTCAAGTTTCAGTGCGGGGGGTGGGGGTGGGGGGGTGGAGTGGGGGGGCATGAAGGGGCTGTTCCTTTCCTGCCTGGAGTGGGGGTGGTCAAAGAAGCCTGAGTCAGGGTGAGAACCAGGGATGGGCTGGGGACAGATCAACATCACGGGGGGAGGGTAGGTGGGGAGTGGGTCATACAAGCATCTCCCCAAACACTGGGGCTGTCACACCATTTCACCCCGCTGTGGGCAGGGCCTGAATTTTGAGTTGTGTTTCCATGAGAGAAATGTAGCTCGGTGTGGGGCTGAACCATCACGGAGATGATGATGATTCACTACCATTTTTCTGTTAGTCACTCTGCTGAGGGCTTGACCTGTATATGTTCTTCCATTATTTCCAAAAATATTTATTGAGCACCTATTCAGGGCGAGGCATCTACTGGGTGTTGGAGGATACAGAAGTCAACAAAACAAGTACAGTTTGTGCCCTCCTGGGAGGAACTAGAAGAGCAGACAATCAATTATAATGTGATTTGTGGCGTGCTAAGGGAAGTCTAGGTGAGAACCCAGAGGAGGGGACTTAACCCAGCCTCACGGGGAGGGGCATCAGTGAAGATTTCTGGAAGGTCTGAACTGAGGATTTAAGGATAATTAGAAGCATAAAGGAGAGGCCAGTAGTGTTGAAGAGGACAGCGGTCTCCGGTCTCCGCTGAGCTGCAGCATGGGTGTGGGCTGGAGGTGGGAATGTACAGGGCTGGACAGTAGAATGGGTGTGTTTAGAGGCCGGAGGGGTGGGTGCTGAGAAATGCACATCCTCGGAGGGCCTTCAATGTCCATGAATAATTCTGGACCTTTCATTAAGGGCAGGGGAAGACATTGAAGGATTTTAAGCAGGGGGATGAGGAGATGAGAGTGGGGTTTTAACTTAGCCGACTTCCTGAGGCTGCAGGGTAGAGAATGGCCTAGGGTTGGAGAAGACTAGTGAGTGAGGCAGGCCAGCTCCAGGAGGTTACTGCAGCAGTCACGGCAGAGGCAAGAGTGGCCTGGGGAAGGAGGACCAGTGGGGATGGAAAGAAGAGACTGGATTTCAAAATTGTTTAGTACTCTGACTGTGCAGAGTTGAAGAAGGGGGCGAGGGATCCAGAAAGACGGGCTTCTGGATTCAGCCACTAAGCAAATGGTGTCTGTGGCTAGGATGGGAAATCCAGGAGAGGGGGCTTGACCACCACCACAGAATGTTATTCTCTCCTATTTTACAGATGAGGAAACTGAGGCTAAGAGAGCAAAAGTAACTTGCAGAACCTACCTAGCAGGTGGTTGAACTGGGACTTAAAACTTGTGGCAGAAGAAGTCCAAGCTAATTGCTCACCCCATCGTGGAGCTCCCTGGCTTGGCGGCTGACCCTGGGGAAGGGTTCGGCCTGCAGCCAGCATGAACTGTGGTTTCTCTGTAGGTGGAGGCCAGGGCCACAGTGAGGAAGGGAGAGGTCTGGCTTAGGAAGAGGTGCAGGAAGTTCAGCTCTGCACCTGCCACCCCTCCAAGGCAAATGAAGATCTGGCAGCCACAGGAAGGAACTAAGAAACCCAGCCCCTGATCTTGCACCTTGGGCTTTCTGTCCTGAAGGTCCCCTGACTTTTTTTTTTTTGCAGTACGCGGGCCTCTCACCGCTGTGGCCTCTCCCGTTGCGGAGCACAGGCTCCGGACGCGCAGGCTCAGCGGCCATGGCTCACGGGCCCAGCCGCTCCGTGGCATGTGGGATCTTCCCGGACCGGGGCACGAACCCATGTCCCCTGCATCGGCAGGCGGACTCTCAACCACTGCGCCACCAGGGAAGCCCAAGGTCCCCTGACTTTTCGGAGCCTTCTGACAGCCTACCATTTCCTTCTAGCCATAAAGACTACCACAGCACCCAGGAGAGTATCTGAGAGTTGTATTTTCAAGGCACTTCCATATCTATTAATTCCAGGGAGACTTGTCACCTCTTGGGAAGGCTTGAATATTTTTATACCCTTTGGGGAGAAGAGACAAACTGAAACCGAGAGACTGAAAGTGATGGGCCAGGGTCCCAGGGATCTTGAGAGTAGAAAGCACACCTTATGTGCCTTTAAATGGCGCATAGTTCTCAGAACATTAGTCGCAGGCCCAGAGGCGCTCAGCCCAAGTTCATGGTTTTGAATTGGTTCTGCATGTACTAGAATTCAGGTCTCTGGACTCCTGGTCAGTCGCCGGGTGTTGAAAATACCCATGTCAGGCATCCCTGGGGATGGGCTGACTGTAGGCCCCATCCTGTATTTTCCCCCAACCCAGCTACCCTCTAAGACTGTGAGCATTGGAATCCCCTGGGGTACTGGTTAGAAATGCAGATTCTAGTTAGTCCTATTAGACCTATTAGGCCGGGAATCTGTGGTGGAGGTGATGGGGGTGGTGTCTTGAATTTGCATTTCAAACTGGCTTCCCCCATAATTCTTAGGCGGCAACACTGCCCTAGGGGATTTGGAGAGAGAAGTTTCTCCAACAAGAAAACTGAGGTCTGAGCCAGCCCTGGCTACGCCTTGAACGGGAGTTGTCCCCCCCCCCCCCCCGCTCCCCGCCCCACGCTGTACTGTTTGGCAACTGTGGCTGGGTTGCCGGGGGAACCAGGCTGTGTAACTTCCTGGCTTGGGTGGTTTTCCCCTCCTTGGTCTTATCTCAGCATCCGCCACCCAGTCCAGGGCCGTGCTGGTCACGTAGGAGGGGAAGCTGGTGCCAGGTGTGTGGAGACGTGTGCAGGGCACCAGGGCGACACTGGCCCAAGGACCTGGGGCGGGCAGGAGGGTGATGAGATTTTGAAGAAGAAGTAGGGGAGGCTGCAGATTTGTTGACGACTTTCTCCTTGGTCTGAGGGTTATCTGCCCAGTGGGAATGTGGCCAGGTGGGGATGTTGAGGAAATGGGGATGTATGACCAGCAGGGGGCTGTCTCTGTCACGGCTTCCACTTCCACTCCCACCCTAACCATCTTCCTCCCCCAGCTCCGCTCCACCCCAACTCTTTCCCTCGTGCTCACTATCTTTCTCCTTGGCCCCAAATTTCTTCTTGTTCCTCAAACTCTCTTCTCCATCCCTGTCCCTTGCCCAGTCTCTCAGGTTGTAGCAGGAAGGCTCTACAGTTTTGAAGAATGGGAAAGAGAGAGAGAGTTTGGAAGAAAGCAGGAAGGCAGCAAATTCCTGGAGGAAAATAATTCATGCATTTAAGTATTTATTTATCTTTTAAGCCATACTGTGTTTTAGAGAGACTTGAGGCAATTTTGATAGTTCAAGTATTCCAGGAAGAAGGGGGCTGTGAAACGGTCTCTCAGGCATCCTTTGCAACTTAGAGGATTTACAGTCTGACTCCTGGTCGTTTATACGACACTGAGGACAAAAGACATTCTTCCCACCCGCCCCCAGTATCTCCCTGCTCTGTGGGAAGGAAAAGGGAAGAAGATCACCAGGCACTATGCAAACTGATTTTCCAGCCTGGTCTGCTCTTCCCAGAGCCTCTCTTTTGGGCTATTACCCACTGCGCAGATGAGGAAACAAGGCCCAGGTGGTTATGCAGTTCACCTAAGGTCTCTCAGCTATAAGTAATGGTGACAGGGGTCCAAGTCTGTTGGTCTGGCTCCAAAATCAGTCACTACTTTCCTTCTTCACTGCGCTGCCCCAGGAGCACAAGTCATGGGAGAGCACCTTCCAGGCTGCCTTAGATAGAATTGGGGGCACTGAACAGCTTAGGAAATGATGATTTACTGAGCCCTGACGGGCATCCTAGAGTTCCCATCATGGGCAGGTGTCACCACTAAGATGGGAGTAGAAGCTGCCCAAGGAGGTGGGTCCAGAGGAAGGAGCTGGGGCCTGTATCCTGGAGAACTGCCAGGATGTGTATATACGGCAAAGGAGTTCAGAGAAAACAGGAGAGCAGTAGACCACCACTAACCCACACCTCCATGCACTCAACACAAATTCTTCTATGGGAATGTGGAAGCCCCATCTTTTTGCCCTTTGTCCATGTGGGGCCCGGCTCCCTGCATGCCACATCCAGACTCCACAACTCTGATCCCTGTTCCTAAATGCATATCAGAGAGAGAGAGAGAGAGAGAGAGAGAGAGAGAGAGAGAGAGGGAGAGAAAGGGAATCAGTCTCCTTTCTCATGCTCTTAGGAGACATGCTCTAGTGAGAGGCCAGAGTTTTCATTTTAACCAAATGGCTCCTCTGGGTCCCGTCTCCCAGGCTCCTCCCATTTAAACGTGCTTGTTCATCACAGAGTCAAAATTCCTATCCCTCCTGCCTCAGCCAATGTGGGGAGCATCTCAGGAGAACGGCAGGGTGAGGCCTGCCTGACCCAGCGCCCCAAGGCCCGGTAGGGTGAGGAGAACCTGCGGGACCCAGCCCAGCCCCTGGGCTCTGCTCCCAGCTCCGAGGCACCCAGCAACTCTGCGGGATCTGGGCTCCTGGCTCCTGGCCAGCAATCCTGGGTTTACTCTGAGACTTCTCTGGGAGTGGCGATCTGGTAGGAAGCGTCAGGCAGCCAGAGGTGGAGTTAGGGTTAGGCGGATAATCTGGACCTGTCCTCTTCCTCAGGCGGCAGCAGCCAGCCTCTTAAACCTCCCTCCCCCGCCACCCGTTGTTCTCATCCCTCGGCTTGCTAGGCAATGAGAATGCTGAAAATGGGACAGAGCACAGGAGGAGAGTGAAATGAGAGCTTAAGGACTGGGCTAGAAGGAGGAAGCCCCCAAAGGTGCACAGCGAATAGAAGAGACAGGAAGAAGAGGAAGGGCAGAGGGGAGAAGGTGGAACAGGCTGGTGAGGGGAGGAGAGGGCTGAGCGTGGCTGAGGTCGGGAGGTGAGAGCGAGGGCAATCCGCCCACACCCACCGGACACGGCTGGGCAATTGAGCCAATCGCTGAGACGGGAAAGGTTGCCTCTTCACTTCTCAGAGGTGGAACTGGGTTTTGTGAGACCTGAAGCTTATACAATTTTGGAAGCTCCTTTTAAGAAAAACAAAACAAAATTAATGACAGGAGTAAACATTGAACTAGAATAATGTCACAACAAATTATACATTAAAAAAGAAAATCTGGTAGGGATTTCCCTAGCGGTCCAGTGGTTAAGACTCCGTGCTTCCACTGCAGGGGGCACGGGTTCCATCCCTGGTTGGGAAACTAAGATCCCACGTGCCGTGCGGTGTGGCAAAAAACTTTAAAAAATAAAAATCTGGCAAATACTATAAACATCATAACATCTGGAAGAGTGACATAAGATTCGTATGAATTCACTGCCTGAAACAAGTCTAAAATAGTTTTCGCCCTTACCTTTTTTTTGGGCAGCTTATTCTTTGTCTCTTCACACGATAAAGATTTTATAATATTACTTTATATGGAGAACAGAATAATAATTCAGTTTTTTTCCTCTGGCATGATTTTGATCAACACTTTTATTATTGATAGATTAGAATGTTTCATTTCACAGCTTCTTGTTGTATCAATTTTTTGATTGTTGTCAAATTTGGGAAAAATCTCTGAAATTTCTCTCTTACATGAGCTGTAGAATTTCAGGAGATTGTCCAGTAATTAATCTTTTTTTTTTTTTTTTAACTTAGACTGTGCCGGGTCTTAGTTGCGGCACACGGGAGCTTTGTTGTGCCGTGTGGACTCTTAGCTGCGGCTTGCACGTGGGATCTAGTTGCCTGACCAGGGATCGAAACTGGGCCCCTGCATTGGGAGTACAGAGTCTTACCCACTGGACCACCAGGGAAGTCCTTCAGTAATTAATCTTAAGTGTTCTTTGAGTTGATGACACTCATTTACCCGATTGTCATAAGTCCTCATTTTAGTGTACTAATGTGTTTTATGCAATCTCCATCAGTGTCAATCTTTTATATCAAATCAACAAGAAAGTTAATATTTCCCCAATATGTTCATACAATTTTCTTCCCCTTGTTAGTTGGATTATTAAACAATCCAAGTGCTTGTTTATTCTGTTCAGAATTTGTCTATTCCTCTTATTGAATTACCTTTTCTGGTAATCTGAAAATTTTTGTTTCAATTTGCTTCTCAATTTCAAAACGATTTCTACTGATTCATGGTTCATTTTTATTATTTGTGTTTCATAAACCCATTAATATCTTTTATTGAAATATAATTGACATATAACATTGTATTAGTTTCAGGTGTACAATACAATGATTCAATATTTGTATATATTGTGAAATGATCACCACAATAATTTATCACCACACATTTTTTTCTTATGATGAAAACTTTTAAGATCTACTCTCTTAGCAACTTTCAAATATACAATATTACTAACTACAGTTACCATGCTGTACATTATATCCCCAGGACTTTTAAATTTAATTTAATTAATTTATTTTTTTAATATTTTGGCCATGCTGCATGGCATATGGCATCTTAGTTCCCCATCGAGGGATTGAACCTGCACCCCCTGCAGTGGAAGCATGGAGTCTTAACCACCGGACTGCCCTGGAAGTCCCGGGACTTATTTATTTTATAACTAGAAGTTTGTACTTTTTGACCCCCTGCCCTGCCTCTGGCAATCACCAGTCTGTTCTCTGAACCTATGTGTCTTTTTTTAGATTTCACATATAAGTGATACCACACAGTATTTCTCTTTCTCTATTTGGCTTATTTTACTTAGCATAATGCCCTCAAGAGCCATCCATATTGTTGCAAATAGAAAGATTTCAGTCTTTTTCATGACTAAATAATATTCCACTGTATATATACGCCACATTTCCTTTATCCATTGATGGACATTTAGATTCCTTCCATGTCTTGGCTATTGCTGCAGTGAATATGGGGTGCATATATCTTTTTGAGTAGTGTTTTTGTTTCTTTTGAATAAATACCCAGAAGTGAAATTGCTGGATCATATGGTAGTTCTATTTTTAATTTTTTTGAGGAACCTTCATACTGTTTTCCACAAAGACTGCACCAGTTTACATTCCTACCAACAGTGCACAGGGATTCCCCTCTCTCCACATCCTCGCTAACACTTGCTATTTCCTGCCTTTTTGATAATAGCCATTCTAACAGTTATGAGGTGATAGCTCATTGTGGTTTTGATTTGCATTTTCCTGATGATTAGTGACATTGAGCATCTTTTCATGTACCTGTTGGCTGTATGTATGTCTTCTCTGGAAAAATCTCTATTCAGATCCTCTACCCATTTTTCAATTTTTTTTTGGCTGTTGAGTTGTATGAGTTCTTTACACACTTTGAATATTTACCCTTATCAGATATATGATTTGCAAATATTTTCTCCCATTTGGTAGGTTGCCTTTTCCTTTTGTTGATGGTTTCCTTTGCTGTGTGGAATAAACCCATTAATTTTTCAGTAAATTTTCCATCCTTTAATACATACTTGTAAAGTTGACAAAAGAAGAAAATGTACTCTTTCTTTCTTTCTGGCTGCGTTGGGTCTTTGTTGCTGCATGCAAGTTTTCTCTGGTTGTGGCGAGCGGGGTCTACTCTTCGTTGCAGAGCGCGGGCTTCTCATTGCGGTGTCTTCTCTTGTTGCAGAGCACGGGCTCTATGTGTGCGGGCTTCCGTAGTTGTGGCTTGTGGGCTCTAGGTGCTCAGGCTTCAGTAGTTGTGGCTCACGGGCTCAGTAGTTGTGGCGCACAGGCTTAGTTGCTCTGCAGCATGTGGGATCTTCCTGGACCAGGGCTCAAACCCGTGTCCCCTGCATTGGCAGGTGGATTCTTAACCACTGCGCCACCAGGGAAGTCTGTATTATTTAAATTTTTTTTTTTTTTTTTTTTCTGTATGCAGGCCTCTCACTGTTGTGGCCTCTCCCGTTGCGGAGCACAGGCTCCGGACGCACAGGCTCAGCGGCCATGATTCACAGGCCTAGCCGCTCCGCAGCATGTGGGATCTTCCCGGACCGGGGCACGAACCCGCGTCCCCTGCATCGGCAGGCGGACTCTCTACCATTGTGCCACCAGAGAAGCCCTGTATTATTTAATTTTTAAAGACACTTTCCAGAAAGCAGTTTAGAAAGGCATATGTAAGTTGTTTCAACTTTTTGAGAATATATTATAGATCATTAAAATATCACTGTTATGTAGCAAGGTGTGGGAGGCAGAACAGTGCACCACCTCCCCTCCTGCGAATGTCCACCTCTTAATTCCCAGAACTGTGAATATTTACCTACAGGCAAAAGGGACTCTGCAGATATGGTTAGATTAGGGACCCTGAGATGGGGGGATTACCTTGGATTATCCAGGTGGACCCAACCTAATCACAAGTCTAAAACTCAGGGAACCTTTCCCAGAACGAGATGCGACTAGGGTGGAGTGCTCAGAGAGATGCAGTGTTACTGGCTTTTTTTTTTTAATTTTTAAATTAATTTATTTATTTAGCTGCACCGGGTTTTAGTTGCGGCATGTGGGATCTTCGTTGCTGCGAGCGGGATCTTCGTTGCAGCATGGGAGATCTATATCCCTGATCAGGATGTAACTCAGGCCCCCTGCATTGGGAGAGTGGAGTCTTAACCACTGGACCACCAGGGAAATCCCACAATGTTACTGGCTTTAAAGATGGAGGAAGGGGGTCATAAACCAAGGAACATGAGTGGCCTCTAGAAACTCTAGATAAAGGATTCAGCCTAGAGCCTTAGCAAGGAATGCAACCCTGCCGACACCTGGTTTTTACCCAGTAAGACCCTTGTTGAACTCCAGAATTGTAAGATAATAACTTTATGTTGTTTTAAACCACTAAGTTTGTGGTAAGTTGCTGCAGCAGTGGTAGAAAACGAATACACAAGGCTTGAAGAGTTTTCAAATGGAAAGACCATCTCATTATACCTAGAAAAATCCAAGTAAGCATGTGTGTTTAAAATTATCTAGAAGTCGAAAAGAAAACCTATCACTGTTGGAAAAACAGAAGTAGTCAATGAGTTTAGGTCCTTTGAAGGCAGCTTTTTTTTCTCTGATGAGATGCATATTGTGTTTATAATTACATATGTTGCATCACTGGGTCTCTTCCAGGCCAGAGAGAACTTCAGTTTGACCAGGTCTTGATAAGAACAGAATACTCACTTACAGTTTTACATAACAGAGGCTTAGAATCTTTTCACAGAGGGACTTCTGGCTTTGTTCATTTCAAACCTTGTTTTTCCTCCACTTTGCAAATACTCTTGGCGTGAGCAGCGTAGCACATATTCCCATGGAGATTATGGCCAGTCCCTCCTGTCCTGACATCAGGTGAGGTGGCATAGTGGCTTGGTGGAAGGAGTGTTCCAGGCAGCCGTTCCTCCACCTGGACAGCTGGCAGTAACTTAACTATCTGTGTAAGTGGTGGAGAACCACACAAACCTGTTTCATTAAATGTATGTAAATGTAAAATGTATGCTTAATTCAGCTTACTTTTTTTTTGGCCGTGCCGCGCAGCATGCAGGATTTTAGTTCCCTGACCAGGAATCAAACCTGTGCCCTGTGTAATAGAAGCGCGGAGTCCTAACCACTGGACCACCAGGGAATTCCCTCAACTTACTTTCTCAAGGGGCTCAGGCAAATGGGAGACCTGAAGTTTAAGCACTGATAGCTTTGAGGTAAATTCGAACAAAAGCCTGGGAAGCAATTCCCTCACTCTGCATTTGGTCATCCCCCTCCTTTCTGCCTCAACCTCACACCTTTCCTTCAGAGAAGCAGCCTGAGTTGAGAAAAGAACACTAACTTTTGAGTTTGGACAGTTCTCTCTCTTGGTCTCAGTTTTTTCTTTGGTGATGGGGATAATAACTACCCCATAGAGATGTGGCTGTGAGAACTGGGTGGAAAACATAGGGGAAGCATCCAATCCACAGGGGACTGGTTACTTCATCTTCCCTCCTCTCTGGGTTGCTACGAAGAGGCTGGGGAAAGAACGGTGCCCGGAACAGAAAAGCCCTTCCCTCACTCTCAAGCCGGGAGGATCGTCCCAGCACCTGTATGGTAGCTACCCTGGCTTCTCCCTCCCTCCGATCCCACCTCCAACACTTTCTGCCCGCCCCACCCCCTAACTTGTCCTTCTGAGGATCCCAAAGGAGATAAGGCTGGAAAATCCAGGGAAGGAATGTGAAGCTTGCCGGAGTTAAGCCCTTTTAAAAACAACTGGAGGTGACCTGGTCTCCCTTCCCCCACTCCCCTGGAGCTTGTAAACAGCCCTCAACCACCCCAGCTCTGCAGCCCATCCTTCAGCCCTGAGTATGTCCGAGGAGGCAGTGACTGGCTTTACAACACAAAAGTCAGGTTGGAGTGAGCCCCAGAAAGGTGGGCTGTGGAGAGAGGTTTGGGCGTGGGAAAGTAGCTCAGAACCGAAGTCACCACTTCTTTTTGGTCTAAGAGTTCAGTTTATCAGCACTGGAGAAAAAAACAACAGGACTCGGTCTTGTGGGAAGGCTTTGTGAGGCCCGGAGCAGGCGCAGCTGTGGGGTAAGTCCAATTTTGTCCCTGCAGGTTGGGAGGTATAGGTGCCAAACCAAATTGGGAAAATCATAAAACTCCTAAAAGGCTTTCCAGAACAGTACATACAAACTGGGAAGCATTAAAAGGCAGGTTCCCTAAAGCCAGGTCCATAGATTTCGATTCAGATACTCTAGTAGGGTCTACATTTCATTTTTAATAAACTCTCCCAGGCGATTCAGAGCTGGAGGTCTGAGGCCCACAGTTTAAGGAAATGCTCCTGAAACTACATACACATCCTCACGGCTGGAAGTTCTTTCTTTGGTCTAACCAGACTCTCTGCTGCTGTGAAACTTGTTTCGTCTGATCCTGATTGCTTCTCTGCAGACTAAATTCTCATCAGCGTTTGGCTTGGCCCCTCACAAGCACTGGGGCAACGGTTACCATGGTAACCTAGATGGGGTGTAGGGGAAAAACCGTGACCCTGGGCCTGGCTCCTGGAGTGGCTGCCAGCAAGTCAGACCCCCTGGGCCAATGCTAGGACCTTGACGATTTGGGTCCTGACCCAAGAGTTCAGCCAAAGCTAAGTGAAGAGCGGGGCGCGCCAGGGCGGGACAGTCTTTCAGAGCCAAAGCTCCCGCTCGAGCGCCGGCGGGAACGGTCAGAGGGTGGGGTTCGTGTTTCTAAAGCCACAGCGCGCCGCGTCTACCAGCCGGAGCGGATCAGAGCGGAGGGGCGGGGCCGGGGCCGGGGCCGGGAGGGGGCGGGGCCCGGGCCGGAGAACGCGGGCTCTTGGTTACTACGGTAACGCGTCAACACCAAGCGTCGGTGGTGCAGTAGGTGGCGGAGGCGGTGGAGGAGCGGAGTTAGAGAGTGCGGCTGAGATGGTGAGGTCCCGGGTGTGGAGGAGAACCTCGGATGGGGGCCTCATGTGTCCTCAATTGGGTTGGGGTTCTAATCTGGGAAAGTGGGCATCTGGGAGACTGACAGAAGTTGGGTCTGGGGTCAGGAAGGCCCAGGAGCGGGGATGACACCCCTGGAAGAGGCAAGGGAAGTCCTGAGGGGGGTCCAAAAGAGAAATTAGGGGTGGGGTCGATAGCGATTGGAAATGTGATCTGGTGCTGAGCAGAGGAGGTGGGGAGAAGGGCTGTCCCAACCTTCTTCCCCCTCCCATCGGTCTGGGGCCTCCATGGGCTGGGGATTGTGGGATGTGATGTGGGAAAACCATTGGTGAGGAGGCCAGATAACAGGTTATGGTACGCGTTCTGCCTCTGACCAGCAGGGTGACAATGTGTAAGTCACCTAATGTCCTGAGCCTACAAGTCCTTGTCTTGTTACTGGGGCTCTGGGTCACTCATAGGTACTCAACAAACATTTGCAAATGAATGAATGAATGAATGAATGCAGAGGGTACCAGATTTGAAAGTCCCTGGAGAGGGATTGGGACTGTCTAGCAGGCCTGGGGTTCCCCAGGATGGAGAGAACAAGGGTCATGAGGGTTGAAAGGGCAGCAGGCCTGGGAGGAGGTATGAAGATGATGTCTGGGATCCCATGAGGAGGGTGTGGTCCCTGAGGAATAAGTGAGAGGGGCAGAGGATAGGTGTTGGAGCCTTGGGTTACTGGAAATAACCTTAGAATTTCTGGGTGAACACCTGGTGGCAAAGGAGTCTCTGATGTACCTGTGGACACACTTCATGTTCAGAGGTCACACTGCTTTTCTGGGACTCAGTGGTTCAAATTCAGGGTCCCCAAGTCAGGATTTCAAGAAGAGCCTTGTTAATTATAAAAGAAACAAATCTCCCACAAAGAGCATTTATGCATTTTACGATGCATGTTTATCTCCAGCTTTCCTGAGTGATTTACAGGCCCAGTGCTGTGTGTGTGTCTCTGAGGGCCTAGCGTCACACTTGGCATCTAAGGGCACACAGTAAATGTTAGTTCTCTTTTTCTCCTGTTTCAAAAATGTCATATTTCCAAGTCCAAATTCATCAGTGAGTTGCACCTGGGCTAGACTTGTGGGCTTTGGCTCATGCAAATCAGGGACTCCCCACCCAAGGGCCACTCAAGGAGGGGTTTTGGTCTGTTGACTGAGCCCTTCTGAAGTCCCTTGGACAGGACTGGGCATATGAGCACCTTTGAGAAGCAATGGGTCAAGTTAATGATCTCTGCCCTTCTGTGAGACCAAGAGTGTGTGTGTGTGTGTGTGTGTGTGTGTGTGTGTGTGTGTGTGTGTGTGTGTGTGTGTGTGTGTGTGTATGGTGCTACTTACTAGCTTTTGAGAGTGTTTGGAGGAGTGGGGAGAGGTGATAGTTGCGGGGAGGGTCACAATGAGGCAGACCTCCAGGATTCTTACAAAAACAATGAATAACATTCCCCAGAAGGAGGGACAGGGCCTCAGTACTGAGTAGCATGTCATCTTCAAATGGTACTCCACAGATGGCCAACCCAGTCTTATTTGAGGAAAGAGGTGACCTGAATGTATCACTCAGTGGAAGGTAAGGTACCTGGTTCATGGGCATCCCCACCTTCTTAGTAACCAAAGTCTACAGAAAGCAGGAAGAATCAGGCTAAGAGCTCAAAGCCTGAATTTGCCAGCCTGCGGTGAACCTATATGCAAAAGAGACACTAGGTCCCAGGTGGAGAGGACATCCAGGAAAGGACAAGCCTTTGTCTTTGTTCAGTTGACAGGTGTTACAGTTACGTCATGGAAATTCCACACTGCCCTGTTCCAGCCCTGTTCAAGATCTGTCTTGTTGGATTTGAGCTGAACATCCTGGATCTCGGGACATCTGGCACTGCAGCTTTTTTTTTTTTTTTTTTTTTGCTATACGCGGGCCTCTCACTGTTGCGGCCTCTCCCGTTGCGGAGCACAGGCTCCAGACGCGCAGGCCCAGCGGCCATGGCTCACGAGCCCAGCCACTCCGCGGCATGTGGGATCTTCTCGGACCGGGGCACGAACCCGTGTCCCCTGCATCGGCAGGCGGACTCTCAAACACTGCGCCACCAGGGAAGCCCGGCACTGCAGCTTTTTAAGGGCTGCACTCTCTGTGTTCAGAGTCAGGGCACCAGGTCCACTGCTTTGTTTTGTAGTCAAATAAAAATAGTTCCCCCCTCCCCCTGCCCCAGTCATAAAGAGAGTTACCTACTCAGTGCAGAACATTATTCAATACAAGAAACACCTTAAGATGCTAATACTCACATGAAATTACTGTTAAACATTCTTGTGAACTTTCTTTTAGTAACACATTCTGGATGAATACCCTTCACATGAACATTTTTACTGCTGTACTTCCATGTTTCTTATAATCTGCTTTCTTTAACACTTAATATGGGGACTTCCCTGGTGGTCCAGTGGTTAAGAATCGGTTTTGCAATGCAGGGGTTGCCGGTTCAATCCCTGGTTGGGGAACTAAGATCCCACATGCCGTGGGGCAACTAAGCTCGTGTGCCACAATAGTGAGCCCGCGTGCCACAAGGAAAGATCCCACATGTGGCAACTAAGACCCAACGCAACCAATAAATAAATATTAAATAAAAAAAAGAATTGAAAGCAGGGACTAGAACATATATATAAACTTAATGTGTTAGGGAGATCATCCTGTATCTATAACGGAGTGAAAATCATCTTCTGAATGACCAGTTAATCTTTCTGCATCAGTCTCTCCCAGAGCCCCCAGCAATGGCTGAATTCTTGTAAACCTGGGATGGAATGGTATTTGAAGAGACAGGGAGTCAGCTAGGTCACCAAAAGGAAAATATCAAGGCAGAGCTGGCATCTTTTTCTGTCCCAGTCCTCGTCTTTGCCGATCATCCTTGTCTCCTCAGCGGTCTTTCCTTACCTTCAAGAGCTGCCTTGGGAATTCCTTGGTGGTGCAGTGGTTGAGAATCCGCCTGCCAATGCAGGAGACACGGGTTTGAGCCCCGATCTGGGAAGATCCCACATGCCGTGGAGCAACTAAGCCCGTGTGCCGCAACTACTAAGCCTGTGCTCTAGAGCCGCGAGCCACAACTACTGAGCCCGTGTGCCACAACTACTGAAGCCCGCGTGCCTAGAGCCCGTGCTCTGCAGCAAGAGAAGCCATTGCAATGAGAAGCCCGCACACCGCAAGAAAGAGTAGCCCCTGCTCGCCACAACTAGAGAAAGCCTGCGTGCAGCAGTGAAGACCCAGTGCAGCCAAAAATAAATTTAAAAAAATAATAATAAAATAAAGCTGCCTTCCACCAGGGAAGACTAGCCGGCTTCTCTCTAGGTATGGCTCAGCTTCTTGGGGATATTTATTTGGTCATGCAAGAAATAAAACCAGCCCTTCACCTCCTGAAAGAACCTCTTGCCTATTGCCTCTAGCCCAGAGGGATCTAACTTTCCATTTCTGCTTGGTTCTTCATTTTTTTCTAGTACTTTTACACAGTGACCTCCTTAATCCTTCTTGTTGCTTTTGGCAAAACTGGTTATTCTAACCCTGGTGTAAGGCTTGTGGCTTCAAAGTCAGCATTTCCCCAATAAGGTTTTTCAGCCACCCAACCCCAGAGCTCCAGGCTTCCTTCTGCTCTGCCCAGTGGCCGCTTTACTGTGGTCATTATCTGTTTTCCTTCCTATGTTCTGACTTCGAGGCTCAGGCAGTCGAGTATCTCTTGTGCGACTTCCTTTTGATCTGGGTATCAAGAGCATAGGAGAGAAGCGATGCAGTCCCAGCCCTGGAGGAACCTATAGTCTGGTGGACACCCAAGGCCAAGGGAAAAGCTTGTAGGAGCCCTTGAAAAGAAGCAGGAAAAAAAATGCAAAACAACAATAATGCTTTCCATCTGTGCTCCGAAGCCCTTTCTCATACATTATTTTCCACAGTGCAGAGCACATCCGTGATATGGAAAATGTGGAGTGGTGGCATACTCGGGAAAGGCTTCCGTCTCAATCTGGCCTGCAGCCCCCAAGAGGTCGTCTTGTCTGGCTTCATTTATTCATTCTTCCTCAAATACATATCGAGCTCCTACTACATGCCAGGCACCTCTCCCCTTAGTTGTCTACAGAATTCACGCCATCTCTCATGTTCCATTGCCCTCCATCTTTTCTGCTTATTCCCAATGCTTTGCCTCAATCCCACCTATAGTGGTTTCTATTCATCTCCTCTTATTCTATTTTTGGTGGAAAGGGGAGCTGTTGCTCCCCAGTTACCATATAATAACCCTTCAGAGTCTGTTATTAGGCATCCTTGGGGCTGCCGTATTTACCTTTTAATAAAGCCGAGTTTCTCTGCTCTCCTATACGGGGGCTGACCAAGGCTGTAAAGGGAGGCGCCCTCTGTAAGCCTCCTGCTGGCTGTGCCAGGCTGGGAGGGAAAGGGTGCACACAGCAGTGCCCGTTGTGTGGAACAGAGCCAGCTGGAGAATAATCGCCCGATTTAGTGTGAAAACCTGATTCAGGTGGAACAGGTGCTGCCGGGGTGGGAGGGTGTCTGTGTGGTCATGGCAGATCAGAGAGAACTTTCAAAGCACACTGTCCAGTGTTTAGTGACCTGGAATGCGTCTCCCTGTCCACCGTGTCCTGTTGACAGCTGCTCATTCCCAGGCTTGGTAGACCTGACGTGCCCAGTCCATTCCCCCTAGGTGTCCCAGATCAGAGAACTGCGGGAGATGTGGGCTCCTCCAGAGCGAGATGTGAATCAGCTTTAGATGAAGCCTGGAGTTGTCCTGCGGTCCTCACAGAAACTGCCTCCTGGAGATAGACTTCTCCTCTTGGGTGTGAGCTGAAGCTGGACTGACTTTGGGGAAAGGAGGTTGTATCAGTCAGGTTCTTGGTTATAAGCAACAGAGCCAGAACTTGAATTTAAGGAGAAGGGAATGTATGGAGAGGATTTTGGAGCGCGCACAGACTTCACACCAACGCTGGGCAAGTAGGCTTGGAAAATGAGAACAAAGGAGGCACTGCGGCCGGAACCCAGGCCTAAATCACAATCCCGAAATGGTCTGGCAAAGACCCTCGATGCACTGTTGCACCTCCAGCACCGGCAGCTTTACTGTGGGCAGTTGCCACTGGTACCCTTATCAGCATTGCCCCAGACACGGGGTGTGGCTGCCTCTGTCAGAAGGGGTTTCCATGTTCTCCTTCTTGCATCACTAGTTCCCTATTTATTGTCAGGCTTGGGGCAAAGGGGTCCTTTGCCCAGGCTTGGAAGACAAACATCTGGTGTTTTCAGCTTCTACATTCACGGATGATCCTTGTCACTCTCACCTCATTAGATGGGGAACTCCCCCAATCTAGAAAGTACTGGACGCTTAAAAGCTGACTAATGCACATTAAAGGGGTCCTGGGAGTGAAAGAGCATCACGGTGGATGCTCTGAACCGGTCTGCCTAACTGTAGCTGGCAGCTGTTACAAAACTGAAGTGTATCAGGCACCAACCGCCCGCCAGCAGTGGGCGAAGTGCTTCTCCATCCTGCGTGCCCTCAGGTCCCCACCACAACCTTGTGAGATGGTGGGGACGTGAAGGAGGGCAAATAGTAGTGTCAGTTATGAAGGAGGTTTGGCACTCGGGCTGAGGAGTTTGGAGGTGAAGAGGACACTGCACATATCTGGGCAGGAAAGCCCACGTGGCCTCACAAGACTGTGCTTGTGGAAAACTAGAACCGAGCTGACACTGAGGTCATCCTCCTGCCGTCCTGTGTCCTTTCTCCTTCCTTCCCTGCCGCACGGCGTCTTGGCCGTCTTTAGCTGGGGAGCCTCAGGAGTCCTCACTGAGCTGGTGTGCCCGCCTCTGCTCCTGTGGGGTGTCCCCTACATTTCAGGGCTTACCCAGGGGCTTTCCCACATGCCCATCCAACATCCCCCCAGCACGGGCTGGCGAAGTGTCTACCTTGCCCGGGGTCCAGATGGCACTCAGTACTGATGACCCCAACTCTCTGCCTCTCCCTGCAGCCGTTAAGCACAGCCGGCATCCTGAGCTCCTCCTCTACCACTTCCAACAGGTTAAGGAATAGGCCTTGCTATCGGACCAAAGCCCTGAACTCCGAGGTGGATGAGAGCCTCTTCGGAGCTATCAAGGTAACCCTCACCCAGCCCCTCCAGGGAGCGGCCACTTGGAGGCAGTGACCCAAACTAGCATTGCTCAGGACAAAGCTAGCTCTGGGCAGGCCACCCCCTCCCAGGTAATTCTCAGACTGAAGACCGGGAGGGGTTCTGAGGCTCGAGTGCACGAGCTCGGAAGCCTAGTGGAGCCCAAGCAAACAGGGCACCTGGCTTCCTCCACCATGAAATCCTTAGGTCTTCACAGCATTTAAAAATCTGTTATAACGTTGAAGGGAGTCTCAGCTGCAGAGCACTCAATATTCGCTCTTTGCTCAGTGAGCGCCCTGTGATGGAAATGTTTGAGGGCCACTGGCCCAAGCTTGCAGATACAGACCAACATAATTACCCCTCCATCGGAGAACAGCATCAGAGTGAAAAAACACAGAATCAGCCTTCTTTCCCGGTTGCTCAGCTAAAACAGTTACTTTGGGCTTCCCTGGTGGCACAGCGGTTGGGGGTCCGCCTGCTGATGCAGGGGACAAGGGTTCGTGCCCCGGTCTGGGAGGATCCCACATGCCGTGGAGCAGCTGGGCCCGTGAGCCATGGCCGCTGAGCCTGCACGTCCGGAGCCTGTGCTCCACAACGGGAGAGGCCACAACAGTGAGAGGCCCGCGTACCGCAAAAAAAAAAAAAAAAAAGAAAATACAGTTATTTTGCTTTGGGAAACAGGCAGGTGTTTGTTTGCAAATGTCATCCCATCTAAGAGGCTGACGACTTGAGAAGGAGAGCCAGAGTGTAACTTGGAATAACCTTGGTACACGTGATGTTCAGACGGTAAGAAGGAAGAGAGGCAAGGAGAGAAAGAGGATGAGACATGGAGAGAAGGGTGGTGAGAGATTGAGAGAGGAGAGGGACGCTGCCTGTATGTTATCTAGTTGTTAGAGTAAATGCTAAGAGCTCTCAACACAAGGAAAACGGTTTTCTCTATTTCTTTAATTTTGCATGTATATGAGACGATGGGTGTTCCCTAAACTTATGGTGATAATCACTTCATGATGGATGTAAATCAGGTCAATATGCTGTACACTTATACAGGGCTGTATGTCAACTATGTCTCAAGAAAACTGGAAGAAAAATAGAAAAAGAGGCAGAGAAAAGCGAAAAAGAAGAAAGATACCAGTGGTGGTGTGAATACTAGTGTGAATAGCTCTGGCTGCAGGCACACTGGGGAGACGAGAGTTGACGTCTACCCCTGCCCCTCACTCCCCTCACTGCGGACAAGAAAGAACTTTCCAGAGTGTTCCAGATGGGCATCTTTATCCATTTAGAAGATGCCCACTCTGCAGCAGTTTCCTATTGACAAGGGAAAGAATCAAAGCAATGCAGTTTCACTCACAGACGTGTCGTTTATTTGTTTTGAGTCCATGGGGAGTCTTCTAGTTAAACTGAAGATAGATTTGGAAATGGCCGAGTTCTCCAAGCTTAGTCTTGCTGACTTGCAAGAGTGTGCAGGCAAAGAAATGCCTATTCCTGGCCTGTTCTTTGGCCTTTTTGCTGGGTGAGAGTCCAGGAAGTCTCCCAGCCCGGCAATTGGGGGCAGAAGTGGCCTGTGGCCTGACTGAGTTGTGCCACTTGGAAGCAGAGATGGGCACCAGATGGCAGCAGCACTCCAGGGACGGGTGTGCAAAGCGGGATTCTCCAGACAGGAAGGACCTCCACCGAAGCCATGCCCCTGCCTCTACTCAGGACCACAGATACTGCATTCATGACAAATGAAATTCTCTCCTGTGTTCAAAATTTCCTGAAAAGTGATTTCATTTTCTTACTATGTTACTCCTTCATGGTCAGAGCATTTTTTAAAAAACCTCATATATCTAATTTGTATTTGCCTTGCTGAAATCTGATTCACTGACTCCCTCATCCCATTAGATTTAAGGGCAGGTCTCCACCAGGGCCATTTAGCTATTTCTAAATTCCTCCATATGGCTTTTTTGGGGGATGATAGTAAATGAATCATTAGAAAGGATTAAAAATAACAAATATCATAGATTAGATGAGCCTGTAACAAATTGTATGCTTCAAACCCACAGTGTGGTCAGGAGAGCTAATTATTTTTTCTTTCGTAAACCACAGAGGGAGGAGAACCTAGAGACCCCAAATTTTCATTCCTGATGGTTTTAGGTTAGGAATGGACGTATGCTAGCAACCCTCCCCCCGCGCCCCCATCCCTCTGGGAGTATCTGTACAAGGTATAAAGAAGGCTTGCTCTCAGGAGAGTTGGTCGGTACAGAGCACATCTGGCCATGTTCAAGGGCAGAGTACCCTGCTGCTCTCAGTGCCCTGGCTACTCTTGGTGGTCCTGCAGTCTAGGCCCCAGCCGGCCTCCTCTGCCGCTGGATGGGGTAGAAGCCCCAGGAGAGGGGAAGGCTGCACTTGAAGTTAGGGCTGACCAGCAGGAAGTGTGGTGACCAGCTTTTAAGCTGTCCTTCCTGACACCACAGCCTCTGACCCAGAGCGACGGCCCCATCGTGCTGCTCCGAGATAAGCATGCCATTCGGAAAAATCTCACTGCCCTGGGCTTGGACCACAAGCCAGAGACCGTCCAGCTCATCACCCGGGACATGGTCCGGGAGCTCATGTGAGTACCTAGCGCACAGAGCCTTTCCGCTGAGGACCTCTGCGTAGAGATGGGGAAACCCACCTGGTCTCATTCTGTCATTGCGGACCCCACCACTTTCCTATTCATTTCCCCCCTTTCGTTTCTTGGTTCTCCTTTTTTCTCCATTTTGGTTTCTTTTGTTTCTCCCCACCTTGTATCTATTACTGCCATTGCCCTTGATTCCCAGCTTCTTTCTCTTCCCTTTCTTCTGGCTGCCTTGGGTCCTATGGGGCTGGTAGAGGGGAGGTGCTTAGGGGTCCTCTCTGAGCCCCCATTAGAGCACTTTCCCATTGGTAAAGGGAAATGTCCAGATGAGTCACTTCCTTTTGGCTGCATCAAGAATAGGAAGCAAAGGGAAACTGACCAGATGCCTAATTAGCCCCTTGGCTTCTTGCCAGGCTCTGAGGCCAGAAGAGGAAATTCCCAAGGGCTCTTGGGTTCCTTTGGGATTAGCTCAGCATGGCTTCCTGACTGGAGCAGCCCCCTTGCTTGGGCCCCTCCTGTAGGGTTTAGGCCCAGCTCAGCCATGTGAAATGAGCCAACACCGTCACTCAGTGGTTTAGCTCTTGTGCTAGTGCTTCATTCTCCAAACCATTCTTCCTACTCTGGCTCCACTCACTAAAAACTTGAATTCCCAGAAAATGCAGCCTGTGTCACAAGCTGGGGAGGCTCGCTGGGACACAGCTCCAGGAGCACTGTCTGGTCAGCTCTGGCATGAAATGCCAGATGTGGTAGCAACCCTACAGGTACTCCTGGGGCCCAAGAAATGTCTCCTTCTTGGACTGGTCCATTCCTAAAAAACACGTTGGAGGTGACTTGTCAGGGCTGCTGAGAGCAGCGTGAGATGCTGTCTGAGATTTAGATCATTTTTTGTTATTCCACATCCCAGATGTTTGGGGCCACGCCACCCAGTGAACCACAAGATCTTGGCTAAGCCTCAAGTCCACTCGCTCATTCGTCCACCTCCTGGACACCTCCCCTGCACCAGTTTTTTTTTTTTTTGCAGTACGTGGGCCTCCCACTCTTGTGGCCTCTCCCGTTGCGGAGCACAGGCTCCGGACACACAGGCTCAGCGGCCATGGCTCACGGGCCCAGCCGCTCCCGGCATGTGGGATCTTCCCGGACCGGGGCACGAACCCATGTCCCCTGCATCGGCAGGCGGACTCTCAACCACTGCGCCACCAGGGAAGCCCCCCCGCACCAGTTTTATTGGAGGAAGTTTAACTTCCTGCCTCCTAGCCATGTACCTGTTAAATCGCCTCACCCAGAAGCATCTTTATCCCCACCCCTCTGCTCCATCTTTAATGTGTGTCATTTGTTTGTAATCTTTATAATTATCTATTGGTTTGTTGAATGTGCTGGGCAGCTAGAAAGGTCTATAGACATGTCTCTGACTATTGTTGATCAGAGAGTTTAATTAATATTTAGGTTTCAAAGCTTCTCTCTGGGCTGGATGCACAGGGATGCTTTTGTTTCTCACTGGCATCCACTTCATCCTTGTCTGGCATCCCCTTGCTCTCTGTATGTCATCCTTGAGGAATCATCTATTTTAAAAGTTCAATTCAACAACTTTATTATGAGTCCTCAGTCTGTGCCCAGCACTGTGCCAGACGCTGGGCTGCCTGTGGGGTTAAGACAGAGTCCGTATCCTGGAGGAGCTTGTGAGCCAGCAAGGGAAACAGAAGTTGCCCACAACACTGGCAGGGAGAGCAGAGGGAAGGAGGTGGTCTATGTATGTATACATGGGGGAGGGTCATACACGGCGACGCAGAGAAGGTAGCATATGAACCGGACTTTTTAGCAAAAGTCCTTAAACTGTCCCTTCTTTAGCCCGTGACGCTACTCCACCCTTGCCTGGGACCGCTTTTCCCCAGTGGACCCGTTGCGCAGTTGGCTGTCTCTCCTGCCCTTGCCCGAGTCCCTGCAGGCGGGTGGGCAGTGATGAGGGGCAGGGAAGAGAGCCGAGCAGCCTGCAGTGTGGTGCTGAGAGCTTGCCCTTCCCTCCCCTCCCCTCCCTAATTTTGTTCAATCCTTGTGTCAGCATCCCCACCAAGGACCCCTCCGGGGAGTCCCTTATCATGAGCCCTGAGGAGTTTGAGCGGATCAAATGGGCATCCCACGTGCTGACTAGAGAAGAACTCAAGGCCAGGGAGCAGGCCTTCAAGGAGGAGAAGGAAGCCATTGTGGTAGCTACCCCCGTCCCCCATCTATGCAGAGGGGGGTTGAAGAGAAGGGCTGGGGAGAGGCCGGCTTCCCACAAGACTGGGAGCTCTAGTTATGGGACCCTGAAATGGGGCGTGAACGTGCTAAAGAGGACGTGTTGTAGAATTAAGAGTGGGTGTGGGGAGGAACCGCAGGGCGGCGGGAAAGGTGAGGAAGCCAGGCTGAGAAACCCCTGGGCTCCGACAGTGCGGTGGGGTGAGGCGAAACTCATCTGGGGTCAACCGTGGCAGCCGGGCTAGTGCCCAGGGCACACAGCACAGGCAGTAACCCCCCACTAATCCCGACGTGGCTCCCATAGGACGCAGTGACCACACGCAAGAAGATCATGAAACAGAAGGAAATGGTTTGGAGGACCAGCAAGAAGCTCAACAATCTGGAGGAGGTGGCCAAGGACAGGGCCCAGAACCTCCTTCAGAGAGCCAGGCAGCTGCGGATGGAGCAGGAGGAGGAGCTGAAGGACGTGAGCAAGGTGAGCTCTCCCTTCTCCCTCCCTCCTCCTATCTCTCTTTCTCTCTCTCTTTTTGTTTTTTTAATTTAATTTATTTTTGGCTGCATTGGGTCTTCATTGCTGTGTGCAGGCTTTTCTCTAGTTGTGGTGCGTGGGCTTCTCATTGCAGTGTCTCCTCTTGTTGCAGAGCACGGGCTCTAGCCGCCCAGGCTTCAGCAGTTGTGGCTCACGGGCTCTAGAGCGCAGGCTCAGTAGTTGTGGTGCATGGGCTTAGTTGCTCCACGGCATGTGGGATCTTCCCGGATCAGGGCTCGAACCCGTGTCCCCTGCATTGGCAGGTAGATTCTTAACCACCGCGCCCCACCAGGGAAGTTCTATCAAGCTTCCTTTTTTTTTTTTTTCCCCTTTGGCCGTGCCACACAGCTTGCGAGATCTTAGTTCCCTGACCAGGGATCAAATCCATGCCCCCTGCAGTGGAAGCACAGAGTCTTAACCACTGGACCGCCAGGGAAGTCCTCCCTCCTCTTATCTCTTATTCACACACCTGACAGCATGGGCTCCAGCTGGAGACAGGGTGCAGGGGTGAAAGGTCAGGGTCTGGCCTTGGCAGGGGAACGGGGTGGAGAGCTGCACTTGCCACGTGCCTGCTGTGTGACCTTCGGCAAGTCACTTGCCCTCCCTGAGCCTCACTTCAGTTGTAAAATGAGGGTGGTGAAACTACTTAGCAGAATTATTGGCAGGATTAAATATGTTAATATATGGGAGAGGCTTTGTGAACTGTGGGTCGATAAATGCATGTGAGGATGTTACTTGTATCTTTATCCGGCTAGTTCAATTCTGGCCACATATGGTGGTCCCAGGCAATTGGATTCTTTTTGTCGTGTTCAAAGTGCTTCCCTTAGCTGAGAGCATAAAGACCAGAGGCTCATTGGGAATTCTATTGTGTAACTCAATTGCGTGTGGTTCACTTCCTGGCCAAATGAAAAATGCTGACTCCCCAGCCCCTTCATCTACAGTTTCTGTCTCTCAGGTAAATCTTCTCTACTTCCTTTTATTTTCCAAAGCTTTTACTCCATAGTTCTTATTGATGGCTCATGGTTTTTCATTCCGTTATGTGTCATGTTGGGCTCTTCTAGTTTAAAAATCTAGTGGCTTGGCCTCTGCAAGAATGTTTGTTTCCCCGAAGTGCAGAGCAGCGGGTCTTCACTTGGGGTTCATGGGTCTCTAAGGGGGGACCATGAACTTCTAAAGTTTTATGGAAATTTTGTGTGTACAGATGCAAATGAATTTTATGGAGGAGAAAGCCCATAGCTTTCATTATATTCCCAAAGCGTGATCCATGACCCCCCAAACACTAAGATCCAATACCCTGAAAGACATTATTGTTTTTTTTGTTTGTTTGTTTGTTTGTTTTGCGGTACGCGGGCCTCTCACTGTCGTGGCCTTTCCCGTTGCGGAGCACAGGCTCCGGACGCTCAGGCTCAGCGGCCATGGCTCACGGGCCCAGCTGCTCCGCGGCATGTGGGATCCTCCCGGACCGGGGCACGAACCCGTGTCCCCCGCATCGGCAGGCAGACTCTCAACCACTGCGCCACCAGGGAAGCCCCGACACTATTGCTTTTCTGGGCTTGTGAGCACACTCAATAGGATTCTGCTCCCATTTCTCCCTGCTCCCACTTCCCTATCCCCGTGATGCATTCCCCCGCATCCTTACTCCCAGGCCTAGTACCACAGCTTTATTTCCCCTCCCCAGATCATCCTCAACGCTAAGTGCCACGCCATCCGGGATGCCCAGATTCTGGAGAAGCAGCTGATCCAAAAAGAGCTGGATGCAGAGGAGAAGCGGTTGGATCAGATGATGGAGGTGGAGCGGCAGAAATCCGTTCAGAGGCAGGAGGAGCTGCACAGAAAGAGGCGGGAAGAGAGCATCCGGTAAAGAGATGGCTTTGGCACCTTCCCCTCTTAGTCATTTCCATATGTCTTTAGGTCCATATAGCCTTGCAAAGGGGGAAGACATGAGAAATGGTCATTATCCTCCTCTGTTATTATCTCAAAACCTTTATGGAGTGATTCAGAGAACCACAGAACTTCTTAAAACTTATTTCCAAGATCACAACAGGTGCTTCATAATCTGGCCCCAATTCAGCCTCATTTTGCACCATTTCCTGCCATCCATTCTATGAGGCTTTCCTTCATTTCCCCCAACATGCCAGGTCTTGACAAAAGCTCATGACTTTTGTTGTTCCCTCTCCTTTGAATACCCTTCTCTTTCCTTTCCCCCCCGAAAAACGCGCTCTCTTCTTTTAGTATGTAGCTTTGCCGTCTCCTCCCCTGAGAAACCTCCCTCACTTCACCTGGCAGGCTTTAGGGCTCCCTTCTCTGGGTCCCGCCACACCCTCTTTATACTCTGGCGCACCCCTCCTTGCACTGTGGCCCCCTGACCCTCACCAGGCTGTATGCTCACTGAGGACAGGGTCCCTGTCTTATTCATTTCTGTAGCTTCTGGGCCTACCAGAGTGCTTGGACTGTAGTAGGTGCTTAATACATGTTAGAATGAATAAATTCAGTCCCCTTCATTCTGCAGGAAAGGACAAGTCCCAACGCAGGTAAATTATAGAATCATAGTATCCTGGATTTAGAACGCCAACTATATAATTGAAGAATTACCTCTATAAATAGTCCTTGTAAAAAAAATAGTCATTGCACCACACTGAGTGGCAGTTCTTTCTCCCCATCTGTATTCTGTTCTCATGTACCATTCATCTTTGTACTTCTAGTAGGTACCTGGCTCACTATAGCAGGCTCCCAATAAAAGTTTATTTCATGGCCAAGTGGCTCTTCATTTTTTGCATAAACAGTTCCAATGAAAGGAAAATCCCTGCCTTATCAGCAGCTCTAATGATTTGACCTGGTCCTTATGTTGAGTCTAAACCCGCTTCCACGTAACTCTTTTACTCATTGCTCTAGTGTATTTCATCTGGAGTCATTCAAGAGCTCTATCTTTATTTATTTATTTATTTATTTATTTATTTATTTATTTATTTATTTATTTATTTGCGGTACGCGGGCCTCTCACTGTTGTGGCCTCTCCCGTTGCGGAGCACAGGCTCCGGACGCGCAGGCTCAGCGGCCATGGCTCACGGGCCCAGCTGCTCTGCGGCATGTGGGATCTTCCCGGACTGGGGCAGAAAGAGGGCAGGAAGGCTGGGAGAGTGGGAGAAGACACACTCCTTCTACGGGAAGGAGTACGAGATTGACATTCAGATAGAGCTCTTGGAATTCCCTGGTGGCGCAGTGGTTAAGAATCCTCCTGCCAATGCAGGGGACACGGGTTCGAGCCCTGGTCCGGAAAGATCCCACATGCCGCAGAGCAACTAAGCCCGTGAGCCACAACTACTGAAGCCCGCGTGCCTAGAGCCCGTGTTCTGCAACAAGAGAAAAGTACAATCTATGAAAGAAAAAAATCAATAAAGTGGACTGCATGAAATTAAAAAAAAAAAAAAAAAAAAGCAGAACGGTGAGCCCCAGAGCCAGGAGTTCAGAAGGGAGAGGACCAACCTGCCAGGACCCTCTGGGGAAGGACTTTGGTCTGGGTTCGTGAAGCATAGCCATGTTTAGGGGGCACTTGTCACATTGTTCCTACGATGCCTCCCATCTTGGGGGTTATTTGGGTGGAGGTTAGAACAGAGAGACACAGACCCTTGGTTTCTAAGACACCGTGGCACTGTTTCTTCCCAGAGGAAGACGGCACATTGTGGAACAGATGGAAAAGAAGCAGGAGGAGCGATCGCTGCTTGCCGAGCAGCAGCAACAGGATAAGGAGCAGATACGGGCGTATATGGAGCAGCTCCAAGAGGAGGATCTAAGGGTAACAGGGCTGCACAGATAATGCCAAGTTCCACCGGCAACAGCAAAAAAGCCCTCCAACACTGGGGTTTGAGTGTGTGGGCTGACGTGCCGTCAGGCACACGCTCATTTCACATCATCGTCACCATCAACTTTTTATTGCCTTATGAAACATTTGTTTGGCTGTGGAGTCATGCTGGGGGAGGAGCAGTGATTTGGATACCGTCCCTGCCTTACTGGGACTTGGGGTCCAGGACTGACATATCCGTGTGAATGGACACATGAAGGAAAGATATGGCTACATGCTTTGCACAAATAAACATAGGGATGTTTTATTGTCTTCCCTCAATTACCTAGGGATATTATAGACTTTGTAGGTGAACAATAGCAGTGTCTTAGTTCTAGACTCGCTGCTGTTGCCTCATCCAAAGTACATTGCATCCCAGTGTCATTAATTGTGTTGAGGAGTCAAACCCTTTGTTCCTGTTAGCCTCAATAAAATTAGTAAGCATATCGTTGCAAAAGTAATGATGACACATCTGTTCAGACCAGGAAGATGTAAACAAATCTTCTTCTATTGGCTTCATCTGATCTGTTGCAGTATACAAAGGCCCCTGGCATAGTGAGGTACATGGCAAGCATTTGGGGCATTTATTCTTTTTTCCCCTCAATTTTTCACTTAAAAAAAATTTTATACACACAGACAAGTTGAAAGAACTGTACCACACCCATCAATGCTTCACCTAGATTTAGTGGTTGTTAATCTGCCTGAGTTGCTTGTCTCTTTTAGATGTATATACGTATTTTGATATTGTTAAACTGTTTGAAAGTAAGTTGCCAACGTCTTGACACTTTGCTGCTGAATGCTTCAGCCTGTATCTCTGAAGAAAGACATTTGCTTACAAGTCAACAACACCATTATCAACAAAATTAGAATCCAATGATTCTATAATATCATTTCATATTTACTCTACACTCAAATTTACTCAGTTGTTACAAAAATATATTTTCTTTCGTCCAAACCAGGATTCAATCAAGGTTCACACATTGCATTCACTAAGTCTTTTAAGTCTATTTTGATCTAGAAGAGTTCCCTCACTCATTCATTCATTCATTCATTTTCATAGCACTGATACCTTGAAGCATCCAGGACATTTGACTTGAAGAATGTCCCACATTCTGATTTGTCTGATTGTTTCCTCATGGTACCATTTAACTTGTGGAACACATATTCTTTTATTGTTCTCCTCCTTCCCCATGTTTATGGGTGATTGAATTGTCATCTCCCAGTGAATTTGATGGTGAGGAGCGACAGGGGGCCCTGAAGGATCTCATGGGGGACCTTATAATTATGAGGGCTTCTCAAGCACTTGCCGTATGAGGGTCTGTGTGAGGGCTGGGAGGCTGATAACCAGATGGTCAGGGAAGATGAGGGGCAGGCAGCCTTGTGAACTGCATGAGAAGGGGAGCAACAGGGCCATGAAGACAGACAAGACCTGGCCAAGCTCCTGGCTCAGGAGAGAGAGGGAAAGGGACAGGAAGGACAGGTCTGGGATAGATACGCAGGGAAGTGGAAAATCCAAATTGACTGTGGGGAATGGGCATTGGTGGGTTCATTGAGAAAGTTCCAGGTGTCACTGAGTCAACACAATTACTCCGGTGTTAGGTCATTGTCCTTTTCCCGTCCTTCTAGGCACTCCCTAAGTCTCCAGGAAGTATCATTGGGCAGAGGTAGAAACCTCTGCCTCCCCAGCCTAGAACTGCATCATCTCCCGGTGATGCAAGGGCAGCTTTCCCCACCTTGCTAGCAAGATGGAGAGAATGAAGGGAGTTTTCTGGGGTTGCTTCACGATGGCTTCAAAGATGAGAAACGGGGGAAGTCCTTTGGTTTCTTGGAAATGAAATGAACCCACAAAAACAACAAACCAAAAAGTAAATAAATAGGCAAAGAAGTAAGTAAATATATGATTATATGTATGTCATAGATCAGAAGTCAGCAGCTTTTCTAGCTTTGAGGGTCAGTGGGATTAAATACTGCCTGGGGTACCAATGGCACGTGTAAAACTGATGGGGAGAAGGTAGGAAGGAAAGGAAGAAAGGAAAAAGGGGAAAAAAGAGTGTGGGAGTTGGAGTGTCAGGAGGGGAACTGTGGCGTGAGCAAGGAGGCAGGTGCTTGGTGGGTGAGGGGATGCTGGCGGCCGTGACTCAGGCACCACGTGGACCTGGGGGGAGGCACACAGCACTGTGCTGGTCTGGTTCAGGAGGCTTCCTGGAGGAAAGAGCCCTGAACTGGGCAGTGAGCCAAGCTGGGGGAGGGTCAGCAGTGTTGCCTGGGATGCGTCAGGGCAGAAGCTGGGCTGAGGAGGAACTGGGAGGCCAGGTAGCGGTTAGTCTTTGAAGAAATGGAAGGAGCGGGAAGCAGTGTGGGAGGTGGGGTGAGTGGATGGGTAGGAGAGTTTGAAGCAAGGAGTCCAAGTTCGAGACGGTAGGGAGGCCACTGCCCAAGGTCCCAGTGCCCCTCCACATTGGGACCTGAGGGTGTGCTTAAAGTGGTCTGATCACTGGGTGCTTTCAAAGGCTCAGGCTCATTCCTTAGAAGGGATCTTGTCACTCAGGGCGACTGGGACTCTGATGTCCATCACTCATTGTTTTTCTCGCTGAGTTTTTTTCTCTATCTCACTTGCCACTCACCTTGGCCCCCTCTTCCCTGCCTCATTATTGAGTATTTGCTGTTTCCCTCTCAGTATTGGGAAAGAGAAGAAGTGTTACACATGGTCCCTGTCCTCTGGCTGGGACAGAAGGAACACACAGGAAGCGAATGGGATCCTCACGGCAACGTATGATTAAGTCCGAGGAGGTGTGGCACCATCTTAAGTGCAAAGGGAATTCAGAAATGCAGAGAGAATGAAAACTTGGGGCAATCAAGTAAGAGCTCCAGAGAAGATTGGAACTTTAGTTTGGACAGACCAGGTTCCAAAATTCTGGCTCTGGAGTTCATTAGCTGTACGGCCCTGGGCAAGTCACTTAAACTCTGAGCCTCAGTTTTTCCACCTGTACAAGAAAGATAACAAGGACTACCTTTCAGGGTTTTGGGGGTACATTTAGGTGCTAGAGGTAGGTTATATAAAGTGTCTTATGAATAAAAAGTACTCAATTAGTGCAATACTCTATTTTTTTTTTAACGTCTTTATTGGGGTATAATTGCTTTACAATGGTGTGTTAGTTTCTGCCCCATAACAAAGTGAATCAGTTATACATATACATATGTTCCCATATCTCTTCCCTCTTGCGTCTCCCTCCCTCCCAAATACTCTGTTTTATCTATTTTAATCATCACTATTGAACAGAGACCAAAAGTTTGGGTTTGAATAGGGGAAGGAAATTGAAGGCAGGAGGAAAGCATAATGAACAAAGGATAGGATTTTGCCTGACATGGGGGAGACACTGAGTAGAATTTTAAGAGCCTCCACTTCCTGAGAGTCCATAGAGATCCACAGTGTCAGGGGCTGCCGCAAAGTCAAGGTGAATGAAGACTGCAAAGGGCCATTTGGCTGGAAGAGGTCATTGATGACCCTTGAAAGAACAGCTTTAATCAAGGGCAGTAACTGGAGTTAGACTTCAGAGTGTGCATCTCTCTCCCTGCCTCCATCTGTGTCTCTCCGTCCCAAGAGGCCAGTATCTTTTGATCTTTCCCCTTCTACTCTGATGCTCTCTCCCTTCGGTGGCAGGACTTGGAACGAAGACACCAGCAAAAGCTGCAGATGCAGGCTGAGATCAAACGCATCAATGACGAAAACCAGAGGCAGAAAGCAGAGCTGCTGGCTCAGGAGAAGCTGGCAGACCAGATGGTGATGGAATTTACCAAGAAGAAGATGGTAGGGACCTGCTTACCGATGCCTGGGACTTCTGAGCAGGAATGGGGTGTCTGTCTCAGGGATATGCAGGCATGAGAACTAAGCTAACGCAACAGAAGATAGTTATGTCGTCATCCTAAAATTCATGTCCTTAGTTCAAGGGCCTGGCTTCTTTTTCTCTTCAACTTGGCCAGTCCCCTTGTTCATTACCAGAAAGTAGCCTGGAAAGGACACCCCAATTAGGGTATTATTGTCCTTGTTAACACCTTTGATTAGAAGTTGGGGTGAGGGTCAGGTGCAGGCAGGGAAGAAAATTAAAACTATTGGTGAAAGTAAAGTTTTCGTGGATTCCTCATGACCTGGATAATTATATCTTCAGTAATCAATCATGGGTCAGCTGCCCCGTAAACTTCTTGTGAAAATTCCTGTATTGGGCATCCATCCTATACTGGATGCTAGGCTCAGAAAATAGAGCCTTCAACCACCACCCCCTGTAGTACTTATAAGAACAAATGCACCACGGAACAGGGAGCAATACCCTCGAACAGTTATAGGGAGATGCAGCTCATGAATGTCTGGACTCATTCTGGGGCAAGAATGAGTAATGTCATGGTTGGGGTCTGTGAGGAATGGAGGGCAAAAGAAAGCTTTTAGGCACGGTTTGGATGGAGTGAGCATGGATTTCTATAAGAAGAGAAGGAAAGACTTGAGGTGGCAGGAAAGTTATTCAACTCCTCATGCGTGAGTCCTGCCTTCCCTACTAGCTTTGAGGTTCCATGATGATACCATACTTCTCTATGGTAGGGATTCTTAATTATGGCCAGGGGGAGGGTGTGGGTGCAATTGGAAAATGCATATTTGATATACCTCTATACTCCAAATGCAAACGAGAGAAAATGAAGCTCAGCAAAGCTCATTTATTGGCTGTGGCTTCCTTACTGGATGCCAGGGATATGCAGGCAACAGAGTGAGAACGCGAGACTGGGGACACGGGGATTCCAGCATAACAGCGATCACACAACTACCATTAATCAAGCACTTAGTCTGTACACAGGCTCTGTGCTAAGGGCTTTGTGTGTTGTCTTATCTAGTCGTTACAACCACCTTGTGAAGCTAGTCATTGACTGATTGAAAAGATCCTGAATGCTTCAATGTGTGTCCAGTATCAGACAGGCTGAATGTACCTAGAGTAATGCTATGTATAACGTATGGAACTCAGCAATTGTTTCCCTGAATGGGCGAAGGTGGCGATCATAAGCCAATCACGTGTAGGAATTGGTGAACAGTTTCACTGGCTGCAGCAGAGAGTCTCTGGTGGTTGTGATGGGAAACGAGGTAGCGAGATGATGGAGAGCTGAGAACGGTTGTTGGGAATGCCTTGGACCTTGAGCAGAGCTGCAAGTGTGGAACGATGAGGAATTGCCATTGATTTCTGAGCGGGAGAAGAATAGGTCTTGTCTTCGTACATGAAAATGTCATTGGCAGGAGAACCTGGGAGAGGCAGGAAACTGGCAAAGGGATCGGGCACTTGGGCATGCCCACAGCCCACCAGAAGAATCCAAGTGTATCACAAGCCCTTCCCTGACCTCACAGTGGTCTCTGTTCTTACAGCCGGGGCTGCTTTAGAGCTAAAGGCAGAGATTGGTGGTGGAAGCCTCCAGAGTTCCCTGCCCTGGTATCTAGGGCAACGTGGAGCAGAGAGACCAGCTTGACACATAGCCAGCTGTGCACAGCTCACAAGCTGACAACTCATTGGGTGCACAGAAGTCTAGAAAGGTGGAACAAGGCTAAGGAACATTCTTTGTGGGATGATCACATTTCCACCCAACCTAAGCCATTATTAGTCTTATGACTAACCAAGAATCATAGTTGGGAAGCTGTGTATGGAAAGCTTTTAGGGATATGTCTGCTTTTTCAGAGAAGTGGCAAAGGGAGCTAATTTTGATAGTTCATTCCTTAGGTATCTGCTAACCCCTGGGGGGCCGCACATCGCACGGTTGGCCATTTGCCCAAAAGGACTAATGAGATAACTTCCACCTCCTGTACTTTACAAGACAGGCAGGAAGCCACAGTTGTTATTTCTAGAAACTTGGCCCAGCAGCCTTGCAACTTGGAAATTGTGCAGTAGCAGAGAGAGCATGAAGGCTGGGCTCACCTGCATTTGAATCTGTTTGGTAGTTTACTAGCTGTGCCATCTTAGACAGGACCCTTGAATTCTATGAACATCAGTTTCTTTATAATATCAATCTAATGAGATGTTGTGAGGACCATCTGGGATATTACAGGAGAAGGCATTTTGTAAGCAACGAAGCATCTTACAAATGCTGATGAGTTTCATGTCAATGCATTGCTAGTCATTTTGCCCTACCTTAAAAGGAGTCAGGAAGGGGTAGAGGGGATATTGAATAGACAAGGGTCTCAGTTTCTCTCTGCAAGCCTGGGGCAATGGGAGCCATGCTGTGACGCCTTTTCTTCCTGGCAGGCTCGAGAAGCAGAGTTTGAGGCTGAGCAGGAGAGAATCCGGAGGGAGAAAGAGAAGGAGATCGCCCGCCTGAGGGCAATGCAGGAGAAGGCCCAGGATTACCAGGCAGAGCAGGTACCTATTCAGTCTCAGCTTCTCTCGGCCTCTGCCATCCCCTTAACTGTTCCTCTGACAGCCTGTAGAATGGTCTCAAGGGTGAGGGTATAGAAGAGAGGATGAAAGTTATCTCGACTTCAGTAGCTGGAGGACGGAGAGATGGGCCTGCTTCCAAGCCCACGGCAAGCAAGGATCGAGAAGTGTATTACGTGCTTAAGGTCCAAGAGAAAGACTTTGGCTGCCACATAAAGAACTTTCAACCTTAACTAACCACTGAAATGTGTCACCAGAGGAAACTGTGCCATCTCCATCATTAGCAGTCATTAAAGTTAGAAGCGATCGCAGGACAGCCGGGAGGTGTTTCAGGTATAGGGAGAGAACTGGAATGAGCTGGGGGTGGGGGAAGGACAAGATGACCCCTCAGGGTATCTTCTGACCTGAAAGTTCTATGACAGGATTCCCTTTATTCTTTCCTAGCATAACCCTGCTGCTAGAGAAATTCGGGGGGCTTCTCAAAGCAAGCTGGGGCAGAGTCCGAAGTAGGTGTCTTCGTAAAGGGACCTGAGGTTACTCTGCATCCTCACTGGTCTCCCCGCCCTCTCCTTTCCCAGGATGCCTTGCGGGCCAAACGCAACCAGGAGGTTGCCGACAGAGAGTGGCGCAGAAAGGAAAAGGAAAACGCACAGAAGAAGATGGAAACTGAGGCCAGACTGCGGAAAAGTCGGCAAGAACAGGTGGCTTTCAAGGAGCACGCTCTGGCCGTTCAGGTGCAACGGGACCGGGATGAGTTCGAGAGGATTCTTCGGTAAGAGGAGCTGGGAACCTCAGCTTCCCTTCCTGGTACTGTGGCAGGGATGGTCCGTACTGGGTGGAGAGGCAGTTTCTGGCATGTCCACGGACAGATGTGCATCCACCTTGACCAGGTTGGTGGGGTCATTCTAACTAGATGGATAATTGAAATATTTCAAAGACACTTGAGGCAAGAATTTTATTAAAGAATTGGAAAATAGCACCTACCTGGAAGTGATTAAGGAATTGGTTATTATAGGGATTATTTCCCCGGGAGCATTAAAAGTGTAAATAAAGGTATAAATCTGGTCTCTTCTGCCCTCCCCACCTCCATGTCCCTCGACAAGTTTGGGCTGAAACTGCAGCAGGGGAGGTTGAAGAGAGAGGGAGAGAAGAACTCACACACTCAGGGTTGCAAGTCATCAGAGCAGGGCTTTGAGGGAGGTCTTTTGACAGATATGTACTAAGCACGTAAAGTCAAGGCTCTGTGTTGGATGCTATGGGAGATATTAGAGATGAATAAAGCACCATTCTTGCCCATTCATCTAAGAAGGATGTTAGAGACTCGTATTTGGATGGGCTTCACCTGTATTTCTCCATCTTTCTGGCCTTGTCAGCTCTTTATCCTTTTATTTTTGTTCTCTATGTTGGCTTAGTTATAATTCCAACACAGAAGTGGAAGTTAAGTGTTCACATCTCTCACTGTCTGTCTCCCTTCTCCTACCCCAAAGCAGTGAGCAGTCTCAGTAGTTCTACTTTCTACCAGTTAGATCTTCCACCACCAGACCTGGCCCCTGGGACGTTCTACTGGCTCTAAGTGTTCTGGCCTAACTGGGAAAGACTCTCTTCTTGCTCTGGTCCAGACTCTATAACATCAAAAAAATTTTTAAAGGAAACAAACAAGGGAATTCCCTGGCTGTCCAGTGGTTAGGACTCGGCACTTTCACTGCCAGGCCCACTTTCGATCCCTGGTTGGGGAACTAAGATCCTGCATGCTGTGCAGTGTAGCCATTAAAAAATAATAAAATTTAAAAAATAATAATAAAATAGGAAATAAAACAAACAAAATTTTAATTAGGGTGGAAGGCTACAAAAATTACAGAAGTTATGCTCAGATAAGTAGAGATTGAGTGATGCAGCCTATCTTTCTTTTTTTTTTATACAGCAAGTTCTTATTAGTTATCCATTTTATACATATTAGTGTATATATGTCAATCCCAATCTCCCTATTCATCACACCACCACCCCACCCCTCTGCCACTTTCCCCCCTTGGTGTCTGTACGTTTGTTCTCTACGTCTGTGTCTCAATTTCTGCCCTGCAAATCAGTTCATCTGTACCATTTTTCTAGGTTCCACATATATAAATTAATATACAATACTTGTTTTTCTCTTTCGGACTTACTTCACTCTGTGTGACAGTCTCTAGATCTATCCATGTCTCTACAAATGACCCAAGTTCGTTCCTTTTTATGGCTGAGTAATATTCCATTGTATATATGTACCACATCTTCTTTATCCATTCATCTGTTGATGGACATTTAGGTTGCTTCCATGACCTGGCTATTGTAAATAGTGCTGCAATGAACATTGTGTCTTTTTGAATTATGGTTTTCTCTGGGAGTATGCCCAGTAGTGGGATTGCTAGGTCATATGGTAATTCTATTTTTAGTTATTTAAGGAACCTCCATACTGTTCTCCATAGTGGCTGTATCAATTTACATTCCCACCAACAGGGCAAGAGGGTTCCCTTTTCTCCACACCCTCTCCAGCATTTGTTGTTTGTAGATTTTCTGATGATGCCCATTCTAACTGGTGTGAGGTGATACCTCACTGTAGTTTTGATTTGCATTTCTCTAATAATTAGTGATGTTGAGCAGCTTTTCACGTGCCTCTTCGCCATCTGTATGTCTTCTTTGGAGAAATGTCTATTTAGGTCTTCTGCCCATTTTTGGATTGGGTTTTTTTTTTTTTTTTAATATTGAGCTGCATGAACTGTTTATATATTTTGGAGATTAATCCTTTGTCCGTTGATTTGTTTGCAGATATTTTCTCCCATTCTGAGGGTTGTCTTTTCGTCTTGTTTGTAGTTTCCATTGCTGTGCAAAAACTTTTAAGTTTCATTATGTCCCACTTGTTTATTTTTGTTTTTATTTCCATTACTCTAGGAGGTGGATCAAAAAAGATCTTGCTGTGATTTATGTCAAAAAGTGTTCTTCCTATGTTTTCCTCTAAGAGTTTTATAGTGTCCAGTCTTACATTTAGGTCTCTAATCCATTTTGAGTTTATTTTTGTGTGTGGTATTAGGGAGTGTTCTAATTTCATTCTTTTACATGTAGCTGTCCAGTTTTCCCAGCACCACTTACTGAAGAGACTGTCTTTTCTCCATTGTATATCCTTGCCTCCTTTGTCATAGATTAGTTGACCATAGGTGTGCAGGTTTATCTCTGGGCTTTCCATCCTGTTCCATTGATCTATATTTCTGTTTTTGTGTCAGTACCACATTGTCTTGATTACTGTAGCTTTGTAGTATAGTCTGAAGTCAGGGAGTCTGATTCCTCCAGCTGTGTTTTTTTCCCTCAAGACCACTTTGGCTATTCGGGGTCTTTTGTGTCTCTGTACAAATTTTAAGATTTTTTTGTTCTAGTTCTGTAAAAAATGCCATTGGTAATTTGATAGGGATTGCATCAAATCTGTAGATTGCTTTGGGTAGTAGAGTCATTTTCACAATATTGATTCTTCCAATTCAAGAACATGGTATATCTCTCCATCTGTCTGTAACATCTTTAATTTCTTTCATCAGTGTCTTATAGTTTTCTGCATACAGGTCTTTTGTTTCCTTAGGTAGGCTTATTCCTAGATATTTTATTCTTTTTGTTGCAATGGTAAATGGGAGTGTTTTCTTAATTTCTCTTTCAGATTTTTCATCATTAGTGTATAGGAATGCAAGAGATTTCTGTGCATTAATTTTGTATCCTGCAACTTTACCAAATTCATTCATTAGCTCTAGTAGTTTTCTAGTGGCGTCTTTAGGATTCTCTATGTATAGTATCATGTCGTCTGCAAACAGTGACAGTTTTACTTCTTCTTTTCCAATTTGAATTCCTTTTATTTCTTTTTCTTCTCTGATTGCCATGGCTAGGACTTCCAAAACTATGTTGAATAACAGTGGTGATAGTGGGCAACCTTGTCTTGTTCCTGACCTTAGAGGAAATGGTTTCAGTTTTTCACCATTGAGAACGATGTTGCCAGCCCTAGCTTTAAGTTCAATTTCACCTTTTTCTAGGTTAGCATCTGGACCTAGGGTCTCCAGGGCCATGTGACCACCACAGTGGGCATCTCCAAGTGCTAGGAGCATCTCTTCCATGGCCAGAATTCCAACTTTTCCTACTTCAAGAGCATGGCCTCCTCTATGGCCATATATGGACTTCCTGCTTCTGGACAGAGGGATGCCTTTAACTGTCAGCCTGTTGACTAAGCAGAAATAGCTGACCTTCCCTACCCAATGGTTCTTAGAAATGCCTGGAAGCTTTCAAAGAGTACTGGTGCCCAGGAGCCAACTCCAGAGATTCTCATTTAACTGGTCTGGGGTGAGGCCCAGGCCTCAGTAGTTTTGAAAGCCCCAAGATGATTGTAATGCAGCCAGCCTCCAGGATCCCTGCCCCAGCCCTGTGAAATTACCAGGCCCTTCCCCGTTTAGATTTCCAATTGCCTGCCACCCCAGGGGCTCTCTCATGACACATACAGTTTCCCCATTTCCACCCTGTTTCACATAATGTGAAACAATAAAAAACTGTTCTCTATATAGGAAAATAATGGCAAGGCAAGGAGGAGAATCTTTCTGCTTTCATAGATGTGTCCGAGCAGTGGGGATTTGGTGTATAAGTACCGAGGGGCAAGGAAGTCAGCAGTTTTCTTCTGATAAACCTGGAAGGTATAGAATTTTAGGAGGTGTCTACATGGTGTAAAAGAGCTGCTGAGCACCGAGAGGACATGCCATGCATGGTGGAGCTTGGAAGATAGCTAGAGGGAAATGAGTCTGTGAAGTGGTGCTTTTGGTTGGGGTATGAGTGACCCCAGCTGAGACGTCCTGGCCTAAGGTGATTTTAAATTTAGCTTTTGTTTTTGATTACATTGAGGAAGAAAGAAGGAGTTAGCTCAGGATGGCCTATGACTGCATTTCCTCTGAGATGTGAATACATTTCATTTGAGTTTTTTTTCTGGGAACATCTGGCCTACATTAGCCGTTTTCCTTCTGATGTCAGGGTTCGTGAAGTTTTCTTGTGGAAGAGGCTCCTGAGAGTAGTAAGAAAAATCAGAGATAACAGGCTAAGTTCCTTCTTCTTCCAGCAACTAAGAACCAGCATTGCAGAGTTTACAACTTCTTTGAACCTCCTAAACATCCTCTTTGTTGGTTTTGTTAATGTCATTATTATTGTTAGTGGAAAGGAAGGAAGAGAGAGAGAAAGAAAGCTATCTCAGAACAAGCTGGAGAGGAGTTAGGCATCGTTATAGGAGAGAAGAGTGGGAACAATAGCTTCCAGTGGGTGACATCCTGGCTGTAGGGCCAGCTACAAAATTTGCAGGGCTCAGTGAAAAACGAGAATGTGGAGCCCTTTGTTCAACAATTAAGAATTTCAGAACAGTGACAGCAGAGCCTTAGCTCCGGGCCCAAGCGTTGGGCCCTTCTAAACATGCCCGTGGCATAGAGTCACACGCCATGAACCCGGGCCTGGCTGGGATCAGCCTTTGGGGCTGATCTCTGAGCCACAGAAGAGAAGGGCCTGAGTGTGGAGGGCCTTGGTCTCTGCAGCGTGTCCTAGGAGGAGCCTACCCAGCAGCTGCCCCAAAGACTTCCCTGGGCTGGGACAGCTCAGCCTAGCCCATTCGACCGTGTCCCTCCTCTAGGGCTCAGAGAGAGCAGATTGAAAAGCAGCAGCTGGAGGAGGAGAAAAAGGCCAGGGGGCGCTTACAGTATGCCAATGAGCTCCAGCGCCAGGTGCGGGAGAACCAGCAGAAGCAGCTGCAGGACCGGATCGCCACCTTCGAGGAAGGCCGGCGCCTCAAAGAGGAGGCCCAGAAGTGGCGTGAGCGCATTGAAGGCATCAAGAAGAAAAAGATAGAGGAGCTGAGGTGTGCCGGCATCCCTTCCTGCCCAGCTCCTCTCCTCTTCCCCAGGGATTAAGGGAATGAAGGGATGGTGACAGGGGTGTGGAGAGGGCCTGACTCCAGGCCCACATGAGCTGTGGCCCTCTGAAGGGGGCTCCTGGAGAAAGTTCTGGGATGGGGTCTTCCTGGCTCTCTGGGAACTCCTTGGCAGGATGCTGGAGGCTTGACAGGGATGTGTTTGGGGGACCAGGGTTGGGGTACACGTCCCAAGGTTCTGTAAATGCCTGCTTCTGCTGCCTCCTCTTTGGTCTCCTTCTCTATCCCTACCCATTACACCCTTTCCACCCCTTACACCTGTGTTTCTCCTGCAGAGCCACCGGCCTTCCTGAGAAGTACTGCACTGAAGCTGAGCGCAAAGCTAACATCCAACCCGACACCTCTGTGGACTGAGGGTGCCTCTCGGCCCCTCGGGATGCCTTCAGCGGGCAGCTTCCTCCCAGGCTCTCGGTGTCCATAACTGCAGCTAATCTAGACACTTCTGAGTTACAGATTAAATCTATTCTACTTCTCTAAGGAACAGTCCAGCTTTCTTGCTGCGGGGATGTGGCTGCCACGGGCACTGAACGAGGAGCAAAATTGGTTACGGGAGCCCCAGGTTGTGGGCCGTATGATGCTCAGAGGCAGAGAATGGAAGGATTCTCTCACGGTCAGCCCTCCCGAGCCAGATGGTCCCTTTGTCCTGGTGTCTCCTGGCTTTTCTGTGACTCTCTGGGATGCTGTCATCATGTCCACTTTCAGCTCAGTCTTATCTCTGTCCCCATTCCACGCCCAGCTCAGAGGCACTTTAGGGCAAGGAGCTAGAGATGCTCTCTCAGGGTGGGGCTGGGGCAAGGGCTGGGTTGGGCGGTGCTGGGGAAGGAGGTGCCAGAGCTCTTACCAGTTGCGCGCCCGTGACCCAGATTATGAATGTGGAGAGGGTGATGTTTGAACCTGTGGCTCACGCTCCTGTCTCAACCCTCTCATGCCAGAGCCCTTTCAATGCCAGGCAGTGTCACAACACAGGCACCCACTCCATCCTCCATCGGGGCATGACCAGGGCCCAACGTCTCACGCTGCCAGCCTGGTCCCCTCGCCCAAACACAGCCCCCCGCCCCACTCAAGTGGCCGGCTCTCCTTAGTCCACCTCTCTCCAACAAGTGAGGCTCCCCAAAGCTTTATCCCCAAAGATAAAGATCTGTGTTCGCTGGCCTCGCTTTTCCCCCAGATATTCTTCATTCATTCATTTACTCATCCAGGTATCTCTGAGTGCCTACCATGTGCTGGGTACATTCTAGTGAAGTCAGTTCTCAGTGAATCCGCAGACCTGTTTCCATCTCCACAGAAGCTTGTCATCTGTGTCAGTCAGTCTGTTCTTGCTTCCCACTGCCCCCGTGCTGCTTCCCACAAAATTTCTTGTAGCTTTAGAAGGGTCTCCCCCTATTTGGAAGGACCTGGAGGATCTGGAGGAGGCTGTGTGCTAGCTTTCCGGGATGAAGCCATTTCCCCCATTTTTGTATGCCTTTGAGGGGAGAGGGCCTCCGTCCGGCTCCCATCACTATGGCAGCCTCCTTCCCCCTCGGTTTCATTTCTCAAATCCAGAGCCGAGTCTTGTCTCCTTCGGTGGGTCCTGCACTAAAAGGAGGCAGAAGATAGCTGCTGGGCGCGTCCCCAGTGTTTACAATGCCAGGTTACAAGGACCTCCGGCAAGAGTCCTCTTTTCACAGGGCCCAGGGAGAGTGGGCAAGCTGCTTCCTGTGCTTCCTCTGCCTCAGGACAACTGCAGCTTCCCCAGGCACCTTCCTCACCTTCCCCACCACAGAAGACTGCAGCCCCCTTTTCCCCCAAACCAGGTGGGAAGCCCCACCAGCTGCTAGGGGAAGAGGCTTTCTCACCTTCCCTGCTCCATACCCCTAAGCGCATACCTCCTACCTAAAGAAGTTAATCCCTTCCTCCCTAGGGGTCTTGGGAAGATGTGGTACCCAGCCTGGGATGGGAGAGAAGACATGGCAATGCCACTGAGGCAGCTGGCATACTTGCTTAGGTTCTCTCTAAGCATTCCTATTGCATGATTAAGAATACCTGCAGGGACCAAAGAGTGTGACTTGACTTGTTTCAGGGGATCCTCTTCCCAGGAAAGCCAGAAAGGACCTCAGGGTCCTGGAGCTTGCCCAGCTTGCTAATGATCTCTTCCATCTCGGGGCTGAGAGGAACAAGCTCCCTTGGAGTACGGGCCAAGAAGTGGACCTCCCCCCAGCTGCCCCCACCTGCCCTGCTCAGGAACAACCAGCCTCAGACTTGTTGCTAGAGGTTGGACTTTTGGGTGGGCAGTGTTTTCTCCTAGGGATGGCTTCAACTTTCCCTCCTAGGGCTCAAGGGTAGAAATAAACTCTGTGCACCCCTCCAAGCTGCTGAATCATCTTCGGGGTATCTAGGAAGCTGCGAGATTCCGAGCTGGAGAGCAGCGCTGGGGAAATCTGGAGATAAGTAAGAAGTGCTGTTTAGTGCATTGTGTCTGTTGATGTAAGGATATTAGAAGCTTGCCAAAAAAAAAAAAAAAAAAAGGGCCCAAGCTACTAACTTTGTCGTATGTGTACCTCATTGACTTCCCAGCTCCCTTCCCAGTTCCTTGGGTCTTCCGGTCCTTTCAGTGTCAGACTGGGCTGGTGCAGCCTGGTCTATGCAGTGGCTGGGTGGCACCTTGGAGCACTGAGTCAGGTCTGCAGGCAGCTGCCTCCTGGGAATGTATGTCCCAGCTCCTGGCTGGGCTCCATGCTCTCCCTGCCCATGTGTACGTGTTGCCTGAGTCACGCTGCACTGGGGCTTGGAGGCGGTCTCAGAACCTTTGCACCTGCTGCAGAAGCAGCACCAGTTGGGCATGACTCAGCAGCCCACCCTGGTGGCCCAGCCAGGCTGTCCCTGCCTCAGTGGGGGCCTGGGATATCCTCCAATACCCCTGAAAGCCTCAACATCCCTGTCAATGACTCGGGCCCCCCACTGGGCATTAACTGGTTTCAGTAAACTCTCTCTGATTAAGCTCGAATGAAAGGGGCTCAGGAGATTTCAAAGCCAATCAGGGCTTCTGGGGTGAGGAAGAGTGGTGGCTGTTGAGGTGACAGTGGAGGGGAGACGCTTTAGTCTCAGACAAGAAGTCTGGGTGTTGAGGCCATGGAGCGCCTCACTGTTTTCTCACTCATCCGACCCCACTGCTGCTTCTGGGGAGCTTGGGGCCTCGGAGAGGACTGCTGGGGAGGGGATGGGTCACTCCAGACCAGAGGTCTCTCCCCAATTCTAGGCTGCCGCCAAGGTGACCTGCCCCGCTGTCCCTCCCCCTCCCACACTCTGAGAGATATCCTGGCAAATCACACCAAGGTTACCCGGAAGAAGCTCATGTCCAACATCACAGAAGTCTAGAGTCCCAGAAAGGGCTAAGTTATTCTTGATTTGACTGGCTTTAAATAGCTTAGACTTTCCCTCTGCCTTAGCTCCCAAAGCTCCCAGCCTCCCAGCTCTGCATTTCTTCCTGCATTTTCCATGTCCTCTTGGGAGCGGGGTAGTCATCACCTCCCTGCCCTTTGATGACTTTGACGAAGTCAAAGCCACACCCAAACATACATGGTTCAGGATGATCAATCGTAGCCGCCTAGTCTATCCTGAGGGTCTGGCTCTGACCCCAGTGAGCACTCAGGAGGGCCCAGAGGTTCAGTTCTCAAGGATCTTCCCTCCTCAGTCCAAAAATACCCATCAGCTATCTATCCTGACTTCACTCTCTTCTCTGCTGTGTCTGGCAGGGCCCTGGTTTATTTTTCAAGGACTGAGATACTCTTCCGGTCACCTCTCTCCACTCTCAGTCCTGCCCGACACATCCTTAGTTATCCTTCAGATCGCCGTTTAAAGGGCATTTCCACCAGGCCAGGGGGTCTTGCCAAATATCACCATAGCTCAGCAGCCTGTGACGAGGGGTTGGTGCCCCTTCCCTCGTCTGTCTCCCCCTCCAGATTGGGTGCTCTAGAAGATAGAGTTTTGTTAACCGCTGCTTCCCCAGGGCCTAGCACAAGGCCCCGTTGGTTTGTTGAATGACTGAAGGATATGGTTGACCTCAGCCAGGTGCAATACCTTTTATCTTCAGGGTCTCTTAATTCTTCTTCAGGGATTCGCATACTCTTTAAAAGCAAATTCTTCTTTCCTCCACTGTTCCCTGGATAACAGTTCAGTTTATAACATTTAATCAGCCGCCCTCTGCTAAGGTGCTTTGCTGATAAAGTAGGTTAGGCCACTCCTTTTAGGGATGGGAACCATTTCAGGGCTGTTTGCTCCTATGAGTCTGGGTCAGCTCCAGGATATCATCGCCCGCTGGGAGAGAGCTGGGCATATCCAGGCTCCCTCCTAGGGTCCCCCTTCTTCTGAAGTGGACCAGCAGGAATCACTGAGGCTTGGGAAGCCTAAGTCAAGACCCAGGGAATCCCTGGGTCTCACGTGTCAGAAGCTCTGTCCACTAGCCTTGATCTGGGCCTCAGTCCTTAAACCCCAATCCCATTCCTGAAACTGAACCCCACACGTGGATCTTGTCTTTCTCTCTCCAGCTAACTGTAACCCTTCGTCGTCTCAACGCAATTGCTCCCATCACGCCACCTGTACCACCTCTAAGCTCCACCACTCTTGTCGTTCAAGCCAGGGCCTCACCTGGGGGTCCTCCAGCCCCAAACCTTCACTGAGAGCTGGTGGAAGGGCAGCAGCTGCTGGGGCTCCCTGACTTCTCTGTGACTGTGTGTGCCCTGTGCCTCTGTCTGTCCTCTCTAAGCATGGCATTGTCAATCCCATGGCCCTCCTACTCCTAGACCGTTTCCTCTGAGGTTTTCTCTACATGGCCACTCCAAGGGCTGCTTCTCACTCCATGGATGTTGCAGGGGTGAGCCTGGGTCTACAGGGGGACTTGGGAGAGGGGCTCGGGAGCCTGCTGACTCTGTGTGTGAGGGCTTAGAAAGGGTCAAGCTGCAGATCCGGGGCCCTGGAGGGGAAATGGGGAGCTTGAACCTGAGCCTGGGAGGCCTGGGGAGAGGGGTTGGGGGTAGGTCCAGGCAGGTGAGGGGAGAGCCTACAGGCGTTGTGCAGAGTTGCTGTGAAGGGCACTTTGGAGGAAGAGTAGACGGGCCACATCCTTGGCCTGTCCCTCCCCGCGATGTTCTGGGGTTGGGCTGTACCTCCTCTCAGAAGCAATCTCTGGGCTTCTCTGGGTCCTTATCTCACCTCTTCTCTTTGCTTCTGTACCTCTGTTCACTCCTTTCCAAGCTTCTGTTTTTGTATTTCTGCTTCTGCCTTAGAACAGAAGCTAATACAACCCAATCTTGGGGGGGTATGCAGAAAAGAGGGGCCATTCTGCCCCCCCAGGGAGCTATGGATTACTCAGGGAAAAGCAAGGGGCCCTTTTGGAAATTGGTGTGCTGGGACCCTGACTGTAGCCTGGGCCCTCTGCCTCCTGTCTCTCTCTCAGCCTCTCGTTGGGCCATTTGGATGGCACATGTGTTTCTCTGCTTTTCTAACCACTGCCTCTCCCAATCTCTTTCTCCCTGGGGGCACAGAGGCAATCCCAATAGTCTCTGAGATCTGTCCAGACCTTTATGGGACCTGAAAAGGAAGTGGATGGGGCAATGGGATGTTTGGGGCTGAGACTGGTGGGGAAGAAGAGAGGGAGGAGTTGGGGGCGGTGACCTCCCAGGAATGGGCCCTCTTCCTCTGCTGAGGATGAAGCCCACAGAGTAATGTGAGCTGTGGGCTGGTCCCAGGGGAGGGGCCATGGGCTGGACTTGTGCTATGAAAACTGAGCTGATGCCCCAGTGCCCTCCCTCCAACACTGCCCCCTCAAAACCCTTGCAAGGGTCAGGGCACAGGGCAGGAATGCTGAGTTTCTTTAACGGGCCCCAGATTGCAAGGAGGTGGCAATTAGATGTAGGTGGATCAAAGGAGAGCAACAACGTGCCCTGCCTTTTGAGGCTTTGAGGGGTCCCTGTATGGAGCCCTCAAAAATGGCTGTTCTTCCGAGAGCATCTAGGCCCTCAGTCTTCCCCAACTCCCGTCTCCTAGACTCCAAAACCAGGACTCCCCTCCTCCCTAGTAAAACTGCCTCTGATGGACCCCATCTTCCAATTCAATTTGGTGTCAGAGCCCCACTCACTGCTGTACGTTCCTGCATCCCCTCCCCAAATATCCTTCTGGGAGCTTGACCAGGTGGTGAGCTTAGGTCGTGGAGCAGAATTTCAGAGGTTCCATTTGTTGTGGGATTCAGTTGCTTCATACCTCTGAGATGGGCTCATGTGTATCTGGAACTCTTGCCAAAATCTTGGGACCCCAATCAACATGTGCCATTGGTATTCTCCCAGAGCAAAGGGATGAAAATTCTAACCAAACTTCGATTTAGTGAACGGAGGCTAAGGTCTTTCTAGATCATAAATAAAACCTAAGTTTTGATCCCCATGAATCCTCTGTCCATAAAACTTTAACCCAAGTTCTAACCCTAACCACAGCCTATTCTAACTCAAATCCCAAACTAAAGTCTAACACAGTTATAAATCCAATCCTAAATCAGTCTCCCCAGCCTTCAGTTTAGCTCTAAATGTATTCCCAGGAAAAACTCGCAATGAAGCTAAAACACTATTCCTTATCATAACAGGAATCCCAGCCATAAACCGTAGCCTCAGTTCTAGCGGTTGTTCTAGGCTTAATCTCAGTGTTAACTCTCATCCCAACCTCAAATCTGACCTCAACCTCACGCATCATTCCACCTAACTAATCCCAACCTTAATCCCAGCTCCAGGCTTCACTCCAACTCTAACATCAGCTAAAATCCAGAACCCAGTTAAACTCCAGCCTTATACTTCAGAGTAATGGAACCATGAACTCACTCCTCTCTTTTCAGACTCCCTCTTCCTGGTCCCACCTGTTCACCCCTCCACCCATCACTGACTTTCCCCATGGGTGGGTCTGGTAACACACAGGGTCACCATGCCCTTTTCTTGGTGTACTCTGGATTGAGAGTCAGGACGCCTGCATACCCCCCACTTAGGCCCCAGCAGCATCACCTGTGCTGAATCCTCATGTTTCTCCAGGCTTCTGTTTCCCCATCTGTGAAGTGGGGATAATGATCCCTGCTCTCCAGAGTGCGCAGGGCAACCCCATAATCCTCAAAATAAATTAGGAAATAAGGATCTTCATTGTGTACATTTTGTGGGTCCCAGAGCACCCTGTTATTGTTGGGAGTGCAGCTGGGGGGCTGGAATGCAGAGATGCACGGAGTCCTTGTGCTTCCTTATTGTTGTGTCTTATTTTTTCCCGGGGGTGGGCCCTGGCAGCATCCTGAGCCCCCCCACCCTTCTTGTGCATCTGTCAGCGACGAGGGCAGGCCCTTGATTCCTTTGAGAGGGCTGAGCTGTTGAACAAGGCAACTCATGACCAGACCCCTACCACTGTTTATGGGGCAGTCCTGGAATCCAGGGGAGGCCCAAGGCCTGTTCTGGGACCCCCTGGACCAATGAGCAAGGGCTGGCCCTCCATCTTCTCCCTCTGCCCAGCAGGACCTCCCCACCCCAGCTCCAACCTGCCCAGAACTGTGATGGCTTAGTCACCTGATGCCAGTCCAGGTTCTGAGGTTCTTGGTTTCCCTTCCTGTGCATAGAAGCCAGGGCACCAAGCGATTCCTAAAAGAGGGGCACGTAGAGGGGCTTGGCGCTCCTCAACAAAGATGCAAGGACACATCCTGGTGAGGGGTATACGGGCACTCGGGCACACCCCTTTCCTGGCCCTCCTGGCGCTATTCTTCCTGTCCACTCACCTCACTCACTCCACACACCCTGGTCCCTCTCCTCTCAGGCCTCACTGAACTGGTTTTAGATCTGTGTGGGAGATGGGGGTCTGGATCCCCTGTGACACCCCCAGATCCCAGAGATCCCCTGCACCTGGAGGTGACCTCACGTCAGGTATGGGTGGGGGGCACAGCTACAGAGGGGGCAGCCAGGCGAAGACCCTGTTCCCCTACACACCCCTTCCCTCCTTCTTTCAGATCAGGAGGCCTGACTCCCTTTGAAGTCTTGGGGCCCTTTCATCATCCGGGACCTCCGTTCCAGCCCCAGTGACCCCTTCCCTGGTGCCCTTTCCCACAGACTGGATGGGAGGGGGTCTGGAGGGTCAGGGATAGGAGGAGGGGACCGCAGTTTGAAATGCTGGAGCCTGCGCTGGGCGGGCATGTCAGACACCAGTGTCCTGGGGTCAGTGTGAGCCCTTCAAGGCCTGACCACCCTTCCATCCCCAGCTTGGCTTCTCCTTCCTCTTCTCCATTTCCCCTGGGGAAGGAGGCAGTAAATGTGTGGTGAGGGGAGCCCCGTGGACACTGTAAAATTGGGCAACTGTCGTCACCCCGAGGCTGGGGCCAGGAGGAAGTGGATGTTTAACAGGTGCCTAATTACATGTCCTGTTGGCTGTCTTGCACTACTGTCAGCATAGGGAAGAGTGTGGGGAAGGGCTGGGTAACTCCTGTGTAAGCCACTGTGTCACCCTGCTAATTAGGGCTCCTGGGACTCCTCCCCAAGGCGGGGACCAGGCCCCCCCCCCATAGTAATAACTGGCCGCTCCCCAGCCGGGCCCTCACTGCACCTTCCTGCCACTCCGGGTAGCATCTGGGCCCTCAGCTCTCCCTCGTCTACTGGTCCCTACAACACCGCTGGCCCCAGGGATCCCAGCCCAGGAGGACGAAACGCTGAGCCTAGAGACATGAGAGTCCATGGAGCATTCCACCTTCTGCTCGTGTGCCTGAGCCCAGGTATGGGGCTGGGGAGGGGCAGGGGGGGCCTGCATGATGCCGGATGGGCAGGAAAAGGGCAGCGAAGGGCTCACAGAGGAACCTGGAAGGTGGACTGAGATGTCTTCTCACCCTCGCCCTGCTGCTACCGGGGTTTGGCTGTTGTCAAGGGGGCCTCTCCTCAGGAGAGCCCTGCACCTGAAGGTTTGGGGCACGTGTTCTTGTATGGTTCTTCATGGTGTCTGTGAACGTGTGGGGCTCATACATGTATGCACATGTTGTGAACGGGAGCATAGTGCTCGCCCTGAGTTACTGGGGGAGCTGGGGGTGGGGTAGGAGGGGCAGGTGAGCAGCAAAGCTGGCTGGGGGTTGAGGAAGAGCCTGGGAAAGATTCCCTTTCCATGGGTCTCTGTGCTTCCAGCAGGAGGGCCTCTCCCCCAACCCTGCTTGCCTTGAGAGGGCAGAGCCTCAGGCTGGTGGAGTGTGAGTGGGCCAGGGAGAGCTGGGGCCTGAGACCTCTGCTCAGGGCCCCTGTGCTGTGAGAGTTCCAGGGTAGCACCCACCCCCTCTCGAATAAGCCTGGGAGGGTGTGGAGGGCAACTCCCAGAGCCCCCTCCCTGGGGCACGTCTGGAGGGCAGGGCTCAGGATTGGACATCATGGCTGCCTGCCTGGGATGGGGCAAGTCCCAGCAAGGGCCCATCTGGGTGGGCATTGCTGGAAATGGCTCTGAGACCCTCCTGGGGGTCTGGGTTCAGGCTAAAGGGGCCTGGGGGAGGAGCTCAGGAAGGGAGGAGCATTTTCAGCCTTGGTGTGAGAGTACGAGTATGTGTGAATGACTGCATTTCTAGCAGGATGCCTGCAACACCCTCTCTGTCTGGCAAGAGCTGGCCGGGCAGAGCTCACTCAGGAGCTGTGCTGTGGGGACCTGGGACATCTCTGTGTATAGTGTGTCTTAATGTTATAATGCACCAATCCCTTCTGTGGGAGCCACCTTTTCTCCCCTCCCTTTTCTTCCCCTCCCTTCTCTTCCCCTCCCTCATCTGCAGAGGGAGGGTTAGGAGCTCTGGAGGAAGCTGAAAAATTCACAAAGGACTTACAGACTTAGAGTAGACATGACTATTGAGGTGTCTCCCTCTTCCCTGGCGAGCCTGTTGTGATTTCCTTCCCTCCCTCCGAGTCTCTGCGCCCACCTCTCTCTCCCACTCTGGTCTTCTTCCCTCCCTCCAGCCTCTCTCTTCTCTCACATGCCCTGGAAGTACTTCCTCAGTGCCACAGCAAGAGGAATGAAGGTGAGACACCAGGGACGACTTCCTCAGGAGAGCGAGGGGTGCAGAAAGGCTGGAACCCTTGGCAGGAGGTTGAGAAAGCTTTTAGGGAGTCGGAAAGGCTAGGGTGAGGCTCCCTGGCCTGGGACAAGGGCAGACACTCTGCCTAGTGCAGGGTGGAGGCACCCTCTTCCAGCCTGTCCTTCCTTCTCAAGCCCCCTTCCCGGAATACTTACCTTCCTGTCCGGCTGGCTCCCAGGGCATGGAGACCATTATTCTCTTGTTGTGGGTTGCTTTCGGCAGTCCTTCCCCAGGGTGGGGCCTCTGCTCTCTGCTGAGCTCTGGCTCATTCGTGGTTTGCCTTGTGACAGCCCAGGACCTGGCAGATGGCATCAGGATCCTTATCTCAGGAGTGGGCTGGTGTTAGCTTGGCCTGGCGCTGGAGGAGGCATCACCAGGTCCCGTTAAAGCCCCCAGCAGCTAGCCTGCCTGCTCTGGGTTAACCTGGAGCCTAGCGGGGGTTAGGACATGGCTGACGGCCCAGCCAGGATTCCGAGGGGCAGGTTCAGTGATGCCTGAGTTGTTAGGGGTGTTGAAAGGGTGCCTGCTGGCTCTCTAGAACCAGACTAAGCTTCTGCAGGTATGTCTGGTCTTGCATGAATACACATGCGGGGCTCTAAGTGTGCACAGCGGGTGTGTCTTCTGGATTAATGCGCACTTGTGTTTGTGTGTCTGTATGGATTCGACAGTGTGTGTGTGTGAGAAGGTGGGACTGCATAGGTAGGTATCTGCATTTTGAAGGCTTATAAGAGTGTGTCTATGTGTTGATCTCTTTGGCTGTGACAGTGTGCAACTGTGTGTGTGAGATGCTCTCCAAGTGTGAAGGTGGTCCCAGGAGAGAGCCAGAGAAGGGCAGAGCACGATGAGTTGCTGAGACCAAGGGCTGGGGCTCCAAAGGACTTGCTGCCTCTCACAGGAGGAGAGTGAGCCAGGCTGGGGGAGGGGCCGGCAGAGGGAGGATTGCAGGAGGCTGGGAGGTGGCATGCTGCCGGCCCAGCCAGGGTTGGGGCCCTGGGCACACCTCCACCTTCATATTCCTCTCTGGGTCCAACCGGTTGGGGCTAGCACTTGCCTGGGGCTTCAGGTTAGGGAGGGAGAGATCACTCCTGAGCTTCCAGATCCTGGCTCTTCATCCCAGGCTGACTCAGTGCGACTGAGGCTGGCAGTAGCGGGAGGGGCCCCAACTGGAGCGAGCATGTGGAGGTGGCCACACGATCACACAAGGGGAAGGACGCAAAGCGCACAATGCCACACGCCTTCACGCGAGGCTCACCAGTCCTACAGATGCGTGTGGCCATGGTCCCAGCACCATCGTTCACTATCACACACAGACCCAGCTAGGCTCCCGGTCACAGTCACGCACAGGCACGCACTATCACTCAGAGCACTTACACAGCCAGGCACTCACTGTCACACGGGCATACAGCCAGAGACACACGCTGTCATACACAGACACACAGAGACATACGCATTCTCCTGCTCCTTGGGCTGGAAAGGGACTCCAGGGGCCACGGTGTCCATCCTCCTGCCTCTAAACATGATCACCTCACTTGGCCCAGACAGAGGTGGCTTTTAACCAACAAGCCTCTTCCATCAGAGCACTTAACAACTCTATGTGCTCCATGTGCCTGTACACACACACACACACACACACACACACACACACACGCACACACACATGCACACACACGCGCTGTCATGTAAATATATAAGCAGACACTCTACCTGGTCATGTGTGTGAATCTCCCTACAGTACACATAAGCAGCCACAAACACTCGTAAACATGCAATGTACATATGTGTATACACCCATACATGGATACACAATTGTGCAAACATACAAGCATTCTTTTTTTTTTTTTAAGATTTTTTTGATGTGGACTGTTTTTAAAGTCTTTATTGAATTTGTTACAATATCACTCTGTTTTATGTTTATGTCGCGGTTCCTTGGCCGCGAGACACGTGGGATCTCAGCTCCCCGACCAGGGATCAAACCCGAACCCAATGCATTGAAAGGCGAAGTCTTAACCACTGGACCACCAGGGAAGTCCCCCATACAAGCATTCTTAACAGCTATATATATATACAAACTGTATAGATGCAACCCTACACAATCGTACAATAGAGACATGCTTACACAAGTCTGCATAGACATGCGTCTATCAATTCACGCACACACCTATGCACACGCTCAGAGCAGCCCCTCCTCGTTGTGGAACCCTCACTGAGCCCTGGGTCGCCACTGACAGGAATGGTGGAGGGAGGGGGGCTGAAGCTGGCCACCCAAGCCCTGGTCCTGCTCCCCTTACCCCATCTGCCCTGCCTGTGTCCTAGCACTGCTGCCCGCTGTGCGGATCGGTGGGAATGCAAAAGAAGTCCTGAACCTGGCAGAAGGTGACAGCGTGAGACTGAACTGCCCCTACATCCTGGACCCTGAGGACTCTGGTTCTGATGAGCTGGGCATTGAGTGGATGCAGGTCAACCCAGAACCCTCACGTCGGGAGAAAGTGGTAGGTGCTGGGCACAGGATTCCCCTTACTCTACACTTCATGGTATCTACCTGTTGGGCAGCCAGCACCCTGAGGGGAAAAGCAGGGCAGATAAGAAAACCGAGGCCTTGAACTTCCCCCAAGACTTCTCAGAGAATGAGGGAACAGGGAGGAGCTCTGTAATCACCGATCAAGTCAGCCAGTGAGTCAGCTTCCTCCCACCCCACTCCAAAGGGAAGACGAGGCACTGTCCTGGCCCAGACAATATACTTCCAGCTCCGATGATAGTCTTTGATTTTGAGTACCAGTCAGCTGCTCTGTGTACCAGCAGCTTTATACACCTCATCCCATTTAATCCTCACAGGCCCCTGGAAGGTAGACGTTAGGCAGAGAGTGCTTGATCTCATCTGATCTCACACATTCTGTTAAAAGTCAGTGGATCAGGCATCATTGTTCCCATTTTTCAGCTGAGAAAGCGGAGTCTCAGAAAAGTTCAGTGCATTGCCCAAGACAGCCAAACCACAGGGCCTTCCTTGGCTCTCCCTGTCTCACCATCTCTGTTTTCTTCTCTTCACAGTTCCTTAGTTACGGGGACAAGAGGGCCAACCATGGCGACCTCCCCGATCTGCAGCAGAGGGTCCACTTTGCAGCCCCAGATCCCAGCCAGTACGATGCCTCTATCAACCTCTCGAACCTGCAGATATCCGACGCAGCTATCTATGAGTGCCGGGTGAAGAAGACCACCGTGGCCACCCGGACGGTCATCATCACTGTCGCAGGTATGACCAAACTCCTCTGAGCTCCTCTTCCCCAGACGTCAGAGCCAAGGGCGGCTTGGCCACCCTGAGCCTGGCTCTGCCTCTTGGCTGGACCCTGGCTCACAACTGCCCCCTCCCCTGCAGCACGGCCTGTGGAGCCCAAGTGCTGGATGGAGGGCCACATGTCATACGGCCACGACGTGGTGCTGAAGTGCTTCGTCAGTGGGGGCAGCCCGCCTTTCACCTACAAGTGGAACAGGATCAGGTGGAGCGCCCACCCCTACCGTGCCAGTTCCTACCAGTCCCAGGACACCTTCCAGTCTGAGTTCTCCTACGACGAGTCCTTCAGCTCCATAAGTCAAGGTGAGGGGACCCGGGGAGAGGGGAAGATTGGGACGCTGGGTCCCGCTGGGGCTTCCCTGGTTCATCAGTGGCGCCAAGTCAAACATAAAACCGCTGTGGGAGACCCCTCCTGTGAGCCTGTTCCAGAAGCTGCTATGGAGGGAAGAGGAGGCAAAAGGGGAGAGTCCGTTGAAAGCAGTATGGTTAATTTGGAAAGAGCATGGTCTGAGGTAGAGCTGGGCTTGAATCCTGGCTGGACCATAACTGGCTACAAGACCCAGGCAAGTGGCTTCACCTCTCTGTGCCTTAGTTTCATTCTACAGTATATGAAAAGGGAATGATAATGTCTATCTTCCAGGGGCAGGTACGGATTAAATGGATGAGGTGTATAAAGCTTCTAGCACAGGCAGAAGCTGCCTAGTACTCACAATCAAAGACTAGCAGAGCTGGAAGAGACCTTAGACTTCCTCTGGTGTAACCCTGTACTCGCTGTACAAATGAGGAGACCAGGGCTCAGGGAGGGGACATATTTCCCTAAGGTCACAGAGTGAATTCATGGTTTCTCTCCTGTTGCTGGGAAAGGGTCCCTTCCTTGCCTCTCTGTTTCAGCAGGGAGAAGGTGACTCACCTGGAGAGTGGGGTGGACCTGTGTGTGTGCGCACACCCTTCCCTCCTTCCATGCCCCACCCTGCAGTGGTCTAGGCTGGGGTGAAGCTCTCAGAGACCAGGCCCCTCGGCCTCACCATAGCTCTCTGATGCTCCTTCAGTTTCAGGCATGAGCCACGGTGAGCTGGTGTTGCTGCATCTCTCCCACAAGGATAATGGGCTGTACCAGTGCACAGTGGCCAACCATGCAGGCCACAGCGTATGTGTGGTGGAGGTGAAGGTCTCAGGTGGGTGCAGGGGCAGTGGCCCTGGAGGCCCCGTGGCTGGGAGGGTTGGACTGGAGAAACTTGTGCTGTATATTGGAGCCTCAACTGGCTCTGCCTTCCCACTGCCATCAGTGCATAGCTCTGCCAGGGGCAGCTGGGAAGCCCTAGGAGAAACATGCAGACATGAGGGGTTAACTTGCATCTCTCCATATATTCCTCCCTGTGTGTCCAGGGGCCCTGAGATCCCCTGGGTCCCCCATCCTCTTTCCCACAGACACCCTGCCCCTGCAACTCCTGGTTAGCCAGGCATCTGTCAGTCTGCAGAAAGCCTGACTAATCTTTATTTCTCTCCCCAGGAGTCGCGCACATAGGAATAATCATTGGCATAGTGCTGGGCTGTTTACTCTTGCTGGGTTGCCTGATGTTGGGCATCTGGGGGCTCGTCCGCTGCTGCTGCAGGGGGCCCCGCGGTGCCTTCTGCTGCCGTAGCCAGGTCCGCAGAAATGCCTGCTGCGACTTGCCTAATGATATCAGGTAAAATCTGATGCCTGTTGCTGTGCTGCAGGGGGCTGGCGCCCTGCCCCTTCTCACCCCTGCCTGCCACCGGCTGGCTGGGATCCCCACCCCAACCCTGCCTGCCATCGCCATGGAGTGCTGGGACCCCAGCATGTTGACCAGCCACTCGTCGTATGTTTTTTCTCTCTCCCCCTTCCCATGTCCAGTCTTCACTTCTGCTTCCCTGCCCTCCATCTCCCTCCTGTCTTTGCACCTGTCTGTCTGTCTTATCTAGACTGTAAGCTCCTGCAGGGCAGGGCCTGTATGTATTTTCTCACTTTTCCCCTGTATTGCACCGGTGAGAACTCTTGGACATGCTTACTTAAGAAGAGTTAATTAATATAAATAATAGCGCTAATAACTTATATTAGAAACAAACTAGAAATAAAAATAGAACAAGACTAGCAGTGCTAATGATTGCAATGCCCTGGGTATGGAGGAAAAGAGGGAGAAGATTAAGAGGCAGGTGAGGAGAAGGGGGGTGGGCAAGGTCAAGGTTAGTTAAGGAAAGGACAGGGAAAGCAGCTCCTTCTGGATCTCCAAGGTGACCTCTCTATCCGAGCCGGTGGTCCTGCGAAAAGCTCAGAAGGGGAGTGGAGGGCGCCTGGATGGGGCTGCCTGCCTACCGTGGGCTGTCCGGACACGTGTGGACAAGCCCTGTCTGGAGGGTGGGGATGGTGCCCCCGGGAGTCCTGCGGGGTCGCTGGCCCAGGAAGAGGCAGAGAAAAGAGTAGGTCGAGGCTGAGGTTGAGAGGCGAGGGGAGGCGGAGGGAGGCGCGGGAGAGGAGAGGTTGCCAAGAGCCCCCGGCTCTGCCCAGGCCGTGCCCACGCCGCGCGGCGGAGGAGCCCGCTCACCCGCGCGCCTGCTGTTTTCCACAGAGAGGACGACGTGGCGCCCGGGTGCAAGGCCAAAAGGCGCGGCAGCAGCGTTACCCACATCTTGGGGTACCCGATGCAGAAGATCAGGCACTCTCTGAGCCTCAAATACGCGCCTCCTCACTGCGAAGGCCCCGAGGACTTGGCCCTGGCGTCCAGCGCCGCCGCCGCCGCTCTAGACTGCAAAGCGGACCAGTCCCGGGTCTACGTCAAGGTCCAGAGTGCAGAGCCAGCCGCCTGCGCCGCCGAGGGGCCGCTGCCGTGCAAGGATGGCCTCCTGGTGTGAGCGCGCGGCGCCCGGCTCCTGCCCGGCCAGGAGGAGGGTGCGGGCTCTTTGCCTGCACCTGGGGACGCGCTCGGGCCGGCGCCGACCTCGTCTGCCTAGGGCCGCCTGGCGGCAGGGGGCCTGGAAGAGTTTCCCTCGGGAGCTGAGTTGGGCGGCTGCGCCTCCTCCCCTAAAGGGGGAGGGGGAGGGAATAGAGACCATCTCGGCCCTCTCCGCATCCCCGCGGCCCTGAGGCTCGGGCAGAGGGAGGGAGGAGGAAGTGTCCGAGAGCGCTGGAGGCCGGAGACCAGGTGTCCCCAGCCAAGGAAGAGAGACCCGGGGGCCGGGTGGGTGGGGGTCTGGACTGAACTGTGCGTGTGAGGCCTGAGCTCCGAGACGGCAGTGTTAGCACAATAAAGAAAATGTAAGACTCGAGACTGAGGTGACTGTGGTTCCACGGCGGGTTGGGCATGGGGTCAGGGTGGTGGGCCCTGCTCAGGGATGTGGGGGGGGCGTTGCTCCCTCTGTCGTCCCGCATCATTTCTGCACCATTTCCCCCCTCCCCCTCCTTAGATCGGGAACAGTTAGAGCTGGAAGGGGCTGTCTAATCCTATTCCTTCCCTATGCAGATGGGGAAACTGAGACTCCTCAGGCTTGATTTTAAATCCAGAATCCCACTTTTCTCTTTTATTCCAGAAATCAAAAGAAAGGAAACAAGGTACTGGCAGGGATGACCTCTCTGAATATTCCCTGACCATTCTCAGCATCGTCCTTCCTTCTCTCCTTACCTACGAAATCTTGACTTCCTTATCTCTCCCAGATGTATGCCATCCTTCTCAAAAACCGGGAAGGGTTTCAGAGTCATACTCTGGGGGTAGAAAGACCAAATTCATCTAACCTAGTCCCTTTTTTAATGGAAGGGGGATTGACATTTATTGGGTACCCTCTGAATTCCAGGTACTTTCCCATATTTTGTCTAATTTAATCCTTACTTTAATCCTGTGAGGTGCAGTATCCATTATATAGATGGAGAAACTGAAGCTCAGAGGATCTAGTTATCTTAACCAAGGCCACAAATGTAATAACAGGTTTTGATCCAGGCATGTCTGACTCTGGGACATCAGGCTTTTTCTTTGACATTTGGATTCCTTCTACTGCATGCCTGACAAAAGATATTTTCTTGACAAAAGACCTCTTCTTGAATACCTGCAGTGGCATCTCACTACCTCCCAAAGCAGTCCATTTGGGTCAGAGATATATCCATATTTCTCCTTTTCAACCCAATTTTGGACCCCACATAGTTTTTATCCCTTGGTCCAAGTTCTACTCTTAGGGAGTCCTAAGCATCACATTTCCAATTCAGCTGCCTCTAGTGGACCAAGTGGCTGTACTCCATACAGGATGACTGCAACAGGCAAAAAAATGGACCGACGCCTAGTCTAGGGGTTGAGGGTCTTCTGAAGAGCATAGTACTTGAAGGTCACTCTGTTCTACCTGCCTCTGCCCTGTTGCCATCTGCCTGTTGAGAGCCTAGGCATTTCCTTTTCTTTTTGCCTCTTCTTCTCTTGAGGAGAAGCCGGGCTTCCTAATTCTTTCTGCTTCTACCCTGTGGCCAGGTGAAGTGTGGGGTATGGATGGACCTCAGAGTTTGTTGACAGAGGAAGCCCCCAAACCCTGCTTGGTTGTACATAACTAGGAAACCCTTCTGGTTGGCTTGGTTATTTGCAAAAGCGTGATGGCATCTCTGGTTCTGCCTTGATAGAGCTTGGGAAGAGAAAGTGGAGATGATGATGGGACAGAGGGAGCCAGGAACAAACGTCTTGGAGTGAGGGCGGGGAGGTGGGGATTATTGAGGATGGGTGGGGATACAGCGGGTAAGGGGATTAAGCAGTGAGGGGAACAGAACTGCAGGAACCATCCATCCCCTCATTTATTTGGAAACATTTATGAGCACCTATAGGATGATTTGTTCGTAAATAGTTAGAGCTTTTGGGCTTCCCTGGTGGCGCAGTGGTTGAGAGTCCACCTGCTGATGCAGGGGACCTGGGTTCGTGCCCCGATCTGGGAAGATCCCACATACCGCGGAGCGGCTGGGCCCGTGAGCCATGGCCGCTGGGCCTGTGCATCCGGAGCCTGTGCTCCGCAACGGGAGAAGCCACAATAGTGAGAGGCCCGCGTACCGCAAAAAAAAAAAAAAAAAAAAAATAGTTAGAGCTTCAAGCAGGGCGCTGGGCCTGGCACACTTTTGCCCTAAGGCAGGGGATTGAATAGGGTGACTTGGGGAGGGCTCTCCCAGTCTGAGGAGCCTCCAGCTCAGCTTTCTGCAAGGAGGTGAGGGACAGAGTCAGTCAGCTGTACAGGTTGTGTTGAATGACATCATCTTCCCCATTCTAGCAACCAGGGAGCTGGGCTCAGACTTAGCCTTCCTTTGAAAGGTGAGAACAGCGAGGCTCTGGCAAGAAAAGCTCATTAAAGAGCCGTAAGAGATTTTAGAGAGACTCTGCAAACAACTTTTGGCAGGGTGACTCAACAGAGAAGCCAGGGGAGTTCCCGAATCCCTAACTAAATTATCACTGCACTTATCACCTCTGGGTGAGGAGGGAGGGAAGTTTCTGCTTCTAAGGTTTTGCTTCAGGGACACCTTGACCTTTTTTCATTTCTCCTGCGTGAAATCTTGTCAGTGTTAGAGGAGAACAATTTCTGGTGGTAAATGTTTACCAGTGGCTTTGGGAGTGAGGTTGAGGGTATAGGGGGCTGGGAAGCCCTGATGTGTATCATGTGCTATTTCCCTGAATAAAATTCTCCTATCATGGCTGCTTTCAGGCTACCAGCGTGATGTCCCGGTGTGGAATCGTGAGAAATGTGCAGTAACACACCATCCCTGCCGAAGTAAATAACCTCAAGACCTGAGACAATCATGAACTATAGAAACTAATTAGGAAGGGATGAATTTTGAGTACTTATCTCCTGTGTCTCAGAAGAATTCACTTAACTGTAAATTGATATAGTTTAAATTTTAATAATGGCAGCATTTAATGATTGGCTTGCAAAACTTAGGCAGACCACGTACGTCCCCAAGCAGGCAGAAGGCTGTATACACAAATGTTGCTTCAAGAGAGGGAATCTTGGGGCTTCCCTGGTGGCGCAGTGGTTAAGAATCTGCCTACCAATGCAGGGGACACGGGTTCGAGCCCTGGTCAGGGAAGATCCCACCTGCCGCGGAGCAACCAAGCCCGTGCGCCACAATTACTGAGCCTGCGCTCTAGAGCCCACAAGCCACAACTACTGAGCCCACAAGCCACAACTACTGAGCCCACAAGCCACAACTACTGAGCCCACATGCCACAACTACTGAAGCCTGCACACCTAGAGCCCGTGCTCTGCAACGAGAGAAGCCACTGCAATGAGAAGCCCGCACACTGCAACGAAGAGTAGCCCCAGCTCGCTGCAACTAGAGAAAACCTGCGCGCAGCAGCAAAGACCCAACACGGCCAAAAGTAAATAAATAAATAGAGAGGGAATCTTAAGTTCAGTCTTGATTTTTCTCATTTTTCCAGAGAGACACAGACAGCACCAAGTCAGTTGTCTTCATCCCACTTCCTAGTTCTGCCTTTTTGTGTCCCAGCCTTGCGGAAACTGAATCCTAGTTCCTCTGGTCGATGAAAACTTATTCAGATAATTTATATGTCCTTGGTAACCATCAGAAACCTAACTTGGCATCCACAGAATTTCCGTGAATGGGTCTCCCAGGGCATCCAACCCTGGAAAATCTACTCAAGGGACATTCTGAGTCCTTCTTGACTCAGTTCCTTCTCTAGTCCTCTTGCTTAGGTTTTAGGAAGTAATTCTCTAGTCATCTTCTCTTAAACCTGAAATTCTCAAGAGCATGACTGTATGGAATCCCGGTGATTTTTCTTCTGTGCTCCTAGTAGAATAACTATCCTTGCTGCCCTGTTACCTTTCAGTTACTCTAGGCCCAGTCACAATGTGTGACTCTGGAGAGGGATTAATTTTTTTTTTTTTCCATGCTTCACTAGAAACAAAGGAGTTTTGAGAATTCATTACCCAGAGTCACAACTTAAGCAGCAACCTGTCTGGAGGTTTATCCCTGTAGCCTCTGCTCCAAGGGAGCCTCAGGTGAGTCTCTGGAGTTTACGCTCTTTGTCTATCCAGCCCACCTGGAGGAATCATTTCATTTATTCCCGGTGTACGGGAACAAAATTGTCTCCATTCAGTTCCTTGCAGTTAGATGAGGAAAAACATGGCAAAGGGAAAGAACGTTGAGAGATGTGGAACTGTACAGGCAGGGAGATGGTGGAAAAGCATGGGCATGGTCTTTGTGCCTGCCAGTGAGAGGAGGACAACATAGTCTTCTGCCACCCTTCTGTGGCCATTGCCCTCAGCAGTCTTCCCAGGTGTATTTTATTTTATTTATTTTTTTTAATTTATATTTTTATTAATTTATTTTTTCTGGTTATATTTTAGAAGGACAGCAGGATGGGACACTGTTAAGGAGGAGACTGAAGCCCTTGACAAAGGCAGGTCATTGAGCAGAGGAGGATGGAGTGAAGCTTTCGAGCTCATTTTTATAGTGGCTGAGTTTGAGGTGATGGTGGGCCCATGCTGGGTGTCTTGGGGAGAAAAGAAGGAAAAGAGGGAGGAAGAAAACTTGTACTAAATATTTGTGATTTAGTCATGCCCACATATGCAAAAGAAAAGTCCTCAGTTTTGGATTCAGACAAACGTAGATTCCTTGTTATTATTAAGCTCCCAAAGCCTTAATTTCTTCATCTTTAAAATGGAATAGTAATAGGGCTGTTTTGTGTGACGTGCTTATTACAGAGCCTGGTACATAGTAGGGGCTCTGCGAATGGTTGATCCCAAGTCCCTAGTCTTCAATGTAATTTCATCTCCCAGAGGAGGGCAGGCCTGGAGGCAGAGATCTAACCACACAGGGGTGGGGGGTGGAGGCTGAGGCAGTGGGAGGTCCAAGGCAGGGAGGGAGTGAGGAGAATGAAGCCTTAGGATTGAATTTGGGGATGGCTCACCACCTGGGGGATGAGTCAAGCAGCCCAGGAAGCAGCAACTAGAAAAGTAGGAGAACCAGGCCTTGCTTCTGAATCCTGGGAGGCACGTGCATGTATTAATATTGATGACAGTCCTCTTTAGTAATGGTGATACTAATAATAACAGGAAGCACCTGAAACACAAGCTCGGCAGGGTCCGGAGCCAGGCATGAGGATGAGCTGCGAGAATTCTCAAGGCCCCTCCTTGGACCAGGGTGTGCCCACTGGGCCCAGTGCCCACTGCAGCACCCCATGGAGCACTGACCTGACAGCCCCTCCAGCAGGGTCTCCACACAGCTCTCCCAAAGCTGAGGAGAGACCCTCCCAGCTGAGGGCACAGAGATTTTCTTCAACGTTTTTGGGGGAATCAGTTCCACCTTGGAACTGAGCTCCTTCAGTGACGACAGGCCCCACTTGCTGCCTATCAGGCCCTACAGATGCCCTTGGTCAGGGCACCTCCCGTTCTTCTGCCTGGATGCCACCTTCAGCCTGTGGCCCCTCCCCTTCCTGCCCTGACTCGCCTGAACTTGCTCATCTCCTTGGCTCTGCAGATGCTGGGATTCAATTCAGCTCCCAACCCCGACTCCAGACCCAGCCCCCAGCGGGACTCAGCCCCTTGCTCAAGGCTGTTTTCCTTGCCTGTAACTCTCTCTCCCCCTCTCACATCCTCTTTCTCACCCAGCATCCGTTCTTCAGAAAGGTGGCCTGGCCGTATCCTGTTTTATGATTAGTCTCTACCCTGCTCCCAGATAAGGGGAAGTGGTGTTTACTTTGTGATCTTTGCCCTGTCCTGGGAATGTCCTGTCGTCCTCTTATATCCATCAGACTAGGCTTCCACTGAGGGCAGGGCTGTGTCACCTCTTTTCTCAACATCTACTCCCTTCGAGAGTTCAGAATCTCTTCATGAGCTGACCTTCCCTAAACTTAGTGTGATGGATAAAGATTGGACTAAATACTCCTCTCCTAACTTAGGGTGACAATAGCCAATGCCCGTAATGACTTCAGTGGCACATGGCGGACAAAGCCACACATATCCCCCCAGATCCTTCTCAAATGTACATGTGAAAACTGCCCTCCCTGAAAGGGCCTGGCAGCCAATGAGCAGAGTCATGCAGGACCTGGGAAAGCTCCCACTGAAGCTCCAGGCCTCCCTGGACTGGGGCAAGTGGACACTCCAGGCATGGCTCTACTGAGCAGCTCAAGGTGCCCCTGTTCCTTTGACTAACAGGCTCCTTAGGAAGCTCTTTCCTGTACAGCATGAAGGCTTTCCATTTGGTATATTAAGGACTTGTGGAAATACCATCTTCTGATCACTGCCATTAAAAAACTGAGCAACAGGTTCTTGGGCAGGAGTCTAATCTGCTATGATAACATTGTTCCTTGGGGAAATCGGATTCCTTCCTTTCAATACCCATCAGCCGTTCCAGGAATGGAACACTCAGTCGGAAAAAGTGAGGAATGAGGATGGGAATCATCTCCTACCTGCCCCCCCACCTTTCTATCTATCCATCCAGCTAAAATCGATATGCCCAAGGACCTCTGTTTAGTCCTGAATGGCTGAGGTTTTCCCTTCAATTACATGGCTTGTCCCTATACTTGTGCTCCTGAGTATATATAGTTATACCACACCCTAGGTTGTCTCTAGTTGTTGAATACATTGTACCCTCAAAGCTGCCTGTCCATTGATCTTTATATCAAATCTAAATGTAAGGCCAGTATAAGCTTGAGCTCATTGTTTGAAATTTAAATGTTAATAAAAAAAATTGGGCTTCCCTGGTGGTGCATTGGTTGAGAGTCCGCCTGCCAATGCAGGGGACGTGGGTTCGTGTCCCGGTCCGGGAAGATACCACGTGCCGTGGAGCGGCTGGGCCCGTGAGCCATGGCCGCTGAGCCTGTGCATCCGGAGCCTGTGCTCCACAATGGGAGAGGCCACGGCAGTGAGAGGCCTGCATACTGCAAAAAAAAAAAAAAAAAAGAATAGTGTACCCCCAAATACATAAATAAGTAAATAAAATGGATATGCCTACAAAACCCGAATTTATGCACCCAGGCCAGGCCTCTCTCCCACATTGCACACTCCCATAACTGCTTCGATGTGTAACAGACACCTCAAACTCAGCATGCCCCAAACCCTGCCCCTGGTCTTCCCCAAAGCTACTGCCCCCACTGCCTTGCCCACTGCAGTTGATGGCCACTCTGTCCTTCTTTAATACCTTTCTTTCTCTCATCACTCTCCCCACAACATCCAATCTGTCAGGAAGTCCTGTTGGCTATACCTTGCTTAGATCCAGAATCTGAACATCCGCTCCTCCACCACTGTCACCTAACGGCTCCCAGCCACCATCATCTCTTGCATGGATTACAGCAGCAGTGTCTCAACGGATCTCCCTGTTTCCTCCCTTGTTCACCTACACTTTGTCTCAACAGAGAAGCCGGGGTGATATAGAATATCCCAACCAGAGACTTTTGGCTTCCTCACTGAGGGGATGTCTGAAACATGGTCACATGTCTTCCACCTCTATGTCCCCAACTTCTGCATCAACCATTTAGTTCACAAGTATGTTTGGCGATGCACTTCCTGCGTGTCTGTGGTAGGACTGCAGGATTAAACCTGATCCTTCCAGGAGCTCCCAGCCTCCCTAGGGAGCCCATTAATCCATTTGGAAGAATTAAAGAATGATTCGCATGATTGTTGATTCAGCTTCATGCAAGGCTAGGAGAGGTGATGCTATGAGATTCCTTGAGGGAAGTCTTCTGGGAGGAGGAGTGCCTAGGGCTGGGCTTTGAAAATTTGATTGGAGAACAAGGTGGATTAAGAGTATATTTTAGGCTGAGAGGTAGGGGAAGAGCCTGCAAAAAGGGGCAAAGTGCATGAGCTTGTTAGGTTCAGGGACAGACAAAATCTGGGCCTGTCTGGAATGGAGGGTGTGAGATGGGGCTGCTAATTGCTGAGTCACCTCCATCTTAAGGCCTCCCAGGGTGGGGTTGGGGGAGAGGGGAGGTGAGGTGTGTGTGTCAGCTGGTATGCTCCACACTAAGTGGTAGGGGTGAGCGTGAAGGGAGGTGTGTCCTTCTCCACGGTCCAGTCTGAGGGCCCTTATTTCTTTCACTGAAAGTGACCATGAAGCCTCATCTGTCCGGAACTCCAACTTCCTCTCCATCTTCCCGGGACTTACCTGACCCTCCTCTTCTCTTTAGCGTAAGGGACTCAGATGACTCAGTCCTCCAGAAATGAGGCTGTGCTCTGATGGCTGCATTTAAGCTATGTTGGTCCCCGAGGCAGAGGGAACTTGGTGATGGGATGTTTGGGTGTCCCTCAAACCGGGTGCTTGGACTGTCTTACAGGAGGCTGTGTGTCAGTGGAGAGGATGTTCACTGCAGTCAGTGATGGCTAGATGACCACAGCTTCAAGGGATGGGACACAGCAGACCACTAGTACACTCCTCTGCTGGCCTGAGAACACCGCCACCCCAAGGCCCTGATTCATGCTGCCTCGCTGCCTCTGACTCTCAGCCCTGCCCTCCCCTCCCCTAAGTACCCATTGGCACTTTGGAAGAATAAGAAACCTTCCCAGTCCAGAGCACTGAGTAGCCAGATAGTCTCTGCTTTAGTGCTCCTCCAGCTCTGTGGCTGAGAGCCCCCTGCTGGCAGGCACTGGTTTCCATTCCCAGGAAGCTGCACCCTCCTTACCGTCCAGCAAGGCATAGCCGACGACTCTCCTTTCCCCAGCCAGCCTGACCCTGAGGCGGCTCCTCTGGAAGTCCCCCCACGAAAGGATGCCTCAGAGAGAGGCCCAGGGTCTCTGACCTGGCTGGTGAGACCTATCTCTATGGGACAATCATGGTGTCTGACGATGACTCCTTTCGAGTGACTGATGTGCCGCTCTTCTCTGTCTGACCATGACACGGCCTCTGCTTGGAAAGGCTCTCCTGAGACAGCATCGGGGCTCCACCTGGACAACTAGGTGGGACTCTGAATGCTGAGGGTGTGGGTTGCATTCAGAGGGTGTTGGGGTCAAGGACGGCCCCTCATGGCCAGAGAGGCAGCTCTAGTGTGCCCCACCATTATTAACCTCGGGTCCTGAATGTTTAGGGGTTCTCTGGGGTGACTAGGCAGGATTCAGGCCAGGTGGCTGAGAAACCGACCAGGACAGGATCTGCTGGGGCAGTTGGCGCTGAGGGTGCTGTGGGAGGACCCCTCTGCCCGAGCTGTCTTGCAGCCCTTTCAACCTCAGGTTCATGTTGGGGGGTCTAGAATGTAATTCTGGAGCTGAATGTAAAAACTTAACTGGGTACAGGCATGAAACAGCTGTCCTGGGTGGGAGTGGACTGGGGCAGAGGGATCGATGGCTTCTCTTCCTTAAATCGATTTACATTTAAATTATTAGTTTGGGTCGTATGAAATCGCCTATATTTGAGCATTTTTTAACCTATAATAATGACCATTTTCATATGATGCCACCCAATACATTGTTCAGCCTCCAAATGTCTCGTTCCTTTTAAAGTCCCGTTCCCTGATAATTAAGGGCCAATTAACTTTTAACTTCCCCCTAAAATTTGCCCTTCTTTCTGTATTTCCAGTTTGGGTAAGCGGCACCTCCACCTGCTTAGTTACTCAGGTCAGACGCCCCAGTGTCATTCCTGACCCCGCCCAGACCCCCCTTCCCATAACTAAAAGTCCTGTCTAGTCTAGCTCCTAGGTATTTCTCGAATCATCCACTTCTTCACCCCGCCCCCGCCCTCGCGCACCTCAGTTCAAAGCTATCACCGTGTCTTGCCAGGATCCCTGCACTAACTTCATCTTCCTGCTTTCACACTCTCCCCGCATCAATCCATTCTCCACACAGCCCCCAGAGCGAGCTTTCAAAAGTGCAAGTCTGATCATATCATTTCCCTTCTTAAAACTCTTCAGTGGCCTCCGTTTACATTTAGAATTAAAATTTAAATCTTACCATGTCCTACCAGACCCTGCATGATCTGACCTCTGCTGTTTTCTCCTCCCAGGGCCCGCCTTGCTCATTAAACTCTGACCATGGGGATCTTCCTTCAGACGTTCGTATATGCCAAGGTCTTTCCGGAAGGTCTTCCCAGCATGCTCATCCTCAGCGTAGCATGCCTCCCTACTTTGCTTTACTAACTACTGTCCCTGCTAGTCTCAGCGGGAACATCCCTCCTCAGAGGAGACATTGGGGTTGCCCTGCACCAGCTATATTCTGCTCCCTCATTATTCTTGCTCACAATTTTCAGTCCTTTTCCTCTCTAGAGCTTAGCATAATTTTAATTACATCGTTGTGTGTATTTGTTTCATGCTGCTCTCTCCAACTAGATGGCAAGCTTCCTGGGTGCAGAGCTCCATCTGCCCTACTCACAGCTGTATTCCCTGTGTCTCTGGCCACGGTAGCTGCCTGCAAGAGACACGCTGAATGATGAACGCTGGAGATGCACGGCTCAGTCCTGCAGGGAATCAGGGGCTGTTGTACCCGTTTGATTCCAGAACAGTTTGATTCTGGTCTGCAGTGTGAGCTGGGGGCTTGCTCTTCATCATGGGGCGGCAGGGGGAGGGTCTCAGGTTCAGGAGGTGGATGGGAATCATGACAGAAAAAAGTCCAGGGGGAGGGGTCCCCATATTCAGGCCTGCCCTTAACTTTTGTAATGATAAATCAGGCTAACAAACTGTTACATAAAACATGTCCTGTCCTCCTACTTTGACACATATACCTTCAAAATGGCCTGGAAGTCTAGATTTAGATTCAGAAATTTTGGACTATTGGAGTTTCTTTTTTTTAATATAAATTTTATTTATTTATTTATTTATTGGCTGCGTTGGGTCTTCGTTGCTGTGTGCGGGCTTTCTTTAGTTGGGGTGAGCAGGGGCTACTCTTTGTTGCAGTGTGCGGGCTTCTCATTGTCGTGGCTTCTCTTGCTGTGGAGCACGGGTTCTAGGTGCATAGGCTTCAGTAGTTGTGGCACATGGGCTCAGTAGTTGTGGCTTGCGGGCTCTAGAGCTCAGGCTCAGTAGCTGTGGCACACGGGCTTAGTTGCTTCGCGGCATGTGGGATCTTCCGGGGCCAGGCCTCGAATCTGAGTCCCTTGTATTGGCAGGCAGATTCTTAACCACTGTGCCACCAGGGAATCCCACTATTCGAGTTTCATACCAGAACTTGGTAGCGTAGGAGTAACTGGCCCTTTGCCCCAGAGCTAAGGCCAGCTCAATCTTTTGTTGAGAGTTTTAATCTTCATTGAGTAACATGGGAACAGAAAACAGAGCAGATTTATCCCACAGTGGCCCCTAAGGAAGGGGCCTGAGGCTTGCATTCCCCAGGGCCACCAGGCTTTGTTCTTCCCAAGGCCTGGTTGGTCAGGGTTTTCTTTGGTTCTCTAAGTGCTATAGACTGAATATTTATGTTCCCCAAAATTCATATGCTGAAACCTAATTCCCAGTGTGATGATATTTGGAGGTGAGATCTTTGGGAGGTGATTAGGTCCTGAGGATGGAGTCCTCAGGAATAGAATTAGTGCCCCTAAAAACAGACCCCAGAGAGCTCCCTTGCCCCTTCTGCCATGTGAGGACACAGCAAGAAGACAGCTGTCTATGAACCAGGAAGTCTGGCTCTCACCAGACACCGAATCTGCTGTTGCCTTGATCTTGCACTTCCCAGCCTCCAGAAACATGAGAAATCAATTTCTGGTGTTTGTAAGCCACCTAGAATATCATATTCTTTTATAGCAGCTTAAGTTGACTACGACACTGAGCTACCCACGAATTTCTAATAAATTCTTTCTCCCACTTTAGTTAGAACCAGAGTTGGTTTCTGTTGCTTGCATCCAAAAATAGTTTCCCATTGTTCTTAAATATATATATATATATATATATATATATATATATTTGGTACGCAGGCCTCTCACTGTTGTGGCCTCTCCTGTTGCGGAGCACAGGCTCCGGACATGCAGGCTCAGCGGCCATGGCTCACGGGCCCAGCTGCTCCACAGCATGTGGGATCTTCCCAGACCGGGGCACGAACCCGTGTCCCCTGCATCGGCAGGCGGACTCTCAACCACTGCGCCACCAGGGAAGCCCCATAATCCATTCTTAACGTTGGAAGGATCTTACGGATTGTCTAGGGCAGGAATAGCATCTTGGCTTCCCGCTCAGTCAATTGGTCAGAGTTACTTGAGTGTTGTGAACTCAGTGGGAAAATTGTGTCATAATTAGTTCTCCACGTTCGACATGGTCATGGAAGGTGGAAGTCTGGATATATGTACCACATATTTGTCATTCCTGATCTAACGCAACTTCCCACCTAGTCTGAAAATTCTCTGATCTATAGCATTGCTCTGAGATGGTTTCTGATTAAGCACATTCATTGGAACAGCTCACTTCATATTTGGATTTCTCCTTTTGTTATGAAGTTCTTCCCTGGGAGTATGGGGCAGAGTAAGGGGCTGGGTTGATCTAGATAACCTAAAGCTAATTCTGATTGACTGCCACTGACTAGGTATGTGATTCTAGGGAGTAACAGTCTCTTCGGGCCTCAGTCTTCCACCTGAGAAATGAAAAACTTGAACTGAGTAACCACAAAGTTTCCTTCCAGCTTGAAGATCCTATTATTCATGTGAGTCAGTATTTGCCTCACAAAGACATGTTCCATTGGCCTCACTTACACAGTAGGGCTTACGTGAGAGCCCTTCCAATATTGGAGAACTAATGGCCTTCTGAGCTTTTTGTTATCAGCTAAACGTGCCCAGTTTCTTTAATCATTTCTCATATGATGAGGTTTCCAGACTTTTCACCATCTGGTCATTCTTTTCTGGACGCTTGAGTTTTCCAATGTCTCCCTGGAGGTGTGGCTCCCAGAATTGGACCTGGGCTAGTTGTGCAGTGGGGGTATCCCCACTCTTTAATTTTTTTTGATGTGGACCACTTTTAAAGTCTTTATTGAATTTGTTACAATATTGCTTCTGTTTTATGTTTTGGTTTTTTGCCGCAAGGCATGTGAGATCTTAGCTCCCCGACCAGGCATTGAACCCACACCCCCTGCACTGGAAGGCGAAATCTTAACCACTGGACCACCAGGGAAGTCCCCTATCCCCACTCTTTACCCATGTGATCAGCCTGGCCCTCCTGGCTGATGGGACCGGTGCTGACCAGTGCACAGCCCACTAAAACTCTCCTGAATCTAGGGATATATTGTATATTTTAGAGGCCCTCCTTCAACCTGCATGCGGAACGGATGCAGGGAGCATGGAGTCAAGTCTGGAAGGAGATGGTTCTTCCTCTGAAGACCAGTACATAACCAAGTGCTGATGAACTGAATAGGTGCTACTTCTTAATAAACATGAAAGAAGATTTGCCAGAGATATCATTAATGTTTGCAGCAGTTATTTTTTTATTTATCAATTTTAAAATTGATAAATACTATCAATTTTAAAATTGAAGTATAGTTGATTTACAATGTTATATTAGTTTCAAGTGTACAAAATAGTAATTCAATATTTCATAGATTATACTCCATTTAAAGTTATTCTAAAATAACGGCTATAATTCCCTGTGCCATACAATATATCATTATAGCTTATTTATTTTATGCACTGTAGTTTGTACTTCTTAATCCCCTACCCCTATCTTGCCCCACCCTCCTTTCCTCTCCCCAATGTTTTTTTGTTTTTTGAAACGAGACATTGGGTGCTCATAGCTCCACTGGTGAGAAAATGTGTCTCTAACCCTTCTCTCTTGCGATACCCTCCCCGCTCCATTCCTTCTGACATCGTGGCACATGACTCCTTTGCTCGAGCAGCTCTTGTATTTACAGAGGACAGGTACAAAGGCTCTTGCTCAAAGGAGATATAATGAAAACAAGGAAAAGCAAACACAGATTTGGAGTGGATTCTGGTCTGACCATGAGCCCACTGGAGTTAATGGTGCCAAGGTCATTATGGGAGGAATCTGACACTCAAACAGAAGGGGTCGCTCCTGGCTTCCCTAACCCCAGGAACGGGGTGTTCTGCAGATCACAAGGTCCCAAGTGCTGTGGCCCCAGACCATCACTATGGTCCTCCCCTTTCCTTCCCCACCCCCTTTGTTTTGGCCCAGTTGTCCTGGTCTCCGCTCTCTTCTTCATAAACCCCAACTATGCTCTCCCTCAGGGCCTTTGCATCCTCTGCTCTCTGGAACGCTCTTTGCCCAGCCACTGCATGGCTCACTCCACTGCCCGAGGCTTCTGTTCGCATGTCACCTCATCAGGAGGAGGTGTCCTCTGATCCCCTTATCGAAGACAGACCCCTTCTCCCCAACACACCATTCTCTTGCCATTTACTCCACCTTAGCTTTCTTAATAGAACTTATCCACATGTGACGTGTGCTTACTTGCTTACTTATATTATCTAGAATATAAATTCCATGAAGGAAGGACATTGCTTTACTCACTACTGAGTCCCCAGTGCCCTGAAGTGTACCCAGTGCATGCCGCACACTCGATCAGTATTTGTTCCTGGGTGACTTTTAAAGCATCAATCCCAATGCTTTTCAACACGAACACTGTGGTGGGTTAATTATTCCACTAGTGGACAAATGAGTCATTGGGGATGGGAACGTCAGTTGATTTGAGCAGCGTGAATACGTTCAAAAGGCCCTGGCATACCACACAACAAAACCACCGTCTACATGACGTCACCAAGGGTTACCGCGTGAAGGAGAACTGTGGGTCCCATCCCATCCAGAACTGCTCTGATCTGAGGCGGGGCCCTGGAGATGAAGGGAAGAGAGAAGGGGAGTGGTGTGTGTGTGTGTGTTTCCCTCATTCAACCACCATGGCTCATTTGCTAGACCCTGGGCTTTCTCTTTCACATCAGTTTTAAAGACTAAGGCCAGTTTTGCCTGGTTCATTGACCAGGCCTGGGGAATGCCTCTGATGACAGGTGGCGGCAGCATTAGCTACTGTGGCCATGTGCACTGTTCAGGTGGACTTGGAAGAAGGTGATGGGAGAGAAGTGGATGCAGGGGAGGCATAAGGACTAGGTGAAGTCAGGTGGCCAGCAGGGGACCTCTGAGCAGAGCCAGCAGGCAGGGAAATTCCAGGACTAGTCGTGTGCAGGAGTGGCCATATGAATCTGGAGGCCAGCTGAGCTGACCATTTGTCTAAGGTGAAGTGACTGCCCAGGAACTGGGGAGAAGAGGGAAGCCCCTTGCACAGGGCTGACATCCTGGGTGGAGGGATTGAAGCCGTCCTAGGAAAATACTTCAAAACCTACCCCTGTTTCTTCAATGCCTCCTTCCTCTATCATCAAGACTTGAGTGAGGTCCCAGAAAAAAATCCGGTTACACTTGGGAGGGAGTAATGCTGGACCATATCATCTACTAATTCTTAAGTGTAAGTTTAGCTCATCAATTATTTTTTCCAGTGGCAATATTCCAGAGCTTTTTAAGACAAAATCGCTCAGTGACAGATTGTGTTTTGCAGAGATGGCCACAATAATAATACCTTCCATCTCACATGCGCTCCTTTCAAAGTGACCTTGAACATCTTCCCATTGAGTGGTGGGTCCCTTGAACTTGGGTGGATCTTCTGCACTTGCATCTGAAAATGAGTGTGGCAGATATTAGGATGCCTCAGCTCCTTTCCCTCCATAATTTCCCTTCTGTTTAGCTTTTCCTGGCTCCTCCCTCTCTCAGTCTCAGGCAGAGACTCTCATCCTGAGCTGAGCTGATCTTCTTGAAGTTGTGCAAGAACTTCCTGTTGGCTGAGGAATTTAATCTCTCTTTTTCTGGTCACTGTGCTAGACAGTGAGGAGAGAATCTCAAACCCAACTCCAGCTCCTGTGGGAGGTATGATGGTCAGTGCTGAGGGTGAAGATGTCAATTAAAAAGATGTTACCAGCAAAATGGCACCCATCCCAACCATGAGATATCAACCATCCCTTGATTGTCTAGAGCTGTAAATTACCTTTGAGGACCATGAACTTGCAAGTCCTTCAAGCCGGAAAGAGAAACCCTTGACCCCCATGTCTCTTCTTCATCAGGTTCTAGACCTTTTCTTATAATTCCTTGGTTGTGGGAAACATCAGGGTCTCAAATGACAGGGGCTGGGGTTAGGACTGAAGGTGGGTGATTGTCTAACGTCTTTTGGAGGCCAGGACCCAGGCTGGAAGTAATCCTTTGATGCTGGTTGGTTAATAGTTGTGTTAGTCTGCTAGGGCTGCCATAAAAAGATACCACAGGATGGGTGGCTTAAACGACAGAAATTTATTTTCTCAGTCTTGGAGACTGGAGGTCCAAGACCAAGATGTTAGCAGGTTTGGTTTCTCCCAAGGCCTCTCTCCTTGGCTTGCAGAGGGCTTCCTTCTCTCTGTGTCCTTCCATGGCTTTTTCTCTCTGTGTGTGCATTCCTGGTGTCTCTCCCTCTTCTTATAAGGACACCAGTCATATCGGATTAGGGCCATCTCAATGACCTCATTTAACCTTAATTATCTCTTTGAAGACCCTATCTCCAAACACAGTCATATCCTGAGATATTGGGGGTTAGGATTTCAACATGTGAATTTAAAGGGGACAAATTCAATCCATAACAATACTTCATGAACAGTGGTGGAGGAGTGAGTGCCCTGGACAATCAATCTATGGATCCTGGAGAACTTCCAGTGTCCTTGAGGGGATGTCCTGCTGGGCCCATATTTCCCAGAGCACAGCCAGGACATGCAACCAGGGGAGAGGGAAGGGGGAAGGTGTGGAAGGTTGTGCCAGTGTTTCCTCTCCTCCCAGTTGATGGCTGCCCAGGCTGCTCCTGAGCGGTGGTGCAGGAATCTCACAGGAGGTACGAGGTCCATGGTGGTTTCCAGGTACCAGCTACATCCCAGAGCATCATGTGGCTAGGCAGTGGGTTTCCTCGTGATCCAGGCATTGCTCACGGTAGACCCTAAACGAGGGGGTTCTCTGTCTCTGGAGCCACTTCACCAGCACCGACATCCTTCTTCTTTGTCCCTGGCAAGGAGATCAGAACGAAGGTTACCCCTCCAAAGTTTGTACCGAAGGCCTCTGAATCCTGATGGTCCTAGTTCAAGATCACCTCAGGCAAGGAATAGCTCTCCTGGTTTTCCAAGACCCTGGAAAAGGAGATGCTTCAAGGACAGGAAGTTCTTCCTAATGTCTAGACTTTCTCTGCAATTATGGCACGCATTTAGCTGTAGAAGGTATAGAAACTTAGAGCTGGGATGGACCCAGTGAAATGACTAGGCAGAAGCCACATGTCAGAGCCAAGGCTCAGCCTCCAGATGCCCTGGGTAGAGCCTTTCCACTATCCCCGGTAGTTGGATTCTCTCTACCCTTCTCAGTGTCCAAAGCTGCTCTTTTCTGAGCCTTGAAAACATTAGGCGAAGTGAAAGAAGTCAGTCACAAAGGATCACACAGTGCATGACTCCATTTACAGGATAGACTGTCCAGAAGAGACAGTCTAGGGACAGAAAGGAGATTAGTGGTTGCCTGGGTCTGGAAGGGAAAGGGGCACTAGGGAGTGATGGCTAAGGGGCTTGGGAATTTCCTTTAGGGGTAAAGAGGATGTTCTCAAATTGAGTGTGGTGAGGGATGAACAACTCTGTGACTGTAATAAAAGCCATTGAGTTTTACACTTGAAATGCATGAATTACACGGTATGTGCAGTATAGTCCAATAAAGCTGTTAAAACAAAAAGCTGCTTGCTTCCTGGCTTCCACCTTCTTACCACAAATCCTGGGGGCTGTCTGAGGCAAAGGGCCAGGTCAGACCCTCTCAGGAGCAGACAGGGCCCTAGGTGGAGTGTGATCCCTGCTGCTCCCTCTTCCCTCCCTTGCCTGTGGAAAGAACATACAGGAGCCAGCCAGCCAGCCCAGCTGCATGCTCAGTGGCTGGGCCAAGACTCTTGCCTTTTAGGACACATCCACTGAAGTCTTATGCCTCCTTCTCCTTGCTGACCCACTTTCTCCATCCTGGGACCAGCCAGACAGCCTAGGATGGACATGTCCACGAAGCCCAGGTCAGCTGGGGTAGTTCTTTCAGGAGCTGGACGGAGAGCACAGAACCCAGCTTAACCTCTGAGTGTCCCCTTCCCTCTTCTCCTGGGGGAAGGAGGCCCTATCAGTCCCTGGCCAGAGAGGTGCTTCTCTCAGGAAGCCTTTCCTAGGATGATTGGCAAGAGGGAGTTGGGATTCATCTAGATTTTCACTCAACACACCTTTATTGATACCAGCTATGTTCCAGGAACCCTTGCTAGATGTCAGGGGGTGGTGACTCAGCCTTTATCTTTCAAGACCTGAGAACTCCGTGGGAGAGTGAGGGCAGTAAGTGCTGTGACTGAGATGAGCACTGGAGAGTCAAGGCAGGACACAAACCCAGCCTGGGTGTGGGAGAGAAGGTCGGGAAGGCTTCCTGCAGGGGGCACACCTTGAAGATGGTGGAGGTGACAGCCAAATGAAGAAGGCGAGTTGGGTGGAAGTTATGGAAAATGTGTTCCAGACAGAAAGAGTAGAATGTGCAAATGCCTGCAGAGGCATGCAAGAGAGTAGCTCATTTGAAAACTGCTAAAGGAACTTCAGGTAGTTCAGTCTGACTGGAGACCAGAATATTAGATGGAGAGGGCCAAGAGATGACACAGGAGAGGGAAGCCTAAATAGGAGGCCGTCCAAACTTGGCCCTCCTTCCCAGAAGACCTACCTCCTCCAGCCACCCCTAGCCCCTGCAGGACTCCTACCTGAGCAGGGGCCCCAGTGCCAGGCAGAGAGACCAGCCAGGATCACAAGCAGCAAGACAGGCACCACCACCAGTAGCACATCTTTGTAGGAGGCCATCCCTGGAGCTGGACATGGAGGGGGCAGTGTCACAGGTGGACTGGAGGCTTCACAATCCCTCAACCACTGATCCCCAGCCCTCGGCATACCTGCCTGGTGATGGCAGCTCTCCCAGGGGGTGACTGTGGCCAAGTCCCAGCTGACAGGGTTTGAGACAATGCAGGAATAGGCCACACCTTTGTCACCTGGTCCCAGTGACACACTCAGCACCTGTCCGTCCATGAAGAGGCCGCCTGGCTTGATATCAAGGTCAATGGTTCCCTCCCGTCGCCAGCTATAGGTTATGTCGCTGATGTTGGGAGCCCAACAGGACAGGAACACTTGGCAGGTCTTGGGGGGCTGAGCATCCCCTGATACAGCAGTGAACACTTGCACCATGGGCCTGGGCACTGCACCTGAGCAAGGACAGCAGAACCAGTGTGGGTTTTAGGGATGCTGAGCGGGGCCCATAGCTCCAGCTCTGGGATCCATGCAGGGCTAGGTGCCACCTCTGACTAGGCCACTCTGGCTCTAAAGCCTCATCAGTCTCCCATTGCCCACAGGACAGAAGCTGAATTTCTAAGTCTGGTATTCAAAATCCTTCATTAAATGGTTGATGTCAACCTCTCCAGCTGTACCTCCTGCTGACCCTCTCCACCCATCTTAATTAATTTCCTGTTCTCCCAAATGTGTCATGCTTCATATCTTTCATGTGGCTCAGCTGTACACATATGCTTTTCTCGTCTCACCCTCCTAGAAAACTCCTACTCATCCTCCAAGGCCCAGCTTGGACACACTCCTTACTGCTCTGATTATGAAGCCTTCTCTGATATTCCAGGTACGGCTCTGAGCCCTCTGAGAACTCTCTGTATCCCTTGTCATCAAATTTCCCCGATACATGATACATCAGTCAGAGAGACAATAAACGTTTGTTAAGGTAGGCACAAAAACAACAAACACATTCCTGGACTTTTGGAGATTTTGGAGTTTGGTGAAGAAGACGTGCTAACAAGTGATTATGAATAACTAAGAAAATTATCACAAGGATGCAAAATTCTGTGAAGGAGCGGGCCAGGGGGTAGGGGCTCTACCTTTTTGTCTCCATAACCCTTGCTCTCAAGGTGCTCAGCTACCTGGGCCATTGGACAAATTGGTGTCCTGGCATCCCAGGCCATGGCTGCCCTTTCCTACATCGGTTGATGAGTAGATCATGAGTGTCACGGCAAAGGGGGCCGGCGGGAGAGCATTCTGGCAACAGTGGGAGGGCTCAGTCTCTGAGAGCATTCCAAAGTTAAGCTGAGTAAAACCTCATGAATGCCAGCTCGATCTGGTGGGATTTGTGATATGAAAAAAGAAAAGATTTGCTGGGCGCCCTAATAGTATAAACAAAGATTACAGGGGAGGGAGATATTTACACTACTTCAGAGGACAAGCTGCTTCCAAACACGATCAGGCACAGTAGAAACACCCATTGACATTTCTAGTAACTGATCTGCTAATTCAAATCATTCTTATCTATTGTCAAAGCAGAGCTCCTAAGGACGGCTGCCTGGCAGCTTTGTGCAATTAGTTCTAATCACGCTACGTATTTGGAAGCAATAAAACAGCAATTTCCTTAAAATCTGTAATTCAGATGCTGAGAACAAGGCATTTTAGAGCTTAGTGGTGTGGGTGCTGCCTGTATTATCCCATTCAACGTCCTCATTTCACATATGTGGCAGCTGAGACCCAGAATGGGGGAGAGCCTCCCTGGCTGCCTGGATGGCTGTGAAGGCTGTTCACTGTGCAAGGGCGCTGGGCTCAGGGGGTAACAGGTGAGGGCGGGGTGCTGAATTCCAGCCAGCACTCTGCTTGCCAACATGGTGCAACATGGATCAGGGTCGTGTGCATCGAATAGGACACACATTTAATTGTACACTGGCAGCCCGTGTGGCTCACCTAAGTGATGAGCCAGTGATCTTCCTCTAGGTGTGGGAGGGTCTCTCTCTTTCCAGTTTGCTACTGCCTTTCTCTCCCTCAGTGTTTCGCTCTGCCCAGCTATCACCTCTACTCTCCATTCTTAAATTTGGACCTTTCCTCCCCTTATTCTATCTCAATTTCTGAGGTTTTACTGAAATAGGGGTCACTGACATATCTTTTCCAAGCCACTAGATACATGAATAGGAGCTCAAAGGCCATTTTATCTTTACCAGCAGAAATACGGTGGCCGTGGTAGAAGTGTAGGTGGTGATGGTGGTGCAAGTGATGGTGGGGGTGGTGGAGGTGGAGGTGGTGATGGTGGTGCAGGTGATGGTGGAGGTGGTGGAGGTGGAGGTGGTGATCGTGGTGCAGGTGATGGTGGGGGTGGTGGAGGTGGAGGTGGCGATGGTGGTGCAGGTGATGGTGGGGGTGGTGGAGGTGGAGGTGGCGATGGTGGTGCAGGTGATGGTGGGGGTGGTGGAGGTGGAGGTGGCGATGGTGGTGCAGGTGATGGTGGGGGTGGTGGAGGTGGAGGTGGAGATGGTGGTGCAGGTGATGGTGGGGGTGGTGGAGGTGGAGGTGGAGATGGTGGTGCAGGTGATGGTGGGGGTGGTGGAGGTGGAGGTGGTGATGGTGGTGCAGGTGATGGTGGGGGTGGTGGAGGTGGAGGTGGTGATGGTGGTGCAGGTGATGGTGGGGGTGGTGGAGGTGGAGGTGGTGATGGTGGTGCAGGTGATGGTGGGGGTGGTGGAGGTGGAGGTGGTGATGGTGGTGCAGGTGATGGAGGGCATGGTGGTGGTGGTTGTGGAGGTGCTGGTTGTGACAGAGGTGGAGGTGAAGTTGCTGGAAAGAAAGACCCATCCAGCCTCCAGTGAATTCAGTCACCGCAGCTGAGGTGCTGAGAGCAGCTCTATGAATGACCCTAACACACCTACGCAGAACAGAGGATCACCTCAGCTGAGCCCTGCCAAGTCAGACTTGTGAGAAACAAAAATATTTGTTGTTTTTAACCAGTAAGTTTGGGGATGGTTTATTTTGCAATAACAAATAACAGAGAATACCCATGAATGATGTAAATTTAAAATCTCTCAATACATCTAAAAGAGCTCTTTTAAGAAATATGACATAAAAATTCTATACTTTAGGGGGCTTCCCTGGTGGCGCAGTGGTTGGGAGTCCGCCTGCTGATGCGGGGGATGCAGGTTCATGCCCCGGTCCGGGAGGATCCCACGTGCCGCGGAGCGGCTGGGCCCGTGGGCCATGGCCGCTGAGCCTGTGCGTCCGGAGCCTGTGTTCCGCAACGGGAGAGGCCACAACAGTGAGAGGCCCGCGTACCGCAAAAAAAAAAAAAAAAAAAATCTATACTTTAGTTAAAATGAATTTTTAAATTAAAAACATTGTGTATCCTTATTTTTCTTTTTGGTGGTGCATAAAATAATGGCACGTCTTATAACCTGTTATCTTAGAATTGATGATGCCTAGGCCAGCCTCTATCCCAGATGCTTTCTCAAATGCCACTGATTTTACGTTTATTGGGATTTTCATGGTAATATTACTATACTGGTTTTACAAGTGAGAAAGGTCAATGTCAGGGAGTAAGTATTGTGTCCAAGGCCACTGAGATAAGAAAAGACCAAGCTAGAGTTCAGACCAGGACAATAGGGCGGAAAAGCCTGGCTGCCCCAGCCAGAAGCTCACCTGCGAGAACCCGAGGAGTTTTCTTACCTGTGCCTGTGGGGAAGCAGCTGTTCCCTGAATCAGCCATGAGGTCAGAGGCCAGAGGTTTCTAGACCCCAGTTCTCCCCAGTTTCCAGGACCCAGGATGCCTTTCCGGAGCTTTGTGGGAGGAGGTGGGGCAGAGAGCCTGAGTCAGGTGCACTCACCATACACCTTGAGCTGCAGGGTCTGGGTCCAGGCTCGACCTTCCTTGTCCACCAGCAGCACGGAGAAGTTGCCGCTGTCTCCAGACTCCAGTGGCCGCAGCTCCAAGCTGAGGTTGCTGTGCAGCTGGGCTCGGCCCAGGAAGCGGGAGTGGTACAGCGTCTCCAGAGACCCCCGGAAGAACGTGGCCAGGAGCTCCTCTGAAGGCCAGAGGGATCTCCAGATGGCCTCTCGGATTCGGAAGCCGGGAGGGCGCTCTGCCACCAGCAGCGCCGAGCCCCCCACCTGGCCCTGAACTTGGGCACCGGTTACAATGAAGGGAAGTAGTGCTGAAAGGACAGAACCCCATCACTCTGCCTGCCCCAAACGTCCTCATCTCTCTCCTGCGTGCAGCTGAGCTGCTGCGGAGCAAGTGAGGGCTCTTCTCTCCACACTCCCTCCACCCAAGCTGAGAGCGCACTGCGCCAGGGACTGGGAATAAAACAGTGAGGAAGGGAATCCAGTCCCTGTGCTCATGGAGCTCAGACTCTTAAGACAGCAATTTACCATGGTGGCAAAAATGGGTGCCCCGGGAGAACACAGGTAGGCTGATAGGGTGACCTTGCCAGGCCTTGAGGGACTCAGAGAAGAAAAGGTTAAGCTGAGACCGGAAAGAGAAATGGGAATCAGCCAGGTCACGCAGAGGGCGGCCTGGAGTGGGGATGGGGAAGTGTTAGAGACGAAGTGGGCAGCACACACAAAGGCCCGGACGGTAAGAGAGCTCGGTGCACTGTGGGGAACTGAAAGTAGTTCTCTGCAGAGGGAGTAAGAAATAGCACTGCAGAGTCTGTGGGAGCCCGATCCTGCAGGGCCCTAAAAGCAACTTTGGAGTTTGGCCTTTATCCTTAGAGCGATGGGGGGGCCTTGGATAGTCTTTAAGTAAGAGAGTGACGTGATTAGATCCATGGTTGGAAAGACAACTCCAGCAGCGGTGTGCAGGCTGCACGGGAGGTGGGGCAAGACCTAGGCTGCGTCTATTAATCCCAAGAAGAGTGGGGTTGTACTGGTACTGGACGTACAATGGAAACTTGTACTGAGGAAGTGAGCAGATGAGACAGGCAGAAGTGGGAGGAATGGAGAGATTATTGTGTGTAGTCAGTGGGGTCTGGTAACAGATTAGATCTGGGGAGTGAGGGAGTCAGGAGTCAAGGATGGCTCCCAGGTTCTTGGGACCCACTGGATGCCATTCTCTGGGATCCAGAACAGGAGGAGAAACAGAACGGGGGTGAGATGTCCAGAGGCTGTTTTGCTGGGAACATATTCAGTGTGACTTGTGTGGGTGACACTTCTGCTTGAAGTGCCCCTCTGACTCCTCTGCTGACTGATTTCTGCTCCTCCTTGAAGCATTACTGCCTCCCCTGGCCTCTGCCATCTGTCACTGCAGGTTACAAACTCTGTGCTCCCACAGCGGGCCGGGATCACCACTACTAACGCTCCTATCCCTCTATTGTGACCACTTGTTTATGAGTCCCATGAGACTGTGAGTTCCTCTTCTCATGTCTGTACTTCCTGTGCCCAACACCGTTTAGGAGTGGGATGTAGGAGAAGCTCGGAAGATATACTGAATGCATGACGAAATTGCCTGAGGACTTCCCTCGTACCCAGCACAGTGGTGGGCACGAGGGTTCAGAGCAGAATAAAAGCAGATGGAGAACGCACCCAAGTGCTGGGAGTTTAGTTAGGGAGCCGTGTTCTGGATGATCACTCAGTCAGACGCTGGTAACTCCAGTCTCCTGTCCGTCTCACTGCCCTGCCAGCCCCAGTCATCTCAGTCCTAACTGGGGATGGCTTCAGGGTTAAGGCACAGTGGAGACATCGCATAAAGAGAGCATAGCACTGGATGTCAATCAAGACTCCTGCTCTATCCTGCCCTGGCTCTGCCACTAACAAGCTGTGCAATCTTCAGCATACCTCTTCCCTCTAAAGGCTTCCGTTGTCCCATTCGTAAAGCAGGGGGTGCCTTCAACCAGTGGTACTCATCTCTTTCACCACTCAGAAAAATTCTTTTTGCTTCCCATGTCCACGGGTTTGAAAGATTTGTGAACCAAACAGATTCCCTCTTTTTGGCAGGATTTCCTTCACATGTTTAGAAATGTTGAAATCTGCGGACTTTTGGAGCCAGGAACTCAGGTGGGGACATCAGACAAAATCATCTTGAAGTCCCTGTGAGCTTCTGACACAAACAAAAGTGTCTGAGTACTTGCCACACCCCATGGCTCCCATCCCCTGGCCTAGCAGCGCTGGCCCTTGTCATACTGACCACTTGTTAACCAAGGGAGGGAAGTCAGGCATCGGACAGGATGGGGGGGGGGTGGTGTCGCCCAGTGTTGAAGAGACCTGATTTGTCTCTTCTGACATCACACCGCTATCGACCACCCCAAGTCCACAGGCAATATATTAACTTGCTTTTGTCTCTCATCCCTCCTGAATGTCCACTTCCACAGACCTGCAGGGAGGAGTCTCAGCTCTCCCACAGGCTGTTGGAAAGACATCCTCAGATTGTAAGGGCCCTGCCCTCCCCTGCTCTCCCCAGACCACGTTTAGAATTTGCATGCGTTAACACTGCCAGACCCTCACATTCTCACGACCATCTCTTTCAAAACCAATGGGGGGCTTCCCTGGTGGCGCAGTGGTTGGGAGTCCGCCTGCCAGTGCAGGGGGCGCGGGTTCGTGCCCCAGTCCGGGAGGATTCCACGTGCCGCGGAGCAACTGCGCCCGTGGGCCATGGCCGCTGAGCCTGCGCGTCCGGAGCCTGTGCTCCGCAACGGGAGAGGCCACAACAGTGAGAGGCCCGCATACCGCAAAAACAAACAAACAAAAAAACAACAATGGTACCACCAGCCTCAGTTTTAACCTCCCTGGGCCACAAAACAGCTTGTGTCTCAGGGACATGGAGGTTCCTTGTGCTGCCATCCTTCTACCCAGGATCCTGCATCTCTTTGCCTCTGCCTAGCGTTTAAGGTCGCCCAAGAACTTGCTTCAGTCTTCCCTGCCCCTCCACAGCTCCTGGGTTCTCACTCGGGTTGGGGAGAGGATCCTGCCCGGATGTCTGGGGAAGGGACTTCAGCTCTCTGAGGCCAGGCCACCCGCCTGCCCCACTTACCTTCCCAGAGAAGCAGACTCCACAGGGACCACATGGCCATACTCCGGAGAGGCAGGCAAAGTCGCTCGACAGCCAAATCCAGAACATCCCAGGTCAAGTGGATGCATGGAAGGAGCTGTGGTCCTTCTGGAAAGTCCCATGGTTAGAAGGAGGAATGTTGACTCAGAACAGGCCACCCTGAAAGTGAAAATATCCAGAGGAAAGTGGAAGTTGGCCTCGGGTCCAGCTGGGCTCTTTCAGGAGCTGATTCTTGTAAGTCAGCCTCTTTCAAATGCCTATGGTTGGCAAATGCAGACGGCAAGTCCCCCCCGCACAAGCCCACATCCTCCTCGCTGACTCCCGCCAGGCATCCCCGCATCCCACTCTGCCCGGCTGCCCCCTGCCTTTCCTGTTGTCACCACAGAGAACCCTCTTAATTGCGATTCCCATCATCACCTCTCTGCTTAAAATTCTTCCGCAGCCTCCCACCGCCCTCAGGATAAAGACTAAACTCTTGGCTAGCGTACAAGGTTCTCCTAAGTCCAACCCCAGCCTGCTTCTCCAGCCTGCCGTCCCACGTCCATTCCGCTCTCCAGCCACGCCAAGCCAGGACTGCCTCTTCTCAGAACTGCCAACTCCACACTTCCGTTCGTTGTACTTGTTCCATTCATCCTTCTGGATGTGGCCTGGCTATGCAGGCTATGCAGATGGCTGGACTCCCGTTCCAGGCTCCCTGACCACAGGCAGCCTGAGGAACCTTCCTTTCTGGGTGCCCAGGGCCTGCCTGTTCCTGTCATAACTCTTAGCGCACTGTTTCGCAGCAGTTTCTCATCTCCACAGACTGTTTGTTGCCGAGGTCTCATGTTCATTTCTGTGCACCCCTCGGTGCTGGGCGTGTCATGGACGCTTAATGGACATTTGTTAAACCGGGGTGTGAGTTCTAGAGATTGCTGCCTATTTTGCTTCCTGGAAGCCCTACAACTCTCCTCTGAGAGGATCTGATTATCACCCTGTTAGAGATGGGGGAGGTTGAAAACCAGAGTGAGGTTAGCACCTTTCGGAGGTCACAGAGAAGCAGAGCTATGAGCGGAGCGTCAGCCTTCCAAGTGTGGTCCCTTTTGCCAGTCGCTCCATCCTAACTCCGTGTCTCTTCTCACTTGCGGCGGTAACTTGGTTTCTTTAGTCAGGGAACGCTTTGAGAGAAGATAAGGAAAATCTCCGAGCTTCCTGAGTGTGGCTTGTGGTATCTAGTCCTGCAGAGCTTCTGACCTGTCAGTCAAACTGAACGCTCTGCTCTGGACCCAGCTGGGAATGAGGCAGACGTGGTGGCACGTGGGCAGGAGGATTCCAGAACAGGGTTCCTGCCCTCCAGTTACTCACCACCAAATTGTAGGAACAAGATATGCCCGGGAAGGGAAGGCCCACAACAGACAGACACGGCTCTGTGCAAAAGAGCAGCACAGGGCTTCCCTGGTGGTGCAGTGGTTGAGAGTCTGCCTGCCGATGCAGGGGACACGGGTTCGTGCCCTGGTCTGGGAAGATCCCACATGCTGTGGAGCGGCTGGGCCCGTGAGCCACAACTACTGAGCCTGCGCGTCCAGAGCCTGTGCTCCGCAGCAAGAGAGGCCGCGACAGTGAGAGGCCCGCGCACCGTGATGAAGAGTGGCCCCCACTTGCCACAACTAGAGAAAGCCCTCGCACAGAAACAAAGACCCAACACAGCCAAAAATAAATAAATAAATTTATAAAAAAAAAAAAAAGCAGCACAGACAGTCCACGCTGCAAGAGGGCATGGGAAGAGGTCTCTGTGGATGTGGGCAGGGGACACTTCCTTAAAAGGTGGAATTTGAGCTGCATCTTGAAGATAGACGTGATTTGGATAGGCTTAGAAAACAGGGAGGGCCAGAGGTTGGGGGTGGGCTCTGAGCATGAGGGGAAAGCTTGGCAGTGGGGAGGTCCCGTGTGGGCTCCAGAGACAGTGAAGGAGCAGAGGGAGGGATCCTTTAGGGCTGTCTTGGGTAAAATGGAAAGGGAGGCTGGGGGTCACATTATGGGGTCCTTGAGTCCTGGGTTAAGTTTAGGCTTTTACTCTGGAGGCCAGCCACTCTCACCCGTGCTGAAAACTTGGATTCTCAGGGATTCTGGTTCAGTAGGGCTGGGCTGGGGCTCAGGAACCTGTAGTTTTAACAAACACTGCACTCCAGGTGATTCTGAGCTAGTGAACGGAGGGAGGGCTCTGAGAAGCACTGCTTGGAGGGTGGGGGCTGCTGTCCATTTGGGGCTAACTTGCTAGTGGGAGGACAGCGTGCAGGGCTGATTGGGGGAGAAAAAAGAGGCAGGGAGGTCTGGGTAGCAACTATTGTGATTGTCCTGACTGGAGTAGAAAAGAACTCTCTAGAGAGAAAGGGGCAGAGCTGGAGTTGTGACAGAACTCGTACACCACCCGCCTATGGGACACAGAGGCCAAGGGAGAGGACTGATCTGTGACTCCACTGTCAATTCCATCATCCATGTGTCAGCTATTTATTGAGCATCTACTTACATGTCAGGTGCTGGGGACACAAAGATGAAAGGCACAGCCTCTGCCCTCAAGGAGTCTGCAGTTTAGATGAGAAGACAGACGTGTAACCCAGTAATTACAATCAGTGTGGTCAGAGCAATGCCAGATGCGTGAATGGGATGCTATGGGAGCCCGAGGGTGGATGGGTGGGAGCCAGCTGGGGGGCTAGGAGGCCAGGTGGGCCTCATGGAGTGAGTAGTGTTTGAGGTTAGCCTTAGGATATAAACAGATGAGGGTGAGGGTAGGACTTAAGAACACAAGCTCTGGGGTCAAGCTTCTTGGGTTCAGGTCTTGGCTGTGAAACCTTGAGCAAAGTGGCTGCTCTGTGTTCGGCATCTTCATTCACGAAACGGGGATTAATAACAGTATCTACCTTTTCGTGGTGCCGTAAGGGTGAAACCACTTAAAATAGGGTCTGGTGCATAGTCAGGTCAAATAAAGAATGTGGCCCACCATCCAGTTCTACAAGTTACTGGCTACTGCAGTTGCTGACCTACAACACACCTTGAAAGGAATTCAGGGTGACAGTCAAGATGAGCCATTCTGTGCTCTGGGAAAACAGGCAGAACAGATCCTCAGATATTTTATGAAGCCAATTTCTTGCATCTTCCCATACTTATAAAAGCACTAAAATCATTAACTAAGATAGCTGTGCCTCGTGACAAGCAGTAACCTTCTACCAAAATGTGTGCTTAATTGCACGTACTCTTTCTCCAAAATCACGTATATGCAGACCTCCCCCTCTACCTCTTCAGAGCAGTTCCTCAGAGCTATGTGAGAGGCTGTCTCCCGGGCTCTAGTCCTCCGTAAGTCCCCAAATAAAAAGGAAACTCACGTTGTGCATTTTAATTTCAGTTGACAATCAGCTCTCAAAAAAATTAACCATTGTTACTAAGTGGCCAGGGAGAGGGAAGAAGGGAAAGCCGGGCAAATGCAGGTAAAGGAGTGTTGAGGTGCTAGCCACCCTGCTTCAACTCTCTTTTCCCAGTTCCTGAGGGCGGGGCTCAGGCCCCCTTCATTTCCGCACCCTGTATATCGCCAAGGACAGGATTTCCATGAGGTGGTACCCTTCAAGCATGTGTTGAAGTGGATTGAATGATTCTGAAATGTCAAGGCCAGGTCTGGGGTGGCCGTGGAATGCAGGAGTCTGGCTGGTGTGTGAATGCTGGGAATACGGATGCTGAATTCCTTTGGAGGAGACAGTGGGCAGTCACACTCCCTCTCAGCAGAAACGGTGGTCCATAGTGGTCCATCCAAGCAGCAAATGATTTGCAATCTTCTATGCACCACCCCAGCCCTTTTCCTTTAGGGGAATTTCATGGAGGCTGAGAAAGTGGGAAGGGGGAGGTTGGGTGAGGACCTGAAAATATCCCACCCACCTCCCCCAAAAGAAAAACTTCCAGCAGCCCTGTGACAGCTGGAGAAGAATGGACTGATGGAGGCATTGGAAGGGTTAAGTCTGCGGTGGCAGGTTCCCCCCCTTCCAGTGCTAATTACTGGTTCAGACCACATTAATAACCCAGCCACAGGGGGAGTGCATGGAGTAAATTAGCTAGTAAGTTCAAAGGGGCCACTCCCCACCTTCTTTAATTAAGAGAGAAGCTGGCAGCCGGGGCTGCGCTCAGCCTCCCTGGGGCCTTTCTGGGAAGCTGGGAGCCTCTGCCGCAGCCCAGGCAGGTGCAGTGGTAGCGCCATCTGCCAGGCAGAGTGGCCTGCACCTGCCATTAGCCCACCTGCGCTGTGGGCTGGGGTGGGGGTAGTGGGGAGCAGGTGTAAAATGTGGCCAAACCAGCATCTGAGCTCAACCCTTAGCCCTGAGAGCAGCGTGGTGCAGAGATTCAGGGCTGGGTGGAATTTGATGGGGTGTGAAGGGTGGTCCAAGTGATGCCCTGTCCCTGTCCACTCACACTCGTCCTTGTTCCTTGGACTGGCCTGAGGGCAGAATGGGGCCTTGCTTCTCCTGGGATGGGGGGAAGTGGAGAAGGGAAAAGAAAAGGTGAGATGTTTGGAGAGAGAAGGGAGCTGGCAGAGAAGGAGGCAGAGGAACGGCGCCGGGCAGGAAGGAGGGGCCTTCAGCGGGCTTTTGGAAGGCAGGGGTGAGGGAAGAGGGCGGAGTGTTGCTGGAGGGTGGGTGGGCCTCTGGGTGCCACTTCCAGGGGGCTGTGCAGGATGGGGCTGAGGGAGCAGGTAGGCCCCCACCTGAGCCCTGTCTTTGTGTCTACCTTCACCGGCGCGGTTCCCATAGAGTGGACCAGCTGCCTGCACCATCTGCCAGCCGACACCATGCCAGCCCCAAAGGCTGCCCTGGGCAGGGGAGCCCATGTGCGCCCCTCCCTTGGCAGCCAGCTTGGGCAGTGGCGCTGCCCTGTGGATGAAGACTGGGTTTGAGGCAGTGCATGCATGTGTGAAATGGAAGTACTTTACCTGCCCCAGAGGGCACTCTCATGTATGCACAGCCCCGAAGATAACTCCCTCTTCAGTATTTGTGCCCGGGGCACTTCTCTTGCCTCACCCTCATCTTGGCCCTGCTGGGAGTAGTTAGAGGGAATGGAACCTTCGATGGACCAGGGGCATGGTGCTCACAGTTGCAAGGGGGGAAACTGAGGAGAGGGGAAAAAGAAGGAGCCTATGAGATAGCTCGTGGGAGACTGGGTGGGAGGCATCTGAGGCTTTGGTAGGGTCTGCTTTTGAGGCAAAGACATACCTTCCCAGAGAGTCAAAGGAAGGCTGCACAAAAAAGAAACAAAGCCACAACTGTGTTGTGTTGAGGTAGAGAGCCGGAGGCTGGAAACTCATTTCTTCATTCACTCACTTACCCAGCATTTGTTGGATCCCCATCTTGTGCACACTAATGTACCGAGCAAACGTTTATTGAGCACCTAGCCTGTGTAAGCCCCGTGAGATCAGGAACACATGCAGATGATGCCAGTGATCACGTCCTGACCATGAAAGGAACAGTCACTATTCATCTGTACGTCACATGGGAGAGAATTCCGGAAACGAGTACAACATAGGCTCTTCACTCACAGAGAGTGGTGAGTGCTGAGTGAGCCACCTTAGTGACGCTCCAGGTCTGCTGGGTGCAGCTCCTTCCGGTTGTGTAGACGGAGATATGATATGGGAAAGCCTGGGTCTTTCCCGTGCTGTGCACCTTGTCTGTACTCACCGTCATCACAGGTGATACAAAGATGAAGGACACAGAGCTGTTTAGTGGATGCTTATTTAAATAAAAAGGTAGGAGGTCTATTTCCTAGCCAAATTAAAAATAACAACCTGGAACTGAAAGAAATTCCAGTATGTGCACCCTGCCTGGTTCAGGAAAAGGCCATGGTCCATTTTTATTGTTTGTATCTAAATGGTGTAGCCACATACAAGGCAAAGATGGGGTGTCTAATGATATCTTACAAAGAAGCTGTCCGATGAACGGATCAGACCACAGTGCGGGCTGGTGCTCAGGTCCCTGACTACCCAAGAGAGCCACCAGAGGGCAGCCTTGAGGCTGCTGGCTGTCCTCTTACTCTCTACCTTAAGGGGGCAGCTCCAGGCTGCGTCTCCATCCTCATCCCAGCTAAGAAGTTCTTTCTTTTCTTCTTACTCTGTAAGTGATACGACCCCACAGAGCACAGGTCCCTAGATGAGGCACAGCCAACTCGCCTCTGCTGGATATGTGTCTGCATTTAGCTCTGACTTGGAGAGAAAAATAAGGTTTCATAGCTAGGGGCCTTGATCAAGTGTGGAGGCAGCTTGTGTGCATTCCTGTGGGGAGCAGCACAGTGGCAGGCTGGGCAATGTGGCATCCTTTTTCTGTGTCTGCAGGGTCTGGCCCTGGAGAACTGTGAGGGTCCCATCCTCCCTTGGCTGTGGCCCTTCCTCTCCTGCCCGCCAGCATCCTCTAGGAACAGAAGTAGCTGCCTGCTCTGAGGACTGGAGATGGGATTTGGGGCTGGGTGTGCTGATATCAGGCAAACCAGAGAGAGTCTGGGCTGAAGAGTGTGGGTTTCCTCTGAAAACTCTGTTTTCTCTATGTTCTTTTGGGGATTCTCTTTTCCTTTAATTTTCCTAGTAATTGTTCATTTTGGAAAATCCCAGCTCATTCTTTTATAAATTAAGGGTCTGAGGAGAGAGCAAAGTGTCTGAGAGACCAGGCCAGTGGTGTGTGATTGAGAGTGTGTGTGTATGTGTGTGTGTGTGTGTGTGTGTGTGTGTGTGTGTGTGTAAGATAGGACTTCTCACCTTCCTGTGTTGAAGGATCTGTTTTTCTTTTTTATTTCCAATCCATTGTGGAGCTATACTTCGTAAATTATAATAAAAACACATTACCAAAAATAAAAATTAAAAGAGAGATACCAAATATGAGCCCTAATTTTTATGATTATATTAAACAAACATAAAATTACTCTGTCAGATTGCTATAAAAGTTCCTAAATTTTTGCTTGCGATTGTTCTATTATCTTGCCTGGACTGGTAAATCCAATTCACAGACAGCCCCCAGTCCATGGACCAGGCGTTGAGTGTCTCGGGTGTAGGGCAGGGAGGAGGGAGGTATGAAAGCTCAGGAAGCAGGTGGCCTGTGGGGACGACTGGAGATGTTTTCACTTTTTAGAAGGGGGCGACTCATTTACAGAGGGCGTGGCGGGGGCTTAGGGTTGGGGGTGCTTCCTGATTGACCAGTGAAGACCCTGTGCTTCTAGATGGTGTGTGCCTCTCAGTCATCCTGGCAGAACCAAGGAGGCAAAGGGGAGGGGACCCTGGTGTATTCTGACTGTGGATTTTGACTAGTGATGACAGAGACAGGAGGATGAGGAAGACGAAGTGTTGGGTTGGGAGGAGGGAAGGGAGAAAACGGAGTAGAAGACAAGTGAGAAAAAAGGCTAGCATGGGTTGCCTTATCCACTGTCTTTACCCAGAGCAGAACCACAGGCAATTAAGCTCCCGAAGGCAAGTGGACTGATTAACTTCCATGACGTTTGTATTTTGGAGGTAGACCAGGTTTTTAGAACTTTCATGTAATAGATAGCTAGTGGGAAGCAGCCGCATAGCAGAGGGAGATCAGCTCATGGTTTGTGACCACCTAGAGGGGTGGGATAGGGAGTGGGGGAGGGAGATGCAAGAGGGAGGGATATGGGGATATATGTATACATATAGCTGATTCACTTTGTTATACAGCAGAAACTAACAACATTGTAAAGCAATTATACTCCAATAAAGATGATTAAAAAAAAACTTTCATGTACTTGCAAATTGCCTGGAGATCTTATTGAAATGCAGATTCTGATTCAGCAGATCTGGGCATCTGCATTTCTAATAAGCTCAAGGGGAAATGCAAGATGTTTGCAGCTCTGAGGGGCCAAGAGTGCTCTGAACAAGCAGACTTCTTGCTAGGGGAGGAGGGTACCAGAGTTGCTAACTCGGACCTCACTCCCCATGATTCCAGTGCAGAGGCCTGCAAGCTGGGGCCAGGGCCTCACAGGAGCAAACACATAAATCCTTCACTGAGCACTCTGGCTGTGGACTGGACTGGGACTCCCCTCCCTTCCCACCCCCTGCCCCGGCAACTCTACCCCTTCCTTGCCCTCTCATCTCCCTCATCACCAGTCAGGTCCACAGGGAGTCCATTCTCCTTGAATAAACCAGACCAAATTATCAGGCAGCCCAAATGATTGCTACTGATGACAATATGAAACAAACTGATACACCTTTATTAACAAATAGATTCTACAACCATGTATCTTTTTAAACATGTAAGGGGTAACAGAGTTTTCTGATGTGCTCCACAAACGGGGGTTCTGACTGCTGGGCTGGGGAACTGGAGGACCACAGAAGAGGCTGGGGTCCCCTGGTCTCCTGGGGAGCGCTGGGGGCTGAGGATGGCTGTGTGTCTTGGGGGAAGGAGATGCCATCACTAGCAGAGGACCCCCTCTCAGTCACCAACGGGATCTTGCTGGGTCCTGCTTCTTCTCTTCAGCCCCTTGGCTGGAACCTCACTGAGCTGAGGGCGTCTCACCTCAGCGTAGATGACAGAAATGTCCTGTGGGAGAGTCAGGTCAGGGTGAGGAAGCAGACGTCACACAGAGAATGAGCAAAGAGCAGGGGTCCCATCTCACCGTTTCCCGCCGGGCTGACTGGGCAGGCCTGGCTGTGGGGAAGAGCAGCAGTAAGTTTAGGGCACTGGGTTCACGGGGTGTCCCCTTCCCGCCTCCTCGTGGCACCTTCCTCCAGAGAGCATGGGCCGGCCAGGGTGGGGGGGCTGCTCCCTCTTTTATCTCTCAGGGCTTCTCACCCTCAAGCTGAAAGCAGGTGGGCCTGGGAATCAGGAGACCCCAGCTGTGTGACCGGAGGCCAGTCACTTGACCTCTGAGTCTCAGCTGCTTCAATCAGGAAAGGGTGGTGGTGTTGACAGTGACTGCCTTGCAGGATTACGGTGTGAAGCAAGAGATAAGAAGATGCCCAAGATACTTCTAGAATAACTCCTCCATTAGACAGCCACTCTGCACCAGGCACCCATTTAGCTGTGAAAATTATATAGCTGATCTATCTAGTATACTGCTAACAGAACTATAATTCTGTATATCCAATCTCACATCAGTCTTGCGAAGTAGGGGGTACTGATGCCTTCTCACAGTGGGAAGAGAAAACTGAGGCTCAGCGAGGTGAATAACTCTCCACAGTCACTTCCATAAGAAGTGGAACCGTAGGCAAATATTGAATCTTTGTGAACGTGAAGCATTCTCCCACTGATAAAAGATCCAGTATCCCCTCTTCTATGCATCTTGGAACATAACGGCTCTCCTTACTCTGGGTTTCAGATCCCTGCACCCACCCAATAGGGAAAGCCTGCTCAGAGCTTGATCTGCAAGCAGACTGTCCCAGACCCCACCCCTGCCCCGAATCACGCCTTCACCCTTGTTGCCTGCTAGGATTAAAAGGATCACATTTTCTTATTTTCCTTGTTTTGCTAATGAAAACCATGGAGTCTGAGGTTGGCTTCATTTTTCCTTTCTTATGTTTAAGTCCTCATTGTGACTCTTCTCAGGAAGGAACTGGACCCACGTGTGCTTTCCCATCTGCTTGGCAATGCTCTGGCCAGCAACCGGTCAGGTCCTGGGAGAAGTGCCCTGAGTCCAAGAGACTTCCTGGCTGTCCACTTTCCCTAGTGCCCTTTATGGGTGGGAGCAGAGTCCCTAGACTGACTCAGATCCATTTGACAGACCAGGAATTGAAATCTCAGCACAGGTGAGACATAAAACAAGCTCCCTATTTTTGAACACCTTTGCATACCAGACAATCTTTATGGATTCTAGAACCCAGGTTCTATTCCTAGCCATTCATAATAATCTTACAAAGTAGGCACTATCTACACTTTACAGATTAGGCTCGGAGAGCTTAAATAACTTGCCCACAGGCACACAGTGAGTACAGAGAATCAAGTTTTGAACTCAATTCTGACTGACTCCACATTCCACAGAACTCAATTCTGACTGACTCCCACATTCCTCTCATGATTCCACGTTGCCTGTTTGTCTGTTAGAGCGTGGACTAGCCTTCCCCGTGCCTGCCATCTTGACTCTGGTATCTGTGGCCGGGGTTCATGGTCTTTGTGGCTTCCTCTTAGAGCTGAGGCTGTCCTGTTTAGACTTACACTCAGGGTCAAAGACAAACTGAATCATTCTTTTTCTGTTTTTCCTTTGTTGCTCCACAATGCTCAGAAAAGGGCAAAAAAAAAAAAAGATTCCTCCCTAGTTGGGATGGTAACAGTGGAGGTGTGGTGGAGATGATGTAGATGATGGTGATTATGGTGGACATAGCGCTGTTTGTGGTGATGGTGGTAGTGAAGGAGGAGATGATGGTGGTGGTGGTGAAGGTGGCCGTGGTCATGGTGATGTTGGTGGTCAGGGTGATGTTGGTGGTCAGGGGGATGATGGTGGTCAGGGTGATGACAGTTGTCATGGTGATGATGGTGGTAGTGATACCTCACCCTAGGCCCCAAACTTCCCCTTTACATTAGCAAAGATGTCAAGTTTGACCCGAGATCACTCACCTTTCACTCTCCTTTGGGATCGTACGTACCACAGAGCAGATAACCCCTTCATCGTTCTCATTCTGGCAATGAACTGAAAGAAGGAACGCAGCTGTAGCTTGAATAGGACCCACCTGCTCTCCCACCTCAAGACCTAGAAACACTTATGGAGGGAAGCTAATTAGGGGCTGTTATGGTGATAGATAACTGGCAGTGGGAAGCAGTTATTAATGTGGGATATCCATCTTGGTAGGAGGTGCCTGACCCCTGCAGCAGATTCTAGCAGCTTCCCCAGCCCTGACATTATTTAAACTAGAGGTTGGCAATCTTTTTCTGTAAAAAAGGTAGTGAATATTTTAGGTTTTGCAAATACCTGGCTCTGTAGTGTGATAGCAGCCACACATGACACATACACAATGCTCTTTACAAAAATACTTGGTGGACCAGACTTGACCCATGGTCAAATTTGCTAACCCTTGGTCTAAACCTCCCTCTTGGGGGCTGGGATCCCTTCCTGCTTCCCTCTCCCACCACCAGCTCCATGCACTGGCCCCTTAAGCTCTCCCCAGAAGCCATCTGTTTCCTTCCCCAGATGACTCTGATTCCTGAGACTCGGGCTCATGAGGCCTTCTTTATCATGACTCCCCTTAAGAGGCCTTTCTCTGCCTTTATGGACAGACACTGGTGCTACTGCAAGTCCTTACCATTGACATACAGTAGGTGTTCCTCTCCACCTGTGGCTGGGGGCAGATTCCGGGGTGGAAGGGGCCCTAGGAGATGCAAAGGCACAATTCACTGAACGCCCTCAGAGAGCAGAGTGGACAGTGGGGACAGAGAGGCTGAGAGAAAGAATGTCAGTTACCTTTAAAAAATTGTATAAAATTACCTTTAAAAATTGTATAAAAAATTAAACTAAAAAAAAAAAAGAATGCCAGGAGAGGTTGCTGGAGGTCTGAGGCTGGTTTGTTAATGAGGGTTAATTCACAGGTCTGGACACGGTTAACTTTTTTTTTTTTTTTTTTTGTGGTACGCGGGCCTCTCACTGTTGTGGCCTCTCCCGTTGCGGAGCACAGGCACCGGACGCGCAGGCTCAGCGACCATGGCTCACGGGCCCAGCCGCTCCGCGGCATGTGGGATCTTCCTGGACCGGGGCACGAACCCGCGTCCCCTGCATCGGCAGGCGGACTCTCAACCACTGCGCCACCAGGGAAGCCCTGGACACAGTTAACTTTTATGGGATGTTTCCTTTGAAAAATACCCCAGAGGGGAGGATGGCTCCATGGGAATCACAAACTGGGAGGAAGCAGGGTCAGAAAGGATGGGTCCCATCCTTGCATCGAAAGGGCTCAGACCCACCAGTTAGGCTGCTTTTCAGAAGGAGGAAAAGCTAATAACTTTGACAACATACCATGTGACAGAAACAGGGCCAGGGAATTCAAATACAGCGTCTACTTAATAGCAAACCTCCTTACCCGGGGACAAGCACAGAGCTGGACGTCACAAAAGCCCCCCCACCTAAATCTTTGGTGTCCGATGTTCTTCACAACCACCTTGCAAAGGTTGATACTGTGATTTCCATGTTTTAGATGAGGCGACTGAGGTCGGGAGTTCTGACTTCTTCGAGGTCACGCAGAAAGTGGTGGAGACAGAACCTTAATCCAGTGTGTACGCTTCTTCTCCACGAGCGTGCTGCCTCTGTGAAAGCAGGCATTCCCAGAACTTTAAAAATTAGCTCTTGGGATAGGAATTGGGTCACAGGTGGATGTTGGGTCACCTGGCTCATGCCTGGTGTCCAAGAAATATTCATTAGCTCTAACAGCAAGAAAGCATCAGAGCTGTCAGGTAGCACCTTTGGACGTGGCTTCTCCTGTGAAACCAAGAGGGCGTTTGTGGAGACTCAGAGAGGCCGCTGATGCTCGTTTGTCAAGGCTGTGTTTCTGAGTCTCCATTTGCGAAGAGCTCTGTGACTTTGATGGAGCTGTGTTTTATGGGAGGTGTGACAGTGGGAAATGAGATGAACACTTTTAAGCAAACAACCAGCACTTGCACACTTAGGTAACTGCTACTTCGAAGTAGACCTCCTGTATGACCACATCCTTGTCCTAGTAATTCCATAATTGGTCAAAATGTCTTGAACCTTGCCTTCAGAGATACAGTCTGTGGAATACCTTCAGTGGTGGCACATTTGTGTTTGCTGAGGAATGGATATGCTGTCTGGAAATGGTTAAGGGTCTTCTAAAGCTGGGCATGAAGAAAAAAGCTGTTGGACTGTGTTTCTTGTGTGGCTATGGAATTGGGCCTGAAGGTGGTTTTCTGAGTGACATTCTAAGGAAGGGTGTGTGCCCCTGAGCTTCTGAGATGATAGGCCCACCACCAGGAAATTTATTTTCATGAGAGACAGGTTTCTTAACAAAATGGAGCCCAGGTGCTCCCAGACTGGCAGTAGGGGCGGGGTAGGGGAGTGGGAATGGGTGGGGAGGCAAAATCGCCACATGAAGAGGGACGCTCCTTTGTTCCCTGTGAAAGGCATCTTCCTCTTGAAGATCTTTCACCAGTGACTGTTCCTCCACCATCTTGTTTGGGCCTGGGAGGGAGATGGCTGTACTGTGTTGCTTTGCCTTTAACTTTCTGACCCAGAGGTGAGTGGGCAGAAACACCCATGCTATTGAGACCAGGCTGGCTTTATGACAGGTGCAGAGATGATAGAATTCACAGATCTTCAGTTCATGGTCCCCTACCCCAGCTGCTTCCTCATCTAACTCTGGGCCTGGCTCCATCTTTCTCCCACCGTACAGGTATACCTTAAAGCAACTCTGGCCTGCCTTCATGAAATCTAGACTCAAGACTAAAGGAAAGGAGAGATGAGAAGTTAGATGGACAAAGGCTGCTAAATTAAAAAGGGGAGAGGAAGTCGGAGCCTGGCTCAAGCCCTAACTGGGGTGCCTGGTGAGGTAGTGGGTCTAGGGCTGGGGAGAGATGCTTTCAGGTATCCTGGCTGATGGTCAGGGAAGACTACTTGGATTGCAGGACTGGGTGGTCTTCCTCAAAGAACAGTCTGGCTTAGCTCTCAGAACTCATCACAAATTCCTTAACTGAGGGAGCTGACAACTTGAAAAAACAAATCTAGCTGGAGGTCTATGAGAACAATTACTTTTGCCCTTGGCAAGTGGAAAATAAAAATATTGCCCCCAGGGAGGAAGAAGCAGGTGGATTTGAAGCCCTAGGAATAAACCGGCACCAGACAGCTTTGGCGCTGGGAGCCATTCCCTTCAACATAGTCCCAGGCAAACAAGGGGTAGAATAAACTTGTAGCCACCAAAGGTGATTGCTTTGAAAGCCAACATTCGTGCTTAATTATCATGACCGTGACAGGAAGAAGAGGAGAGTCAGGGATTTCAAAACCAATAGGTGACCTAGAAATGCCATTTATCTGATTATTTTCACTTATTTCTCTGTATAGAATTCTCTCCCTATAGAATTTCTCTCATCTGAATTTTAGCTAAACTTTTGGCCTTTCGCTGCTGTGGCCTCTCCCGTTGTGGAGCACAGGCTCCGGACGCGCAGGCTCAGCGGCCATGGCTCACGGGCCCAGCTGCTCTGTGGCATGCGGGGTCTTCCCGGACCGGGGCACGAACCCGTGTCCCCTGCATCGGCAGGCGGACTCTCAACCACTGCGCCACCAGGGAAGCCCTTAGCTAAACTTTTTATGACTCTGATCAGAGGAATTACAGAATGGATAACAGGAGCAAAGGCAGTTTGGGAACCTGCCGGGGTGATGCGCTCAGAACAGAATGAGAATGTACTGAGCACCCACTCAGTGCCAGGCTAATACATCAGGTATGAGACAGATGTCACCTCACTAACTCAGACCTTACAACATCCCAAGAGGGAGACATTTAGTGAAACTTGAAAGGAGCTGGCCCAAGGTTACTGAATTAGCAAATAGCAGTGCTGGGACCGGGCTATTCCCCAGTGCTCTCCACCACACTTCCTTCCTGATGAGTTGACAGCCATGGACTCTCACCCAGGGCACACCACGGCACAGAAGTGTGTACACATGAGCATGCACGTGCACTGGAGTTCTCACGTCTTCTTTCTCCTCCGCTAAGCAGACCGGAGCTCTGCTGACTTTAACAAGAGAACTGGAGGCCTTGGATTTGTTCAGTATATTCACAGCCACAGACTGTCTTCCAAATGTGAAGGACGTTGATCTACACCTCGTTTGGCTTGTAAGAAATCCTGTTTGTGCCTTTATTCATGCCCTAGTGGGCAGGAGTGTGTCTGTGCGCTCTCTGGGTGATTGGGTGTGTGAGACACGGTGTCTGTGTGTGTGAGCTCTGGAAGCTGTAAGTGTCCCTCCTGGAGCCCCTTTGTATGACGTGTGAAGAAAAGTCCCTCCTCCTCCCAATACCCAGAAGTAAGCAGTTGGTCCTGTCAGCCTCTGGCTTTCCAATGGCTGGGCTGTACCTGGCATAGGGATTGGGCAATCAAGAAAGCCAGAAAGAGTTACTGACCGGTTTTTCTCTGGGGTCTGAAATACCCTAGAAATGCAGCAGCAACGACCATCATGCCAAGCAGGCTTGCAGGCAACCAGGAAACCAGCCAGTTGTTGCTAGTGGAGACAGATAAGACCCGAGGACCTGGGGGGTGAGTAGGGGTGACCATGAGCATTGAGGATGAAATTAACAAATGCACCCCAGACTGACACAGGAGAGGCAGAGTGGTTGGCATTAGTGGGAACCCCCTGGCCTGAAGGAGCCTTGCCAGTGGGAATGAGGGGCGGATCAAAGGATGTCCACATGGATGGGCAATTCCACGGAAGACCATGTGGCCCTCCCTCCACGGTGCCCCTCACTCTCTGTGGACTTCATTCTTTCCCTGCCGGGTTCAGTGGACAGGTGCTCCAAGCGGGGTCCATGCTCAGTCAGTCATGCAGTGCCTGCTCTGTACCCAGCATGGCGGGAGGAACACAGAGGAGTGAGATCTGACCCTGGCCAGCTTGCTGGGGCTCACAGCCCAGTTGGGGGACAAGACTTACCATCCACGGAGAGTGTCTTAGGCTTGCTTGTCTCTTTGGAGACGCTGTTCTCAGCCTCGCAGGTGTAGTCCCCAGCATCCTGCTCTGACATCACCGGGAAGAGGAAGGAGACGGCTCCACCATGGGGAGCCACGTGGTTCCGCAGGGTGTCCCCATTGAGGTAGAATGAGGATCGGAGGGGAGGAGCTCCACAACTCGGCTGGTGGGTCTCAAGGTGAGCAGAGGACGGGACACAGGAACCGGGGCAGCACACAGTTGGAAGGGTCAGCGGGACCCCCCGGGCTCCTCCCTTAGGAACCCCTCCTCACATTCCCAGGGGGCCCCACTGCCCAGGCCCCTGGGGAGGGTCTCCCCGTCCTCCCCTCACCCTGACCTCCAGCTGGGGACTCTGTTTCTGGACCCAGCCACCCTCAAGGGCCGCCTCGCACCAGTAAAGCCCAGAGTCTCCCCCCTCGGCTGCTGGGATGCAGAGTTCTGGGTGGAGGCCCCTGTCCTGCAGGGTGTGGCCCTCCTTGTGCAAGGAGAAGAGGAGCTGCCAGGCTGACCTCTGGCTCCCCTCACGGGGGAGTGGGCTCCGGGCTCCCCCCACGGAGCTCACGAGAGGGGTGGGCTCTCAGCACAGGAGGCAGGAAGAGCTCTGGGAAGAGGCAGCCCGCAGCTCAGGAGGGGAGCCCTGGACAGCGAGGCCCCTGGAGTCTGAGGTGAGGTCTGAGCTTCGGCACATCCCGGGCCCTGCCCTGTGCCTGTGGGAAGTGCTGTCACTGTCTCCCAGCACCTGGCCTCTCATCCCACACACCAGCTCTGAACCGACTCCCACAGCCCTGAGCCCCTCTGGGGTCCCAGAAGGCCAGAGACAGAAGGGCCGTAAAGGTCACCTAGTGCCCAGAGGAGAAGGGTCTGGCTCAGGGTCTCAAGGAGGGGAACATCAGAGCTGGTTCTTACCTTTCCCCACAGGGCATCTTCCCCCCCTTCCCTGGCTCCAGACATGCCCCATGGGGGGGGCAGGGCATGTGGACAGCATCCTGGACACCTCAGGGCCCTGCAGATTGGCCCAGCATCAGGGGAAGCCAGAGAGAGAGGCGTTGCCCAGAGCGCTGCTGACCTGTAAGACCAGACCCCTGAGCAGCACCCTTCCCGCTCCCCCCAGTCCCCCAAGTTGTGACTCACCTTGGACTTGAACTGTGACAGTCCTTGAGGTTCGTCTGCCCACATATTGCATGTATGTCACCTGTCCAGTGCAGCTGTACCGGCCACTGCTGTTCACTGTTGCTGTTCCCGTGGACAGGGTCTGGCTGTCCTTAGAGAGATGGAGGAATTTTCCGTCCCTGTAGAATTTCACCTGGGACAGTGCTGCGTTCCTCCTTCCCCAGCAGCGCAGAGTCAGGATATCCCCTTCAAACACGGGGTCTGGCTGCACTTGGAGGCTGAGCCAGGCTGTGAGACACAGGAGCAGGGTCACCCTGGAGCTGCAGGTCCCCCTGTCCCCCAGCCTAATGCCTCCCGCAGCCTAGTGCCTCCCGCAGCCTAATGCCTCCCGCAGCCCTCCCTGGGGTGGAGGCTCCTGGTTAGCTCCTTCACAGCCGTCACTGTCTCCCAGGCCTTCACGCCAGCCCACGGCAGGGCTTCTGCTTTCCTGCACCCCTCCTTCCTCTCTCCTTCCTCTGCCCTTCTCCTCTATTCCCCCCTCCCCTCCCCTCCTCTCCCTGTGCCTTCTCTCTGACCTCTTTCCCTCCTACCCTCCTTGTCTCCTTTTTTTTTTTTTTTTTGGCTGTGACCAGAGATCTAACCCGTGTCCCCTGCGGTGGAAGCGCGGAGCCTTAACCGCTGGACCTCCAGGGAAGTCCCCCTCCTTGTCTCCTTTTATACTGCATTTTCCTCCGCCACCTTGACAAGCCTGAGTCAAGTTGGATTCCTTCCATCTATTGTTCTGCTTCATTCCTCCTTATTAGATTCTCACTCCCCTAGATGGGTTTCTTTTCCTCTGGCGACTCCAGTGCAGCTCTTTCTTCAGCGTCCACCTCTGATGGGAGCTGCACCCCTGTCCACCAGAGAGGAGCTGGAGGGGTGGGTGTTGGACGTGCCACGGCCTGGGCTCGCTCCCTCCTGCTTCCCTCATCAGGTTTCCCCAGGCCCAGCCTCCATCGGCACTCCCAGCAGTGAGGTTCATTTCCACCACAGTCGTGGTGCAGGATCTGTCATTTCTGTTCTCATTTCTAAAATGCATTTTATGTCCTGATATGGACAAGAAAAGAGCTCCTGGGGACCCAGCATCACCTGCAGGGCAATCCCAGGCTGGCCTGGCCCCAGGACATATTCCTTTGATCCCAGACAGCCTCAGAAGCCTGGGAGTAGTGATGAGTAATCAGACAGGGAGCCCTGAGGAGAGTCCCAGAACATCCTGCCTTTGTCTGGCTCCACCTGGATCCCTAGACCCCATTCCCCTCCCCCTAGACTAGGGAACGATGCTCACAGCACAGCTGAATAATGGGTCTTGCTTCCCTGGCTGCTCTTTCTAGCAGCACTAACTACTGGTTTAGATTCCCCTCCCTGGCGTACACAGAACATGTCCTTGGAGGTCAAGAGGTTTCTAGGCCAGAGTTTCCACCTACTTGACAGAGGCTCCATGGAGTTCAGTGGGACAGGATGGGCGGGAGGGCAAAGGTAGCCAAGAGAGAAAGAAGGAAGGTCCACAGAGAAAGATGCCTGCTTCTTTGAACATTAGAGGGATGGAAGGGAGTCCAGAGCCTTGATGAATGGAGGTTACAGGAGCTCCAGAGCCACACTGAGAGGAGGAGATTGGAGCCATTGCTACTTGTAAGGGAGCCGGATAGTGGCCTAGAGCCACTCTTCTGGGACTTGAGTCACCCTATAACTATCGTCAGCCTGAGAGAGTAGAGTGCTGGGTTTTTCCTCTTCCTGGGCATTAGTGAAGCCTCCTGAGGAAGAAGCCTAGGCAGGTGCTGCTCTGAAGATGTTTCTGGGGGACCCAATGGCCCTGACTTTTCCCCGTCCGTTAAGTTTTGGCCCAGAGACACACTTGGAAATGAAAGAGACATAGACAAGACTCACCAGTTTTCCCTACACAGGGAACTGCAAGAGAACAAAGTGATAGAATTCGATTAAGTAGCAGAAAAAGCTTTCTGACAAGGAGGACTGTCACCTCATAAATGGGTGCTAACATCCGTTCAACCAGTCAACCACCCAGCCCGCTAAGCACCTATCTAAGCTGCCCAACCGCTCAGTCACCCAGCCACCCAACTATCTAACCACTTAACCACCCAGTCACCCAGACATCCAGCCACCCAGCCACTCAGCCACTCAACTTTTACGGTGGACCTGCTGCCCAGAATCCTTTACCCTATCTCAGTTCAAATGCCACCTCCTTAAACAGGTCTTGCTGGGGGCCCCCAGTCAAAAGAATTCTCTTCCATCACTATCACAATACCCTATTGTATTATCATCAGAGCACTTATCACCGTTTGAAATTATCTTATCATAAAATTGCCTACTTGTTATCACCTGTCTCCCTCTGTCTAGAATGTAAGTCCCATGAGAGCACGTACTCTGCCTGTCTTGTTCACTGCCCTGTTACCTATGCCTAGTGCCTGTGCCTGGATCATGGTCTGTGTTTAATAAGCATATACTGAATAAATGCATGAATGCTTTCCTTTGTGCCCACTCATGAGGGGCAGGGAACAAAAATAGAAAACATAGGACTAGATTCTTACACTAATGTGCCGAGGGTCCAATTTACACCTACAGAAGAACTCAGACAGCAAAGGCAGGACCTAATTCCTGTGGTCCATCTGTCCACAGAGCTCTGGGGAATAGAGTATGGGAGTGATCAGAGGAAAGAGGTGAGATTGCCCTGGAGGAGTAATCATTAAAAGGTCGTGGGACGTGGACGGCCAGCTCGGACGGATAAGAGAAGCATCAGCGGGCCAGCGCATCACACACCGCGTTGCTCCTTGTATGCATTGCACTAATCCTTCTAGAGGAACCAATGTTTGAGGAGAACAGGTGGCCAGGAAGGAGAGGCCAAACCACAAAATGATGACAGATGAAGTGAGGCAGGTGTGATCAGTCCAAGGGATGGAGGACCCTAAATTGAGGGGCACAGTTGCATATAAAGCAGTGGAGTGTATTCTGGGCTTTGGGGCAAGGGGTGAAAGGATGAATGGTGTGGGGCTGACTGCAGTCAGTCCAGCCTGTCCCCAGGCATTTACCCGTGCCCTTCATTGTTGGGTGCCGTGCAGAGCCCTAAGAAATGCAAGAATGGCCTTGGAGGGGGTGGGTGAAGACCCCCTCAGCAGATGTTTGGCATGTTCATTCACAGGCTGTCATCCTTGCTGTCCACGTGACCTGGGACACATTCTCTACCTACTCAGGTTAGCTCACCTGCAGGTTCTCGGTGTGTGCAGAATCTCTTTCTTACCATCCCTCCATCCCTCCATGTCTAAACACATCTTCTATGAGCTTGGTGTAGTGGAGAGCATGCAGGCTTTGGAACCAGACAACCTGGACTAGACTCATGAATCCGTCTCTTTCTATGTGACCTTGGACAAGTTGTTTAAAGTTCAAGAGCCTCCAGTTCCTGGTTCTGTCTGCATAACAGAAAAGATAATAGTCATTTTTCCCTTACAGAGTAGTTACATAGATTGTATCAACCCTCTGCCTGGGAAGGTGGTTACTACATTGACTGAAAGCAGAAAGAAGGCCTGACCTCAGAGTGACTAAGTAAGACCTTACTGGGTAGTGATGCCTCCCCTTCCTTTCTCTTCTCCCCTGGAAAACGATTTTGAAGCTACAAAGCGAGGAACAGACAGGGTTGAGGGAACTGACACCTATAACAAGAGAGAAGGCATCCAGGGAGCATAGATACTTCAAATGAGGTCGTGTCCCCAGATTCTGATGACTTGCTGTCCAGGGCACTGCAAGACCTTGCGGCTGTGACTGCAGGACCACAGTGTATAATCAAGACAGCCGCCAACTGGGGACAGAGTGGGCGACACCTCCCTACAGCAGTTCCTATAAAGAAGACCCGAGGGCCTCAGTGAGCTGCAGGCTGAAGATGAGGTGACAGTGTGATGAGATGGCTGAGAGCTATCGTCATGCTAAGTCGCACAACAGAGTCCCGAATGATGCAGGGAGCAGCCCCACTGAGCTCGGCACTCAGGCCACTATGGGAGGGATGAGAAAGCCCAGCTCCTGGCCCACTGACAAAGCCCTCAAGATCAAGCAGACTAGGACAATGACCAGAGTCTAGAAAGCATTTCCTATTAGAGGGATTGGGAGACATTTATCCGAGAAAGACGGGAGAGAGTACACAGGGATACACAGTGGCCTTCAAATAATTGATGGGCTAAGCTTAAAAGAAGGGAGAGACTTGTTACTTCATAGGGCAGAAGTGGAACCAATTCACGGAAGTTAGATCAGAGAGGCAGGTTTCAGTTCAACATGAGGAACTATGTCACAGTCGAGTTCTACCATGTTGGAACATGTTGCTTTGCCAAGCTGTGGCTGCCATGCAGCTGGGAGGGTCGTGTGTCACAGATGCTGTGTTTGCACATGGGGGGGGGGTTCCAGTATTGAGAGTGAAACTGGCTAATGCCCAGCTCAGAGGAAGATCAAGGTTCATCTCCTAAACTTTAAATACATCTTTAGCGTACAGCCATGTACCAGCATGTTCAATGTCAGGGCTTCTAGCCTCTTGAATCCCTGATAGCCAATACTAATAATAGGCACCATTTATTGTGTGACCATGTCCTGCCAGGCACTTTACATGAATTTTATTTTCTAGTTTTACCTGATTAGAATCCAACTATACCCAGACTAGAGGCAGTGAGGTAGAATGGAGAAAGCACGGGGTTTGACATCATATGAACTTGGGTTTGCATTGTTACCAGGGTAATTTTGCTCTTGTTAGCAGCGTAATTCTAGGCAAGTTTCTTAAACATTTTTGAACCTCAGTTTCCTCAACTGTTTAATAGAGATAAAAAAAAAAAACCCTGCCCTATAACGTCCTGAAGGTTAGATGAGATAATGTATGTACTACAAAGCAGGTATTCAGTGTTTTGTTTTCTCTGTCTCTCTGTCCACATCTGAGAGGAAATAGCAGCTCTATCTTTACGGTAACTCCGTTCCTACACATTTAGCCATGGGGTCTGAATCTTAGGCTGGCTTTCTGGGGTCCTGAGCCTCAGGTGTGACTCAGTCCTGCCTGGGTTCCCCATACTCTGTCCACTAGTCAGCCAGTCACTGACTCTGCCTCCCTCTTCCTTTGCTCTCTCCCATCCAGATCCTGGGGTACACGCTGGGAAACTCTTAGACTTTATCTAGTCAAGTCCAAGGGCTGTTCCTTTCACAAGGAAGTGATTTGCCCTTGGCAACCTCTCCTCTGGGGTGTATCCGGGCACGAGGCCATCCTGTCGCTGCACTAACGTGAGCACTGACCTTCTCACTTGTCCAAACGGCCATTCATAGAACACACAGGGCAACACGGTGATGTCGGGGAAGGAAGAGCCCTGAGTGAAACAGGTGTTTTCTTCCCAGGGGATAAACGCCCACAAACTCTGTCTAGGAAGCAAGTGCATTTAGGAATGGTTTTGCTTTTCTGGTTCAATGAAAACAAACAAACTTCTGGGACCAAGTTTAAAACAAAAAGTGAGTCAACTCAGAAACCGTAAAGCACTATGTGCCCAGACTTGTTCCTTTTAAGTGTAGCAGGGGGAGAGTAGATGAGCCTGAGCCGAGCCTGGGCCGAGCCTGAGCCGAGCCTGGGCCGAGCCTGAGCCGAGCCTGGGCCGAGCCTGAGCCGAGCCTGAGCCGAGCCTGAGCCGAGCCTGAGCTGAGCCTGGGCCGAGCCTGAGCCGAGCCTGAGCCGAGCCTGAGGTGAGCCTGGGGGAGCCTGAGCCGAGCGTGAGATGAGCCTGAGCCGAGCCTGAGCCGAGCCTGGAGGAACCTGAGCCGAGCCTGGGCCGAGCGTGAGATGAGCCTGAGCCGAGCCTGAGCCGAGCCTGAGCCGAGCCTGAGCCGAGCCTAGGGGAGCCTGAGCCGAGCCTGAGCCGAGCCTGAGCCGAGCCTGAGCCGAGCCTGGGCCGAGCCTGGGCCGAGCCTGGGGGAGCCGAGGAACTCACCCCACAACAATCCTCTGCCTGGAGACCAGTCCCTGCAGTCACTGGCAGGGGCGACTGGCTCGGGGGTGCTCAGAGCAAGGAGAGTGGTATAGATTCAGAAGAATGGAATTGAACCTTCGTATCGGTCCCCATGGACCAGTCAGACCCAAATCAGAACACCCCCGCCACCCTCCACAATAGAGAGAGGGTGTAGGCAGAAGAAGAATGGTCAGTTTGAAGGGGGCTTTGTACACTTAGAGCATAAACCTCTTGACCAGGTGTGAAACCCAGTCATTGGTGACTGGTTCTAAGAAAAAGCTGAGGCTTCGGGGCTTCCCTGGTGGCGCAGTGGTTGAGAGTCCGCCTGCCGATGCAGGGGACACGGGTTCGTGCCCCGGTCCGGGAATATCTCACATGCCTCGGAGTGCCATGGCCGTTGAGCCTGCGCGTCCGGAGCCTGTGCTCCGCAACACGAGAGGCCACAACAGTGAGAGGCTCGTGTACCGCAAAAAAAAAAAAAAAAAAAAAAAAGCTGAGGCTTCATAAAAACGTATCTCCTTATAAAACCCCATGTTTTGCTCCTGTTGCTGACAGAAATGCACGGAATTGCTTTTTTCCCATTTCCCCGATCTCTTCTCTTACATTCTGGCAGCCTCCTTCCCTTCTATAATATCGTTTTCCTTTCAAAATAGCACTGATGGATATTTTAACCCGGTTTCACAGGGTAAAAGTGTCATTGGGTCTCAGCATGTGATTTTCTGCCTCCCTAAATTAGCTCTGATACATCGAAGGGTTGCCCTTCCAGGAGCCAGGAAAATGGGATAGGAAACACCAGGACTCCCCTACGTCTCCATGCCCATCACTCTCATCCCCATCACTCTCAGGCACGCCCATGTGCACGCACTTGTCTCAAGCTCCAGCCATAAACCCACTTGAACTAGGAAAGGTGAAATAAGGAACTTCGCGTCTTAGGAACGACTCACAGTCTTTGGTGCCCAGAAGAGGATGCTGGCGCTTGGTGACTTACCGAAGAGCAGCGCAACTGTCCAGAGCAGCATGGGGCCTGGCCTGGCGTGGAGGAGGGAACCCGGGGCAGACTGAAGGCAGGGGTGAGACTGGGAGGGACAGCATCTAGGCCACAGGCACAGGGGTGGGTGGGTGACCCCCTCTGACATGGGTGGTGTTAGTGCTTGACGATATAAATACGGGAAGTGGGAAGAAACTTTAAAAGCTCAAATTGGTATTTCTTCTTTGGTAGAAGGAGTGTTACAACCAATGAATTTTCTTGACCGTAAAGCATAAAGGAGTCAGGTAAGCGACAAGCAAGCACTTTTGGATGCTCTCTCTGTGGTTTGAAAAAGCTTATGCTAGGAACTAGGGTGGGACAGGGCTGTGGAAAGACCCAGACACTGCCAGGATTTGCTTGGCCTCAGCATCACTTAGTCTGGAAGGTAGCACAGCTCTAGAAACACTAAGATCATCCACTCCCCACCCCGAGTGACCTCTAGTTCTCCAAGGTACCCTCTTCTTCAAGGAGAAATGTGTCTGGACACTGCAATGAGGCAGAGAAGTGGAATCGTGAAAAGAGTTCACAGGACTGTGAGCTCAGGAGAGAATCAGGGATTGATGAGGTTGGGGTAGAATGGGGCTGGAGGTTCTGAATCTGAGGCTTTAAGACTGTCAGGTTATTATTTTGAGAAGAACCATTCATTAAAAGACACCATTAGGAGAGTGAACATGCAAGCCACAGGGTGGCAAGGTATTTTCAATACATATGGCTGACAAAGGACTCGTACCCAGAATATAAGAATTTCTACAAGTCAGTTAGAAAAAGATAGACCACCCACTAGAAAAATGGGCAATATTTTGGATAGGTACTTTACAAAAGCAGATATCCAAGCGCCCAATAAACACAGGATAAGGAACTTGACTTCATAAATCACTGTGGAAACGCAAACTTAAACTGCAGTGAGATACCACCACAACCCCCATAAGAATGGCCAAAACTATAGACAACCAAGTGCTGGTGAGGATGTGAAGCAACTAGAACTTGCGTACACTTCCACAGGGAACATAAATTGGTACAACCACTTTGGAGAACTGTGTGGCAGAATCTACTAAAACTGAACATATAGATGCCTGATGACTGAGCGCTTTCACTCCTACGTATATGCACGCGTGTGGGCACCAAAAGACAGGTGCAAGAATGTTCATAGCAGCATCAGATTAAAAACTGGAAACTACTGGTCTCTCAACAGAGAAGGAGGCCATCTCCCCAACCCGCACATCCTCTGAGGACTGAACATGTGAATTTAAGGTGAAGCTTGGAGAGGTGGGTAACATACCAGGAAGCACTTTCTGACAGTAAGGTTGTTCCTGGAAGTCTTTGGGTGAGAAGTTTCATATACCGTAGTCTGGAATTTGCTGTGCTTACTGCTGAAAGCAGGAACAGACGGGGTGAATTTTCTAAGTTTTCTTGCCCGAGATTCTCTGATTCAGTGGAAATGGGAAACAAATCTGGCACTGCCAGGCAATTCTTTTGAGACTCCGTTGATTGGGAGTGAGGTAAAAGGAGTGAGGAAGTAAAGTAGGAATCGAATATCTTGTTGGCTCAGCTCAATGTTAACACTTATACATTTTCCTCTCTTGTTCTCTTTCCAACAGATCTCCTGACTCTAGTTGTCTTTAACTTTGTTCAGCTGCAGGTCTAGAGGGTAACGTGGGCTACAGCTAAGGTAGGAGATGGGGCAACCACAAACAGTCTAGCTTGCAAGCACTCGAGGTGCTTTGCAGGCAGAACCCTTGAAGCCTCGGCCCCTGGCTGCTTCCGCTTTCACTGGGTTCCGGCAGCTTGAGTGCATGAAGCCTCCCCTACTTCTCGCTGTACCCCTGCAGAGTAAGATTTGGTTGTACCTTCAGAGGTGTTGTGAAGTTGGTTCTCTGAGCTGAAATGGCTGCACATCATTTCTTGGGGACGAAGGTCACCCAAGGGAAGTAGGGCTGCTCCCAGGTTAGAATTCTTCCCAGACCCAGGCTCACCTTGAATCAAGGCGGGGATGGGCTGGCGGGATTAAAACCCATAATACTAATACTTTAAGGGAAATAAGGGGCTAAAAGGGGGTGGGGAGGGTAACAGAGGGGGGGGGTTCTCAGCCAGAAGGGGCTTGAAGCCCAGGGCCCCTCATTCCTCAGGGTGAGCTGGCAGGAGAGCAGTGGTAAGGGACAATGGCTTCTGGGGAATGGGAAGATTCAGCCCCACCCCTAGGAGGTAAGAAGGAAGGGCAGGGTAGATAGCAGGGGTTAGGGGCAGCTCTGGGTGTGGAGACAGCATGGTGGGCCCCAGAACCACCCACCTGAGCTTAAATCCTTGCTCTGGGTACTAATAGGCTGAGAGCTTGGTGAAGTTTTTAACCTCTCTGTACCGCAGAATCCTTAGTTCTAAAGTGGACAAACAATTACTCCTGCGTCATAGGGGTGTTAGGAAGTTTAAAGGAGATAAAACCTTGAGAAACACTTAGACAATGCTGTCTAGAACTTTCTGCAATGGTGGTGATGTTCTCTGGGCTGTCCAGTTCAGTAGTTACTAGCCACACGTAGCTACCTGTGGTTGCCTAGTGAGACTGAAATTTTGTTTTTAATTTTACTTAATTTCAATTTAAATAGCTAGTAAATCAACTATACTCCAATATAAAATAAAAATTAAATTAAAAAGTAAAAATAAATTTAAATAGCTACATGTGGCTAGTGGATGCCTTGAATATCGCAAGCGTAGCATAATGACTGGCAAGTGGGAAGTGCTTGATGATTAGCTACTGTTGTAAGGAAAAGAGTGCGGAAGCCTTGAGCTACCAGAGCCTTCCTCTCAACCTTAGTTTGTACTGGAAAGGCCCAAAGAGGTGAAGTAAATTGTGTAAAGTACTCGGCCATGAAGCCTGCTGGGATTGGAGCCACATCCCTAGCTGGGACTGGAGGCCTAGGGAAAGACTTGACATTATTTCTCTGAATTAGGTTCGAAAGAGAGAACTAAGGAGATTTATCAAAAGCCTAGAATTTAGGACAGGAGCTGTAAAGACCAGGAGTCCAGTGAAGATGGAGCCAGACTGGGAATGAAGCTCTGGGCCTGGCTGTACTATGAGGCATCTGATCAACCTCTTCTCCTCTCCCTCCTAGAGACCTGGAGAGAACTTGGAAGGGCCAATGGGAAAGTTTGTGTCAGGTCTTCAGCAATCCCCTGTGGTTACATGGACAATTGCCTAGTGAGATCATCTTTATTAATAGCGAAAGGTCATTCTCTGTCCACCTACCCACTTATCCATCAAGCTTTATTTTTTATTTTTTAGCTCTTGCTCAATGCCCAGTCCATCTGTGCCCCTGGGAGCTTAGGAGGAGACAGGCATACACTCAGTATGGTCTTTGTGGGTTTTTTTTTTTTTGCGGTACACGGGCCTCTCACTGTTGTGGCCTCTCCCGTTGTGGAGCACAGGCTCAGTATGCGCAGGCTCAGCGGCCATGGCTCACGGGCCCAGCCACTCTGCAGTATGTGGGATCTTCCCGGACCGGGGCACGAACCCGTGTCCCCTGCATTGGCAGGCGGACTCTCAACCACTGCGCCACCAGGGAAGCCCATCTTTGTGCCTTTTAAACCATTTTTTTCATGCCTCCATTATCCTATTTCATCACACTATATTGTATTTGTTTTATTGTCTTTCTCTAATTCCAGTTTGTGATCTCCCCAAAGCCAAGAGCCAAGTCTAATTTATCGTTGTGTCTCCAGGCCTAGCATAGTAAGAGCTTCAAGATACAGCAAAGTATAATTGTTAGGAGTTCTGGAGTCAAAGAGTTGGGTTCTAATTCTGGCTCTGCTGCCTACTAAGTGGAGGATGGGGGGTGGGAGAGGTCGCTTAATCACAGATTTTAAATCTCTAACAAGGTAATAATGACCTTGATTTCTAGTATTGTGGAGAGGATTACACTTCTGCGCACACAATATCTTGTACACTCATCCTTCCACCTGAAATTGGGGTCTACACTTATATCTTCTCAGGAGCCTTGTACCACCAATGCTACGTGAACTTTTCTCTCCCGTGAGTACGGTCACACCATCTCAGCTGGATCTTTCTGAAAGATGCTCTGAAAGATGCTCAAGTCTCTTTTGTCTTCAAACCAAACCAAACCAAACCATGCCAGCAGCCCTTCTCTTGACTCCACACTCACCATAAGCCCCATTTACAGTCACTCTACTTCAAAGAGTAGAATATGGCGGCGCTTCCCAGTTGGTGTTCTAAGACTCACTGGTGTATCTCAAATGGTTACAGGTGTTATATTGATCTTCTCAGCCCTCAGGGCAGCTGGGTGGGGCCACACTTCCAGCGGGGAGCAGCCTTGCTCAATTATCCAAAGTTCCATTTAAATATAATTTTCTAGGGCTTTCCTGGTGGTGCAGTGGTTAAGAATCTGCCTGCCAACGCAGGGGACATGGGTTCAAGCTCTGGTCCGGGAAGGTCCCACATGCTGCGGAGCAATTAAGCCCGTGCGCCACAACTACTGAGCCTGTGCTCTAGAGCCTGCGACTGAAGCCCCCGTGCCTAGAGCCCGTGCTCCACAACAAGAGAAGCCACCGCAATGAGAAGCTCACGCACCACAATGAAGAGTAGCCCCCGCTCGCTGCAACTAGAGAAAGCCCTCGCGCAGCAACGAAGACCCAACACGGCCAAAAATAAATAAATAAAATAAATTTTAAAAAAGTATAATTTTTTATATGTCCACAAAGTGAAAGGGTTTGGGAAGCACCGACGTGCATTCTGCCATCCCCAGTCTCCATTTGCTCCCCTTAACCCACTCCAATTTGGCTTCTGCCTCCTTCATGTCTCCAGCATATCCAGTGGGTTTGATTTCATGCTCACATTGTTACTGCTGATTACTCCCTCCTTCCCTAAACACTGGGACACCAGGAAACCTCTCCTGTTTTTCCTTCCTACTCTCAGCAGGCTCTGCTCCCTCCCCCAGGGTCTTTGAAGAAGTCCTTCTGACCCCAGTCCCGAGCCCTGTTCTCTGTTCGCTTTACAGTCTCTCACTCAATAGTCTCATCTGTGCCCATGGTTTAAATGATCACTTCTAACGCAGGCTCCCATATTTGTCATTCTAATGCAGGTCATAACCTTGCATTTAAGATATGAAACTGCTGGGGGAGGGATACATTGGGAGATTGGGATGGACATATAAACACTACTATATATAAAATAGATAACCAATAAGGACCTACTGTATAGCACAGGGAAATGTACTCAATACTCTGTAATGGCCTATGTGGGAAAAGAAGCTAAAAAGAGGGGATATATGTATAAGTATAATTGATTCACTTTGCTGTATGCCTGAAACTAACACAACATTGTAGATCAACTATACTCCAATAAAATTTTTTTTAAAAAGATATGAAACTGCTTACCAGAGAGCTCTGTGTGGAGGTCTCAGAGGCTTCATAAGCTCAACTGTCGAGACTGAACCCAGCCCCTGCCTTCGAACCTGGTCCTCTTCTGGTGTTTCCTGTGTTAGCTGGCAGCGCCACTCACCACCCCTCTGTGCAAGTCAAAAACCTGGGTGTCACGACTCTGATTTGCCCCAAACTTTCCCATACCATGACCCTTTTGGATAACTGGTATCGTGCATGTGTGCATGCTTTGTATTTCTGTTGTTTATCATTTCCCCACTGCCAGTCTGCCTGAATCCCAGTCGTGTCTTAGATTTCAGTTTACATAACCATTCCTATGGACGCTTTTTCCTGACCACCCCCCATCCCCCAGCCCAGGCTGGCTGAGGGGCACATACATCTGTCTCAGCATTTAGCACGCCCATCCGGCATTGTAATCGCCTCTTGTGTGCACTCCCTCCACAGGACTGCAAGCTCTCAGAGGGCATGGGGCAAGTTTGTCTTGTTCTTTGCTGTGCATTCAGTGCCTGGTTCAACAGACATGTGTGGGATGGAGACTGAGATACAGCAGAGGCTCCCCTCTTACTGGTCCTGCTTATGCCCAGTAATAGCCCAGCTGGAGGGCTGCTGAATTGTCACCTGATCTGCCCTTCTTCAGGTCCTCTCACCCCCGCTTCCATTCTCTTATTCATAAATAAGTGGGTCTTAGGGTGGGATTGCCCTACCTAAGGTGCTTGGCTGTCTCTGAGTTAGCCTAGTATCCAAATAATTCAGTACCTCTATTCCTTCCTTCCTGGCAATGGGAGATCATCAATTTCTTTGGTGGGGGGGCTTCCATTTAATCTGTGTTTCTTTGAATCACTGCTGCATCCCATCTGTATTTCCTTCCTTTTGATTGTATACACACCCATTACATTCCTCCTTGCATATATTTTCCTAAGTAACATGTTAAAGTTTTTTTCAGCTGTGGTTGAGATAGGACAGCCTAGAAGCCTGTGGTCACCAAAAGCAGTCTTAGAATTAAGCAATGGCTCCATAGAAGTGGCTGAAAATGGAAGGAGGCACCTTCTTCCCTGGAGATTGAGGAAGAAAAGCATATATAATTAAAGCAATAAATTGGGTTTTTGAGGTTGTCTGTTTACCACTGTCAAATATAATCTATTTCATGGATTTAACCAGAATGCATAAGATAGGTCAGATTTCATTTTCTTCAGTTTGCTTATTTTCTCCTCCAGTTCCCTGCGTAGACACAGAGCCCAGATGGAAATGGGAAGACGGTTGACTTGTGTACTTAGAGAAGGTGGTGGTAAAGGATTCAGTGCACTGGACCCTGGGAATTGGATGCCCGTGAGCAAATAAAACTAAAAAGAGGCAATGAGGTATCTGGGAAAGAGCATGGTTTTGGAGTCGGACAGATCTGAGTTAGGATCCTGGCTCAGTTGCATTCACTGTGCAGCTTGGATTTCACTCTCGTTCCTGTCTTCCCTGCATTCACTCCGTGCGGTCCTCCCACCACCAATTTCTCTCTCCACTGGGTTCTTTTCAACTGCATATGGACATGCGCAAATATCATCTCAAAACAAACAAACCTTGCCCTCTGTCTTCTTCATCTCCTTCAGCTTCCACCCAGGCTTCTCCTCCCTTTACTGCCAAGCTTCTCAAAAGAGTCGCCCACACTCCCCGTCTCCTCTTCTGCAATCCCTACCCACTCCTCAGTCTCCGATGATCTGGCTTCGGCCCCCACTGTACCACTGACCTACTTCTGTCACAGTCACAATGACTCCTGTGTGGCCAGCCCCAAAGACCGTTCCTTGCCCTCTGGTCATCTGGCTACTCAGCAGCATTTCCAACAGTCGAGCTGCTTCCCTCTTGAAGCAACTTTTCTTTCTTGGCATCCATCTCATCCCCCTCTCCTGGATCATCCTCCCACCTCTCTGGCCTCTCCTTAGTCTGTTTGCTGGGTCCTTCTCTTCAACCTGACACTGAACATAGGGGTCCTCAGAGTTCAGTCCTGGGGTCCCCTCCCTTCCCCTTCGCATCACTTCTCTTCACTGGTTACACTGTCTCCCTAGTCCCACGGCTTTAAATAGTGGAGAGCAACACGAAATCCTGACCTGACCCGACCTCTCTGGTAGACTTCGACCCGGAATATACAACCGTTGGCTGTCCTCTTCCACTGAGGTAATTCACAAATATCTCAGACTTAACTTACCCAAATAAAATCCTTCATCCTTCTCCTTGGTGGGAACAAACTACCCTTCCACTGTCCCTCCCCTCCTCCCCATGTTTTCTCATCTCAATAAGCATCACCACTAGCTACTCAGATAGAAACTTCAGAGTCATTCCTCACAGCTAATCTATTACCCAGTTCTATTGGTTCCTTTCCAAAATATATCTCGAATCCACCTGATTCTCCCCATCAGGGAGAGAATCTTTACTGCCACCATTATAGTGGATCTTCTGATAGCATTTGCCTCCATTACTGTGGAAGCCTCTTAATTCTTTTCCCCACCTCTGATCTGCTCTTGCCCTCCCATGCATTTGACACAGAGATATGACCTACACAGAAGATAAACAGACCCAGCGTAAACACTCCTTGGCTTAAAACTTCCAATGTCTCTCTCCATTGCGCTGAGAATAAAACATAGCCCTTTTTATAATGCCCAGCAGGGGGAGCCCTACCTCTCTTTCCGGCTTCCTTTGAAACCACCCACTTCTCTCACCTTGCTGTGGATGATCCTTCAGTTCTGCAAACGACCACAGCTCCTCCCTCCATGCAGCCTTCCTCTGCTGTTTCCTTTGCCTCAGAGGCTCTGACCCCACCCCACCTCTGCCTTCACTCTCTGTGGTGTGTGTGTGTGTGTGTGTGTGTGTGTGTGTAATATTAAACATTCAGAAAAGTAAAATTTTATTGTATGTAAATTATACCTCAGTACACCTGATTATCAAGAGAAAGAAAGAAAGAAAGAAAGAAACGAATGCATAACAGATAACATAAGAAACACCTGGGTACCCACCACTCAGCTCTATTTAATTCTAAAATGTCATATTTGCTTCAGATATTGTCTTTCTTAAAGGAATAAAGTAGTACACAATGAAGACACCCCACCTCTGGATTCCTTCCCAATTCTATTTTCCTCCCTTCTTTCCCAGAAGTAACTCCTGAATTTGGTATTTGTCATTCCCATGTTGTTTTTATACTTTCCTTACATGTGTGTGTATCCATCAACAATACGTAGCATTGTTTGCATAGTTACATTTTATGCCAGTAGTTTTATTGTGGGAAGATTCTGTAACTCACCCAGTTCCTCAGCATGCTTTGTGAGATGGATGGATCCACACTCACACAGGTGGCTCTGGCTGTCATGTCCACGGTGGCATAGTATTTCACTGGACACGTACATCTAACTTGATTTATTCTCCTCAAGATCGATAACGGTGCCGTTTTCAATTTTTGACCATCATAAACACTGCTGCAAAGAACATCTGTACACGTCTCCTTGGACACATATTTGAGAGTTTCTCTAAGGTGAAACCTTAAAATCGGAATTTCTGAATAATAGCGTACTTGCCTCTCCAACTGTACTGGATAGTGCCAGATTGCTCTTCAAAGCGGTTGAAGAGTTTCCACTCCCACCGCAGCGGGGGCATTTCCGGAGCTCCTTATTCTCACCTACAGAGGTGCCGAGCTCGGACGGGCCTCCAGGGGGCGCCGCGCAGCTCGCTGTGATTCTGGGCGGCCGTGCCGAGAGCTGCTGGACGCCGTTCTTCTTTTCGCTAGTTCGTGGTCCCTTGGCTCCGCAGGTAGTCATTGTTGAGGATGAGATCCCAGAGGTGCATTTAGGGCAGGCTCCAGCCCCTGGGTCGCTGGGAGATGTGGCCTTAATCCTCCTGTCCTCCAAATCTTTTCCAAAATTTGAAAGCAGTACAAAACAAAAACTTCTCCATCTTGAATTAAAACCAAAAAAGGACCTAGGTTGCTAAAAGAAACATCTGTATGCTTAACATGCAAAATATAGAATGCTAACATTTTAACCTATATATTTGCTTCAGATGTTTTCTTTTTAAGAAACAAAACATTCCAGTTACACTTGAAATTCTCCTATTCTTTCACCTCCCTGCCTTCCAGGTGGCAGTTAAGATCCTGAGTTTGGTTGATATCCAAACCATTTATTTGTATAACGTATGTATCCATAAACAATGTATAGTATTGTTTTGTTTTCATTTACACAAATGCTATTCTGTACCTAATACTCCTGCAGGTTTCTTTCCTATGCACACAACATTGTTTCCAAGATAAATCTACCTTGATGCCTGTCTATCTGGTTCAGTGTTTATCTGTTCTCCTAACAATATATTTTTAGGTTGTTTTCAGCTTTTGGCTATTTGAGCAATGCTGCATACACACTTCACAAGAGATTTTTGTTTTCTTCATGCTTATTTTTGAGTCCCTAGAAGTATGCCTGGCACAAAGAAGTTGCTCAGTAAACTTGTGTTGAGTTAATGAACAAATGAACAGCCTCATACACTTTTCTAGGTTGCTCACGTGCAGACTTTGCCCAGAATATACATATAAAAGTGAAGTGGCTGAATTTTCAGGTGAGCTCGGCATATTACTCTCTAAGGCTATTGTTCCATTTTATACATTCCTCAGCAAATTTGAGAGTTTTCATTTCCCCTTAGCTTCGCCAACCTTGGTGTCTTGAGATTTGGTGTATATGTGCATCCCACCTGATGTATATCAAATCATATCTCCTTGTGCTAATTTGCATTGCCCTAATTCCTTTCTGACTATCCCCCCACCTTCCGCCATCAATTGACTTCCTTTGTGGCTTCCAGGTTATCAGATTAGCAGAAATAGGTTGGGGTGGGTTGAGGGTCACTCTTAAGCTCTCAAGGGGGCAGCCTGACTCCTGAATGGGTCTGGACCTCTCCACGTATTTCCAGCCTCCTTCCTGTCCTGGAAGGTTTTGAATACACGTGCCAGATCCAGGACCTCGGGACTGAAGAGCAACGTTGGAGACCCAGGGCACCCTCCCCACCCAGTCCCACCTTGAGCTCTGAAGCCTCCTGTGAGGGGTGGGAGAGGGCTCTCTGGGCGCCCACGTGGATCTGTTATTCTCCAGGTCTGCAGCTGGAGAGTGCCAGCCAGGAGAGCCTGGGACCCAGGGTGCTCTGGCATTTGTAGCAGCCTTGACGCCTCTGAGGACCCTGCATGTTCCCGTGGTGGGAGCTGTCTTTGGCGTCCCTGGCACTACCCCTCCTGCGCACACACCACGCCCTCCACTTACAGGAGAATATGCCTTTGGGTCTGTTTGGCTCCTCTGTATTTGACCAATTGACCACTATTTGGAGAAAAGAAGACAAGTTCAGAGGTAAGGGGAAAGATGTAATGGGAGAGAGGGCTGGGGAGCAGGGGTGCAACTGAGGAGGAAAGTTTGAACTCACAGGGTACCCCTTGGCCTTGGGACAATAGGGAAAAATACTGGGCCGCTGGGCTGAATGTAGCACCGGGAGTCACCACCCCTGTAGGCCTTTGAATTGGATCAACAGCCCAAGATGTAACATGTGACACCAGGGGATCAGCCAGAACAGTGGGTGTGCAGGAGCCGCTGCCAGCTGCCGTTGGAAAGGCCCATATTTCTAGCATGTAGGGATGACACGCACTTGAGATCCTTTCCCATTTGAAAAGCATTAAAAAATCATAACTTGCAGGCCCAGAGAATGAGCACTCTGACTTAACAACCCTTTTACTTTCTTTTGCAAAGCATTAAAGTCATTAACTTCCAGCAAGCAGGGACAGGTTCTTACTTAACCCTTCTCTTCTGAGAAGTCTTAAAAATCAGCCACGGTAAGACCTTGTCTCTCACTGGCAATGTTAAACCATAAAGCACTGTACTGCTGCTAAGTAATGGGGCCAATCTGTCACTGTGTAACTTAAGAAAAATGGAATCTAGTGACATGTCTTCTGCTCAGAAACCAGTGGTGACTCCACACTTTGAACCAGATACGATCCCATTGGTGTGAGGTTCTGCTGCCCTTTCACTGCCTTAATCTGACCATGTGCTTTCTGCTACCACTGGATGAGGTTTTGCCCTCATCCATGCCAGCTGACTCCCTACATATTTCCCTCTCCCTCACTGCCACCCATTCATCTTGCCCGTCTCTCTCTCTAAGCCTCCCTATGTGGACCTGACGTATAACATTCGTATTTTTAATAACATCCAAATTTGTATATCCCTTTAGGCTATCTGACCACACCCTCCACATCTCACTGAAGGTTCGACTTTGTGAATTCTACCAGATGCACTCCTCTTATCTCTTTAATCGCTCCATCATTAAGTATTTATACATTGCACCTTTTCTAATTGTATGTGTCCATCTTTGCATGTATACTTAGGGGTGTACACGTGTAATGTATTCCCCAGTATATTATAAATAAATAAACTCCAAAGTTTATTCTTTTCTTCCCATTTCTTCATCTATGTGCAGATACCCAGGCAGGTGACGGCATGTCAATTAGTCAGTTGCCACATGCTTATTGAGCACCCAGGTGCCAAGCATTGTACTGGACGCTATGGGTATGGGCACAGTCCTTAGACCCTAGTAGGAAAGAGAAACATTAAACAACTGCGTGAATTATTATAAGTGAGCAGAGGGCAGCAAAGTAGAAGGACAGATGCTTTGGTAATATGTATGAGTGTATGTGGAGATGGTTGGACGCCATTCCCCAGGAAATGATGTTAAACTGAGACCAATAGTAGGGGTAGAAGTTGGGAGCTAGGCAGAGCTGGGGAACAAACCATTTCAGGCAAAGGGAATAGGATGGGTCCAGACTGTCATGCAGAGAGAGCACAAAGCATCTGGTAACATGCAGGAAAGGGTTAATTCAGCTGGCGTGGGTTGCCCCAAACTCATACATTCCAAAGGTCTTCAGGACTGCCCCTGGACCAGCTCCTGCAAGATGATCTCTGAGCTCTTGGAATATCCTGCCTGATAAGAATGCCTTTGTATATCTGAGCCCTTGGGCCAGGTCAGATAGTCTATGCTAACAAAGGGACATAGTGAATCCTTGTTTTTATATGCTGAGGCTGTTTGGGGCCTTCCATATCAATTTGACCTCTGTTGGGGCTGGAGACTGAGGAGATAAGGTCAGTTATACAGGTGTTGACTACATGATACATGATGACCCTCAACAAACACCCTGGACACCACAGCCCAGGTGAACTACCCTGGTTGGCAATATTTCTTATGTGTTGTCACACATTGCCACTGGGAGAATTAAGTACTGTCCATGCAACTCCACTCAGAGTGCGTAACTGGAAGCTCCCACCTGGTTTCTCCTGGACTCTGCCCCATGTGCCTTTCTCCTTTGCGGACTGTAATTTGTATCCTTTCACTGCATTAAACCATAATGGAGAGGATACCAGCTTTTCTGTGAGTCCCTCTAGCAAATCATCACAACCAAGGGTGGTCCTGGGGACTCCCAACACAGGTAGAGCAGAGAGAACAAAGGCTGTGGGGGGAGGGGAACAACTGAGGTGATGAAAGGGATGGAGAAAGAGACTGGATTCCTCAGAGCGTATAGGTCATGATCGAGAATGACGTGGTTCTGCCTGTGGGCTTGATTCCAACGTGGTTACTTTATTTCATTCTATTCCATGGCCCTAGGCTGCATCCAGCCCTGGCTAGATCTCACAAAAGGTACCTACAGAAAACGTGCCAATCAGTGAATTTGCTTGGTGTGGGGTTGGGGTGAGCCCAAGGGCACATAAAAGCTACTGGAGGAGATGAGCAGTGTCACCTGTCCGGATGGCTGCACCCATTATCTCCTGTATGACCCACCTTGGGTTTGGAGCAGTTACCACTCAATATATATTGGTGAAGAAGAAACAGTGGTGTGTTTATTATAACAGCTTGGGGGGGGAAAAAAAAAACAGAACTGTTTTCCATACTGAATCCCACATAATGAAAACTCAGAGGTGACATCACCCATCTGTTTCATGATCACATATCCATGGTGACAGAATAAGTCAAGGGAAAAATAGGGTGAGAGAGTGGTTGAAGCGAGTTAAGCCATTTGTTGGCACAAAGGACTCAGTTATCAAGGTTGCAAATAAGTCGTCAGCTTCAGGCATGGACGGGCACCAAAGTGTTTCTCAAATTTCTGCTTGCTTGGACAAGCATGCTGCCTTCTGAAGAGTGTGCCTTGAATCCTTAATAGCCGGAGAAAACTTTTAAAGTAATGGAAGAAGTACTTATGTAACTCATTTCTAAATCCACAGGGGCCTATATTTTTGATGGTGCAGGAGGCTTGCGGCAGAAGCCTGTTAGGGATGATGGCTGTACCTGCGGCCCAACACTCCCAAGTCAGAGCGGTGCTCCCGAGGCCTGGGGCAGCAGCAGGGGGTGGGGTAGCCGTGTGATCTCAGAGCCACACTGATGGCCCCGTAAGCCAAGTGCCTCGATTCTGGAGAACACAAGATGCTGTTATGCAATTTCTAATTACAACGAACTCTCTTCTTTCTGTTCCCAAGAGGGAAGGCAGTTTATACTCAAACACAAACCTAAGTTTGAACCCTGTTCTAGCTATGTAACTTTGGGTGTTATTTAAACTCTCTGGGCCTCAGTTTACTCATCTGTGCGCTGGTCATTATAAGAAGACCTTGTTCATAGGGTTGAAGACTCGATGAGGTCATGCCTATAAAGCGCTTGGCACAGTGCCTGGCATGCATTAAGGGCTCAAACAACAACAACACAACCAGAAAGGACGTTAAGGTGTTTAGTAAGTCCTCAGACATAAAGAGACATTTTCGAGGGCTCAATGCCAGTCACATGTGCCTCAAGATTGTCAGGCTGGGTGAGGACATCCACGTGCTCTGAATTAGATACTAGTGGATGTGACAGACGTGCCCTAAGGAATCAGCTTTACTACGTTGGCCTTCAATGCTTGGGCGGCATTTTAAACAGCAGCCCGTAACTCAGGTGCTGCCGGCTTCAGGGTCAGATGCAGCGCTGTTCTTTGGCTTCCTAAGATGATGAAGAGAATGGATGGCGGAGGCTGTGCTGATAAAATGGCCCTCGAGGTAAAGCTCTGATCGTGAAGACAGACCCCCGTGTAACTGGAACTAGGGGGAGGTCTTGGCAGGTGCGACATCTGGTGGAAGGAGAATGAGTCTGGAGTCACCACTTGGGTTTGATCCCAGCTCCTTTACTACAAGCGTGTGAAGCTCCTACACTGCAAGTGTGAGGTGTTGGGCAAGTTACTGGTCTCTAAACCTCAGTCCCTTCATCTGCACAAAGGGGAAAACACTTGACTTGCAGAGTGACTCTAAGGATAAACTGATACAGTGCAATGTATGTAAAACACCTGCTATATGGTAGGTACTTCATAAATGATGATATAAGCAAGCAAAGTACAGTCACAGCAAAGCATGAAATGCATTAGTGGTAACTGATATTGTTTTGTGACAAAGCGATCCTGTGAGACCAAATTAGTTTCTTAGAAAGAACGGCAAGATACAGACAGCAGGTTTGATGTGAAGCTTGGCAGCTGAGGGCAGTTCATTCTGGGAAATGGCTTATGGTTTGGATCAAATCCCTGCCCCGGGTGACATGTTCATCACTGCCCTGGGAAGACCTGATCTGGGGGATCATGGGGGACAGATGGAGAGGGTCTGCATGAGGACCAGACCTCTTAGCCAGTGACGAGCCGCCCTATAAGGGTGATGACAAAGCACAGCTCCCAGAGAGGTGCGAGGAGCCGCAGGGAGCGCGCAGGATGTAGCCCTATCTCTGCGGCGGGAAGCTGTGTGCTGGGACACGTGGCCCGGGAGGCAGTCATGGAGCTTGTAGCCCAGAGAGCAAGCGGACCCCAGTCCAGGCGTGCTGCTGCTGAAGTGGAGGTGGGGAGCCAGGCCAGGGAGGAATGGTCTCAAAGAAGGGCTCCTCCTATCCTGACTCCAGTTGCTTCTGCATCAGAACAGTTTTCTGGGAGAGGGACCCAAGAGGTGACGAGGGCAGAACCCAAGTGATAAGGGGGATGTTTTAAACACAGAAAAGCCTCTATTCAGCAGGGAACTCAGGTCACATGTCAGAGAATAAACATGAATGAAACTTTAAAAACACGGGGGTGGAAGCTGACATTACAGCTATGCCCACCAGCAACTCACTGAGAATAAAGCCCTCCTGCGTGTAGAAAGTTAATGGTGTCTATCACCCTCTTGGAAACCCAGCCTGGGGAGAGGAGAGGGACTGGGGACAGGTACCAGACACTGCTTGAAAAGGTAACGGTGTGTGACGGGGTTCGATTGGCCCTTTCTCCCCTATGAGGATGTGTGCGTCCACAGGAGAAATCCCCACGTATGCTCCCACCTCTACTCCCATAGGAAATGAAAGCCTATGGTCGCATGTGGCGCTTGTTGGTCTGATGAAGCGGTTTTCAACTGGGGCCAATTTTTTCCTCCCAGGGGACGTCTGGCAATGTCCGGGGACACTTTTGGTTGTCACATTTTTTGGCGGGGTATGCTACTGGCATCTAATGGGTAGATGTCAGGGATCCTGCTAACTACCTTACAGAGCACAGAATGGCCCCCACAGCAGAGCTACCCAGACCCTTGTGTCAGTAGTGCTGGCGTTGAGCAAGCCTGGTCTGATGCGATGCGGAGGTTCTTTGTCAATGGAAGCGGCTTGTTCCTCTCACCTGTCATCTCAGTGTGGGGTAGAATGGGGAAGGGTCACAGCTAGTCTGCAATCCCTCTTTGGTGGCCATATACAGAAGAGGGTGTGGTGCGAAGGCAAAAAATTGGGGGTGGGGTGGGAATGAGTCCAAAGAGAGACTCAGGCTAACCTCTCAAGGTAGATGGAAGGCCAAGCGCAGAGTTTTTCATTTCAAGTCAACTCTTACTTATTTAAAAACCAATTTCCTGGGCTTCCCTGGTGGCACAGTGGTTGAGAGTCCGCCTACCGATGCAGGGGACGCGGGGTTGTGCCCCGGTCCGGGAGGGTCCCACATGCCGTGGAGCGGCTGGGCCCGTGAGCCATGGCCGCTGAGCCTGCGCGTCCAGAGCCTGTGCTCCGCAACGGGAGAGGCCACAACAGTGAGAGGCCCGCGTACCGCAAAAAAAATACCAAACAAACCAATTTCCTTAAGCACATAATTGTATGTTTATTTCCCTGAGGAACTCTTGAGGCAGAGGGGACCTGCTGAAATTATGGGGATGGAGGCTGCACACAGGGTTTTAATGGAGTTAGAAAAATTTTTCCTCTCCTTTGAAAGAGGGTTGGGAGAAAGGGCAGGTTCCTCTCCTGCAGGGCAGAGGATGTGGGGGGATGGAGTTAAGATAGGAATGGAGGGTCAGACAACGTGAGGAACGGTTGTGTGACCCCAGCGGGTTGGGATCAGAGACAGAACTCCGGGGTGCAGCTTCAAGCCTGCCTCTTCTCTCCCCGCATCCTGGTAACTGGAGGGAAGGGATCCAGGAAGTGGGCTGTTCATACCCTTCCTGCCCTACCACCTTCGCGTGTACACACAAACACGCACACACACACACACACACACACACACAATCAAAATACTCCTTTGGAAGATGCTCTGGTTTGCATCAGGAAACAGAATGGGTCATGCTGTTGTGGGAGGAGTGGGTGGGTGGGCAGGGCAGAGGGGACTTTGATGAGCAGAGGGTAAGGGCTTCAGTGCTTCCCCTCTTCTGCTACTTCTCACTGCTCTGTTTTAGCCTGAATGCTTGGAACTGTAGGTTCTTCTCTTTGAGAGATGCCCTCACCTGGGTAAACTGGGTGGGGACCAAGGGAACAGAATGAAGGAACTGATTATCCAGATTCGACACACAGAGGAAAGGAGGCGGGGGCGGCGAGGGCGCTTTACAGTCTTTCTCTCGCTGCTAGATTGGCAAGACTCTGGCTCATACTCCTTTTGTCTAAGAGGGTCGGAGGGGGGTTGAGTTGGGTGGGCGGCAGAGGAAGGAAGATGCAGTGAGGAGTGGGTGGCCTGGAGCTGGTGGTGGCCTGGGCTACAAAGGCTGGGGTCTGCAGGGGGACCCTTGCCTCCTCCCTCCATGTCTCCGTTGGATGTGGAATGCATGTCTGCCATGGTACCTATTCTATGTGGTTGGACTCTGTCGGGCTCCCCGCCTCCAGAAGGCTGTGAATCATGTCCCCTTCAGCTGGAGGGCCTCTGCGTCTAACAAAGCCTGGTATACCGGCACTCAGTACACATTTCATGATGAATTCCTACCTTATCCATCCTGGCCTGCCATTACAGAAGAGCGGACAGGAATTCAGGCAGGAGTTATAGCAAAAAGAGTCCACCTGGCTAGTCTATCCCATTCATCCTCTCTCTCGAAGCTGCAGGTGTGGTGGTGGTGCTGGTAGCATGGCATCCAATGGGGAAGTGAAGGTAACATCTGAGAAACATGGCCAAGGTTCGAAGCCCTGAATGTCTTCATTTAATCATCAAATATCCTCTGCATACCTGCCCAGAGAGGCTGGGTTCTGGCATTCCTCAGCCTCATGCTGTGGGGCAGCATAATGGGCTGGAGGTCACAGGTGAGCGGAGCAGCCTGAGGCTGGGGAAAGGCACCCAGCCCCTGGGAGATGGAGACAGTGATTATCTGTGAGCACAGCATCCAGGCCTTCTCTGCCGTAAGAGGGCTAAAGGGATGACACATGTGGGGCATGCGGGCCTGGACTGAGGGGCTGTGTCCACAGGGGCCCTCCTGGCCTGCGAGCATCAGAGACCTTGGGCTGCCAGGGATTTGTTTCCTTTTCATTGAGCAGCTCCCCAGAAGACACATCAAATATTATCAGAGATCAGATACATAAGAGTTTCAGCATCTTTAAAAGGCTGAAAATGTGTGCTGTAGTCCTAGCCCATACTTCCACTTTCCGGAAGTGTAACCTTGCGCCTTTCTGAGCCTTGGCCGCCTCATCCAAAGAAGGGATGGCCCTTCTGCCTTCCCTTTATTATGGGGCTACTGTGAGGCGCAAAAAAAGTCACAAAGTGTGGGAGCACTTTGTAAACTTAAAGTGCTATGCAACGTGAGCTGGTTGTTTATTTATTCAAGGCAGTGGCAGAGGGACACCCCACATTGGTGCTGCTCCAGCCATCCTCCTACCAGGACCTGCCTGCAGGGAAGGGCTACTTCTGTCTTTTGACCGCTGGAGGGCTTAGCACTTTGAGTTCACTTCCGCATCTCTGGCCCCATCTAATACACAGGTCAGGGCCGTGGGGGGCCTGGCGGAAGAGTGCTGAGGTCCCTTATTTCCTTCGCTGGTAGAACTGGAAGACCGCCTTCTCTTGCTCATACGTCTCGATGGAGCCGGGTCGAAGGCGCCGGATCTCAGCGATGGCGTCCCCTGCAGCCAGGCCCCGCTCCTTCACCAGGTAACAAGCCAGCATGGTACCCGTGCGGCCAAAGCCCAGGGCACAGTGCACTCCCACCGCCTGCGAAGGGGGAGCTGGGTGGGGAGGAGCTCAACGCCCTCCCAACACTCTCCTGACCCTCACTTGTAAAATACAACCAGGTTTTAAAGATGTAGGACAATGAAAAATATAAATATCTGGTTAAGAATTTATTTTATATTGCTTATATGTTGAAATGATATTTTGGAGTTACTGGGTTAAATTATATTATCAAGATGAATTTCTCCTGCTTCTTGTTTACCTTTTTAAAATGTGGCTCCATTACATTTGGACAGAACCTTGCTCTGGAGACTGCTCAGTACCCCCTGACTTCAACCCCCATCTCTCCCAAGTACGTTCACCCTTTCTCCTTCTCAACTCAACATCAGCTGGTTCTTCGTTGCCTTTCCTCGAGCCCAATTCACACTGCTGGGCCCTCTTCATACTCCTCCCCCTGGCCCCCGCCCCCCCCCCGCCTCCGCCCCGCTTTGGCTTTCTGTTCTGGTTGAGATGGTCTCCTGGCCCCACCCTCTTCCTCCAGTCTTTCTCCCGGAACCCAGCTAAGTTATTCCTGGCCCCGCCCTCCCCAGCGCCGCGTGTCCCCGCTGACCCCTCCCAAGTCCCACCCCCCCGGGGCTAACCCCGCCCACTGACCTCTCCCCTGGCGTTGGCCTCATCGACAATCTTCACGAAGCGGTCGATCTGCTCTGGGCCCGGCGAGCAGAAGTCTGGGATGCGCAGTCGGTGCAGGGTGAGGCCGGGGCAGCTGTCGCTGTGCGGGGGCCCGCGCTCCGTCAGTGACACCAGGTGCCGCACACCCTGGTCCAGCAGGAACTGGTAGTGGGTGGGGAGCCGGGGCAGGGCCAACCCCGCCAGCCGGCCGGGGAGCACCCACGAGAAGTTGGGGGGCTGCACGCCCATGGCTGACGGAGGGCACAGAACAGCGGGTCAGCGGGGGCGAGGCCGGCCCGTCCCGCTCCGCCCCCGGGCCGGGTAACCTTCCACCTACCTAGCACTGGCGCCTCCTGGAGCCACGTGGTCTTCGGGACACATCCTGGGTGTCGTCCTGCTCCGCCTCAGGGGATTGGCCGAGCCGCCTGGGGGCGGGGCTAGAACACCCAACTCCCGGCTCCTAGTGACCGTCGGAGCGTTCTGGTCCGGCCCCAAGCAGAACACTCGTTGATTGGTTGGATAGTCAATAATGGGCGGGATTACTGCAGCCGTGTGCACGGGGATTAGTGGACCACGCAAACAGCCAAGACAGAACACCTAGAAGGAATTAAAAATTCTTTTCTGTGGCTGAAGCAACCCCGGGTCGAGCTCTGCTGCTCCCTGGCGTTCGGTGGGAGTTATTGCATCACTGGCCAACTGCCCCTGCTGCCCAAGGGCCTGGCCTTGTCTTAACTTTCTTCACAATGGATGCCCAAGGGTTTAAGAGATGGCAAATCTACATACGGCTTGGGGGAGGAATCTTCTCTACAATAACTCTTAAGTCATTATCAGTGACTTTTTGAACTCGTCCAGTAAGTGGGAATCGCCACTGTACAGGGTACTATTCTTGTTTTTCCACTGCTGAAATTATTAAAAGAAACCCCAGTGTTTCTGCCATCTGGTGCCCTGAAGTCGTACCCGGGAGAGTAATAATGTAATAATAATAACAACAACAAAAGCACCACCACCAACAACAATATAAGAATTAACAAATTGAGCATTTACTATGTGCCAGGTATTTTTCAAACTGATTTAATTGCCACAATAATCTTACGAGGTGGGTAATCTATTTAACTATCTTATAGATGAGAAAACTGAAGCTCTGGAGAGGTTCAGGAACTTGACCAAGAGATGACTGATGGTGGGGGGTTTGAAACCAAGCAGCCCAGCTCCAGAATCTTTAACAAAACGGTATTGTATTCTAAAGTTAAATAGAAGGTTACTGCCTTTTTACCTAGCCATCCTCATGTCCCTCAGCTGGGTTAAACAGTTGCAGGATTTGTTAATTTTTCTTCATATTTCCTGATTCTCAGGTTCTGTGAGTCACCCTTCCCTGGGGAGGCTAGAGTTTCTCTGTGTCATTCATAGCGGGTGGGGAACTAGATCTGAATACAGTGTCTTAACTGTGATCTGACTGGTTCGTATCCTCATTTGAACAATGTGCTTCTAGTGATCAGACTAATTATAATTATGAAAATAGTTAACCCTTATTGAATTTGCTTATGTACCAGGCCCTGTGCCAGGTGCTTTCTGGAAGAGCCACATTGGGAAGGTATTTTTATATCTCTTTTGCACATGCGTAATCTGAGGCTTAAAGAAGTTGGTTAACTTAGCCAAGCACACATAGCTAGTAAGTAGCTGGGCTGGTTGAGCCAAGGTCTCTCTCATTCCAAGCCCAGGGTACCTAGTCATGAAGATGTACTTCCCTCCTTCTGTTCCCATCTACCCCTGACACACACATTTGGTTCCAGCAAAATGAAAAGGAATTTTTCTTCCTCCAAAGATCAAAGCCTGCTCTGACCCTGTGGAAAATGCACTTACCGTTTACCCAGGCAACTCTGAAGCATCGCCTCTGCCTACTCTCCCCAGGTTCCAGGAGCTGCCAAATCTACCCTTTCCCTTTCTTCTGTACAATCACAGCCCTGATTAAGCCCTTCCTGTCTGCACTCCCATTTCCCACACAACTCCCTATGACTCTTTCTAGCCCATCCCAATTTATTCCTGTTGTGCCCTTCAGCCACCAGTCACCCCTTCTCCCCTCCCAGCAACTCCTCTCGATCCCTTGCTCAGGATTTCTGGCTGCACTGCCTCTGGAGACAAGACTCCAGCACTTGCTCCTTTCAGGTTGAACTTTTCTCAGTCCCTTTTCCTTGCTGTCCTTTCTTTGCTCCCTCACTCATAAGGGGAAAACTTCCCACATCTCTCTCCACTACCCTATGCCCCTTCCTTGCCTCCTTGAGATCCAGTTCAAAGCCCATCTTCTTCAGAAAGAAGACATTTCGCCGGGGGAGACAGAGATTCCCGTGTGGGTCTCTGCAGGGGTTGAAGTGCATCCATCAACCCACCTGGGCTTCCTTTGTAGGAATTCCTCCCTCTTTACTGCTCTGCCTCTGGCTTCCAACAGGTCCCAGGTGAAGGGGTCCCTGCCTTGGTCTGTGTCCCATTGTCAAGAATATTATTTAATTTTCTGTCTTGGGCCCAGGGGGCCTCACGTTGAAAGAAAAACTCCTTTCTGATGGTTTCCTGGCTAGGATCCCGGCAACTAAACAATGTCAGCTCCCCGCACGTAGCCCTCAACCTCATGCAACACTGAGCTTCTTTTCCTTTCTCTTCTGTGTTACCTGACCTTCAGTAAGATTTAATCTCCGTACTCCCATCTCATTTTATATAAATATGTACTCCTAGTATAGCAGTTAGTTTATTGGATTGGGGTTATCTGTGTCAGAGCCAAGAAGGCATCATTCCATCTTCAGATTTCACACATCTAATACAGAGCCTGATACCCAGTGCTCAAAATTGTTAAATGAATGAAAAAATAAGTAGAATGCATAGGCCAGACTGTGAAGGTGCATTTCTGGGAGTGTAGGAGAGTCTCCAGGACTATGTGACAATGTGTGTTTATGTGTCTTTTTTTTTTTTTTTCCACCAGCAAGGTGAGTTTACTCAGGAATAGTAGAGAATTGCAGTTCGGGACAAGCAAACTATGGCAAACCATAAACAGGTTCTGGGAACAGAGGAGAGGGGCTTGCTTCTATATAGGAAAGGAAGAATTGAGGAGTGCTGTGACGGTTCTTCATTGGCTGCAGCCGGTGGCCTCTTGTTGTTGATGGGCCAGAAGGAAATCTTTCTTCCTTCTGGGGTGTTTGAGTGTCTTTTTTTTTTTTTTTTGCGGTACGCGGGCCTCTCACTGTTGTGGCCTCTCCCGCTGTGGAGCACAGGCTCCGGACGTGCAGGCTCAGCGGCCATGGCTCACGGGCCCAGCCGCTCCGCGGCATGTGGGATCTTCCCGGACCAGGGCACGAACCCGTGTCCCCTGCATCGGCAGGCGGCCTCTCAACCACTGCGCCACCAGGGAAGCCCTGTGTGTCTTTTTAATTGCATGAGTTTGAGGACTATTTGAGTGTGGTGTAGCACCTTCTTGAGATGTACTTTTTACATGTGTGTGCTTTTAAGGAGAGAATGACTGTGTCAGTATGATTCTGGCTAAGTCTAATTACTGTTTTGTAAAAAGGGAAAAATAAGCCTTGCTCTTTGCAGAGCCCTGCTCCTGTTGTGTGCGTGTGTTTGATCTTGTGTGTATGTAAGTGTGTTGAGGGAGATATTTTCCTGGAGAACAATCTGTTGACACTGACAGTGGGCTGAGTGATAAGCTTAATTTCCCTGACTTCAAGGAATTTACAACATGCTGGGGGCGGATTTAGACTCAAAAGTAATTGTTCTCATAATATATAGTAAAGTACTAAATTACTCATCAAAGACAATCAGATCATATATATTGAAAAGTTAATTGTGCAGTAAAAATAATAAGCACAAGAGAAGTCAGTGGGGGAAAGATAAGCTTGGGTTGGAACCACCGGAAAAGTCTTATGAGGACAGTGGTCTTCGTTCCCTTTTGTTCTCGGCCCATATTATGAAATACTGGAAATAACATTATTTGGAAGCTCAACAGAACAGTTTTAGAGCATCCTAGCTCCCCCTTCCCCAGCTGATAAGACTGTTTTGACCTAATTCTCTTTGATGTTGAGGCCCCCAGTTCCTTGAGGGCTTGATGCTAGTGGCAGTTGGAGGTGAAACCAGAGACAGAGATTCCTTTCTCCAAGTAGGTCCCTGTGTCCCACCAAGGCAGAGGATTGCTTGGGTTTGGGTTCCTGTGGCCCTTGGACTGTAGTCAGAGCTCTCAGTGTCTTAAATGTTAGGATCTTTTGTCTAAACACATCTCACACCTGGGACCCAATGATCTGGAAATTGGGTTACAGAAGGGATGGTGTGGTAGCCAACCTCAAAGACCACCTCATGTCTTTTCCACATTGATAGGCCTGGCTTGTGTAACAAGTAGAATATTGTGGACATGATGGTGTGTGACTTCTTAGGTTAACTCACAAAAGACAGTGTGGTTTTGACTTGCCCTTTTGTGGGAGAAGCCAGCTGCCATATTAGGAGGACACTCAAGGAGTCTAATGAGAGATCCGTGGGGGGAGGCTTCATACCAGCATCACGTACGAGAACTTGCTATTTTGGAAGTGGATCCTCTGGCCCCATCAAGACCTTAGATGACCTGCCCAACATCTTGACAATAACCTCACAGGTTCCCTGAGCCAGAATCACCCAGCTAGTCCTCCCTTGAATTTCTTACCCACAGAAACTATGAGATAATAAATATTGATTGTTTTAAGCCATCAAATTTAGGGGGAATTTCTCATGCAGCAAATAGGAAACCAATACAGATGGGAATATTCAGATAAAAGGAAAGAAGAGAAATAACTTCTAATAAACTTAAGAAGCGAAATAAAATCAAGTTTATTTTTCAAAGAAAAAGTTATACCATAAGCAGTTGTAGTCTAAGTGTGCGTGTGTGTTTTTGGGGGATAGGGTGTTGAGATAGGTCAGTGCAAATTTTCCACATCTGGAGAACCATGCTGTGTAGAGGAACCAAGCAGAATAGTTTGGGTGTGGGTTTTGGGTGTTAGTGGTGTGGGAGGTATGGGGTTTTATGTGGTATTTGTGTAGTTAGGGACGATGTACAAATGATTTAATAACTGGCCATGGCACAGGAGGCAAGCAACCAGAATGGACCCTCTACCAATCAGCACCATTGCCTACAAACAAATGGTGATGCTATCCTGCTGTCTGCTGGATGCACATTGGTGTCAAGTGTAGAGGCTTTGACATGATCTGGGGTGTGGTCAGGTTACCTTGGACATTTTAATATAGGTCTTTCCACAAGATGGCACTGACAGCCCGATAGCTTTTCCTTGTTTCACTCGCTCGCTCTCTCTTTTTATTTTTTTGTATTTGTGATTTGTATACTGTTACAGAACATACCATGACTGATTGCTCACAATTTACTAGTTGATTTCTTGTACTTCTGACAATTCTATCACCTTCTTGGCACTTAATATTACTTTTTTTCTTTAGACCATTCCAGGGGCACATTGAGACTTCCCGTTGGGATGTTAGGGGGTGGTGCCTTATACTGGAAGCTATGATTGGGGGAGCTGGAGCTGGAGATGGACTTGGGGGCTTTGGTTTCAGTTAGGTAAGAGACACCTTTGCGATGAGAACAGTTTTGGTGAACTATCTCGCTTCTAACATTCATGCTGCTACAAACTTTGCTTTGCCTTGGATCCGAAAGGAAAAAAATTACTGAAAATCTTGGCATTGCAATTTTCACTGCATAATTGTAAAAATTGGAAAGGGCCTCAGAGATCTTCGGGTTTAACCTCTCCATTTCTGGGTGAGGAAACTCACCTCATTGAGTTACTCAGTTGGTCCAGACTAAGACTCAATCCACACTATCAGATATCTCTGGGTCACTGCACTGTGTGACCTGGACCAAGTTACTTTAGATTGCTAAGTCTCTGTTTCAGATGTCTATAATGATATAGATTATTAAGGATTATGGATAGGGTTAAATAAGCTAGGAATATGTAAAGTGAGTAGCAAAGTGCTGGCACGTAATTGGTGCTCACAAATGGAAGCTACTTCTGCTATCACCATCATCATAGGATGATTTAGAGCCAGATGGGAACAAATGAAGAAATTACACTTATGTTGATATATCTCTAATGTGAAGTATTATCATAGGATGCTGTGGTTAGTGGAATTTTTTTTTTTTTTAGGAGTTCTCCCTTTGAATTTTCTTTTTCACATCTTTATTGGAGTATAATTGCTTCACAGTGTTGTGTTAGTTTCTGCTGTACAACAAAGTGAGCCAGCTATATGTATACATATATCCCCATATCCCCTCCCTCTTGAGCCTCCCTCCCACCCTCCCCATCCCACCCCTGTAGGTCGTCACAAAGTAACAAGCTGATCTCCCTGTGCTATGCAGCCGCTTCCCACTAGCCATCCATTTTACATTTGGTAGTGTGTATATGTCAGTTCTACTCTCTCACTTCATCCCAGCTTCCCCTTCCCCTCCTGTGTCCTCAAGTCCATTCTCTACATCTGCGTCTTTATTCCTGCCCTGCCACTAGGTTCATCAGTACCGTTTTCTTAGATTCCACATATGTGCATTAGTATACGGTATTTGTTTTTCTCTTTCTGACTTACTTCACTCTTAGTGGAATTCTAAGATGGGCCCAAATGACCTATACCCTTTGATGAGGGGCTATATACCCTTTGATGAGGGGCTATCACTCCCATGATTATGTCATGTTTCACGGCAAAAGGGGGCCACTCAGTAAGGTGGCCCTGGGAGCGGAGAGTGATTCCCAGTTGACAGCTACTAAGAAAGTAGAAGCTTCAGTCCTACAACTGCAAAGAAGTGAATTCTGCCAAATGAATGAGCTTGGAGGAGGACCTGGGGCCTCCGATGAGAGTTGCAGCCTAGGTGGCATCTTCATTTCAGCCTGATGAAACCCTGAGCAGAGGATCCGGCTAACCTGTAACTGGACTTCTGACCTACAGAACTGTGAGATAATAAATGGGTATTTTTGTAGCCACTAAGTTTGTGGCAATTGGTTACACAGTAATATACAGTAATAAAAAACTAATACAGATGCCTTATTTACTTGCTTTATTTTCTTATTTTTAATATGCTGGTTGCAATACTAGAGCTTTGAGCTTTCTAAAAGGCGGTCTTATTTCCTGTCTCTTTTCCCCTTTAAGTCTTCCAGTCTTCAAAACTCTAGACCACACAGGTCCCGTTTTCCAGGGCAGATGCAACAAATACAGTGAATCAGTGGAGCACAGGAATTGTCACTATCTCATTCCCTCTAGGCACCTCCCCAACCTCCTGGCTTATCCTCCAACCACCTTTAGACCAGTGCTTCTCAAAGTGTGGTCCACAGTTGAGCAGCATCGCATCACCTGGGAGCGTGTGAGAAATGCAGAATCTCAGACCCCATCCCAGACCTTTGGGATCCCAGGTGGTTCACATGCACACCTATGCCTGAGAAGTCCTGCTGTAAAAACTTTTCCTGCAGCTCTGTTTTCCCTTTGCTGGACAGTCATTGGTAGCACCTAAAACACAGCCTGGTCACAGGAGGTGGTGCCTGATATCTCCAGGTGTCTTTGGCTGAGCAGGGCTGTAGGCAGAGGAGCACAGGGAGAAGCCTCAAAGAGACCTAACTGGCCTGGGTAAATGCCTGAGGTCAATTACAAACACCCGACTGTCCCTGGTTGGAACAATCTACTGCTTTACCTGCTGGTCAGGAAGCTATCCAAGAAAAATATGCTTACATGTACGTTGTGAATTTCCTGTTTTTGTTCCAAGGAAGGGCTTGGCTCCCAGATTTCCTTTCTGGAGGAACTCTTGAAACATCACTTTCCACTCTCTCCACCTTTAAGTACGTTCCAACCATAACTGAAATTACCTGATTTATCATCCTTCAATTGAAGTGTGCCAGCCTCCCTCCAGTTTTGGGAACAGGAGAAGGAACCATTGGACCGCCTCCCGTCAATCCCCTCAACCCCCCAACAGAAATTCCTCCCACCCAGATCCCATCCTTCTGCAGTCTCCTTAGGACCCATCACCTCCGTGGCTCTGCGGACTGGCCCCCATTATTCCTGCCTTTACACATTTCCCCTCTATGCAGCTACGATGCCTTTCGTAGAACAGAGACCTTACTTTCCCAGCTCTTCCTTATTGCCTTCAAGAAAAAAAAAAACCCAACATTTGTAGACTGGCATAAAGAGCCCTCCAGGATGAGGCCTCTTGCTTCTCTCTTCAGCCTCATCTTACCTCATTCCTCTGCAACAATGTGTGTCTCCATCACACAAAGCAAAGAGCAGAGCCCTCTCTCATGCCCTTGCACGTGCTATTCCCGTTACCTGTCCTGTTCTTACGTTTACCCTGCAGCAACTCCTCACCTCCCGCAAGATTCAGTTTGGAACACAGCACTCTCTCTAGGAAGCCTTTCCTGTGCCCTTACAATTTATGTTTCGTATCGTGCTTTGTAGCATCTCTATGAAAACATTTATTACATCATATGTTGAAAATATTTGAAAGCAGTTATTGATTTGTTATACAAATATCATATTTTTATTTTAAAATCGTTAACATATATACACACAAAAAGAAAAAAATGATTACCTATTACCTATTTATATTAGTGTTCAAAGAAGACACTCTGTGTTTTTCAAGTATGAAGGGAAGTGATATAAGAAATTAGAGGCTTACACACCTGTTAGATGGGCTGTTGTAGCAAGGGTCCCAGGGGATTTTAGCCTATGATATCTAAGTGACAGACTCTCAAAGACCTTGCCTGGAAGCCACTCCACTGTAAAGCTCAAGAACTTCTGGAAAATTCCCACCAATTATCTCAGTCTGCAGCACTAATGTGGGGAATCCCAAGGCTGTTTTGAACCTCTCATCTGCTTATGCATTTGTTATCTCTGGAAAAGAATAACTTCTCTGTTTTGGAAATATTGTTCCCAACATCTCCTCTGTGGTACAGAGGTCTTAATAATGAGGGGCATTGATGCTAAGTTTACAACAGACAATTCACCTAAAGATAACTACATTTTGGTGCACCACCTTTCATACATATTTGTGTGTGTGTATGTGTGTGTGTGTAAGTGAATAATATACATATAAAACTCTCTCTTTACTATGCGCTCTCTATCTTTATATCTATATACATTTCTCCCCTCTGGCTCCTTGAAGCTCCTTGTTTCTCTACTTTTTAGAGCAAGGATTCCCAGCACTGGTTTGATGACACCCTGGAGTGTCTTCATTTATCTCAGGGGGTGCCTTGAAATTCACAAAACAAGATTAATTTAAATTAATTTTCATTTAAAAAAGTAAACAGACATTATATAGTAATTACAGGTACAAGTGTGTGTGTTGAAATGAAACTAATAAATGCTTGCCTTAGAGAGACATCAAGAAGATGGGGGTGGGGTTGGAAGGGACCAGAAAGGTGGTTTAGTTAGACTGTTTCTAAAACATCCCCTCTAATTACTTGCAGGTTGGTATTTCCCCCAAATTAATCGTGTTTCTCAAATTGGAAGTCAGGGCTAAGGGGGCCGAAAGCTCCTCGTATGCAGGTCTATATTCTGCGCCTACCATGGAACGTGGCATGTGGTAGATCCTCAGGAAACAGATTTTGATTGACTGTGTGTCCTCAGGACATAGTGTTGGAGGCTGAGGAGGGTACACATCTCATGAGAGTTCCAGCTCTGTGGGATTGGAGGCCGTGAGGTATCTTCAGAGATTGTGGTATGGGTACCAATCCCATTCAAGTTCCAGGAGAATGTAGAGGCCCAGACAGTCAAGGATAAAAGAACCTAGGCTGAGATTCACTGGCCTTATGTGACTGGCCAGAGGCTTCTATAATTGCCTTTCTGTTAACAGCTTGTGCGAATCATCAGAAAGATAGATCAACTAACATCATACATGTATAAATGTCAGTGACTTGGTGCTGAAGGTACAGTCCCAAGGTCCTAGATACAGGAAGGAATTTTGAGCTCTGCATGAGACCAGATTCTCTGAAGCAATAAAGTTGATGGTGGGTTCAAATCCCTACTCAGCCATTTAAAGCTATATAACCCCGAATAAATTGCTTTACACCTCAGTGCCCTCCTCTATAAAGAGATAGTCATAACACCTACCTCATAGGGTTGTGAGGATTAAATGAGTTAATCCATGTAAAGTGCTTTGAACAGCGCTTGGCACAGTGAGAGATCAATAAACGCTGGCTCTTGTCATCATCATCACGGTAGGCTCTATGTGCTTATCAGGACTAATTGGTAGTAGGTGTTTCAACTGGCGACTAAAAAGGATATCCATTCCTCTCTGCCCTCAGCTTGGAATGCTTTAGTGACCCCATCTGGTCCCAAAGAATAGGCTCAAGAATTCCTCCCGCCGTGCCCTAGATTGGGGTAGGAACATCATTTGCAGTGCTAGGACTGGAAACTTAGGCAGAGGGTTAAATAGTGTAACAAGCCAGCAAGCAAACAAATGAAACAGAACAGAAAACCACCACATGCAAATAAAAGTCTCAGTGCATCCTCACACCGTTGTGGCCTCTCCCGCTGCGGAGCACAGGCTCCGGACGTGCAGACCCAGCGGCCGTGGCCCACGGGCCCAGCTGCTCCGCGGCACGCGGGATCCTCCCGGGCCGGGGCACAAATCCGCGTCCCCTGCATCGGCAGGCGGACTCTCAACCACTGTGCCACCAGGGAAGCCCCTCTTGTCATACTTTGATGGGATATTCTGCTTCATGGGGGAAAAATAGAGCAAACATATCTGGATTCTTAGAATCACAAATGGTAACAAGGGAAGAATGTGTCTTTTAGCACAGAGTTTTATGGCCTATCAATCCTTGAAGGCAAGGAATCATTAATCAAGAGATAGTTTCAAAATGTGTTCGTCATTACCCAGTAATATTTTTTTATTATTTTTTTTTTGCGGTACGCAGGCCTCTCACTGTTGTGGCCTCTCCCGTTGCGGAGCACAGGCTCCGGACGCACAGGCTCAGCGGCCATGGCTCACGGGCCCAGCCGCTCCGCGGCATGTGGGATCTTCCCGGACTGGGGCACAAACCCGTGTTCCCTGCATCGGCAGGTGGACTCTCAACCACTGCACCACCAGGGAAGCCCAACCCACTACTATTGATGAAAAACCCCAACCTCTTCTGGAGAAAATGATTGATGGGAAGAGAACTTTTGAGGCCATTAAAACACGTTCCTGATTGTCTTTATTTTAGTAAAAAACTCAATATACCTGTATCCCCCCAGGGATGAGAAAGACAGATGAGAAAGACAAATCAAGTTTCATGTCTGATCTAAGCAAAATTCAAATACTGGGTTTGAAATGCCAATACTTCTATTCAATTCCTTTTCTCTTGTGCAAACACTGAGGAATATACACTATGTGATTATTCTGATGTTCACACAGTTGTTTGGGATCAGAAAATTTTCAAATACATATATAATTTATTTCTGGGATTGCTTATGACCATAATAGAGACAAGATTAATGAGTGAACGTTATTTATTTGAAATTCATGACACTCTAAAGACTATCTTTGGGCAGAAATATATTTGATTCACAAGAATGTGGAAAGATGGTGGGAAGAAATTTCTTTTAGTGGTTAGCTTTGTTTTATAGTATTTTGATCTCCAAGGATATAGCAGTCTTAGCCTTTTTGGTCCTTTTGTTTCCAAAACTCTGTGCCTCTTCAATTCAGTTAAACTAATATATACCAGATATGCCTAGGTAAACAAAATATATTGGGCTATACACTTGAATGAAGATATAGAGAAAAACCCAAAACTTACATTTTAGTGCTGTAGAAGATTGTTATAACCATGACCCCAATGAATCATACCTACCAGTATCCACACCCTTCTACATTCTTCTATCGCATTGACATTGGGCTCAGCCACGTGACTTGCTTTGGCCAATGGACATAAACAAATGTGATGGAGGCAGAGATGTGATAAGCAATTGCACACTGAGGCTTGTCCTCCTAGAACCCTGAGACCACCATGCAATGAAGAAGCCCAGAATTAAATACTATGTGGTAGGAGAGGCCAGTTAAGTCCAGTAACCAAGGGCAACCCTCCCAGCTGAATGCAGTTGCATCAGTGACCCAAGACATGACCAGCAGGAGAATGATCCAGCTAACATGGAATAGTGATAATCATGAGGTCAGTAAGTTTTGGAAGAGTTTGCTACAGAGATGGAAAACTGATATAAAAATTGATACGCAGAAGTGGCACGTTGCTGTATTAAAAACCGAAACTATGTAGCATTGGCTTTGGGACTGAGGGTCTGGCAGAGGTTAGAAGGACAGCAAGTAGAGTGCTGGTGGAGACTAGAAGACCTGAGAGGAAACTGTTCCTGGAGGCTGATAAAGGGCACCGCATAGTATACAATAGTGGCACAACTGGCAACACTGTCACCTTCAGTAATTGGAAGACAGAAAATGTACTTAATCAAGTTGTGGATGTGGCTTAAGATTTCCACTTAGAATGCTGAGGGGGTCAATTAACTTTTTAAAAGTTATATATAATAGAATATGAGGAGAGAGAAACTAAAGAAACTAAAGAAATTCTTACAAATGCTCCATTTGTAAGAAGAATTTAAAGTACATATGGAGGGTCCAGGATATGCTGAGCTGGGAAATGAAACCATTTCACATTTCCAGTCTCTTCAACCTGCAAAAAATTCTCAAAGTTAGAAATGACCTCAGGATACAGATCAAATCAGGAGTGTGGCTATAAGACTCTGTGAAGACCACAGTCAGATTTTAAATGGTGTCTACCAGACTCTCTTAGCTAGATAAAAGGGCTTCTAGGAATCTTAAGGGCATTTTTCCCGTAGCACCTTGACATGCTGACCAAAGTAGAGGCCCATCTTAAAAATAATTGTTAGTGTAGCTTTTGTCTAATGAAATGAACTATAACCTGGTGTGTGGGAAGTCCACAAAGTTTATAAGGGAACTGGGCCAGTTTAGACCAAAGCATGCAGGAAGCAAGCTGAGAAAGTTACTCAGCTGCAAACAAAGGCTATTTCTTATTGAAAAAGAAGACCGTTTCAGAAGGCAGAGCTAACCACTTCCAGTGAATAGAACTAGACTCTAGCAAAGAACCATTTCCCATACTCAGAGTAGGAGGCTCTGCAACATTTGTCTGGCTGGATTTCAGAATTGCTATGGACCAGTGGCTGCTATGTGGCTCCCTGTTCCTCCCCCTTATAAATGGGAGTGCCTATTGGGTATTCCATTCTCACAGTTGTATGCTGGGTATGTGTAGAGCAGATAAGTTGTTTTTTCTGTCCATGGGTCCCTGAATGGTGAGAAACCACACCTGAGAAGCTGCATGAGGAATTGCCCTTGAGGAGCCTCAACCACATCTGGACCTGAGCCAGATCAGGAGATCCTGGACTTGTAGTTTGATGCCATGATTGGATGGGCTCTTGATAGTTTCAAAGAAGAGGAATGTGAATCACTAGGGCCAGGGAGAAGACTGTGGTACCTCGTTATATTAATAACCCTCAATATATTATGTCCTATGGTATCCATGCCCCTGGGTATACAATGACTCTATGCTTGGCCATAAGACTTGCTTTGGTCAATGGGACATCAGCACATGTGATGCAAGTAGAGGCTTGAAAAGTGCTTTTGCACTGGGCCTTGTCCTGTTGGAAGCTGCCCTGAGATCACCATGCTGTGAAGAAGTCTGATGAAAGACCACATGGAGAGAGTGGCCCTGTTGCCTCAAATTGTCCCAATTTAACCCTGTACCCAACCAATCCATCAGCTAAATGTGGCTTCATCAGTGGGTCCAGGCAAGACCAATAAAGAATGGTCCCAATATTCACAGAATCATGTGATATAATAAATTATTGTTTTAAGCCACTAATTTTGGGATGTGTTTTTTTTTTTTTTTTTGCGGTACACGGGCCTCTCACTCTTGTGACCTCTCCTGTTGCGGAGCACAGGCTCTGGACGCGCAGGCTCAGTGGCCATGGCTCACGGGCCCAGCCGCTCCGCGGCATGTGGGATCTTGCCGGACTGGGGCACGAACCCATGTCCCCTGCATCGGCAGGCAGACTCTCAACCACTGCGCCACCAGGGAAGCCCCAAGGGATGGTTTATTATCCAGCAATAGATGGCCAGTACAGGTGTCTGTTACTAAGCGTCCAGTTATATCTAGTAAATTGTAGAAAAGGAGGGTGACATTGTGTTACATGGATTTCTGAAAGTCGTTGATGCTCTCTCGATAGCTTTGTGTACAAGTTGAAGAACTGATGATGGAATGAAGATAATGTGTTATAGGTATGTAACACATTATGTTCTCACCTGTATGTAAAGATGCTGAATAATGGATGAAGTCCTTGATGAACATGTGGTAGAATAGAGAAATGAGAATGGGTTCTGAAACAGGGAGAGTTGGTGCAATTGTGGTTCTAAAACTGAACTTCGGGCAAGTTACCTAACTTCTCAGTCTTTGTTTCTGTACCTGTGAAATAGGATTATATTGTCTATTTTATGCTATTACTATCAGGATTAACTGAGATAATATTCATAAAAATATGCTATGCAATGCCTGGCACATGGTAGGTGTTCATTATATGTTGATTCCTTTCTACTTGAGTTCACTTTGTTCACCATGCAGCATTTCACTGAGGAATTCACTGGGACCTTGGCCTTGGGATCATGGAACAGCAACTCCAGGGTTAGGAAAACTGGGAAAATTGGGTCTATGATTGCAGGGTTAGGGATCTGTAAGCCAACTCCAGTGATAGGACAGAATTTCTGAATTGATCTGTCTTCAGGGTTCTTTCATATGTGCTTTCATTGATTTTTGTAACACATTGCACACTGGCTCAGTCTTTGGAATACTCTTCCTCTCTCACTTGTCAAAATAATCTGTTCTTACTCCCATTTCCTAGGGTCCTGCTGAAGTACCTCTTTGTCTTACAAATTGCTCTTAAAATATGAATTCCATCCAGAAGTAGAGTCAGTAACCTGTCTCTGACATAACCCAAGGCATACAAAGGAAGATATGCTTTTTGTGAGAAAATGATGATCTTTCTTTTGGGTCAAGGATGTTGTCAACCCAGGGAAAGGCAATGTTTCATCACTCAGATGGTATGGTCTCAAAAACTGAAGAAGAGAACCCAATTGGGTGCTACATTTAGGTCATTTCTAAAACAAGGTACCAGAGGAACTCCTGGGCAATTGGAAGGGCACCACAACTACTAGTGAGTTGCCTACTTCAGTCTAGTACCCATTTGAACTCTGCTGGCCTCCAGGATAGTTTGTGATAGCAAGAAATGATCACTATGGTACACTGGGAAAAAAATAGTTAGTTAACCTCAAAACATAAAATGGTGGAAGAAGAAAAAAGGTAGAAGCTCTTTCAGGACAGGAAATGAGAATAGTCCTTAGGTGACTATTCCCTACAGTCCCTTTGAGAAGGGAGTTCATCCATTACAAAGGTCCTCAAAATATTCATGGTACACGGGAGACTGGGGGTGGGTGGGTGGATACATTATCAACAACCTATTTCTTCCCATTTTTAATTTTTTTTTTCCTGATCCACTTGCTGATTTTCAGGCTGATCTTGGGTTATAAGTCTTTGGTTTCCTTTTGTTGGTTTTGTTTTTGAATTTCCGTTTGTTGAGCAACTTTAATGCATCAGACGCTGTGCTAGGTATTTATTATGTATTTTTCTATATGATCGTCCCAACTACCCTACAATGGAGATACTGTTTTCCCTACTTTATAAATGATTTGACTTGGAAAGGTTTGAACGCAGTTCTGCCTGATTGTGAGGATTTTGTTCATTCACTGCACCATGGTGGTGCTGGGTAGGGCAGCTGCAAGGCCTTTAACTCAAGAATGATTGCACTAATCTTTGGGAGAGCAAGTCTCGTCACCAATTAGATTCTGGTTATACTTCCTCATGTAGTACTTTAATTACAAAGTATTTTCTGAAGACTTTTCACTACCAGAACTGCTCAAATTCTGCTTTGATTGGGAGCTAATTTGTTTACTCTCATTAATTTTATCTGGTTGAAGTCTTCCTTCCCCTGCTTTTTTTAAAAAAGACAGTATTTCTCTATCAAATCATAGAGCAATTATTTTGGTGGGCTTTTCGTATAAATGTTGTGCTCGTTTTGTCTTTCATAAATTACAGTTCTGGATTTTTTCTAATATTTTCTATGAAGAACAGGTTGGGCTTAGGTAAAATATTCCATTATTAACCATGCTATCATGTGTTGGAAAAATCTGTCAAGAATAGATTTAAGATGGCTTATAGGGCTTCCCTGGTGGTGCAGTGCTTGAGAGTCCACCTGCCGATGTAGGGAACACGGGTTCGTGCCCCGGTCCGGGAGGATCCCACATGCCGCAGAGCGGCTGGGCCCGTGAGCCATGGCCGCTGAGCCTGCACGTCCGGAGCCTGTGCTCCACAATGGGAGAGGCCACAACAGTGAGAGGCCCGCGTACCGCTAAATAAAAAAAAAAAAAAGAAAAAAAAAGAAAAGATGGCTTATAAATGTAATTGATCTTGTTTTGGTCTTTGTCCATAAAAACTAGTAATGGACTGGTGTATCAGTCAGGGCTTGTAAGGAAAGAGATGTCCATACAAACCGAATAACAAAAGAGAAGTTAAGAAAGGACCTATATACAAAGGTATGGGCAAGGTTGAGGAAAACCTACAAAGGTTGGTATAGTACCCTGGAAACATTGCAACTCACAAGCCTGAATGATCAAAGGAAGTGAGGGCTTACTGGAATTCGAAGAGTACAGCTATATGGAGAGGGGTGCCTGACATTAGATATAGCCTTTGTTTCGGGAATGAAACCAACCCATGGTGGCCAGGCAGGGAAGAAACTAGGGGGACAGATAAGGCTAACCTTTCTATCTTCTCATCCTCTCATCTCCTGCCAGTGCCTCCCATTGGCTGAACTCCTCTAGAAGTGAGAGGGAAAGGGAGCTTGTTGATGCAGCCCATACAGTTCAGCCTTCTGGCAGCACAGAGCAGTGGGGAGAAGTGTGGAGAAGGGATGGAAAAGTTGAAACAGAAGACATTCAACACAGCTGGGGTGCAAGATCTGATAACTAATGTTCATATTCAACCTGAACTTTCGACCACAGCAAATAGTCATGAGAACAGTCTCCTAACAGATCAGATAATAATTTCAGTCTTTAGAAAATGAGACTGTGTTCTGCTTCTGCTTCCTCCAACCTTTCTTTTTAATTTGTTTCTTAATGATTTGAAACAATTTGTGCATGTCCTAGCTGCATATACCCCTATTATGAAAAGTATAAAAATAACTATTCTCTATGCTGGTGATATAATTTTATTGTCACTAACCAGAAATGGCCTCTCTATCTTACTGGAAAACAGAGTGGCTTGAATTCAACTTTTCTAAATCCCAAATCATCACTTTTGGCAGAGAGTATATTCAATCTAAATGCCTTATATCTAATGTTTGTATATTGCCAGCCAACTTTCTCAGCTACTTAAGGGTCATTTTGCAACCATTTTTCTCCGGTGGTTTCACTAGAAAATTATGCTACTTAAAAGTAGATATTTCTTGGCTGCATTACTGATATTTGTTTCTGGGGCCCAGGAGATTGGCGAAATCTATTTTGAAAATGTTTTCAGATACAAGGTGTAGCGTCCATGCCTGTTCAGTAAATTCTGGTTGAATGAAAGAGTGAGGTAATTAACTTTGTAACTTTGATTTTTATCTTTCTTTCCCTCAACAGTTTTTAGGAAACAGTTTTTAGAAACCATCTTGAGGAAAATTTTAGTCTTGCTGGTAGATCCTTCACTGAAAATCCCCACATGGAGGTGGGGGTAGCCAGCTATTTGGGTCTTGGTTAGGAGTCTTTATTCACTTTAAAGGAAGTGAAATATCTCCTGCCCTGTTGATTGTTAAGGTGTATGGGACTCTCCTTCATTAGCATGACAGATTTCATGCAGCTCATACTCTTGTCAAATGTTAAAATTTGGACATTTCTGTTGCCCAGTGCCTACCAAGAGCTTAATTAGATGGGTGAGCAGTTCTGATCCACAGCTAAAGAATATACAGTTCTTTCATTATTCTAGATCAACACTGTCCAATAGAACTTTCTGCAATGATGGAAATGTTCTATCATTGTGCTGTACAATGTAATAGTCACTAGCCATGTGTGGCTATTAAAATTTAAACTACGGCTGTCAAGACTGAAGAATGGCATTTAAAATTTTTAATTTAATTTCAATTAATTTCAATTTAAAATCAACTATACTTTGGGAATTCCCTGGCAGTCCACTGGTTAGGACTCTGCGTGCTTTCACTGCTGAGGGTGTGGGTTCAATCCCTGGTTGGGGAACTAAGTTCCTGCAAACCGCGCGGTGTGGTCAAAATAAATAAATAAATAAAAGAAAATCAACTATACTTCGATTTAAAAAAGTACCCTAAGGGGAGCAACATAAAATTAAAACTGACAAAAAAAATAAAAGAATTTACAATGTGCCAGGCTCTGCTCTATCTCAATTAATCCTTATAATAATCCTCTTAAAGAAGTACTACAATCAGCATTTACAAATAATTTGTTTTTCACTAATCATGGCTAAAATTGACAAGAGTAAAATTACACCAAATGTTTTGAGTATCTGATTTCAGAAATGATTTTAGCACTTCTTAAACGCTTTGCTGCTCAGTTTTTGCTTTCTTTCTATTTCAACTTCCAGATGTATTTTTTGAGAAAATCAAAAAATTCAAAATAAACTCAATGACTCACTAAAATAACTAAATAATTCAATCAATTTATTTATTTATTTAAATAGCCATTTAGGCCAGGGCCTACCATCTTGGGCAGCACCACTCTACACATTCTAGATTTTATCCCTGGGTCAAGTCTGACTATTCTTTGGCTTTCAAAAGAATAGCATTTATCGAATTACAAATTTCTATTTTGTCATTTATGGTGGTTTTAAAACATGTTTTCATATTCTTGGACATTCCTCCAAGAACATGGATACGAATTACCCTTCCCTTGAATGTAGGCCAGCTTTGGTGACTTGCTTCTGGCAAATAGAATGTGGAAGAACTGATACTACATGACTTTGGAGGCTGGTTTATGATAGGCGATACACCCTGCCTGGCTCTCTCCTTCTCAGCCTGAGCTCCCACATAAGGATTCTGGCTGCTCTCATGCTACCATCCTGAAGTCACGTGGAGAGACCACCTACAGCTATCTGAAGAGGACCAGCTATTCCAGCCCCCAGCTTAGAGAACTGCTTAGCCGACTCCAGTCAGTCCCCAGTGAGACAGTGATAAATGATCACTATCGTTTTAAGTCACTATTTTGAGGTTGTCGTGCAGCAAGAGATAACTGGAACAATCTTGGTAGGAAACAGTGCAACAGAAAACAGTTCTATTAAACTCCTTACACAACTCATTGTTGGGTTGTTTTGAGGACAAAGTCTACAACATCAATTTCTCGTGGATTTTTTTTTTCTCGTGGATCTTAATATCAGGAAGAGCTGCACCTTCCTGAACAACTAAAATCTTTTACTTTAATACCTTTTTGCTTTGGTTGCTAGAAACTCAAAGCTGAATTCATTCCCCACATTTGTAACTAAATAGGACTGTACTTTTGCTTTGACCTCATCCTACTATTCCCTTACCTTTTTTTCTTTTTAAAACCCCAATGCAGTCTATATATTATCAAACCACTTCAAAAAAGTGAGTGTTATTAATGTTGGGCCTTTGCTGAATCAATGTGAGCTACAAGATCATCCAGTAGATTGATAATGATGGCCGGAAGAGTGCTGGAATTGTGTGACTCTCAAATGGCCTTATTTTCAGGAAGGAAATAAAGCCCTGAGAAGTAAAGTAACTTCTAGCTCTGAGGGATACAGAGCTAGTGAGTAGCAAAATTTCAGCCCAGGTGAAGGTGCATCTTACCGTCCATTCTCCCACATGGCACCCGCTGGTCAGATGTTGGTTCTTTACTCTGGGGATGGGATAGTGGTACAAAGATAAGTAAGACCTTGCTCAGGGGTTGACTCTCAAGATATGCCTGGTGGGGATAGTACATGTGTTTAAACATAAAGTGATTGATATACATCTGGGGGCTTCCCTGGTGGTCCAGTGGTTAGGACTCTGCACTTCCACTGCAGGTGACCCAGGTTTGATCTCTGATTGGGGAATTAAGATCCTGCAAGCCATGGTGGTGCAGGCAAAATAAATAAATAAATAAAATAAAGTAAAAAAAAAAACATTTGACCCTTGAACAACTGGGGATTAGGGTTGCAGGCTCTCTGCACAGCAAAAAAATCCACTTATAATTTATAGTCAGCCCTCCACATACACAATCCCTTATATCCACAGTTCCACATTCATGTATTCAACCAACTGTGGATCGTGTAGTACTGTAGTATTTACTATTGAAAAAAATTCACATACAAGTGGACCCATGCAGTTCAAACCCATGTTGTTCAAGGGTCAGCTGTACATTATAAAAGAGGTACAAATTAAACTTTGTAAATGTTCAGAGGAATGAGACATCACTTCCAAGTGGAGGTTCATAGAAGGTGTCACGAAAGAGTGATACTAAGCTAGGCCTGGAGAGACGGATGTGATTCATATGTGCAGACATTGGAGTGAGGATGGGGTGGAAGATGGAGCAGTCTAGCAGCAGTGAGTTCAATGCTGGGAATTCTAGTCTATGTGGCATTTGGTGGGGAAGATATTTTTGGAAGGGGGCTGTGACACATCTCAAATTATACTATGTGAGTACCTGCTTACTCTTCTGTTTGTGGTACCAGCCCTGTCCAGGGGCATGTGACCTGTACATGTGGATGGTATCAACTCAGGAAGAGAGACTAATGCTGATATAAGTTTCCATGTAGCTGACTGCTTAGAAAACTCAACACTTGGGACTATGTTCTGAGGTAACTGCTTAAAACCTTTTAACAACAAATTGCTTTTAGACTTCAGTATGGAAGAGAAAATACTGGAAGAGATTCTACAGCATTGCTCAGCCCTGCAAACAGGGGCATTTCAGGACACTTGGGAGGAACCCAGAAACATGCTCAGCTTCTTCTTAGACTGCCTTACATTTCTTGCAGCCTCGTATGATCATAGGAGCCTGGTATTCTGTTGACAGTAAGCCCAGCAAAGCTACAGAGTGGATCTCTGTAGGGACAGAGCTGCAGTTCTTTCCAGAGTTTGATTGATTTGTTACAATTAGTAACAGGCGGCTCTCCTGAAATTCCACAATTGCCTCTTGAAATAGGAAAATCCCAGGTGACATGGGTAGGAAATTGCTAATGGGGCGAAAACTTTTCCAGACCGTTAAAACAAGATCCTGCCACTTGCCTGTAAGTGACAGTTTAAACAAACCTCTTTTCTTTTTTTTTTTTTTTTGAATTTATTTATTTATTTTTGGCTGCGCTGGGTCTTTGTTGCTGTGTACGGGCTTCCTCTAGTTGCGGCTCTTTGTTGTTTCAGTGGCTTCTCTTGTTGTGGAGCATGGGCCCTAGGTGCATGGGATCCAGTAGTTGTGGCATGCGGGCTCAGCAGTTTGGCTCGTGGGCTCTAGAGCACAGGCTCAGTAGTTGTGGCTCATGGGCCTAGCTGCTCTGCGGCATGTAGGATCTTCCCGGGCCAGGGCTCGAACCCGTGCGCCCTGCATTGGCAGGCAGATTCTTAACCACTGTGCCACCAGGGAAGCCCCAAACCTCTTTTCTTGATTAGGAATACCAAAGTCAATATCTGATTACAGCAAAATTCAATGCCATTCTGCTGGATTCTTTGGGGTCTCTAAAACCCCAGAAGGACAGCAGCCCAGGTGGATGACTCACAAGTGTTCTGACTCAGATTCCAGGTTCTTGGGGTGTTTTCCATAAAATGCTTCCAAAGGTGTTAAACCACCAATAATCATAGTTGCCGTGTTGACTTTGCACAAAACTGTACAGCCTATAAATCATTTTCATATATGGTATCTCATCTAATCCTCCCAAAAACTCGATGAGGTGTATATCACTCTTCTACTTTTGCAGAAGAGAAAACTGAGGCCCAGGTAACTTAAGCAAATTATCCTAAATCTCAGGGTGAACATGTATCAGTGGAAAGGTTTACATCTGGTCTTAGGAATCTAAAACTATTTGTGCGTTTGAGGAAAAAGGTCTGAGGATGAGAGACAAGGTTGGGAACTGTAGTTGGAAGAGTGGATGCAGAGGTCCCTTGGGCCAACATCTGATCATCTAGGGATATGCGGTCCCCAGACAGGGAAAAATTTTGCCAGCTTTCTCTCTGCCTGGGAAGGTAATCAGTTAGTGTTAGAGACCCCCTAGATCTGGAAGTGACCAAAGTTATGATGTAGTTCAAATCCCTTGCCCAGAGAAGTTCAGTGTCTTGCAAAGACTTACACAGATAACTGGTGACAAAGCTGGGATTGGTACCCAGTTTTCTGGATCTTACAGGAATTTCTCCTGCTACAACTGAATGCTTTTCCTCCTACATGCTCTCTCCTTTTCACTAGGTAGAAATGTGTTTACAGTGAAAGACGATTGGGCACTCCTTAGATAACTGAGCTAATATTAACAATTGCTACTATTCATCCAACACCAGCGATGTGCCAGGTTCTGTGCTAGATCTTTCACATGCATTATTTTGAATCTTCACAAGAACGCTGCAAAGCATATATTATTATCTCTGTGAGGAGACGGAGACCAGGGTTGAGGATGGATTGCCAAGACAATACTGAGTTGACGTTCTTCCCACCGTGCAGCGCACAGAGTAAGAGTTTCTCTCTTGTCATAAAAAACAGAAATGTCTGAACTTTTTAATATGGTCAAGTATTGTTTTTGGAAAATCATTAAAATTCAAATTGTGTTTATTCCTACAACGATATCTGATTAAAAAGTGAGATAAGGGAGATGAATCAGTTATCACTTTTAAACAGAGTTCTTAGAAGTCTTGATTAATAAGGTTTTTTTTTTTATTGTGAAGGAAAACCGACATTTTAAAAAAGCTGTAATTCAAGTCATATGCTTAAGTAATTTTTTAAGAAGAGAGGCAGGGGGCTTCCCTGGTGGCGCAGTGGTTGAGAGTCCGCCTGCCGATGCAGGGGACACGGGTTTGTGCCCCGGTCCGGGAAGATCCCACATGCCGCGCAGCGGCTGGGCCCGTGAGCCATGGCTGCTGAGCCTGCGCGTCCGGAGCCTGTGCTCCGCAACGGGAGAGGCCACAACAGTGAGAGACCCGCATACCGCAAAAAAAAAAAAAAAAAAAAAAAAAAAAAGAAGAGAGGCAGGGTCTTTTAAAACCCCTATTCATCTAGAGTGCTAGGGACAGAGCTGTAGAAGTTCTTTTGTATTAATTAGTTCTTCCCTCAAATTATCATACCTTTAGGAGTGCTAAGCATAGTCATCATTTGTACCTCAGTTAGAGTTACTTTACACCTGCTTTCCTTTTAGCATCTGTGATATGCCTTCCAAATTTTGTTTTAAAAAAGCATTTTTTTTTAAAACTTGGAACACTTTGAGGAAATGGAGAAATCTGAGTGCCATACCTCCAAGGAAGGATTTGGACCACAGATGGGCAGTGTGGAATTGCTTGGTACTTGAAAACCAGCAGGGGAGGTCGCCAGGAAATGGGAAAACAGAACTGACCGGGAGTTGGGAAAGTGTCAATGTGAAATTTCTCAATTTCCACTTTTTCCCTGACCCCTAATGGCTATTCCTGGCCAGTATGCTGCCAAATCCTGATACAACATAGGTGGCTAATTACTGCCTTCAAGTTCAGACCTTCGTCAGGCAGTGCACAGAGGTGTCATGATGTGTCTTTCGGTATGATTCCAAACACTATACTTCTGTCATTTGACTCCGTTCCTTTTCACATGGGTCCTCTGCTTCCACCTATACAACCCAGAATGGTCACATCTTGGATTGCTCTCGGAGAACTGGGGTAAGAGCCTTCTTCCCTGAAATAGCAGGTGTCACAGCTTCAGATTAAGGGCCATTGTGATAATGCCCCTTAATCTGCTGTCACAACTTTTTACTCGGTTTCTGGTCCTTTGACTTGCATTGCCTGACCCTAGTGCCTGTGGGTTTCCAGATTCCTAACTGCTGGCTTGGTTTCTTACCTACATACTTAATCTTGACTCCTGATATGCACCTGATTCCTGACTGTTCATTTGGCTTGAGTCCTATTGGCTTTTCCCATCCCAAGCCCCTACCTGTGATTCTTAGGTTTGTTTTCTGCCTGGCTTCCCACCCTGGCTCTGATAATCCTCATCAGCACCAGTTCTGACTCAGTAGGCAGATTCAATCTCACTGAGCAGCCAGGTAAACAAGAGGACGGTGGAAGGAGTTGATAATCTCGCATCCTCATCCAGCATCTGGCACGAATCTCACGGTCTTTTCGATCATGGGGTTGCTTTTACGTGTTATAAGAGTCCAAAGAATGCTTGAACAGAAGAAATCTTTTGTAAGCAAGGGGCAATCATTGTTATTCTTTTCAGTTGTTGAGTTAGCTATGCCTCTATAAATTGTAACATACTGTTCCAAGTTTTATTGAGTTCCTGAGGTGTCCTGAAATTAGGGTCAGTCCACGTCTCCAGGGAAGACCAGATCCATTCCTGTGATGCAGAATATTTGATAGAGTTCATGGGTGATCATTTCTACTGCTCCTCCCTCATTCTAAAAATGAACAAAAGTCAGTTTCCCCACAGAGCCTAGATTTTTGAAATAACTTTACCTGTGTAAAATCCCAACTTATCTCAATAGGATATTGTTAAAGGAAGGAGAATTTCCCATCCAAGATAACTAACCCAAATCAAGGTCCTTGGGTGGGAAACAAAACTTAATATCTGATCCCAGCAAAGCTCTGGTATTTTGTCTTGAAGGCTTATTGAGAGTATATAACCATGGGTAATTTCTTGGACAAACGAACCCAAGATTAATTTCTCACCATTTTCTGGAAATACATTGAAACATTTGCAAATGAAGGTATGATGGGCTCTCAAATAGGAATTCTTTTAGATGACTGTTTTTAAGAATTCACATTAAGCTTATTTCTAAAATTATAACTGACTATGACAGATAAGTTGATGAGTCAATGTCATCTCTTAGAGTTCATGATAATTTTAAGGGCATGTTATCAACCATATTTCTAACCAAAATCAAGCAATTTTGGGTGTGTCTCTTAAAGTAGTTTTCCACAATGTCATACTTTACCCTGTACTTGTAGCTGCTTTTTGAGCTGTAGGGTTTGGTGGGGCTGGGAATGCTGACCTCAGGAAGGATTTGGGACAGTGCTTGGCAATCCCATGACACATCAGTTGTCCTTTCCCGTCATCTGGCATTGACTGGATCAAAAACAGAGCACTATTCCTGGTTTATGTTGAAATTCTCTGCTGTCCTTTGAAATCCCAAGTAAAGATTTCCTCCTATTGTGTAACTCAAGAGGTTTGATAAAATATGATGTTTGTCATTCTGTTTCTGGAAATCTTTCTTTACAGAGGCCACCTATAGGTGTTCTAGAGTTGCTTGAATGACAATTAGTCCTGGATGATGCAATAGAGGCCACAAGCCAAGTCCGTGTAGCAATAAAACACATCCTACAGGAACAGAGACAGAGATAAGCAGGGGCCGTTCTAGGAGGGATGCAGCAACAACTCGAAGGATCTATCACTCAGACAGCCAAGGTAGCGGAGAGCAGAATAGGAACACCAAGAAAACAGTCTCTGATAAACCAGTGCAGTAATTGGAAGTGTTTCTGGTGATGTGAAGGAGGACTCTGGAGGCCTCCAGGGTGAGATAAGTCAAGCAATCAACATGTCAAGGTAATTTGTTAGCAGTTCAGGCTTTGGGTCAAGGTGTGTAAACCTGCCCACTATGATGTATGAATAACCTGAGGAGACTTGGCTGTAGAAAGACAATAGAAAAGTGGAGCCTGCTTGGACCTGACAAGAGGGACCACTTGTACCTGTTAATGTAACATCTGTCCCAGTGAAGGCAGACCCTGATTACAAACCACCGATATAGTTAGAGGGGTAGGCATGGCCTCCATAAGGACAGCAGGGTTCCCACATTTCCCTGCTCTTGCTGAGTAGTTTTTATGGACTGATGCTCTCAAAAAGCTGCAAAATGGGAATAAAGACTTTAGTGATGGTTCCTCAATATAGGCCAAACAGACGTTAACTATAACTGTCGGAACTCACACCAACTGTACACAGCCCTCACCATCTCGCTGAGCCCACACAGATTATATACTGCTTACCCCATTGTTAATCTCACACCTGACTCTGTACGTTTCTCACTGACCTACTAAGCTCGCACCAACCACACACACGCTTCACCATCTCAGTGATTTGACATCCACCCTACACTGTGCTCAGATGAGATCACACTAACAGCTGGCTGACTTCACACAGATTATACATTGCTGTGAAAGGTCTTCCTTTTTGCCCACTCAATACCTATATTCCCATTTTTTCTGAGAAATAAACCCTGGTTCTATTCAAGGTGGTGCTGTGTGCAGCTAGGAGACCACATTTCTCAGCCTCCCTTGCAGTTAACGTTTGATTACATAACTGAGTCTGACCAGGGAGACTTAAACAAAACTTTTTGGGTAGGACTCCTGGGAAGGCTTCTTGAAAGGGGACAGAATGCTGGGGCATAATCTTTTGCCCTTAGTCTTTATATTTTTTCCCCCAGTTTTGAAAACAGATATGATGGTCGGATCTCATCAGTTGTCTTGTGACTTTGAGAATAGAAGCCATCTAATGAGAATGGTTTGTTTGTAAGTTAGAGGATACCTGGGTCCTTGATACCTTTGTGAAACTACAGTATCATCTCTGGGCCTTCTATCTTTTCATTTCTTTTACGTGAGAAAGTGAACCCTTAGTTTCGCATAAGCCACTGTATCTGGGTCTCTGTTACTTCTGCTGAAGGCGGTTCTTACTGACACAACCCCTCACCATTCTTCTGGGCTCATGCTGACTATGCATAAACTTACCGTCCCCCTTGGTCAGTGTGTACTCTGTATATTATCATTTGACTATGATGCATAAGTGGAACAGCTGTCTTTTTTTTTAATGCCTAGATGACCCTCTGCATTTTCCTTTTGACTTGTCCAGTTGCATAAAGCAGAATGGACCAGAATCTCTGAGGTACGTACGTCTCTTTCTATAAATCTTAATGGAGAGAGGCTAAACCAGTACAACACAGTTGTACTAACACCAAGAGTTAGGTGGTGCAGAGAGATTTGAGATCAACGGCCCTTCCTGTTCTGAGTCAGCACCAAATCATGTCGTAGCGTTACTTCTGCATCACAGAGGCTAGGGTGGTACCCTCAAGGGCAAACTTTATGATTTCCTAGCGTAAAGCTGAGTCATACCCACTACACTTCCCAAAGGGCTATACTGGAGAAAAAATGCACATTAATTTCTTTACCTTGCCTTGCCCCTTTCCCCCTAAAAAACCGTAAGAAATAAAACTCAAGATAGGGAGATCACAAGAGGAAAGCAGGGAGGAGAAAGATGGGCCTGTACCAGTGCGGCCCAATAAAAGGATACCATGTGAATGGTGCCCCCTGCAGGGGTGCAAAAGAGTGGCCCTGGCTCATTCCCACCTCTGCTGTCTCAGCGGCTATCAGAGTCCTTGGGGATTGGCTGTGGTGAAACTCTTGCTCTGGTTCCGTTCCTCCTTTTTCTTTTGGCAAAAGCCCCTTCCCCAGGCTTTAGCATGGTGGAGCGGCGGGAGGGGTCCTCTGAGAGGCCAAGTATTCAGGTGAATGAATTTTCCACCAAGGACTCTTCAGGCTCTAAAGAGTAAGATTGAGGAGGGTGGGATTGAAATCTCGAGACAGGAAGTGGTTACCTTGGTGTAATAATGTTACACCTTTGCCTGTTCCATCAAAACTAGGAATCATGACTTAAAACTTTAAAGCAGTATGCGTAGTATAAAAGTGAAAAGAGATTATTTTAAACAAGTAGTTACTGAGGGTCTGGACTCTACACTTCTAGGCCTCTGTTCTTAACTAGTCAGGTACCCAGAAGGACTAGAGGCTGCACCTACAAGACCCCTTTCATGAGACCCTTGACAACTGGCTGTGACTGGCAGGCCTATGACTGTTTGGAAGCCTCAAGGTCATCCCTCAGATTTAGGGGTCGGGGTAGTCTCATTTCTGAGTCATGGTCACCCCCTCATTTTGCTCTATATAGATTCCACTGGGGCTGGCATTCACACAGTCATTTCTTAGAAAAATAACCCATGTCAATTTTTTTTTTTACATCTTTATTGGGGTATAATTGCTTTACAATGGTGTGTTGGTTTCTGCTTTATAACAAAGTGAATCAGTTATACATATACATATGTTCCCATATCTCTTCCCTCTTGCATGTTAATTTTTTGATGATGGATTTCCTATCTCCTCAACCTCAGGAGTCCTGCTTTCTGCCCACCCTGCCCATCTCAACCTCTGGATATTATTTTCATGTTAATGACACATAACAAAGAAGGTGTTGCTTCAGGCCTTCGTGCTTTCCAATCTGTCCCTGTTGTTACTTGTTGGTAGGGACAAGTACTTATCCCATCAGAGCTTCTGTTTCCTCATCTGTAGAATGAAGGCCAAAACATGCCCCTAGGACAAGTAACTCACTTGGGATTACTTGGGATTGACATATACACACGGCTATATTTAGAATAGATAACCAACAAGAACCTACTGTATAGCACATGGAACTCTGCTCAATATTCTGTAATAACCTAAATAGGAAAAGAACTTGAAAAAGAATAGATACATGTATAACTGGATCACTTTGCTTTACACCTGAAACGAACACAACATTGTTAATCAACTATACTCCAATATAAAATAAAAATTAAAAAAAGAAAAAAAGGACACGAGCTAATCAGTGGCAGAGTCCAGGCCTCCTGAAGCTCCTCCTCACGTCTTTTCCCGTGACAACAGTAACTCCCAGCTTGTTGTGAAAATCAGATTAGGTGATGTGCTGAAAGGCATTTTATGCTCTGAGAAGTGACACGAAGAGCTCTGTGATTATTGTTAGGGATTTGGTCTCCCTAATAATCCTAGTGACAGAGTGAGGCCCTTGCTCTTAGAGAAAATTACTTTCCTTCACTGTTTTGTTTCTCCCACAAACCTCAGGGGAATGGATTTTAAGCTTTTGAAAGAGTCAGCTAATACTTATGAGGTTTTAAACTACAGTTGATGAAGCTTCCATTGGCTCTTCCCAGTGTCTGAGTCCTCTCTGCTCTCACTGTAAGCTAGAGTTAGCTCTCCCCTCTGCCTCTAGAGACCACGGTCATAATGTCATCCCTTTTAGGTATACTATCTAAAAGGAATGTGTGTGTGTGTGTGTGTGTCCCTGCCAAGAGTCACAAGGATCCCTCCTGTGTCCTTATTTTACATCTATGTGACTCAGAGCCAAGCTCAGATTTTGTTGAGTTCTGTACAAATAAAAACCCTCTAGTGAGGAAGATTCTGAAGAAAGAACATTATTTGTTTCAGAATTTTTTTAAAAAATAAATTTATTTATCTATTTTTGGCTGTGTTGGGTCTTCGCTGCTGCGCACAGGCTTTCTCTAGTTGCGGCCAGCGAGTGTTACTCTTCATTGCAGTGCATGGGCTTCTCGTTGCGGTGGCTTCTCTTGTTGCGGAGCATGGGCTCAAGGCACGCGGGCTTCAATAGTTGCAGCACGTGGGCTCAGTAGTTGTGGCTTGTGGGCTCTAGAGTGCAGGCTCAGTAGCTGTGGCTCACAGGCTTAGTTGCTCAGCAGCATGTGGGATCTTCCCGGACCAGGGCTTGAACCCATGTCCCCTGCATTGGCAGGCAGATTCTTAACCACTGCGCCACCAGGGAAGTCCCAGAAAGAACATTTTGAGGAGACAGAGGCAAAGATGATCTTAGAGCAGGAGCAGGGTTCCTTTGGTGGGACTTTGTTAAGAACCAGTCTTTGGAGGGAGATAAAGGAGATACAAAGATGGAATCATTTTTGTCCCTGAAGGGATTAACACTGGCCATGGTGGTGGGGACTTTAGTCCTAACATCCTGGACTGGCCCACGCTGATGTAGGAGATACACGGCAGTGTTCCCAGCTGTGGTCCTGGGCCCTGGTCCTCCCAGAGGACCGGGTCCTTCTGGTGCTGCTGGAAATGGCTCCTCCCACTTCTGTCTCAGGGTCCGGTGCCATCCCACTGGCGTCCACACTGAGGGGCTGGCTCTTCCTTTTCTCCCTCTGACCCAAGAACACTTCAGAGGGTCTTAGTGAGTCCTTGAGAGGAATCAGCTTCTTTAAGAGTGTTTGGTCACCAGAAATAATAGAATTGTAGGATTTTGAAAACCAAAGAGGGTCTCAGACACCTTACAATTCAAGGCTCTTATTTTATAGGTGAGGATACTGAGACCCAGAGAAGTTAAGTGATTTGTTCAAGCTTTTATAGCACAATAGTCTCTGTGTTAGGATGGTAAGGCAGGTTTCTTGATTTCTAATTAAATGCTCTTTTCTACTGAATCTTTTGTAATCAGGAAGAAGACATTCTTTTGATAAATAACAATAGGAGGGTTAGGGCAGATTCAAGAATGACTTGATTTACTATCTGGCAGTTGTAGCCATTCTAAGAGAAAATGGCTCTGGCTCTGAATTAGATTTAAGAAACTATCAGGGTCACAAAAATGCGTGAATAAGCAATAATGTCCCTGTTCACACTTCCCAGTACTCTTCGTTCCTCTTTCTGTTTATTGTCCCAACTTCTAGTGTCTTCTATCCTAATAAACTAAAGGGTGTGGGAGGTACCGAGAGGAGCCCACGTAGCATGTTTATCTTTTAAAAAATGTATTATGTTTTTGTTCACTAACATGGGATTTACGAAAGCCCAGAAAGGAAAATAATAGGAAGGGCACATTTCCTTCATCTTGATCTCCACTGACCGATTTCCCTTGCGACCCAGGAATGTGAGCCTGGGCTTATTTCCAAGGCTATGCGTAACCAAGAACTGGAAATGGAAAACTTAGCAATGAAGTTCAGCAGTTTTCTTCTTCTGTTTTTAAATAAAATATACTTCAAGATGTGATTTAAATAAATTCACCTAGCATGTAAAGTTATAAAATAGTGTATGTTCTCACCCAGTGATGTGTTAGAGCTGACCCCTACTAGCTCACGAGAATGGACTGTTATTCAGGAATTATGGTGACCTTGTTGTGAAGTCATTGGCAACTTGAAATCAGTCACGATGGGAATATTTACACCAAGGAGGTCAGCAATTCTATAAATTAGGGCTTTTTTTTAAAAGCAGAGAGTCACTTTGCTAGCACAACAATAGCACATGAGAAGTTCCACTATTCAGAAGTAATCATTGTTAATTTTCTTATGTAAAACATCCAAAAAATGATTATTCATATGCTAGCACATATGCATGTATTATTTGTATTCATTTATAGAATGAAAATAATATTTTATGAAATTTCCTTGAGATTTTTCGTATCAACACATATAGATCTAACAACTCACTATTTTAAATTATAATATGTTATTATATGGTTGTACCATAGTTTATTTAACCAATCTCCATTTTTTTGTTTTGTTTTGTAAGTTTTTTTAATTGAAGTATAGTTGATTTATAATGTGTTAATTTCTGCTGTACAGCAAAGTGATTCAGTTATACATATATATGCATTCTTTTTTATATTCTTTAACCAATCTCATAATGATGGGTGTCCTTGTTTTGTTCTCTCCAAAAGTAAACCCTGAGACACGAGGTTGGGTGCAGATGGTTTATTTGTCAGGTGACTGAGGAAGCGCATGTGAGACAGTAGGCAAAGTGGGACAGGGAAAATCACGTTCTATCAAGAGTACAAACTATGGACATGATCTGTGGCTGTGATGTTGACTTTCACCAACTCTCAGAGGTAGTGGTTGTCAGGTTTCTCCACCATAAAGTTACTCTCCCCACCCTGCCTCCACACTTGCACCCTTTTTGCAGCCCACACTTAAGGGGGGGGTTACCCTCCTCCTCCTTTCTTACTCCCCCCTCCTTGAGGGTGGAGTATGTATATAAAATGATTTGGAATTCTTCAGCATGAGATCTTGGTTTCTTCCTGCATATTTATTTACTCAATCATTTACTTATCTCAATATGGGACTCATAGATATTTATTTTATACTTTGGACTATAATCCAATGTTAGTTTATTTTGTTGGCCAAATCGTTCCAGCTTTCAGTTGGCTCCTGTGTCCCTTTGATATACCCCTATCATTGTGGGTTATTATTTATTGATTTTGAGCACTTCCTTAGTTTCTGGGCTCCATTGGTTTTCTTTCTTTTTTTTTTTATTGCCTGCGTTGGGTCTTCGTTGCTGTGCACGGGCTTTCTCTAGTTGCGGTGAGAGGGGGCTATTCTTTGTTGCACTGCATGGGCTTCTCATTGCAGTGGCTTCGCTTGTTGCAGAGCATGGGCTCTAGGCATGCAGGCTTCAGTAGTTGTGGCACGTGGGCTCAGTAGTTGTGGCTCACGGGCTCTAGAGCACAGGCTAAGTAGTTGTGGCGCACGGGCCTAGTTGCTCTGCGGCATGTGGGATCTTCCCAGACCAGGGATCGAACCCATGTCCCCTGCATTGGCAGGCGGATTCTTAACCACTGCACCATCAGGGAAGTCCTTCCATTGGTTTTTAAGGAATAGAAGCTTACTCCATTTACCTCAAGTTTTGAGTGGGGAGATTACATTTTATGGCAGGAAGTACATAAAGATTTACTCTCCTTTTCCTAGTCTAATGAAATGTGATGTCTAGTTATGCCTGACTTCTGAAACCACTGGGGTCAACACCCTACCCTGCCATGTCCCCCTTTAAAAGATTCTTCATTAGTAATTGTTAATTGAGGCTTCCAGTCTTTGCCTTTGGTCTTTCTTTTCTAACCAAGGCTAAATTTTTAAAAAACGTATGGCTTATGCTTTCCTGTTTCTGTAACTATTTCAGTGAGGATGTAGACCTAAGTTGATCTTGGCATTATGTGTACTTGTGTGTACGGTGTGGGTGGAGGGTGAGGGGGTGGTCTCAGTTCCTGTTCCACAGCTGTGTACAAATAGTGTTGTCTCCTGTCCCTGAAGCCAAGATTTGGGCAACTAAGATAACCATACACCCTTAGTATCTTGTACTCTGACTTTTCTTCTTCTTTTTATCTTGTCTCTTCAGACTTCCTTTGCTTTTTTTGTAGTTCAACTGTGCATTTTAAAGTATGTTTGTTATATTTTACCCAGAATTTCTAAAGCTTTTATATTTAAAGCTTTTTAAGTCTGTTATGTTGCTGGAAATGGAAGTCCTACTCTTTACTTCCTCTTTTTTTAATCTCTTTTTTTTATTTTGAGAAATTAAAACCATTAAAAACTACAAGGTATTATTTCAAATATATCTTAATCTTCACCCAGAAATGGAAATTCTTTCATTTATTCCATGAATATTTATGTGCAAGACACTGTCCTAAGAATTTGGGATAAATCAGTAAACAAAACAAAAATCTCTCTTCCCATGGAGCTTACATTCTAGTGGGAGATGCGGGCAATGAATAATAAACATAATATACAATGATATTGCCTGATATTTAGAAGGGGATAGTGCTCTGAAAAAAACAAAACAAAGCAAAACAAAACAAAAAACCCAAAACAACTAGAGCAGGGCTTGGAAATTAAGAGTGTAGGATGTTAGACTCTTTTTTATTTGTCTTTTAATGTAAGGTGGTTCTAGCAAGCCCCACTGAAAAGATGACATTTGAAGGAGTCTTGAAGGAGATGAGGAGCTGGCTAGGTAGAATTCTGGGGGAAGAGCATTTCAGGCAGAGGGAACAGCCAAGGCAAAGGTCTTAAGGTGGGAGTGTGACTGATGTGTTTGAGGAAAAGCAAGAAAGCCTGTGTGGCTGGAGCCAAGTGCATAAAGGGGACCTTGTGCGAGATGAGGTTCAAGTAGAGGAGAGGGGTTGGTCATGGATGGACTTACTGGTCATTTGAAGAACTTTGTTTTTTCTCTGAGTTAACATGGGGTCCATTGAAGGTGGTTCTTCCCCCACTCCCCAAACTAATACAAAGAACTTTTTGTTTTTCCAACCATTTGAGAGTAAGTTGCCAACGTAAAGCCCTATTACCTGCCCCCCCATTCTTTACTGTATAATTCCTACAAAGACATTCTCCTCTATAACTATACAGCCATCAAAACCAAGAAACTAGCATTGATACTGTACTGCCATTCTATCCTCAGAGCCTCTTCAAATTTCACCAATTGTTCCAAATGTGTCCTTTTTATAGCAAAAGGATCCAGTCTAGATCTCACATCACTTTTAACTGTCAGGTCGCTTTAGTCTGAAAGAGTTCTTTGCACTTTCAAGGCATTGGCACTTTTGCAGGTTACAAGCTAATTACTTCGTACAATGTCCTCCTATTGGGTTTTGTTATTTGTTTCCTCATGATTAGAATTAGATTTTTTTTTTGGCAGTAATATCGCCGAATAGGCATTTTCCCCCCCTCACTTCATGTAGTCATGAGTACGCAATTTGAATTTGTCCGTTACTAGTGCTGAAAACTTTGATCACTTAACTAATGTGATGTCAACCAGGTATCTCCCCTGTAGAGTTACTTACAGTCTTTGTAATTATTATAGTAAGTATTTTGGGGAGAGGTCACTTAAGACTACGTAAATATTTTTTTCCTAATCAAATGTTCACTGACTAGTTTATTCTTTTTTCCCCCCAATAGTTTATATATCTGAATATAAATATTACTTACAGCAATGATGAGCTGGTTTCAACATCAGTTCTACCCCCCACGCCCACCTTCTAAAATGTACTCTTTGAGAAATCTTGTTCACATAAATAGATGAGCTCAGAACAAGTTTTATACTTGCACGTTGGCTTAATCCTTTGAACTCCTTCCAAGCTATATGCAAATCACAAATTCTCTATCATAAAAATGACACACGATGCTCTATAAGCTGATTACATTATCCTTAAGTTTGTTGAAAACAAAAAAAAAATTTAAACCTACCTTGCAAAAGGATTTGTTTCTTAATTTTCAATTTCTCTGAATTACACAGGAAAGACTTATTAAGACTTATCAATGACACTTCATTTTATCTATTGCCTTTTAGAAGTGTCTGTTTTACTTGATATACTTAGAAAGGTTTAGAATATTTTGAATATTAATTTTATAATATTTTGATAACATACATTTATGATGCACTTTTGGGGAGGGTAAAAGATATTGGCTCTGGACATTTAACTCAGTTAATTTATGGAAATGATCTGCCATCAGACCTAATGATGGTGGGCTACTAATTATCATGCCAGGACAACAGGCGTAAATAACCGCCTGAGCAAACTGAGACATGTGTTTATGTTATCTAATGAACAGAGCCATGATCCATTGTCAGACCATTCAGCCGAATCAACTTCTTTTCTGTCAGAAAAAGTATGACTTCATATTCAATCCAAATAAACATGCTATTATGTATCCCCATGACAACCAGCTCACTTCTAAATGCAGCGACTAGCTGGGGATAAGATGATCCCATTTCCTCACACATCAATTTAAAAAGATACAGGCTTAACTCCCTTGATTTTACAATATTTACAATTTAAATAGCAACATCCAATACTCCCTGCAAGTCAGAACTCCATTTTTTTGCAACCAAAACTTGTTTATTAATAAAATCATGTTCTCAAGCTAAAGCAAATTTTAAAGCATGGATAAAAAAATACATAAAACAATTTCTGTGTAGTCATTGTAACAATCAGGACCAGTTACATAATTTGCAGGGCCCAGTGCAAAGTGAAAATGTGGGGCCCCTTGTTCAAAAAATCAAATATTTCAAGATGGGACCATCAGAGCCTTAAAGCCAGCACTGGCTCTCATAATATGGGGCCCTTCTAAGGGCAGGTCACAGACCCAGCAAGCTGGCTGGGACAATAGTTTTGTTCTTAGAGACCCTTATGTCCCTAGTATAAGCTGAATCAATGTGAATAAAAGTTTCTAAATTTTAAAAATAGTATCACTGGTCACCCTGTGCATGCATTTTCTTCTCCGTAAAAGTGTACACAATTTATTAACTGAAAACACCTGTGGATTTTCCTATCTGAAAGGCATGGGAAATCTGTCTATCACAATCTTTACCATAATCCGGTGAACAATTTCTCAGTGCCTCAGTTTCCTCATCTGTAAAATGGGGATAATGTACCTACCCTGAATTGTGAGGACTAATTGTGTTAATATGGGAATGCACTTAGAATAGTGTATGGCATATAGTAGAACTGTAGCTATAGTAGAACAGAGTTGCAGAACTGTTTTCTATTATCACTATTATTATTATTACTATTATTATTCAGTAATTTCATTCGCTATACAAATTACAATAATGTCAGATAAGAATTGATTTAATGGCAGTGACAGACTTGGTATGTAAAATCTATCTACCTATCAAAGGTGAACCAGGTATTATAACCTTTTCCACGTTTATGTAAGATTTGCTATTTTTCACTAGAAAAATAGTGACCTAATGAGCAATGCTAATTCTGATGATGCTCTCCAAGCCAAGCATGTTTAAATGTTAAGCTTAGTGATAATTTTACCAGTGCCCTTAGCTTCCTTCACAAAAAATTAACTGGTTTAATTTTAAAGTCTGAACGTTCTGTAAATTATTATTGCACATTGCATTAGAGATATTTTTCATACTATTGTTTTACAATTTTTTTTCTATGATGATCACGATGCAGAACTGTTTTTAGGAAGAAATTCATGGTATATGTAAGATTTATTATGTTTAGTTTTGGTGTTTTGCTTTTAGTTCATCTTTGGTAGTTCTTGGAATATTCATTGAAAAACTTCTGTTGTGTTTTGTCAGAGCTTTGGTCTCTTATAAAAACCCCCAAACTGTTGGTTTAATATGTCCAAGGAAATCCTCAGTCTGATTTCTTCAACACTCTGATTCTTCCTTAGCCACAGACTGGCAAATTTTAAAAAATTTAAATGATATAGACTTCTTTTACTAGAAAGCAACAGTACAATTCAAAATGGAAATCACATTTGTATAAAACACATCTGTATTAGCTTCCTAGGGGTGCTGTAACAAAGTACCATGACCTGGAGGGCTTAAAACAACAGAAATTTACTGGTTAACAGTTCTGGAGGCTAGAAATCTGAAATCAAGGTGTCAGCAGGGCTATGATTCCTCTGAAACCTGCAAGGGAATCCTTTGCCTCTTCCCAAGTTTGGTGATTTGCCAGCAGTCCTTGGTGTTCCTTAGTTTGCAGCTGCATCCCTCCAATCTCTGTGTTTTGTCACAGGGCGTCCTCCCTATGTGTCTCTATCTTCATATTGCCGTCTTCCTATAAGGACACCAGTCGTATTGAATGGGGGCTCATTCTACTTCAGTATGATCCCATCCTAATGTAACTAATTACATCTGCAACAACCCTATTTCCCAATAAAATCACATTCTGAGATACTGAGGTGTTAGGACTTCAATATTTATCTTTTAGAGGGACACAATTCAACCCATCACAACATCCAATTAAAATATTTTTATATAAAAGGGTGAAATTTTACTTCAGAGTTTAAATAATATTAATTTATTCAGATATTGGAAAATTTGCATCACAAGATTTTCCATTAGAACATACAACCAAATAAATATACAACCAAATTCTAATTTTATATGTCAATACAATGTACCTTTTGTTTATGAGTAATTATATATTTTCATGGAATACATCTAACTACTTAGATTTATATTTCCTAAGACTATTATAAAAACATAAGAAATAAATTATGGAAAGAATCTTGTGATATAGATTACTCAAATCAGTAAGGTTCAGATTAAAATGATATAGAGTGAATATGCTTATCCATTTTAATAAAAATTATATATAATAAATTATAAAAATCAGATAACATATCAATTGTGCTCGTTCTCGTTACTTAATTTGTAATAACCTAATGTAGTGTGAAGCTAAGATTTTATGAAACAATGCCGTAAAAGGCATAGTATTTCTTCTGCAAATACGTGTGAACACATGTATCAAATTCTGGGGTTTGGCTTTTGGAGGTAAGTTAGAGCCATGTATTAATATCAGAAATCATTCCATTAACTTTATTAGACATCATGACTAAACTTTGTGCATACATGTGAAGAAGGAGAAAGACGTACACCTTAAAAGTCAATCAGTCTGTGCTTTTCATTTGTAAATGTGAAACAGGAGGTAGGAAAGGACAGCCTATGAGATGCCTCAAGAACAAATGTGTGCTCAGAGGGCTCGGTTCCAGGAAAGACTTACATGGAAGTTGAGGATTTGCAAGTCGATTCCCTTGGAAAGTCTTCGTGCATCCAAATTGTGTTACTGCTTGGCGAAGCTTATGTCACATGGGGAACCTTAGCAGCAAGTGATCTGGGAAATGTAGCTTTTAGCTTTCCAAGTAGGATAGGTTAGGAAGGTAAGCTAGGATGTGGGTCTTGAGTGAAACAAACTAGTTTACAAAATTTACCACTGTGGCCTTCAGTAGAAATTACCAACAGTGTGGCCTGAACTTCATGCTGAACAGACTTAACACTAAATCTGTGTGTGTGTGTACCTTATATTTAACATTGTGGTCTAAGAATCTCCTGGAAACTGTAGTAGCTGGCCCACAGGTACGTAGTCCTGTCCCTGTGAAGAGAGGTAAGATGATTCTTGAGTCCTGTAGCCAGAGATGAAGTGACTTTATTGGTGAGTGCAGACTAACTCATAAAACTCTAAAGAACAACACCTGCAAAGGATGAACCTGGAAAGAATCTAGATAACTTTTTCTATGAGTGCTTTATCAGATTTCATCCAACGTCTCATGTTAGTTATTTTTATTTCCTTACATCTGTTTCATTACTGTTTATGGTAGCAAAGAAAAACAAAACCTAAAGCAAAATGTCTGTAAATTTACATGGAGGGGGAATAGCAAATAAATGGAGTAGAACTGTTGAGAGACATTGATTCTGTAGCAAATCAAGCGAGAAGCCCAAGAGACTGAGTAGGTCTTTGAAGAAGTAAAAATAAAATAATCCCCTAAGGAAAAGTAGAAATAAGAGGTATCCCCTGTGGAAGGAACATAGAAAATGGACCCAGTGTGGCTAACAGGGACCCAAAGTAAAATGGAACCAGGCAGTCATGACAGATCTGGCGTTCAATCACATACTTTGTGTTCTTAGAAAAACCACAGACAAACAACTATAAGGACTTCTGATTCCGCTAAGGGTCCTACCTGGAAAAGCCCCCAACGAGAAGCTCCAGTGACAGCCAATCACAGAAGACTTGCAGTCAGGCTGAGCACTTGCAGTCAGGCTGCAAGGGCCATCCAGTCCCCTTTGCAAGTCCCCCAGCTGTGACTTCTGCAGGTTTTGCTTCTGAAAATCCCTCACCTCTTTCACCCTCCAGGGATGTACATTGGGCACATATCCCCTGTTTGCAAACAATAAACCTTGTCTTTTGCTTTAAGACAAACCTGACTGTTTTCTGGGTTTTATTTATGATTTAGGACAACAAAGAACAGATGAAACAAGCTGAATCCATAGAGCTCATGAGAGGGATATAAGAGCTTTTGGGACCTTAGCGTCCTCAATTATAAAGGAAGAGCTTTGGGCAAGGTGGTTGCACAACAAGGGTACTTTCAAGTCTGCTATTCATCAGTGAACATTCCCAAGGAGGTCCCATCATCACCGTTCCTGGCTCCTGGCCTGAATATGGACAGGGTTTCTGCCCTTCCAGGTCCTCCCAGTAGGACAGGGGAAGGGCAATAGCATTGGACCAGTGAGGAACACCAGGCTGTGTGGTTTCAGACAAGTCACCCAATATCTCTGAGGTGTAGGGGCTGGATAACCTCTAAAGTTCTTTCTAGCTCTGTTGTTCAATTGTGTTTCCCCCCGAAGCATGGGCTCTCTGTTCAGGTTGTTCCCTGGAGACCTAGAAGTGAAGAAATGGGGAGCAGGGTGGGAACTCAGGCCATAATATGGAGACAGAGACATCCTTTGTCCCATCCCAATACATTTCGCCTTCCTTGACTTTGAATCTGTACCTCTTGGAACAGGAGCTCTGCAGTCACAGGAATCTCTAATATGTAACCCACATAGACTTCCCTGCTGAGGATGATTTTCCTTCCTTTTCTGATAAAGCTTCAAATCTTGGCCCTATAATGCAGCTTTGAAGCATTCTTTGCACTAGTAATCGTTCCCTTCCACACCTCTGCAGGGTTTGTATCCAGGTTGCCCCTGTCACAGCCCTTGGTGAAGGGAGACATGTCTATTCCATAAAATGGAAGTGAAAACTTTATTCCTTTTGGCTCAGTTTTTCCCTCCCTGGGCCTCCAAGAGGGGCCACATGGGCAGAGCCAGCCAAGACTGGGAAGACACAACTGGCTTCCCCTAATTACCCAGGTTTCCAATCATTTTCTCAGAGTTGGAACTCCAGCACAATGCAACCCTAATCGATGTCCCTTTTTTGGAATGATTCTGCTACCTTTAGCCCTGGAGCCCTGACTCCTGTTCCCAAGGGGGCGAGTCTGGGAAATCATTCACACACCAACATTGATGCCCCCCATGCTGTGGATATAAGCCCAGAAAGGAGTAGGTCTTGAGAGGTGGTATCTGAGTCATCAAGGCCCTGGACATCAGCCTCCCACATCCTCTCCATGGACGTGTCCTCAAGACCTGATTGTACTCAGCCGGCACGGTGAGCAGACATGGTGAAGCTGTTGCCATGTTTCCTGGTGCTCATCAACCCTCAGTGTTCTTTGCTCAGGAAGGTAGAGTTTGGTGAAGGCTGTGCCTGTGGTCTGGCCTGAGGGAAATGAGGTTGCTCAAAGCTGGTCCAGGGAACTCTTAGCATGGAGGAGGGTTAAGGGAGAGAGTGAGGTATGTGGTCTCCTAATTTTATGGAGAAGTGAGAGGAGAGATCTTTGTGTTCCAGGTTGTCTAACTTCTTTCCTGTATCTCCTTTTCTCTCCAACAGAGAGGGGAAGGGTAGCCTTTGTGTTCCCCATCGAGTCACATGATTCCTTTGCTGCGCTGGAGGTGGAGCCCATCAAGGCCTGGCACACAGTATATGATAGATTCTATGCTAACCTCACCCATGATATAGTCTCTAGGCATATAACAACCTGGAGCAAGAAAATGAGGTCCTCCTCTTTAAAGAAAAGATTGAAGTGTGTAGTGGGTTTGTGGGTGGTTCTGATACATTTTTCAAGATCCCGTAGAGCTCTCCTGGTTCAAAGCACCTCTAGGTGGACTGGGTGTCTGCCCCAGGGATTGCAGAACTCTGGGAGGATGGGAATCCCACAGTGAGGAGGAGTCTGGAGAAGGAAGGGATTCTCTATGGGGACAAAGGGAAGCATTTCCAGGGGCAGGAGCAGGATTCCTTTGGCGGTAACTTTGATAATCAGTCTTCGGTGGGAGACGTTGGAGATGTGAACTTGTGGGACTGTGCTGTCACCAGTTGAGATTAACAGTGTCTATCATGGTGAGACTTTCGGTCCTAATGTCCTGACCTTGGAGGGCACCAATGGCTGAGGTGCATGGCGAAGTGTTCACCAAGCCCCGGGTGTGGCTCCAAGGTTCTTTCAGATCCTCTCAGTGTTCATGTCCTGAAGGGCAACCCTCGGAGATTAAACCTCTCTCTCCCCATGTGTCAGGCTCGTCGGTATTTGTTTGCTGAACGTTTTGGAACTTTGCTTAAGCTGTGTTGGGACTGCTCTCCCTCCCCCCACACCCCCACGGCTTGTGGGATCTTAATTTCCCGACCAGGGATTGAACCCACACCCTTAGCAGTGAAAGCACAGAGTCCTAACCGCTGGACCGCCGGGGAATTCCCTGGCCCTCTTCAATGCACCATCACCTGACGGGAGTGTTTGTTAGTAGGCAGCCTATTGAAGCAGTAATCACTGGGGATCAGAACTGAGGAAGATTTTGAGCTTAGAGGTACCTTAGAGACCACATGGAATCATGGTTTTCATATATTTCTTTTGAAAACTTGAGACCAAATAAGACTTTATGGCAACACACCCCCCCTCAAAAATAAACAACAACAACAAACAAAAACTGGTAGAAGCAATGTATATCTTTTTAAGCTGTTTAAATCTTCACTATTTTTTGGAAGGTGTTAGCTGTGGGTGAAATCCCTAATTCTTTCCCAGAGACCTTCTTTCCAAGTAACACAATTTGAAAAGTGATGCTTTAGACCAAAGCCCTTATGGCACAGAGTTTGAGGACCTAGAGAGGAAAGGAATGGCTGCAAAAATAATAGTCTAGCTCAGAGTGGAAATGAAATGCAGGTCTTCTGATTCCCTACATAGTGGATGTATTCTGGCTTTGGTCCCAGCCCCTTTCTTCCCATAACTAAGCCTCCACTCCACCTCCAAGGGTGGGTTTTGGCAACTGTGTTTCCACTATGTGCTCTTAAATCACTGACTACATTTGATTTGGACCAATGGTGATCTCCTGACCCAAACTGGACTAGGTGGATTATTTCTCTATTCATACTTTTGAATTAAGAGTGAGAGATTCTCCTTCAGTTTGAGCAGAGTTGAAAGGTGGAGAGAGAGAATTTCCTGGATTCCTGGTTCTTGTTCCTGATAAAAGTGCTTTCAGTAAATCCTTTCAGATTCATGCTACCTGCTACTGGAAAAGTCTTTACTGAAGACCCCTACACAGTTTCTTCATAATTTTCTATCATCAAGAGACTTAAATTAGCAGGTTTCAGGTGAACAGCTGTTTGTTGCTGATTTCCAGGAGCCCAAAAGTTTTTTTTTCCCTGTATAGACTTTCTACATTGTCAGAATTTGGTTTAAGTATTTGGCCCAATCTTAAAAATAGAAAATCCCATATAAATTATCTCATATGATATTCAATCTCTCTGTGAATATTTCTCAATGTTGACATTTATGCTGTAATACAATATGTCATGGAGAAAATTTGTTCTTTAGAATTATATCCTAAAAAGTAATAGAGATTATGGGGGGAAATATGGTTTAGGGCATAACATCAAAAACTTATGCAATGATGTAATTGGCTCAATGTCCAAAACAGTGACTATTCCAATAAAACTATTATCATTCATATATCAAGTTACAATAACCAAATAGTGGACTTTATCTTAAAAAAACCCAGACAAATCTAACTTGATAGAGAGGTGTATAAGTAAAGGTTGAGTAGTGGAGATAAAGGCAAAATGCATCAAGATGAGAGACAGCACAGAAGGTACTTCTAAGACAGAGCACATGCCCAGGTGGACCCAGGAAGAATATTTGGTTCCGCATTCCTCCAGTTTGCTGTACTCCCTTGTGTTGGTGTACTTTGTGATAGCTGCTGTTACTTGGTGGTGGAAAATAGTAACTGGCTGAGAAAAAACAACGATGCAACATCTATATTACACTGATATCATTCCCTCACTTATCAGTCACACCTGAATTAGTTCTTGTCCCAAAGCAAGATCTGTAGCTGAACAGAGTGTACTAAAGACCAGTGGTGGTGGTGCTGGAATTTCTGTATTCAAGGGGCTTAGGAGTGGCAGTCTGGTTGAAAACGGGTACTAGGTGGTACTATATTGAAGCTACATTTGAATAGCAAGTATATTTTATTATTTATTTTTTACCTAAGTCACATCATCCCCTCCAAAGTTGGCTCTGGCTTTGTTAATTACATAAGAAAGTGATGTGGCAGAAAGAATGCTGTTCAGAGATGGCCTGGAGCATTGAAAGCTCATGAAGTGATTTTTTAAAAAATTTATTTAGTTTTGGCTGTGTTGAGTCTTTGCTGCTGCACGCGGGCTTTCTCTAGTTGCGGCGAGCGGGGGCTACTCTTCGTTGTGGTGCGCGGGCTTCTCATTGCGTAGCTTCTCTTGTTGCAGAGCACAGGCTCTAGGGGCATGGGCTTCAGTAGTTGTGGCATGAGGGCCCAGTAGTTGTGGCTCGCTGGCTCAGTAGTTGTGGCTCACTGGCTGTAGAGCACAGGCTCAGTAATTGTGGCACATGGGCTTAGTTGCTCCACGGCATGTGAGATCTTCCTGGACCAGGGATCGAACCCGTGTCCCCTGCATTGGCAGGCAGATTCTTAACCACTGAGCCACAAGGGAAGTCCCAAAGTGATTTCTTAAGTAGTGTATTTGGCCCCATGGGCTGAGATTCAGAAGCATCAACAACCATTTCAGTTCAGAGATCTGCTTAGGGTGATGACCAAGATGAAACAGAAGGGAGGACAGGAGAGAGACCTTTCCCAAATGTACTTTACCAGCCTGAACAGTTCTTCAGGAAGAGGCCATGGCAGCAGCTTCTGGGGCCCAGAACCAAACATTCCTGCCCTGGATGTACTTCTGAGGCTATGCCATTAGGTGGGAGCTCCCAGGGGGTGTCAGAAACAGGAGATGTCAAAAACATAAGACTCAAAGGGATGGATGGGAATCAAGAGTATTTGATCACACAGAAAGAAAAAGGAAGATGTATCAAATGAGACATGGTGATGGGCATTGCCAACATCCTAGATTACTAAACTGTTCAAAAGGTTTCCAATGTCCCCAGTGCTGCTCTCAGAGTGAGAAGAAGTAGAATTCTCTCCCAGCAGGGGTAAATCCATGGACTTCAGATTAATCTCTCAAGGGATTGCTCCCAAATGAGTTTATATACTCAGGACAATCGACATCAGTTCACTTGTGTCTTGTGAAGCTAAACCAAAATTTTCTTCAACTATTTTCATTCTCTCAACCATTACAGGTTTCTATTATTGCCTTTGGCAACATTGAGTCCTGGGTTTGGAGAAAATAATTTTGTCTGGGATATCTGATTTAGTAGCTGTGGTAGTAGCTTGTTTTCTACATTTTGTAGGTGGGAGTCAATGCTGTGGTAATCTTGTGTGCTCTGTTGAACTCTTTGAACTGTTTAAAGAAAGAGCTCATTCAACTTTGCAGGGCTTGTAGGAGCCATGCTCCTCTTGATGGAAGAAGCCCAGGCTGCAGATGCTGAGGGAATATGTTTCTGCAGTGTGATGCTGGCTGAGACAAAGCAGAATTAGAAGCTGGGGAGAATGAATTTAAAGGCTAATTTCTTTGGATTTTTAACTCACAAGGTGAGAAAATTTGACTTTGGACTTTACTTACGAGGGAATGTAATTTTTAGACTTTAATCTCGCCCTGGAAATTTAATGATGAAGAGTTTTGTATTTAGATTTGGGGCATTATATGTTGTGGGCAATTATTACTGAAACACATTAATACTGTCATTTAATTTCATTGCAGAACATTTGACGGAACCATATTTGGATGATATGACTAGAAATAATTTGAACTGGGAACAGTAGGGAGTTAATTTTAGACTTGGTTGTAGCATGGCCTCAGAGTTAATTTAATTATTCTATTATTCTGACTATTATTCTGCCAGCAGTCATAGGAGAATTTATGAAGGAGTACTGGGGATAGTTACATCTCTGGCTGGTCACAGGTATATTAATTGAGCCATTTTAGATTAAAAGAACAAAAGATAGAGGTATTTTTGAATGAAATATTTGCTCCCCATTCCTGATGTTTCCTTCCACAGGATGAAAGCAGCATTAGAGGAATGTCCCTGACCTCACTTCCCTTATCCTCATTCATCTCCAGGGGAGAAGTCAGTCATGTCCTGCAGCTGGCTAACACAGGCTTGGTACACTTCTTCCCAACTCTGCATTCAGTGACATCACATTGGTAGTTTGAAATCAGCCCTAGTGGGAGTATTTAAAGCATAGAACCAGCAAACACTACAAATCAGGGCTTTTTGTTCCAGATAACCAGTTTACCAGCAGTATATCTGTCATTTACCCTGAAAGGAATGACTTGTCCTATTATTGACTTTGGGGTAAGGAACTGAGCATATGTATGTCAGTCCTTTTCTCTCCCCTCCGTGTGTGTGTGTGTGTGTGTGTGTGTGTGTGTGTGTGTGTGTGTGTGTGTGTGTGTGTTGGGACCTACCTGTCTGCAAATAGCACTTGTTTGGGTCTACTCTCAGCTATTTGGTGACTTTGACAGTAAATACTCTTCACCTATGAGGAGTAATCTGTCTGGTCTAGCACCACCTGGGATTGGGTGAGTAAAGCTTTTTATATCTGGGGATTGGTATTAAGTCATCTTCACCAACAAGTCCCCCAGCCCCTTCAGTTTTAAAGTCAATGCTTTGAACTCTGTCTGCCTTCTTAATTTCTCTCAATTGTTTCAAAACTCCATTGGAAAGGAGAGTAGAATTTATAAGCATCCTTATACCTCAACACTTACATTTTCTCTCTTGAGTTTTTTGGAAGTTGTATGTATATACATTCTTCTACTGGTTATTTTTAACTTAAAAATATTCTGTTTTTTTTTTCTAAATTATATTTTTTATTTTGAGAAATGATCCTACCAAGAACTGGAAATTTGCATCAGAATTTTTAAAACTAAAACTCAAATAATTTAAAGAAAACTTTACCCTCTGTCCCAGTGCTGTCTTTCTTACATATTTTTTCAATAAGTTGACATTTTTAAAATAAACTTTTAATTTTGAAATAATTTTATATTTATAGATAAGTTGCAAAAATAAGGCAGAGAGTTCCTTTATGCTCTTTACCCAATTTCCTCTAATTTTAACATCTTGAATTACAGTGGTACATTTGTCAAAACTAAGAAAATAAGCATTGGTCCATTACTATAAATTGAACTCCAGTTTTCATTCAGATTTCCCTGGTTTTTATACTAATGTCCTTTTTCTGTTCAAGGATTCCATCCAGGACATGACGTTACCTTTAGTCATCATGTGTCCTAAGCCTCACTGGTCTGTGACAATTTTCTGGGTCTTTCCTTGTGTTTCACAACCTTGACAGTTCTGAAGAGTACTGGTCAGGTATTTCGTAGGAAGTCCCTCAATTTGAGGTTATCTTATGTTTCCCTCCTTATTAGACTGGAGTTGTGGGGTTTTAGCATAAATGATTTATTAAAAAATACTTTATAAACACAATACATATGTAGATATTTATATACATTATATAATATCTTGAATTCTAAAAGCTGAGTAATAGATATCATTTAAGTAGCTTTTATAACTTGCCTTTTTTATTCAACTTTGTCTTAAGAGTCAGCCCTTTTGAAATACAGGCTTTTTTTTTTTTTTTGCTATAATGTTATATGTGCATTTCTGAAAATCCTCATGTTCAGCATAATTGTGCACTAAAAATAGCAGGGCTGTGGGATAACTAGACCATAGATAATTAGGGACAGACCACTCAAAACCTATGCATGGGAGACCTTCAAGATGGCAGAGGAGTAAGACACGAAGATCACTTTCTTCCCCACAAATACATCAGAAATACATCTACATGTGGAACAACTCCTACAGAACACCTACCGAACGCTGGCAGAAGACCTCAGACCTCCCAAAAGGCAAGAACCTCCCCAAGTGCCTGGGTAGGGCAAAAGAGAAAAGAAAAAACAGAGACAAAAGAATAGGGACGGGACCTGCACCTCTGGGAGGGAGCTGTGAAGGAGGAAAGGTTTCCACACACTACGAAGCCCCTTCACTGGCGGAGATGGGGGGGTGGCGGAGGGGAAGCTTTGGAGCCACAGAGGAGAGCGCAGCAACAGGGGTACAGAAGGCAAAGCAGAGAGATTGCCGCACAGAGGATTGGTGCCGACCAGCACTCACCAGCCTGAGAGGCTTGTCTGCTACCCTCCGGTACAGGGTTGGGCTGGGAGCTGAGGCTTGGGCTTTGGAGGTCAGATCGCAGGGAGAGGACTGGGGTTGGCTGCATGAACAAAGCCTGAAGGGGCTAGTGCGCCACAGCTAACTGTGAGGGAGTCCGGGAAAAAGTCTGGACCTGCCTAAGAGGCAAGAGACAATTGTTTGGGGGTGCACGAGGACAGGGGATTCCGAGCACCGCCTAAACGAGCTCCAGAGACGGACGCGAGCTGTGGCTGTCAGCACAGACACCAGAGACTGGCATGAAATGCTAAGGCTGATGCTGCAGCCACCAAGAAGCCTGTGTGGTGATCCAGGGACAACTTCCCCAGGAGAACACATGGTGCGCCTCAGGCTATTGCAACATCGCACCGGCCTCTGCCACCGCAGGCTCGCCCCACATCCGTACCCGCCCCCCCCCCCCCGGCCTGAGTGAGCCAGAGCCCCCGAATCAGCTGCTCCTTTAACTCTGGCCTGTCTGAGCGAAGAACAGACGCCCTCAGGCAACCTACAGGCCGAGGCAGGACCAAATCCAAAGCTGAACCCCAGGAGCTGTGTGAACAAGGAAGAGAAAGGGAAATTTCCCCCAGCAGCCTCAGGAGCAGCGGATTAAATCTCCACAGTCAACTTGATGTACCCTGTATCTGTGGAATAGCTGAATAGACAATGAATCGTACCAAGATTGAGGCGGTGGACATTGGGAGCAACTGTAAACTTGGGTTTTCTTTTCTGCATCTAAGTTGTTTCTGGTCTTATGCTTATCTTAGTTTAGTATTTAGAATTTATTTTCATTGGTAGATTTGTTTATTGATTTGGTTGCTCTCTTCCTTTTTTGTAAATATATATATATATATTCATATTTTCTCTTTTTGTGAGTGTGTATGTGTATGCTTCTTTGTGTGATTTTGTCTGCATAGCTTTACTTTTACCATTTGTCCTAGGGTTCTGTCTGCCAATTTTTTTTTTTAATATAGTTTTTACCACTTGTTACCACTGGTGGATTTGTTTTTTGGTTTGGTTACTCTCTTATTTCTTTTCTTTTTTCATTTTTTTCTCTTTATTACTTTAATATTTTTTAAATTTTAATAACTTTATTTTATCTTCTTATTTTTTCCTTCCTTCTTTCTTCTTTCTCCCTTTTCTTCTAAGCCATGTGGCTGACAGGGTCTTTGTGCTCCAGCCGGGTGTCAGGCCTGTGCCTCTGAGGTGAGAGAGCCGAGTTCAGGACACTGGTCCATGAGAGGCCTCCTGGCTCCATGTAATATATAATGGCAAAAGCTCTCCCAGAGATCTCCACCTCAATGCTAAGACCCAGCTGCACTCAATGACCAACAAGCTACAGGGCTGGACACACTATGCCAAACAACTAACAAGACAGGAACAGAACCCCACTCATCAGCAGAGAGGCACCCTAAAATCATAATAAGGTCACAGACACCCCAAAACACACCACCAGATGCAGTCCTGCCCACCAGAAAGACAAGATCCAGCCTCATCCACCAGAACACAGACACCAGCCTGCCCCACCAGGAAGCCTACACAACTCACTGAACCAACCTTAGCCACTGGGGGAAGACACCAAAAACAATGGGAATGACAAGCCTGCAGCCTGCAAAAGGAAACCCTAAACACAGTAAGTTAAGGGAAATGAGAAGACAGAGAGACACATAGCTGATGAAGGAGCAAGGTAAAAACCCACCAGACCAATAAATGAAGAGGAAATAGGTAGTCTATCTGAAAAATAATTCAGAGTAATGATACTAAAGATGATCCAAAATTTTAGAAATAAAATGGAAAAAATACAAGAAATGTTTAACAATGACCTAGAAGAACTAAAGAACAACAAACAATGATGAACAACATAATAAATGAAATTAAAAATTCTCTAGAAGGAATCAATAGCAAAATAACTGAGGCAGAAGAGCAGATAAGTGACCTGGAATATAAAATAGTGGAAATAACTACCACAGAGCAGAATAAAGAAAAAAGAATGAAAAGATTTGAGGACAGTCTCAGAGACCTCTGGGCCAATATTAAATGCACCAACATTCAAATTATAAGGGTCCCAGAAGAAGAAGAGAAAAAGAAAGGGACTGAGAAAATATTTGAAGAGACTATAGTTGAAAACTTCCCTAATATGGGAAAGGAAATAGTCAATCAAGTCCAGGAAGTGCAGAGTCTCATACTGGATAAATCCAAGGAGAAACATGCCAAGACACATATTAATCAAACTGTCAAAAATTAAATACAAAGAAAAAATATTAGAAGCAGCAAGGGAAAAACGACCAATAACGTACAAGGGAATCCCCATAAGGTTAACAGCTGGTCTTTCAGCAGAAACTCTGCAAGCCAGAAGGGAGTGGCAGGACATATTTAAAGTGATGAAAGGGAAAAACCTACAACCAAGACTACTCTACCCAGGAAGGATCTCATTCAGATTTGACAGAGAAATTATAACCTTTACAGACAAGCAAAAGCTAAGAGAATTCAAGACCACCAAGCCAGCTTTATAACAACTGCTAAAGGAACTTGTCTAGGCAGGAACACAAGAGAAGGAAAAGACCTACAATAACAAACCCAAAATAATTAAGAAAATGGTAATAAGAACATACATATCAATAACTACCTGAATGTAAATGGCTTAAATGCTCCAACCAAAAGACATAGACTGGCTGAAGGGATACAAAAAAAGACCCATATATATGCTCTCTACAAGAGACCCACTTCAGACCTAGGGACACAAACAGACTAAAAGTGAGAGGATGGAAAAAGATATTCCATGCATATGGAAATCAAAAGAAAGCTGAAGCAGCAATTTTCATATCAGACAAAATAGACTTTAAAATAAAGACTATTACAAGAGACAAAGAAGGACACTACATAATGATCAAGGGATGAATCCAAGAAGAAGATATAAAAATTGTAAATATTTATGCACCCAACAGAGGAGCACCTCAATACATAAGGCAAATGTTAACAGCCATAAAAGGGGAAATTGACAGTAACACAATCATAGTAGGGGACTTTAACACTCCACTTTCACCAATGAACACATCATCCAAAATGAAAATGAATAAGGAAACACATGCTTTAAATGATACATTAAACAAGAGGAACTTAATTGATATTTATAGGACATTCCATCCAAAAACAACAGAATACACTATCTTCTCAAATGCTTATGGAACATTCCCCAGGATAGATCATATGGTGGGTCACAAATCAAGCCTTGATAAATTTAAGAAAACTGAAATCGTATCAAGTATCTTTTCTGACCACAACCCTAAGAGACTAGGTATCAATTACAGGAAAAAAAATATGTAAAAAATACAAATACATGGAGGTTAAACTACACACTACTAAACAACCAAGAGATCATGAGAGAAATCAAAGAGAAATCAAAAAATATCTATAAACAAATGATAATGAAAACACGATGACCCAAAACATATGGGATGCAGCAAAAGAAGTTCTAAGAGGGAAGTTTATAGCAAATCAATCCTACCTCAAGAAGCATCTCAAATAAACAACCTAACCTTACACCTAAAGCAATTAGAGAATGAAGAACAACAACAAAAAAACCCAAAGTTAGCAGAAGGAAAGAAATCATAGCATAAAAATGAGATCAGAAATAAATGAAAAAGAAATGAAGGAAACAATAGCAAAGGTCAGTAAAACTAAAAGCTGAGTCTTCAAGAAGATAGATAAACAAAACTGATAAACCATTAGCCAGACTCATCAAGAAAAAAAGGGAGAAGACTCAAATCAACAGAATTAGAAATGAAAAAGGAGAAGTAACAACTGACACCACAGAAATACAAAGGATCATGAGAGATTACTACAAGCAACTATATGCCAATAAAATGGACAACCTGGAAGAAATGGACCAATTCTTAGAAAAGCACAACCTTCTGAGACTGAACCAGAAAGAAATAGAATATAAACTGACAAATCACAAGCACTGAAATTGAGACTGTGATTAAAAATCTTCCAACAAACAAAAGTCCAGGACCAGATGGCTTCACAGGCGAATTCTATCAAACATTTACAGAAGAGCTAACACCTATCCTTCTCAAACTCTTCGAAAATATAGCAGAGGGAGGAACACTCCCAAACTCATTCTACGAGGCCACCATCACCCTGATACCAAAACCAGACAAAGATGTCACAAAGAAAGAAAATTACAGGGCAATATCACTGATGAACGTAGATACAAAAATCCTCAACAAAATACTAGCAAACAGAATCCAACAACACATTAAAAGGATCATACACCATGATCAAGTGGGATTTATCCCAGGAATGCAAGCATTCTTCAATATATGCAAATCAATCAATGAGATACACCATATTAACAAATTGAAGGAGAAAAACCATATGATCATCTCAATAGACACAGAGAAAGCTTTCGACAAAATTCAACACCCATTTATGATAAAAACCCTCCAGAAAGTAGGCATAGAGGGAACTTTCCTCAACATAATAAAGGCCATATATGACAAACCCACAACCAACATCGTCCTCAATGGTGAAAAACTTAAACCATTTCCTCTAAGATCAGGAACAAGACAAGGTTGTCCACTCTCACCACTGTTATTCAACATGGTGTTGGAAGTTTTAGCCACAGCAATCAGAGAAGAAAAAGAAATAAAAGGAATCCAAATTAGAAAAGAAGAAGTAAAGCTGTCACTGTTGTAGATGATATGATACTATACATAGAGAATACTAAAGATGCTACCAGAAAACTACTAGAGTGAATCAATGAATTTGGTAACGTAGTAGGATACAAAAATAATGCACAAAAATCTCTTGCATGCCTATACACTAATGACGAAAAATCTGAAAGAGAAATTAAGGAAACACTCCCATTTACCATTGCAACAAAAAGAATAAAATACCTAGGAATAAACCTACCTAAGGAGACAAAAGACCTGTATGCAGAAAACTATAAGACACTGATGAAAGAAATCAAAGATGATAGAAACAGATGGAGAGATATACCATGTTCTTGGATTGGAAGAATCAACATTGTGAAAATGACTATGCTACCCAAAGCAATCTACAGATTCAGTGCAATCCCTATGAAACTACCAATGGCATTTTCCACAGAACTAGAAGAAAAAAAATCACTATTTGTATGGAAACACAAAAGACCCCGAATAGCCAAAGCAATCTTGAGAAAGAAAAATGGAGCTGGAGGAGTCAGGCTTCCTGACTTCAGACTATACTACAAAGCTACAGTAATCAAGACAGTATGGTACTGTCACAAAAACAGAAATATGGATCAATGAAACAGGATAGAAAGCCAGAGATAAGTTCATGCACCTATGGTCACCTAATCTATGACAAAGGAGGCAAGAATATACAATGGAGAAAAGACAGCCTCTTCAATAAGTGCTGCTGGGAAAACTGGACAGCTACATCTAAAAGAATGAAATTAGAACACTCCCTAACACCATACACAAAAATAAACTCAAAATGGATTAAAGACCTAAATGTAAGGCCAGACACTATAAAACTCTTAGAGGAAAACATAGGCAGAACACTCTATGACATAAATCACAGCAAGATCCTTTTTGACCCCCCTCCTAGAGAAATGGAAATAAAAACAAAAATAAACAAATGGGACCTAAGGAAACTTAAAAGCTTTTGCACAGCAAAGGAAACCACAAACAAGACAAAACGGAAACCCTCAGAATGGGAGAAAATACTTGCAAATGAAGCAACGGACAAAGGATTAATCTCCAAAATTTACAAGCCACTCACACAGCTCAATATCAAAAAAACAAACAACCCAATCCAAAAATGGGCAGAAGACCTAAATAGACATTTCTCCAAAGATATACAGATTGCCAACAAACACATGAAAGAATGCTCAACATCATTAATCATTAGAGAAATGCAAATCAAAACTACAATGAGGTATCACCTCACACTCGTGAGAATGGGCATCATCAAAAAATCTAGAAACAATAAATGCTGGAGAGGGTGTGGAGGAAAGGGAACACTCTTGCACTGCTGGTGGGAATGTGAATTGGTACAGCCACTATGGAGAACAGTATGGAGGTTCCTTAAAAAAGTAAAAATAGAAGTACCATATGACCCAGCAATCCCCCTACTGGGCATATACCCAGAGAAAACCATAATTCAAAAAAAGTCATGTACTACAATGTTCATTTCAGCTCTGTTTGCAGTAGACAGGACATGGAAGCAACCTAAGTGTCCATCGACAGATGAATGGTTAAAGAAGATGTGGCACATATATACAATGGAATATTACTCAGCCATAAAAAGAAACAAAATTGAGTTATTTGTAGTGAGGTGGTTGAACCTAGAATCTGTCATACAGAGTGAAATAAGTCAGAAAGAGAAAAACAAATACTGTATGCTAACATATTATACTTGGACTCTAAAAAAATAAAGAAAAAAATGGTTCTGAAGAACCTAGGGTCAGGACAGGAATAAAGACACAGACATAGAGAATGGACTTGAGGACACAGGGAGGGGGAAGGGTTAGCTGGGCTGAAGTGAGAGAGTGGCATGGACATATATACACTACCAGATGTAAAATAGATAGGTAGTGGGAAGCAGCTGCATAGCACAAGGAGATCAGCTCGGTGCTTTGTGATCACCTAGAGGGGTGGGATAGGGAGGGTGGGAGGGAGACACAAGAGGGAGGAGATATGGGGATATATGTATATGTATAGCTGATACACTTTGTTATACAGCAGCAACTAACACAACATTGTAAAGAAATTATACTCCAACAAAGATGTTAAAAAGAAAAAAAAAAAGAAAAACCTATACACTAACACACCAGAGCACTAACATGAACAGTAACAATCCCAATCAAATTATTAGCATGGTGAAGGCTTTTCATACATTTTCACCAGTCTCACAATGAGTCACGCTCTTGCAGCCTTCAGCCCAGTACTCACACGACCTCCTTTTAGATGCATGTTTTGAGGGCAATCACCTCCAATAGATGTTGGCTTCATCAAAATTTAAAATCTGATCCCTAGTGTAGTTTTAATCATCAAAAATGGTTTTTTTTAAAGGTTGAAGAGAAATATCTTGGCAGCTTGTTCATCAGCACAAGCAGCACCACAATATAGCTTAATGCTATGAAATGCACGGCAATTTTTGAAGCCACTAAACCATCTACTGCATGCACTAATGGCACTTAGAAAGAACTTGCAGGCTTTTCATTAAGATCTCCATATCTTACTAAGTATTTTCTTTAATGGTGAGAAAGTGTGGTCTTTATTGCTTCACAACATTAACCTGTTAGGGAAGATGGCATACGAATGGATATAACTTCTGTATTATTCTGACACTGTTCTTTCAGTTACCAATCATATATGTCCTAATTTGCAGCCAGACACTTCTATTTTTTGCAGAGAAGAGTGTATACTTATCTATTTCATCCTTTTTAACTGACGTATACCGCTTCTTCATATGAATATGCATTTCCCAACTGGTGGACATTTGGATTCCTTCTATTTTTTTCCCCAATTACAAGCAATGCTGCAAAAAATTTCCTTGCACATGTCTCTGAGAAAGTTTTTATAGGTTATGTTCCTAGAAGTATTATTGGGTCATAGTACATGAACATATTTAATGGAACATATACAGTAATTTGGGGAGCATTAGCACCATCATGGTATTGGGTTAATTGATGGGTATAATTTAACTATCAATTTATTCATTTTTATGTCCTTTAATAATATTTTATAATTTTTTAAATAAAAGAGTTGCACATTTCCATTGTGCTTACTTCCGGGTATTGTATGGGTTTTATTGTTATTGTGACTGGGATCTTTTATAAGTCATATTTTCGGATTGATTTCTGCTGTGGGAACCATTTTTAATGCATTTAATGGTTATCCTATATCAGCACAAATGTTGAACTCCTATTGATTCTAATAGTTTATGTGCAGGTTTTGCAGGATTTTAAATATAAACAATCATATGTGTAAATCACTGTACATCTTTCTTTTCTGATCATCAGATCACTTTTTTTTTTTTTGTCTTTCTGCTTTGGATTGGATAGTGCAGTAAGTTGATAGTAGGCAACTTGCCATGTCACTGACCCTAAAGGGAGGCTTCTAAAATTTCATTTTTAAGAGTGATATTTGCTCTAGGTTTTTAGTATCTACTCTTTTTACTCTTACTTACGATGGATAAATGATAATTTTTCTAAATTTTCTGGTATCTATTGAAATAATCTTATGATGTCATCATTTAAGTCTGTCAAGGTGGTATAAATTATATTGATGGGTTGTCCTAATTTCAAACTATCCCTGAATTTCTGAAGAAAACCTCTGAGAGGTAAGTGTTAATTATTTTACCGTGTTCAAGATGACCCTCTGCAGCTGGCTACCCAGAAAAGGTGCTGGCCAATGTAAATCCCCATGGAAACGACTCAGGCACCCATCCTTGTCAGCTGCAAGGCTTGAACACCTACCTTTCAGTCATACCAGCATGGTCTCATCGTGAATGTATATATGGCTCATCCTTTCTAAGCTTGAGTTAGAGTTGTTTAGCTACGACTACAAGGCTTGGACCTCAGCCCCCAACCACACCGGGGAAAAGCGAGGCCCACCCCAGCCATGAATGCTCAGTTGTCATGCCATATCGCCATTGTGTCACTGACTCTTATTGCACAGGGGAGAAGCCAGTACTTCTCTAATCATGTAGCCTCACAACCCAAGGGTAGGGGGTCCCTCTTTAGAGTCTGGTGTTTTGCCCTATTAGGTATCTGAGCATTGCTCTAGAATGTGATTGTTTATGAGCGCACAGCTGTGATGGTGAGTGTCCCCAGTAAATGGTGCTTCAGCAAGCGGGAATATTTGCCATTTGCTCTTGTTTGCTTACCAACTCTACTTAGTCATGATGTTTAAAACTTTCTTTTAAATTTTTAAAATTTATTTATTTATTTTTGGCTGCGTTGGGTCTTTGTTGCTGTGTGGGCTTTTTTAGTTGTGGCGAGTGGGTCTACCCTTCATTGAGGTGCATGGCCATCTCATTGTGGTGGCTTCTCTTGTTGCAGAGCACAGGCCCTAGGTGCACAGATTTCAGTAGTTGTGGCATGCAGGTTTCAGTAGTTGTGGCTCGCAGGCTCTAGAGTGCAGGCTCAGTAGCTGTGGCACATGGGCTTAGTTGCTCTGCGGCATGTGGTATATTCCCGGACCAGGGTTCGAACCCATGTCCCCTGCATTGGCAGGTGGATTCTTAACCACTGTGCCACCAGGGAAACCCTAAAACATTTTTTATGTAGTTTAATTTGACTTGCATAAATTTTATGTAAGGTTTTTGCATCTATGTTCATAGATGAGATTAACTTCTCATTTTCTTTTCTTGAACTATTTTTATTTGGGTTGTCATGTTAACTTGTTAAAATAAGTCAGGTAGCTTTCTCTTTTTCAAAATTCTCTATCTTTTTCTTCATAGTTTTCTCCCTTCCTCCTTCTCTCCCTTCCTCCCTCTCTCCCTTCCTCCCTCCCTCCCTCCGGTCCGCTTCCTTTCTTCCTTCCTTCCTTCCTTCCTTCCTTTCTTTCTTTCTTTCTTTCTTTCTTTCTTTCTTTCTTTCTTTCTTTCTTTCTTTCTTTCTTTCTTTCTTTCTTTCTTTCTCTCTCTCTCTCTCTCTCTCTCTCTCTCTCTTTCTTTCTTTCTTTCTTTCTTTCTTTCTTTCTTTCTTCCTTCCTTCCTTCCTTCCTTCCTTCCTTCCTTCCTTTCTTTCTTTCTTTCTTCTTTCTTTCCATCTATGCTTTATATGCTCTGAGTATATATATTTTTAATTGTACTTTTATTTTTATTTTAATTTATCTTATTTATTTATTTTTTGGCTGCATTGGGTCTTCGTTGCTGCGTGCAGGCTTTCTCCAGTGTGGCGAGTGGGTGCTACTCTTTGTTGTGGTGTGCAGGCTTCTCACTGTGGTGGCTTCTCTTGTTGTGGAGCACGGGATCTAGGTGTGTGGGCTTCAGTAGTTGTGGCTCACGGGCTCTAGAGTGCAGGCTCAGTAGTTGTAGCACATGGGCTTAGTTGCTCCATGGCATGTGGGACCTTCCTGGACCAGGGCTCAAATCTGCGTCCCTTGCATTGGCAGGTGGATTCTTAACCACTGTGCCACCAGGGGAGCCCTGCTCTGAGTGTCTTAATTATATTTCTCAACAAATAACTTCTCAACTGCTCTTAAATTCTGTTTCCTAAGGTGAGTGTTCCTATGCTTGTGGAATGGGGTGCCCCCTTTTCATGGCATTAATTCTTCCAGCTTGTCTGTAGATGCTGTTACTGTTTTCTGTAGCTTGTCTCCAGGGATTTTGAGGAATGAGCAAGAAGTGCTGTCAAGGTGTACCAGTAATTTCTCTTCTGGATGTGGGAGTTTAGAGTTTCCTTGTAGGTGTCTCCAGCCTCATGGTTGCCTTACTTCCCAGGTAAAAGTATTCTCACTGCCCAGGTTGAGGTCAATGACCTCTGATACTTAATGCTTGACTAAGAAGGCAAGGGATGGTGACAGTGACTCAACCAATCTCTCCACTACTTTGTTCTGCCACTTGCTTCCATTGTCCTTTACTTTGGAGTGCTCTCAGAAACACCTCAAATTTTCAGAACAGCCCTCCCCAGCATATATTTTGGGTTATACTTTTCTTCTATCTATGTGATTTACCTGTTTTTTGTCTTTCAGACATCTCCCACATTTCTTTCTGCCCATGGAACTCTTTCTTTTATTCTTTTAAAAATGTTCTCTATCATTTGTAGGAATTCAGATGGGAAGAAGATATTTGTGCTTGAGTTCTGTCCACCATTGATTACATTTAGCATCTAGCCTTTTTAACCTGCAGTTCCTTCCTACATTCCCTCATTATTTCTTCATCTATTACCCCACAACACTACTGAGCTCCAACTCTGTGTCAGGCTCTGCAATAGGCTGCCTTTCAAGAAGGTGATGCCATTGCCCATAAATAATAGAGTACGAACTTTCTCTCATTTTCCTAACAGAGATGCTGCGGCTGTACCGATCTATGTGCACAATTTTTCTTGACCTTGGGATCATCTTTCTTAGATGCCTACCAAGGTTAAAATTGTAGTGTTTGACCACTGAGTAAGTGAAACCAACTGGTCCATGTACTAACAATCAAGCCACCTTGACCTCATTCACAGAGCATTTGCCATAAGAGAATTAGCTAAATATCTTTGAACACTGCTCTCTATAGCTTCAAAGTTTATCAGTTTTTCATTCCTATCAACTTTCCTGCTGACCTGCTTCTCAAATCTCTCCCCTTCTCTGCAGTCTTAATGCTTCTGCCCTAGTTTTTTTTTTTTCTTTTTTCTTTTTTTGCGGCACGCGGGCCTCTCACTGTTGTGGCCTCTCCCGCTGCAGAGCACAGGCTCCGGATGCGCAGGCTCAGCGACCATGGCTCACGGGCCCAGCCGCTCCGCGGCACGTGGGATCTTCCCGGACTGGGGCACGAACCCGTGTCCCCTGCATCGGCAGGCGGACTCTCAACCACTGCGCCACCAGGGAAGCCCCAGGAGCCATCTTTTTGAAATGCAGACATCTAGGGGGATAGCTGGACTTCCCAAGTTCACGAACCAATAAAGCCTCTATTTATATTAGCGAGTCTGAGCTGTTGTCTGATGCTTGCATTTGAAGTGGAGACTAACTTTTCTAAAGATCCTCTGAAACCAAGTTCCTGTGAGTTCAGAATGACCATTACCTCTTCTGCAATAATGTACCTATGGCCCTCTAACCTCCTATAGGGATTCTCTCTGACGAGCACAGCCCCTCTTTTGATAGCTGGTAATTCATGTGAGGTCAGTTATGGGGGTTTAAAACTCTCACTTGATAGAGTAAGAGGTACAAACTATTATATACAAAATAAGCTACAAAGATATACTGTACAACACGGGGAATATAGCCAATGTTTTATAATAACTATAAATGGAGTATAACCTTTAAACATTGTGAGTCACCACATCATACACCTGTAACATATAATATTGTACTGCAACTATATTTCAATTAAAAAGAATTCTCACTCTATCATTGCTCCAATTTGAGGAACAGAAACTAAAGATCATTGAGATCCAAGAATCTGCTTTTAGGTTTAATGGCTGGAATGCACTTTTCCTGGCTGCTTGGGTCCCTGGTAGAAAAGGACCCCTCAAGGATGATGGCTGCTGGTTCCTTCCAGAGGTGTCCTTCATCTTGGCCTTTCAGTACTAAGTGAGCTGTTGAAGTTATTCCACAGAGGTCACATCCAAGTATGAAGGATGGGGTTCCCTGTGATTATACATCAAGCAGTTACTTTAGGGAAGGCATATAGTAGACTAGTTAAGCATAGAGGTTCTGGAATCAGCTTGCCTAGGTTTAAATCCTGACTTTACAACCTACTGGCTATGGGGCTTTAGGTAACATAACCCTCTATATGTCTCAGTTATCTCATCTATAAAGTGGGGAGAAATAATAGTAATTAGTTCAAAGAGTTGTTGAAAGGATCAAATAAGATCATGCATATAGAGCACTTAAGGTAGTGCCGGCACATAGTAAGCTCTCAAAACAGTTATCTGCTATTATTATTATTAGGCTGTTTTGTATGATATCCCTAAACATAGGTTCATTATATACCACCGAAATACAATTTGGTGGAAGTGGTCTGGGTTGACAGCAAGTGAAGAGTCTGATTTGCCAAAAATTAAGTTCAGAATATTAGGAGGATAAATTTATGAATATTGTATTATGAATATTGATTCCCCAATTGACTTTTCATAACCATTTGGAAGCATAGAAGTTAAGGATACATTCCTGGGCAAATATGTGAGTGCAGATGTTCTCTGTTGTCTAATTAGGGCAGACCCATACACCCTGACATTCAGCTAAGCAGAAGGAAGGGTTGACACTTTTTTTCTAGTTAAAGAATCCAGTCAGGAGATATGTCTTAATTATAGAAGACCATCCCAACTCCCCAGGGATGTGGGCTGAGCTAATATTTTTCTCAGAATTCAATTACTGGTACCTTACTACACATAGTTTAGTGGACAACCTCCGGCCCTGATAATTTTAGCCAGAAAAAATTTTAAAGCTGGTATTTGCATTTGGTGAACATGAACAAATCTCAATAAAGCATTCCTAGAATGTTTAAGAAATTTGGCTTACTGGTAAATACTTCATTGTAATCTTGTTAGAGAATAAATCTCAAGGTAACTGGTGTATTATTGTTGTACTATACAGAGTAGTTTGACATAATCCAATTAAATATTAGATGACATCTGCTGAAGAGGATGATTTTGGTTTAGGTGAGTTAGTTCTAAGCAATTCTTTGTCACAGTAAATGGAGAGTAAGATCAATTATCCAGGAAGGCCACTTCTAGCTGATGTCAGTGAAGCCATGTCATTAGCACTGGTTTTCCTTTATAGCAGGGATCATGCATCCAGTTTGTCCAGAAGTAAAATCAGGTATTAAGGCTCAAGTTAAAAAGACAGAGGGACTTCCCTGGTGGTGCAGTGGCTAAGAATCCACCTGCCAGTGCAGGGGATATGGGTTCGAGCTCTGGTCCGGGAAGATCCCACATGCCACAGAGCCTGTGCACCACAACTACTGAGCCTGCGCTCTAGAGCCCGTCAGCCACAACTACTGAAGCCCATGTGCCACAACTACTGAAGCCTGTGCACCTAGAACCTGTGCACTGCAATGAAGAGTAGCCCCCACTCGCTGCAACTAGAGAAAGGCTGCACACAGCAACAAAGACCCAACGTGGCCAAAAAATGAATTAAAAAAAATAAAGCTATAAAGCCTAAATTCAACTTGACATTAAAAAAAAGAGGACCAAATGATATATAAAACCTACAATAAAAACTACTGTATAGGGCTGCCTTGAGAAAAATAAACTATACGGAGGCCACATGCACAGTAGACAATAAACATTTCTTTCCTTCAAAGGGGGTAGGAGAATGGATTTATACACTTCTATCAATGAAATGAAGCTTAGGTGTGACAAGGGAAGTAGCATGAAGAGATACTTTAGTACATGTACAGCCAAACATTGGGGGTAGACCAACTGCATATGTCAGAGATTATAAATGTAAAACCATAGGCAGATGCTGGAGGCTGCTACCTGATAGGACACTTTCCTTTGAAGACTGAAAATAGCCATGCTGGTATAAGAATATGAGCCAGGCCTTCAGGTCCAGACCTGAAGTGACCCAAGTGTGAGCACCTTAGCAGAGGATGCAACATGGTGATGTGCAGATCAGGTACCTAAAATCTCCCTGTGTTGGGGAGAAATATTGGATCATTGGGTATAATGATAAGCCTTGCATGTCTCCAGCCAGATGAGTGGTTGAGGACCCTTCCCTGTGGTCCATCCAGGGCCTGGAGGAAAGACGACAAGCCTCCTCAGAAATGGGACTGAGCCTGATGGAAATGGTTTGGAGTACCAGTTGACAAATTAGGTAGGATGGTAAGTCTGTGATTTTTTTTTCCCTATGTTGTTTTTCACTATCGTTAAGTTTGATCTCCACGGAAGCAAGGATTGACCAAAAAAAAAAAAAAAAAAAAAAGCAAACAACTCCAGATCGTTAAAACAACAACACCAACGATATAAATACCCAGGGAATTTCCTAGTGGTTGACCTGGGTTCAATTCCTAGTTGGGGAACTAAGATCCTGCGAGCCATGTGGCCAAAAAGAAAACGCAAATCAGGTTTCAAAAGCATAGATTTCTGATCCTTAGACTCCCAGGGAAAGAAGAGAAGTGCTGTGTTGGTTTCTAAATAACTTTATCCTAAGATAACCAACCTCTAGTTTCAGGTGGATTGGCAAAACTTGCCTGTATGCCTTCCTTGCTGTTCTCCGCCTCCATCTTATCTATGCATCTTTTCATTTCTCCTGTAACAGAAAGTGGATTAAGTGGCCTTGCTAGCCTTCTTCTTCAGAAAATGCAGATTCCTAGCTCAAATTTCCTAGATTGCCTGGTTCAGTGATTCTTAAATTGTGGGCTGCTTAATACAAGCATCATCATCACCTAAGGTGTTTATTGTAGATTCATTGACCTCAGACCTACCAGATTAGAGTCTCTGGATATAGAGCCCAGGAATCTGCAATTCACAAGCTCTTTTGCCCAATATGTTTTTAGAACCATCACTTTAGTGTCTTCCTGGCAGCTCAGATGTCTTATCTGGAAGACATGCCTGGCTCCCAATAAGCTTGAAGACAGGTGGTGATCTTTAAAGAAAGATCTAGCACATCTTGAGTCAGGTTATCTATCCCCTTGCCCTGCCTCTGGTACATTATCTGAAGACTCATTCAGTTTCATCCCTCTACCCCATGTCCTTTAATACACACAGATAAGTAATCTTGTAAGTTTCCACCACCACTCCCAGGATGGTAATTGCTTAAGCACACAGGGCAGATCACAGACAGTCTTAAAAACACATACTGAGCTCTTACCATAGTCCATGCACTGCTCTAAAGTCCTTTAGGTATATTTATTGGTTTAATGACAACCTATGAGGCAAGTACTATTTTATAGTCTTCATTTTACAGATGAGGAAACTGAGGTCCAGAGGGGTTAATTAACTTGCCCAGAGTTGGGATTGAACCTAGGCAGTCTGACTACAGAGCCCCATGCTTCTAACCACTGTTTTCTACTGCCACATGCAGTAAAAGTTCATAGGCTGTACTTACACCCCTAGTGGAGTAGGGAGGGTATGGAGATGCATGCATGTTTTCTCATGGAGAAGCCATTCCAGGATGCCATATATCCAGCATGTAAACTACCTTTTCTGGGGCACTGGCAATCTCCCAACTTTTCATTTTGTTATTTTATGTTTGGGAGAATGGATTGCACATAAAAATCCTATTCAGCTTTGGCATCAGCATAACATTAGGCAACCTATGCCCTTGACACACTATCGAAGATCTTTGACTTGGAAGCCCCTACCTTTTCCACTGTTAGGTGTGCCCTTAGACATCATTTCATATTCTAGGAAGCATTCATCAAGGGTACGGAATCATATGAGAAATTCTTTAGGACAATGATTCTCAAATTTAGATGCTAGTATTATAATCACTTGGGGAGCTTTTAAAAATCCAGTTTTCCAGGTCACACGCCAGGTTATTACAGCAGATTCTCTGCTGGTGAGATCCAGGCATCAGTATTTTTTTTTTAATTTAATTTTTTTTAATTGCAGTGTAGTTGATTTACAATGTTATGCAAATCTCTCCTGTACAGCAAAGTGACTCAGTTACACACATAGAGACATTCTTTTTTTTAATTATAATTTTCCATTATGGTTTATCACAGAATATTGAATATAGTTCCCTGTGCTATACAGAAGGACCTTGTTCTTTATTCATCCTATATATAATAGTTTACATCTGGTAATCCCAAACCTCCAGTCCTTCCCTCTCCTTTGGCAACCACAAGTGTGTTCTCTGTGTCTGAGTCTGTTTCTGTTTTGTAGATAGGTTCATTTGTGGCATATTTTAGATTCCACATATAAATGATGTCATATGGTATTTGTCTTTCTCTTTCTGACTTACTTCGCTTAGTATGATAGTCTCTAGTTGCATCCATGTTGCTGCAAATGGCATTATTTCATTCTTTTTTATGGCTGAGTAATATTCCATTGTATATACGTACCACATCTTCTTCATCCATTCATCTGTTGATGGACATTTAGGTTGTTTCCATGTTTTGGCTTCTGTGAATAGTGCTGCTATGAATATAGGGGTGCACGTATCTTTTTGAATTATTGTTTTGTCTGGGTATACGGGCATCAGTATTTTTAAAGCTCCTTAGTTGATTACAATGTGCAGCCGAGTCTCCAACAGTGGGGGCTGGAGAACCACTGTTCTAGGCTGAGTGATAGCTTTGAAAAGACTACTGTTGTCTCTGACTGGATGTGTTGTTTCTGACCAACATGTCTGTTGCTTCCTCTTTTCCCCATGTTATAGGGGTTCCAGATTGAACTCTGAGAGCACACCAAACTTGCTCTTTAGGCACTGGAGTCTAGAGTTGTAGGTACTTGAGGATTAAATAAAATGATAGCTCTATATATACCATGGTCTTATTTATTCATTAAAACTGCACTGTGATAACAAGATAACAAACATTGTCTTGCAATGTTTTTCTTTATCCCCAGTCAGTACTTGGTGTCTCTACAATTGAAATGTTTTTCTGATCTACTGGGACTTTAAATCAGGGAGAAACCAAAGTGCCAAGATGTCTAGAAACGCTGAAATATTTAAGTATTTTTACAGGGACATCATGAACTGTAAAAGGAAGAGAGGAGAAGCCTCCCAAACAAACATATGTGAGCAGGAAAAACGTCACATGGCAAACTGATCTATTACACCTCTCTTCTGGTAAAGTTCACCCAAGACTCTGTCATATGGCATGAGTGGTTACAGTGCTGTCTTGGCAGATTACTGGAACCAGGGGTGGCTTGTGAAATGCTTCACCCGGAAGGTCTTTCAAATTCTCTTTTCCTTTTTCTCTGTCTCCTCTTTCTATTGCTTTAGCTCTCACTCTCCCTATCTCTATGTCTCTCTGCCTCTCTCCCTTTTCAATTTTAAGCTGTGTTCAGAATATCCATTATGGACATAGATCTGATAATGTGATGGGCTCCTTGAAATCAATAACATTTCCAAAGGGTCCACCCATCATACTCGTAGGTGCCTTCTTTTGACTTACCTGGGGAGCCCAAGGCTAATGAGAAGGCAGTTTGGGTACTGGGAAAACACCTTCCTTCTTTGTCCCAATCTTTTACCTATTATATATATTTTATTCTGTTCAAATTATGCATATATCTTTAATTGGGCAACTGGTTACAGTAAGAAGAGAAAATTTTTTGCAGCAAGTACTTTAAGTCAGTCTTTTAAAAAATAAGATGCAAAGAGTTTGGGAAAGGTAATTTAAAAGAAAATTTAACTATATACCATTATATAGTTAACAAAACAAACCTTTCCAGAAATGTATCAATACTATAATTTGCAATAGTTCTTTTCTCTTGTGTGTTTAGAATATGCTATCTGCATGTCAGTTAGTTCTTCCAGTCAAATAATAAATAATGTCTATTATCAATTTCTCATTGAATGGCAATGGGAAAACTCATGATGAATAAGCTCAAGATTCTTTTTACATGAAATTATAATGTTTTGGGATTAAAGCCAAATAGCCACAGACTGGGTGTCCTATTCATAAAACGAAACAGTAGCTTTTGGAGCTTCAAGGGCTACTTATCTTTATTCTATTCTCTCTTTCCTTACTTCTTAATTACACACACACACACACACACACACACACACTTTATTTTATAAGCAATATAACTAGATTATGGAAATGTTGTTAATGAGAGAAACATATCCTTCATACAATAATTTCATTACCGTGATAAGGACACTTACTTTTTGGGGGGTATCCCTAATAGATTTTTTTCTAAACTAGTTACTTCATTTAAAAAATAGTGTATAAACAAATTTACGCTATTTTTTCCCATATTATACTATTATAAGCATTTTTACATGTTGTAGCATAAAATTCACAACCAACCAATAGTTTAAAGGACTATCCATTCTATTTAGTGGAGGTAGATGTATCCAGTTTCCTTAAACATGCCCCAGTTTTCTAATTTTTCACTATCCTAAGTGGTGTTATGGTTGTCCTTGTGAGTAAAATGTCTCCCCCACCCCCAAACTTTTAACAGCATTTCTCCAGAATGGATTCACAGGGTGTGACTGTTTCAATTCACAAAGCACTGCCACACAGAGCTGTTGGAGCACCAGTAAGCACCATGGAGTCTCTAATAAATGACCCATATTGATCTCTTGTTTTGTCTTGGTTTGTTTGCTCTTAGAGCTTTGATTTACGGCTCCAAGGAGCGATTTTGGAAAATCATTTAACCATCAGCTGAGACAATCTGACTATTGCACTTATAAGGTGAAAGTGGAAAAGACCTGAGTCAGAGGGATTTCAGGCGTCCAAGCCCCGGATAGCCCAGCCGCTGCTACTCTTTCCAGGAGAATATCCTAGATTCTGGGCACAGTGTCTGCAGGGAGGGAACATGGAGAAGCTGTCACTGTGTTTCCTGGTCATCATTAGCCTCCCTAGTGCTTTTTCCCAGACAGGTAGGCACTGCTTCAGGTGGGCGCTGGGCTCTTGTATCAGGGCTACCTATGCAAAGCCAAGTTAGGGAAAATAGTCAGAGTGGGGGAGGGGTTGTGTTCTGGGAAAGAGGGCAGTCTGTGGTTTCTAAATCCAATCTCTCTATACATAGTGAGAGAACACATGTTTGTGGCCTAACAAGGTTAGAAAAGAGACAACAGGCCCCAAATGGAGTCACTTGTGTTAAACCCCATGTCAGCAAACCAAGACCTAATACCTAACCTAATTGCAGCTTCAGTCTCTCCCCAAAATGTGACCTTTCACCGGTCAATATGAAATTACTTGGTTAAGACTAGAGGTAAGCCACCTGATAAGACTCTTTCCTTCCCCCATAGAAAGGTGACCTTGCCTGAAATAATCTACTCTTCATTAGAAACTTCCTCTTCCTACCCCTTTCATTTGGTACAGCTCTTTGAAATTCCTTTCTGTCTGCTAGATGGCTGGCTGCCTGCTTCATGAATCATTGAATTAAAGCCAATTAGATCTTTAAATGTACTCAGTTGAATCTGACTTAATTTAGCAGATTTGGTGTCAGCGATGGAATCCACAGAGCCCTTCCAAGATCTTCTAAAACAAGAAACACGGGCATTGTACCCTCAGACCTTTTGGAGTTCTGTCCTTTTCAGAGGGGCCCTGGGTAAGTTGCTCTATGTTCTGAGCTCTGCTCTCTTTGCATCAAGCTCCTGATCTAATTGGCTTGCCAGTCAGTTCCCTATTTGATTGGAAACCTCAGCCCTTGGTTCTGTCCCCAGATTCCATGTTGGGAATGACCGATGGCTCAGTCTGGAGTTCTCTGTTGTGTGGAACCCCAGTCTGCAGTCCCTATTCTTGAGGGTCTGCTGATTCAGTCCTTTCCCCAACCCCCAAATTCCATATTGGGAACTGCTGGCTGTTACCAGCTGAAAAACTGGACTGGGTTTCAGATCATACTGGGTCCAACTTAAGCTAGACTGGGTCTAGTAAATAAAGGTTATTGCTAATGGGATTCATAGAAGTAAAAAAAAAAAAAAACCCACAAAATTGGTGAGCATGGCTAAGGCACTTAAAAGCTGTTAGAGCGCTCACCACATAACTAAACTCCCGTGTTAGGATAAGTTGGTCATGGGACAGTTTATATTGACACTAGATTACCTGCCAACCTCAAGAAAATTTCCATGCTAGAAGGTACACTGTAAAACACCACACAATCCCCAACCCAGTGGCACATCCCTCTTAGATATTAGTTTGCCTCTGAGAGACCCAAAGTCTTAACTAAAAAAAAAAAAAAAAAAAAAGTGAATCCTTGAATTCAAAAGAGTTGAGCCTTCCAGCACACCTGCTTACTTTATGTCTATGAACTATACTGCTAAAAGATATAAATACCTACAAAAATGGCTAAACCTTACTAAAAACAATCTAGAATTACAGTGGCCATTATGGGGAATGTTCCAATTAGTTATGATTATTTAAGAAGTGCACCTGAAAGTAAGGGTTCCCAAATCAAACAAATAGAATTAGATACCAGTTTTAATCAGCATGCAGAAGTCTCCAGAAGGCTTCAAAATTCCAAACTAGCTTCATTGAAAAGTGCATTGCAAAAGGCTAATGAAAAAGATACAAGAAGTACCTAATACAAAAGTCTAAGATTGATGTGATTCCTACTATTCCTCTTTAGCTCCTTTAATTGAGTCTCAGAGTCTACTGATCCTCTGTCTGAATTGTCTTTACATTACTGTAAACCAAAGTGGCCTTACAGACCCCATGTCTACCTTCAGTGGAGGGCCCCATATGGGCGCCTCCCAGAGTTGATGAGACTCTGAGGGATTTTTCTGGTAAACTGCTATGTTATTCCCTTAAACATCCAAAGGGAAACTAAATTAAAATTAATTAAAAACTTTGCCAAATTCTGATAGATACTGGAGCTTGCAGAGGGGATCTTGGGAAAACTGGCAGAAGCCAGCAAAAGGTAAAAATTCTTATCAGAGCCAGCTCTCCTGGATCTCTGTGGAGAGGGGAATAAAATATCTTTTGTAACCTCTTTGGGGGACACATCCAAGAGGTGTTCAATACTGCCAGAAATAAAACTATGTACCTGGGAGGGAAGGAGAGCAAACTGAAGATAATATGGCTAGATGGGAGGATTAACCCCTTGGTATTTTTTTAGGCTGCAACCCAATTCTTTGAGGAATTAAGAGCAATTGCCCTTATCTTCTCTAGAAACAGTTCAAAGCCCACCTGTTCTTTTTACCAATCCTGAAACTTCCCATATTTATCTCAAATAAATACTGTAAAAATTCTGGCCTTAAGAAGCAAAGTTCTTCTCAGAGGAACTTGCATCCCTTCCCTGTACCTTTGAGGTGTAAATGTCCTACCTGGTCTTCTCCAGGAATTATTTTCTAGGCCAATCTCTTTAAACTACAAACTCCAGGGAGGTAATTCTTATTAGGGGGAAAACAAAAGAGGAAGAGGTCATTTAAAACTTAGGTGAATGAAAAATCTTTTAAGTGTCTTCTCAAATAACATTATATTATATATTATAATATAATATATTATATAATATATATTATAATATATAATAATCTTTTAAGTGTCTTCTCAAATAACATTATATTATATATTATTATTATTATAATAATAACAAATATTATTAAAAAGTTTTAGCCATCTGAGCAGGTAACCTTAACTTATTCTATCTACCATAACAACTTAAATCCAGCTTTTTTATAACTAGTGAGCTGTGTATTATTGTACCTGAATAGTGGCAGTAATATTAAAATGAAAGCTATAAAGTCTCTGTTTGCCTCTGTGGCTTATGTGTGTCTCTCTATATATTTGTGTTGTAGATGTATGGTATTTTTCTACCTATGGATAATATTGCCAAAAATTAATCTGTAAAAGAGCACTATTTAATTGGCTTAAAGAAAATTAGGCACTTAAATAAAGTGTTTCTAAAATTTTCAGTAATATAATAGAAACTGACCCAAATGCTTTTCAAGTTCACACAATCTGGGAAAATATTGAATATTAATGATAATTTGAGCTTGTTGGTTTAATTAAAATGTCTACAGAGTTATATCTTTAGAGTTACCAACATTAAAAATAATGCAAACATACAACTTTTATTCTACCTGGGTTTACTAGTCAAATAAGTTCATGTCATTTCTGTTTCAAAATTTGTCAGCAAGAGAAATAACTTGGTATGATGAAATTTTCATGAGTAAACAAACTGTTGAGAACAAGTGAATTAAATAGATGTATGTAAGTGGGAAAAAAGTTTTTAGGTGAACTTTTAAAATAGTTTTCCCACAAAAAATTTTTTAAAAATAAAAAAATTTAAAAATACAAAAAAAAATTTAAGAAAAATAAAATCATTTCCCCAAATCTTTTTGGTAAACTAACACCTTAAAGTTTTGCTAGGTTAAACTAAATTATGGACAGTCATTAAATATTTAGATCATTTCCAAATAAGATAAAATACTGAAACATTAATTACTGAACATAGGTTTATCCACTTTTGGCTTCCTTTTACAGAGGAGCTAAATATGTTTGGTTCTATTAAACATGTTTTGTGCCACACTGAGAAATTTACTATGAAAAAGCAGATATTTCTAAAAACAATAAAAAGTATTTATACATTTGCCAAGCCACAAAATGCTAAAGTAAAAGACAGTTCACAACTATTTACTTCTTTATTTCACTAAATCTTAAATTTTCTAAGGGTTAAAAACAGAAAGAATGAGATGAATATCTCCATATGTAAAGAAAATAAGATGTGTGTTTTCAGTAAAAGAAGGTATGAGGAATGAAAAAGCATTTTGTTGATGAAAATAAAGTAATTTTGTCCTAAAGAGAGACTGCTTATTTCAGAATGGGAAAGGGAAAAAACACAGGACAAAATATGAATGTAAAGAAGAAAGTTGTAGAAGGCTTGTGGAAAAGGAATCTTTGGTAAGGGGTTTTATGCATGGTCAAGACTGGCTAAAATGGAAATGAATTTAATTGAGTGAATAAATTTTAATATTAAAAGGAAGCAGGTATAAAATTAGAATCTGCTTTTCTCTCTGTGAAAACAATAAAGTTTTATTGAACTATTGGTGTGCTCTTGATAAGAGATTGTAAAAGTTTTGTAAAAGTTTTTTTTTCTTACCTCAAGTAATTTGCCTAGAAAGCAAAGATTTTGTGTCTTGTCAAAATAACTTCCTGTGCTTTTTTTTGCAGAGCACAGGTTCCAGACGCGCAGGCTCCGCTGCCTAGCCGCTCCGCCACATGTGGGATATTCCCAGACCGGGGCACGAACCCATGTCCGCTGCATCGGCAGGCGGACTCTCAACCACTGCACCACCAGGGAAGCCCTCCTGTGCTGTCCTTATCGTGTCTTTTGATTAGTTAAGAAAGCTGAGTCTTCTCTATTAAAAGAGCTACATTTTCCTTTACAACTATTTAACCTTCTGTATTTGCCTTTGAAGTCTTTAATTGTCATTATGGTTAAATGTATAACCAAGTATTGTTTTGCAATGACCTATGATCCTATTTGACCAAGGGCTTTACAATCTTTTAATATTTTTGACAAACTTCCTGCAAATCAAATTCTAAATGAAGTCATTTTGACCTCAAAGTAACTTTGAGATATTCCAGAGGACCCCTGGAAAATCTCAAAACACTTGTTCTCTCTCCTTATAAAAAGGAGATGTTAAACAAATTAGGCTTATTTGATATATTAAATTATATTGGAAGCATTGTCAAAGAAGAAGTAATACTAAGCCTTCTTTATGTTGTATTTGCATATGCTATAAAATTTTGAGAATTCCTAGAAATCTGACATATCCTGGTGTAATGATTATCAGTCATAATTCCAGTCTTATCTTAAAACATTGTATGTCACAGAAATAACCAAATTTCCTTGTCAGTTCCATTATAATGAGCTCTCAACAGATCTTTTTTTTTTTTTTTTTTTGCGGTACGCGTGTCTCTCACTGTTGTGGCCTCTCCTGTTGCGGAGCACAGGCTCCGGACGCGCAGGCCCAGCGGCCATGGCTCACGAGCCCAGCCACTCCGCGGCATGTGGGATCTTCCCGGACCGGGGCATGAACCTGTGTCCCCTGCATCGGCAGGCTGACTCTCAACCACTGCGCCACCAAGGAAGTCCCCAGACAGTTATTTTTTTTACTCAGATGCTTTTGCAAAAGTGTTTCTGCAAATGTGCTTCATCTTCAAAAAGATTACTGGAAAGGACTTTGACAAGTGTAGGTTTCTTGTAGCTTTAACATCATAAAACTAAATTGAGTAAAAATTTACAGAGCTAATGGAAAAACTGGATTCAAGCAAACAAATATTAATTACACGGGACTGAAGGAATTAAGGAAGATGATTATAATTGTTTTGTTTGAAATATTGCAGTTTTCTTAATATTTTTTTCTCCAGATTTCAGGAAACATTTTTTTCTTAAGCTATCTATGATTTAAAGCAATTTGGCAAAGTATACCTTTGTAAACAAAGATGAAACATTTACTTTTTCTCTCTACCTGATTTCTCCCAAATTTGAAAATTCTTAAATATTCTTTTCATGGCATCATAGTTAGTCATTTACATAAATTCAAGAAGAATCTGTTCTCCTTGTAACAGTATACAGTTGGAAACACTGGTTATACTACGGAGGCTTTGACAGAAATGTCATATTTGAGGGAGATGTGCATAGACTCGGATATGACCAGACACTTTTAAGGAACTGAGGTTGACTTTCTGGAGTCAGTAAAGCCCCTTGGAAAAATTAGCTTGGTACTTTACTTACAAGGTTCCAATGGAGCAGTCTTCCAAAGAGCTTATGTGGTCAATCACTATTCTTGCTGCATTTATGTAAATAATCAGGGCAAGTTTAATGCAAATAAATTAGTTTCACTGTGGTTATCTTTGATTTTTAAAAATGGGGTGATTTTAGAGAGAAAAGTTGTGTGTGCACCTTTGTAGATATTAAATTCTAATCCTGTTGATTGTCCTTGAGGTTTTGTTATATATCTGCAAATTGGACTGGATGCTGAATTCTTCTATTTTCCTTAAGAATTTGGCTATGAATCTGCAAATGAATGTTTCAATTTTCTCCCATCCTGATTTGGAATCACGAAGAACAAAGACTGCCCTTGAATCTCTTTGGAAGGGACTCATGGCCCTCCTCACTACCCAAATGGCAGCCAAAAGCCAGGGACTTGAACCTTAGGTACACACCTCACAGTCAAAGAAGACTCATTTGGCTTCTGGTCCTGCACACCAGCTGGAGATATCTCAGGTTGATGAAAAGGGGGGAATCGTTTACAAAAAGAGACAACTGACCTGAAATGGAGTCAGTTGTGTCAAGTCCCATGTTAGCGAGCCAAGATGCAATACCTAACCTAATTGCAGTTTCACCTCTCCCAGGAATGTGGCTTTTAAGCTGTCAGGGTGAAATTACCTGGCCTCTCTAATGAGGTAATCCACCCAATAAGACCCCTTTCTTTCCCTATAGGAAGGTGACCTTGCCTGAAATAATCCACTCTTTTCTAGGAACTTCCTCTTCCCACCCTCTTCTGTCTATAAAAGGCTTTCATTTTGTACAGCTCTTCAAAGTTCCTTTCTATCTGCTAGACGGGATGCTGCCCACTTCATGAGTCATTGAATAACGACAATTAGATCTTTAAATTTACTCAGTTGAGTTTTGTTTTTTAAAAAAACTCTGCTGCTGACATTTCCCCTCTCTGTTTTTTTACGCTACAGATATGCACACAAAGGTCTTTGTGTTCCCCAAAGAGTCGGATAATTCCGTTGTGACGCTGACTGCACAGCTAACGAAGCCACTTAAGGCCTTGACCGCGTGCCTGCATGTCTATACCGATCTGACCCACAACGATAGCCTCTTCTCTTATGCCACAAAGCAACAATATAATGAGATCCTCCTCTTCAAGGGAAAGACTGCTGCATACAGTGTATCCGTGGGTGGAGCTGATGTCTTTTTCAAGCCTCCTGAGAGTTATCCTGCACCAATGCACTTCTGTGTGACCTGGGAGTCTACCTCAGGGATTACAGAGCTCTGGGTGGATGGGAAGCCCATGGTGAGGAGGAGTATGAAGAGGGGATACTCTTTGGAGACAGAGGCAAGCTTCGTCCTGGGGCAGGAGCAGGACGCATTTGCTGGGGGCTTTGATAAAAAAAGCAGTCTTTGGTGGGAGACACTGGAGATGTGAACATGTGGGACTATGTGTTATCACCAGAAGAGATTAGCACTGTCTATGCTGGTGGGACCTTCAGTCCTAATGTCCTGGACTGGCGGGTGCTGAAGGATAAAACACATGGTGAGGGACTTCCCTGGTAGCACAGTGGTTAAGTATCCACCTGCCAGTGCAGGGGACATGGGTTTGAGCCCTGGTCCGGGAAGATCCCACGTGCTGCGGAGCAACTCAGCCGTGAGCCACAACTACTGAGCCCACGTGCCACAACTACTGAGCCCGTGTGCCACAACTACTGAAGCCCACGTGCCTAGAGCCCGTGCTCCTCAACAAGAGAAGCCACCACAATGAGAAGCCCCCGCACCACAACGAAGAGTAGCCCTCGCTTGCCACTAGAGAAAGCCCACGCGCAGCAACAAACACCCAATGCAGCCAAAAGCAAACCAACAAATAAATAAATAAATTTATTAAAAAAATAAATATATTAAAAAAAATAAAACACATGGTGAGGTGTTCGTCAAACGACAGCTATGGCCCTGAGGCCCTTTTGTGAATCCCGAAGTTGCCTTTTGGGGATTACACCTTACATTTCCCTTGTCTCTGGCTCTGATGTTTTACTGCCCTACACACGGGGCTCTTGTGCCCTGGGAGGAGTGTATTTCCCTCTCCTTTCACCACTCTTTTTCCATGGGACAGTGCCAAGCAGAGGGTCTTATACATTTCTCCACATTAGAATTACCAGGTCACATCCCAAGCCAATTAAATCTGATTTTGGGGGCGTGGGACCCAAGCATCAATGTTTTTTAAAGCTCTCCAAGTAATTCCAGTGTTCAGCTGAGGTTGAGAGCCATTGCATTTTAATGAGTGTTTAAGAAAAACTGAGCCGACTTTTTTTCACCTAAAAGGCTGCATGTGTCTAACTGTAGTCCTGCCAATATTTTCATTTCCCTTTATAGGAACACCCACCCCATATATTGTGTTTTATTGAATTATCTAAAGAATACAGGAATAGGGCTTCCCTGGTGGCACAGTGGTTAAGAATGCGCCTGCCAATGCAGGGGACATGAGTTCAAGCCCTGGTCCAGGAAGATCTCACATGCCGCGGAGCAACTAAGCCCATGCGCCACAACTACTGAGCCTGTGTTCTAGAGCCTGTGAGCCACAACTACTGAGCCCACGTGCCACAACTACTGAAGTCTGCGCGCCTAGAGCCCGTGCTCCACAACAAGAGAAGCCACCGCAATGAGAAGCCCACTCACTGCAAAGAAGAGTAGCCCCCGCTCATTGCAACTAGAGAAAGCCCACGCACAGCAACCTACCCAATGCAACCAAAAATAATTAATGAATTAATTAATTAATAATAAGAAAAAGAATATAGGGATAGAATTTTTCCAGCATTCTTCCCCCACCATCAGGATGAGGTCATTACATATTAGAATTATCTTTAATTCTTTAATCCTTTCAATTTGAATATTCAAAAATTGAAAAAAGAAATGTTTTGTTGTTGTTTCTGTTTAACTTGTTCTATTTTTTTCTTCAGGATCACCAGTTTTCATTGTGTGAAATTTCCATTATTTTTTCTTCTCATTTATCATCATCCAGATCACTTTTATCGGTGTCCTTTATCCTTATATATATATATATTTTAACATCTTTATTGGGGTATAATTGCTTTACAATGGTGTGTTAGTTTCTGCTTTATAACAAAGTGAATCAGTTATACATATACATATGTTCCCATATGTCTTCCCTCTTGTGTCTCCCTCTCTCCCACCCTCCCTATCCCACCCCTCCAGGCTGTCACAAAGCACTGAGCCAATATCCCTGTGCCATGCTATCCTTATATTTTGAGCTTTTATTTTTTCAAACCTATCCTTCATATTAGTGTTAGGGAGGAAGAATTTTTCCTCTACCCTTTTAAGTTCTTTTGGCTGATCTAAGAATTAAATTGGCATGAGACAGATTAACAGGAGAAAATCAAACAAAATTTAATAACATGTATACATGGGAGGAACTCAGAAAAATTGAGTAACTTGCCAAAATGACCAAAATCCTCACTTTATCATCTTCAGCTAAAGACAAAAGAGGATGCTGGGGGTAGTGGTTTGGGACTTCAGAAGGGAGGAAGACAATTCACACGGAGATGGAAAAGCAAACGTTTGATAAAGAAATGTTTGCTGGACCACCAGAGACAATGGGACACAGAGTGGACTCTCACCTCTAGGACCTGCAGAGTTTCCCCTACATCCCCTAGCCCATATTCTTTGCAAGTATCTCCGGTGATAGCTATATTCTGGAAACAGTCCTTGTATCTAAATACTTTTAGGCAGTTAGGGGGAAGGTCAAAGTTTCTTCCTGAGTCTTTTGGGCCTTGATTGTTTCAGCCTGAAATAATCCACATGCCAAAGAAACATTTTGGGGTGGCAGATTTTGCTCCCCTACAAGTGATTTGTTTTTCTCTTTAGCGTATTGGGATCCTTACTATTTCTAATGTCATTTAAAATTCTACAATGCTTTGAGTTGTCTTAAATTCTTTCTTGGATTTAGTGTGTTTTTCTTCTTCGACTTGCATCTTTCATCAAGTCTCTGTTTTTCTTCAATTTACTTGAGAGTTTAATGCAGTTGCTGCCTAAAATTTTCTAAATTTCCTGTGATTAATCTTTTATGAAGTAAATCTTTTACATGCTTTAAATAATTTTCTTTTATATTTTAGTAATTTTCAGTCCTCCTATTTGTTCTAATATAGTGTGAGAAGTGAGTTCTCTGAGTCCCCTTCCTGCTTACCTGGACACAATTAGATTCCCTAATAATTTAAACTAGCTAGCTGGTGGACTGATGCTTATATTAGTAGTTTCTAGTCATGCATTCCCACCCTGACATCCTGCAACTCCCATTTTAAATGACCCTCACCTCTACCAATTTCTGCCAACTGTCCCGGACTCACATAGGTGCACTTTTTAAGATATTTGTGTCTTCATTTCTCTCTCAGTGGAATGACCTGGAGTGCTGAAGAGGACAACTTTGATAATAGCATCATAATAGGCAAGATGAGGTCTTCGGTTCTTTTGGAGAGGGTCATAACCTAGGGAAAATTTTACATCCCTCTGACTGGCTCCTCCGCTTGGAATGAAGAAAGACTCATCATGCTGGCACCATTTCCCAAGTCTAACATCCATGGGTCCACAGCTCAGGGGTCAAATTTCATATGCACATGATAACCTCTGGGGCTCTGGGATCCTTTGCTCTCCACCATGTGTGGAGATTCTTGTTGCTGCTTGTGAAATAAAATTCATATTTTATGACAAGGCAAGAAAAATTTAAATATAAAAAGTTCTTCTCTTTCTGTTGGCCTTCTCCCTTCCCCTACTCTGCATGGTGTATCTGCATCATGCATTGACCAAACCTCCCCCATCAGCAGGAATATCTGCTCAACCATAAAGAGCACCATTCTCCTAGCATCAACAAGACAACTCCTTAAAAGATAATATTCCTTCCTGATCTTGTAAGGGGTCATGTGACCTACCACAGTGATACTTAGATATGGATTATGTAAACTGTCAATAATAAGATGTCATTTGATGTTCAGCCCTCTGTCTCAAAAAACTTATATAACTGTGCCTTGACTTCTAATGAGTGGAACAGTCCTCAGAGCTTTCTGAGATGCTCTTCCTTGATTATAATCCTCAAATTTGGCTTGAATAAAATTTTCCATTTCTTTCTTAGATTGACTGATTAATTTTCATTGACATGTTCTGTCCTAAAACTTAGATCTGGAGAGGGAAAGTTTCAGGAAGACCTTTCTTACTTTAGATCTAAGCTGGATTCTCTAGTGGATCAAAATTTGCCTCCCCAAAGTTTATATCTTTGGCAGGAGGATTATTTTAGGATGATTATTTTTAAGAAATTGAAGACTAAGAAAGTGTTTCTTTTTACCTCCCCCTTAACTGCCTAAAAGAATTTAGATAAAGGACCTGGTCCAGGAAGAACACTCTCACCAGAGATACCTGCAAAGAATATGAGCTAGGTGTGGTAGGGGGAACTTGGCAGGGCCTGGAGACCAAAGCCCTCTCTGTCTCCCCTTGTCTCTGTATGGCATAGCAAACATTTGTTTACCAAACATTTGTTTTTCCATCTCTATGTGAATTGCCTTTCTCCCCTTTGAAGGCTCAAACCCCTACCCCATTCTCCTTCTTTCAGTGGCATATAAGTCTCAATTCCCTAACTTATCCTTGTGTCTCATGTTGATCTTGGAGAGGCAGCAGTGAGTGGTGGCATGAAGCAAGATATTAATTCCTTGCCCAGGAATTGAACCTGGGTAGCCTGGGTGAAAACCAGGAATCCTAGCCACCAGACAAGCAAGAGCTAGAGGCTAGAAGCTACTTTTCCCTGGCTCTAGTCCCCAGTGAAAAATGTATTTCTCATGGAGGTATATAAAAATATAAAAACAGGTACAAAGTTTATTATGAGAGACGTAGCACAACAAGAAGTGGGACAGCACACAGAGAAATAATTTGTTTAGCAAGGCAGAGATGCACACCCAGAGAGAAAGAGTGTGGGCATCCTCCCTAATGAGGAGGAGAGCAGAAAAGAGGTGGTTAAATAATTTATAAAGGGAAGTTCTTCCAGGTCTTTGTTTACCTTTGGCCAATTATCTGGTTTCTTTTTCCACACCTGACCTGCCCTAGGACCCTCCCCAACATGCGTGCGCTGCTTTTATGGAAGATGGATTCCAGCCCAGAGCCCTATGGGGTGGCCTTAGCATCACATATTATGGGGTGGTTCCCCCTCTTTTTTGACCCCCCAGGAGCCTTTCTGCACAGGTGCAATTTCCCCCTTGCCCCAAGGAGGGGAAATATGTGACCTCTTGAGCCTTTACTCAAACAAGGATTAGCCCCTCTCTGTGCTTGTCATGACTGTTACCTTAAGGTGCCCACAGGAGAAAAAGTCTGGCTATTTACCTTGTCTCGGTCATTGCTTCCATTTCGGAGAGCAAACAGGAAGCTGGCTGTAAATATCTAAGCTGGAGCCCACATATCTCCTGTCCCAGGAAATTCAAACAGGAGGCTAGTTGTTAAGTGTCCGGCCTGAACCCATATTTTTTTCACCCCAAGAAGTGCAAACAGGAGGCCAGTTTTAAATGCCTAGCCTGGAGCCCATCTATCTCCTGCCTCAATTTTTCTTATGGGACCTCCATTCATATGTAATTAAATTTGGTTTTCTCCTGTTAATCTGTCTCATGTCAATTTAATTATTAGACTAGCCAGAAGAACCTAAAAAGGGTAGAGGGAAATTTTTTCCCTTCCCCACTACCAGGCACAAGGCTGATGTTGTGATCTTTCCTGAGTCCAATGTCTATTGCTCAGTTCCTTTAGAACCCACAGGGTGAGATTGTCCCTTCAGAGGTGAAGAGGTGAGATTGTCCCTTCAGAGCTCTAACCGGAGCATGAAGACAGACGGAAGCTTCTGTATTGAGAGATCTATATTTTGTGGTTCCCCACCTACAAGCAGCAGGAAGGAGGGCTGAGCAGACTTCAGGCATGTTAGTGCAACAACAGAGTAGTGGACAACCTCTCACAGACAGCACAGAGGGTCTGCTATTGTTAGGGACAGGGCTGAAGCTGAATCTGGCCTCTGTACCCCGACACTGAATTAAATCTCAGAGACAGAGTTTTGGGTGAAGTAGAAAAGAATAGCTCTATTGTTTTGCCAGGCAAAGAGGGACACGGTGGGCTTGTGTCCCTCAAGACTGTGTGTCCAACCCAGGAGGAATTGGTAAGGAGTTTTATAGCAATGGTTCAAGGTCAGAGCTGCTGATAAGAATTAGGCTGTGTGCAGGGCTTGCACTCTTTTAATCTGGCCTCAGGTGGTCTTTTGATGAGCTTCTCAAAGTTATCAAATTGTGATATCCTCCGGAATGAAGAATGGTAACATCTTCCATTTGTTGGTGGTTTTAGTTCTGTAAAGAGCTCAAAGATACTGTCATGTGTATCCCTTGAGGTGGAACCAGGACCCTGCCCCAAGGCTGCACTACTGTTTCTTGCCTGCTCCTCCGTTATCTCTGCATCCCCTCCCTTCCCTGATTAGCAACTGTTTGAAACAGTTCTGTGCCCAGGAGCCACACGGGGTCCTGCTCACTTTCAAGCTGGCTCACAGCTGTGGATTTCAAAGACCCAGGCTCTGGATCAGAGACCCAATAGGTTGAAGGTATTCATCATCAAATGAAGACTCTGACTCTGTGAACAGTGTGTTAGCTTGTGGCGGAGAAAAAAAATATGGAAATTATCACAAACTTAAGGAACAAGGGGGCCATTTGAAAGGTCTGTGCCTGGGACGCTTGTGGCTACAGGGAACAGGTTTGCTCTACCGCAGAATGAGGATGACAGTGAAGGGTGAGGAGGCTTCAGAATTTGGCATGTGGTCAGAAATGTTGGATTTTTAGGAGAGTATCAGAAACTCAGAGAGAATGAAATCAACTTAAAGGGCAGGCTTTATTCTACAGTCAAAACAACAGGAAGTGGGAAAGGATCACAGATACTGTGATCTGGTCCGTGTTGGTCCTACAGGGAATAAAAGGAACGGGATCAGTGTGGGCAGTTGGCTGCAGCTTTCACAGCTCAGCAGTGGGATGGCTTCAAAAGAACAGAGAGAAAGGAAGTGGGATGTTAGAGGAAGAAGCATCAGATCAAAGTTCTGAGAAAAAGAAGGTAGAAAGAAAGGTTTTTGTACCATTGAATAGCTCAAGTCACTTGGGGCCTGGACACTCTAAATCTGAAGGAAGGTGGTGGCTGGGGCGGAGCTGGGCTGGAGGACAAGGGGGTCACCACTGAACTTCTGTGAGAGCAAGGCTTTGCAAGCACTAACTACACAGCACAAATTCAGAGTCCTCCAACCTCTTGCTGGGAGGTCAGGCTCAAAGAGGAAGCATTGCCACATAGGCGGAAGCTGCAAGAATGATCTCTTCAAATGTATATAAGACCAAGTCCCCTTCTGAGGAAAAACCTGCAAAGGTTTCCCATTGCACTTAGAATAATTTACAACCCTTTACCTGGTGCTCAGGGCTCTGTGATTTCTGACTTCCTCTCCCCTCAGTCACAGCCTTACACATCTCTCCCTCACTCTGCAATCCCAGGCCTTCGGCCATGTGGTCTGTTCATTTCTTCCACAAATATACATCGAATGCCTGTGATGTGACAGACATGGGCTTGGGATAAGCAGTAAAACCACTGAAATGACCACAACCACACACGCAATAGACAAAATCACGGTCACCTGGGACTTACGTTATAGTGAGTTTAAATATGCTTGATTTGTTTCCACAAAGCTTCTGCATTTGCCCTTTTTCCAGATCCTCACGTGGCTGGTTCCACATCATTTTGTCTCTGATCAGATGTCCTCTCCTTAGAAAGGACCTTCCCCAGTCATTTTTAGCATCTGTTATTGTTTTCTAAGCAGATATCATTATCTGAAAAAAAAGGGGGGGAGTTCTTTTTTATTGTTTCCTCCCCTAGTAGATTGTAAATTCCGTGAGATCTGAGACATTATTCCCTATTGTATTCCCAGGTTCTAGAATGGTATGGCTCATAGTATTTTCTCAATAAATATTTGATGAATTAATTAATTCTGGAGGAGGCAGCAGCAGCGAAGAAATGCTTTGGGTGCTGCTGAGGATGAAGAAATACTTAAAGAGCGAGAAATTGTAAAACTAATTTTGCTCACAGAATGGCCTGTTATAAATGTATGATAGCTTGCTTCTTAGAGGAGGGAGGGAATGGCCACAGAGTATGCATTTGATTCAGCAATATGCTTCTGGGAATAAAACAGGAAAGGAAATGGAAATTTAAAAATTACTAACAATAAATGGAGTAGACAGAGGGATCAAGTAACTTCAGGAGAAATCTACCAATTGCAAACCATCTAATATCTCTAAATTTTTCAGAGACAGAAGTATTCCAAATGCTAGTCTCCATAACAAGAGGCAGGATACATACTAGTGAATTTTTCTCAAGGATATGGAAACTGTTGTAGTACAATGAACTTCTTGATAGGAGGGAGATTTCTCCCAAGTGTGTGTGTGTGTGTGTGTGTGTGTGTGTGTGTGTGTGTGTGTGTGTGTATTTAAGGCTTGTGCTGACGTATTGATGTTTAACTGTCTTTTGAGGCCAGAGGTAGCTGGGCCCCCCCAGGGTAAACAACTGGAGATTCATTCCCTGTGGACTGATACTCCAAGATTAGAACAGAAGGACAAGTGAGAGAGGAGGCTGGGCCCTGTCCAGATAGAAGATAAGAGACCACATATTTCTCATTCTCGAAGTCAAGGAAACCTTCCCGACTAGAAAGCTCTTTGGAGGTCAAAAAAGGGAGAGGGTGCCAACCCCATAGTAGGTGATGTCAAGTACCCATAGGCCTCTTTGGTGGAATCCATCTTGGCTGAGAGATGCATGCACACATGGGAGGATACTGAGGTATACCAAATACAGACTCTGAACCAGGCAAATCAAAATGATTGGCCAATGGAAACCCAGAAGAAATGCCCCATATAAGTGATTTAAACTACCATGGGGGCGTGACTTTCTCTCTCTCTGAGTCCGCCTGTGTGTCTATCCAGAAGTACTGTACTCTTCTTTTTCTCCTAATAAACACTTGACTTGTTTCACTACTTTTTGTCTTTGGGGAATTCTCTTCTGCAAAGCCGAAGAGCCAGGGCCTTGTCTCTGACCACTGGTCTAGCAGCTAGGATTTGGTGCTCTCACTGCCGTGACGCAACCTCAATCTCTGGCCAGGAACCAAAACCCTACTTTAAGCCACTGCAGGCTGAGGGCACCTGAAATCACTTTGGGGAGGGGAACAGAATATGCCACCCCAAAATGTGCCTCTTTGGCAACTTAATTATTTTCATTTAGCTACTTTCAAGAAATAGCAGAGGAGCTCTGAAAACTGAGTAGAAGTTACCCTTTCGTAAGAGACACTTACCTGTATAAGGGAAATCTCCATGTGTAAGGGTGTCTCCTCTGTACCAGGAAGAGAAGGATGACTCTAAATCTCTAGAAACTTCTTATCAATGGAGAAGGGAATGACTTAAATCTGCATCACAGATTTACTCGTTTACTGTGCTTTTCCTGGCAACTTCCCACAACTCTCCCCTGCTCCCAACATCTTTCTTTTGTCCTTAGCTGAAGATGGTATTCAAGGCGGTGGCTTGGACCATTTTGGTGAGTTACTCAATTTTCATGGGTCTCTCCCATGGATCCCTGTTATTTATACTTTTGTTTGATTTTCTCCTGTTAATCTGTCTCATGTCAATTTAATTCTTAGACCAGCCAGAAGAACCTAGAAAGGTAAAGGAAGGTGTCTTCCTCCCTGACAACATGATGCCCTGTCACTCTGGAATACTTCAAAGTAAAATTCATGCAAACGAAGACTTCTTACATAACCACAATGCAACGATCAAAATCAGGAAATACCGATGTATTACTATTATCTAATTTACAGATCCCATTCAAGTTTCACCAATTGTCCCAATCATGTCCTGTATAGGACTGACTGAAGGAAAAACACACAACATGAAAATTGTGAATTAAATTTTATTCAGGGACCTTACTGGGGACTATAGCCTGGGAGACAGCCTCTCACTAGCTCTGAAAAACTGCTCTGAAGAGGTAGGGGAGGAGCCAGCTTAGGTATGATTTATTTATTTTTTTGGCTAGGGAATAGTGCAGTCAAGCATACATCTTGGTAAAAGATTACTGCTCATCACAAAGAACAGACATCTCAAGTTCATGGTTTTAGTTCTTTTCTATGTATGGGAAGATGCAAGAATCTGGGGTCATTGAAATTCTTCCTGCAATGTGCATCTAACTATCTAAGGGCCTGTTTATCCAAAGCACAGAAGGCCTCATCCTGTTTTTTTCCATCCTGAATTCCTCTCAGGGCTGACTGTCAGTGGGCACTGGCAGAGGGTTGCAACTTAACCCTTTGAATAACTGAATGATGAGTGACAGTCTTTGTTTGTTTGTTTGTTTTTGTTAACAATAGCAAACCGTTCCAGTCCAGGATCAGTGTTGCATTTGTTGTCTTGTCTCTTTAGTCTCCTTCAATATCTGGAGTATTTCCTATTCTTTTCAGTCTTTTTTAAACTTTCATAACCTTAACACTTGAAGGTTACAGGCCAGAATATTTCTCAATTTGGGTTTACCTGGTATTTTCCAATGATTAGATTCAGGTTATAAACTTTTGGCAGAAGTATCTCAGAATTGAGGCTGTATACTTCTCACTGCATTCCAACAAGAAGAACACATTTTGATTTGTCCCATTACTTGATCATTTGATTAAAGTGGTTTCATTTGTTTTTCTCCATTTAAAGTTACTCTTTTTCTCTTTTAATTTCATAAATACGTTGTGAGGAAATACTTCAAGACTATGTAAATATACCTTTCCCCATCAAACTTTCACTCACTAGGTTTAGCATCCATCAATGTTTCTTAGTTTAATTAATTATTACTGTGATAATTTAACAAATGGTGATTTTCTAATTCCATCATTCCTTCTAGTTTATTAATGACATTCTACTGAAAAGGAAAAAGTCTCTCTTCTCTACATTAATTCATTCCTTTTTTTAATATCAGTATAGACTCATATATTATTTTTGGTTTCATTCTACTGTGTAGCACTTTCACTTGAATGAAAATGGTAATTGTCACCATCCTAACCTTTTTTTCCTAACCTCAAGGGGAATGTTTCCGATAATTTGTGATTAAGTATGATGTTTGCTCTGTGTGTGTGTGTGTGTGTGTGTGGGTGTGTGTGTGTGTTTAAATATCCTTGAATCTTCTTACAGCTAAAGAGAAAGTCCAGCCTTGCAAACGGACCGTTCTAAGTATAACAGTCTCAGACCTATTATGCTAATATTTTTCTGTGCAAGCTCATATTCTTTTGGAGCTATCAACTATCTTGACAGGTAACATGTACTTTGATGGAAGGATAAGATCCTCTGCCCTGGCTTGTTGTCCTATTGGTGAGTTTGAGAGGGGGAATGGGGTATATCCCAGAGTAGAGAGCTTCTAGTTCTGTAATATGGTCTCAACCATTTCCTATTTACTTCATCTGACTCACCAGACGACCTTGTCTTTCATGAATCCCACCCACTTATCTCTGCCCCAAGTACTTCTGTTTTCCAGAGGCTGTCTTCTTCTATCGTGACTGATGCTATCATAGAGTGAGATAGAGGGGGAGGATGTGGAAGGGAATGCTTAGTGATTGACCAGACTAAGTGCACTTCTGGTTATCAACTCTGCACTCAGAGTCACCCTGCTGTGAGTCTGCCACTTAGGGCTGGTGCTATTACTGGGCTGGTGGTGTGCTTTCTCACCAAGCCATTGTGAAGGGATGAGCAATAGTCCTCCCAGGGCAATGTGGGCCAGAGAATAAAAGGCCCAATTAGACAACTGCTTCCCATCACTCCCCCAGTCATGGGGCATGGCTTCCTTTTGCTTGAACCTTCTTCCCTTTCACATTGGGGCTCAGTCAACTCATCTTCCCAACCATTTCTTCCATTATTTTTTGTACTGGGATCCAGCAACCTCCCTCTCACTTCAGTGGCTTCTCCAGAGTTTGGTTCAAGGGAAGGAAGCATGAATCCATGCTAGTTTGTTGTATTCTGTAAGAACTGTCAATCTCTTAAGGAAGAACCTTAATAGAAGCCACAAGGTCTATATGAAGGAAAAGAAGTATTATTGAAGTACAAGACATGAATAAATTGGAAAGACATGTCATATATATATTCCATATATATTATAAACTCTCAATCATTCCAAGGATGTCAATCATTAAATTAATCACTAAATTAATATGTAAATTTAATTTAATTTGAATAAAATTTCCAGCTTATTTTAATAAAAGGAAATAAATCTGAAATTGACCTTGAAGAATAAATATGTTACAAATGGCAAGAAATGTTTCAAAATGAAAAAAATATTAAGGGGAACTGCTTTTTTAGTAGATTCCAGAGCTTACTATCTATAAAGCAGCATAATCAAATCAATATGGCATTTGAATAGGAATTGGACAATAGACCAGTGAAACACAAATAAAAACTCAGAGACGGATCCAGGTATATGGGGAGTAAAACAATTAAGTTCAATGGAGGAAAGGATGGCTTAGACAATGGTTGGTATTGGGACAATTATCTATCCATTAGAACTAAAATAAAGTTAAATGTTAATTTTATACAATACAATCAATTAAAAATTTGGTGGGTTAACCCTTTAATTATAAACAACAAAACCCAAAAATTATTTAAAAATTTAGAAAAATATTTGTAAAATATCAAGGTCACAGACCCTTTTCTGAGCAACACAGTAAACCAATGGCTACATGAAAAACTTGCTACAGCAAGAGTCAATATAAATTACAACAAATCGGGCTTCTCTGGTGGCGCAGTGGTTGAGAGTCCGCCTGCCGATGCAGGGGACACGCGTTCGTGCCCCAGTCTGGGAGATTCCACATGCTGCGGAGCGGCTAGGCCCGTGAGCCATGGCCGCTAAGCCTGCGCGTCCGGAGCCTGTGCTCCGCAACGGGAGAGACCACAACAGTGAGAGGCCCGTGTACCACAAAAAAAACAAAACAAAAACAAAAACAAAAAAACAACAAATAGCAAACAACAAACTGCGAGAATAGTCTCTTTCCTCTCTTTCTGTGTGTGTGTATGAGAGACAGACAGACAAAGGGATAATATCTTTAATAAACTAAAAATACTTACAAATAGATACGAAAATTAATTCAATGGGCAAAGGGTACATGTGAAAGGACAATCATAGTGCATAAATTGCAAATAGCCAGTAAAAATCTGAAATGACACTCAATTTTAATTGTAATCCAAGAAATGCAATTTAAAGATGATAGTATGCTACTTTTTAAATGTTATTAGATTGGCTAGAAAAAGTCATTAATATCCAGTTATAGCCAGATTATGGAGATATAAGCAGTTTCATGCATTTGTGCTGGGAGTGTAAATTTGTAGAAGCTTATTGGAATTTAATTTGACAGTATCTATTTAAATTTTGAAATGCTTATATTCTTTGACCCAGTAATTCTGCTTATAGAAATCTATCCTACATCAGTAAAATCAAAGCTCCCAAGGAAATATGTAAAAAGATATTCATTACAGCATTCTCACAGAAAACATTTGGAAAAACACACATGTTCATCAGTGGGGGAATTTTTGGATTTGTTGAATAATTATGCTACAACCATACTATAGAACATTGTGTAGCTATTAAAAAATAATGAGATATATCCACATGTGCCATTCAGGAAAACGGTTCAGGGGGAAAAAAGCAAGTTGCAGACCAGCATGTGCAGCATATTTCCATTCAACACAAAACATTTTTATGTGTATGGATATACAGATGATAGGTACATAGATAGATAGATAGATCAAAGGTAGGCAGATATATTGGTAAAGATTATGTTCATGTTACAATAAATAAGCAGAGGTGGGAATTCTCTATTACTTTATTATAAAATTTTTAGTGTGTTGAGATTGTGTCAGTCAGAGTTTCATGTAGTAAAGAGAAACTATTCTAAATATTTTAAGTGGGGAATGATTTAATACAGGGAATTAAGTGTTTGCAAAATCATTGGAAGAACTGAAAAAGTAGGTTCTTAGATGGATTTTGGGAATGGAATGACTCCTAGATCAATCAAAAAGTGACATACCAAGATCTCCTTTGAGGCCACCACTGGAACTCCAAGTTCAAGAACACAATCCCTCCCAACACCTGTTAGAATGGCTATCATCAAAAAGACAAGAGATAACAAATGTTGGCAGGAACATGGAAATGTTGGCAAGAACATGCACAAGAACACTTGTACACTGTTGGTGGGAACGTAAATTGGTGCAGTCAATTGGAACACAATATGCAGTTTCCTCAAAAAACAAAAAATAGAACCACCATATGATCCAGCAATTCCACTTCTGGTTATATATCTAAAGGAAATAAATTATAAATAGAAAAAAAATAAATAGTGAAATATTATGCAGCCATAAAAAGAAGGGAATCCTGCCATTTGCAACAACATGGATGGACCTGTATACTAAGTGAAATAAATCAGACAGAGAAAGGTATAATTTCACTTATATGTGGAATCTAAAAAAACCCCAAACTCATAGAAACAGAACAGATTGGTGATTGTCAGAAGTGGGGATATGAGGGAAATGGATGAAGGTAGCTAAAGGGTATAAGCTTCTAGTTATAAGATAATTAAGCTCTGGGGATGTACAGCATGGTAACTATACTTAAGAATACTGCATTGTATATTTGAAAGTTGCCCGGAGAGTAGACCTTAAAAGTTCTCATCATAAGAAAATAAAATTATGTGAGGTGATAGATATTAATGAAACATTGTGAAATCATTTCTCAGTATATACATATATCAAATCATTATGTTGAGCAACTTAGACTAATACAACATTATATGTCAAAAATAACTCAATAAAATTGGCAAACCAACTAAGCAAAAACCAAACAAACCCCCCACAATCCCATAGTTACCATCCCAGGGTCAGAGAGTTAGAATCAAGACATAGTGGCAGCTGTTTCTCAATGCCCTGATTGCTGAATAATGGGCACTGGAACACGGTCCCCAAGGAAATCTCATGTCTCCATGATTTTGTTAGACAGCAAAAACTACCTGAAAGAGAGGAGCAAAAGGGTTTCCTTCTGAGTCCCATCTTCAAATTTCATGTAAGTTCACTGAATTGGCAGAACCTTATTCACATCCAGAATCTGAGCTGCAAGGGAGCCTGGGGAATGTAGTGTGTACCTTATCATCATTACAAAGAGAGACTGACTGGATAAATGCACAGGATCCACCAAGGGGATTATGCATAAAGCTTACTTTATTGTGTTTTAAAATGTTTTGATATGAACATATGCCCACAATGCATCTTAATTTAAAAGAATGAATATTGATACCCATATTTTCCCATTTTTTAATAATGAAAGCACACACATCCACACATATGTGTGTGTAGGCTTAGAAAAATACAACAGGGATTCAAACTAAGGTGTTCTAAGTGGTTTTCTTGGAGGGGAAGAGATTACAGGTAGTTGAAAAAATCATTGGCATTTTCTAGAATAAATATATCCTGCTTTCTAAAAATTAATACTCTTTAATTTTTTTTTTTTTTTTTTTTGCGGTACGCGGGCCTCTCACTGTTGTGGCCTCTCCCGCTGCAGAGCACAGGCTCCGGACGCGCAAGCTCAGCGGCCATGGCTCATGGGCCCAGCTGCTCCGCGGCATGTGGGATCTTCCGGACCAGGGCATGAACCCATGTCCCCTGCATTGGCAGGCGGACTCTCAACCACTGCGCCACCAGGGAAGCCCAATAATCTTTATTTTTTAAGAGCAGCTTTAGATTTGTAGCGAAACTGAGCCAAAAGTACAGAGTTTCCATTTATTCGATGCCCCACACATGAGCAACTTCCTCCACTATTAATATCCTGAATCAGAGTGGTACGTTTGTTATAAGTGATGAACCTACATTAACATATCATTATCACTCAAAGTCTGTAGTTTACATTAAAGTTCACTCTTGGTGGTGTACATTCTATGGCTTTAGATAAATATATAATGATATGTATCCATCATTATAGTGTCATACAGAATAATTTCACTGCCTTAAAAATCCTCTGTGCTCTGCTTACTCATCCCTCCCTCCAAACTCCAGTCTCTGGCAACCAATGATTTTTTACTGTCTTCATAGTTTTCCCTTTTCCAGAATGTCATACAGTTGGAATCATCCAATATGTAGCCTTTTCATACTGGCATCTTTTACTTCATAATATGCATTTACGTTTTATCTTGTTTTTAAAAAAGTGAAATAAACATTAAATATGAACTAAACAGAGAAGATGACAGAACTACCCCTTGTCATAATGAATGAACTGTTACTAAACAGCAGCATCCAAATTAAAAGCTTTAGGATGTTCTTGGAAACCTATTCAAATACAGGTTTTATTATGTTTAAATGTGAATGAAAGAAATAAAGAAAAAAAAAGAAAAAAGCTGTGAATGAGCATAAAACTTTTTTTTCTTATATGATAAAATTTGTACCCTCTTAACTTTTGGAGGTTCCATTCAAAATATTAGGAAGAACATTCACATGTATTCACCTCCCTAAATATAATTTTTTCCTGTAAAAATTTGAAATAATTTGTATAATTTTTCTTTCAAAATTATTTAACTAAAAGTAACTTATTTAATTTAGGTTTGGCTATATTTTTTGCACAGTCATTTGTGGTACTTGGGAAATTTTTGGAAGGGAAAAATTATCCCTCCAAATAATTAATTTAAATTTTAAAAATATAGTTAAATTTTCAGTTTTTAATAAAAGTTATATTCTAAGGGAAATTTATTATGAAGAGGGAAATAGTTTTGAAAGTATATTTTTTTCCTACCAGCCATATAGATTCATACTAAATTCTTTTTTTTTCCTCCAAGACTTAATTTTATTTATTTTTTCTATACAGCAGGTTCTTATTAGTTATCCATTTTAAACACATTAGTGTATATATGTCAATCCCAATCTCCCAATTCAATTTGGAGAAGATGTTGGTGAGAGTTTACAAATTGAAGACTGATTTATTACTTAACTGAACAGAAAAAAGATATCCTCAGAATGGATAAATTACAAATTGAAGATTGATTTATTACTTAACTGTATAGAAAAAAGATGTCCTCAGAATGGATAAGTATCTAGACAAGTCAAACTCATTAAATTCTTATCTTAATCATTGACAGAGGGGCCACAAATTTGACTTATTTATCAATTTGTAAGAGCCTGAATACTCTTAATAAATAAGTGTAAGGCAAAACTATTAAGGTTTTTATGGCATATAATAAACATACTGAAATGAAGATGAACTTTGAGATTGATTGAAGAAAGTTGAATGTGGAGTCTGAATCATTTGAAATTCTTTATTCATGTGTATGTGATGAAAATTACAACTTTGGTGGTAAAATAAGGAGCAGCATCATTACCATCTTTCTTTGTTGGAGACAAATTCCTTTGGCAAGTATTTTCCCAAAATGGTAAAATAAACTGTCCAGTGGACCAGCAGGTGTTTTAACTGAACAAATGACAAAAGCTACTTGATTTCTCAGTAAGAAAATATGCTGAACTGACAAAGGATTAATCTCCAAAATTTATAAGCAGCTCATGCAGCTCAATAACAAAAAAACAAACAACCCAATCCAAAAATGGGCAGAAGACCTAAATAGACATTTCTCCAAAGAAGATATACAGATTGCCAACAAACACATGAAAGAATGCTCAACATCATTAATCATTAGAGAAATGCAAATCAAAACTACAATGAGATATCATCTCACACCAGTCAGGATGGCCATCATCAAAAAATCTAGAAACAATAAATGCTGGAGAGGGTGTGGAGAAAAGGGAACACTCTTGCACTGCTGGTAGGAATGTGAATTGGTACAGCCACTATGGAGAACAGTATGGAGGTTCCTTAAAAAACTACAAATAGAACTACCATATGACCCAGCAATCCCACTACTGGGCATATACCCTGAGAAAACCATAATTCAAAAAGAGTCATGTACCAAAATGTTCATGGCAGCTCTATTTACAATAGCCTGGAGATGGAAACAGCCTAAGTGCCCATCATCGGATGAATGAATAAAGAAGATGTGGAATGGAATGGAATGGATAAAGAAGATGTGGAATATACAATGGAATATTACTCAGCCATAAAAAGAAACAAAATTGAGCTATTTGTAATGAGGTGGATGGACCTAGAGTCTGTCATACAGAGTGAAGTAAGTCAGAAAGAAAGACAAATACCGTATGCTAATACATATATATGGAATTTAAGAAAAAAAATGTCATGAAGAACCTAGGGGTAAGACAGGAATAAAGACACAGACCTACTAGAGAATGGACTTGAGGATATGGGGAGGGGGAAGGGTAAGCTGTGACAAAGCGAGAGAGTGGCATGGACATATATACACTACCAAACATAAAATAGATAGCTAGTGGGAAGCAGCTGCATAGCACAGGGAGATCAGCTCAGTGCTTTGTGACCACCTAGAGGGGTGGGATAGGGAGGGTGGGAGGGAGGGAGACGCAAGAGGGAAGAGATATGGGAACATATGTATATGTATAACTGATTCACTTTGTTATAAAGCAGAAACTAACACACCATTGTAAAGCAATTATACTCCAATAAAGATGTTAAAAAAAAAAGAAAATATGCTGATCAAAATTTCCACCAATTACAAGTTGTACATGTTGGCACATTATTGGCAGTTTTCTGGTATCTCATCTAGGGGATCACTCTGACATAATAATCAAACATTAAAACAAACAAACAAACAGCCTCTGTCCTCACAAAACCACCACCAACAAAAGCTGATTCTATTTGTCTCTATATGAGTGAGCCCAGACTCTTGAAATATTATGATACCCAGACAGACAAGAGCAATCACCTGGTTGCTGAATTTGATTTAACAAGTGCCAGTTCAGTTCAATTCAGTGCAGATATTAAAAGTGACATGCTTAGTACATCAACTCCTTACCTGCAGGGCAGTAAGACAGGTGGGACGTGGTTGGGTTGTTTAATGTGATTCTGAGTAATTTTAAACCTAAAATGAATATGAAAAAAATAATAGAAATCAGAGTGCAAAATATGCGCTCATTTTACAAGGAAACAAAACTGGTATGACATTTCATGTTTGCAGCAGGCTTGCTTCCTGATGCAATCCAGCGTCTCCTGAGGGATGTTCACTTTTACCTATTTTAAAATTTGTGTGCATGTGTGTGCATGTACTAGCAAAGTGCTCTGGGTTAGGTGTTCTGAAGTCAAAGCTGAGAAAACTAGTCTGAGGCGAGTCCACAGTCAAGGGGCAAGGGACATATAAGAAGTAAGATTAATGGCCAAAAGAAGGGAAATAGAATAACATGCTGGGATGGAGAAGTTGCCCACGGGAGCTGACAGTGTAAGGAAAATATCCTCCCCTATTGCCCTCCCCATGTGCTTATTTCTTGTCCTAAGGTTGGGCTACTATTATATTGGGAGTTTGGGCCCATAGATAAGGATCACACAAAAGTAGGATCTTGATTCTCTCACAAGCTGTCTAGATATTTCCAGTGTTGGTTATTATGGGAAGAGGATATCTTAATTCACAGGAAGATGAAGGTGGAGCTTAGCAGGAAGGAGAGGGAACTCATTCCTATGTTAGGCCCTTGCTCATAGGGCCTAGACTTGGGGGAGGATAGAAAAGTGTCAGGGTATTTCTCGGCTCTTGCCTCAGGGAATCCCTTGAGTTGGGAGATCTTTCTGGGTTTCTAGACCCCATTCCAGTGTGTGTGTGTGTGGGGTGGGTGGGTGGTGGGCGGTTCCCACACCAACAAGCAATGCTCTGGACTCCAGCTGGGTGTCCCACAATTCAACCCAATTCTGCTCAAGTCTGAACTTTATCTACCTGGAGATAGCAAAAGATACTACAGGTTAGGGGAAGAGTCCTACAAGACTTCCCCCACTCCCTTCAGATGCCAAACACAGGCTATTACCTGTGTTTCTGACCAATTGGCTATAAATCAGAGGTTCCCATGTCCACCTCCTTGAATTTGATTAATTTGTTAGAGTGGCTGACAGAACTCAAAGAAAGATTTTAATTACCAGTTCACTGGTAAAAGGCTATAACTCAGGAAGAGCCAATTGGAAGAGATGCACAGGGCAGGGTATGCGGAAGGGGCATGGAGCACCAGGCATGACACTGTCCCCAATCTCCACGTGCTCACCAGCCCAGAAGCTCTCTAAACCCAGTCCTTTTGGTTTTTTATGGAGGCTTCATTACATAGGCATGATTAACTAAATCATTGGCCATTGGTGACTGAACTGAAGCGCAAGCCCCTTTCCCCTCCCCTGCTCGGGGTGTGGGACTGGAAGTTACAACCCTCCAATGACACCCTTGGCTCCACTGGCAACCAGTCCCCGTCATTTGGTGGGGTCCAAAAGTCACCTCATTAACATAACAAAAGAACATTTACTGCTCTTGTCAGGAAATTCCAATGGTCTTAGGAGCTCTGTTCCAGAAACAGGATGAAACCAAATATATACTTATTATAAATCACAGTATCACAGGAGAGAAGTAGGCTGAGGCCGTCCAAGGAGCATAAGCCAGAGCCTTAGGCTCTGAGAATTGTCATATCAGGAAACATATCTAAGAATTATAACAGTATGGGTTTAGTTGTGCTATGGAGAATTGGGGGAAGGATTTATGTCCATTTTGAGGGGTTCGCTCAAAAGGGGGAGAGAGGAACCTCTGAGACCATTAGGCAGTGATGACGGAGAGTGTCTTGGGAATGTGAATTTCAGGGAACCAGAGTTGGAGGTACCAAACACAGTGTCCTTTCGTATAAATCTTTTTTTTTTGTTTTGTTTTTATTTTTGTAGTCTTGTACTCTAAGGATTTGAAGTGATGAGAAGCATGATAGACTGGCAGAACAACCTAAAGTGTCACAGCAGAAGTACTAGAAAGAAGCAACCAAAGAATGGAAATTCGTTTTTTGGAGGCTTTGGGAAATTATTTCTCATTTGAACATTTCTTCCTCTTTTCTCAGGCAAAAACTAGTCATTTAATGTCTCTTGAGCTAGAGAGCTAATACAGTGAATGGCACATAGTGAAACAAGATATATGTTGAATACATGAATGATTGAATAAATGAATGAATGAAGATGATGTAGCCTCAGTTTTTGTAGCTCACAGATGACGAAAACATACACAAACAACTATATTCCGATGAGATATGTATTGTAACAGATTAATAAAGAATGAACTACAGGAGTTAAGAACTAATAGAGTGATTTATTTTTCCTTTGAAATGAGGGAGGGGAAGATTGTGGATGGAATGAGGGTAAGGAAACTATTCAAGGGTGGTGAAATTTTGAACGGAATTTGAGGACAAACACATTTTTTCCTGGAGGGGAATATTTGAGAAAAAGTTATAATGAGCAGGACAAGACTTTTTAAAATAAATGAGTCAATATTTTGTGATCAATTTACAGTGAAAGTTTTGAGGCTCTGAGATGTAATTTTTAGATCACTTCACTTTGTCCGGTTGTGTATAGAGGACAAGAGAAAGGCCCATTTGACAGCTTTAGAATTTTCCACAGGAAGATTAGATGATAGAAAACCACACACACTCTGCAAATCTTAACTAAAGCTTTATGTAAATCTTAGGGGATCCTGGTTGTCAGAGAAGACATCTTGCTTTTGTGTCTATGGTTTAGAAATAGGCAGGGATAGATGGTTGGGACTAGGGAAATAAAAACAAGTGGTCTACTATAAAATTAGAGCGAGTTATAGCTATCTTATATAGCAGAGACTGTAAAATTGGATTAGGACATGTCTAATGAAATAGAGGCAGAACCAGGAGGAATTAATTTGCCTAAGGACTTTTGGTCCTACAGAGAAGAGATGGTATTTGTTTGGGACATTTGGGGAAAAACTGGAGATGGGAGGATAGCTTAAGGTGTGTGTCTTAGATTCTTTTCCTTGTTGGGCCCCACTGATCAATTCTTGAGCATTTTGGAGATTTGGGGTGATAGGTAGAAACCAAATAAGCTGTAGGTTTGAAAGACTCAGACACATAGAGAGGACAATGAAAGTAGATTTGATTCTCTATTGAGCTGGGGAGATATCAATTTCCCCTACTTCATGGGGAAAGGTAACAAAACTTTGCTGCCTTGAGGACTGAAGAGAGAGCACCCAGCCTTGGCACCTGGTGAGGGCAGCTTTGGAAGCCCAAGCATCCCTGGAATAAATATAGAGCTTCTCACAGAGGACAGTGTTCGCAGCGAGAGGGAGAGAGGTTTTGTGAGCTTCAGAATAGTGAAAGACAGTAAAAGTCCAAGAGGGGACTAAACTCCTATGAGCACCACTAGGACCCTCAGAAATAACTGAGTGTAACTGGGGTTAGGGAAAGGGTCACGAAGGGCTTTCAGTTAATGTGATTCGATTCTCTTTCCCAGATTGATGAGGTCTGGGAAAGGTCAGATGTTTCAGAAAAATCAATAGAGAACAAGCACTCCCAGGCTTTATTTTGAGCAGGTGCATAAGCACATACTGAGACTTGATAATCAAGTCAACAGAACAAAGAAGTAGATCAAATTGTATGGGGTTTTGGAATATCAGGGGACTCAAGAAAGAGCATCTAGATGTGACCAGAACAGACACTAGTTCATTATCTTTCAGGGATTAAGGGTTCTTTTATTCTTCAGTGAGGTGAACCAGAAGAGGCAAATCATTACACATGGTCTAACCTGAAAGGCCAAGTAGTTATAACCAATAAACTTATTGTTCTCATTACAGAATGATAGTTCAGTCACTCTCAATGGATCCATCTGCTATTTTTCTGAAGATTTCTGATGAAGATCTTTCAGGTATTCTTGTATTGAGAGAGCTTGACAGAATGGATTCAGATTTTTAGGTTAAAATAATGGTGTCCAGAGAGAATAAAACCAGGTAATAAACATCATGTATAGAACTTTGTCACTGTGAGGCTTATTTCTCTCTGGGTATGCCACTGTTAGTTTGAATGACTGCTTATTTTTTCATCCATCACGTGTATGTAGTATAAATCATCAAGCCATTCATTTATGTAGGGAATATAAATCTTATTCAATAAACTCAGTTGAGTAAGAAATGCCACATCTCTATTTGCTTTAAATAAAGTTAAGTAAGTCTCTGGGGGCTTCCCTTGTGGCGCAGTCGTTAAGAATCCACCTGCCAATGCAGGGGACATGGGTTCAAGCCCTGGGCCTGGAAGATCCCAGATGCCATGGAGCAACCAAGCCTGTGCGCCACAACTACTGAAGCCTGTGCGCGTAGAGCCCGTGCTCTGCAACAAGAGAAGCCACCGCAATGAGAAGCCTCCGCACCATAATGAAGAGTAGCCCCCACGTGCAGCAACAAAGACCCAACTCAGCCAAAAAAAAAAAAGTCTCTGGGCTTATGTCCCATAGAGTTATTGAACACTCTAACTTAGTCATTATTGAGGCTCCCTTTCCAATGACCCAAGGTCAGCTAAAGGTTCCAAGAGTCTAACATTAACACTCAAATGTCAGGAAGGTCCACTGAGTACTGCAGAGATGCCTATTGTTCAAGCTTGCCTGGATCCTCGAAGTCTGCAGCTCTGCTACTTCTGCCAAATAGATCACAGGCACCTTGGTCTAGGTTGGGAGTCCTAAGGATCTAGATGTACACTTTGCATCCATCTTCTCAAAGACTCTGCTCCCTCCCCAGAGGGCTGGCAGATAGTGGAGCCAGGATCCCTGATACACACAAGACCTGCAAGTTTCTACCCTTCTCCTAGCCTGGGGTTCTCTTCATTCTCCTTGGATGCCTCCATGTGTCTACCTCTCTCAGCTCCCAGTACAAGCTCTGCAACAGCTCAGGGTTTTGATGAACACATGTTCAATAGGAGACTATCTCCAGCAGTGTTGGTTGGTTGCTTGCCGTTACGAACCTTCCCCTGACATGAGGAAGCTTTATGCTACTTGCTTAGAATAGGATATATTCAGCAACAACAATAGCAAATTACTACCTCAGAGGGTATCCCTGCATTATTTATTCAATAGTGATCTACCCCTAACTATGTGACAGACTCTGGACTAGGCACTGAGTACATAATAGTGCTCATGACAGAGCCTTATCACCATCTTCAAGGATGTTGTCATAGTGGACAACATGAACAAGTCAACAGCCAAAGACAACACAGCTGATAAATTTGGGAGAGTCACCTTATTGAGAGTTGGGAGGTGCAGAAATCATTCTTGGAGGATGTTTCATTTAAGTTGAAAATGGAAAAAGAGCGAGCATTAGCTGGTCAAATGAGGTTGTGAGTCAGAATGAACAACGTGTGCAAACATCTGGTTAAGAGAGACACCAGTGGACTTCCCTGGTGGCGCAGTGGTTAAGAATCCACCTGCCAATGCAGGGGACAAGGGTTTGATTCCTGGCCCGGGAAGATCCCACATGCCGCAGAGCAGCTAAGCCCGTGCTCCACTACTATAGAGCCTACGCTCTAGAGCCCGTGAACCACAACTACTGAGCCCATGTGCCACAACTACTGAAGCCTGTGGGCCTGGAGCCCATACTCAGCAACAAGAGAATTCACCACAATGAGAAAAGCGTGCACTGCAAAGAAGAGTAGACCCCACCCACCGCAACTAGCAGAAGCCCATGCACAGCAACGAAGACCCAATTCAGCCCAAATAAATAAATAAATAAATGTTCCTTTAAAAAAAAAAATGAGAGATACCAGCACGTTTTAAGAACTGAAAGACCAACCGGCCTTGGATGCTGGGGTTCAAGGTGGGTTGTGGAGAGAAATGGAGCTAGAGGATTAAAGAGAGCTCTGATTGGTAAGAAGCTTGTAATGCATGCTAAGCTTCTTAGAGTAAAGGGGGTTGGCTCACTTAACACCCATTCCAAGCTCATTTTTTCTTGCCTTATTTTTCTATTATGATTGGAAAATTAAAATACAAGGAGCTAATAATATGTTTTAATTGTGAGAGTTGATGTTTTTGTTTTAGAATGATTGTTCCAGCTCCTTTGTGAAGACTGCTTTGGAGGGGGATGAGAATAGCTGTGAGGATAATAAGAGGGTTGTTAGAAATCCAGGTGGGAGGTGATGGCAGCTGGCATAGGTCTAAGGCAGTCATGTTGGAGAGAGCCAGGTAGATCTGAGTAGTGCTTAAGGGGGAATGTTAACTGGAGCTTAGAAACAAAGCAATTGAGAGGTTTCTGGCTTGAATCAGTGAGAAGAATGAATATTTGGTCTATTTCTAAGTGTTTAACTCTCTAAATAATACTGGTGTTAAGAAAAACTTTCCATATTTTGAATAATTTCCTTAAACTGGTAGAAAGAATGAATTTTTCCCAAGTTTTCAAGCATGACTATAGAGATTTGAAGCTGCAGGAATGCCTGAGATCTCTAATAAGTTGCTTGTCATTTTCCCAACTTGGGAATGATCCTGTTCCCTTTGCCCCAGAACAAAGCCTTCTGAGGTAGTTTTGGAAAATGTTTCACACATTAGCTAATATCTGGAGTTGAGGTTGTCTAACACATATAGGTCCTAAGAACTCAGCCACTAACATCCTCACCATCCAGAACAACAGGAAGAGTGAAGCTGGCAAAGCTCTCAGTTTCCTTGATCTTATCAGCCCCCTGGGCCACTGCCCAGCAGTCTGTTTGCAGCTCCAGCCTATGCCTGAGCTCTGGTCTACTGGGCTGTGACTTTGAAAAGCTTTGTGTGGGCTCAGGAGAGGGTGAACGGAGCTGAGAATACACAGAATTGGGGAGAAGAGGCAGAGTAAATCTCTAGTTTCCAATATTTTCCTTGATAAATATAATAATATATATATAATACAATTCAACTTTTTTTTTGATAATTTCTTATTTCTTCCTTTTTTTTTTTCTTTCACAGACATAGGCACAAAAGGCTTTTGTGTTTTCCGGGGGGGGGGGGAGAGAAAGAGAGAGAGAGAGAGAGAGAGAGAAATCGTATGTAACCAGATAAGCACAGATAAAGAAACCAATGGTCTTCATCAGTTAATCCAGGTCTACACTGCCTGCCTGGGGGTGCAGCCTCTTTTTGTGATGCCTGGGCCCAAGCTAATAAGACTCCCTCATAAGAGAAAGAGTGATGTCTATGGCACTCATTGAGTGGGGTGGCAGCCCTCTTCTGGGTCTCCAGGCCATTCTTGCTTTGCTGCACATCTGGGAGTTGAGAGTAGCTTCGGGAATTGTTGAGCTCTGGGTGGATGGGAAGCCCATGCTGAGGAGGAGTCTGGAGAAGGGGCACTTTATGGGGACAGAGGCAAGCATCATTCTGGGGCAGAAGCAGATATCTTTTTTGGGGGAAGTGGTCTTTGATAAGAACCAGTCCTTGGTGGGAGACACTGGAGATGTGAACATGTGGGAATTTGTGATGTCACCAGAAGAGATTAACAATGTCTATCATTGTTAATGTCCCCCACTGAAGGTGGACCTTCAGTTCTGATGTCCTGTGTTGGGGGGGCGCCAATGTATGGGGTTCACGTTGGAGAACCAACGTGAACCAACGTTCACCAAGCCCCAGCTGCCGTCCTGGGGCTGTGACCCTGTCCCACAGCAGCAGTCCTGAGCATGCCCACTGGAGATGACACCTCACCAGCATCGTGTCTCAGACTCTGAGGAATTTTTGCCTTTATACCCTGGAGTGCTGCAGAGTGGACACTGGACTTCTTTTCCTCTCTCTTCTTCATTAACATCAATGAATGAACATTTCTTCTTAAGTGAAAGGGGATCTATATGTTGTGCTTTTCTCAGAAGGAATCAAAATTATGGAATTTATGTTTTACATTGAAAAGGACTTTAGACATAATCCCGCATCCTTATTGTATTGGTTTTCTATCACTGTTGTAACAAATTATCACAAATCTATTGGCTTAACACAGCACCAACACAAATTTAATATCTCACAGCTCTGGAGGTCAGAAGTCTAAAATGGGTGTGTCCACAGGGCTGTGTTCTTTCTAGAGATTCTAGGGGTGAATTGATTTCCTTGCCTTTTCTAGCACCTAGAGGCTGCCTACATTCCTTGGCTTGTGGCTCCTTCTTCCATCTCCAAAGGCAATGGCATAGCATTTTCTCTTCTCTCTGACCTCCTGCCTTCCTCTTAGAAGGACCCTTGTCATTATATCGAGCCCATCTGGATACCAGCATAATCTATCCATCTCAACATCCTTATCTGTAAAGGTAACATATTCACAGGTTCCAGGGATTAGGACATACATAGACAGGCTATTCAGCCTATCACATTCATTTACAGAAGATACAACGGAGATCCTAAAGAAGAGGAATGAAAAAAAAAACTCACAGGGCTCGTCTGGACTGCTGCTAGTCCATGTGGTATTTCTGTGTGAATGGGGGATTAACTCTATGCTGGGTGAACGGCTTGGTGAGTGGAGTGTGGGGAGATAACAGCCCCCACTCCCTCCCTCAGCTAGACACCCATGTGTAGTGAACAGCCTGCACACCATACACAGTGGCCCTGGGGCTGGTGAGTTTCTATAGTGGAAACAGAATGCTGGTCTTACAATATCCTACTCCAATCCCCCTCTGCTCTTCACCCTTTCATAGCTGTCGCTCTCTGAGTCCAGGGCTGATCTCAAAAAAACTGGCTTAGGGAATTTAGTACTGTATGATGTACTGTATTCCTACAGTGGTCAGTCCATACTGCCTTTCAACCCTGCCTCTGAGTGAGACAGGCTGGGACCTGGGACCTGGGACTCTTTGCTGCAGTGCTTGTACCTGGACAAACATCTCCTCGAGCAACGAAATACAAAGAAACTATAAGGGACTAAAAATAACTGCATGCATGTGCAGTCGGGGCAAATTATGAACAACAAGATACAAAAACGCAACTGCCACTTCTGAGGAGCCAGGAGCAAAAGCAGGGTACTGTGCGTGCACATCGCCCCCTGCGCACAGCACCACCAAGGGGGTGGGCACACCTCCTAAGCCACGCCTCTGGCCCAACCCCTAGACCCACCCCTACCCTCACCCCATATAAGGAACCAGCTCGCCCCCTACTCAGGGAGCAAGCAAGGAAACCTGGTGCTTGTTTTCGCTCCCTCGTGTTACAGCACAAGTCCCAGTAAAGCCTTGCCGGAATTCCCTGTCTGTCCTCTGATAAATTTCTATTGATTAAGCAGGCCAAGAACCTTGGTCGGTAACATGAGTACTGTCCATTCAGCTTATATATGCCAGACTTATTATTTATCAATAATATTTCAATAATCCTCTTCCTGTTCCATCTCACAGTGTCCATAAACACGTACATCCAAGTCAGTGCTCCAATCTTTCATATGTGGACTGCTTGCATCTTGCTTTATAGCACTGAGAGTTTTAACCTCATCCAAAAGGGCAAGCCATTTTGGTTCCGAGTTTTTTAAATCCTCTGTGGCGATGTTACCTTTCTATACCATTATTACAAAGGGACTTTAATCAGCCTTGACTGAAATGAGAATTCCCCTAAACCAGCACTGTCCAGTAGAACTTTCTGCAATGATGGGAATATTCTAATTTGTGCTGTCCAATATGGTAGCGACTAGACACATGTAGTTACTGAGTCCCTGAAATGTGGCTAGGGTGACTGAGGAATTGCGTTCTACATTTTATTTAATTTTAATTGATTTAAATTTAAATAGCCACGTGTGGCTAGTGGCTACTGTATTGGACAGCACTGATCTAGACTTTTTCCTTGAGTTAAAGGGATAAAAGTGTAGGGTGTAGGAAAGGATATTATTAATCATAAAAGTTTATAATTAGGACAACAAAGGAAGTTGAGGTCTCCACTTGAATAAAAAGAGAAGAAAACCTGGGAAGGTTTAAAGATTGTCTTCCATCAAGCCAGGGACCTAATTTTCTCTTGTTTCTACCAGAGGGCAAATAAGCTGTTATCAAATAGTTTAATGTATTCTGGGGCAAACGTTTAGAAGTGTCTGTTTATGTTTTTATTCCTTCTTTTGTGTTCAATATTTTTCTTAGAACTTATTTTTTCCTTTATCTTTTTCTCTTTCTTCTGAATAGAGGTGAGTTTATCCATACTTGCTATTTAGTTAAAAGAAAAAAAGTAAGCCCAGAACACCTTTTACTTTTTTTTCAGAACATCTTTTGATTCTGTTTCTGTGCATCAAGAGAAAGGCTTCAGTAGTATTCTTTCTCTTGGGATGTTGAGTTCAGTGGACTAAAGGTACTTCAGGAGCACCAGCTTATAGTGGCATTTTATGTATTGTCAGTTCAAAATTGTACCCAGGATGGTATAGGGGCCTTATGCTTGAAGAAAAAGAAAATACAGCATTGGGAGAATGTTTGGGATTAGGATTTGGGTCTAGGGTGTTCATCAATAATAAGCCTGTAGGGCTTCCTCGGTGGCACAGTGGTTAAGAATCCGCCTGCCATTGCAGGGGACGTGGGTTCAAGCCCTGGTCCGGGAAGATCCCACATGCCACGGAGCAACTAAGCTTGTGCACCACAACTACTGAGCCTGCGCTCTGGAGCCCGTGAGCCACAACTACTAAGCCCGTGTGCTTCAACTACTGAAGCCCGCACCCCTAGAGCCCATGCTCCGCAACAAGAGAAGACACTGCAATGAGAAGCCTGCACACCAAAATGAAGAGTAGCCCCTGCTCGCCGCAAGTGGAGGAAGCCCGCGTACAGCAACGAAGACCAAACGCAGCCAAAAATAAATAAATAAAAATTAAAAAAATTATTAAAAAAAAAGCCTGTATTTTCTCTGACAGAAAGTTAAATGTGGCTTTTGCTGAGAGGTAAATAGTGTGTGCTGTGGCCTCACTTGTAAGGATGCGGGAGGTCAATGTCTGGAGGAGGTCCTAGGACTGAGGAAGGGGACCCAGGATGAGTCAACCAAAGAGAGACCTTGCAGGAGATAGAAAAACACTAGAAGCAGCCACTCTCCTAGTTTTTGCAGGAGGGAGTATAGAATTATACACACTTGGTGTCAAGGGCAGAATGACCTTCAGTCAGTGGCACCCAGTAGGAGCTGAACTAGGGTCAAGCTGTAGGAAGCAACAGAAGAGTGAGAGAAAGAAAAGAGAATGGCAATAAAGAACATAAAAGGAAGAATGATGATGGTGAATATTAGTGTGGAAGATGCCTAGTGCCATTTCAGCTCTATCCACTATGAAAAACACAGGGACACTTAAAGGAGGGTGAGAGAAAGGTAGCAGTTCCTAGAGGCATCAGTACAAGACATGAGGGGATACTGACAGTGGGTTGCTTTCTCTGACATTTGTAGTACAGAGGAGATAATCAGCTGCCTACAGGAGATTACTGTGGTGGGAATCCCCACTGTAAATGTGTCCTGCACACCCAATACAAAAAAGGCTTTGTAAGTTACAGATGAGTAAAAGGATATGATGTGCCTACGAGGAAATACTAAGAATGAGAGCAATGCAAACTGGAATGCATTTTGAATTTTTCGGGAAATCCTTCACTCTTTTATCCACTTGCCCACAGTACAGCACCTCCTTTGAGATCCAATAATCTAGAGCGATCTTCTCACTTTGCAGAGGAGCTTACCAAGGTTAAAGTAGGAGGATGGCTTTTCTAAAAGCCATATGGCGAGTCAGATTCAGAAGTGGGGTCTAAATCCAGGTCTCATGTCTTATTCAGTGTTTTTTTTTCCTATCTTAACCCACTAACATTTTGGGAATTCAAGGAACAGCTTTATTTGTGAGTTGCTAGGAAATTTCGTAGAGTTTTCAAATGCTCCATTCTTTTCATTGAGATCCTTGAAGAAAATGGTTGAAAAACTAAACTAGAAAACTAAAGATTATTAGTTCGGTTTAAATGATCTCATAAGATATTTACTGGTCCTATTCACATTTCCCCCATCTATATGAAACCCTAATGTCCAAAACCTTACAAATATGTGAAGTAACACTACCTTCAAAATTTAATGGATATATATGCATTTTATCCAACTAATATATGCTCACAATTAAAAGATGAAATAGTTTTAAAGAAAATAGCTTTAAAGATGAAGAGTTTTAAAGAAAAGCAAGTCTCTTGCCTCACCATTCTACCCCCAGTCCCACTCCACATAGGCAATAACTTTGAAATTTTCCAATTATTTATGTTTTTACGCAGGTAGCCTCCATTTCTCTAAAAGTCTCACGTTGCTATTTCTTACTTTGTCAGTTTTAGACATTATCTATAGATCTCCTTTTAAAAAAATTTTTATTATTTATTTATTTTTTTAAACATCTTTATTGGAATACAATACTTTACAATGGTGTATTAGTTTCTGCTTCATAACAAAGTGAATCAGTTATATACATACATATGTTCCCATATCTCTTCCCTCTTGAGTCTCCCTCCCTCGCACCCTCCCTATCCCACCCCTCTAGGTGGTCACAAAGCACTGAGCTGATCTTCCCGTACTGTGCGGCTATTTCCCATTAGCTATCTCTTTCACATTTGGTAGAGTATATATGTCCATGCCACTCTCTCACTTTGTCCCAGCTTACCCTTCCCTCTCCCTGTGTCCTCAAGTCCATTCTCTAGTAGGTCTCTGTCTTTATTCCCGACTTGCCCCTAGGTTCTTCATGACCATGTTTTTTTTTTTTAGATTCCATATATATGTGTTAGCATACGGTATTTGTTTTTCTCTTACTTCACTCTGTATGACAGACTCTAGGTCGATCCACCTCACTACAAATAACTCAATTTCATTTCTTTTTATGGCTGAGTAACATTCCATTGTATATATGTGCCACATCTTCTTTAACCATTCATCTGTCAATGGACACTTAGGTTGCTTCCATGTCCTGGCTATTTTAAATAGAGCAGCAATGAACATTGTGACATGACTCTTTTTGAATTATGGTTTTCTCAGGGTATATGCCCAGGAGTGGGACTGCTGTGTCAAATGGTAGTCCTAATTTTAGATCTTTAAGGAACCTCCATACTATTCTCCATATTGGCTATATCAATTTACATTCCCACCAACAGTGCAAGAGGGTTCCCTTTTCTCCACACCGTCTCCAGCATTTATTATTTGTAGATTTTTTGATGATGGACATTCTGGCCTGTGTGAGATGACATCTCATTGTAGTTTTGATTTGCATTTCTCTAATGATTAATGATGTTGAGCATTCTTTCATCTGTTTGTTGGCAATCTGTATATCTTCTTTGGAGAAATGTCTATTTAGGCCTTCTGCCTATTTTTGGATTGGGTTGTTTGTTTTTTTGATATTGAGCTGCATTAGCTGCTTGTAAATTCGAAAGATTAATCCTTTGTCCGTTGCTTCATTTGCAAGTATTTTCTCCCATTCTGAGGGTTGTCTTTTGGTGTTATTTATGGTTTCCTCTGCTGTGCAAAAGCTTTAAAGTTTCATTAGGTCCCATTTGTTTATTTAATTTTTATTTAATTTTTTTTTTTTGAAGTACGTGGGCCCCTCACTGCTGTGGCCTCTCCCGTTTCGGAGCACAGACTTCGGATGCGCAGGCTCAGCGGCCATGGCTCACGGGCCCAGCTGCTCTGCGGTATGTGGGATCTTCCCAGACCGGGGCACAAACGTGTGTCCACTGCATCGGCAGGCGGACTCTCAACCACTGTGCCACCAGGGAAGCCCCCATTTGTTTATTTTTGTTTTTATTTCCATTCCTCTAGGAGGTGGGTCAAAAAGGATCTTGCTGTGATTTATGTCCTAGAGTGTTCTGCCTATGTTTTCCTCTAAGAGTTTTATAGTGTCTGGCCTTACATTTAGGTCTTTAATCCATTTTGAGCTTATTTTTGTGTATGGTGTTAGGGAGTGTTCTAATTTCATTCTTTTACACGTAGCTGTCCAGTTTTCCCAGCACCACTTATTGAAGAAGCTGTCTTTTCTCCATTGGATATTCTTGCCTCCTTTATCAAAGATAAGGTGACCATATATGTGTGGGTTTATCTCTCGGCTTTCTATCCTGTTCCATTGATCTCTATTTCTGTTTTTGTGCCAGTACCATACTGTCTTGATTACTGTAGTTTTGTAGTATAGTCTGGAGTCTGGGAGCCTGATTCCTCCAACTCTGTTTTTCTTTCTCAAGATTGCTTTGGCTATTCAGGGTCTTCTGTGTTTCCATACAAATTGTGAAATGTTTTGTTCTAGTTCTGTGAAAAATGCCAGTGGTAATTTGATAGGGATTGCATTGAATCTGTAGCTTGCTTTGGGTAGTAGAGTCATTTTCACAATGTTGATTCTTCCAATCCAAGAACATGGTATATCTCTCCATCTATTTGTATCATCTTTAATTTCTTTCATCAGTGTCTTATAACTATCTGCATACAGGTCTTTAGTCTCCTTAGGTAGGTTTATTCCTAGGTATTTTATTCTTTTTGTTGCAATGGTAAATAGGAGTGTTTTATTAATTTCACTTTCAGAATTTTCAACATTAGTGTATAGGAATGCAACAGATTTCTGTGCATTAATTTTGTATCCTGCTACTTTACCAAACTCATTGATTAGCTCTAGCAGTTTTCTGGTAGCATCTTTAGGATCCACTATGTATAGTATCTTGTCATCTGCAAACAGTGACAGCTTTACTTCTTCTTTTCCAATATGGATTCCTTTTATTTCTTTTTCTTCTCTGATTGCTGTGGCTAAAACTTCCAAAACTATGTTGAATAATTTTGGTGAGAGTGGGCAACCTTGTCTTGTTCCTGATCTTAGTGGAAATGGTTTCAGTTATTCACCATTGAGGACGATGTTGGCTGTGGATTTGTCATATATGGCCTTTATTATGTTGAGGAAAGTTCCCTCTATGCCTACTTTCTGGAGGGTTTTTATCATAAGTGGGTGTTGAATTTTGTTGAAAGCTTTCTCTGCATCTATTGAGATGATCATATGTTTTTTCTCCTTCAATTTGTTTATATGGTTTATCACATTGATTGATTTGCATATATTGAAGAATCCTTGCATTCCTGGGATAAAACCCACTTGATCATGGTGTATGATTCTTTTAATGTGCTCTTGGATTCTGTTTGCTAGTATTTTGTTGAGGATTTTTGCATCTATGTCATCAGTGATATTGCCCTGTAATTTTCTTTCTTTGTGACATCTTTGTCTGGTTTTGGTATCAGGGTGATGGTGGCCTCATAGAATGAGCTTGGGAGTGTTCCTTCCTCTGCTATATTTTGGAAGAGTTTGAGAAGGATAGGTGCTAGCTCTTCTGTAAATGTTTGCTAGCGTTTGCCTGTGAAGCCCTCTGATCCTGGGCTTTTGTTTGTGAGAAGATTTTTAATCACAGTTTCAATTTCAGTGCTTGTGATTGGTCTGTTCATATTTCCTTTCTCTTCCTGATTCAGTCTCGGAACGTTGTGCTTTTCTAAGAATTGGTCCATTTCTTCCAGGTTGTTCATTTTATTGGCGTATAGTTGATTGTAGTAATCTCCCATGATCCTCTGTATTTCTGCGGTGTCAGTTGTTACTTCTCCTTTTTCATTTCTAATTCTGTTCATTTGAGTCTTCCCCCATTTTTTCTTGATGAGTCTGGCAAATGGTTTATCAATTTTGTTTATCTTCTCAAAGAACCAGCTTTTAGTTTTATTGATCTTTGGTACTGTTTCCTTCATTTCTTTCTTCATTTATTTCTGATCTGACCTGTATGATTTCTTTCCTTCTGGTAACTTTGAGCTTTCTTTGTTCTTCTTTCTCTAATTGCTTTAGGTGTAAGGTTAGGTTGTTTATTTGAGATGTTTCTTGTTTCTTAAGGTAGGATTGTATTGCTATAAACTTCCCTCTTAGAACTGCTTTTGCTGCATCCCATAGGTTTTGGGTCATCATGTTTTCATTGTCATTTGTTTCTAGGTATTTTTTGATTTCCTCTTTGATTTCTTCAGTGATCTCTCGGTTATTAAGTAGTGTATTGTTTAGCCTCCATGTGTTTGTATTTTTTACAGATTTTTTCCTGTAATTGGTATCTAGTCTCATAGCATTGTGGTCAGAAAAGGTACTTGATACGATTTCAATTTTCTTAAATTTACCAAGCCTTGATTGTGACCCATTATATGATCTATCCTGGAGAATGTTCCATAAGCACTTGAGAAGAAAGTGTATTTTGTTGTTTTTGGATGGAATATCCTGTAAATATCAATTAAGTCTATCTTTTTTAATGTATCATTTAAAGCTTGTGTTTCCTTATTCATTTTCATTTTGGATGATCTGTCCATTGGTGAAAGTGGGGTGTTAAATTCCCCTACTATGACTGTGTTACTGTCGATTTCCCTTTTTATGGCTGTTAGTATTTGCCTTATGTATTGAGGTGTTCCTATGTTGGGTGCATAAATATTTACAATTGTTATATCTTCTTCTTGGATTGATCCCTTGATCATTATGTAGTGTCCTTGTCTCTTGTAATAGTCTTTATTTTAAAGTCTATTTTGTCAGATATGAGAATTGCTACTCCAACTCTCTTTTGATTTCCATTTTCATGGGATATCTTCTTCCATCTCCTCACTTTCAGTCTGTATGTGTTCCTAGGTCTGAAATGGGTCTCTTGTAGACAGCATATTTACAGGTTTTGTTTTGTATCCATTCAGCCAGTCTATAACTTTTGGTTGGAGTATTTAATCCATTTACATTTAAGGGAGTTATCAATATGTATGTTGCTATTACTGTTTTCTTAATTGTTTAGGGTTTGTTATTGTAGGTCTTTTCCTTGTCTTGTGTTTACTGCCTAGAGAAGTTCCTTTAGAATTTTTGTATAGCTGGTGGGTGGTCCTGAATTCTCTTAGCTTTTGCTTGTCTATAAAGGTTATAATTTCTCTGTCAAATCTGAATGAGATCCTTGCTGGGTAGAGAAATCTTGGTTGTAGGTTTTTCCTTTTCATCACTTTAAATGTCCTGCCACTCCCTTCTGGCTTGCAGAGTTTCTGCTGAAAGATCAGCTGTCAACCTTATTGGGATTTCCTTGTATGTTATTTGTTGTTTTTCCCTTGCTGCTTTTAATATTTGTTCTTTGTATTTAATTTTGATAGTTTGATTAATATGTGTCTTGGCATGTTTCTCCTTGGATTTATCCTGTATGGGACTCTCTGTGCTTCCTGGACTTGATTAACTATTTACTTTCCCATATTAGCGAAGTTTTCAACTATAATCCCTTCAAGTATTTTCTCAGTACCTTTCTTTTTCTCTTCTCCTTCTGGGACCCCTAAAATGGAATGTTGGTGTGTTTAATGCTGTCCCAGAGGTATAGACATCCTTTAATGATAGAAGTAGAGTCAGCGCATATTCACCACTTCCCCCAAGTGAAGATACATCACCATGTTAGTTAGTCTATTGACTACTCTGTAACATTTACTTTAGAAATTCTAGTCATCATAGACACTCTTATACCTAGTTATCTCTTTACTCCTCACTTTACATTTTACTGGATGAAAACATTAATATCCCTACACTTTCTTTTACTTCCCTCCTCCCCTTTTCACTTCCCTCTCTCTTCTGCATTTTTAGGTTACTAAATTTTAATAGTACTTCTAATCTATTAACATAATAAAAGTTATGAGCTTTGCCTACAGATTGATTCCAAAAGCTGAAACTCAGGAGTGTTTATATGATTATGATTTTGTGAATATTGTTCACTGCAGAGCCAAATTATATGCTATGATTATATTTCCCTTCTAGCTTTTTTTTTTTTGAATTTCTAATTGCCTTTTTTCTTATATTGTCTGTCTTTGCAGCAGTAATGATACTGTCAAACCAAAAGTATCTTTTTATCATTACCACCCCACGCCGATCTATTGATACCTCTTTTTTTGGAGCCAACTATCCTTTTTTTCTCATCTGGGCTGATTACTCTCTAGGTTGGCTGAGGAGATGTCATTTTGCATCTTCCTACTCTTGTTACTCTCTTAGGCTTGAGTCCCAGTTTTTTGATTGCATACCTTTTGTTTTTTTGGTTTACATCTTAAAGTTGTTGGAGCATGTCTTAAGGTAATTTCCCACGAAAGAGTATGATACAAGGGAGATAAATGCCCTGGGTCTCTCCATGTCTGAAAAAAAGTCATTATTGTTTTCTCATACTGAATTGATAGATTGACTATCAAATTCTAAATTGAAAATAATTTTTGCTTTATTACTTTGGAGGGTTTAAGTTTTAAAATACATGTTGATTTGCCAAGTTTGATGTCAGTTTGCTTCTCATTATTGAGCGAACTGTTTTTTCCTTTCAGGAAATTTTAGGATAGTCTCTTGACACTTGGTGTTCTAAAATTTCAAGAATGTGGGACTGGATGTAGGTATTTTTCTATTCGTTTATTTTATTGCACAATTAGTGCACCATTTTAGTCTGGAAAGTTGTTTACCTAATTCTGGGAATTTCTTACATTATTTCTTTAATAATTACCCACTCTGCATTTTCTCTTTCTAGAATTCACATTGGCTGGATATTGGAACTTCTGGGTTGATGTTTTTATGACTTTGCTTTCTGTCTCCTTGTGTTTAGATTCTATTTTCAGAGACAGTTTCTTTATTTTATATTCAAATTTTTTGTTAATATTTTTAAATTTGGCAATTATGTATTTTTATTTCTAAGTGCTTTTTTTTTGGGTTCTCTGATTGCTCCTTTTCCATAACACCCCTGTTGGAGGAGGTCATCGAGAGGATGTGACCACCATTTGATCCAGTAGCTGGCCCTGGGCAATTGGAGGCTTCTTACCTCTCCCTTGTCCTTGGAATGTAAATACCTTCAGCCCTCCTTCCCATACTAGGAGTCATTTTCAAGGATGCCGCCTGGAGAGAGCAATGTGTTGCTGAGAGCATTTGGACTACATATGCAAATAAACCCTGTTAAGGCCTCTATATAAACTTTCAAGATTCTGCTGGGCAGGTGTGGAGATCTACTTATCTTGTGGACACCAAAGACAAGCCTCTATGTAAATTCTCTTGCTTATTAAATCTGCCACCTACCAACTTGGAGTGGTCTGCCTCTTTCTTCAGTCTCTCCTTGCCCTCTGCATTCAGGGGTCAGATTTGGACTTCACCTGGGGAACTCTGGGGGTTGGGAACCAATGCCCCCATTCTCATTCTATGAGATTATAATGTCTGAGAATATTTGAGTTTCCTTTTTAAGTTCTCTTCTGCTCCCTAAATAATCTGTGCTGCCTCCAGTGTTGCTTTTCTCCTTCATTATCTCAATCTTTATTTTCATGCTGCATTCTTTTCCAAGTACATAATAATACTTTTTATGCATCATAGTTAAAATTAAGATCATAGAAAAAGTTGTGTGTGTGTGTGTGTGTGTGTGTGTTCACTGGTGGACTTTCTTTTTTCAGGTGAGTGAGTGGGGAGCCAGTCATTAGCCTGGGGATCCTTAAGTAAGATGCTAAAGGGCTTCCAGATCTTTGGGACCCCAGGGCCATGACTAGCTCCCTTTGTTCTATTTTGGTCAGTTTCTTTTAGAAAAGTGCCCATTGTTTATGTATTGATTTTTGGCCAAATACTTATCTGCCTAGTATTCTGGTCAAACCATATGGAAGGGATAGTTGGGGGTGATGCTGTTAACAGTTTTCAGGCTTTAGTTCTGTGGTTCTCAGAGTCTTGAAGTCAGGCTGGCGTTTTTCTAGAATCTCCTGGGTAGACTCTCCTATGCTCTGTAGCTCCCTTCTCCTTCCTCATATATTCCAGGTTTCCTTTGCTCAGATTCAGAACCTCTCATTTGCTTTTTCCTTTTCCAGAAATGTTTAGAAATATTTCACTTGTTAATAGCTTCCCTCCTGTTCTCTTCGTTGTTGTGAATTTATGTCATTTTTGTTCTTTTAACATCTTTTTAATGTGGCCTTGGGAGAGAGAGAGTAAACATTTTTGCACAGTTTGCAATTTTGAACCATAAAATCCTCTGCATTTCTTTTCCCCCTCCCGTTTGATAGTTTAATGATTTTTTGCATTACCTTTTTCTTTAGTATAGGTAATACATGTATATATTACAAAATTTAAGAGGTGCAAAAGGGTATATAGCAAATTTAAGCGTCTCTCTCATCCTTCTTCCTTAGGTATCCAGTTTCTTGTATGTCCTTCCAGAAGTAATCTACACAAACATGTATACTTTTAAACTTAAAAAATGCAAGCAGAAGCATAAAAACACACTGTTTCACACTTTTCTTTTTGCACTTACCAGTATCTTGGAGATCATTCCATATTGGTACAGCAAAGAGCTTTTTAAAATTTATTTTTAATCCTCGCTTGTGCTACAAACCATCCAGATTCCAGCTAGTCTGGCCTGGGATTCATATCAAGGGCCTGCAAGTGATATCAAGGCAAACATTTGACAATATATTTCTTGCCTGAAATGTGAACTCATTATTTCCAGCGAGCTACTGAAAACACATTTTTAAAGAGAAAGTACTGATTATGTCCAAAACAAGAGGTTATTAACTGGAAATCTCCCTAGAATACTTTCATCTCACCTTGGCAAGAAAGATAGGCTCCTTTGTGCTTTGTTACCTTTATATCACACAATCCTTGATCAGTTAGATATCCTGAATTGTGCAGGTGACAGAAGGAAGGGAAAAAAATGTGTCTTCGGCTGCCAACATTTACTTTAAATCTTTATAACTGTATATAAATGGTATAAAAAACATAAATTCCAGATATAAGCTGTTGTTAGGAAGGCATCAACAAAGAACCTCCTCTGTGCTAACCAGAACAAATGAAAGAAAAATTACTGTTGAGTACCTATCATATCAGTTTCAGAATCAATTATGTTGATACTGTCAAACTGGAACAAAGAAATAAACTGGCAATATGTAAAGTAAAAAAAAAATTTTTTTAATTTCTGCAAAGTGTTTCACTAATGAATACATTGTAATTTATTTAACATTCCCTTATTGATCAACTTTTAGCTTCCCCTCCAATCTTTTGCTTTTATGAACAAAGCTACAATAAACTTCCTTTTATACACAGTATTTCACACACAAATGAGTAAGTTTGTGATGAACTCCTAAACGTGAAATTAATGGTAAATTGTCAGCTTTCTGTGTGTGTGTGTGTATGTGTGTATGCATCAGTTAACGCCAATAACGTATGAGACTGCCTATGTCTCCACAACTTTGGCTACTGTACCAGTTAAGATCCAATCATATGCCATACCAATGACGGAAACAGAGTTTCATGTGAAGAACTGTTACCTCCGTACAAAATTGTTAAGAAGAGAATACCGAGGTACCAGGGAGGTAGCAATTGCAAAAAGCAGTCGCCATCTCTAAGGCTGGAGGAGCAAATGAAGAGGCTGAAATAAAACTTAGAAGCTTAGAGGAGGGAAACTTACAGTATTGAAATGCAGACCTCTTTACAGGAGGATTTTATTCCGTTGGTGCTGTGAGCTTGGAGGAGGGACACTGTGGACCCGGACCAGACTTCGAGGAGGGAGCACTAATCGGTTAGCGATGGTTCACCGAAAGGGGAAAGGTCAGGCTGACTCTTCAAGTAATGGAGAAACTGCAAACTGGAATCAGCTGCTGCAATGGTTAAGCACTGACTCCACAGGTGAAAAAAGTTGCTGGGGTAATGTGGGTCAGAGCAGGATGTTGAGAGGGCGAAGCACATCCTTTCTTCCTTTTTCAGCCTCCTTGCTCCCCACCAGTACCTCTATTGGTAGAACCTATGCGGGCGCCAGATGGCAAAACGGCGACACGGTGAGCAGCCACAGCTCCAGCATCCCAGAGTATGGAAGGATGGGCCTGGAGTCGGATTACAGCTGCTCAAAGACCACCAGAGCACTCCGGTGAGTTCTCAAACTTTTTGCCCATTGCCAACGTGACTGGTGAAAACTCAGAGCTTGTAGTTTTGATTAGCGTTCTCCTTACTGTGACTGAGGTCGAATACCTCTTAATTTTTAGAATTGTTTGATTTTTTTCCTTTCTGTGAATTGTCTTTTGATATCTTTTGTTCACGCTTGTTTTCTTTGGCTGTCGTTTTTTTTTCTTATACAAGAAAGAAATTAGGCTTTTGAATATAATGTGAGTTGGAAATACTTCTCCAGGTTTGTCATTTATCTTTTGGTATAATAGTGACTTTTCCGTGTATGTATTATTTTTACAGAGTTGAGTTTATCAGTATTTTCTTTTGTGACTTCAGGGGTTTTCTTCACCTGTAGAAAGGCCTTTCTAACTTTGAGATGATAAAAATGTTCTTCCATTTTTTTCCTAGTGCTTTTATGGTTTTGGTTTTAAGATTTAAATATTTGCTCAATTTGGAATTTTCCCTATTATATAATATAAAGTATTAAGCCAAATGTTTCTTCTTTTTTTTTTTTTCCAAATGTTTCTTCTTTAATGCTTTGCTGCCCAGATGTCCCAACACCATTCATTGAATAATCCATATTTTCTCCACCAATTTGAAAATTAGCCTTTATTATAATTCCTGTATGGTTTAAAAAAATTTTTTTTGGTTTGTTTCTGGACTTTCTAATCTGTTTCACTGATATGTCTATTCATGTATTAGCACCACACTGTTTTAATTACTCTAGCTTTTATAATATGGTTAAATATCTCCTAGAGCATTTCTTCCTCATTCCCTTTTTATAATCTTGATTATTTTTGATTCTGTGTTCTCCTATAGGAACATTATGGTCAGCTTGCCTAATTTTAAACCCTATTGGTAGTTTCATTGGGATTGTATAAAAACATAGATTATGAAAGTGCTGCAATTAACATGTTGTTTTTCTATTTAAGAATATGGTGTACCTTTCAATGTTTTTCTTCTTTTGCATATTTCTTAAGTATATTCCAAGATGCTTTCTTTACCTATTTTCTTCTTATTTGCAGCCACATGCATCTTGCCTTGTTATCTTCCTACACCCCAATTTTATCTTCATTGCATATGGTAGCCACACTTATATTGTGTTCAGAGTTACAGATATCTTGTGGTTCATATAATATGTTAAGAGTAATGGATATCTTGAGGTTTTATCGACGATAGTTTGCCATTTTGTTTTTCTTCTCCACGTTGCTTTTGGGTAATTGAGAGAATAAGGGGAACAGCTTTTTCCTGCTATTTAAAAATCAGATGCTATTTCAATTACATACTCAAACACTCTGGGATCCCATCACATCGACTGCAAGAAATCCATTTTTTATTGCCAAATATTTCTGGGAATCTCTGGAATGATAAATAGTTCCACAAATATCCTTTGAATGTCATTGCCACCTCAGCTAGGCATCTGTGCCTCAACATTCTGCAGTTAGCATTTATTTATCTCAAGACCAGGGTGTTACCCCTTTCACCTATCCCACCTGTTTTCAACCTGGGGCAATATTTTCCTGGCCTTCCAAGGAGTAACAGGAACAACGATTCTGGATTCTCAATTTCCATATGTTTTCTTTCCTAAAATTGATCTGCCTGAGAATATGCCAGTGGTCTGCAGGTTCTCTTTTCTGACTTCCCCTTCTACTCTTTCACTTTCACACTGTGTTAAGGAAAGGCCTCAGTCTCACCAATTCTAGATCTTACTATGTGCATTGTCCTGGGGTGGACAGTAAACACCCCAGGTTGCTTGCTTGCTTCTAGGGGGCAACCAAGGGAACACTTGAGAATACTGGTGCTGGTATTGAGAAAGTGAATGGCTGCAGTGATTGGTAACAAAGACTTTTGCAACTCAGGTGGTTCCAATTCTTTGCTTTCCTTAAAGCTGAAGGAAGACTTAAACGAGTTGTCAGTGGATAGGTGATTTAAATTAATTTTTGTTGATTATTGCTTTTGTTTTGTATGTAGCTTGTAAAAAATGAAAGGAAATGAAGGGAGTGACTATAATAAAGTTCCTTGTGTTTGCACCTAGTTATATATATGAACAGTTTTCTCAGATGCTTACATAAAATGCAATAAAATTGATAAATGGTCTCTAGTAATGAAAAATGTTCATCTATGTATATATGAACTAATTTTAAAAAGCCACATCTATCTCATTAAGAAATTCACTTCCTGCAAGAACATATGTTTTAAATTTGAAATTACTTATCAAAATCACCTACATATAAAAAGTAGAATAATAACCTAATTAGAAGAAACTCTTTAGCATTTAGATCCTTGGCTATCCTTATTTAATAGCCACTGGAAATTAAATAAAATGTGTTTTCATTAATTTACTTATTTTTGTGGCAGAGAATTATGATAGGATGATCAATAAAATACTTTCAAGAATAAAATTTACATTATGATAAAATTCTATGGGGAAATGGATTGGAACTATAAGTTCTAGGAGGAAAAGGAGTGATGTAAAGTTTTGACAGTTAAAATAGACCTTGTTAATGTTTTTTTAAATGGATGAAGTATATGAATCTCAATATTCTGTGGAATGTATTTAACAAATAATGTAACAGTTTGATTTAAAAATGGCAGTATTTATAATATGCCAGAAATTATGTTCTTTGCAATTATTTAAACTTGTGATGAAAAATTTTAATTGCCAAACTAACAATGTATGAGAAGGTACATAGACTTTTCTAAATTCTTTTAGAGGATTTTCAAGGCAAAAACCCAAACAAACCCCATACCCCAGAAAAACAAAAACCAAACTCTTGGCTATTGCCTTAAACCTTCACTGCAAGGAAATACCCAGTTTTAACCTGAAACTTTGAGAATAAGAAAATAGATTAATGAATGTACAGGGAAAGTGAATAAATCCCAGATGAATATAGTATGGGAGTTTGGGGGCACAAACTGCTCTATATGGGTGCCCTATTGGACCAGTCTTTGCCTGGCTCTGGGTTCTTTTACTATACAGATATCCCTGAGCCCATATTAAAGGGGTACCCTCCTCTTTGAGTACCTTTGAACCTAAACCTTTTAAATCTAGGACCCAGCTTCTAGAAGCATAAGGATATGGAATAGTTTCCCACTCTCTTCAGGTGAAGCCCCAAGATTTACCTGTGAAAGCTTGCCCGTCTACTAGGATAAGTATTATGGCTCATTTCCTTTAGGAAACTGAAATACACACCGATTCTGAGGTGTGGTTTTATCCTTAAGCTTCCCGTGGTAGACAGACATCAGTCCCTTTGACAATATCCTGATTATTTTGTCTTAAATAACATCACTTAAGGGACATTAAGTCCAGTCGGGGCAACAGTCTGGCTAAATTTGTTTTCTCACTCTTCTCCAGTGATGAAACATTAAATGTGAATATCTTTTCTAGTCTCCTCTTTTGGTAAGGACTTGAAAAATAACACACAGACCTCCCAAGAATCAGTAAGAAACTCTCACACAGGGAAGATAAATTTACCTATTAGAATACAATCTGCATTGATAAAGATATGTTAAACGGCACATGCAAGTTACATCACTTAACAGAGCACAGCCTGCTCAGCTGAAACATTTTACATTTGATTATTTCAACATCTTTTCCAAGTTCAATGGGAGGGCTAAAAATACATCAGAAAGTTAAAAGGACCTTCAAACAATTTTCTTTTTCCTCCAGAAGCAAAGGTGGCCTTTCCCAAGAAGTCAGCTCCTTTCTGAAATTCTTAAGGGACTATATTGTAGACTAACCAAAGATGATCTCATTTCATAGTTTAAAATTTTCTGGCTGATCCCACTTTCACATCCTCCCAATTCGCCAAACTAGAGAATGCAAGGAGTAGCCCATTAGTCTCTCCCAGGGTCACTGCAGATTTTTATCCTACAAATATAGATTCTTGTAAGAACTCACAAGAACGAGAGGCACATCTGCAGTCTCTTAGCTATGTTGCTTGCTTGCTTTGCTGCTGGGCCATGTGGGGCTGGGTATATATCTTTTAGACATTTTCTTAATAAGATTGTACAAAATAATACATAAACACAAAAAATAAAGAAAACATTTTAAATCTTATATACAGTACCTTAAACTACACTAGTATAGTACAACAGCTGGCATACAGGGGCTGGCATCAAGTGAACAGGCAAGAAGAGCTACTGACTGGAGGAGGGAGAGAAGGTGGGAGATGGTAGATCAGTGTACAGTTTTCTTATTCTCTTCTTGTCTGGAATTTGTATTGTTATATTAGCATTATAAAATGAGTTGTTTAGCTTTTGTCTTTTTCTATATTCTGAGACAGTTGGTATATTTTGGGAAGGATCTATTTCTTAGCAATAATCTGGAACTTATCCATAAACCATCTGGGACCAGTGCATAGACTTTTGAATTTCTTCTACAGTGTTGGTCTTTTAACATTTTATTCCTATTCTTCCCCCAGTTTTGAAAGTTCATATTTTCCTAGAAATTGTGCAATTCATTTGGACATGAAAATCTAAGTACCACTTAGATTTTCATTTTTTTTGGTACAGTATATATATGTGTCTTTATTCCTGTCCTGCCCCTAGGTTCTTCAGAACCATTTTTTTTATTCCATATATATGTGTTAGCATTACAGTATGTTTTTCTCTTTCTGACTTTCTTCACTCTGTATGACAGACTCTAGGTCCATCCACCTCACTACAAATAACTCAATTTCATTTCTTTTTATGGCTGAGTAATATTCCATTGTATACATGTGCCACATCTTCTTTAACCATTCATCTGTTGATGGACACTTAGGTTGCTTCCATGTCCTGGCTATTGTACATAAAGCTGCAGTGAAAATTGTTGTACATGACTCTTTTTGAATTTCTCAGGGTATATGCCTAGTAGTGGGATTGCTGGGTCATATGGTAGTTCTATTTTTAGTTTTATAAGGAACCTCCATACTGTTCCCCATAGTGGCTGTATCAATTTACACTCCCACCAACAATTCAAGAGGGTTCCCTTTTCTCCACGTGCTCTCTAGCATTTATTGTTTGTAGACTTTTTGATGATGACCATTATGACTGGTGTGAGGTGATATCTCATTGTAGTTTTGATTTGCGTTTCTCTAATGATTAGTGGCATTGAGCATTCTTTCATGTGTTTGTTGGAAAACTGTATATCTTCTTTGGAGAAATATCTACTTAGGTCTTCAGCCCATTTTTGGATTGGGTTGTTTGTTTTTTTTGATATTGAGCTGCATGAGCTACTTGTAAATTTGGAGATTAATCCTTTGTCAGTTGCTTCATTTGCAAATATTTTCTCCCATTCTGAGGGTTGTCTTTTTGTCTTGTTTATGTTTTCCTTTGCTGTGCAAAAGCTTTTAAGTTTAATTGGGTCCCATTTGTTTATTTTTGTTTTTGTTTTCATTTCTCTAGGAGATGGGTCAAAAAGGATCTTGCTGTGATTTATGTCATAGAGTGTTCTGCCTATGTTTTCCTCTAAGAGTTTGATGGTGTCTGGCCTTACGTTTAGGTCTTTAATCCATTTTGAGTTTATTTTTGTGGATGGTGTTTGGGAGTGTTCTAATTTCATTCTTTTACACGTAGCTGTCCAGTTTTCCCAGCACCACTTATTGAAGAGGCTGTCTTTTCTCCATTGTATATTCTTGCCTCCGTTATCAAAGGTAAGGTGACCATATGTGCATGGGTTTATCTCTCGGATTTCTATCCTGTTCCATTAATCTATTTTTCTGGTTTTGTGCCAGTACCATACTGTCTTGATTACTGTAGCTTTGTAGTATAGTCTGAAGTCCAGGAGCCTGATTCCTCCAGTTCCATTTTTCTTTCTCAAGATTGCTTTTGCTATTCAGAGTCTTTTGTGTTTCCATACAAATTGTGAAATGTTTTGTTCTAGTTCTTGAAAAATGCCATTGGTAGTTTGATAGGGATTGCATTGCTCTGGGTGGTATAGTCATTTTCACAATGTTGATTTTTCCAATCCAAGAACATGGTATATCTCTCCATCTGTTTGTATCATATTTAATTTCTTTCATCAGTGTCTTATAGTTTTCTGCATACAGGTCTTTTGTCTCCTTAGGTAGGTTTATTCCTAGATATTTTATTCATTTTGTTGCAATGGTAAATGGGAGTGTTTCCATAATTCCTCTTTCAGATTTTTCATCATTAGTGTATAGGCATGCAAGAGATTTCTGTGCATTGATTTTGCATCCTGCTACTTTAATAAATTCATTGATTAGCTCTAGTAGTTTTCTGGTAGTGTCTTTAGGATTCTCTATGTATAGTTATCATGTCATCTGCAAACAGTGACAGCTTTACTTCTTCTTCTCTGATTTGGATTCCTTTTATTTCTTTTTCTTCTCTGATTGCTGTGGCTAAAATCTCCATAATTATGTTGAATAATAGTGGTGAGAGTGGGCAACCTTGTCTTTTTCCTGATCTTAGTGGAAATGGTTTCAGCTTTTCACCATTGAGAATGATGTTGACTGTGGGTTTGTCATATATGGCCTTTATTATGTTGAGGTAAGTTCCCTCTATGCATACTTTATGGAGGGTTTTTATTGTAAATGGGTGTTGAAATTTGTCAAAAGCATTTTCTGCTTCTATTGAGATGATCATGTGGTTTTTCTCCTTCAATTTGTTAATATGGTGTATCACATTGATAGATTTGCATATATTGAAGAATCCTTGCATTCCTGGGATAATCCCCACTTGATCATGGTGTATGATTGTTTTAATGTGCTGTTGGATTCTGTTTGCTAGTATTTTTTTTTTTAAAGAAGATGTTGGGGGTAGGAGTTTATTAATTAATTTTATTTTTATTTATTTTTTGCTGTGTTGGGTCTTTGTTTCTGTGCAAGGGCTTTCTCTAGTTGTGGCAAGCGGGGCCCACTCTTCATCGTGGTGTGCGGGCCTCTCACTATCGCAGTCTCTCTTGTTGCGGAGCACAGGCTCCAGACGCACAGGCTCAGTAGTTGTGGCTCACAGGCCTAGCTGCTCCATGGCATGTGGGATCCTCCCAGACCAGGGCTCAAACCTATGTCCCCTGCATTAGCAGGCACATTCTCAACCACTGCGCCACTAGGGAAGCCCCCTGTTTGCTAATATTTTGTTGAGGATTTTTGCATCTATGTCATCAGTGATATTGCCCTGTAGTTTTCTTTCTTTGTGACATCTTTGTCTGGTTTTAGTATCAGGGTGATGGTGGCCTCATAGAATGAGTTTGGGAGTGTTCCTCCCTCTGCTATAATTTGGAGGAATTTGAGAAGGATAGGTGTTAGGTCTTCTGTAAATGTTTGATAGAATTTGCTTGTGAAGACATTTGGTCCTGGGCTTTTGTTTGTTGGAAGATTTTTAATCACAGTCTCAATTTCAGTGCCTATGGTTGGTCTGTTTAGATTTTCTATTTATTCCTGGTTCAGTCTTGGAAGTTTGTACTTTTCTAAGAATTTGTCCATTTCTTCCAGGTTGTCCATTTGATTGGCATATAGTTGCTTGTAGTGATCTCTCATGATGCTTTGTATTTCTGCAGTGTCAGTTGTTACTTCTCCTTTTTTCATTTCTAATTCTATTGAGTCTTCTCCCTTTTTGTCTTGATGAGTCTGGCTAATGGTTTATCAATTTTGTTTATCTTCTCAGAACCAGCTTTTAGTTTTATTGATCTTTGGTATTGTTTCCTTCATTTCTTTTTCATCTATTTCTAATCTGATCTTTATGATTTCCTTCCTTCTGGTAACTTTGGGTTTTTTTTGTTGTTGTTGTTCTTCATTCTCTAATTGCTTTAGGTGTAAGGTTAGGTTGTTTATTTGAGATGTTTGTTGTTTCTTGAGGTAGGATTATATTGCTATAAACTTCCCTCTTAGAACTGCTTTTGCTGCATCCCATAGGTTTTGGGTCATTGTGTTTTCATTGTCATTTGTTTCTAGGTATTTTTTGATTTCCTCTTTGATTTCTTCAGTGGTGTCTTGGTTATAAAGTAGTGTATTGTTTAGCCTCCATGTAGTTGTATTTTTTACAGATTTTTTCCTGTAATTGATATGTAGTCTCATAGCATTGTTGTCAGAAAAGATACTTGCTATGATTTCAGTTTTCTTAAATTTACCAAGGCTTGATTGTGACCCAAGATATGATCTATCCTGGAAAATGTTCCATGAACACTTGAGAAGAAAGTGTATTCTGTTGTTTTTGGATGGAATGTCCTATAAATATCAATTAAATCCATCTTGTTTAATGTATCATTTAAAGCTTGTGTTTCCTTATTCATTTTCATTTTGGATTTTCTGTCCATTGGTGAATGTGGGCTGTTAAAAGTCCCCTACTATGATTGTGTTACTGTTGATTTCTCCTTTTATAGCTGTTATCATTTACATTATGTATAGAGGTACTCCTGTGTTGGGTGCATAAATATTTACAATTGTTATATCTTCTTGGATTGCTCCCTTTTTCATTATGTAGTGTCCTTCTTTGTCTCTTGTATTAGTCTTTATTTTGAAGTCTATTTTGTCTGATATGAGAATTGCTACTCAATCTTTCTTTTGATTTCCATTTGCATGGAATATATTTTTCCATCCTCTCACTTTCAGTCTGTATGTGTCCCGAGGTCTGAAGTGGATCTCTTGTGGACAGCATATACACAGGTCTTGTTTTTGTATCCATTCAGCCAGTCTATGTCTTTTGGTTGGAGCATTTAATCCATTTACATTTAAGGTAGTTATTGATATGTATGTTCTTATTACCATTTTCTTAATTATTTTGGATTTGTTATTGTAGGTCTTTTCCTTCTTTTGTGTTTCCTGCCTAGGTAAGTTCCTTTAGCGTTTGTTGTAAAGCTGGTTTGGTGGTCCTGGATTCTTTTAGCTTTTGCTTGTCTGTAAAGGTTTTGATTTCTCTGTTGAATCTGAATGAGATCCTTGCTGGGTAGAGTAATCTTGGTTGTAGGTTTTTCCCTTTCATCACTTTAAATATGTCCTGCCACTCCCTTCTGGCTTGCAGAGTTTCTGCTGAAAGATCAGCTGTTAACCTTATGGGGATGCCCTTTTATGTTATTTGTTGTTTTTCCCTTGCTGCTTTTAATATTTTTTCTTTGTATTTAATTGTTGATAGTTTGATTAATATGTGTCTTGGCATGTTTCTCCTTGGCTTATCCTGTATGGGACTCTTTATGCTTCCTGGACTTGATGGACTATTTCCTTTCCCATATTAGGGAAGTTTTCAACTATAATTTCTTCAAATATTTTCTCCATCCCTTTCTTTTTCTCTTCTTCTTCTGGGACCCCTGTAATTCGAATGTTGGTGCATTTAATGTTGTCCCAGAGGTCTCTGAGACTGTCCTCAATTCTTCTCATCCTTTTTTCTTTATTCTGCTCTGCAGTAGTTATTTCCACTATTTTATCTTCCAGGTCACTTATCCATTCTTCTGCCTCAGTTATTCTGCTATTGATTCCTTCTAGAGAATTTTAAATTTCATTTACTGTGTTGTTCATCATTGTTTGCTCTTTAGTTCTTCCAGGTCCTTGTTAAATGTTGTATTTTCTCCATTTTATTTCCAAGATTTTGGATCATCTTTAGTATCATTACTCTGAATTCATTTTCAGATAGACTGCCTATTTCCTCTTCATTTATTGGTCTGGTGGGTTTTTACCTTGCTCCTTCATCTGCTGTGTGTTTCTCTGTCTTCTCATTTTGCTTAACTCACTGTGTTTAGGGTCTCCTTTTCGCAGGCTGCAGGTTCGTCATTCCTGTTGTTTTTGGTGTCTGCCCCAGTGACTAATGTTGGTTCAGTGGGTTGTGTAGGCTTCCTGGTGGAGGGGACTGGTGCCTGTGTTCTGGAGGATGAGGCTGGATCATGTCTTTCTGGTGGGCGGGACCATGTCTGGTGGTGTGTTTGGGGTGTCTGTAACCTTATTATGATTTTAGCCAGCCTCTCTTATAATGTGTGTGGTTGTGTTCCTGTTTTGCTAGTTGTTTGGCATAGGGTGTCCAGTAGCTTGCTGGTCATTGAGTGGAGCTGGGTGTTAATATTGAGATGGAGATCTCTGGGAGAGGTTTCGCTGTTTGATATTATGTGGAGCCAGGAGGTCTCTGGTGGACCAATGTCCGGAACTTGGCTCTCCCTCCTGAGAGGCACAGGCCTGATACCTGGCCAGAGAACCAAGACCCTGTTAGCCACACAGCTCAGAAGAAAAGGGAGAAAAAAAGAAAGAAAGAAAAACATACATATAAAGTTATTAAAATAAAAAAAATTAAAAAGTAATAAAAAAAGGGAAAAAAAAAGGAGAGCAAGCAAACCAAAAAACAAATCCACCAATGATAACAAGTGCTAAAAACTATACTAAAAACAAACAAACAAACAAAGAAAGTGGACAGACAGAACCCTAGGACAAATGGTAAAAGCAAAGCTATACAGAGAAAATCACACAAAGAAGCAAACACATACACACTCACAAAAAGAGAAAAAGGAAAAAAGTATTTATATTGTTGCTCCCAAAGTTCACCGCCTCAAGTTTGGGATAATTCATTGTCTGTTCAGGTATTCCACAGATGCAGGGAACATCAAGATGATTGTGGAGATTTAATCCGCTGCTCCTGAGGCTGCTGGGAGAGAGCTCCCTTTCTCTTCTTTGTTCACACAGTTCCTGGGGTTCAGGTTTGGATTTGGCCTCGCCTCTGCCTGTAGGTTGCCTGAGGGTGTCTGTTCTTCGCTCAGACAGGACGGGGTTAAAGTAGCAGCTGATTAGGGGGCTCTGGCTCACTCAGGTTGGGGGGAGGGCGGCGTTCGGAATGCGGGGCGAACCTGCGGTGGCAGAGGCCAGCGTGATGTTGCAATGGCCTGAGGTGCACCGTGTGTTCTCCCGGGTAAGTTGTCCCTAGGTCACGGGACCCTGGCAGTGGCGGGCTGCACAGGCTCCCAGGAGGGGAGGTGTGGATAGTGACTTGTGCTTGCACACAGGCTTCTTGGTGTCTGCAGCAGCAGCCTTAGCATTTCATGCCCATGGTGTCTGCACTGATAGCCTCGGCTCACGTCCGTCTCTGGAGCTCGTTTAGGTGGTGCTCTGAATCCCCTCTCCTCACGCACCCTGAAACAATGGTCTCTTGCCTCTTAGGCAGGTCCAGACTTTTTCCCGGACTCCCTCCTGGTTAGCTGTGGTGCACTAGCCCTTTTCAGGCTTTCTTCATGCAGCCAACCCCAGTCCTCTCCCTGGGATCTGACCTCTGAAGCCGTAGCCTCAGCTCCCAGCCCTACCCTGTCCCGGTGGTTAGCAGACAAGCCTCTCGGGCTGGTGAGTGCTGGTCAGCACTGATCCTCTGTGCGGGAATCTCTCTGTTTTGCCCTCTGCACCCTTGTTGCTGCGCTCTTCTCCGTGGCTCCGAAGCTTCCCTGTCGCCACCCTCTGTCTCCACCAGTGAAGGGGCTTCCTAGTGTGTGGAAACTTTTCCTCCTTCACAGCTCCCTCCCACTGGTGCAGGTCCCGTCCCTATTCTTTTAGCCCTGTTTTTTCTTTTGCCCTACCCAGGTACGTGGGGAATTTCTTGCCTTTTGGGAAGTCTGAGGTCTTCTGCCACTATTCAGTAGGTGTTCTGTAGGAGTTTTTCCACATGTAGATGTATTTCTGATGTATTTGTGGGGAGGAAGGCGAACTCCACATCTCACTCCTCCGCCGCCTTGAAGCTGCCCCCTTATTCTTTTGTATGTTTTTTTTTTAAAATTAATCTACTGCTTTCAGATAGAACTGTGTCATAGTCTATCCATAGACATTGGATTTGTTTTTTCTTGTTGTGGTTCTATGATTTCTTCTTACTTTTACTTTATTTCAAAGCTATTTTGCTAGTTACATAAAATTTCATGACTGATATTATTTCTGAATACATATGAATATAAAACATTATTAATGTTATTATAAAATGTCAGTTATTAACATTATTTATATTATAAAAAATATCCCCATTTCCTTCTTTTGAAAGTGTGAACTCTATGTTATGTGATATCAATAGTGTTGTACCAGTTTTCCTTTGTCTTATTATTTGCCTGGTATTTCCTTCCCTGTGCTGGTGTTGTTTTCTTTATTATGTCATTCTGTTTGCAGTTTGTTTCTGTGAACAGCATGCTTTAGTTTATTAACATAATCAGAGAATCTCTAAGTTTTAATATATTGGATTTACCTAATCATATTGCATGTGATTACTGATATTGGGTTTGGTATTTAGAATTTTGTGTAATTTCCCTCTTTCCCCTCCTGCCTCTTATTGGATTGACAAGATTTTATTTTAGTATTTACCTTTAATAATTTAGAAGTTAAGCATTCTGTTCCTCATGGTTATTCTTATATTTTAACATACATGTTTAAACATATATTTATTTAATGACTCAGATTAATCAGTCAAGCACATTAGCTAGTTTTTCGTTTCCTAAACACTCCAACCACTTCTACTGATACTTGGATTTCAACTGCTATATTAGTAATTAATAAATGTTTTACAATCAAAACATTTAGTTGAAAAATAAGTTTTAGATGAAATCTATCTCCAGCAGGATGTGGTTAAGAGGTTAAGAAATCTTTTCTCTAAAGAAGCAACTATGGAGCTGGACAAAGTTGTCAAAAATAACCACTTCAATACTCTGAATTCACTAAAAGCATTCAACAGACTTAGAAACTGTTATTCATGAAAACTACTGAATTTGTGTAAGAAGGACATAAGTCTGTGGCATACTTGCCCAGGGATTTCCTGTTTTGCCCTCTCAGATCTCTTGGCAGGCCATGAACCCGGCTGTGAACCCAGGAGCCTGGCTTCCACTGCCAGAAGAGACTCATTTGATAGCAGCAGTGATCTCAGTGGTCAGCAGACAGGGAGGGCCAATGTCTTGTCTAGCCTGAGGCTGTGCTGCTACTTGGAGCAACCAGCAGGCTAGCCAGGAATTTAAACAGGAACAGGAGACTGCCAGAGAGGGTTTGATAAAGTCTGCGTATATCTTAGTTTAACGGGAGACTGGAGTAGGTCCAAACTACCTGCACATCTCTGCCCAGTGAAGCCTGCACACTTATACAGAGGAGATGTAAGAGAACCTAGTGGAAAGTAAAAGCCAGTGAAAACCAGAGCACAGCCTGGTGTTTGAATGTGCTCCCCAGCCCACACGTAGATGCATCAGCAAGCCTAGTGGCTCAAGGTGTTTGAACACAACCCCTGAACAATTTCTGTCTGAGTGGTAAGCTATTCAGACATGGAGTAACCCTTAGGAAGTCAGGCTTAAAAACAAAAAAAGGAAAAAATTATAAAAGCAAAAAATACAAGAATAAATATAAAAGTTACCACATTGCTAGGTAGACTACACATATTTAGTTCACAAGTTAGTAAACAAATAAGAAAAAACAACAGCAGCCTGTGGTGGTGGGGAAGTCAGAATGCAGTTTCATTTTAATATATTACCTAATATGTCAATTATTCAACAAAAATTATGAAGCAGGCAAAGAAACACAAAAGTGTACTTATGTTAGGAAAAGAGTTGACAGTAGATTCTCTGAGTGTCCTCAGAAGTTGAATTTAACAAAGATGTCGAAGTAGCTTTAATAAATATGATCAAAGAACTCAAGGAAAGTGTTTATAGAATTAAAGGAAAGTATGAGGAAAACAGTGAGAGAGATAGAAATTATTAAAAAAGAAACAAATTTATATTCTAGAGTTGAAAAGTATAATAATCAAAAGGAAAAATTCACTACAGGTTCTCTACAGCAGATTTGTGATGAAGAAAAAGAATCAATGAACTCTAAGATAGATAAATAGAAATTACCTAATCTGAACAACAGAGAACATGGTTGAAGAAAAATGAACAGCCCTTCAGAGACTGGTGAGGCAATATCAAGCATACCAATATACATTTGATGGGAGTCTGAAGGATAGAAGAGAGAAAAGAACAGGAAAATATTTAGAAGAAATGGGAAGAAACTATTTTAGGAAATAATGACTGAAAATGTCCCAACTTTGAAAATACTAATCTACAGATCGAAGACACTCAACAAACTTCAATAGGAAAAAACACAAGAATATCCACAACTAGAACACCATAGTCAAATTGTTGAAAGCCAAAGACAAGAAAATCTTGAAAGCAGTGAGAGAAAAATGGCTCATCACATACAGGGGAACAAAAGTACAATTAATGGCTAATTTCTCATAAAAAAATAACTGAGGACAGAAGGCAGTGGGTTGAAATACAGTGCTGAAAAAAAAAACTGTCAACCCAAATTTTGTTTGCAGTAAATATGAAGGTGATAGAAACACATTCCTAGATAAACATAAAACATAAACACTGGGAAATTTCTAAATTCACTTGTAAGTGCATTTGTTTCTGAACTTACTCTTTCTTTCATCTATTGGTCATTATCATACCAATAACATGTATTTAAATTACTGTGGCTTTATAGTATATTTTGATGTCTGACAGGCCAATTATTCCAATCATTTTTCCCTTTCCCACATTTCAGTAGTTGTTCTTGTACATTTAGTTTGCCAGTTGAATTTTAAAATTAGTTTTAATAAAAAATCACGTTGAAAATTTGATTAGAATTTTACTGACTTTGTACTAGTTATATTTGTACGAAGTAAAATTCACAGCTCTCACTTAAGCCCCTCTAAAGCATAAATGACATTAACAACATAGGAATTTAGTGAAAGGAAATTGGAATATCTCAGAAATTGAAGGCACTGTTGATTAAAGTGAGAAAGGACAGTGGCAGTGGACCATTCTTGCATTCCACAGCAGCAGAGTCTGTGGACCTGTTCTGTGGGTCTTTGCTGTTAATGCAACTCAAATTTCAGTCTCTGTGCTCCCCACTCCAAGCTTCAGATTCCTGGGAGAGAATTTTGCCATCTCAGCTTGGGTCCTGTGTCTGCCCCTACATCATCAGCTGTGATCAGGTGGTGAATTTGATAATATAGGTATCACTGCTGTTCCCACTTGTTGGAGACAACCCAGAGTCATATCTCTTTACTGTATCTTGAGGAAGTATCATCTGCCACTGTTTCCCTAAATTTGGGCTCCTTGGGTTGTGCCATTATTTCCCCAGTTTGTCGTGTTCCCATATCAAAATTCTTCAATCTATGTACAACATGACAATGTAAATGCCGTAAACACCACCACATTCTATACACAATGGTCAATGGAAATAGGAGGAAAAAGAAGGAAAAAATAATTCCTCTTTATAAAGGTAAGGAAAAGGGATGATAATGACGTTCAAATAGTAAGCAATGAAAAATAGAAGGAAGCCACAACCCTCATTTTTGTTATTGGTCACAAGACTTTCTTGAATTTGGATTTCTGACTGCCAATTCTGTGTTCTGTTTGTCTTAGGACCTCATTTTATTGCGATTTTTTTCCCCTTGTGGTGGACTTGTCTTTATTCTTGAGGTATCTAAGCCATTGGTGTTCTTGTCTCTAAGGATTTGGGTTGTCTTTTAATATGCCCAATGTTAACGTGCTCTTGATTCCTTGATCAAGAAAACAAGGAATTTTCCTGGCAGCACGTGGTGTTGTGGCAGCTTCAGGTGAATGTGATTCAATCTGAGTGTGATGTTTGGTGTTGAGTGTTTACTATATCCCAGTTTGTCTCACTAATTTCATCAGGAGAGTTTGGACAAAGAGAGGGGAGTATGGTCACAGGATCTCCTTCAGTCTCCAAAACTCCCTAAAATGTTTAGTTCCCGTTTCAGAGTAGTTACCCCATTTCCCATGGAGCTAGTCAATCACACCAGGTAACTTCCTTCTTTGATTCCTCTCTTAGTGGCTTGATGATTCCAAAGTGGCCTAGTGGCTGTCTCTGTACCAAATCAGGAGAATATTTTTTTTCCCTTCACCTTTATTGAGATAGAATTGACCTTTACTGTGTTTTCTAGTGTAAACATTCTTCCCTTAGGTATTAACATTTCTAGAATACTCAATTATTTACCCTTATTTTTCCTTTATCCTAAACCTAACTGCCTCGTTTACTTATTTTGGAACTAATGTTCTCAAATTTTATTTTTTGCAAGCTGTCTCAAATCCTTTTTGGAGTGAGTCAAGGTAAGTGTAAACAGGTAGAGGTGCCACTCCCCCTTCCATGCCTTGATTGGCAGACGTGTGACAGTGTGGAGCTGTGAGAATATTCATCTGGTCCCTTGTCAGAGCTTAATAACATCTGTAATGTAGCAGCCCAGCTTGTGTCTCAGAGCTGGTATCATGGCTGAGTCTTAAGTGATAAAGTACACACACTAGCATCTCCCATCTGGTGGTTCACAAACTCCCAGGATTCAAAGATGTATCCAAGAAGGTCTGTGTTGTTAGACATAGTAATAGTATTTACTTAAGTATTTATTAAAATATTTAACATTGTCTAGTTTTCCTTTTGGAAATGGAACAGTTTTGGTACCTTTGAGTATATATGGAGCGGGCATCTCTGTGGTTAATGGCAATCAGGTCAGTGTCCTCAAAACCTGCTTCATGGTTTTGGCCACTATATAGTTTTAAATGATATGCTTTATAGGTGCTTGTTATTTAATTAATACCCATAATGGACAGTTAAAAAGTACAAGAGATGAAGCTTGATGTTGAAATATGAGTTAACGACATTAATTCAGCAAATTTACCTCAAGATGATCTTACCAAAGCTTTAAGTGGCATTCAGCTAATTAAAACTCTTATGTAGTACATTAAGCATCCTCTGTATTAAGAGAGAAAATTTGTCATGATTATATCCAACAATGTGTTATTTACAGAGAGCTACATTTGGATTCCAAATCAAACATGATATAATATCAATTTTTAATATGTATAATGCAGTTAGATATTCATATGTATCTTAAAACAAATTAAATAGCATGTCACTTATTAAATGTGAAAGTCTTTTTGTATTATGAATTATTAAAGAATGTATAAAAATGAATCTTAAATGCAATATTTAATAATATGGTGATATAATTTTTAAACTTTTAATCATTTGTCATATTTTACACAAAAATGAAAAGATAATTTAAAAAATTCATGCAGGAACCACAAGAAGTATATATCATTGTGAAAGCCCATCATAAGTCAAAACTAATAGGAAAATGACTTGGCCGGTTCCTTCCATGGGCATCAGATTATTGCCTCACTTCCATTGTGAAGTGTGTCCCTCAATCAGAGGCATTATTATGTAGGACACCATAATAGTGCATAAGAGATTTAGTATATCCACCAAAGGTGGTGCTTGCAGTTGTGTGATGAGCAGGGAAACAAATCCAAATCCCTAATATGTCTGGTTTTTGAGGATAAATTGCTACCCCATTTATGATGGAGGATAATGTCAGTTTCCACTTGAGAGTTGGGAGTTCAGCATTGGAGTAACCAAGTTAGACTTGGTGAGTGAAGTCCATGCTATTGAGCCCATGTATATCCTCTGCCCTGGTCATCATGGCCTTATAATTTATTAGTCCACTTAGGCAGGACTGGGCTGGCCAGAGGAGGAAGGTGATTGACAGCAATAAAATGTTCTCTTGACTCTGTTAAGAATCTTGTCTGCCGTGGGGAACTCCCATAAAAACTATGTATGGCGCAAGTATTTTCTAGGCTCTTCCTGAATGGTCCACTCTGAAATGACAGATCTTTCTCTATTTTTGTGTGATTCACCATGTAGGCCTTACTAAAACATGGAAGGTACTTGCTACTTATTTCAAGGACCTATCAGCATGACATTGCTAATGTAGTGAGCTGGTGTGAAGTCCTAAGGGATAGTGAGATGGTTAAGGCCCCTGTAGATTAAATGGTGTCAAACGGCATTCCAAAGGTGAAAGTTATATATGTCATGCAGGAACACATGACAAATTACTTCTGTGTTCTCTGTGTATTAAAACTGCAAAGATGCATTGGCCATTTGTTGTATCTGGGTATACAAATAGCAGCCACAATGGAGTGACTGTTTCTTTAAGTTTGAAATATTTCACCAGTATTCTTTGCCCTCTCTCCCAGCTTTATTGGATGAATTGACAAATAAAATTATACATATTTAGAGTGTATAATGTGAAATGATTACCACATCAGGTTAATTAGCACATCCATCACCTCATGTGGTATCTTAGTGTGTGTGTGGTGAGAATGCTTAAGATCTATTCTTAGTAAATTTCAAGAATAGGGTACAGTATTAACTATAGTCACCAAGCTATACACTAGATCCCCAGGACTAACTTGTCTTATGACTGAGGGTTTGTGCCCCTTTGTTTGTGGCTCTTCCCCGCCTGATCCTTCAGGCCCTGGTAGTGATCATTTTTGGATTCCATGAGTTTGATTGATTGATTTATTTATTTCTAAAGATTTCACTTTTAAGTGAGATTGTGCAGTTTGTCTTTCTCTGTCTGACTTATTTCACTTAGGATAATGTCCACCAATTCATCCATGTTGTTGTAACTGGCAGGATTTACTTCTTTCCCATGACTGAATGATTCCATTGTATGTATATACCACATCTTCTTTATCCATTTATCTATTGATGGACACTTAGGTTGTTTTTGTATCTTAGCTGTTGTGAATAATGCTGCAAAGAAAATGGGACATCTCTTTGAGAACTCATTTTGTTTCCTTTGGATCTATACCCAGAAGTGGAATTGCTGGATCATATGGTAGTTCTTTATTTATTTTTGCGGTACGCAGGCCTCTCACTGTTGTGGCCTCTCCTGTTGCGGAGCACAGGCTCCGGACGTGCAGGCTCAGCGGCCATGGCTCACGGGCCCAGCCGCTCCGTGGCATGTGGGATCTTCCTGGACCGGGGCACGAACCCGTGTCCCCTGCATCGGCAGGCGGACTCTCAACCACTGTGCCACCAGGGAAGCCCGGGGTAGCTCTATTTTTTATTTTTTGCGGAACCTCCATACTGTTTTCCATAGAGGCTGTACCAACTTACAGTTCCATCAACAGTACACAAGGGTTCCCTTTTCTCCACACCCTTGCTAAGATTTATTTCTTGTCTTTTTGATAAAAGGCATCCTAACAGGTATGAGCTGATAACTCCATATGGTTGACTTGCATTTCCCTGATGATGAGTGATATTGAGCACCTTTTCATAAACTTGTTGGACATGAGTATCTGTTTTGGAAAAATTCAAGTCCTTTGCCCATTTTAAAATTTGTGTGTGTGCATGTGTTTTCTTTCTTGGCTGTTGAGTTATGTGAGTTTTTTATATATTTTGGATATTAACTCCTTATTGGATACATGATTTGAAAATATATTCTCCCGTTCTGTAGGTGGGCTTTTCATTTTGATGCTTTCTTTCACTGTGCAAAAACTTTTTACTCTGGTTTAGTCCCATTTTGTTTTTGCTTCTGTCGCTTGTACTTTTGCTGTCATATCCAAAAAAATCATTGCCAATACCAATATCAAGGAGCTATCCCCCTATGTTTTCTTCTAGGAGTTTTATGATTTCAGATCTTTAAGTCTTTAATCCATTTGAAGTTATTTTTTGTAAGTTCCACTAGCCTTCTTTAAAACCCATCAGACTTAGTATTAGTTCTACCAGGAATTCGAGTAGAAATTAATAGGAATCAACATATTTGCACCTTTGAACTCTTTAATGGTGGTACTAATCTTCAATTTGACCCAGAAATCAGCTTTGCCTTTGTTTATTACAGAAGACAGGGTAGGATCCATTGGCTTTTGCTTGGTATTCCTACCATAAAAGCTTTCTTTTTCCATGGGTCATAGTATCATAGCAGGAGACTTTCCTTTATACCAGAGCCTCAGAACTGTGGTCTAGGAATTGAGTGGGAGGCTCTCCATAAGCTCATAACCCTCTGATGTACTGGTTAGAGTCATTCTGCTCTTGTCCTAGAGTTGTTCTTTAGATCATACAAATCAAATGAGGTTTTATTATTGATTTATTTCTGAAAACTTCAGAGAAAGTCAATTCTATATATAAGGACTTTCATGAGCCTTGATTACTGCACAAACTATGCCCAGTTTACTTCAACTGGTCCTGTACTGCCAGCTGGGTCCACCTACCCCTAGAATTCTTTCATTCCCATCCCATTTTTATTTCAGCTGTTTCCCAAGCTGCTGCATACCAGGAAAAAAAAAAAAATCTCGGTCATCTAGGAGAACTCCTTTTTAAGTATTCAGGTCTTTCCTTGCTAACTGATCCCTAAAGGAAATAAGAGAAGTTTATATACACATGTATATGTATACAGGTATACATATATATTTATGTAACATACACATGTTACATATGGTAACACATGTAGGTAACAAGTTTATACACACAAAATGAAAGGGTCAAAGAAATGAGCAAGAATCATATGGATATAATTTAATGGATATAATTTAACTATCTTCTGCAGCCTTTGAATGTCATCTGCTATATTGGGCCCAGGATTTCCAGACGTGAGTGCTGCCTGGGCCAAGATTAGATCCAGGTTTCCATTAAACAACACAGATGATTTTCAGAGCCGTATCTGTCTGCCTGTTCTAATACTTTGAATGCATTATCTCAGGTGAGTGTGCCTATGACAGATTAGCACATTTTGGCAATCCCTTCTAGCTGAGACTACTTTCTTCCCTAATCTGATTCTGCATATCTCCTTCTTGGGTACTAATTTTTCAGACATTGATAGAATAACAGAGAAGAGTGAGACATAGTGGAGATTGCTGTATTACTCCCAAGATGCCCAGGAAGCAGCAAGGCACATGGAGTGGGAATTGTTTAGGGCTGTGGAGAGTCGGAGTTCTCCATTTCTTGTTCCTTGATAGTATCTACATCCTGTGGGTCATGAATCCACTCTTTTTCATCAGTGTTATAATTTTCATATAAGAAATCTGGAGAGGGTGTGAACTCAACAGGCATTTTAATTTGTCAGCCTGCAAAATGAACTTCTCAAAGTGGATCTCAGCTTAGTGAATATAGGCAGTAAGAGAATCATTTACCATAGTCATACACTATCTCTTATTTTCTCTCTTATTTTGAGCCAAAGCCTGGGGTACCTTATTTGTCTTTTGCTCACTGTGAATTATCTAATGTCATCAGAAGCAAATATCTCAGCTTGCAGTTAGGAATTTCTCCATCCTCTTAAAGCTGACATTGCAGCCACAATCTGGTCCTCCAGAACCTCAGTCTCACAGTTTCTTGGTTGTCCAGCTTCTTTCTCAGCCTTGGCAGGCTTTTGTTTTTTCTTTTCCCGCAGTCATATTTTTCTGAACTATACTTACTTGATGGCATTTTCCAAGAATCACCTTTAAGTTTTATTGATCAAAGTCTACTCTTTTCTTTTCCAGTTTATTAATTTCATTTATCTTTATGCCTTTTGTCTACTGTTTTAATATGTTTGTTGGATATTTTTGTTTTATAATTTTCTTGACTTTTTAAATTGAGTTTTTAATTAGTTTTTTTTTTAACATCTTTATTGGAGTATAATTGCTTTACAATTGTATGTTAGCTTCAGCTTCACAACAAAATGAATCAGTTATATACATACATATATTCCCATATCTCTTCCCACTTGCGTCTCCCTCCCTCCCACCCTCCCTATCCCACCCCTCCAGGCGGTCACAGAGCACCGAGCTGATCTCCCTGTGCTATGCGGCTGCTTCCCACTAGCTATTTACCTTACGTTTGGTAGTGTATATATGTCCATGCCTCTTTATCGCTTTGTCACCGTTTACCCTTCCCCCTCCCATAACCTCAAGTCCATTCTCTAGTAAGTCTGTGTCTTTATTCCTGTTTCACCCCTAGGTTTTTCATGACATTTTTTTTTTTAATTCCATATATATGTGTTAGCATACGGTATTTGTCTCTCTCTTTCTGACTTACTTCACTCTGTATGACAGACTCTAGGTCTATCCACCTCATTACAAATAGCTCAATTTCGTCTCTTTTTATGGCTGAGTAATATTCCATTGTATATATGTGCCACATCTTCTTTATCCATTCATCCGATGATGGACACTTAGGTTGTTTCCATCTCCGGGCTATTGTAAATAGAGCTGCAATGAACAATTAGTTTACATTCAATCACATTTGAAATACATTTAAGGCTATGTGATATCTTTGGATTACCCCTTTGACCACATTCCATATATTATGAAATATTGTGCTCTTATTGCCATTAATTTCTAAAGAATCTGATTTAGCTTTGAAGTTGTTATATTTTAAATTCCAGATTTATTTTTAAAAGAATTTTATTTTTTTAATTCCTCAATTTAATTTTATTTTTATTTATAATTTATTTATTTTATTTATTTTATTTTTGGCTGCATTGGGTCTTCGTTGCTGCACACAGGCTTTCTCTAGTTGCGGTGAGCGGGGGCTGCTCTTCGTTGCAGTGTGTGGGCTTCTCATTGTGGTGGCTTCTTTGTTGTGGAGCACGGGCTCTAGGCATGCGGGCTTCAGTAGTTGTGGCATGTGGGCTCAGTAGTTGTGGCTCACGGGTTCTAGAGCGCAGGCTCAGTAGTTGTGGTGCACAGGCTTAGTTGCTAGGAGGCATGTGGGATCTTCCTGGACCAGGGCTTGAACCTGTGACCCCTGCATTGGCAGGCGGATTCTTAACCACTGCGCCATCAGGGAAGCCCCTAAATTTATTATTTTTAAATTGAACTAGAATTAATATACGATATGTTGGTTTCAGGTGTACAACATAATGATTTGATATTTTTATGCGTTACAAAATGATCAGCACAGTAAGTCTAGTTAGCATCTGTCACCATACAGAGTTATTACAATATTGTTGACTATATTCCCTGTACTGTACATTACATCCCTGTGACTTATTTTATAAATGGAAGTTTGTGCCTCTTAATCCCCTTCATCTATTTTACCTGTCTCCCCCACCCCTCTCCCCTCTGGCAACCACCAGCTTGTTCTTTGTGTCTATGAGCCTGTTTCTGTTTTTTTTGTTCATTTATTTTGTTTTCTTTGATTCCACATGTAAGTGAAATCAAATGGTATCAATATTTGTCTTTCTCTGAGAAAATGGAACCTTTGTGCACTGCTGCTGGGAATCTAAACTGGTACAGCCACTATGGAAAACACTATGGAGGGTCCTCAAAACACTAAAGAATTTTAAAACTTCTCAATGGATAATGTTTTTTTCCTCCAGTTCTTCTATTATTAAATGCTTGTTTTTTGATGTTTTAATTACCCATCTTCATTATGATATGGTGTTTACCCAGGACAGAAGTCAATGCTTCATTCCTTCAAAATGAATATTTTGGTTAAACAAAATAAAGAAAAGTAAGAAATAAGAAAAAGTCAGCTGATCACACATGATGTGTTGAGTGACTTAAATGATTTACTTTCTGGAATAAGCTCCTTCCTCCTTCTGGAATTATAATACTTTGTAGATCAACACTGGTATGGGCACTACACTTTGAGTAACACTGCCCTAAAATATTGAGAGTTTCATTGGGGCTAGTCAATTTTATAAGTGTTTTAGTGATATTTGAGAAAAATATGTATTTTCTGCATGGTACGAAATATTATAAATCTAATAACAAGTTTATTTATCGTATTATTAAATCATCTGAGTTCTTACTCTTTTGTCCATTTGATCTGTAAGTTTCTTTGGAAGTCATGTTAAAGCCTTCCTTATCATTGTGGATTTGACAATTTCTCTTCATATTCCTAATACATTTCAATATCATGCTCTTTGTTTCATAAAGGTTCATAACTGTTAAATCTTGGTGGATTATAATTATTATAAAATATATCACTTTTATTGTATTAAATGCATTTTACATTAAATTCTATTTCATTTTATTTCTATATTGCTAGTCTTGCTTTTCTTTTGGTAGAGTTTATCCAATCTCTCTCTCTGTCCTTTTATTTCCAAATTCTTTCTGTGTGTGTGGTGTTTATTGGAGTATAATTACTTTACAATGTTGTGTTAGCTTCTGCTGTACAACGAAGTAAATCTGCTATATGTATACATATATCCCCTCCCTCTTGGACCTCCCTCCACCCCACCCCCATCCCACCCATCTAGGTTGTCACAGAGCACTGAGCTGAGCTCCCTGTGCTATACAGCAGGTTCCCACTAGCTATCTATTTTACACATGATACTGTATGTATGTCATTCTAAATCTCCCAATTCATCCCACCCCTGCTTCCCCCGTGTCCACAAGTCCGTTCTCTACATCTACACCTCTATTCATGCCCTGCATATAGGTTCATCTGTACCTTTTTCCTACATTCCACATATATGCATTAATATACTATATTTATTTTTCTCTTTCTGACTTACTTCACTCTGTATGACAGACTCGATGTCCATCCACATCTCAAGGAACCTAATTTTGTTTCTTGTTATTGCTGAGTAATATTCCATTGTATATATGTACCACATCATCTTTATCCATTCATCTGTCAGTGGACATTTAGGTTGTATCCATATCCTGGCTATTGTAAATAGTGCTGCAATGAACATTAGGTTACATGTCTCTTTTTAAATTATGGTTTTCTCAAAGTATATGCCCAGTAGTGGGATTGCTGGGTCATATGGTAGTTCTATTTTTAGTTTTTTAATGAACCTCCATACTGTTCTCCAGTGTGACTATATCAATTTACATTCCCACCCACAGGCAAGAGGGTTCCCTTTTCTCCACACCCTATCATTTATTGTTTGTAGATTTTTCGATGATGGCCATTCTGTTTAGTTTTGATTTGCATTTCTCTAATAATTAGTGATGTTGAGCATCTTTTTTTATTTATTTATTTATTTATTTATTTATTTTTGAGCATCTTTTCATGTGTGTGTTGGCCACCTGTATGTCGTCTCTTTCTTTTTAATAAATTTATTTTATTTATTTATTTATTTTTGGCTGTGTTGGGTCTTTGTTGCTGTGCATGGGCTTTCTCTAGTTGTGGCAAGCGGGGGCTACTCTTCATTGTGGTGCGTGGGCTTCTCATTGCGATGGCTTCTCTTGTTGTGGACCATGGGCTCTAGGTGCATGGGCTTCAGTAGTTGCAGCATGCGGGCTTACTACTTGTGGTTCATGGGGTCTAGAACACAGGCTCAGTAGTTGTGGCACATGGGCATAGTTGCTCTGCAGCATGTGAGATCTTCTTGGACCAGGGCTCAAACCCACGTCCCCTGCATTGGCAGGCGGATTCTCAACAACTGCGCCACCAGGGAAGCCCCTGTATGTCTTCTTTGGAGAAATGTCTGTTTAGGTCTTCTGCCCATTTTTTCATTGGATTGTTTGTTTTTTTGATATTGAGCTGCATGAGCTGTTTGTATATTTTGGAGATTAATCCTTTGTCAGTTGCTTCAGTTGCAAGTATTTTCTCCCATTCTGAGGGTTGTCTTTCATCTTGTTTATGGTTTCCTTTGCTGTGCAAAAGCTTTTAAGTTTAATTAGGTCCCATTTATTTTTGTTTTTACTTCCATTTCTCTAGGAGGTGGGTCAAAAATTATATTTCTGTTTTTGCACCAGTACCATACTGTCTTGATTACTATAGCTTTGTAGTATAATCTGAAGTCAGGGAGCCTGATTCCTCTATTTCCTTTTTTCTTTCTCAAGGTTGCTTTGGCTATTTGGGGTCTTTTGTGTTTCCATACAAATGGTAAAATTTTTTGTTCTAATTCTGTGAAACATGCCATTGGTAGCTTGATAGGGATTGCATTGAATCTGTAGATTGTTTTGGGTAGAATAATCACCTTCACAATATTGATTCTTCCAGTCCAGGAACATGTTACATCTCTCCATCTGTTTGTGTCATCTTTGCTTTCTTTCATCAGTGTTTTATAGTTTTCTGAGTATAGGTCTTTTGTGTCCTTGGGTAGGTTTATTCCTAGGTATTTTATTCTTTTTTGTTGCAATGGTAAAATGGGATTGTTTCCTTAATTTCTCTTTGTGGTCTTTCATTGTTAGTGTATAGGAATGCAAGAGATTTCTGTGCATTAGTTTTGTATCCTGAAACTTTACCAGATTCATCGATTAGCTTTAGTAGTTTTGTGGTGACATCTGTAGGATTTTCTATGTATAGTATCATGTCATCTGCAGACAGTGACAGTTTTGCTTCTTCTTTTCCAATTTGTATTCCTTTTATTTCTTTTTCTTCTCTGATCGCCATGGCTAGGACTTCCAATACTATGTTGAATAATAGTGGTGAGAGTGGACATCCTTGTCTTGTTCCTGATGTTGGAGGAAATGGTTTCAGTTTTTCACCATTGAGAATGATGTTTGTTGTTGGTCTATAGTATATGGCCTTTATTATGTTGAGGTAGGTTCCCTCTGTGTCCACTTTCTGGATAGTTTTTTTTTATCATAAATTGGTGTTGAATTTTGTCAAAAGCTTCTTCTGCATCTATTGAGATTATCATATGGCTTTTGTTCTTTAATTTGTTAATATGGTGTATCACATTGATTTGTGTGTATTAGAGAAGTCTTGCATCCCTGGGATAAATCCCACTTGATCATGGTGTATGATCCGTTTAATGTGTTGTTGGATTCTGTTTGGTAGTATTTTGTTGAGTATTTTTACATCTATGTTCATCAGTGATATTGGTCGCTAATTTTCTTTTTTTGTAGTATCTTTGTCTGGTTTTGGTATCAGGGTGGTGGTGACCTCATAGAACGAGCTTGGGAGTGTTCCTTCCTTTGCAGTTTTTGGGAAGAGTTTGAGAAGAATGGGTGTTAGCTCTTCTCTAAATGTTTGATAGAATTTGCCTGTGAAATCATCTGGTCCTGGACTTCTGTTTGTTGGAAGATTTTTAATTTCAATTTCATTACTTGTGATTGGTCTGCCTATTTTCTAATTCTTTCTGGTTCAGTCTTGGAAGTTTGTACATTTCTAAGAATTTGTCCATTTCTCCCAGGTTGTCCATTTTATTGGCATATAGTTGCTCATAGTAGTCTCTTATGATCCTTTGTATTTCTGCGGTGTTGGTTGTAATTTCTTCTTTTGCATTTCTAATTTTATTGATTTGAATCCTCTCGTATTTTCCTTGATGAGTCTGGCTAGTGGCTTATCAATTTCGTTTAGCTTCTCAAAGCACCAACTTTTAGTTTTATTGATCTTTGCTATTGTTTTCTTTGTTTCTATTTAATTTATGTCTATTCTGATCTTTATGATTTCTTTCCTTCTACTAACTTTGGGATATTTTTTTTTGTTGTTGTTGTTGTTCTTTCTCTAGTTGCTTTAGGTGTAAGATTAGATTGTTTGAGATTTTTCTTATTTCTTGAGGTGAGATTGAATTGCTATAAACTTCCCTCTTAGAACTGCTCTTGCTGCATCCCATAGGTTTTGGGTCATTGTGTTTTTGTTGTCATTTGTTTCTATGTATTTTTTGATTTCCTCTTTGATTTCTTCAGTGATCTCTTGGTTATTTAGTAACGTATTGTTTAGCCTCCATGTGTTTTGTTTTGTTTTTTTTAATTAATTAATTTATTTAGTTTTGGCTGTATTGGGTCTTCGTTGCTCGGCAGGGGCTTTGTCTGGTGCAGTGAGTGGGGGCTACTCTTCATTGCGGTGCACATGCTTCTCACTCTGGTGGCTTTTGTTGTGGAGCACGGGCTCTAGGCATGCGGGCTTCAGTAGTTGTGGCTTGCGAGCTGTAGAGCTCAGGCTCAGTAGTTGTGGCATATGGGCTTAGTTGCTCTGCAGCATGTGGGATTTTCCCAGACTAGGGCTCGAACCTATGTCCCCTGCATTGGCAGGTGAATTCTTAACCACTGCACTACCAGGGAAGTCCCTGTTTGTGTGTTTTACATTTTTTTCCCCTGTAATTGATTTCTAATCTCATAGTGTCGTGGTCATAAAAGATGCATGCTACAATTTCAGTTTTCTTAAATTTACTGAGACTTGATGTGTGACCCAAGATGTGATTTATCCTGAAGAATGTTCTGTGAGCACTTGAGAAAAAAGTGTCTTCTGCTGCTTTTGGGTGGAATGTCCTATAAATATCAGTTAAGTCTATCTGCTCTATTATGTCATTTAAAGCTTGTGTTTCCTTTTTAATTTTCTGTCTGGATGATCTCTCCATAGGTATAAGTGGGGTGTTAAAGTCCCCCCTTATTATTGTGTTACTAAAGGAACTTCTTTAGTCAATTTCCCCTTTTATGGCTGTTAGTATTTGCCTTATGTATTGAGGTCCTCTATGTTGGGTGCTTAAATATTTATAATTGTATATCTTCTCCTTGGACTGATCCATTGATAATTATGTATTGTCCTTCCTTGTCTCTTGTGACAGTCTTTATTTTAAAGTCTATTTTATCTGATATGAGTATTGCTACTCCAGCCTCCTTTTGATTTCTATTTGCATGGAATATCATTTTCCATTCCCTCACTTTCAGTCTGTATGTGTCCCTAGGTCTGAAGTGGGTCTCTTGTAGATAGCATATATATAGGTCTTGTTTTGTATCCGTTCAGCCAGTCTGTGTCTTTTGGTTGCAGCATTAAATCCAGTTATATTCAAGGTAGTTATCAATATGTATGTTCCTATTACCATTTTCTTAATTGTTTTGGGTTTGTTTTTGTGAGTCTTTTTCTTCTCTTGTGTTTCCCGCCTAGAGAAGTTCCTTTAGCATTTGTCGTAAAGCTGGTTTGGTGGTGCTGAATTCTCTTAGCTTCTGCTTGTCTGTAAAGCTTTTGATTTCTCTGTCGAATCTGAATGAGATCCTTGATGGGTAGAGTAATCCTGTTTGTAGGTTTTTCCCTTTCATCACTTTAAATATATCCTGTCACTCCCTTCTGACCTGCAGAGTTTCTGCTGAAAAATCAGCACATAACCTTATGGGTATTCCCTTGTATGTTGTTTGTTGCTTTTCCCTTGCTGCTTTTAATATTTTCTCTTTGTATTTAGTGTTTGTTAGTATGATTAATATGTGTCTCGGCATATTTCTACTTGGGTTTATCCTGTATGGGACTCTCTGCACTTCCTGGATATGGGTGGCTATTTCCTTTCCCTTGCTAGGGATGTTTTTGACTATAATCTCTTCAAATATTTTTTCAGACCCTTTCTTTTTCTCTTCTTCTTCTGGGACCCCTGTAATTTGAATGTGGATGTGTTTAATGTTGTCCCAGAAGTCTCTGAGACTGTCCTCAATTCTTTTCATTCTTTTTTCTTTTTCTTGTTTTCTTTTTTTTTGGTTACGTTCAGTCTTTGTTGTTCTGCATGGGTTTTCTCTAGTTGAAGCTAGCAGAGGCTACTCTTTGTTGCAGTGTGTGGCTTCTCATTGTTGTGGCTTCTCTGGTTGCGGAGCATGGGCTTTAGGTGTGTGGACTTCAGTAGTTTTGGCTCGTGGGCTCTAGAGTGCAGGCTCAGTAGTTGTGGTGCATGGGCTTAATTGCTCCGTGGCACGTGGGATCTTCCTGGACCAGGGATCAAACCTGTGTCCCCTGCATTGGCAGGTGCATTGTTCTTTAATTTTTTTTAAATTAATTAATTTATTTTTGGCTGTATTGGGTCTTTGTTGCTGCGTGGGGCTTTCTGTAGTTGTGGAGAGCAGGGGCTACTCTTTGTTGTGGTGAGTGGGCTTCTCATTGTGGTGGCTTCTGTTTGTTTCAGGGCATGGGCTCTAGAGTGAAGACTCAGTAGTTGTGGTGCATGGGCTTAGTTGCTCCACAGCATGTGGGATCTTCCCTAACCAGGGCTCAAACCTGTGTCCCCTGCTTTGGCAGGCAGATTGTTAACCACTGCACCATGAGGGAAGCCCCAGCAGGTGGATTCTTAACCACTGCACCACCAGGGAAATCTCATTCTTTTTTCTTTATTCTGCTCTTTGGCATTTATTTCCACCATTCTATCTTCCAGCTCACTTATACGTTCTTCTGCCTCAGTTATTCTGCTATTGATTCCTTTTAGTGTATTTTTCATTTCAGTTATTGTGTTGTTCATCGCTGATTGTTTGTTCTTTTGTTTTTCTACGTCCTTGTTAAATATTTCTTGTAGTTTTCATTTCAGTTATTGTGTTGTTCATCTCTGATTGTTTGTTCTTTTGTTTTTCTACGTCCTTGTTAAACATTTCTTGTATTTTCTCAATCTGTGCCTCCATTCTATTTCTGAGATTCTGGATCATCTTTACTATCATTACTCTGAATTCTTTTTCAGGTAGGTTGCCTATTTCCTCTTCATTATTTGGTCTTGTAGGTTTTTACCTTGCTCCTTTGTAACATTTTTTTGTCACCTCATTTTTGTTTTGATGGGCTGTGTTCTTATCTTACTGGTTGTTTGGCCTGAGGCATCCAGCACTGGAGTTTGCAGGCATTTGGGTGGAGCTGAGTCTTGGTGTCAAGATGAGGACCTCCAGGAGAGTTCACACTGATTGATTTTCCCTGATGTCTGAGTTTCTCTGTTCTTCCAGCAGTTTGGGCTTGGCGCTGCCACCATGGGAGCTCAGGTCTGACCCCCAGCCTGGAAACCAAGACCTGGCAAGCCATGTAATGCTGCAAAGAAAAAAAAAAGAAGACAACAACCAAAAAAGAGCAGAACAATAAAAAAGAATAAAAAATAAAGTAAAATTAGAAAAATAAAAAATATATTAGAAAAAAATTAAAAATGAAACCACCACAAGAAAGAAAAACAGAAACACAACAGCAAAAAAATAAATAAATAAAATGAAAATTAAAAGATAAGAATAATAAAAAAAAGGCTGGAAGAGGCCTTGGGGGGTATGGAGGAGGGACTTAGGCCTAGGACTTCTGTGGCTTGAAGAGGCCTTAGTGGTTGGGGGTGGGGGGCTTAGACCCAGGACCCATGCAGCCAGAAAAGGCCTTATGGGGAGAGGGATTTGACCAAGTACCCATGTGGCCAGAAGAGGCCTTGTGGGGGGGCTTAGGCCCAGAATCTGTGTGGTCAGAAAAGGCCTTGGCGTGGGGGCAGGGCTCAGGCCTTGGTCCCATGTGGCCAGAGGGGCCTCTGGAGTGGGAGCTCAGGCCCAGCACCCCAGCAGGCTCTCTTGGACCCAAGGCAGTTGGGGAGATGCTGGCCATGTTCCCCTCTGATCCCCTGATTCCCTGAAGTTCCCTCTCCCACCCCACCAATACCCGTGCCCTGAGTGGGCCCCTCTGAGTGTGGGAACCTCTCCCTTCCCCCAGCCCCCCCTCAGGGGCCCCTGTCCTGTACCACCTCCACTTTTCTTTCCCCCTTCCCTCCCATATCCTACCTGGTCACGTGGGGATTCCTCTCATCCCTTTAGATGTCCGAGGTCCCCCACCAGCACCTAGTAGATGACCTACTTGTGAGGAGATGTGAACTCTGCCATCTTTTTTTTTTTTTTAAGGGTTCAACAATGCATGATTTTTATTCTCTTGCTCTGAGAGCTTGTATCAAAAAAATATATATTAAACCAAGGAAAATAACTGAAGATTTATGGGCCTCTTGTGCTTTAAAAAGGAAAGAAAAAGGTAGCCACTAATTCGCTCAGATAGAGCAGGCTTAGTGGTCCTGTATTTTGAAGATTTTAAGAATGTTTCTTAAGGTAGGAGGAAACGGAAAACATTCACTATCCCTTTCCAGAATTTAAACAGAGGGCAGGAGACATTCTTTACACCCAAATAAAACTATGGCAGCAGTTCACATGTGACCAAGGTGAATGTAGAATGGAGATGTTCTAAACACAGCTAGGACTCTCAGCAAAGCTAATACACTAAAATCATATGATTACATTTTGAAAGAAAATGCACAAAAACCAAATAGGAATTTTGAGATTTTTCATTTGAAGTAAATCTTAATGCTATTAAATTCACAAATATGCTAATTTAAATACCCAATTCTATTATCTAAAACACACATTGCAAACATACAAATATCTATTCTCTCCACATGTCAGAGCCCATTCATTTCATGGTTTGGAAATGGGGAGAATAGATCCCCTTAAACTGCAAGTCAGCAGGTGTTTCTTTACAGTTAACTTTAGCAAAATTCATACAAAATAGTAATTAACAATGATCTTCTTTACTTGTTAACTCACAAGGAAACACCTTCAAAACTGCATTTTGTTAAAGTTTCTGTACTAAAATGTAGAAAAACTGAACTACACAAATATTGAAAAGTTAAAAATTCCTTAATTTTTTATTCCTGGTACCACTACCACAATTTACAGGGCAATATACCTGATGTAATGAAAAGAAAAAGAAAAAGACAAAGCTACAACAGATAAAAGACCTTAGGAATGTACATCTAATTGACACTACATTGCATTAATCAATAGCTGCACTTTTTGCAAACTGTGGCTATGACAGTCCTGAACAAGAAGGGTTTCCTGTTTAAGCTGCAGTAACTTTTCTGACTATGGATCATCGTTCCTTCTGTGGCAGATTTTTACAGTTTTTCTAATGCATTTGGGACGACTGTCTCAAAGTAACCTGCAGCTTTCCTGACAACTCCTCGCTCTCTCTCCTGCTAAGAACTGTAGCCCTTTTCTTCTGAGTTTTTAGAACCTTCTGCTACCATATCCACCACTTCCACCACCAGATCCATAACCACCACCATAGGGACTTCCCAAGCTTCTTCCACCAAAACTGCCCCCCTTCATGGGTCCATAATTTGATTGCTGTTGTCCACTATAATTTCCAAAATCATTATAGCTCCCACCACCACCATAGTTACCTCCAAAATTTCCTCCTTCATTGTAACCATCATATCCTCCACCACCGCCACCATATCCACCACCTTGGTTTCCATATCCTGGTCCACCACCACCATAGCCTCCTCTACTACTGTAACCAGGACCACCGCCATAGTTACCACCGTCGCCTCCAAATCCATTATATCCACTATCACCTCCTCCATAACTACCTCTGCTGCCACCACCTCCACCACCATACCCTCCTCTTCCACCAAAGTTTCCACCACGGCCAAAGTTACCTCCACCACCTCCAAAGTTTCCTCCACGACCCATAAAGTTGCCAGATCCACCTCCACGACCTCTTTGTGATCCAGCAGATTGCACTTCTTGTTTAGAAAGGGCCTTTTTCACTTCACAATTATGCCCATTAATAGTGTGGTATTTCTGAACAACAATTTTATCAACTGTATCATGATCATCAAAAGTTACAAAAGCAAATCCTCTCTTTTTTCCACTCTGCCTGTCTTCCATAACTTCTATGGTTTCAATCTTGCCATACTTTTCAAAGTAGTCTCTCAAATTATATTCTTCTGTATCTTCTTTAATACCACCAACAAAAATTTTCTTCACTGTTAGATGGGCACCAGGCTTTACAGAATCCTCTCTAGAAACAGCTCTCTTTGGTTCCACTAAACGCCCATCAACCTTGTGTGGTCAAGCACACATTGCTGCATCCACCTCTTCAACACAAGAGTAAGTAACAAAACCAAAGCCCCTGGAATGTTTTGTTTGCGGGTCTCTCATCACCACACAATCTGTAAGTGTGCCCCATTTCTCAAAATGTTCTCTTAAGCTATCATCTGTAGTTTCAAAGCTCAGACCACCAATAAACAGTTTTCTCAACTGTTCTGGTTCCTTTGGATCATGACCCTCCTCCCCCCGGCGGCGATGGCGACGGCCGGAGTCGGGCTGGGGGCGGCTGGGCGGCGGTTTTACCTCCATTTTGAGACCGGACTCGCCTCTTCCAACTCGAGTTCAATATGGGACCGAACTCTGCCATCTTGACTTTGTGTCCTTAGCCCACTATTGTATTTCTGTGTGTTTTTAAGGGTGTCTTTTATAAGTAGCATATATCTGGACTAACAATTTTTTTAAACCTAATTTTAGAGACTTAATCTTTTTCTAGGGGAATTTAACCCATTCACATTTGCTGTAATTATTGATAAATTTGTATTTAGTCTTACCACCCTATTTTATGTTTGCTATTAACAATGCTCTCTTGTAACTATTGTGTAGTTCCCCTTTTTGCTGACATTACCAAAATTTTTTTGTTTAGTTTTACTTTCCTTTTTTCTCCCCTGCCATTTCCTCTTAGTACAGTAGTTCTGTTATGCTAGTGTGAGTAGTTAAAATCACCCAGAGTACTTCTTAAATGCAGATGCCTGGACCCTTCAGAGATTATGATTCTGTACATGCAAGGGTATGCTGCCTAGGAATCTGCATTTTAAACATATCACAAATGGTTCTGTAGCAGATGATTTTAAGATTAAGCATTAAGAATTAATGCTCTAGTCTGGAAGTCAAAACTTTGTTTCTATTCTGCAAGGTATTATTTTAGCAAATAATCTAAATCTACATTTTTATACATGTCATGATATTATCTGTTTGTATAATCTTTTGCATCTAAGCAAGATTTTTTAAAGTATCCTTTTACTTTCTCTCAACTTACATTTTTAAACTAATTTAAGTTCTGCATTATTTTACATTAAATTTCTGCTTTTTAACAAAATCCTTTTTACTGAATAGTTCACTGCCACATTCTCAGCAATTATATATACCTGCCTATGGGTTTCATAGTTTTTTTCCTAATCACTACTTCTACTTTTTAAAAACTTTAAAAAATAATGAAATATAGCATACGTTCAGAAAAAAATACATAAACCGTGAAATAAAGTGAAGTGAAAATCATTACCCAGGTTAATAAATAGAATATTTCTATCACCCCTGAATCTGCATATGTGTCCTTTGACAATCACAACATAGTCCCTTCCTAATAGGAAAAAAAAAAAACACTCTCCTGATTTGTATGGTAATCATTTCTTTGCTTTACTTTATAGTTTTATTATCTGTTGTTTGCATCACAAACAATAGTTAATTTAGCTTTGCCTGTTTTTGAAGTTTTCTGTTTGGAACTATATAGTATATGTTATTTTGTACCTGGCTTATTTTTTTCAATATCATGGCTTTGATATTCACCTATTTTTGTGGTATGTAGCTGTAATTCATACATATATTCCACAGTTTATTATCAATTATAGTGTTGATGGATATTTGAGTCATTTCTGGTTTTGGGACACTCTAAACAGTGCTGTTATGAGCACACTAGTGTATGCTAGTATACAGTATACAGGTATGTTCTGACACCAGTTCTCGGAAACCAGCTGGATATTCTACAATTCAATTCAATTTTGACCCTAACTATCCAGAGCTGGTGCAGACCCCCCAAATTAAAGGCATAGTCCTTTGTAAGATAGTCTCCACTTCAGATACCACCTGCAAATCTCAGGGACATTGGACAGCTAGGAGTTTCAAAATGTTTGGTTTCTATCCTAACTGTGGTGGACCTCAGTAAAATTGTGATTCTGACCACCTGGAGTTCACTTCAGGTTCCACAGGAATTCAGTCCTTCAAAAGACTGGCCTCACTTTAGATACCCACTGCAAGTCTTGGGGGCAGTCTACATTTCTGACTGACTGGCTGTACATTTGGGAGTCCCCATGACCTTCTCAGATTTGATAATTTGCTAGAATGACTCATAGTACTCATTGAAAACACAATACTTATGATTATAGTGTTATTGTAAGGAATACAGATTAGACAAAGCCAAAGAGATGCACAGGACAAAGTATGGTGTGTTTGTGGGGGGACATCAGAGCTTCCAAGCCTTCTCATTATGGAATCTGGGTTCATCACCCTCCCAGCACATCGATATGTTGACTAACCAGAAAGTTCCACTGCACCTCAGTATCCAGTGTTTTTATTGAGGTTTTGTTATATAGGTATGATTGATTAAACCATTGAACTAAATCTCCAGCTCCCCTCTTCTACCTACAGGTTAGGAGGCTTAAAGTCCTAACTTTCTAATGGTGTGCTTGGTTTTTCTGGTGACCAGCACTTCTCTTGAAGTTAGGTGGGGGCCCACCATGAGTCATCTCATTAGCATAACAAAGACACTCTTATCACTCACTTCAAGGATTTTTGAACCTCTGTGCTAGAAACCAGGGACAAAGACAATATATCCTTATTATACCACCACAGATAAAGCATTTTTTGGTGGCATACACCTAAGAGTGGTATAGTTAAGTTATAATAAATGCATATCTTTAGGTTTGCTAGAAAATGGGAAACAGTTTTACAAGGGGATGATATTAATTTATACTCTCAGTACTAAAAGATTTCTGAGAGCTCAAATTGTTGCACATCTTTGTTGAAACATGGCATTATCTTAGATTTTAGTTTTTGTCAATTTGGTAGATGCATTGTGGCATCTCACATTTTCTTTATTACTTATACTATCTTTCATTCTTGAGAGTTTTCACTGGGTATAGAATTTTAGGTTGGCAGTTGCTCTTTTGAAGCTTTTCTTTAAAACTATTTAGAGGGTACTTTTTTTGTTGGGGAGGGTGTCTGGCTCTTTTAAGATTTTTCTGTGTCCTTTGTTTTCTGCAGTTACATAATTGTATATCTAGATGTGAATTTCTTATTTATTCTACTAGAGAGCTTTGGTCTTCTTAAATGTCTGGATTGGTGTCTTTCTTTGGTTCTAGAAAAGTGTCAACCATTATCCTTTTGAATATTGTCTGTACTCTGTTGCCTTTCTTTTTCTTCTGAGTATCTGATTAAATGTAGGTTACCCTGCATTGCTCTATTTTCTGTCTTTTTCATGATTTCTACTGTAAAAAGATAATAAGGAGAAACCTTAAGTAAGTAGAGGTGGGAGAACAGAAGGGGCAGCTCTCATGCCCGGTGGTGATAGCAGAGGCCCACAGGAAGGAAGACTCCTCTTCTTTCCTGGCAACAACTGTGCTAATGAAAAGCCATGGACTCTTGATTTTCTTTAGCCCTCCCAACTTCCTTTTCCCTCCATAAAAGCATTCTCCTTCCCTTGCTGTGTGGGGACTTGCATGTGACTTGCTGTTGTTGCAGATCCTGAATTGCATTTCTCTACTAATCCCAAATTGACCCATCTTTGCTGAAGAAATGACTGTTAGCCTATTTGTTTTAGGACATTGCTACCTTTTTAATTGCTTTGTGCTGCATTCTGGTTATTTCTTATAATTTATCTTATAAAGTTGTCTATTTCTTAAACAGATCCATTGCAGTCTTGTTTTCAGTTATTTTTCAGCTCTAGAATTTCTATTTGGTTCTTTTTCAAATATGTAGTGCTAGTTTTTCCTGTTCTCAGAGCAGATATTTTCAAGCTTGCTTTTCAATTTCTTTTAACCTAGCAAGCATAGTAATTTTCTAATGTGTCTGATAATGTCAATATACGAAGCTTTGTGGGTAATTTTCTGATGTTTGTTTTTCTGGTACTTGCTCACAGAGTTTGTTTCCTCATGTGCCTGAGTTATTTGACTATGTTATTCTCACTGCAAATTAAAAATATTATTAATATGAATGATTTGATATATAGAATGAATATCTCTTCCTCCAGAGAGGATTTGCATTCGCGTTTTAGATGCCTGGGGGGACCGCTGATCTAGGATCATCATAGTCTAAGTTCAAGCCTTGAGATTCCCTGAGTGTGCAGTGATGTAAATCCATATAGTAAGACTGCACAAGTGTTTGTTTGCTTCTGGTTCACACTGTCCTAAGGATATAATCCATTAGGGTCTCAGTTAATTGTAGGGAGAGGCTTCTATTAGATTTCCCATCTTGTGCAGGTCTTCAGCATTGATTCTGTTTTTCCTGCCCTTTGAGACCACTAAAAAGAAAGTTCAGATTGGCTAGGATTGGCAAATACCCTTAGGGCCAAAGCAGATTTCCATGTTTACTTATCTCCTTGGGTTTCTATTTTACCTTCACTTTGGTTTTGTATTTATTTTTTTGCTTATTCTCTTTTTCTTTTTAGGTAAAAAGGTTTCTTAAAAAAGGTTTTATCTAGTGTTTTAGTTGTTTTCTGAGTAATTTTGCCTGCTATTACTGGAAACTGGCAGTATATTATGATTTCCTGAAGTTTTTGTTTTGCTGAAAAATAATCTAGAATAATTTTTTCTTTTAAGAAATGGTACATGAGCAGTAAATGTTCTCCATCTTCGCATGTTCCAGAAAGTCTTTGCTTTGCCCTTACATCTGGTTGATAATTTGGATATAGTAGTATAGGTTTGAAATACTTTTCTTCACCTATAGGCTTGGCAGAGTTTTCTGACCTGAATTCCCCATGACGTGCCTTTCCCCAAGGTACTCCCTCCAAATGGGAGGTCTTAATATGGCCGAGGGGTAGGATACCTTGTAGTATACACGGACAGGAAGAGGAAAACCACTGAGGACCCATGCTGATGACCACGTGAGGAAATCTTTACATTGGTGGTAGAAAATATTAATCTGTTTTACTCCTGGGTTTGGCTGGCTGTTGTGTGTTTTTTTTTTTTTTTAAAGTCTTGCCTATTGTGGAGGTCTGGAATTATACCAGGCCATCCTCAGCTTTTCTCTATGCTCAAAGATTTGAGATAGGAGCCTTCCCTATGCAGATCCTTCATTTGATTGGAGGGCAGGTCTCAGGTGAATGCCAAAGCACTTAATAGCTATTCATTATTAGGGGAGAGGAAAATTCATTACTGTAGATCTATTCTCTAGGACAGAAGTCCCCCTGGGACTGGTTTTGTGGAAGACAGTTTTTCCATGGATGGGGTGGGTATGGTTCAGGTGGTAGTGCGAGCAATGGGGAGTGATGGGGAGCAGCAGGTGAAGCTTTGCTCCTTCTCCCGAGGCTCACCTCCTGCTGGGCGGCCTGGTTCCTAACAAGGGGTTGGGAACCACTGCTCTAGGAATTATTTTGGTTAATTAATCTGGATGCCTTTGATTTCCTTTTCTTGCCTGACTATATACTGTCTAGGACCTGAGAACCTTGCCTAGTTCCTGCCCTTAAAGTAGTGAGAACTCCAGGAGGTTGGTTTGGGCTTTAACACCTGTATAGGTAAAGGAAAATACACTTTGGGAGATGAAGAGGTAGGATGGAGGCTTCTGTATAAATCTAGGACCCTTGGTGAACTGCATGTTAAGGGAAAGGAGGATTAGGAAAAATGCTACTCGTTACCAAAATAAGGAAGTGGCAAGGAAATAGATATATACCTAGGCTTTAGGTGAAAAATGAATCCCCTAAAAATTGACACCCCAGGCCTGCACATCACAGTGATTTGCAGTCTGAATTTACATAACCCACATGATCTAATGACTCCCAAGCAAAGACATTAACAAAAAAACAATTACCTTCTTGTGATACTTTGGTGTCTTGGAATATTTGTTTTTGTCTTAGTTCTTTGTTGACTGGATGCTGAGCCAAGTATATTTGTAATCATTAAAGAGAGTTCAGCTTGAAGTTGTTAGCATAATGTTGACCTTTTCTTTCTCTTCTTGTGAATGATGTAATAGCAAAGAGAGGAATTAGAATCAAAATATAATTTTATATATTTGGAAAAATTAGGAAACAGCTAAAAATGTCAAATCAGAAAGTAAGTGGAATGGCCTCTAAAAGCAGAGAAAATCAAGCAGGGTTGTAAACAAGCAAACAGGGAGAGTTTTCCAGCAAGGAGTACTTCCTAAATTTGAGAGTACATATGGAGGTAAAAAGTAAATTTTTCATTTTCATTAATGGTAAATATAGCAAACAGACTGGTAGGAGAAGCTTTTCTGGACCCAGTTTGTTGCCAGAACCTGAGAAAGTGGGATTAAGTGAGAAATCATGTAACAAGCCGTATGTGGAAACATTCAGTTTCAGTGGTATATGAGTCAGGAAAAGGGTAGATTTTTCACTGAAGAATTTTACAGCCATCTCTCTTAATTGGCTGAGAGAAGCAATTGATAAACAGTATAACCAAAGCCAAAGATCATAAAGAAGACTTCAGGTAGCATGGAACACAGTCTATGTTCAGAAAAAAAAAGCCTCAGTCAAAGATAAGTAGGTAGAAAAGGAATCATTACAGGATCTCTAGTACAATACAACAAGAAAATGAGATCATTGAAGGAACTGAAAACAATTGGAATATGAAGAACAGATCTCAGCAAAACATCTTTATAGAAGAAATGAAAATTATTCCCAAGTTAAAATATAAAATGAAATTGCTTCCACAAACAACAGGAAACACCACAGCAGATATAAGAGTTCAGGGAAAAGATAAAGCCTGAGCAATGAGGAGCAAGAACTGAAGTAGAAGAAAACATGTATCACATCACTGAAAGTGAAATTTGAAGGAGAACAGGGAGAATAGACAGGGCTGAGGACACTGATGAGGACTTGGAAAGGGATACCAAGTATAGAAATCAGGAAAAAAAATCAAAATGAAATGGAAATACAGTCAAACATTAATTAGGGAAAGGGAAAAATAATATATACGGAATTAGGTAAAGGAGATCCAAAATACACATAATTGGAATCCCAGAAGAAGAAAATTGAAATAATAAAGATATTTTGGAAGACATGCAAAAATGTCAAATCACTTCTGACAGAAAGAAAAATCAGGCCAACATCAGATTTCTCTAGAGCCATGTACAATGACACAGTAGAACAGTGCCTGCAAAATTCTTTAAGAAAATCTGACCTAAAAAATTGCCTCCATACAAATTATTGTTTAAATACAAATTCAAAAAAATCTTTTTGTCTTTTGCTTTTATATTTTTAATGTGAAAAAAAAGAATTCACGAGCCCTTCTTTAAAAATCTACAGGTGGGTAAACATAACCAACTAAGTAGAAATGACAAGAAAATGTACAGCAAAGAGAATGGCAAGGATAATTTAGTTGAACACTTAGAATTTAACAACCATGACAATTAAGGGGCCAGAAGAGATTGTAAATGTTATGTGCTTTGACACACAATAGATTTTAAGTGATGTAATTACATATGTAATACATGAGTATTACAATAGGGAGAAAAAAGTAGAAAGTAGGAGGTAGTACGGATATACTGATTCCCTCATCTTTTGTAGCTGGAAATCAAAAGATGTAATATAAAATAGAAATGTCAAGTATTACAGGTATTAGTATACTTGAATACAAATATAATGCAATAAACTAAAATTGGATAGTGGAGGAGAAGGAACTAAAAGGGATGAAAAGGAAATACACTTCATGGTAACTATTATGTACTCCCTAAAAAGATAGTTTTAAGGGTATTATATGAAGAATAGTTATAAAGAGAACCACTAGAACAAAAAATAACAAAATGTTTAAATTATCACAAAAAATACATCCAAAACAAAGGAATGAAACATAGACTATATATTAAGTGAAAAACAAAACAAAACAAAACAGTTTTAATGTATAATAGTGCTTGCTTTGGTAGCACATATGTTCAAATATAAATAATATAATTGCAGAATAAAAACACAAATTATGTCAATAAATTTAAATAGGCCAAACTTATTTTAAAGGATTAGATTAAATCACAAGCCAATAATCAATTCTAAAAGTGATTCAGAAAGGTTGAAAATGAAAGTGAGGACATACTCAGCCATAAAAAGAAATGAAACTGAGTTATTTGTAGTGAAGTGGATGGACCTAGAGTCTGTCATACAGAATGAAGTAAGTCAGAAAGAGAAAAACAAATACCGTATGCTAATACATATGTATGGAATCTAAAAAAAAAAAAAAAAGGTTCTGAAGAACCTAGGGGCAGGACAGGAATAAAGACACAGACATAGAGAATGGACTTGAGGACACGGGGAGGGGGAAAGGTAAGCTGGGACGAAGTGAGAGAGTGGCATGGACTTATATATACTACCAAATGTAAAATAGATAGCTAGTGGGAAGCAGCCACATAGCACAGGGAGATCAGCTCGGTGCTTTGTGACCACCTAGAGGGGTGGGATAGGAGGGTGTGAGGGAGATGGAAGAGGGAGGAGATATGGGGATATATGTATATGTATAGTTGATTCACTTTGTTATAAAGCAGAAACTAACACACCATTGTAAAGCAATTATACTCCAATAAAGATGTGGAAAAAAAAAGTGAGAACAGTTACATTAGGCAAATTCAAGCAAAAAGAATATCAAACATGGGTGAATTCAGAGCAGACAAAAAGCATTAAACAAAAACAAAAGAAATGCCCTTTGTAATACTCAGGGGTGCAATTTGTAATGAAGAAGAGTATTTACAAATATACTTTCATTAATATAGTATGAACATTTATAAATGAAAAATTATCAAAGATATGAGAAGAAATAGAGAGTAGGAGACTTTAAATCACTTTTCTCAGTTCACTGTCAAGTGGACAAAAGGTATCTAAGAATACAGAAGCTTTCAATCTCAAAAATAAGATCAAATTGATATACCTAACTCTATAGCCTGAAAACAAAGTGCCTTTTTCATTCAAGTTCCCATGGAATAGTCACAAAATTTGGCCACACATTAATCCATAAATAAAATAACAAATTTTAAGAGAATATAAAGGGAATAGAAAAACATTTTCTGGGACTTCCCTGGTGGTCCAGTGGTTAAGACTTCACCTTCCAATGCAGGGGGTGCAGGTTCGATACCTGGTTGGGGAACTAAGATCCCACATGCCTCACAGCCAGAAAACCAAAACATAAAAAACCCAGAAGCAATATTGTAACAAATTCAATAAAGACTTTAAAAAATGGTCCACATTCAAAAAAATCTAAAAAAAACATTTTCTAATCATAAGTTAATAAAAGAACATATTAAATAATGAAAAAATAAATTAAGGAAATAAGAATTATCATCTTTCCCATTTTGTGGGAAAAAAACAGCCTGTCTCTTAAAGCAACATTCAACTACTCTACTAGACAACTAAAAAAAAATATCTAAACCCCAAATTGCAAAATATTTAGAAATTCAATAGCAATGTTAGAACTCCATTGTAATAACTTGTGAAATACTTCTAAGGCACTACTCAGGGAAATATTAATCATCTCAAAATTTATCTTATAAACAAGAAAGAATGAAAGTATATTAATCATATATCTCAAGAAGCTTTTAAAAAATCCAATAAGATGATCCTATGGAAAGCAGAATGAAGGACTTAAGAAGGATAAATACAAAAATTAATGATTTAGGAAACAGAGAAAATGATAGATAAAACTAAAAAGTAAATGAAGCTATTCCTTTGAAACATTAATAAAACAGAAAAACCAATAGCTAATGTATAGAAAGCGTTCCACTAGAGAAACAGAATCAGTAATGAAAAATGAGTAAAAGAGAAAAACCAATAGCTAATCCATATCAGTCAGGGCTCCTCTAGAGAAACATAATGGCTTATATGATTGTGGGTCCTGCCTAGGAAAGTCTGAAATCCTTGGGACAGGCCATCAGGAAGGACAGGCTGGAACTCTGGCACAAGCTGAAATTGCAGTCCCTAGCAGAGTTTCTTGTGGGAAGCCCGAGTTCTGCTCTTACGGCCTTTTAACTGATTGAACCATGCCCACTCAGGTTACTAGGAAAATCTTCCTTAAAGTACACTGATTATAAACTTTAATCACATCTACAAGATACCTTCACAGCAACACCTAGATAAGTGTTTGATTGAATAACTGGGGATTGTAGTTGACCGTCACCTAATCTAATCAAGAAAACAGGCAGGTAGCACAGATTCCTCATATAGCAAAAGATAATTGAGGAAATACCTACAGATTAAAAGAAAATAGGGAGAACCATAACAGCCTAGTTTTCTAAGTCTATTTGAATGAATTTGAAAACACTGAAGAACTGGATAATTTTCTAGGAATATGTAAATGATCACAAGTAATGCCAGAAAAAGTAGAAAAATCAGAACATCAATTTCCATCAAAGACATAGCAACATTTTTCTAAGAGCTATTCTTTGAATATCATTAAATAACAGATAATTTGATTGTCTTTTAAATTGTTCTATAGCATTACTGCCCACTAAAACTTTTTGTGGTGGTAGGGATGTTCTAACTCTACTGACCAGTATAGGGAAGCATGTGACTATTGAACACTTGAATGCAGCTAGTTCTATGGAGGGCCGAATCTTAATTTTATTTAATTCCAATTAACTTAAACTTAAGCAGCCATGTATTGCTATTGGCTACTGTACTGGACAGTGCAGTTCTAGAGCATATAAAAGAAAAGCATTCATTCTTTGATGAAGTAAGCATAGAATTGATAAATAATAAAGATCGAATATAAAAAACCCATAGATCAATCTCATTTATAAAAATTGATGCAAATGCCCTAGGAAACAGAAGCTAGTAGCACTTTAAAATCATAATATATAAAGACCATATGGGGTTTATTCCAGGATTTACAAATGATTCAGAAAGAGGAAACAATATAATTTGTCATGTTACAACATCAACAGCAAAAACATGCCTAGAAGATGTCCACCATCATGAAAAATTGTGAACATCATTGTAAGGGTACTAACCTATATAATTAGGGAGAAGGAGGGGAGGGAGTTTGGATTGTGCGCTACACGGGCCTCTCACTGCTGTGACCTCTCCCGTCTCCGGACGCGCAGGCTCAGCGGCCATGGCTCACGGGCCAGCCGCTCCGCGGCATGTGGGATCTTCCCGAACCAGGGCACGAACCCGTGTCCTCTGCATCGGCAGGCGGGCTCTCAACCACTGCACCACCAGGGAAGCCCTGGATTGTTCTTTTGAAAAACCCAAAAGAATCAAGTGAAATTTTATTCAGATAAGAGAATTTAGAAATATGAGTGGATATAAAATCCATGTAAAGAGAACAATAGCCTTCATATCTGCAAATTATAAACAGTTGGAGGATATGATGGTGAATAATCCAGTTATCATAACAGCAAAAACGAGTAAAGTTTCTAAGAATAATCTGAAGAAATGTGTAAGATCTAGTTGAAGAAAACATTATAATCCCCTGTGGGACGTAAAGGAGACTTCATAAGTTGAGAAGGATGCCATGTTATTGGACAGGGTTATACAAGTTAAGTCAAGAATTTAGTGTCATTTTACTAAATCACCAGTAGGACTTTTTTGGTTTGTTTTTGTTTGTTTCTTGCAATAAGGCAAGTTGATTTTAAAGTTCATATAGAAAAATTAAAAAGCAAGAATGGCCAGGAAAATTTTTATCATTAAACATAAAGTTATACAAATTGAAGTAGTTTTATAGTAGCACATAAGTAGACCAATGCATCAGAATAGAAAGCCCAAATATGGACCCAAATGCATGTGGGAATTTCAGCTCTGATAAAGGAATTATTTCAAATCAGTATATGGCATTGACCTATGTAGAAAAAAAATGTTGCACAATGTATACCTAACATTCCTAGACCAAAATGGATTCCAAGTGGATTAAAGACTTAAGTGCAAAAAGCAATAATGAGTAGAAAAATCAAGGAAGTCTTTAAAAATAATTCTGGTTAGGACAAGGCTTATCTAAGCATGCCACAAAATATAGCAGTCATGAAAATATTTATAAATTCAACTATATTAAAAAACCTTCATGACAAATGCAAAGTCAAAAGACAGATTATCTAGGAAAAATATTTACAAGTCATATTCCAAAGGACTGAGTACTATACTATATAAGTGACGTTTATAGATTGTTGGGGAATAAACCAATAACTCACTAGAAAAAGAGGTAAAACTGGATTAGATAGTTCAGAGGAAAGAACATACAAGCATCTCATAAACTCATGAAAAGATGTGCAGCCTCCTTTATAATTAGAAAAATGCACAATAAATTTCACTGAGATGCTAATTTTCATCAATCAGATTGACAAAGATCAAAAAGTTTGAAAACAGTGTGTTGGGAAATGTGTGGTAAAGAGACATATATTGCTGTAGGAGAGCAAATTGCTATACTACTTTTTATGGCCATTGGATTTGTGTTTAGCCAGATTTTGTGATTGCAATTTCAGGGGAATGTTGGAGAGGAATACAGGTTTCAGCATATAAAGAAGACAGAGTTCTGCGACTATCTCACACCCCAGTACTACATTTGTGCTAGTATTGTACTGTGATAGTAACATTGTACAATGGGATGTAGTAGTCCACATCACACAATGGTGGTCTACAATTGCCTACTATAATTTGGGCCCTTGGCTTTTAATTTCCTTAGTGCCCATGAAGCCCTATTTAATTCATTCACTCATTCATTCGTGTGATAAATATTTACTCTGTCCTAAATCCTAGAAACTCTTCAACTCTGCACCTACACTCCTAATTCTTGCTTTAGACATAGCAAGTTTTGACCTGCAAATTGTAGACACAGTAGTTTGCTCTCACACTCTTTAATGTTGATTTTGCTATTTTATCTGTGGCCTTATGAACCAGGGCACTGGTTAGCATCCATCTTTCTGCTTGTCCCGGCCCTGTGCAACCTACTAGCTCAGCTTACTGTCTATTGTGTCTCCAGTGAAGTGAAACAGTGCAGCGATACTCTGCCTAAGACATCTGCCGTCCCAACCGCAGGGTGTTAAATTCAAAAACAAATATGGATGGATTGCCTACTAAGGCATAGAGCTAGAGATACAGCAATTATCGAGGGAGAACTCTTCTGTTCTGATGGCTTGTGGGGTGTAAATATTCAACCAGAGAAGTACTGCCCAGGGATCATGGAGCCTGCTTCTTGGCAGGAGCCTTTCATTTAGAGCTGAAAGGGACAGACCAATTAGGAATGTGGTTCAAGCATGCCCTTGAGTAAGGAATGTGTTTCGTGAAGTGAAGCAGGTGTGCCAGCTGGACTGTGAAATCTTCCCACATAAGGAAAAGAGGAAGTGTAACTAGGGAGGCAAACCTGTGCTCCTTGTCCAAGAGAGGCTGTAAGGAAATGGGCATAGATGAGGCTGACTAGGGATGACTGCCCAGTTGAGAGGGAAGAACTCTGTAATAGGGAAATTCTCCCCAGAGTTCTGCAGACTCACTGCTGACAGCCATAAAGATTAAATCAGGCAAGAGTTGTAAGCTAAGGAATTCTGAACTAAGGAGGTAAAGATGAGAGGCAAAACTTAATGCAAAGCAGGAGCTATATCTACATATATAGGGAGAGTGTAGAATCCTTCTCTTTGTAAAAAAGTAAAAGAGGCATGTTCATGGGAGCAGAAATTCTTTGAACGTTTATAATTAAATGGACTTTAATTATGCATAGGGTGGTAAATGGTAATTGATGTGAATTGGAGAAAAGGGAAAAGTCTATCAGTAAGCATATGTGTGTCCCAAGTAACTAAATATTAAAGAACTATCTAAGGCATGATTCACTCTTTACATACAATGAGGAAATGACAGAAGGGTCACTAGAGCTTCAGGGAGAGACGATGGGATTGGTACTTTCCCCACTCTTCCAAATGGCATGGTTGCTCTAACGGTCTTTCCCCTGGGTCCCTCCCACTACACGTTTTCTACTCCAGCTTTGGCTGCAGGGTATTAATAAGGGAATTAACAGATGATCCAAAATACTACAAATGCACATTGTTGAGCTTCCATTATTTTATTCATTATAGCTAATATCAAGAGCCTAATACATGTCAATCACTATATTTAGTGCTTTACATACATTATCTTTTTCTAAAGAAACCTTTAAAATGGAAACATTGTATGCATACAAATCACATAAATACACAAATACATATACATGCATAAGTCATGAGCATATTGTGTGTTATCATAAAGTGAGCATACCCATGTAGTCACCACTTAGGTCAAGAAGTGGAAGGTTCCCAGGACTCCAGAAGCATTCCTCGTGTCTCCTCCCAGTGACTCCTCTCTTTCTTCTTTCTGAAACTTACTGCTGTCGTGACTTCTAACACCATAGGTTGGTTATATCTCTTTTCGAACTTTGTGTAAAATGGAATCAAGCAGTTGGCATTGTTTTCCTCAACATTACGTTTGTGAGATTCACTCACTGGGTTCCATATAGTAGTAATTTATTCAATCTTGCTGCATTCTAATGTGTGGCTGTCACACAAGTTATTCCTTGCAGGGTTAATGGAAATGTGGAAAGTTGCCACTATTTGGCTATTATGAATATTGCATTCATGAACATTATTGTACACATCTTTTGATGAAAATATGTATGTATTTTGGGTATATACCTAGAAATAAAATTGCTGGGTCATAGGATAAATACATATTTAGTGTTAATAGAAACTACCACATAATTCTCCTAAGTGGTTATATACTATTTTACCTTTTTATTAGCAGTGCATGAGAATTTCACATGCCCCATCTCACCAACTTGGGGCATTGTCTGTTTTTAAAATGTTAACTAGTCTGGCAAGTGTCTAGTGATAATTTCATCATGTGCTATAGATTGAATGTCTGTGTCCCCCCCTAATTAATGTGTTGAAATCCTAATCTACAAGGTGATGGTAGGGAGGTGGGGCATTTTGGAGGTGCTTAGGTCATGAGGGCAGAGCCCTCATGAATGGGATTGGTGCTCTTAGAAAAGAGACTCCAGAAAGCTCCCTAGCCCCTTCCACCATGGAGGACACAGTGAGAAGTCTGTGACCTGGAACAGGGCCTTCACTGGACCATGCTGGTACCCTGATCTGGGAACTACTGCCTCTGTGAGAAATACATTTGTATTTTTTATAAGCAACTCAGTCTGTGGTATTTTGTTATAGCAGAATGAACAGACTAAGACATTGTGGTTTTAAATCTGATTTCCCTGATCATTAATAAGAGTGAAACATTTTTTTAATTGAAGTGTGGTTGATTTATAATGTGTTAATTTCTGGTATACAGCAAAGTGATTCAGTTATACATACACACACACACACACACAGACACACATTCTTTATAATATTCTTTTCCATTCTGGTTTATCACAGGATATTGAATATTGTTCCCTGTGCTATACAGTAGGACCTTGTTGTTTATCCGTTCTATATGTAATAATTTGCATTGGCTAATCCCAAACTCCCAGTCCTTCCCTCCCCGACCCTCCCTCCCCCTTGGCAACTACAAGTCTGTTCCCTGTGTCTGTGAGTCTGAAGAGTGAAACATTTTCACATGTTTATTTGCAATTTGGATATCCCCTTTTGTGAAGTGTCTGCTCGGGCCTCCCGCCCTTTTTCTTTTGATTTCTTTGATGTTTTCTTATTGATGTTTAGGATATGCCTGTATTTACATGCTCATAAACTCTAGTCTTAGGCCCTGATTTGCAGTGGGGGTAGGGTAGGGAACAGAGAATCCAATCTAAGACACGGGTTTCTCTCTTAGTCCTTCCAATTTAAGGGTGGTACCAGATTTTTGATGTTGCTCATGCCTGGGCTGTCTTACTGTATCCTGTTGGGATTCTCGAGCTCTTCCATTACCTGTGTAAGCAGCTTCCTGTATTAATTTCCTTGTTCTTCATATGTAGAATGGACTCTGTTTTCCTCGGTAGGCTCTGATTGATAGGCCTTTCTGGCCTCTACCCCTCCACTATATCACCTTACTACTTTTCCACATTCTGGCCCTATTCTCTCCTTATAACCTCGGATCTGCATGGGCTCCTGACAATTTTTCTTCACTTTCTCACTATAAAGAAGTCATCAATCTTAGTAATTTATCGTTTCTTTGTTGCAAGAACAGGAATACACAGCATTGCATGGTAGTTAGGCTCTTAAACTGTGGAGACTGACTGCCGGGGTTCAAACCATGACTCTGCTGTGTGATGGTGAGCAGGTTTTTGTCCTTGCCCTGTTTCACGTTCCTCACCTGCAACTCGAGAACAAGAATATTCCAGTTAGGATTAAATGAGTTTATTTTTGGTAATCACTTAGAATGATCTTGATAGATTAAATGCATTTAATAAATGTTACTTTTCGTGTGACTCCAAAATCTACATTTCTTTTTTCTTTGGGCGGTGCTGCGCAGCTTGTGGGGTCTTAGTTCCCTGACCAGGGACTGAACACTGGGCCTTCAGCAGTGCAAGTGCCAAGTCCTAACCACTGGACCGCCAGAGAATTCCCCCAAATCTACATTTCTAATCCTCTTTCTTCCTCAAGCTGAAACTCAGCATATCCTGATTCATCATGGATATTGCCCTTAACAGTTTGACAACTTAATTTTATTCATTTACTTAAAAAATACTTGCTGTATATCTATTATGTTTCATATTTCTTTCTTTCTTTTTTTTTTTTTTTGTGGTACGCGGGCCTCTCACTCTTGTGGCCTCTCCCGTTGCGGAGCACAGGCTCTGGACGCACAAGCTCAGTGGCCATGGCTCACGGGCCTAGCCGCTCCGCGGCATGTGGGATCTTCCCGGACCGGGGCATGAACCGTGTCCCCTGCATCAGCAGGCGGGCTCTCAACCACTGCGCCACCAGGGAAGCCCTATGTTTCATATTTCTTGTTGAAAGCCTCCTTGTCACTTGTAGCTTAATATTTTGGAAACCATATTCTCTAACTACTCTTTCCACCAGCTACTCTCCCCTACCTCTCAAGATAAACTTTTATCCCTAAGATTTTTGATAGTATCAGTTGTCTTTTATTTTCCTAGTAATAATTGCAATAGTAATAATTGTAATAAATTATATGGTGGCTTACATTTTAAAAAGCATTTTCACGTATCTAATACTGTTGTGGACAAGATTAGTGTCTTAATTGCATATTCCCAGCAGCTAACACATTGTTTAATTTACAGTAAGTGATCGAGAATTTTTTTAAATTTAACTTTTATTTTATATTGGAGTATAGATGATTTACAGTGTTGTGTTGGTTTCAGGTGTACAGCAAAGTGGTTCAGTTATACTATACATATACCATTCTTTTCCCATATAGATGATTACAGAATGAGTAGAGTTCCCTGTGCTATACAGTAGGTCCTTGTTGGTTATTTTATATATGGTAGAGAAATGTTTGTTAAGTGAGTTATTTTATGTCTTAACTTTGTGAGATATAGCAATGTTGATTATCACCAGTTTCCATATGAAAAAGCTCCATGGAGTTGGGTCAACCATTACCTGCTTAACTTCTTAACTCAGAAATTCACACAATATTTAAGTGGCTGAGACAGAACCTTCATTAGTTTGGAAAATTTGTAGTTACTTTTAATTTATTCCTATCCTTCACTACCGCTGCTCATGATCGTTCCTTTGAATTCTGTGTCTACTCTGGATTCTGATACACAGTCTTTACCCTAGACTTTCCATCCTATGCCGGGGCCTCCCTGGCTGCAGGCAGTCAATGCTCTAATCCACTGTTCACAAGGAGCCCTGGTCAGCCTGAGGAGCGTGGTGGGGTAGAGTAGTCAGCACACTGGGGTGCAATATAAAGCTTGCTACTAAGAGCGAGCTTTCTGACCTTGGCTGCTGTGGGTCTCAGTTTCCTTATACATACAGTAAAATGAGGGTTGAGTGGTAGGATCTGTGTGATCACGTGAAGTGGAAACATTCTGGTGACATCCCTCTGCTTCTGTAGCTGTCCTTCTGCCTCATCTTAATGCCCTTTATATCCCAGCTTTACCTGTGAGACCAACTTCATATTGTTCTAGTTCCTCCTTTCCCCAGCAGGCAAGTCTCTACCCAGATGTCTAAGCCCAGTAGGCTCATTACCTATCTCTGTCTTCCTAAGTTTTTCTGTACAAGAGGGTAGGTGCAAGGATGAGGTGCGATTACCAAGGTCCCCCTCCTCTGAACAATCAGAATCACACTTCTCAGTGCTTCATACTTTGCTACCTTCTATGTACCTTTTTGTTTCATGGGTCAGGGCATTATGTGCGTATATTTTTATTCACATGAAGTTACATCACAGTTTAGCCTTCCAAATGTTAAGGCCTTTTCAAAAGGAAAATAGCAAATCTCATCAAAGCCCAGGATTGTGGAAGGGTAAAAATCCACTCTCACCATCTTTTCTTTAGTGATAAGCCACAGTTTGGATGTGGGGAGGGCTGGGAAGTGACTTTGTGTATATATGATTTTCAGGTTTTTTATAGCATCAGTCCACCAAGTCATGTCCTTTTTGCCAACCCTGAGCCACTGTAGTTATCCACACTCCATATGTTGGACTCTTCCTTCTCTGAGGTCTGGAAGTAGTTCCATGCAAGGATGATGCCATCAGGGAACTTTCCACATACTATATTAAGAAAGAGTCTCAAAAATATAAGCAAAAACAGTGTGATGGTACAAACTAAAAATACCACAAGGAAGAAAACTCAAAAAGAATGAAAGACCATGGAAATATTCCTATACGTCTAAGAATCAAGATAGCAAATGATGTGTCCATGAAGGCAATGCACTTAGAGAAAAAAATAGGAAACCAAAGAATGGGGGGAAGTACTGCAATTTGAGACTGCAGAGGAACCAGATACTTATGCATAAGCTCTGGACCTGGAGGGAATCTTGTTTTGTAAAGAAACAAATTCAAATAAGTGATATAAGACAATCCTCTGTAAATATGATTTATGTGTAAATGACTGTGTGGTAAAAATAACCTGTGGCCACTTCTGAGGTCTTTGAAAACAAATAAGTTCTAGGGTGCCCGTAATGGATTAAGTAAAGTCTTAAGTAATATATGATAATCGGACATAAACCAAGAAAGAAAAATATGCACTGGGGAAAAAAAAAAAGATACAACAACTTACCTATATGACAGCCAGAGCTTTCAGAGGATGGATTTGGAAGTCTTTATGTTCTTATCTGGCAAGGTGCATCTGTGATGTTTCAGGCATCAGAGCTCCAGCTTCTGGTGCAGGCTGGGTTCAAGGGAAGGGTATGGTCCATCCTGGCCTGCTTAGGTGACACAGCCACCGGGATGTCAATTTTGGGGTTAATGCTCAGCCATGTGAGGGACGTAGGGAAATTAGGACGGGAAGAACTCTCAGCCTTTCCTTCTTGTTCACATTCATTCCACTGTTGATGCCTCACTTTGATTCCTGAAGGTGGGTTTAGGGTCTTGGTCCAGTATGGGTTCCCAGAGAATCTGGGACCTTGATTCTGGACTTTAGGCGAGAAGCTAAGCAGGATTTCTCTGCCTGTTTTTCTCCACATTCAGGTTCCATGGGGCTGGTTGCCTGTATGATACCCTTTATTTTGTAACCTGTTCATGGAGTCCCCTGTTTGGTGACAGGGCTTTGGTCCTTGATCTCCTAATACCTTAAACACCATCCAGGGAACTGAGTGTCTCCTTAACTCCCCTAGCACCACATGCTCTTTCACTTTGGCTCTTCAGTATTTTTGTGTTGCAGTTCCTCCCTCCCCTTCCTCCCCTCTTGGACTCCCACTCTTCCTTAAGACTGCTATCTTCCCCCTTCCCCATCCTACTTTCCTTTGTTATGCTTCCACTCTTCTCCCATGGTGCATAGGCCTGACTCTATTAGAACATGTATCAGTATCGACTCACTTGTTTGAGTCACCCACTGGACTGTGAGTTCCTTGGAGATGGGCTCTGTATCAGAAAACCTTGGGAAATAATGGTTGGATTAATTCATTCACTTTCCCTGTTCTGGCTTTCTGTTCCAGTACCTGATCTGTCCATTCCAGGCACAAGAGCTAGGACCCTGTCTTGCCCTTGCCAGCTAGTAACTCCCCTTGATAACTGAAGCTCATGTACTAAACCTCAGTCCAGGGCCTTCTGCCTGTGGAATCATGCATGTTCTTGTCTTCTGGCATATAGAGTTGACCCCTGAACACCACTGGGTTTGAACTGCATGGGTCCATTTTTATGTGGATTTTTTTCAGTAGTAAATACTACAGTACTACACGATCTGCATTTGGTTGAATCTTTGGATATGGAGGAACTGTGGATACGGAGGGCTGACTATAAGTTAGATGCAGTGGAGGGTTGACACCCTAACCCTTGTGTTGTTCAAGGGTCCTTTGTAATCCGACTCCTTCATCTCATGTCACTGGTGAATTAAGACTGAGAAGTGCTCTATGGTTAATTATGCTCTTTTTTCAAGCCAGCTAACCTTGTTTTTTGTCATTACGAGGTGCCTCTCAGTGCTTCTCTGGTCCTTATGGGTGGGTCTAGAGCAGTTCTCAAAGTATAGTTCCTGGGAACCCTGATTAAGAACACCTGAGATTCTTCATTAAAAGTGGAAATTCCCAGGTTCTTTACCTTCAGAAACTCAATAGCAGAAAATAGATGTATGTTGCAGTGCTGGCTTCATGGGCATGTGATCTGTGCAGTTGCCCAGGCCTGTACTTAGAAGGGCCTTGAACTTGGTTTAAAGCTCTGCTGGTGCTGCCTTGAAATTCTTAGTAATTTTTGAACAAGGGACCCTGCATTTTCATTTTGCTGGGCCTCAGAAATTTGTAGCTGGGCTGGTTGTGTGTGTGTGTATATTTGAGAGTAATGTCAGAAATATCCATTTTGAAGAAACAAGCCCTCCCTAACTTTCTTCAGAAACTTACCGTGAAGACTTTTTAAAAAGTTTATTCCTAATGTTAGTGAGGATATGAGGAAAAGAGCAGTCTCATTTATTACTGTGGTAATGTTATTTTCCTAGAGGGAAATTTAATTTTATACACATTTAAACCTTAAAAAGTTCCCTTGGATTTGAAATTCAAAATCTTAATACATTATTTTCCATATCTTTGCCCTTAGGGCTAATTTTTTTTGTTTTGACTTTTATTACCTTTATTTCCAAATTTTATTCTTATTAAGGTAATACATGCCCATAGTTTAAAAATCAAGCAATACTAAAAACTTATAATGAAAAACAGCAGTTTTCCTTCTTTATCCCTCCTCACCCCTAAATCCTACTTCCTAGAAGTAATTCATTTAGCTATACCTTCTGGTATTTACTCCTCTCTTTCTATGCTACTTATTGATTTATCAAATTTAATCTCTTAACTTCCTGTTATAGTTGAGATGATTTAGCTTTCTTATACCTTCCCATAATCATTCTAATGTCTTTAATGTATATCTTTTTTGCATGTTTTCCTAGAAATTTATTGGTTTTATATGCATGCGTTTTCAGGTAGGTTTATGGAATTACGATGTTGTATACTTGTATCTTACTTTTTCCATCAAGCTGTGTGTTTAGAGTTTGTCCATGTGGCTTTATACTTGCACATGTATCAGATAGTGTGAAGAGGTTTATTCACTGCAGCATTGTTAGTGACAGAAGAGGATTAATGCCAAACTAAATGTCTATTACTAGAGGATGGATTAAACGAATATAGTAGAATACTCTGCCACAGTTAAAAAGCACGGATTAGATCCCTGGTCAGCAGGTGCAGAACAGGTGCAGGTGGATCAAAGTTTCTGTGGGTGAAGACTGGAACATCACTTGACATGAGCCCTCTGTGTGGGCCATGTGTGGAGGCTGGGCAGTTGATCCATAGGGCATCTCGATGCACCGAGGTGCCCAAACAATGCCCTTCCCTCCCTGTGCTTTTTCTCCAGACCAGCTTGGCTATCACTTCCTAGGCAGTGGTTCGTCTCTTGAGTCACTTTTCTCCCTGGATCCCAGTCTTCGGAATTCTCCACTTTTCCTTGTTCCTTGGATCCCAGTCTTTGGAATTCTCCACTTTTCCTTGTTCCTTTCCTGCCTTTCCCACTTTCAGCCCCTTTTATCCAACTGGGAAGAACTCCAATAGCTTATATTAAAATAAGGCCAAGTCGTTAATAATAGAAGAAATGTTTTCATTCCTTATAGGCAAACCCTTCTATTACAGAAAAGGAAAAAAAAAGGACTAAATGTTCAAATATAAGTATATACAGCCAAAATTTCATATTGTTATATTTTGTTCATCTTTTTTTTTAAAAATGTTTTCTTTTTAAGGTAGAGTTTATTAATTAATTAATTTATTTTTGCTGTGTTGGGTCTTCGTTTCTGTGCGAGGGCTTTCTCTAGTTGTGGCGACTGGGGGCCACTCTTCATCACAGTGCGTGGGCTGCTCACTATCGCGGCCTCTCCCGTTGCAGAGCACAGGCTCCAGACGCGCAGGCTCAGTAGTTGTGGCTCACGGGCCCAGTTGCTCTGCGGCATGTGGGATCCTCCTAGACCAGGGCTTGAACACGTGTCCCCTGCATTAGCAGGCAGATTCTCAACTACTGCGCCACCAGGGAAGCTCTATTTCGTTCATCTTTATGTTCTTCCCTTCTTTGCCATATCCTTTCTCTTCCCCTAGGGGAAGAAGGCTCGGGAAAGTATCATTATAGATCCAGGCTCAAGGAAGGTAAACCTGTCTCAAAAGCAGTGATAGTGCAGGTCTCCAAATGAAGAATGGTCATGTAATTTGTTATGAACTGGAAGTTAATAATTTCCTTGGACTTCCTGTTGGAATCTTACTACTTCAGCTGTGTAAAGACTGTCCTATGATACCTACAGACTACCTTTACAAGTCCAAGTTTGTTTCTTACTATGAATGTTAATTAGCCATATAGGAATCTGTCAAACTACAACCTCACCACGTCTCTCAAGAGCCCTGTGGAGGCAGCCTGTGAACCGGGTCCGGGAAGATGTGAGTCTCTGGTGCGGACTGGGGGAAGCTGCCTTTGTTCCTGGTGTGGCAGGTGCATCGCTTACATCAGGCCCAGTGGAGGCTTTGTTCTTTACCTGTTGGCTCTTAGCACGTAGCTCTCAAAGGTTTATCAGAGGGCTCGTGGTGCCTTAAATAAGGGGAATAATAGTAGATTGGGGATGGGAGAGAGGTACAATTAAAGGGATGGGAAGGGTCTATCAGATATGAAACCCAGGTCTGTGATTTATTGTTCTTCTGATCATACAGGTGCCTGAGAAGGAACACAACTAAATAATCAGATAAATTTAATATCTTTTCCCTGCTCCCTTCATTCCTACAGACTTGGCTGGGAAAGTTTTTTTTTTTTTTTTTTTTTTTTTTTGCCTGAGAGAAAGGAGTCTTGCATATACAGGCAAAGCTCTGTTTTAGGCCAGTTAAGACCTTAGCCTCATTCATAGTTTGCCCCGTTTTTTGCACTCAGGGCCCAACCTCATCCACACATTTGTTCCCATTCAACAAATGTTTATTGAGCTTCTGCAAAATGGCAGGTACAGTCCTGTGCACATCTGAATAATAGTTTTGAAAATGTGTACAAAGCTCTTACTTCTGAAGGGTGAACAAAATCTCACATGTTACTAGATGGATTCCATTGAGAGCTAAACAATTTTACAAAATTCTATATGTGTAATCAGTTTATTGATCACTTTTAACACAGTTGGATAGGTATAAACATTTTGATTTTTTCCGCCTCAACTTCTGTTTCCAATCAGGCTCTGTAGAATTTGTTTCCTGCCTTTTAATGCTATTTGGGGCAGAGTCCACAATGTTTCCTTCTCTTTAAATTAGTAAAAGTTGAGATCCCCTGCTCTGCTGGCCCTGTAGTGGGCCGACTTGTGGCTTTGGGGATACAAATTCAGTGGGGACAATGGTTTGTGTGATTTTCCTCCTACTCCAGCTGTTTGCATTGTGGGTAGGGGGTTAGAAGGGCAGAGTCTACTATTTCACTATCTTCCTTTTCTACTTTAGCAACCTTGGAAATTATGGTTGGGGGAAGTGCTAGTCTGGTTCTGAAATTTCCCCACTGCTTTGAGACTTAGCTCTTCAAGGTGTGGTGGTGAGTAAGCAGAGGGACAGAGACAAGTTGCTCTTAACTCAATTGACAGCCTTGTTTGTAGCCACCCTATTAGTGGTTACCATGGTCCTCTCACTGTCATTGACAGATTTTTGGTGCAGCTCCGGCACATGCATGAGTTCTTTGGAAGGACCTACAGAAACTTCCAGACAGTTCCCTGACATGAGACTTCAGAGGCCCCTCCCTCTGAGATCCTACTTCCAGGAGACATGGGTATTCTTTTGCTGCTGGACCCCCTTGTCAGACTGCCCTCACCTGAGGAACCTGCAAGTTAACTCAAGCCCAGCCCACTCAGTGGAGTTCGTTTGATCATAAGAAACTCATATGTTCTTGTCATGACATCTACCCTGTGTTCTGATCACTAGCTGTTCACCCTGTTGGTGAAGGATTCCCTCCACTCTAAATGGTATAAGATGCCCAGACACAGACCACCCGACACTGGACAGATGAGACTGGCAGCAGTTTATTGTCACTTATACGCACAACCCTGTGGGGAGGAGGGCACCACATGCCATTCAGGGTTACATGCAGTTGTACTGGGGAGTAGAAGGAACCAGAAAGGCTTCCTCTCCCATCCACAAGGGACATTAGAACTTACCAATCACTGAGGACTTTGGCACATGGAACGGAGAATTCCTCTCCTCGCTTTCTTGCTTTCCTGATAGTTTATTGTCGGCACCACCCCTACATCCCTGCACCAGGATCGCATCTTGTCTGCCGCTCCTCAGCATTCTGCTTGAGGTGGACTTCTCTCCTTCTACACATTCTCCCTGAGTGAAACCATTCATTCCCATTTAAAAATGACCATCTATATATTTATGATTCCTACAACTATATCTCTATCTCAGAACAGTCTCCTGAGTTCCAGATCTATGGATCTAGCTTCTTGGATGTCTCCACTTGAATACTCTCAGACCCTTCAACCTTAAAAGCCCCAAATCAAACTCATTGTCTCCTTCTTCTCCTCCCAACATGCTTCTCTTCCAGGGTTTCCTGTACTGGTTAAGGACGCCACAGTCCACCCACTTGCCAGAAATCTCAAGGTCCTCTTTGACTCTATTACTCCCCCCGCATATTTAACCCATAACCAAGAAATGTCAGTCTTACCTCCCACAAGACTCTCAAACCTGTCCATTTCTCTCCATCAGCCTCCTCACCAGCCCAGTCTACCATCACTTGACTTTTGTGGTCCCATAATAATTCCTTAGTCAGTCTTTTTGCCAGTGTTCCCCTCTGTAATTTATTTCCCCTCTACTGGCAGAGTGAACTTTCTGAATAGACCACATCATTGCTTTACTTAAGGACATATAAATACTATTCAATGTCTTTAGGATACGCACTCTGTAGTATGGGTTATTCATGTGATTGCTACCAACTTTTCAATTTGCTTTTCTGTCTACATCCCATGCATTTTGTACCCCAGCTCTATTAAACTCCTAAAATTTTTTCAAATCTTCTCTTATATAGCTTTGCAAGTGCTGCTTCCTCTGCTTAGAATACACTTTTGATCTTGCTTTTGCAGACCTTTCCCAACCTTTCATCAAGCTGATTCCTACCGAGCCTTCAGATCTTAAGCTTAGACTCTATTTCCTCAGGTTGCCCTTCCCTGACCCCTGAGATTTGGTTAGAACCCACCAATATGTATTCCAACAGCATCCAGTATTTCTCACATCATAAGATTTATCACTACTTGCTTAATTTTTGGACACCCCTCTTAGCACTAGGAAGGCAGGAATTGTGATAGCTTACTATTAATCTAGCCCCAGTGTCTAGCATGCAATATACTTTTCCTGAATTGATCAAATTTTACTTAACTTTGCTAAACTCCAGCTCTAAAAGTGGGAATAATTTTAGGGACTCTCACCACCCCATTAAGAAAGATCTGGGAATAGATGCCTAGAGAGGCGAGAATATCTAGTGAGGGGCAGAGGTAAGATTAGAACCCATGCAGTCTGATTCCAGATTCTTGTTACTTTGCCTTCATGCAATGCTCTCTCTCAGGGAGTCTTATTTTGTTGCCTCTCTGTGTGGCTCCTCTGCTTTTATTCCTCAGCCACGATTTGGAGACTGTGTGTAAGAAAGGGTGGCTGCTACAGTCCAGCACACGGACAGCTCGGAAATGTGACAGCTCATATCTGGAAAACAAGAAAGGAGAAAAAGGAATAACAGAAGGTACCCAAAATTTCCAAAGCAGAAGAATCTGTGAGCTCTTCCGAACAGAGGCAAAAACTGCCGTCCAGAGAGCCTGGATGCTTCACAGCACAGGAGAGCAGTGGACACTCGTCAATACTTAGCCATCAAGAAGCAGGGGTTCAAAGGGGCCCATTATGCAGTTAGCTTTCAGGTTTGATAAATATTTATCGATCTGTCTTAAGCCAAGAACTGTGCTAGGCACTGGGGATACGGAAGCAGTTCTTCTGTCAAGGGGTTTGCCGTGAGGTGAGGGAGGCAGACTAGGAAATGGACAACTTGAATGCACTGCTAAGGCAGCCACCGGCTTAGAGGGGTGTGGTAGCTCATGGAAGGAACACCTCGTAAGTTATTTAGAGAAGACTTTTTGGTGGAAGTGATGTCCAGAACGAAACCAGAGTAACTCAAAGAATATAGCGTCTTTCAGAAAGATTACAGATGAGAAATGGTGGTAATACAGTGAAGAAGACATAGTCTGAAGTCAACTAGTGGATCGTGGTATCAGTTCTAGTTCTGTCAGTTACCAACTGTGTGACTTGAAGCAAAAGTCAGTTGACATTTCCACCATTAACCTAAAATGTGGGCATAAAAATGCATACCTCATAAGGTTATTGAAAGGAGAAAGTAGGCTATTATATTTGAAGACTGTCGTGAAATGCAAAGTACTATAAAGCTGAAGTATTATTAAGTGAAATAATGTATACGACTACGACTTAGCAGAGTGCCTGCCATGTAGTAAACCCTCAGTAAATGGGCAGTCGCCTTCTGCTGTACACCACTCACTTTACTGGTTTGGAATTCCCGTTCCCTTCAGAGATGAGTTTCTGAAGAGCTAGAGCCACATGACATATGCCGCTAACCTATACCTCAGTGTCATCTCCTGCCTGTTTCTTTCCTCTCCCATTTTCCAGAGCTAGTCCCACAACCAAGCTTTTTATGGCGGATGGGTGGTGTTTCCGTGTTTTCTTTCTCCCCTCTTACTACCTTCGTGGCAGGAGAAATAGGGACTGGAAAATGATGTGGTGAGTGCCCCGTTAAAAGGGGGCCTGAGCTTTTGCTGTAAAATGATTTAAAATCTAACATTTTGGAAGAATTTTTGGCCTCATAATGGATTTGTCTGTCATTTTCCCAAAAGTGTAATTTGGAGATATCTTGATTCTTTTTTTCCTCAGTTTTTGTTGAGCTATAATTGACATATAATATTGTATAAGTTTAAGGTATGCAACATGATGATTTGATATATGTAGATGTTGTAAAATGAATACCACAAGTTAACATCTATTACCACATGTAGCTACAAAATTTTTTTCCCTTGTGATGAGAACTTTTAAGATCTACTCTCTCAGCAACTTTCAAATATGTAATACAGTATCGTTACCTAGAATCATCATGTTGTTTGCTACATCCTCAGAACTTAATTTATCTCATAACTGGAAGTTTGTACCTTTTGACTTCCTTCATTCAATTTCCCCAAACCCTGCCTCTGGCAACCACCAACCTGTTTTCTTTTTCTATGAGTTTTTTTTTTTTTTTTTTAAGATTCCACATATGAGTGAGCTCATACAGTATTTGTCTTTGTCTGACTTATTTTACTTAGGACCTTATGATAAGTGTCCTGATTCTTAATTTTATATAGCATATCACTCTTTGTTTAAAAACTTATTTCTTTTTAAATAAGCTTTGAAGGTTATACCGTAGTAGGGGTAGAAATGATTTTTTTTATGATAACTCCATATTCTTTAATGAAAAAAAGTCAACTGTTTTAGTTCTGTGTTGCTAAGGGATTAATAGTGCAATGACTAAATTAATACTGACAGTGAGAAGGGTCTTGAAGCAACTGAGCAGTTGGCTTATAGAAAATCCAGGGAAGGAGGAAGTATAGAACCAAGTGACCCTGTCGCTATGAATCTGTTTATTACTCTTTGTTTTTAGGTGAGGGCCAACTGCAGAGGACACAGAAAGGCAGGGCAGGTATGTCTAGCTGATCAAAACATGCCAGCAAGTCCAACAAGCATAGTGCTTGGTACACAGTCGGTACTTGACTATTAAGCACCCATTCTACCCAGCACTGTACCAGGCACAGGGTTTAACAGTGAGAGAAACAGTTCCTGATCCCAATATGCTTGTGATTCAGTGATAGAAACAGACTCACAATTAAGCAACGAAAGCACAATGGGAAAAGTGCTATCCTAATATAATTTTGCACAAAGAACTTTTGGGGCAAATAAGAAAGATCAACAAATTGCCTAGGTGGGAATGAGGTAAATGATACTGCTCTAGAAAATGTAAGGCAGCATTTATAAACAGGATAACAGCACAGGATAAATAGGTAAGGGCATTAAAACTGTTTTTGATGGCTAGTGAGGCAGAATGAAAAACATTATCTTCATAAAATGTGCTGATGGGGATAGAGCCAGGACCTGAACTCAGGACTTGTGATTCCAGGTCATCTACCCTTCCTACCATATAATGCAGCAGCTTATTATCTAAAAAAAGCAGCACATATATTTTTATAAATTGCACATGTAGTTGAGTCATTGTAGGCAACAGATCTGGAGAAGGAGATGTTTTTCCTTCAAGGTTTCAGACTCATCTTTTCTGGCAGCTCTGCTTGGGCCCAACTCTGATGTTTAACTTCTGATTACACATGGGGCATGTGATGTATCTGTTGTTGTGGGCATTTAGATGGAGGAAGAACACTGGAGAAACCTTTGGTCTTTGACCCCTGGACTGCTGAAAGAATGGCTTCGTGGAGAAGTCGAAAGGGAGTAATGAGCAGGGGGAGGCAGCCTCTGCAGCTGCACATGGTTAGAACAGGTTTGACCACCACCCAGCTTCTCATTGTTACCCCACTTTCATGCTCAGACTGACCCTCCCTGTCCCACAGCCTTCCTTCTTCATACAAAAGGACAGATCTAAGAGCAGTTGCTAGTCCAGAGGGAATTGAGGAGGATGGGTAACAATTAAGAGTCAGCCCTATAGGTAGTCTTGGTGGTAGTGAGAGGGGGTCCGTTTATAGTGTCAAGGAGACTCATTCTCATTCTGGAGGAAGACATGCGTCTATTCCTCAGGGGATGTCGTCTATGAGTGTGTGGGGGGGGATGGCTGCAGGGTGGACTGATCCTGAGAGCAATGTCAGGGAAGACCTATGACAAGTCCAGGACTCTCAGACTGAGCTCTTGACCTCTCAAAAGCTTCTGTAGGAAGCCTTGCTTCTTATGCTGCAGAAATTTCAAAGACACTGGACAGAAACTAGAAAGAGATGACCAGACCTTGAAAGAAGTATGGTCTTCCCACCTAGGATCTCAAAAGTCTGTAAAGCTAGATCGTACTCTAGATGAGCTCCTTGGATGTTACCTACCCCTTCTCAGTAGAGGGAAAGGAAATCACTCCCTTCAGTAAGAAGACAAAGAACATTAAGGGATGAGCAGAGAAACATTTTTAACACAAAATACTTTAGTAGAAAGATGCACGGACAAAAGAGTCTTTGACTCCCCCTAGCACCACCCAAGGCAACAGTATAGCAGGTATGTACCAGTGGCATGAAACCAGAAAAACTCCCGGGAAGCCCTGGGGAAAAACATGGTTTCCTTAAAGAGACACTAGTAGAAGTAGAGATTATTTTCTTTTTAGCCTTTTTTTGGTGAATTGAGTGATTAAACAAATCTCTGAACTACTTCTGACTGCTGGTGCTGTTGGTTTTGTTCTATTTTTTCTTTTTGGTGTTATCCAGGAAGTGCCGTGGTGTGTGCCAATGAAGAATACCTTTATGATTCTCACTCCAAATAGGGTAGAGCTCTTTTTTGAACAACTTGTTATTCTTCATAATGACTAGAGAGAAGCTGACTCCATGGAGAGAACCAGCAGCCAGAGAGAACTGGATTAGCACAGAGAGACAAGAGCTGTTCACCATTTACAGCCTTGGTCAGCATTCTGAAGACCATATTGGATGGAAGCAAAGCCTCTAGGGTAAATCAAATAATAAAGGCTGAATTTCAAGGGCTAAACCAGTGATTTCCAACTTTCTTAATTAAAAAAAATAACATGCATCTCACCTTTCCCAAAGGTTCTGGTATAATTTTCTTCCTTACTGTTTACTATTATCCTGCTGGGAAGATTTTATCCAGTTTTATTTTCTGTAGGTTGTATTTTGAAAGTAATAGAGATTAAAAAAAAATTTTTCAAGCATAAAATGACCACATTTAATATGCTTTTAAGAAGTCCTCTGCCCTATCCTGGAAATCTGGTATGCTTTTTAAAAAATCATGCCCACCTTCCTCACCTCTTAAATACCCAGTTGAAAATGCCTGGACAAAAATTTGAAATATGTGGAGACAAAGATGATGATTTTTGTAATAAGGGTGCTGAAGCAAGTTGTGCACATCTCATTACAGGATAGACTGCACAGGACAGACTTGTGAGGTTGGATGCAATGAGAACACATACTGCTCTTTATAAAAAGGGTCAGTGGATTAAGAAATGTTTCTGCCCACAGCTCTGCATAGGGAATCCTTGACCTTCTTGTTCCTCAGACTATAAACAACACAGTTCAGAAGGGGAGTGATGATGGTGTAGGTCACTGAGAGAAGGAGGTCTTGTTCTACAGAATTTTCTGACTTAGGCTTGAGGTAGTCAGTGGAGGCACAGCTGTAGTGGACCATGACCATGGTGAGGTGGGAGGCACATATGGCAAAGGCCTTCTTCTGGTCCTCGTCTGAGGCGGTATTGAGGATGGTGGAGATGATAAGAACGTAGGAGATGAAGACCAGGCCCATGGGAACCAGGATCACTGATAAACTGACAACAAAATTGATGATCTCATTGACAGTGGTATCAATGCGGGAGAGTTTTATGACAGGGAGGATGTCACAGAAGAAATGACCAACCACTCTGTGACAAAATGATAAGGTAAATATGGATGTCACCTGGACAGCTGCCATGGCCAGGCCAGTGCTGAAGGCTCCACACATCAGCTGGACACACACCCTCTTGCTCATGATGAGTGTATATCTCAGGGGGTTGCAGATGGCCACATGGTGGTCATATCCCATCACTGTGAGCAGAAAGCAGTTGTTGATGGCTAAGGTAACAAAGAAGAACACTTGAGTGGTACAGCCTGCCAAGGAGATTGGCTGGTCCTGGGCTATGAGGCCGGAGAGCATCCGTGGAATGGTGACCAATGTGTACACAGTCTCTGAACTGGCCAGGATGCTCAGGAAGAAGTATATGGGCATGTGGAGGTGACAATCAATGTGGATAATGGTCACGATGATGGCATTGCCAGCCGGGGTTAATGTATACAGGATGAGAAAAACTGCAAAGAGGGTGATCTGGTGTTCATGGAATCTGGAGAATCCTAGGAAAATGAACTCTGTCACTTCTGTGAGGTTTTTTCTCTGCATTCTTCAGTTTCAGTGCCTGAAAGCAATGCAGGGAGTCAACATGGAGAAATTCCCATCGTGGCCTCTAAAACAGGGATAGAGAGAGAAGTGTGGGGACACACACACACACACACACATACACATGCATGCACACACACACGAGTCTATTTCCTCACTGTATAATCAGGAGGGTGCTGGCATAGCTCTATGGTTACTTTAGCCTCCTCCCTTTTTTCAATTTTTACTGTCTCCTTAATCTTTTCTTAAGCCTCTAGGGAATGACCAATATGTGAGACTACTTCACATATCCTTTCAAGTTCTCATCCTGAATATGTTGTTGTTTTTGTAGAGCGTGGATGGAAGGTTGTTTCTTTTAATGACATGTAAGCTGCAGGGCACCTGAGCCTCCACCATCCCAGCTTTGCCTTTGTTTATCTTCTAGGGAAAGTACGAGAAGCTGGCACAACGAAATGGAGACGAAAGAGTTAGACTTACTGAATTAAAATCACGGGTGCCACTTAGGAAAAACTTCTGGGAACAGTGTACAGGGAGCAGAATTAGTCTCAGGAGAGCTGGTCTTTAGGGACACGTTAGTGGGAGTGAAATTGAGGTATTGGGGGCTCAGCCAGGATGGTCTAGGTGAGACAAACCGTTGGCAAAGTTGCTTTGTTGTAAAAGTATTAACAGGGATTTGAGGGTTTAGGTGTGAGTCAAATAAGGAGAAAAGGGGGAAATTGTTGGAAAAGAGAGGAGGACCAGCAACATGTCAGAAGGCTGAACCTTTAATGAAAGAAAGAACCGATTTCTTTTTGGCAGAGGGAATTTTAAAAATAAAAGAGGTGTAATAATTGATTTTCAATTGTTTGCTAAACTATATTGTGATGTAAAACCCCCAAGAGTCCCAAACTTTCATTTACAGCTGTCATATGTACCATCTTGAGTCAGTGGTATTTGGAAAAGTGGAGAGAGTTGGGTGATGGCAGTGCAGAAAACGGGTACCATATGCAAGAGGTAAAATCCAGAGGGAGGAAGAAAACTTCTTGCTAGTAATGATTGGAAGAAGTACAGGGCCTCTCTTGTCCTATCTTCCCCCTTGCAAGCACACACAGTATTTCCTGGAAATTTGGTGAGGGACTCTGGGATCGCCACCACATATCAAATGGTGGTTTGAACCATTTTCTGCAAAGAACAAGATAACACTAGCAGGCTGGAGGATTTTGTCAAATCTAGGAAACTTACAGTAGCAATCTAGAAAACATTCTAGATTCTTAGTGAATCTAGATTCCTAGGAATCTGGGAAACACAATCTAGAAAATGTTGTAGATATTCTGGAAAGTACCATTGTGGGAAATAAGAAGGTAGACATTTAAAGTAGAAATGAGTGTGCCACTAATTAAAGTAATTTATGTTAAGAGGCTGCCAAGATACCAATTGGATAGGTAGAGATGAAAGAGTGTCAGTGCAACTCTAAGCAGCTTTTTAGGAAGGATGAGGTAGAGCTGTAGAGCTGTGGCTACTTAAAATGAAAGGAAAAATTCAGTTCATCAGTCCCAGTAGCCACATTTCAAATGCCCAAAAGCAACACATGAATAGTGGCTACTCTGTTGGGCAGCACGGATATCAAACATTTCCTTCCTTGGTGAAAGTTGTGTTGAACAATGCTACTCTAATGTACTTCCATAGACAGATGTGTGGAATGCATTAAATAAGAGCAACAGAAAAGCTATATAAAGAACAATAACACGGTGGGTTGCCATATGGTTAAAAGTGTCTGTGTGTGTGAATGCATATATTTATATATGCAAAAAGTCTGAAAGAATATACAGCTGATATTATCACGGGTTGACCGTTATCTTCGGGTGGGGTGAGATTATAGGAATCTCACCTATAATATATGGTGAGATTATGAGGATTATGGCCCTTATTTTAATTTTGAGCATAAATGTATAGCTCATAGATAGTTTAGAGAAGTCAAGGAGGATGACAACTGAGAACAGATATTAGATCGAGGAAGAAGGAGGTCACTGGTGAGGTACTGGCCAGTTTCAGTAGAGTCTTGGGCTGGAAAGCCTGGTTACAGGGAGGAAACAAAAAAGAACTTTTAACATGTCATTGATGAGAACAGCAGATCGTATGTGCCTTTCCCCTTTCCTGATGAGTCTATTGCAGTGAGTTACAAAAAATGGTTAAGAAAGTATTAAGCCAGGAAAGCCATAGACATATTTGGAGTAGGGAAGAAGAAGAAAAGCTGAATTGAGTCAGGAGGAGGAAGAAAATCCCTGGTGTCTTTAGGGCCTGAAAAGTACTGTTTTCACCCCGAATCAGCTGGATTTGCTATAAGTATACCTCAGGTAAAAATAAAGTTACTTTCTTTGAATAAATTGTAAAGTTATAAACAGGATGGCTGATGACCAGGGAATGTGGCCCAGGTACATAAGCCCAGGAGAAAAAGAGGGGTGAGAAATAAGTTTATTGCCTGTGGTGAACATTTGAATTGGATTGAACAGACAATGAAAGACTATCTTAAGGCAGGATATTCTTAGAACTTGAGGAAAAAATGCAAAAAGAAGGCCAGCTCAAGACACGTGGGAGCACATAATGCAAATGTTCAATGCAAATGTTCAAAGCAGCGTTCTTTCTGTGTTAGTAGTTATTTAGAGGCAAGTTGTGTAGTAGGTGAGGGAAGGGTGATGTTCTGCCACTAGGAGGAGCTATCATTTCTCCTTCCAGAGGAACTCAGGCACAGCCCAAGCTTCCACATGCCCTTTAGCCAAAATAAAGAGCCCTGTAGTGAGTGGGATTCACCCTCCATAAAGTGCACTTTGGTGGTTAGCTGTACTTCCTAGAGTAGGTGTCACACGCTCATCACTCTTGGAATATTTTTCCAAGTATTCCTCCCGACCATTGCTGTCCACATCAGGAGTTCTAGGGTGTGGTTCACTCCATCTTGTCACATCTCCAGGGATATTTTAGCATTAAAGACTAAGAATACAGATTAAGAGCAATTGCCTCCTATCTCACTTTTTAACCTCTCTTTTTTTTTTTTTTTTTTTTTGCGGTACACTGGCATCTCACTGTCGTGGCCTCTCCCGTTGCGGAGCACAGGCTCCGGACGCGCAGGCTCAGCGGCCATGGCTCACGGGCCCAGCCGCTCCGCGGCATGTGGCATCTTCCCGGACCGGGACACGAACCCGTGTGTCCTGCATCGGCAGGCGGACTCCCAACCACTGTGTCACCAGGGAAGCCCTAACCTGTCTCTTTTTGAAGTGCAATCCAAAATTGTTACTGCCAAGGACTGTGTGGCTGAAATGACCAACACAGGGCTGTTACTGCCCCTGGAGGTGAGGCAGGCCCCAGTGAAGGAGATGGGGAAGTATGGGATGTGGGAGTAGATCGCATTGTGAGTCCTCCTGGGGTGTCTTCCATTCTTGCATGGAAGACATTGGGTGAACAGACCCCAGTGTTCACCTTCGGAGGGGAGGTGAGGATAGGTTGTAGAGAGCACCACGGTGCCGAAGAAGTGTGTGGAACGGGTAGGTCAGTTCCACTGGTGGAGATTGGCTGGGATGAGTTCTCAGCAGTTGGAACAGGTGTCAATGAACTTAAGGATGATTTTAGCACCAGATGGCTGCCTCCTCTTTTCCCCCTGGTTGCTCTTTTGAGTCACCCCAGCCAGAAGTGACTGCAGCTGGGCACTGGAGCAGCAGCCCTTCTACCACCCAAATCTGGTTCCTGTCTGTGCCTGAACCCTCGGGGTGTTTCTGTGTGAGGGACACACCAGTAGACAATCTCAAAAGCATAGTATAGAATAGAAAGGAGCTTTCAAAATGATTTAAATACTCCAGAAGGACAAAAGCCCTGTGGGGGAGTAAGAATACTGAAATGTGCCCATGCATCAAAATTTTAGTCATGAAGCCGATACTCTGACTAGAGGAAAAAGAAAAATAAGATAGAGGGGAAAAATAATTTGAGGATATAAAGGAAATACCATTTGCAAGGGGAAGAAATTATGACAAAACTCATGGGTACTTAAAATTATCTACATCTTTATAAGCAAAATCTGTGCCTAGAAACAGAATCTGTTTTAAAAAGTAAAATATGCAAGGTAGTCAAAGTCTCTATAATTATAATTTTGTGTTAAAAAGAGTTGTGCAGCTAAAAAAATAATGACATTGTCTTTTGGCCAAACTTGCCATCCTGTCCTTTCCTTTCTTTTCCTTTCATTAAACAAAATAGGTGTAAGGATCCAGGAGTGGAGGAGTTGACTTCTTAAGAAAATGGTGATTATGTGATCTATTTGAATAAACAAGAGAATGATGACTTTTCTTTGGGACAGAAGCCTTCTCATACTCAAAGGAATTCCCCCACCTTCTTGATTCTGTAGAATCTGCCTGTGCTCTTTTCTGGTTTTAGAGCATAGCAGGCAATTATGACTTACTTACAAGACGTCACTGCAATGCCAAGAAAACTGATTGTCATTTTTTTGCTAGAAGAAATAATAGAATCTTGGTACCTTACAAAACTCAGCCTTATTAGGTTCTAGGTCAGTCTTATTACATTATTAGGTCACTTACAGCTCACTGCACTCTGTTTGAAGCACAGGGTGACACATTCGCCCTGAACACCTCTGACCTTCGAGGAGCTGCCCCTTTAAATCTGATTTGGAAGGGACTCTCAGAGGAGAATTCCTGTTGTCTAGCTCTTGTCTCCAGGGTTCATTTGCCAAGAGACTTACTGTGCATCCCGTGGGTCTGCGTGGAGTCAGAATCCAGAAATGAGCTGGGAGATCTCATTACAAATGGATCATGCAGGGAATATTGGGCAAGCTTTGGTCTCACATGGCCTGGTTCTTTCTTTTTCTCCTGGAGAAAAATAGCTCAACTCAGACAAAGATGTGTTGAATGTCACATGGCACTATCTTTTGTTCTTTTGAATCCATGTTAGTGTGTTGCCCTTGTTTAGTTACTCTCGGTGAAAATGCACTTGTATAAAAGTCAGATGTGGTGCCCCTCAGTGTCTAGGGGAAGAACTTATCCCATTTCTGCTACTAGCAGGAGACATACACGGGTTTGGTTAGGGAAGGATTAGGGTTGGGAGCAGAGACTGAAAATAGAGCATGAATGTTTCTTTTTGTTTGTAGGAATATACCAAGAAGTTTAAGGCAGATGATTTGAAGTTTTAGGTGGTAATTCTCATTTTCCTTTGTGTCTTAGTCGACACTTAGCACTTACTTGGTGCCAGAACGTGTACTGAGTAGGTGCTGTGAATGTCTCATCACATCTAATCCTCACAAGAACCCCATGAGGTTACAATGAGAAGTTACTGTAGCAGCTAGAGCTCTGGATGAAATGCTTTACATTTGTCTTTGCCTCCTTGCTCCAGACACAGTTGGATCAGCCCCTTGTAGACTATGGGCCTCAGTGTAACTTATCAATAACATTAGATTAGTTTTGCTTTGTATCCTGTGGTTGTATGTGACATGATGTGTGTACCTTGACCACTGCCCCAACGTATGGTGGAACCGCTTTGCATCTCCCATATTGAACTCACAGAAGAATGGCCACGGCCAGACAATACCTAAGTGGACAATTCTGGAGCACAAATGGAGTTTAGTTTATAAGTTAATCAGCTATTTAGTTACATCAAGGTAAGGATTAAAGGTGAGTCAGGTTATGTTTCAGTTTTCCTTATGTTTTTCGAATGTTTTTGGATACCTGTTCTTTGTAGATAGAGGAAGTACCATGAAGGCCTAGAAAATCTCCATGTTACTCTCCAAAGATGACTATACATTGCTGCTTTCTAGTGAGGACTAGAGAAAATCTCTTTTTTTATCCTCACTCAACTCAAGTCTGAGCTAAGGCATATCCCAGACTCAAGGAGACCTTGTTGCTTTAACCTCAGACCTCCCCACAGTTCCCATATAAAACGTAGAGAAAGCTTCAAGCCCTCTCATTAGGGCAAAGTCCTTTATAGACTTTTCTGGTAAGCCCAGCCCTGGGGCCGTGTTGCTAAATGCTCCAACCTACTTTACTCTGTCTGGTGGCTGCCTCTTTGTCCATCCTGGGTAAATGGACGCATGAGTTAGAAGTAATCATTTGGAGACTTCCCTGGTGGCAGAGTGGTTAAGAATCTGCTTGCCAAGGCAGGGGACATGGGTTCAAGCCTTGGTCTGGGAAGATCCCACATGCTGTGGAGCAGCTAAGCCCGTGTGCCACAACTACTGAGCCTGTGCTCTAGAGCCTGTGAGCCACAACTACAGAAACCGTGTGCCACCACTACTGAAGCCCACGTGCCTAGAGCCTGTGCTCCGCAGCAAGAGAAGCCACCACAATGACAACCCCATGCACTACAATGAAGGGTAGCCCCTGCTCGCTGCACTTAGAGAAAGCCTGTGTGCAGCAACGAAGACCCAATGCAGCTATAAATAAATAAATAAATAAATAGGTAAATAAAGTAATTACTCGGTTATTCTGAAGCCCCACTGGATGCTGTCTTTTGGCTTCATATTCTGTTATCTGTGGACAAAGCCTACATTATTTCTCATATGCAGGCAAATTTTCTTTGGGGTCCTTGCTTCTCTGAGAAGGGACTTAATATCTGTTGAGGATATGCCAGACACTCTGCTCCATGGTTTTCATAGTAATGAAAATAACTAATAATAACATCTCACAATTATTTTGTAGTGTTATAATTGGGAAGCCAATTGCTATGCTAAGAGTTGTATCTTAAAGGGGTAAGCGGAGACCAGATTATGGGGGGAAACCCATAATACTAATGGTTGACTATTGTGAAAGCCGCTCAACCTCTCTGAACCTTGCTTTCCTTTTCTTCAAAACAAAGATAAAATTATCCACCTCACGGTGTTATTGTGAGCATAAATGGGATACTATAATATGCATAAAGTGTGTGGGAAAATGTCTGGATGGTTATTGTCATTTTGAATCTTTTTATGGATATCACCATGTCTTTCTCATATTATAGCTATTAGTGTATTTATCTCTTATCCTCTCTTGATTAAGGCTGAGCATTAGGTCTTATTCCTTTTTATATCACCTGTTTTACTTAACTATTATTTCTGCACATGAAAGGAGCCCAGTATATATTAGTGGAATCACATGATTCAAGCAGGGTGGGGACTTTTTACATAGAACAGTAGTAAACAGAAAGTAGAATCCAATTGAGTAACATAAGCAAATCTGCTGTAAGTAAGAGCTGGGAGATAACCTTTACTGGGAACCCAGGTACTAGGCTCTTCCCTTTCCCATATGTTAATTAATGAATGTCATAAAATTTAGAGAATATAGAGTCCAGCAACTGCTTCTAGTTTTCATCAAAAATTACTGAAGTATCATTCTGTCCACCAAAGATGGTTTGGAGATCAGTGTAGAAGAGCATCTTCTCTAATGGGAGATGAGGCTATGGAGCTGGCCTGGGGGATGGTAAGTGTATATGACTGATAGGATCGAGTGCCAAAGTTTATAGCTGGACGTGAAAATATATGTTCAGCCACTGTGAAGAGACCAGCTGGGTTGGAAAGTAGGTTTCAGAGTAGAATGGGAAGAAGGGAGGGGAGGTGGGACCTGATTCTGTTCTTTAGTTTCCTTCTCTCAAATATGTTTCTTACGCCTTGGAGGAAACTAGCCTGAGCTTCAGTAGCAGCCACAGTGGAAACTGTGGATTCTTTCTGTTGCAGGAAGGAAGGTTCTGATGTCAGAATATAGGAAAATGAATCCTGGGTCTGTAGAACTGAGTTGAGTTCTCAAGGTGAGCCAATCCCTGTGGTTGCTGAGAGGTTCCTGGGTACCTTCCTGCCAGTGAAAATTCAGGTGAGAGGTGTTGGTTCCTGTCTGGGTGGCTCTGGAAAGACTGAGGATAGGGGAGGAAAGATGGCAAGTGTTGAATAGAAGCAGGGTCACCCGTGTGCCTCAAGTAGCGTTGTCCTGGTGACATCAGCTGGCATGCAGTAAAGTGTGCCTTCAGAGAGGATGGGAGGAGAGGGCACTGGCAGTGCCGCAAAGAGGGCGTGGCATACACTCAGATCTGGAAGGAGGCAGAGATGTGAGACCTAACTGAAGATTACCTGAGGGATTAAAGAATACTTGAAAGATTCCTTCTAAGGCCTGGGGTATTTATGGAAGACAGAGTCACAGTAACCACTGGGAGAGCCTGGATAGGAAGAGATTGAAGGAGAAAAGAACATGGGGTCAGAGAAGAGAAGAGGATTTTGGTGCTAATAAAGAATTATTTGCCATATGTTCTGTTGGCCGTAAGGAAATTTAAGAGCATTTACTTGTAGTAGATGGAAAGAGACGATGGAGACAGCAAGAGTAACTGTTTATTACCCTGATGGGTGGTTGAATAAAATCAAAGGTAAATAATCTTAGACTGATGGCAGAGTCTTATGGTAAAAGAAAAAGGGCAAATCTGAGATTAAAAAAAAAAAAGATACATAGAGTAAACTCTAATTTGGTCCCATATTTTAAACTTCTGATTGCATATGATTTGGAAAAATATGGTGCTATTTGTGCAGATAAAACAATTGAGAGGGAGTTCATCTGGAGGAGGTGGAGGGTAGATGATAAGTTTGGTTTCTAAAATGCTAAATTTGAAATGATAGTATGACCTACACGTAGAACAGGCCAGTGGAGAACTTGAAATATGTGAGTGCCACTTGAGATTAGAAATAGAGGTTTCAGAGGAATCAACGTATAAGTGATGATGAAACAGAAAAAGATTATCTCTTTCAGTGGAAGGCAGAAGAGAGCAAAGATCAAGGAACCAAGTACTGATGTGAGGGAACATTTGGGTTCCTAGCGTTGGAAGCAAGGGAAGAGTCAGGGAGAAAGACAAAAAGTAATGTTTGGTAGAGGGAAGGATGGTGTGTATAGTGTCATGGAAACCAAGTTAATGTAAGTTTCCAGGAGGCAGTGTCCAGTGGTATTAAATGCATCAGAGAGATCTAAGTAGAAAGGATGCTGGATTTAGCAATAAAAGTTTCATCGGTGACCTTTGAAAGAGCAATTTCCTTAAAGGGTGTGTGACAGGATCCACATTGCAGAGGATGATGGGAGAAAAAGGGAGGTCTTCCCTTCCTTAGGAACCTGTGCAGTAATTCTGACAAGGATCAAAAGGAAAGAAGCAAGATTTCTACTGGGGACTCAGGATCCATTGTGTGTTTCCCATGCAGATTATAGATTGTCTGTTTTTGACGGAGAGGCTGTTGTGTCTCTGCTTCCCACTGCATAACGTTTCATCCAGTGACAGAGAAAAATCAGTGTTCACCCGAGATTATGACTGACCTTTCCACCAAAGAAGCGATTTAAGACTCTAAATGCCAGGTCCAGGCTGCTCGCTGACTCCTACCTGCCCTTCCCCATTGTGGCACAGCCACAGATGGACCTCTCCCTTTCTAGGTCCTGTTGGTACATGGGAGTCTTCCCTTGATCTCAGTTCTTTGGTCTTAATTTCAGGGTTCATGTATAAAAGAAATTCCCTGATGAATTTGTCATTGTCTCCTTTTGGGTTCAGGCCTCTGTCTAGATCAGCCTCCCTCAATGAAATCTCACTTCTGATTTCAGAATTCAACTGTCCTGCGCCTCTAGAATGTCACAATATCCATTTCTCAGTCTTTCTGCTTCTCTACATCCCTCAATTATCACTCATTTATTTGGCATCACTCATCTTCAACCTCATATTTATAAAATTCACCTTGATGGCTGAAATGGATTTTTTTAATCCATTAAAATTTTTTATTCATTGGAACCCACTGGCCATAAGCACCTCCTTGCTGTTCATCATCCCTCTGTGAGAACAGCATCTGGGGGAGGAGCTGTGAAAAGAAGAAAAAATATAATGGCAGGAACTCGGTGTGACTGTGTCTTAAGTATGTTGAAGAGAAAAGTTCCCCTCTCTATGTATAGGAATGCATTTCTCAGTCTGTAGTGACAGAGAATACATGCACTGAAGAAACGTGGGCAGATTTCTCACTTGGGCGGCTGCAAGAGGTCTTAGCTAGAACTGTCTTGTTTCACTCTTGTCATCTTATCTTGCCCTATGTCATGTTTCTGCCCAGGACCTAGAGTCCATGTCAGTACAAGAGAATTTTCCCATGTTCACCCATTTAATTCACATCCTTAAAACTACGGAATACAGAGAAAGAAGCTCACAGAAGCTGACAGAGTTCACCTTGACGGGCACCTCCATCATCGTGAGTGCTGTTGCGCGAATCTTCACCTTGTCAGGAAATGCCACCGTCCTGGTTCTCACCACATTGGCCACATCCTTCTTCCTGAGCACAGAGGCTAGTTCAGAGACCATATACATTGGTCCTCATTCCCTAGTACCCTCAAGTCTCATGTCTCAGAACAATCCTGTTCTTTGTCGTCTTGACCATCACCAGCTGTTATGCGGTCATGTGAAAATCTTTGAGGTGTAGAGTTTGTGAACAAGGGGGTGTGTGCCCAGTTGGTGTGTGTTTTCTTTAGTACTGGCCCAGGTATAGCAGCTGTCTAGATGTCACCCCTGTTCCACTTATATTTCTGTGATGCTGTGGTGGCCTATTTCTTTTGTGATCTCCCTCCTGCCATGAAACACTCCTTTATTGCCACTCCTATCCATGAAGTAAACAGTTTTTTTTTTTTTTTTTTTTTTTTTTGCGGTACGCGGGCCTCTCTCTGTTGTGGCCTTTCCCGTTGCGGAGCACAGGCTCTGGACACGCAGGCTCAGCGGCCATGGCTCACGGGCCTAGACGCTCTGGGGCATGTGGGATCCTCCCGGACCAGGACACGAACCCGTGTCCCCTGCATCGGCAGGCAGACTCTCAACCACTGCACCACCAGGGAAGCCCCGAGTAAACAGTTTTTTATTCCCCACACATATGTTCAGGCTTCATGGGCTTGGTTTACATTTCCTGCACTGAAGCCCTCATCACCTCCACCATGCTTTGGATCGCTTCATCTCTGGGCTTTGCCACCTGTACCTCCCACCTCACCATGGTCATTGCCTGATATGTTTGTGCCTCTATCACTTACCTCAAGACCGAGCTGGTCAATTCAGTAGAAAATAGACCACCTCTGAGACCTACACCATCATCTCTCTGCTGTTGGACCCTGTTGTTTACAGTGTGGGGTACATGGAGGCCAAGGATACCATGTACAGAGCTATGGACAGAAGCATTTCTTAACAGATTGACTCATTTCATCAGGAGACCTTTAGTCCTGGCCAATGATTTTCCTCTTTACCAACATTTCATAGCTCATGTGTAGACCAAATAGAAAGCTGTGTTGTGAACTGGTTCAAGCACTTAACCTGCTCTTCTACTCATGCTCCAGAAAGAAGGCAGAAGCCAGGCTTTCTGATCAGGGTACACGTGACTGCCGAGACGGCAGTACTCCAGGAGCACTTTGATGACTTCTTCTTATGTGGGGGCATTTTAATTGAAAATCCTCCTGACTCCCACCTCACCTGGCCATTTGGTACTTGACTTTTGCCTGTGCGTGGAGCAGACCCAGTGATGGTGACCCAGTGACTTCAGTTAAAGAATCCCAGGGACCACCTGAGACTGTCCCCACTTCCATGATCTCAGTTATATGATCCTTAATGGGCATTTCAAAAAGACTCTCCTTAACCATTTGCTGATTGAAAAATAAATAGTTGCAATGAGAGAGGCCCTTCTTTCCATGAATTCATCCCCACTGGCCACTTAAATAGTGTGCGTTTAGGGGTGGAGTACCCTTTACTTTTATAGGAGAAAACAAAGACCCTTTAAAACAACATTATTATTGCAGCCCTGGAAACTGAGCACAGGGAGAACAGAGGGGTGTCTCTTCTCAAGGAATGGTGCCTTCATCGAGAACTCCTCTTCTCAGAAATTTCTTGTCCCTCTAAAGCGGGGGTCCCCAACCCCCAGGCCACGGACAGATACCCGTCCGCAGCCTGTTGGGAACCAGGCCACACAGCAGGAGGTGAGCGGCGGGCGAACGAGCGAAGCTTCCTCTGCCGCTTGCTCCCCATAACTTGCATGACTGCCTGAACTGTCCGCACCCCACCCCCCACCCGGTCCGTGGAAAAATTGTCTTCCACAAAACCGGTTCCTGGTGCCAAAAACGTTGGAGACCCCCGTTCGAAAGCCTTTGAGAATTGTTAATTCCATAATGGCTATGTGGTAGCTATTTGGAGTGGCAATGGCTAATTCTGGGCAAGTGACTTTGATTGCTCTGCTCTAGGTGTGAAATGCAATTTCTAATAAATTGAGCCCAGCAATGCCCAGTTTCCCGTCTGACGGGTGAGTGGGGGCTGAAAGTTTATTTGTGTCCCATGTCTTTTCCCGTTGGAGTTCTTCCTCTGAAGAGCTCTTCTCTTTCATAACTTACACTTTTGTCTCTTGGACAGGTGGTTATGTGTTTAATTAAGAAATATTTATGTGCCTCCACTGTTAGAACTAGAAAATACATTGGAAAAGGCTAGTATAGTAACATCTATTTTTACACATTCCTATATTTTGGATATAAATGACCCATTGTTATTTCAACTCCAAGGCCAATCTTTCCATTTCCTGTCTTACACTTTTGTCATATTTTTAACCTCAAAATCAGGATTGAGGCACATCTTGGCCACTTGTGATTTTTCTGTCTTCAACAGACTGCTGAAGGTCAAGGGTCCCAGGCATAGGGGCTGCCTTCTCCTGGAATCTCTCTTTTGTCTCACACAGAAGACAGGGAGGGTTAATAAGTGATGCTAGTGTCTTAGGATCAGTATCTGATGTACCATAAGGGTCGGTTCTGAAGCTGAAGTCCACAGATCCTTAAGGGGTTCTTGAAGGGGTTTCAGTGGGTTTGTGAACTCCCTAAAATTGTGTGCAAAATATTGTGAGTGTGGGCACGTGTGCATTTTTTCATCATATTCTCAAAGAAATCTCTCATATACCAAAGATAAAAATCGGTTGCTCTAGATTAGGGTTTTGTAAAACTCTTTTGACTCAGACCCATAGTAAGAAGTATATTTTATATTGCAGTGCTGTATGCATGCATGCACATACACATCTTTAGGTACATCTCGATCAAAATCATCACAAAGCAATTCAAAAGCTGAAGGCAGGAAAATCCCAGAATGAGAAATGGCAAGAAGTCCTGTGTGGCCAGAGAGGAGTGACAAGAAGAGTGCCTGAGAGAAAATAGATTGATCGGGGCTGCCGTCATCACCATGGTCTGCATCATCGACAGCTACTCTCTTTTCCGCTCTCTGCTCAACCCAGGCAGCACTAGTTGCTCCTTTATGTCTGCTGCCACAGTCGTTTGCACATATTTTAAGTATTTTAGTATTATTTATCATGGTGTATTCCATTAAAATATATATAGCTTTTAGTAGGAAATTTGTCATACTTTCACTCAAAATATAAGTGCTGAGTATTTATAATGTACCAGTCACTGTCCTAAGCCAGATAGATTCTGTATCCCTAAGGAGCTCAGGATCTCAAGAGAGAGAGCATCACGTTAAAATAATAATAATAATAAAAAAGGTAGGCATATCTCTTTGCTCTTCGCTTTGTTGTGCTTTGCAGATATTGTGGTTACATTTTTACAAATTGAAGGTTTGTGGCAACCTGTGTTGAACAAGCTGATGAGTGGCTTTTTACCAACAGGATCATTTTTAAATTAAGTTATGTACTTTTTTTTTAACATAATGCACACTTAATAGACTACAGTCTAGTATAAACATATGTACTTGGGAAACCAAAGCATTTTTGTGACTCCGTTTATTGTGATGTTCATTTCATTTTGATGGTCTGGAACTGAATTTGCAGTATGTCTGAGGTGTGTCTATATGCAGCTAGGGGAGGTCAGGGTGGTAGGGACCGTGGCGGGAGAGTTTGGTCACAAAGGAATGAGCACTCAGTTCTACCTGGTGTAGTCCAGGAGAGGATGAAGTCAGGATGGAAGATTAGGGTATTCACATAGGTGAACTGAGGTTGGGTAGGGTGAGAAAGATGAGGGTAAGCAAGGGAAATAGCACGGCTAGCTCAAACTTGAAGAAACTTGAGAAGGACAGGCATGCTTGCATCCATCTCTGCATTCCTGGTACCCAGCCCAGGGCTCTTAATACAACTTGGGATGGATGAACTGATGAGCATTTACAAAGTACCGGGCCTTGTGTTTGTGTATTTCAGCGTTCTGTAGCCAGTAGAAGCATCTGACCTTATTTCCTCTGGCCCCCTTATAGTCTTTCTTTATCTCGGGGTGAAAAGGAGGAAAAACATGCTGGAAAAGAAGAAATCCATGGGCTCTTTTTCATGCATCAGATCCCTCTGTAGCTTAGGCCACGTTCTCCTCCTACTCTCTTTTTTCAACCTGTAAGAAACATTAAAGGGGCTTCCCTGGTGGCACAGTGGTTGAGGGTCCGCCTGCCGATGCAGGGGACACAGGTTTGAGCCCCGGTCTGGGAAGATCCCACATGCCGCGGAGCGGCTGGGCCCGTGAGCCACGGCCGCTGAGCCTGTGCGTCCGGAGTCTGTGCTCTGCAATGGGAGAGACCACAACAGTGAGAGGCCCGCGTACCACAAAAAAAAAATAAAAGAAAAGAAACATTAAGGGAGGAAATAGCTGCAGCAAACCCAACAATAAGTCAAGCAAAGTCTTCACGAAGGTGACAAGTGCCTTTGGCAGAAGAGAGAAGGTGGCAGAAGAGATGAGTCCTAGAGGACCAAAAGGTGGGCCTAGCACATAGACAAGGTTTTTATAAAAGCAGATTTAAAAGGTATCAGTCTGCAATTCAGTCTGCTGGTGTATGTGTGTGTCTGTGTGTGGGATGGTGGTGGCCTTGGGGGAAGGAAATTAATATTTGAAGGTCTAGAAAGTGACAAACACTGTAGTAGGAAATCACATTACTTAATAATACTTCCTTAAAATACTTCCTTAAAATTATATATTAATTAATTTTAAAACTCTTATTTTACCTGCATTTTCTAATTTGAGATGTGTAATACTTTTACAAGCATTGTTTTTCCTATTTTACTACTGCTGCTGCTCTTATCACTATGGGTAGAGCTAACTTATAAGCCAGATACTGTTCTGAGTTGTTTATATGTGTCCAATCTTTTAATCCTCATACAACCCTATGAGATAGGTAATATCAATATTTATTTATTTATTTATGCATGCCACGCCACGCAGCATGCAGGATCCTAGTCCCCCAACTAGGGATCAAACCCGCGCCCCATGCAGTGCAAGCGTGGAGTCTTAACCACTGGACCGCCAGGGAAGTCCGGAGATAAGTAATGTTATACGTTGCATTTTAGGCACAGAGTTTGAGCAACTTGTCCTAGGACCCACCCCTGGGGAGTGGAGTTCTGGGATTGAACTCAGGCTTTCTGAATCCACAGCCCACACCCATAAAATGAAGAGACTCACCAAAGTTCATACAATAAGTGACAGGATGGGCTTGGAAAGAACTGGGCCTCAGACCCATGTGGACTAACTCTAAATTCCATATCCAGACTTACACACACACACACACACACACACACACACACCTCTGTCTCTCTCCCTGCCCACAACACCACATTTATCCATTCTCACAGGATAAGGACTAACATGCATATAAGTCAGTTTTCAGATAATTGAACATATCCTTTCTCGGTCCAAATAGATCTCTGGTCAAACATTATTACTAGAAATTTCTCAAAGGTATTATCCTCTTCTTTGCGTTTGTAAACAAAGTATACACATTTACCAGTTTCCTGGGATAGTTACTATGTCTTGAGCTGTGGTGTGTTAATATCCTCAGGAATTTCTGAGCATGAGGGGTGTTGCCTCTGTGTCAAATTATACACAGATTGCAAGGAACTTTTGTGTGTTTTTTTTTTCAGGCAAGGCTTTATTGGGGCTCCTGCTGCAGCACTGGGGAGCAAGAACAAGTGACAGGTTCCTTTGCTCTCTCGCTCCCTAGGGAGTGGGAAGTGGGCAAGCTTGTTCCTTATATGGGGTGAGGGGAACTTTTGTGGTTTTTAAAAACCACTTTATTGAGATACAATTTATAGTTCATAGAATTCACTGTTTAAATATACAATTTAGTGGATTTTAGTTTACTTATAGAGTCACTATCATCACCATAATCTAAATTTAAAACATTTTTCTTCCCCTAAATAGACACCCTCTACCTAGTAGCAGTCACTCTTCATCTTCATTCCCTCCAGCCCTAGGCAACCACTATTCTGTGAATTTGTCTCTGTAGATTTGCCTCTTCTGGACATTTCATATAAGTGGAATCATCCAATATGTGGTCTTTCATGTGGCTCCTTTCACTTTGCAGAAAGTTTTCAAGGTTCATCTGAACAATGTCGTAGTTGGTATCAGTACTTCATTCATTTTTATGGCTAAATAATATTCTGGTGTTTGGATATACCATATAATTAATTTTTGAATGTTAAATCAACCTTGCATTCTTGGGTTAGTTCCCACTAAGTTATAGTGTAAAATCCTTTTTATATTGTGCTGGAATCAATTTGCTACTATTTTGTTGAGGATTTTTGCACCTACATTCAGAAGAGATGTTGGTCTGAGTTTCATTTTCTTGTGAAGTCTTTGGTTTTAGGGTCAGGGTAATACTGGCCTCGTAGAATGAGACAGGAATAGGTTGCAAAGATAGTACAGGAAGTCTAGTGTACCATCCACCCAGTTTTCCCCAATGGTTACCTCTTACTTAATCACAGTACTACATCAAAATCAGGAATTTGACATAGGTATTGTGTGTGTGTGTGTAGTTCTATGTCATCTTATCACGTGTATAGATTTACATAACTATGACTGAGATTCCTTTACCCTCCTATTCATAATATATGTCTTAAATATCTCCTCTGCATACACTGGTAACCATATTAGACAGGGTTATAATTTTTTCTTCAACTGCTGAACATAATTTAGAAAACTCAAGAGGAGAAGAAAAGTCTATTATATTCACCTATATTTTTGCCTACTGTGTTCTTCCTTCCTTGCTAATATTCCAAGGATTTTTCTTTTATTCCCTTTCAATTTAGAGAACTTCTTTTAGCCATTCTTTTAGAGTAGGTCTGCTGGTGACAAATTTTTAGCTTTCCTTTCTCTGAATATGTCTTTATCTTTTCCATCACTGAAGACTATTTTCACTAGATACTGAATTCTGGGTTAACAGTTCATTTCTTTCAGCACTTGAAAAATATTGTGCAGCTTCCTCCTCTCCTCCACAGTTTCTGACAAGAAATCCACTGTCATTCAAATTGTTTTCATTATTTCTCTCTGGCTGCTTTCAATTATTTTTTTCTTTGCCTTTTGTTTTCAGAAGTTTGACTATGATGTGCCTCAGTGTGGATATTTTTTGGTTTATTCTGTTTGGGGTTTGCTCAGATTCTTGAGTCTGTAGGTTTATGTCTTTTGACAAATTTGGGAAACTCTCAATTGTATGTCTTCCAATAATTTTTTAGTTCCATCCTCTTTCTCCTCTTTCCCTGGCACTCTGATGACATGAACATTAGATCTTTTATTATAGTCTTACTTGTTCCTTAGACTCTATCCATTGTTTTTCAGTTGATTTTCTTAGTTGTTCAGATTGGATACTTTCTATTGTTCTATTTCAAATTCAAATTACTGTTCTTTCCATTCTTCTGTTGAACTTATCCTTAATTTGGATTACTGTATTTTTTTAGTTCTAAATTTCTATTTGCTTCATCTTTTATATCTTATATTTCTTTATAGAGACTTCCTATTTTTTGCTGAGTTTTTTTTTAGTTTATTTGTTTCAAGCATGTTTGTAATTGTTCATTGAAACATTTTTATGATGGCTTCTTTAAAATCCTTATTAGATAATTCCAGCCTATGTGTCATGTTGGGGTTGGTATCTGAATGTATTTTTTTCATTCAATTTGAAGTATTTCTGGGTCTTGGTATGATGAATGATGTTTGATTGAAACTTGAATATTTTTAGTATTATAAGACTCTGGATCTTATTTAAACTTACAGTTCAGCAGGCCTCCTCTTACACTGCTCTGAAGGGAGGGAATGGCCACCTCTTTATTGCCAGGTGGGGGTGGAAGTCCAGGTTCTCTGCTCAGCCTTTGTTGACAGCAGGATGATCAGGTCCTTGTTACTGCTGGGTGGGAGTGAGAGTTCAGGCTCCCCAGTAGACCTGAACTGATAACATCCTGGCTGGGAGAGGTAGGGTACCTCTTTACTGCCCCTTGTGAGGTCTCACTATACTACAGGTGGTGGCCTTGTTACTGCTGGATGGTGCTGAAAATCTTGACTTTCCAATAAGCCTCCTCTGATACACCCCTGAAGGGGGGTGGGTAGAAGCACCTATTACCACTGCATAAGGCCAAAGTCCAAGCTCCCAACCTGGTCTCCACTGAGACCACTGGAGGGGTGGGGGGTTCTTGCTGCCTAGCAGATATGAAATTCCTGGTTACAACATTCAGTCTTTTTTTGACACCATTCCAGTGGAGTGTTGAGATGTCTCATTACAGACTGGTAAGGGTGGAAGCTGAGACTTTCTACTGGGTCTTTGATGGTAGGGGTACAGTTGGGGAAGCAGTTTTTTCTGTGGTGTTTTGTTGGAATAGTTTTTATTCCAAAGTTTTCTGTCTTGTTAGGTTATCCCTTTCCTGTACTGTGTCTAGAGATTGCAGACCTTTCTCAGGGGCCTTTTGTGTGTCTGCACCCATTGGTATTTTCGGGTCACTGGCTTTTTGAGTTTGCGGTCTGGGGTGTATGAGGCCAAAAGAAAATGCAGTGAGCTCCCCACTGTGTCATTCCTCAGGTCCTGTGGTCTCTAGCTGGTCTTCCTCCTTCTCTCCATCTTTCAGTCTTTTTATGTTTATTTCATATACAATGTCCAGGGTTTTCATTTGTACTTAGTGAGAGAGTAGGGAAAAGTACTTCAGCTTACTGGAAGTGAAAGTCTTAGGTATTGTTTTATGTACTTTCTCTTTTAATAAATATAGATAAGAAAGAAAAGTATGTGATTATATAGGTAACTATAAAAGATGGTATAATTACCATTATGGAGTTCTTTGGGTTTTTTCCCCATGGATTTAAATTATATCTGATGTCAATTCCTTTCAGCCTGAGGAACTTCTGTAGTATTTCTTCTAAGGCAGGCTTGCCAACAACAAATTCTATTTCTGTTTACCTAGAAACGTGTTTATTTTGCGTTCTTTTTTTTTTTTTTTTTTTTGCGGTATGCAGGCCTCTCACTGTTGTGGCCTCTCCCATTGCAGAGCACAGGCTCTGGACATGCAGGCTCAACGGCCGTGGCTCACAGGCCTAGCTGCTCTGCGGCATGTGGAATCTTTCCAGACCAGGGCATGAACCCGTGTCCCCTGCATCAGCAGGCAGACTCTCAACCACTGCCCCACCAGGGAAGCCCACGTTCATTTTTGCAAGGTAGTTTTGCTGGATATAGGATTCTTGGTTGACAGTATTTTCTTTCAGGGCTTTGAATATTACCACCCCACTGTCTTCTGGCCTCAGTTACTTCCGATGAGAAGTCATTTGTTGATCTGATTGGGATTCTCTTGTGTACATGATGAGTTGTTTTTCTCTTGCTGCTTTCAAGATTTTCTTTCCTGTGTTTGGCTTTTGACATTTTGGCAATGATGTATCTGAATGGGTATTTCATTGTATTTATACTACTTAGAGTTGAGTTTCTTGTCTGTGTAGATTAACATTTTCCCTCAAATTTGGGAAATAGTCATTATTATTATTATTATTATTTATTGTTTTATTTTTTTGGCTGCATTGGGTCTTTGTTGCTGTGCATGGGCTTTCTCCAGTTGTGGCGAGTGGGGATTACTCTTCCTTGTGGTGCATGGGCTTCTCATTGCAGTGGCTTCACTTGTTGTGGAGCATGGGCTCTAGGCACGTGGGCTTCAGTAGTTGCAGCACGTGGGCTCAGTACTTGTGGCTTGCAGGCTGTAGACGGCAGGCTCAGTAGTTGGGGTGCACAGGCTTAGTTGCTCCGCAGCATGTGGGATCTTCCCAGACCAGGGCTCTAACACTTGTGCCCTGCATTGGCAGGTAGATTCTTAACCACTGCACCACCAGGAAGCCTTCAGCCATTATTTTTTTGAATTTTTTCCCTTCTCTCTTCTCTGATTCTATGATTATGCATATCTTGGTAAGTGTTTTGGGTGCCTTTGATATTCTGCAGTTTAAATATAATATGCCTCGGTGTAGATTTTTTGGTATTCGTTTTGTTTGGTATTCTCTATATTTCCTGGATCTATTGTTTGGTGTCTGTCATTAATAATTCAGTCATTATTACTTCAAATAGTTCTCCTTTTGCTCCTTCTGATATTTCTATTGTGTGTGTAATAATACATTTTTTGTAATTGTCCCACAGTTCTTTGATATTCTGTTTTGCTTCTTCTCTCTCTCTCTGTTTTTTTTTTAATTCTGAATTTCACTTGGGGAAGTTTCTATTGATGGATTTTCAAGCTCACTGATTCTTTCCTTGACTGTGTCCAGTCTACTGATGAGTCCATCAAGGGTATCCTTCATTTCTGTTAAAGTGTTCTTGATTTTTAACATTTGCCTTTGATATTTCTTAGTCTTTCCGTCTCTTTGATTACAGTACTCATCTGTTCTTGCATGTTGTCCACTTTTCCCATTAGAATCCTTAGCATATTCATCATAGTTATTTTAAATTTCCAGTCTGATAGTTCCAAAATCTCTGCCATATCTGTGTCTGGTTCTGCTGCTTACTTTGTCTCTTCAGACTTTTTCCCGTCTTGTATCACATCTTATAATTTTTTTCTTGTAAGCTAGGCATAATATAGGTAATAGGAACTGAAGTAAATAGGTCTTTAGTATGAGATTTCAGACATGTTTATCCGGCTAAGAGATAAGCTGTGTTTACTCTTTGCTGTAGGTGTCAGTTTCCTTTAGTGTCCTTGTTTTTTTCTCCCTCTTTTCTTTGGATTTACCTCCAAACTTCTTAAATAGAGTCTGTCTTACAGCTCTCTCACTTGCAATCCACTGTTACTAGACTGGGTGTCTGATGTGGTGGTAAGATTTTGGAGAGGAGAGGTGATTAAATCTTTGTTTATTCAGAAAAATTTTAGTCTTTTTTAAAAATGTTTCTTTATTAATAAATAAAGAAATACCCCAGTTCATTATAGTCCAGAGGTCAAGCTACTTTCCCACTTTCTTGCAAAGTAACTGTGGCATGTTTGAGATTGAAGACCATGTATATTAGCCTGACTTTCATATTCTTTATGTACCTTAAAATGATTTGAGGGAAATGTATTAATTTTCCTTTTCAGTAACCTTTTTCTTTATTCTTTTTCTTATCTAAGAACACTTGCAATCCTTCTACAGAAATCAATAGCTTACATTTTTCATTAGTCCCTGCACTGACCAGGGTTTTAAAGTAATGAGTTCAGAATTTATTTCAGTAACATAGTCTTGATACAAATGCTGGTAGAAGAAGCCCAGTGGCTCACAGAAAACATAATAATAACCAGGTTTAACATTCACCTGTCTTTTTTTCTGATTTATCATACAGTACTTATATCCAATTAATTTGATGTATATAAAATTGAATTTTATTTTATTTATATTTTTATACAGCAGCTTATTAGTCATCAGTTTTACACACATCAGTGTATACATGTCAATCCCAATCTCCCAATTCATCACACCCCCCACCTCCCACCACTTTCCCCCCTTGGTGTCCATACATTTGTTCTCTACATCTGTGTCTCAATTTCTGCCCTGCAAACTGGTTCATCTGTACCATTTTTCTAGGTTCCACATATATGTGTTAATATATGATATTTGTTTTTCTCTTTCTGACTTACTTCACTCTGTATGACAGTCTCTAGATCCATCCACATCTCTACAAATGACCCAATTTCATTCCTTTTCATGGCTGAGTAATATTCCATTGTATATATGTACCACATCTTCTTTATCCATTCATCTGTCAATGGGCATTTAGGTTGCTTCTATGACCTGGCTATTGTAAATAGTGCTGCAATGAACATTGGGGTGCATGTGTCTTTTTGAATTGTGGTTTTATGCCCAGTGTGGGTATATGCCCAGTAGTGGGATTGCTGGATCATATGGTAATTCTATTTTTAGATTTTTAAGGAACCTCCATACTGTTCTCCATAGTGGCTGTATCAATTTACATTCCCACCAACAGTGCAAGAGGGTCCCCTTTTCTCTACACCCGCTCCAGCATTTGTTGTTTGTAGATTTTCTGATGATGCCCATTCTAACTGGTGTGAGGTGATACCCCATTGTAGTTTTGATTTAGATTTCTCTAATAATTAGTGATGTTGAGCAGCTTTTCATGTGCTTCTTGGCCATCTATATGTCTTCTTTGGAGAAATGTCTATTTAGGTCTTCTGCCCATTTTTGGGTTGGGTTGTTTGTTTTTTTTAATATGGAGCTGCATGAGCTGTTTATATATTTTGGAGATTAATCCTTTGTCTGTTGATTTGTTTGTGAATATTTTCTCCCATTTTGAGGGTTGCCTTTTCATCTTGTTTATGGTTTCCTTTGCTGTGCAAAAGCTTTTAAGTTTCATTAGGTCCCATTTGTTTATTTTTGTTTTTACTTCCATTACTCTAGGAGGTGGATCAAAAAAGGTCTTGCTGTGATTTATATCAAAGGGTGTTCTTCCTATGTTTTCCTCTAAGAGTTTTATAGTGTCCTGTCTTACATTTAGGCCTCTAATCCATTTTGAGTTTATTTTTGTGTATGGTGTTAGGGAATGTCCTAATTTCATTCTTTTACATGTAGTTGTCCAGTTTTCCCAGCAACCACTTATTGAAGAGACTGTCTTTTCTCCATTGTATATCCTTGTCTCCTTTGTCATAGATTAGTTGACCATATGTGCGTGGGTTTATCTCTGGGCTTTCTACCTTGTTCCATTGATCTATATATCTGTTTTTGTGCCAGTACCATATTGTCTTGATTACTGTAACTTTGTAGTATAGTCTGAAGTCAGGGAGTCTGATTCCTCCAGCTCTGAAAATTTTAGTCTTTTCTTTTTCTCCCCTTATGTGAGCCAGGAAGGCCAAAGGGGGCTTGAGCCGTCCAATTGCCTTATCTTTTAATCTTTGTATGCTTTCTTTCACAAGCTGGGGAGCATTATTTAAATATTAGTCAATCATTAATTTAGAGGAAAATTCAGGCACTCTTGGAGAGGAACGAGAAAGGCAAACTTCTTCCAATCTTCTGTGTATTCCCCCTGACAGCCCTAAAATTGCATGCTGAATTTAGCAAACACCCTATACTTAACCATTTCCACCTTTCTTAGGAGAGAGTTGTTGTTTTACAGCATCCATAAATTCTTTGATATGCCCCCCTTTGTTAAGGCGAGCTTAATCCCTTTCCCTTGAGTCTGGACTAGACTTAGTGACCCGCTTCTAATGAGTAGAGAAAAGTGGGTGTGTCAGGGTGTGACTTCAGAGACTGGGTCATAAGCACTGCCATTTCCTGCTTGCTCTTTCACCTGCTCTTGATCACTCATGTCATGAGGGCACCCAGGAACTGGTGAGGAAGTGAAGCTTTCTACCAGGATCCAGCAAGGAACTTAGGCATTGACTAACAGTTGTGTAAGTGAGCCATCTTGGAAGTGGATTCACCAGTGCCAACCAGGCCTTCTGATGGCTGCAGTCCTGGGTGTCATCGTGTTTGCAACCTTAGGAGAGACCCTGGACCAGAACCACTAGCTAAGCTGCTCCTGGATTCCTGACCCTCATAAACTGTGTAAGGTAATAAATGCTTGTGTTTTAAACTACTGACACAGCTATTTAGAGAGTATCTATTACATAAGCATATTCTTTGGCACTCTTATCCTCCTATCTCTCTCTCTCTCTCTCTCTCTCTCTCTCTCTCTCTCTCTCTCTCTCTCTCACACACACACACACACACACACACACACACACACACACTCACTCATATCCTTCAACTGACTTCAAAAATATTTCTTCAAATCGAATTTCTTAAATAGTATAATTCTGTCTATCTCTTCACATCTTAGTGCTATTTAAGTACCATTTAGAGTGGGCAATCTGGGAAATTGTCTAAGTAATCCATACCTTGATCTGCCTCTGTTTAGGGGTAAGAGAGCAATCTAGTGAAGGTTTAGCAGTGAGATTTAAGGCTTTCTTCACTGAGGTTAGAGACTGATCTTGGAAAGCGATGGATCCAAGAGCCAGAAGGAGCCCCTCTGTGTCCCAGGGTTAGCCACAGTCTTTGCTTTCTTCATACTCTGATCATCTTATCCAGAGCAAACCATGTACATCGAGTAAGAAGATGAAGGCCAGCATGCACACATAGGTGAGGATGGTATCATTTCCAATGACTTTATCCTGGTGACTGGTGTTGGAGGCTGGGTGGGGAGTGGTTTCCGAGGTGTCCATATACATTCATTCACTCAACACTTATTAAGCCCCCAGTATGTCTCAGACCCTCTTCTAGGTGCTGAGCACACAGTGGTAAGTCTACATGTTCCCTCACCTTGGAGAGCTTGTATTCTGATGGCTTTGAGGTTCAGGTCAGGACCAGCCACAACTGACTCAAGTAAGCACACAATTACAGCAAAGACTCTTCGTACATCTCTCTCTCCCCACAGTCTATTCTTTAAATGTAACTCCATGAAAGGAGAAATCCATGAACAAATTCTAAATAAATTGTTTTTTTATAGAAAAACAGCTTCCAAAAATGATTACAAATTCCAGAGGCTGAATACCCTGTGATGTAGCCATGCATCAGAGTATTAGTCCTGAAGTCATTTTATATAAGAGAAAGAAAACTAACGAGAGGGGAAATCCAAAACCTGAGGATACAAAAGAAGTGTCCTTTGTTCAGGAAAGAAATAATGTCAGAACCATGAACACTAATAAAGATTCAGATCTTTGCAATTAAGGCTTGGCCTGGAGAGTAAATATGTGTTCTTTTGGGGAAGTTCAGGTAGCTAAGGAAATTAATTCTTGTTAGTTTCTCCTTTACAGTCCTAGGCAGAAGCTGAGGCCCCACAAAGCTGCCTCTCCACCTCACTACCTGTGGCAGGGACAATAGGCTGGTGCATCAGTTAGGGCCCTGGTGCAGGAAGCAGAAACCATAATAGAAAGGTTTAAAAGAGGTCATTAAATGTTTACAAAACTGTGGACAGGAGAGCAGGCTCTAGGCTGGGCCTCTAGAAACTCCCAGAACAAGACTGTTGAACGAGCCTGCAAGGGGTGCTTCTGTCTCTGCAAGAGTCAGGAAGGAAAGGGATCAGGAGGCCACTCTAAGTGATCCAGGTTCAGGAAGCCATTGATGCTGCTGGGGCAAAGCCTCTTAGTAGCCGCGTAGCTAATGGCCGGACTCTGGAACACACAGTTTTCTTCCTGCCATGGCTGCCACAGCTGTCTCTTGAAACTCATGAAGCTGGTCATACTGGAGTGCTGCTTCAGGAAAACTCAATGATGCCATAACCTTGCTTGCCACCAAATACCCACTATTCCAGCATCTTTTTTCATGTAGGTGTCCATGTAACACAGTTTTGGACAATGAGATGTAATGGATTTCTGCATGGCATGGGTGGAATCAAGGGCTTCTAGGGAAACTTGGTTTTCTGAAAAATAGGATAGATATTTCTGGTGTTGTCTTCCCTTCTTCCTGCCTTGAGCATGAACATGAAGGCTAGACCTGCAGAAGCCATTTTGTGACCTCTGCAGTTAGAGTCAACTTGTTTTAGAAGGAAACATTAAAAATGTACCACCCTGGATGAGAACCTACTGTATAGCACAGGGAACTCTACTCAGTGTTCTGTGGTGACCTAAATGGGGAGGAAATCCAAAAAAGAGGGGATATATGTATACGTATAGCTGATTCACTTTGCTGTACAGTAGAAATTAACACAACATTGTAAAGCAACTCTACTCCAATAAAAATAAGAAGAAAATGCACCACCCTTGGTCTCCTATTTTGAACCTCTTAGTATGTGAGACAGGAAAAAATACCTTCATTAATTTAAGCCATTGTCAATCCAGAAAGAATTCAGGTATTGGCAGCTGAAAGCACTCTAAACTTACATAACACCTTTCCCCTACCTCCCCCTTGTTCCTCCTTTTCCCTCTCCCTCCCTCTTCTCTCTTCTCTCTCTGAATGCTTTCTTCTGTCTGTCCATGCTTGTGGGATGGGAGAGATGGTAACCAAGAGGCCACAATGAAGGAAGACATTTCTGCAGCATATTCTGTTTTCATCAGAGGGCATTTATCTAGTGCGGATATAGCTGAATGGGCCTTTTGTAGCTCACAGGCCTTATGTAATATATCAGCTGCAGTATATCAGTCAACGTTGACTTCTATTGTTGTATTTTTCCAGATGTAAATACGGTACTGCCCCAACTGTGACATTGTTTCTCTGGGCATTTATTAGGTTGAACCACATGAAATTGCTGATATTTGGTTGTTTTAACTACAAATAGTAATAATTTCATGTGGTGTAACCTGGTATGCATAGCCTGGGAGGGTATTAGAAAACTCTGAAGCCCAAATGAAGTCAATTTATAACCCAATGAACTATTACCTTTCTCAAGTCAGTGGTTAAAAGTGATCCAGGTCTGGTTTCTCTTTCCATGTCAGCATTGGTGTTTCTTCGGGCCATCAAAAAGGTTGTCTCCCGCTCCAAAAGGAACTGACGATTAGCACTTCCAGGCCACATCCTTCTGTTACTTTCATCCCAATTCAACCTGAAGCTAAATTTTACTATAGGCACAAGTAGTCTACTACAAACTCTAAGTTCAGGGATTTACACTGAATTTACCTAAGTAAACTGTGGAAAGAGAGGAGTGGGGTAGGGTATTATCATATGTGCTTTTATCTTGGAAAAGCAGCTTATTCTAGAGCCAGGTTGACTCCTATATAGTAAGAAGATCCCTTTATGAATGCAGCAGAGGGCCAAAGAAAAGGACTTTGATGTTAATGATTATGGCTCTGCCCACTGGGCATTTATCATAGGACATTAAGTATATCCATTGTTTCCTAGGTCTTGACTGACCCTAGGACAACCAGAAGGGTCAGAAATTATCATGATCTCTGACTCTGATGTCTTTCTCCAGTTATGATTCTAGGCCTCTGTGCTGTCCATATCCTTCTTTCTTTCTGGTGGATTTTTCATGCCACAAGTGTATTTCCTTGCTGAGATTTTTTTTTCTTCCTTTGCCATCACTGCCAGTGTATCTGACAGTTACAGAAAGTACTCAGGAAAGATGTCCAGAAGTTTCACTTCAATTAACACCATCAGGTTTGTTAAGAAAAGCTATTATTATTGTGACTTATAGACATTCCCAATGGGAATTAACATTTCTGAAAGGGGTTTCTCTCTTCTTCAGAGAGATTGTGAAAAAGAAGAGGTATAGCGTTACTTGGAGATTGGAGAAAGGTCAAAATTCAGAAGCCATTGTTTAGTACATTGGTTAATTACTGACTTGGAGGACTTTGTTCCAGTAACAAAACTCCTTGGACCAGTGTCATTTTTCTCAGCTTCATATCTCCAGTGCCTAGCATTGCACCTGGCTTAGGGTAGTTGTGAAACAAATAGTGGTTAAATAGGTGAATGAATGAATGAATAAGATGGTATGGGATATCAAAGTTGTATGGTTAGCTCTGAGAACTTCTCCATGTTTCACAGAAGAGAGGTCTATAAGACAGACACAGCCTTTACCATTATAAAAATCCTTGTTAACACACATTTCCATAAGTTCCCAGTAGGCATATCTGTGTAGTGGGGTGGAGTAATTTACTCACACTGTAATTCTCTGGTCTTCTACATGAGCCAGGACTCAGCAGGTAACAGGGGGAAAATGTTCTATTTAGTTTAAAACTTAGTCTGACCTGATAATATAAGTCATTGCCTTTGGCTGATAACCTTCTGGAATAATTGGACACTGTCTCCTGTTTTCATCCTCTTCCCTGCATTTTCCAGAGACAGTGACCAGGTGTATAAAAGGGAATTTTAGTGAGGGGTCCTTGGTTCCCCTTGATGTCATTCTTCCTCCCACATGAGTCCAGCGGAAGGGGTATTGACTTTTAGCCCACCTGCCTCCTGGACTTCTCTCAGGGTCTGAGGTGACAAAGGCTCTCTCCTTGACCAGACTTCAGTCAGGCTTCTCGAAGCCCTCTTCTTAACTAGGCTTTGATGTTGGGCTTCTGTGTCTGTCCTTGTAAGGCCCACATCACCCAGTTTTAGCAAGAATCTTGCCAAGTCAATTGAGAAACAATCCCCCACACTTTATATCTGATCACCCTTGATATCTAATCCAGTTCATCATCCCCCACCCTTGATATCTGTTCACCCTGGTCTGCCGTCAGCAAGAATTTTGTCAAGTTAGTTGAACCAGAATCTCCTTTACCCCAATGCTTCCTCTTTGGAACATCCTGACCCCCACCCTGCTCCTTGGTTATAAATGCCCACTTGTCCATGCTGCATTTGGAACTGAGCCCAGTTCTATGCTGAGGTCTCTTCCCCCCAGTGCAATATTTCTGAGTAAGACCTACTTTTATTAATTTACCTACTGTCTGGCTCTGGCTTTTCTTTGGCAGTAGTGGTGCCATGACTTGGATCAGGTCAGATGCATCATTGGACCCCTGGACTTCTCACCTAGGCCCTGACACCCAGCACCTTTGAAGACTCTGTCTTCATTCCTGTCTGATTGTTCGGGATCCAGCTCTTGAACCAGTGCCCCAGATGACAGTCCATTGACAGATTTTGGTTCTTAAGATTCTCAGTATACCCTAGAAACTGGGTTAGAGGCCCAGGCTTCTTTCTTTGCAGGGTACCTACTGGGCTGTAAGTCTTTCTTCCTGGCTCTTTGTTTGAGTAGAGATTTGTTCAATCCCTGACTCCTGGCCTTGGTTCTTTGCTTCAAATGGAAATTCACTTTCTGATTTCCTGGGCTAGAAAATTTCTTCCTGGCTCTTTTTTTTTTTTAACATCTTTATTGCAGTATAATTGTTTTACAATGGTGTGTTAGTTTCTGCTTTATAACAAAGTGAATCAGTTATACATATACATATGATCCCATATCTCTTTCCTCTTGCCTCTCCCTCCCTCCCACCCTCCCTATCCCCCCACTCTAGGTGGTCACAAACCACGAGCTGATCTCCCTGTGCTATGCGGCTGCTTCCCACTAGCTATCTCTTTTACGTTTGGTAGTGTATATATGTCCATGCCACTCTCTCACTTTGTCACAGCTTACCCTTCCCCCTCCCCATATCCTCAAGTCCATTCTCTAGTAGGTCTGTGTCTTTATTCCTGTCTTACCCCTAGGTTCTTCATGACCTTTTTTTTTTTCTTAGATTCCATATATATGTGTTAGCATATGGTATTTGTTTTTCTCTTTCTGACTTACTTCACTCTGTATGACAGACTCTAGGTCCATCCACCTCACTACAAATAACTCAATTTCATTTCTTTTTATGGCTGAGTAATGGTCAAGTGGGGATCCACTCCTTGACTCCTAGGTTGGAAATTTTTTTTTCCTGGATCTTTTGACGCCCCTGTTTTCTCTGTTTGATTCTGCTTCTCCCATGAGAGCTTCTCAGTCAACTGAAACCCCCTTCTTGAACCCCATATGACTATATGTTCTGCTAACTTTTGCTTCCTTTCTTGTTGGCATGATTTTACTAAGGTTGATATGGAACTTCAGGGCCTCTTTGGGAAATTGAAGATCTCCCCAAACTGGTTCCCCCGAGACCTCTCCCTTCCCATTGCTTCCCCTCACCCTTCCTTCTTCATCACCTTCAATATTTCCTTCAGCTCCTTTGAATCCTTTGTGCCCCCCTTCAAGCCCTTCCCTCCCCCATCCTCTGTTCACCCTGTCGGGGACCTCTTACTTCTCACTTCAGCCCCTCAGGCACTTGAACTTGATGCTCCCTGCCCCTACTAGGGCTCTCAAGGGAATTGGGGATGCCCAAAATCAATCGCATGAGGTTGAAAAGAAAAATGAAGAAGGCCAATTGGAAACAGACTGGCTATTTTATCCACTCAGACTTTGGAGACATCTAGACAGCTGCTTCATATCGCCTCAGTCTCTTACCTAAAATGTAGTCCTGTGTCCATACGACAGGGCAAAAGATCTTAAAAATCTCCACGAATACTGGTAAAAGGATTTAACCCTCGTATTGAGCGGTTAACCTTGACTTTTTCTATCTGTCAGAAACACAATTTAGATAAATAGAGAGTGTAAATACACCAGTGAGTTGTTTTTTTTTTTTTTTTTTTGCGATATGCGGGCCTCTCACTGTTGTGGCCTCTCCCTTTGCGGAGCAGAGGCTCCGGATGCGCAGGCTCAGCGGCCATGGCTCACGGGCCCAGCCGCTCCACGGCATGTGGGATCTTCCCGGACCGGGGCACAAACCTGTGTCCCCTGCATCGGCAGGCAAACTCTCAACCACTGCGCCACCAGGGAAGCCCCAGTGAGCTTTTGTATTACTGTGTGTACCTGGCTCATGGCTCAAATTTTAGATGGGAAAAAGGTATAAGATCTTTTTCACCTGTATGTTTATGTATGTGTGTAAATATGTTATGCATCTGTGATATTTTCCTACCTCTGGGTGGTATTACCAAATTTATAAAGTCCTGTAGAGGAGCTCTGTTTAAATCAGCTTAGAGATAAATGAGTGTTTATGTAAATTAAATATTACCAACACTTCCAGAAATATAGGAACTAACCCAAATGCTTTTCAAGTCTTTGTGATTTGAGCAAATCTTTGAAGACTATTTTAATGCTGTTGACTGAATAAAAACATCTATGCCTTCTGATGATCAGCATTGACTATAGTATGAGCATACATTTTTATTCTACTTGGGTTTACTGGTCAAACAGGGTAATATGATATCTACTAGATGTTTAAGATTATAAAAAGTGTAAATTCAATCTAAAAACAAATGTACAAGTAAAGATGGAATACAAATGAATTGCTTGATAGCCATTGCTTTCTGTAAATCAAGCATGGCAGTAAAACAAACAAAAAACTCCCAAGCATTTAACTTATTTTTTTCAGTTTTTTTGTGTGTTGTTGTTGTTTGTTTTTTCCTGACACTTGCCTAACACGCATGTGCTGTAAAAAGAGTTAACAGGGAAATAACTGGAGATGATGGCCAGCTTTGTGTAATCATTTAATATGTCTGCCTAAAAATCGTTTCCAGAATCTTTTTTGGTAAATTACAACCTTAGAGTTATGCTAAGTTAAATAACAGATATTCATTAAACATCTCAATCATTTCTAAGTAACGTAAACTGCTGAAATTTTCATTACTGAACTTACATTTAAGTTTATATGCTTTTGGCTTTTAAATTTTGTTTGGTATAGAGAAGCTAAATATATTTGAGTCTGTCAACACGTTCTTTTTACCATATTGAAAAATATGAGGAAGCATGGACCTATAAAACTGTGAGATGGTATATTAAAAAAAATTGCAAGTCTATCACAGAATGCTGGTGTGTGACAGGCAGTTCACAGCTGTCTACTTCCTAGACTTTTTTCTGTAAAAGAAGGGTTACTAATGGTTAAAATAGTATAATCAGTGTATGAAAATAAAACTACCACAAATTATAAGGGGAACAACTTTTTAGGCAAAGTATACAAAAAAGTAGGATGTGTTTTTCATAAGGAAACTTTTGCAAGGTATGTGTTTTCATTAAGGGAAAAATAGAATAATTTTGTCCTGAAGTGAAGTGACTGGTTGTCCCAGAGTGAGAAAGAAGAGAATAAAGGAAAAAAATCTGAATGGATATAGAAAGTTGTAGGAGGTTTAGAGGAAAAGTAATTTCATGTGTGGTTAAGCTGGCTGAGATTGAATGGATTTATTCATAAGGTTTTAAAAAAATGAGCTCAAAAATATAAGGATGCAAAACTAGAATCTGTTTTTCTTTCTATTAATATAACAGAGTTTTCTTGGTTTGTTGGTCTGTTCTTAATAGATCCTAAAAGATTTTTCTTTACTTTTTAAGTCATCCACCTAGGAAACAAAGATTCTCTGTCTTATCAGCATAATTTCCTGTGCCTTAAGTTAACCTTATTCTTGATTATTTAAGAGAACCAAGTCTTATCACTTTTAAAAGAGCTAAGGTTTTTTTGTTTGTTTTACAGTTTTGACAATTTTGCCTTCCCCAAATCAAATCCTAAATGAAATCTTCTTGACTCCAAACTGACTTTGAGATTTCCTAGAGGGCCCCTGGAAAGTCTCAGAGGATTTGTTCTCTCACCTTGTAAAAAGAGAGATGTTAAACTAATTTAGTTTATTTGATAGGTTGGATTATATGGAAAGGCATTGTCAAATAAGAGATGTTAACTTAGGTTATATTTGTATGGGTTAATATAAATATAAGTATTTCAGAAATTGTATTAATTTCCTAGAAATTGGTAAGTACTCTCTGTCCATGAAATGTCCAATGTAATGTTATCAGTCATAATTCTAATAATTATTTTAAAATGTTGAACGTCATAGAAACAACCAAACATTCCTATTAAATTAACTCTTATCATATCTTACCCATCCCGTTTTAAGTCTTGCATCACCCACAGATAATTTCTGTTTTGCTCTGGTTCCTCCGGGGAAGCATTTGCAATTATCTACAGGCCAGAGTGCTTTGTCTTCTCAGAGTCCATTGGAAAAGACTATGACAGGACCTCTGGGCTACAGGATTCTGATGGCTTTGCTTCTGTAATACCACTGGACTGAGTCAGGATTTCTAGAACTCTAACAGAGAAACTGACAGGTTCATTAAACTGTTCACCCAAGATCAAGCAGAACAAGAATTAATTACATGGGACTGAATGTATTGATAAAGAATGATTGCGGTTTTGGTTTGGGACATTGCTAGATTTTTAATGTTCTATATTTCTGGATATAAGGAACCCCTTTCTCTTAGATTATCTATACTTTTAACAATTAGGAAATGATACTTTTGTAAACAAAAATGAAACATTTATCTTTCCTCCCTCCCTGATTCCTTCAGGACTTGCATTAATTTAATGTTTGCAGAAAGTTATCCTCATTACATTTCATTAAATAGAATAGGCAGGGTCGTGTCTGGTTTTTATTTGAATACTATATTCAAAATATAAAGTCATGAGGAGATACATCATAAACAGAAAATATATGGTTAAGTCAGGAGATAGCAAAGGGAAGCTAAACATTCCCCATATCAATAAAACACCTGCCTACCTGGTTCACTTACCGTTTCCCTCCTACTTGGTGGGGAGGCTCATGGGACCTGACTTGTAAGAAACCCATTGTGGCAGCTCTTCCTCAGTTTTTAGGAATTCTTTATAGAGAGGCAACTCTCTAGAGTGATCATCTGTTTCTGGAATCTTCTGTGTTCATTACATTGTGCTGTGCCTATGTGCCTTTCATCTGTTCCTGTTAAGTTGTCACTGGTTGGTTTCAACTTTTTTGGGGGATGGGGTTTGATTAAACTGTTGGGTTATTCCTAAATTCTTGCTTTCTGATCTTCATTGACTCCATTCTCTGCAACCATGGCCAGTGCCCCTGTGACATGCTTAACTGGACTCCCTCCTAAATCTAGCATCTCTTGCTCTTTTCTGTTTGCGAAAGGAATTGAGAGTTGAAACCCATTCTCCCTAAGCACCAACTAAGAGCAGGACAGTGTGCCACGTATTTTACATAAAAACAACAACAGTAATATAAGCAATGTATATAGTATGCTAATATTGTTAATTATAATATCATTTATTACATGCCAGTCAGTAGGCTGAACATTTTATATGGTGGACCTTCAGACAGGTAGTCAAATCCTGCAGCAACCCTATTCCCTGCCAAAATTTGACTTCTACCGTAAATGCCTGGGAATCTTAGAGGGTTTTAAGCAAAGGTGACAGTATTATTCAGCATGTAGTATTTTCTTGATGACTTTGGGACACTTATGTCACTGATTATTTTACAGTGCTCCGGGGGCTACTGGAGGTGAAAATTTGCCTTGAGTTATGTGGCACCAGACAGCCCTGCTCCTCTAGTTTCCAGATGTGCATTTTATTAGATCAGGTCTGAGGATGTGCCAGGAGGAAGGAGGAGCTGCAGCTCTTAGTGAGTAGGGCAACCCCAGACCTGTTCTACCTTTCTGTTCTATTAACTGTGACCCAGAAATCCAGTTTAGCAGGCCCTCAATTAAATTCCATAGAAATAAACAGTTGTGAGCAGAATGAGAATAAACTCCGTTGAGGGAGAAGTCTAAAAACTTCTACTAATCAAGTGTTAAATGCTTTACTTTTTTTCCCCTTACAACAAATTTTTTTATCATATCCTTGTTGTTCCTTATTTTCTGAATAACAGCACAACTCAAAAACATGAGCCTTAAATGGGAGGTGTTTTGGGCCATGAAAAATATTGAACAAATGCTAGGAGTCATTGTACTTTTCTTGTAAATTAAGTGGCTCAGTAGATGGGAAATTCAAAGAAAACAGCAATAGCATAGGGCATAAGTGTAATTGTCTTCAGAGGTGGTCTTTCCTGTGGGTAATTTTTCTTCCCACTATCTTTGTCCTGTTGAAGCAGAACTTCAACTTGACTTCCGGAGCTTGTGAGCACATGATCCTTCATCCTACAGTTCAGGGCCCACCTGTCTGGGCAGATACAGGTCTAATGTAGATACCTTCATACACAAACAAGTCTTTTCTGGACATGGACAGATACAAATCCCCAATCCCTCTCACAGAGGACTGGCTCTGATCAGCCCACCTCTACAGGAATGCTGCTTCTGCCCCAGGACAATATGGGGTAAGCCCCCGCAGAGTAATCCTGTCTCAGTCCCTTTATCACTAAAGCAACCTGTTGACTCAGAGTTCGGCAACACCAGAGGAGGATTCCCTACTGGCACAGATGTGCACCAGGGCAAGGAACCCTTTATAGACCTTGGAGGAAATCTTGTCATCCCCAAAGATAACATGGTACTCTCTGATACTAGGTTTAAAAATGATCATCTCATTATTCTTGGCCTGCATCTGTAGAAGAGTCTAGAGGCATGGAGAGAGGTCAGGGCAAGCACAAAGGCACGCAGTGAAGTTCTCCAGAGGTTTTTCCAGCTGTGTGATCAAGCTCACATGAGTGTTACTAGGCCATTTAGGAAAAATAAACACCTTCCTATTCATGTGTGTGAGAGAAAGAAGGGAATACAGCAATCTGCAACTAAAATGTCAACAGGAGAAATCATAAATTTAGTCTTGTATTCAGCAATCTCTAGTCTTTCCTTCCCATGGTCCCTCCCACCTTCCCTACCGCACAGACTCATATACACCAACCTTCCAACCTGTCTGAGCAAAGGCTTCTGGGAGATTGGTGAGAACAGAGACCCATAGCAGTGGCTACATATCCTTGGCCTGGGGCTGTTAGAGAAGCAGTGGTGACCAGAATAAATGTAGCACACAGCCTAGTGGTTGGTTATCTACGGAGCTTCTGACTCACCCACGTAGAGATTCTCATTCTTAGACCTCAGGCTATTCAGGGTTTATCTGCACCTCTGGGTGAGGATGGGGGATGGAGAACACAAATAATGTGTGAGTGATTTTCCAGGCCTGCCCCCTGGTGCCGACAGTCAGAGCTACTGGTGGGGAAGGAAGGGCTGGAAAATCAGTAGGAGTTACTTATTAGATACAAGGAACTGCCAGAGCTCCACCCCACTGTGACCCAGATTCTGGTGCTGGGAAGAGAGTGGTGTGGAGCTGCAGTGTTACAGATGAGATGAGGGGCCATGCCGGCCACATCAGGAGGGCTTGACTCCACCCTCCAGGGGCCCCTCTGCTGATGGCTCTGTGCTCTGCTGGGAGCTCCTGAGCCATATGGGTGGGAGGGGGTGTCTCCCTGAACTTGGGCCTCTCATGGGCTGTGGGTGCAGGGCCTTTCCTTCTTTTTGTTCTGTGAAGTAATCTGTTTGTGGGAAATTCTGGTTTCTGCTGTAGACACTGAATCCACTCCTCCCCTACTAAATCAATATGATATGCCAGCACTTTGCTACAGAGATTCAGAGCAATGGAGGACACTGCCTCTGGTTTCTGAAGAATTGTCCTGACTCATCTTTCATCTGTCCCTTTTCCTTTCCCCTTTCTCATGACCCTTTCCCTCCCAGACCCTCACTCACTATCCTCAGAGATGTCAGAATCTGATAGTTTTGTTTTCTTCTGCCTCCAGCCTCTCAAGGTGAGGTTCAATGTCTATCTGTGGCAATACTGCCTTCCATTCAGGTGTGCACTCACTACACACAATTTTTGTGAACATCACTTGTGTGCCATGCAGTACTTAGGTTTTGCAGATAAGAGAGTGACTTTTTTGATGGGCTACATCTAGTGACCTCCATCTCTTTTGTAGTTAAACCATCATGTATTGGAGTTATAATAACTTAACCTTGCTCTCCTCTCCATATATCAAACTGAAATTCCTTAAACACAGACATTATTCCATCTATTCCACTTTTAATCCCATTAAAATGCTCTACATCTTATTTTGGTTATTTTCCTCCTGCCCACTCCCCTTTTGTTTTGGTCAGCACTTCATCCTCTTTACTTCATCTTGCCTCCCAACCTCTGGGACTGATTGCTCTGACTTAGTAACCACCTTCCAGAAGCCTTTTTTCCTTCTGTTTGAATCCTCTGAGCTGGCCAGACCCTAATTGCCACTTCCTGGAAGCAGTCCTCCACATTGTCATTCCTCTGATAACCTTGGTGAGGTTTAGAGTTGGAGTTGGGCTTAGGTTACCTTTTGCATCTTGAATGAAATGCAGGCTCATTATCCTGGGGTCTAGAACCATTCACAGTTCTTTCCCAATCTACTGATCTTGTCTTACTTCTTCCACAAATCCCACTGTGCACTCAACCTCTTCTACTTGTGGATACATGCCCTGAGTCTCTCCTTTAAATCCTTTGATTCATTCTCTTCTCTGTAACCGAAGTGGCTTTCAGGCATATCTGTTTCTTAAAACCCCAGTTCTTAAAAGTCTACCTTATATGCCATTTGCTTCCTGAAGTCTCTCCTGATCTGATAAGATGGGATGTTTCCATCTTCTGAATGCCATAGTGATGAAGGGCAAAGATTTTGGACAAATTTGGATTCCAAATCCAGCTCACTTATTTTCTAAATTTGGAAACTTAAGCAGGCATTCAAACTTTTGACCCTGCAGCTCCTCATGTGAGGACAGTAATATAACTGCCCTCCTTTGTGGGGTTTTAGTGAGTAGTAAATGCACACAGTGCTTTTTACAGAGTAAGTTCTTGAAAAATCATTATTATGACATTTTCTGGTACTACAATATTGTCTCACAGTTATTTGTATATTAATCTGAACATCCTTAGAAAACCTTACAAAAGATTCTATTTTATGCTTCTTGTCTCTGGATCCCACCCGTCATCTAGCACTTTGCCTCGTGTATGTTAGGGACTCATTAGATATTTCTTGAACTAAACAAGCAGTAATACAAATTTGTAGAATTAAAAAAAATAGTGAAGAGACAATTAAGAGAAAAGAAGGGAAAATACTGAGTCAAGCACCTTGCTATGCTTATTCCCATGGATTAAAGATTCTTATCAGAGTTCAGAGAACATAACAGATGCCTGATACTTACAATTTCTCATTGTAGATCAACAAATTACCAGTGTAGTTTGTGAAAAACACCCCAAACAAAAAAGGTTCTTCCTTTTCCTCTCCTTAACTCTTTCCTTACTGAAAGATTTAGACTTAAATCCATTATATGGGACCCAGCAAAGAAGACATTCACACTCAGAGGAAGGAATTAGTGGGGAACACTGGTGACCAAGTGCAAATGTAGAGGGCCGAGGAATGACCGTTTGTATTGCAGGCAGCAGGAGCCAGCCCAGGGACTGGGAGCTGGAGCAGGGTGAGGAGAACATCTGTACAGGTGAGGGACAGTGGTAGGAAGGGAGGTTAGCTACGCACAAGGGAATTGGAAAATAAGAAAGTATATGAAAGATAATGGGCATCTGATTTCTTACTGTTGGAAAAGAATTGCCAATGCGAAAATGTGGAAAACCTGAATATATCCTGTAGTGTTAGATGGAAATTAGAGGTATAGCTGTGAGCACATGGTTTTCAGTGTGAGTGTGTGTGTGTGTGTGTGTGTGTGCACGTGCGTGTCCCCAAAACTGTTTCCAATGCAAGTGCCTGGAAGCAGATCCAGATCTTGTGTTCTACATACTGTATATCAGTAAAAAGAACCAGGGATGCTTGAGGAAATAGCTAATTCCGTGTCTGAGGCAGGGAAGGTACAAGAGAGAGCCTAGACTATTTTTTATTTTTTTTTTGCCAGAAAGGAAGGAAATCATCAAAGTATAATGTCGGCCTGTCAAAAGGACATCAAAGCCAGCTTGAAGGGAATCCCACTGGAAATAATTTAATAATCAATATAAACTGAAAGTAATTATAACCCATTGAATAAAACAGTAAACAATGAAACTAAAATGATATAGATGAATAATTAAGTTTGATAAAAAACAGGATATTTAAATAGTTTCAAACTACCTCCCTGAAAAATATTAATTTAAAAGAGAAAGAGTAACTTCAAAGTAGAGAATCTTGACTTCTACCACCTTAAGCAATCCAACTGTACACCATTAGAAGTGGGATAATTCAGAACCATGTGCCTCTTGATAGCGTGCAGTGAAAGAACACAGCATCACTTCTGTCCTGCCAAAGATCCATACCCTGAGTCTAATCATGGAAAGACATTAGACAAACTAAACTTTAGGGACTTTTGTTTTTCTCTCTCTTTTTTTTTAACATCTTTATTGGAGTAGAATTGCTTTACAATGGTGTGTTAGCTTCTGCTTTATAACAAAGTGAATCAGCTATACATATACATATATCCCCATATCTCCTCCCTCTTGCGTCTCCCTCCCACCCTCCCTGTCCCACCCCTCTAGATGGGTCACAGATCACTGAGCTGATCTCCCTGTTCTCTGTGGCTGCTAACTTTAGGGACTTTTAACAAAATACCTGACCTGTAATCTTTGGAGATATCCAGGTTATGAAAGACAAGGAATGACTGAGAAACTTTCCTGGATTAAAGAAAGTTAATAAAGCATGCCAATAAATGCAAAGCTTGAGTCTGAGCTGGATGTATGGTTGGGACACCTGGCAAAACACTGAATGAGATCTGAGGATTGGATGATGGTGATGAGTCAATGTTACTTTCCTGATTGGGATGATTGCTTTGTAGTATGTAGGTGAATGTCTTTGTTTGTAGGGAATACTACAGTATTTGAAGGTGATGAGCCCTGTGTCAACAGCTTACTCTAAAGGTTCAAGAAAAAAAAGTTCTTCGTATTGCACCTTCAAGTTTTCTGTAAGTTTGAGGGAAAAAAAGGGATTTAGAGAGAAAAAGTGGTATTCAGTCCTGCCTGAGAAGCAGACGAGCCGCAGTAAAAAGGAAAGTAAGAGAAATTATTTGGGACGTGGAAAAACTGGGAGTGAAAATTTGCAAATTTTTCTAGATGGACGTGAGTATTGGGTGATCATTCACTCGAAGAGACTAGTTTCTTTGGGAAGTAATGTTCTTGATCAGGCGGAAGGAGGAGAGGTAAGGTGGGGGGTGTGTCTAATTCTCCTCTTGCTTTTTCTTTTCTAGGATAAGTTATCCTTTCTCAGGGCCCTGGTTGAAAACATTACTGGCTCAGGAAGAATTAAAGAAGGAATAGGGTATTCTCCATTTCAGAAAGGGAAGCATTGGAATTGTGATGTGCAAAACTGAATTCTGGGTCTTAATTTCTGTTTCCTGCCAGTAAGTGTTGAGGTGAGAGATAGTGGTTCTTGACTCAGTGTTTTTGTAGTTTTATTGTGCCATATAATAGAATTTCCTTTTTCTTAGGAAACTCTCACAGAAGTATTTAAGAGTGTAGGGGCATGATGTGTCCAACTTACTCTCAACTTAATTTAGTTAGAAATGATGAGGGAAATGGGACAAAATGTAAACAATTGGTGAATCCAGGAAAAGGGTATGTAGGAGTTCCTTATATTATACTTGCAACTTTTCTATAAATTCAAAATCTTGTTAAAATAAAAATGTCAAAAATGTGTGGGGGAAAGGGAATCAGTAACGGCATTGCCTCTGTCAGAGCTGAGAGAAACCTAGGCTAGGAGAAAGCAGAGATGTTGGAGATAACTGAGGATTAACTAAAGAATTTATCAATGTGCTTCAGATAGCTTGTAAAATCAAGGGTTATGCAAGATATCAAGGTCACTATAAACTCAGGGAAAGACTGAAGCAAGAGGTTACTGGATTTGAAACGTAAGGTAGAGTAGGATTTGGGGCTACTCAAGAATTCCTTATTCTGACTTCCACTGAAATGCTCTGGAGGTTTAAGGACATTTAACTGGATAGAATCAGACACCATAGTTGAGATGACTGCTTGCATCTGATCCTGGGGGGTGTGTGTGTGTGTTTGTGTGTGTGTGTGTGTGTGTGTGTGTTTATATTAAATCAGAGTGCATAATTCTAGGCTGACGAAATGGCCTTCTACCATAAGGTGTAAGGAGGAAGGAAAAGTACATTAAAGCCTTTACACCATTCTATAACTTCCATGTAGGAAAGAGAGGAATAAGCATAGATCAAATGGAAACATTACAACATAATTCGCTACAGTCTCAGAAGAATTTTAAAGGATTCTCAGGGGAAAGGGACTTGGATCAGTCAACAGGAGTGGGCATGGGGCAAAGTTAGGGAACTCTAGATGCCAGGAACATGCCATACCAATTGGAAAGTCTCCCAGAAGGGATCTAACTACTAATACTCAGGCTAAGAATATCTTTCTTGCTAAAATGGAATTTATTAACAAACGTGTGTCCTTGGGAAATACTGGATTTATTTACATAAGTGCCCTCTCTTGGAAACACTGTAGAGGCTAATCCTCTGTCTTCTAAAGTTCATGATAGGGATAGAGAAGCCATCTGAGAATATGGTTTCAGGATCACAAAGCACCAACCACTTGGAAAAATAAAGAAGTCCCCTTTTTAGTAAGATCCCTTGACACCTGTCTGGAATTTGACTATAGTTGTTCCCTTGAGACACTCAGGAAGTTTTAAGGAAAAGAGACCCAGGAGAGCAGGGCTAGTCAACATGGCTTTTCCTTGGAGATTCCTCTCATGATGTCTGAGTTTATAGATTTTCCTTCTCCTCCTTCTACGGACATAGCTTTCAGGGCCAGCGTGCACATCATGTGTCTCTCTTTCTCTAGGCTACAGTCCTATCTAGAGAGAGTAAGTGATTATAAGATTATAAATCCCTGAAGAAGAACGATGATTTGTTTATTTGTTTTAATTTATTTTTCTTTCTTTCTTTCTTTCTTTTTGGCTCTTTAGGTCTTCGTTGCCATGTGTGGGTTTTCTCCAGCTGCTGCGAGTGGGGACCACTCTTCATTGTGGTGCGCGGACTTCTCATTGCAGTGGCTTCTCTTGTTGTGGAGCACAGGCTCTAGGCATGCAGGCTTCAGTAGTTGTGGCACGTGGACTCAGTAGTTGTGGCTCGTGGGATCTAGAGCACAGGCTCAGTAGTTGTAGCACACAGGATTAGTTGCTCTGCGGCATGTGGGATCTTCCCGGACCAGGGCTCAAACCATTTTCCCTGCATTGGCAGGCAGATTCTTAACCACTGTGCGACCAGGGAATTTCCTGTTTGTTTGTTTTTTTTAATATTTATTTATTTGGCTGTACCAAGTCTTAGTTGCAGCACATGGGATCTTCATTGTGGCTTCTGGGATCTTTAGTTGTGGCATGTGGGATCTAGTTCCCTGACAAAGGATCAAACCTTGGCCCCCTACATTGAGAGAGTGGAGCCTTAGCCACTGGACACCAGGGAAGTCCCAGTTTTTTTCGTTTTTGTAGGTGCTTTCAGATTAGTTTTGCAAGGAGCTGGGGATACCTGCATGTCTTTATAACTTAAGCAAGCTCTAGTCCCTTGTGCTCCTGCAGATCTTTTGGGCCAGGACCTGGAGTTCTGGGGTGAGAAACTACAAAGATATGCCAATTGGGCTCATGTCTTGGGAAAAAAAATAAAAAGCACAGCCTAGCAGATTCTTTCCCATCCTATGATCAAGTGTTTTTCTTTCTCTGGCTTCTTCACATACCTATAATATTCATAAATTTTTAAACAGTCCCTGGCATCTTGCAGTTTGTGTTTCAAGGTCTCTGGAGAAGAGGCAAGAGTTTTATTTGTTCATTTTCTACAGGAGTAATTCTCCTGTAATATTTTTCAGGAGATTGGCCCAAGTTGCATATTTTAAATTTTTTCCCTTTCCTTAACAGATTCACTCAGATTTAAGTAACATACATGTATGCACCCAACATAGGAGCACTTCAATACATAAGGCAAATGCTAACAGCCATAAAAGGGGAAATCGACAGTAACACAATAATAGTAGGGGACTTTAACACCTCACTTTTATCAATGGACAGATCATCCAAAATGAAATAAATAAGGAAACACAAGCTTTAAATGACACATGGACTTAATTGATATTTATAGGACATTCCATCCAAAAACAACAGAATACACTTTCTTCTCAAGTGCTCATGGAACATACCCCAGGACTGATCATACCTTGGGTCACAAATCAAGCCTTGGTAAATTTAAGAAAATTGAAATTGTATCAAATATTGTTTCCTACCACAACACTATGAGACTAGATATCAATTACAGGAAAAAAAAACCCTGTAAAAAATAAAAACACATGGAGGCTAAACAACATGCTACCAAATAACCAAAAGATCACTGAAGAAATCAAAGAGGAAATCAAAAAAATACTTAGAAACAAATGACAATGAAAACATGATGACCCAAAACCTATGAGATGCAGAAAAAGCAGTTCTAAGAGGGAAGTTTATAGCAGTACAATCCTACCTCAAGAAATAAGAAAAATCTCAAACAACCTAACCTTACACCTAAAGCAATTAGAGAAAGAAAAACAAAAACACCCTAAAGTTAGCAGAAGGAAAGAAATCATAAAGATCAGATCAGAAATAAATGAAAAAGAAATGAAGGAAACAATAGCAAAGATCAGCAAAACTAAAAGCTGGTTCTTTGAGAAGATAAACACAATTGATAAACCATTAGCCAGACTCATCAAGAAAAAATGGAAGAAGACTCAAATCAACAGAATTAGAAATGAAAAAGGAGAAGTAACTAGTGACACTGAAGAAATACAAAGGATCATGAGAGATTACGAAAAGCAATTCTATGCCAATAAAATGGACAACCTGGAAGAAATGGACAAATTCTTACAAAAGCACAACCTTCCAAAACAGAACAGGAAAAAATAGAAAATATAAACAGACCAATCACAAGCACTGAAGTTGAAACTGTGACTAAAAATCTTCCAACAAACAAAAACCCAGGACCAGATGGCTTCACAGGCAAATTCTATCAAACATTTAGAGAAGAACTAACACCTATCCACTTCAAACTCTTTCAAAATATAGCAGAGGGAGTAACACTCCCAAACTCATTCTACAAGGCCACCATCACTCTGATACCAAAACCAGACAAAGGTGCCACAAAAAAAGAAAACTAGAGATCAATATCACTAATGAACATAGATGCAAAAATCCTCAACAAAATACTAGCAAAAAGAATCCAAAAGCACATTAAAAGGATCATACACCATGATCAAGTGGGGTTTATCCCAGGAATGCAGGGATTCTTCAATATATGCAAATCAATCAATGTGATACATCATATTCACAAACTGAAGGAGAAAAAACACATGATCATCTCAATAGATGCAGAAAAAGCTTTTGACAAAATTCAACACCCATTTACCATAAAAACTCTCCAGAAAGTGGGCATAGAGGGAACTTACCTCAACAAAATAAACACCATATATGACAAACCCACAGCCAACATCATTCTCAATGGTGAAAAACTGAAACCATTTTCTTTAAAATCAGGAACAAGACAAGGATGCCCACTCTCACCACTGTTACTCAACATAGTTTTGGAAGTTTTCGCCACAGCAATCAGAGAAGAAAAAGAAAGAAAAGGAGTAGTCCACATCAGAAAAGAAAAAGTAAAGCTGTCACTGCAGATGACATGATACTATACATAGAGAATCCTAAATATGCTACCAGAAAACTACTAGAGCTAATCAATGAATTTGGTAAAGTAGCAGGATACAAAATTAATGCACAGAAATCTCTTGCATGCCTATACACTAATGATGAAACATCTGAAAGTGAAATTAAGAAAACACTCCCATTTACCACTGAAACAAAAAGAATAAAATGTCTAGGAATAAACCTACCTAAGGAGACAAAAGACCTGTATGCATAAAATTATAAGACACTGATGAAAGAAATTAAAGATGATACCAACAGATGGAGAAATATACCATGTTCTTGGATTGGAAGAATCAACATTGTGAAAATGACTCTACTACCCAAAGCAATCTACAAATTCAATGCAACCCCTATCAAACTACCAGTGGCATTTTTCACAGAACTAGAACAAAAAATTTCACAATTTGTATGGAAACACAAAAGACCCTGAATAGCCAAAGCAATCTTGGGAAAGAGAAACAGAGCTGGAGGAATCAGGCTCCCTGACTTCAGACTGTACTATACAGCTACAGTAATCAAGACAGTATGGTACTGGCACAAAAAACAGAAAGATAGATCAATGGAACAGGATAGAAAGCCCAGAGCTAAACCCATGCACATATGGTCACCTTATCTTTGATAAAGGAGGCAAGAATATACAGTGGAGAAAAGACAGCCTCTTTAATAAGTGGTGCTGGGAAAACTGGACAGGTACATGTAAAAGTATGAGATTAGAACACTCCCTAACACCATACACAAAAATAGCTCAAAATGGATTAAAGACCTAAAAGTAAGGCCAGACACTGTAAAACTCTTAGAGGAAAACATAGGCAGAACACTCTAGGACATAAATCACAGCAAGATCCTTTTTGACCCACCTCCTAGAGAAATAGAAATAAAAACAAAAATAAACAAATGGGACCTAATGAGACTTAAAAGCTTTTGCACAACAAAAGAAACCATAAACAAGATGAAAAGCAACCTTCAGAATGGGAGTAAATATTCGCAAACGAAGCAACTGACAATGGATTATTCTCCAAAATATAGAAGCAGCTCAATATCAAAAAATCAAACAACCCAATCCAAAAATGGACAGAACATGTAAATAGGCATTTCTCCAGAAAGATATACAGATTGCCAGAAAACACATGAAAGGATGCTCAACATCACTAATCATTAGCGAAATGCAAATCAAAACTACAATGAGATATCACCTTACACCAATCAGAATGGCCATCATCAAAATATCTACAAAGAATAACTGCTGGAGAATAGGGAACCCTCTTGCACTGTTGGTGGGAATGTAAATTGATACAGCCACTATGGAGAACAGTATGGAGGTTCCTTAAAATCTAAAATTAGATTAGACTACCATTTGACCCAGCAGTCCCACTCCTGGGCATATACCCTGAGAAAACCAGATTTCAAAAAGAGTCATGTACCACAGTGTTCATTGCAGCACTATTTACAATAGCCAGGACATGGAAGCAATCTAAGTGTCCATTGACAGATGAATGGATAAAGAAGATGTGGTACCTATATACAATGGAATATTACTCACCATAAAAAGAAATGAAATTGAGTAATTTTTAGTGAAGTGGATGGACCCGGTGTCTGTCATACAGAGTGAAGTAAGAAAGAGAAAAACAAATACCATATGCTAACTCATATATATAGAATCTAACAACAACAACAACAACAACAACATAAAGCTTCTGATGAACCTAGAGACAGGACAGATATAATGACACCCACGTAGAGAATGGACTTAAGGACATGGGGAGGGGGAAGGGTAAGCTGGGGCAAAGTGAGAGAGTAGCATTGACATATATACACTACCAAATGTAAAATAGATAGCTAGTGAGAAGCAGCTACATAGCGCAGGGAGATCAGCTCGGTGCTTTGTTACCACCTAGAAGGGTGGGATAGGGAGGGTGGGAGGGAGATGCAAGAGGGAGGAGATATGGGGATATGTATATGTATAGCTGATTCACTTTGTTATACAGCAGAAACTAACACAACATTGTAAAGCAATTATACTCCAATAAAGATGTTAAAAAAAATAAGTAATGTACATGATTCGTTGTAAGTATCAATAAATTCTGTAATAGTGTTTTTATTATAAATGCAATTCTTATTGCATCTTTAAACTTTTGTTCTCCTTTTCTTTTATTTGGAATATAATCTTCATGATTAGAACATTTGCTATACTATCTTTTCATTGTATATTACTCCACTTCAGTGTTCTTATTTTCCCAAGAGGAGAATCTACACATACATTTCTCTCTGTCTCTCTCATCTTTCATTGTCTCACACTGTTTTCTTCTTTGTTTTTGTTGACTTTTTACAAATTCTTGAGTAGCTTCTTCCTATCAGAGGGGTATACCAAGAATAATTTTAAGTGGTTCACCCAAGACCACATGTTTTGACATTGGCAGTTTCCAGATCAGGTTCCAGATTTTCCAAGTCCTAGAAAATTCCCATGTTTCTTACATCACAATGAGACCTTAAGGAACTGTGGATCTAGCAGTGACAGATTTGCAGGCATAGAATCTTATTTGTGGCCAAATGAGAATCTTTTAAAAAAATCAACCTAGATGAGCTGTAATAGATTACATAATATTGTACTATACAATATTATACAGTATGATAAATACCATGCAGTGTAAATAACAACAAAATGTATCGATTTAAGTATACATTTTGGTGGATTTTGATAAATTTATGTACCTGTATAACTACCATCATGATCAAGAACATTTCCTTCATCCCTAAAAGTTCTCTAGTGTTCTGTTGCAGTCAATTCCCTAACAGTTCTGGCAACTACTGCTTGTTTTCTTGCAGTATAGAATAAAATTATATTTTCTAGAGTGTCCTATAAATGGAATTACACTGTATGTGCTCTTTTGTATCTAACTTCTTTGATTCATTATAATGTTTTAAAAGATCTGTCATGTTGTTTGTATTAGTAATCTGTTCCTTTTATTGCTGAGCAGTATTTTGTTACACAGATACACCATAAACATTCGAGTTGTTTCCAGTTTCTGGCTTTTAGGAATAAAGCTGCTAGGAACATTCATGTACAGGTCTCTGTGTGGACACATGTTTTAATTTCTCTTGTGTGAATACTTAGCAAAAATATTGAATCATGGGATAAGCATGTATTTACCTTTCTAAAAATATACCAAACTGTTTTACAGATTGGTTGTACCATTTTACATGGCCACCATCAATGTTTAAGAGTTCCAGTTCTTTCAGTTCCCTGACAATATTAGGTCTTGTTTTAAATTTTAGCCATTTGAGTGAGTGTATAGTGGTATCTCATGGTGTTAGTTTACATTTCTCTGGTGGCTAATGATGTTATGATGTTGAGTATCCTTTCATGCACTTATTGACCATTTGTATATCTTCTTATGTAAAATGTCTGTTTAAATATTTTTCCAATTTCAAAAATACGTCTTAGTATTGAGTTGTAAGAATTCTTTACATATATCTAAACTTTTATTCAGAATATATATTGTGCATATTTTCTCCCAGTCTGTGGCTTTCCTTTTCATTTATCTAACAATGTCTATTGAAGAATAGAAGCTTTATTTTGATGAAGTTCAATTTGTGATTTTGTCCTTTTATAGTTTATGCTTTTTATTTTGTATCTAGGAAATTTGCTCATTCCAAGGTCATGATTTTATCACATTGTTGTCTAGAATTTTTAGTTTTAACTTTTATATTTATGTCTTTGATTCATGTTGAGTTGTTATTTTGTGTATGGCATGAGGTAAAATTTGAGGTTTATCATTTTTCCATCTAGATATCCAGTTGTTCCAGCAACATTTGTTGAAAATACTATTATTGAGATACTTTAGAACTTTATCAAAAATCAATTGATCGTATATGTGTGGATTATTTTTGGACTGTGTTTTGTTTCATTGATTTGTATGTTTATCCTTACACCAATACCATGCTGCCTTGATTACTGTAGTCTTCAACTGCAGTAGTGTAAGTTCTTTAACTTTAAAAATTTTTTTGATATTGCTGTGGCATTCTTGGTTCTTTGCATTTCCATATACATTTTAGAATGGGCGTATGTTTTATTATCCTGACTAGAGGATTTGGTATCCTAATCTTATGAGGGTCATTGTGAATCCAGAAAATGGAATAGACAGTAGACATTATTTAAGGAAGAATTCCATTGAATGTGATGATGAGGTAGATATGACTCCAAAATGCTGACCTTGATTGAATGGAATATGGGTGAGGTCATCAAGGAAGACAGAGAAGTTGAGATGGAGAGGCTTTTCCAAATCTAAGAGGGTAGATGTTTAGCTTTTGAAAAAATAAAATTTATTATGTCAGCAAGACCCACAAGTAGAAAAGTCCAGAGGAAGGTACATCATAGACTTGGAGAAAAGACTGTTGATGGAAATAGAGATTTGAGAGCAATTAATTTAGAAGTTATAACTGAAAAAATTGAGGAGAGCATGGAGAGAAAATAGCAAGGGCCAAGGATTGACCAAAGAACAACATTTCCAATTACAATATAGGTGAAATGAGCAGCTTCATGGAAGAGAACTGAGTGCTGAGAAAAGAGAAAAAATAGTGTGGTGTCATGGAAACCAAGGTCAGAGAATATTTCCAGGAGGCAGGGTTTTCAGAAGTGTAAAATGAATCAGAAGGACGAGAGAAAGAGGAAAAAGCAAAGTCTGACAGTTTTAGCAGTGAAGACTTCTTTGACATTTGAGAGAACAGTTTTGTGGGAGGGACCGTGATGAAGCCAACTTTCAGGGAATTATGGGGGGTAGGAGAGGAAGTCTATTTCAGTAATTCTGAAAATGAAAGGAGGGAGAACAATGGAATGGTCACTGTAGAGAACCACAGGATCAGATGTATGCTGTCCACACAGGTTGTGTACTCTTGCTTTTCAACAGAGGGGACTAGTGCACTCTGTTTCTTGTAATTATATCAAATTCTGTGTTCACCAGATTTTTTAAAATAGATAGCTAGTGGGAACCTGCTGTATAGCACAGGGAGCTCAGCTCAGTGCTCTCTGGTGACCTAGATCGAAGGGGGGGAGGGAGGTCCAAGAGGGAGGGGATATAGATATGCATATAGCTGATTCACTTCATTGTACAGCAGAAACTAACACAACATTGTAAAGCAGCTTTACTCCAATTAAAAAAAATTGGTAGGCCAGTTCAGCTCCAAGTAGCTGGCAGACTCCTTTCTCCTCCTCTCTCAACTCTGGTACTTACATTACCTTGTCCACACCTTGAATTGTCCTAATCCTTTCCTATCACAGTGGAAACTAAACAATGTTCTCCCAATTACCCAACTCTTTTCCTGACTTCATTCTTAAAAGTACTACTGGAGTCAGCAAAAAAGATTACTGTGGCGGGACTTGAGTGAACTCTTTCAGTAGAGTGATCACAACAGAAGTTGTTCTGTAGTTGTTCTTTGAGGGTGTGGTGACATATTTGGACCACATTCTCTCTCTGAAATGAGGTTTCTAGATTCAGAACTCAACTGAAATACTGTGTAAAAGTTCTTGGTGGCCCTGTCACCAGATCCAGGGACTGCTTATCACAGTTCGTCATCTTCAAGTCTACTTCCTTCTGCTATATCCCCCTCGAAACTCTCACTTTTATCATTTTCTTGACATGCACTTTATTAGTGAGCCCTTTGTTCCTAGAGTTTAAGTGGTGGATATCATTACTGATAGGGACCCAAAGCATGACTCTTTCCTGGCTGTTCTCTTCCCCTTCCTAACATCACTATGATGTGTGTGTGGTGAGCATTTGCTTGGAAGTCTTCATGCACAGGGGAAGTTTGCTCCATCTTGATCATGTTCACATGTATAAGCCCCAAAGAGACAAAAGTAGTTATCTTTCTTTCTGTGCCAGGGCCATATGCGTGAGCTTGTTGGTCACAAGGGGGGAATTGGACTCACTTTCTCAGTTCAGCTGTCATTGTCCCTGCTGTGAAGTCCAGTTGCTGATGGGAATTTTCCCCTTGATGACTGCTTCCTTTTATTGCTTTAGGGCACTGATATAGTGGAATGCAGAGAAAGAACTTCACAGAAGTGGCAGAATTCATCTTCCTGGGTTTCTCTGTCTTTGGAACGCACCAGAATACCCTCTTTGTGGTTTTCCTTACCATCTCTATTTTCACTCTGGCTGGGAACATCATCATTGTGACCATCATTTGTGTTGATCTTCACCACCACATACCCATGTACTTCTTCCTGAACATGCTGGCTAGTTCTGAGACCATGTACACATTGGTCATCATCCCACGAGTGACTTCTGGTCTTATTTTTCATAACCAGCCTATCTCCTTGTAAGGCTGTGCAAGCCAGATGTTCTTTTCTGTCATCTTGGCCACTAATAATTGCTTCTTGATCACATCTATGGGCTATGACCGCTATGTGGCCATCTGCAAGCCCCTGAGGTACACAGTCCTCATGAACAAAGGAGTGTGTGCTAGGTTAGTCTGTGTGTCCTTTGGCACTGGTCTGGTTATGGCAGTTCTCCATATAATGGCCATGTTCCATTTGCCCTTCTGTGGCATTTACCCAGTCATGAAACTTTCTAGCATTGATACCACTATCAATGAGATTATCAATTATGGTGTAAGTTCATATGTGATTTTTGTTCCTGTGGGCCTGTTCTTCACCTCCTATATCCTCATTATCTCTTCCATCCTTAAGATACTGTCAACCAAGGGCTGGAAGAAGACCTTTGCCACATGTGCCTCCCACCTCACTGTGGTCATGGTCCACTATGGCTGTGCCTCCATTGCCTACCTCAAGCCCAAGTCAGAAAATGCAATAGAAAAAGATCTTCTTCGCTCTGTGACCTACACCATCATCACTCCTCTGCTGAACCCTGTTGTTTACAGTCTGAGGAGCAACGAGGTCAAGGATGCCCTATGCAGAGCTGTGGGCAGAAACATTTCTTAACAGATTGAATTGTTTTGTCAGGAGGCCTTTGGTCCAGTGTAATGTGTGTCTACTCACAAGCATGCCATGATTCACAAGTTCATCAAATACAATGTTTGTGGAGAATAATATCAAAGAGTTGAAATGCTTTTCCTTCTCATGCTCTAAGGGAAAAGCAGAAAGCAAGGTTTTTGCTCTGTCAAATTTTGTTACCAGATACAAGAATCATTCCAAGCCAGATTAAGACTACTTATTTCTGTGCCTGAGGAGTTCTGCTTGCAAACCTCTTTTGGCCCTCACTTTACCTGGCTCCTCTCAGACAGTCAAATCCTTGACCTAGTCTGGTAAGGAGAAGTGGAGAAAAGGCAGTTGGAACAGATGTGAAAGAGGTCTTAGGAAATGAAGCTGCAGAGACAGCCTGAGGATGGCTTTCATTCTCAGAAGTTAAATCACTTACCCCGTGACAGTCATTTCAGAAACGATTTTCTTAAGTCTTGCTGATTGAAGAATGAACAGCCTCAGCAAAAAGGGTCATTTCTTTCATTATCCAGCCATGTTAGCTCCTTAGTTAATATTCATTTCTCTGTGTCTCCCTTCCTTCTTTGCAATCAAGGCAAAAATCTCTGTCGTTCCTAGAGGCTAAGCTGGGAGAGAATGTATTGGTGGCTGTTCTCTGTAACTGCACTTTTATCCAGATGTACTTGTTATAAACACACTTCTTTTTTCAACCTATGGAAGCCTTTCAGATTTAAAACTTCTATGTAATAACTGCAGTGGCATTGAAATAGTTTTCTTAGATACTGGCTGTTCTGATTGCAGAGTCTAAGGCAAATGTCATTGAATTCCCTTCTATCAGCAACAGTGCAAACTTATCCTTCTCCCAATACAATGTATATCAAAATAAGCATATTCATGCTACGTTATTTTATATCCTCAATGAGGAAGGTTGTGGGAATATTTTTTTAATAAACTTTTCTTTTTGTAAATTTATTTAATTTATTTATTTTTTGGCTGCATTGGGTCTTCGTTGTTGTGCGCGGGCTTTCTCTACTTGGTGTGAGTGGGGGCCACTCTTCGTTTCGGTGCGTGGGCTTCTCATTGTGGTGGCTTCTCTTGTTGCAGAGCACAGGATCTAGAGTGCAGGCTTCAATAGTTGTAGCATGTGGGCTCAGTAGTTGTGGCTTGCAGGCTCTAGAGCGCAGGCTTAGTAGTTGTGGCGCGTGGGCTTAGTTGCTCAGCGGCATGTGGGATCTTCTTGGACAAGGGCTCAAAACTGTGTCCCCTGCCTTGACAGGTGGATTCTTAACCACTGCACCACCAGGGAAGTCCATGTGGGAATATTTTTTGTGGATCTTACTACTAGTTTATCTCTGCTCTGAGACAGAGCTGGAAGATACCAAGAGACACTGATATGGCAACATGTCTTTTCACACACTTCTATTGTGATTCCATCCCCAGGGTAGTTCCTGTCCCTTACTTTCCAGTTTTATTTTTCTGTTCTGAGCCACAGAAATAGTATTGCTGCATCTTCTAGGTGACCTGTAATTTACTCTCTGTTCCACAGATCCTGATGTGAGGAGGTCAACAGGGCTGGGGTTCTTTGTCCAGTGTCCCTCGTTGCAGGCTCTCACAGTTGGGTGACATCATAGCTGATGTCAGAGTCTCCATGATAAACATCGCTGGGTATCCCTCTAGGAGAGGTATCTCAACCTGAGGTTCATAGTGCCTTGAGGAGTAATGTTTGGAAGGGCTTAGAGGGGTTTTGTACTTTATGGAATTATTTACTAGATTTTGTGCACAAGCATGGATGTGTCATTTCCATCATATTCTCAAAGAATTTTCTCTGGTATAAGTATCTCCTCCCTCAAATCCTAGCAGAAATATACCACAGAATCCAATTTTCTTCTTTTATAGATCATTTGCTTCCATAATTTCCTTAAACTCTCTTAGAGAAGCACTCTTTGACCCTGTCCATTTTTGCCTATGTGGGCACTGCTATTTTTCATTAAGTTGGGCAAATAGAAGGTGTGTGTGGTTCTCAGCTGGGAGGCTGAGGGATAATGGGGGGTGGAGAGATATCAGAAGGCACATGTGGTCTTCTGTGTTGAAAGTTTTCTGGCCTTCTCCCATTCCATCCCCTCCATTCCCTAAGTGTTTAAACATCATTCTTGCCCTTCCCCCTCACACCTGATGCATGAGTGAATTGCCCACTAATGTTAGTTGTTTTACACACTTTGCATGACTTTAGACTCACTGGAGAAAGCAGCTCCTACAGGAGAAGTGCAACAAATAGTACAAAAGTGGGTAGGCCTATGTGGTCTCATATCCTTCCAGTATGATGAGTCAGGAACAGTGAATCATTTTATTGCTCTCTCCTGTAATTATGCATGTTACTTAGATTGCTGGTTAATGTGGGGGCTATCTTCATTATCTTCTTTCTTTTTGTTATAATTCTCTAATGTCTCACTCTACCCATATTTCTTCATCTTGCTTCTCTTGTGCATTGCAAATATCTCTTTTCTTTTAGCACTTTTTTTTTTTGTTTATCTCTTCTGTGCATCAGAAAAATAACCATAATGTCAGTTATTTATTCAGTCTATGTGTATTTCTCAAGCACTGTGTGTTAAGCAGTTAACTAGCTGTGGGGTTACAGTAACGAGTAATTCAGGGACTCTGTCTCAAGTTATTCACAGTCTGATGGGGAAGACAGACAAAATAGCAAAGAATACCAAAACTTGCTATAGGCATACGTACAGGATTGTTGTTTGGGGTCAGGAGTGTTGTGCAAAAAAGAGAACTGGTCAAATCTATTTAGAAGGTCAGAAAATAATTCAGAGAGGTGATATTTAATTAACTTTTTGTGGCATTGGGTCAATTGAAGTCTGGGGGAGGGATGAGGGAGGACAGTCAAGGGAAAGAAAAGAGCCTGAGCAGAGACACACAGGCCTGAAAAAGCTAGATGTACTAGCAGGTGGGTATTATTCATCTCTGTATGCCCATTGCTGTATTGAATATTAGCTTGACAAATAATAGGTACTTAATAAACCTTTGGAAAGATGAGTGTGTGAACAAATATTAAGTATAAGGTCTTGTCCAGGAATTTCCAGTTTTTTGTTTGGATAGACATATCATATCATATTCCCTCTGTCTGCCATATAGACTTCCCTCACCTAAAGTAAACTAACAGAAAATGACAAAGTAGAGGTGACAACCTTGGGAGCATAGTTGAAATTACTTTTCCCCATTGCAGAATTGCCTATAAGCAGTTCTCACTTGTTCCATAAGCTCAGTTGACATTCATGCATTTTTGTTAATTAGTCACTTAAAACTGGGCTGGAGGAAAAAAATCCTTCTTTGGAAGGAAACTGGATTAATACTAGGTTAGTATGTTTTAGCCATAACCAGAAAAATAACAGACTTGAAACTGATTGTTTGATAGCTTGACATATAAAACCAAGAGTTAAGATAGTTTAATACTTAACCTTTTAGAAAAAAAAATGTGAAACAGACTATTACGGATCTTAAACTTTCTGAAATAGGATTTTCACAGTGTTGACTTTGTAGCTTCTCTAGAGAAAAACCAGTTTCACCTGATATCCTTTCACATTCCCTACTTGCAATGCATGATGGATTAGAGAATATAGTTGCAGCCCTACCAACAATAAGTAGAATAAAACATTTTCTTAATGAGTATAAATGTTTCCAGGAGGAGAGAGGAGGGAGGTAGGCAGGAGGGATAATATTAAGCCATATTAAGACAGGAAGTAAGTGACCCACAGGGCTTAATTTTTAAAAAGGCATATTTAAAAGGTGCAAGATCCCAGATCAGTTTTGATGCTGCTGCTGAATGAATTATGTACACATGTGTGGTAGCGTATGTGTTCGTGCATGTGTGTGTAAGTATGCACGTATATTTTTGTGAGGGGAGAGATAACATTTGGGAGTTTTAGATGTGATGAATGCCATGGTCAAAGGTATTGATAATAATGCTTTATTTGAATTATTTTATAACTATCCCTAATATTTATGTAACTCTTTACAGTTCACAAAGGTCTTTCACATTCATGACCTCATTTTATACTAACAGCACTGTGTAAGATAAATATTACTACCTCGTTTTTAGAGAAATACACTGGGGACGTTCCTAAGGGCACATACACAATTAGAGATAGAAGTAGGACTAAAAATGGAGCCTCAATTACAGATCTATTAATCCTAAATTCCATGCTCTTTCTGTTACTCCATCCATATGTACAAACACACACACAATTTATTCTAATCAGGGAATTTACACACTCACACACACAATTTATTCTAATCAGGGAATAAGGTATGAGGAATGAGTAAACTTCATGTTTTAGATACTGGAGCTTCATTTCAGTCAGTATTGATAGACTCTTACTGAAATGTTCTGTTTTCATTCCTGCCTTTGAATATATTTCTTTAAATGTTTACCATAAGCATTTAAAATTACCTTGTATTGTGGTTCATCGATATTGTCAGTTGAAACTGAGCTTATGTTAGAGTCTTTGAGTTAACAAAGAGTTAAATGACCCACATATTACAGTATTTTGTGAATTTTGTGTTAGCATTGTATGATTTCTGACTTCTTAAATGATTCATTTTGTTACATCAACAAATATGACATGCATATCCACTCTGAGTATCAGGGACTGGGTTAGGCACTAGATGCAGAGATAAGACCTGAGCCTTGCTCTTGAGTAGCTCACAGTCTACTTGCAGCCGATTTCAGTAGAGTGCGATTAGTACTATACACAGAGTACCGTGTAACCCCAAAGAAGAAAATGACATGACTCAGTTGGTGACTTCATCCGTTCATGTATTGGAAGATTCAGGTCAAGGTGAATGAATTTAGTAAGTCCAAACAGTGTGCTGTAGGGAGACTTCCTGACATTGTGCCTACTCAAAGATGGCAAGTGCACCAAGATTAATGAATCCAAGTATTTCTATAATGTATCCTCCACAATGCCCATTATACAATTAAATGCTCAACATTGGAATAAACAGAAAAATATGACCCATAATCAAGAGAAAGATAGTCTGCATAAGTTAACTTTAAGATGGCCCAAATTAGTAGTCAGGGACTTAAAAGCAGGTAGTATACATAGGTTCAAAGATTTATAGGAAACCATGCTCTTAATGAACAAACAGATGTGGAATCTCAGTTAAGAAATGAGAGCTGTAATAAGAAAGAAATAGAATTTATAGAACTGAAAGTTAAAATATTTGAAATGAAATATTTACTAATCTTCTTAACAGAAAATTGTAATTGGTAAAAGACAGGGTCAATTAACTTGAAGATCAAATTCAATAATTTCTATTGATCTAAGAACAGAAAATAAATGAATGAAAAATCTCAATGATTCATGCAACAATACAAGAATTCTAATGTTCATGTAATTGGAGTCTCAGAGAGTGGAATGTGTCACAAAACTATCCGGAGATTCATTGGCCAAATTAGTGGGAAATATAAACTTACAGATCCAAGAATCTCAGTGAATCCCAAGCAGGATAAATAAAAAGAATCAAATCTATGTACATCAGAGCTGAATCTTTAAAAACCAAACATAAAGAAATCTTGAGGGCTTCCCTGGTGGCACAGTGGTTGGGAATCAACCTGCCAATACAGGTGACACAGGTTCGAGCCCTGGTCCGGGAAGATCCCACATGCTGCGGAGCAACTAAGCCTGTGTGCCACAACTACTTAGCCTGTGTTCTAGAGCCCATGAGCCACAACTACTGAGTCCATGTGCCACAACTATTGAAGCCCATGCACCTAGAGCCCATGCTCCACAACAAGACAGGCCACCACAATGAGAAGACTGTACACCCCAACAAAGAGCAGCCCCCGCTCACTGCAACTAGAGAGAGCCCACAGGCAGCAACGAAGATGCAACGCAACCAAAAATAAATAAATTAATTAATTAATTTAAAAAAAAAGAAATCTTGAAAGTCACCAGGTTAAAGTGGTAAATTACATATAAGGGAACAATGATAATAATTTCACTGACTTCTAATTGAAAGCAATAGAGACCAGAAAACAGTTGAGTGACGTTTTCAGTGTTAAGTCAGAATTCTATATCCAGTAAAAAGTACCATTCAAAAATTACATATATATGTGAAATAAAGATATTTTCAGGTAAGTGAAAATTGAGATAATTATACACTACCAGAAATGCTAAAGGAACTTCTTAAGACTGAAGGGATATGACACAAGATGCAAACTATAGATATATAAAGAGGAATGAAGATCACTATGGATATATAAAGAGGAATGAAGATATGTTAATATGTGAGTAAACAAAGGTATCTTGTTTTTCTTTCAGTTGTTTTAAAGAATATATTATAATTTAAAGACAATATTATGATGTAGTATTGTGAGGCTTATAACATATATAGATGTCATATACATGACAACTATAGCATAAAGAAAGAGGTAAATATAACTATATTGTTATAAGATGCCTTTGTTTAACAAGAAGTGGTACAATTTTAACTAAGAAAGATTGTAATAAGTTAAGAATGCATACCCATAGAACAATAATGAAAAGAATAATGCAATGAGGTATACCTATGAAGGCAGTACAGAAATAGAATACTAAAAATATTTAAGTATTTTAATATTTAAGAAGTATATTAATATTTAAGAAGGAATAAAGGAACAGAGGAACAGCTAACAAATGAGACAAATAGAAAAAATAGTAAAAGAGTAGACTGAAATTCAATGGTATTGAGAACTGTATTCAACCTAGGTATATGGTTGACCCTTCAGTGATGTGGAGGTTAAGGGTGCTCACAACACACCCCTACTACCCCCATCCCAGCAGTCAAAAATCCACATATAACTTTACAGTTGACACTTTGTATCTGTGGTTCTGCATTTGTGAATTCAACCAACCTCAGATTGTAAACATAGCAATATATGTATTAAAAAAATTCATCTATAAGTATACCTGTGCAGTTCAAACCTGTGTTCAAGGGTCAACTGTACTAACCATGTCAGTGAAAAGGCAGATGTTGTCAGAATGGATAAAAACAAGCAAGACTCAACTATACACTATTTAAAAGAGAAATTTGACAAAAATACACAGATAAATTGAAAGAAAAAGTGTAGGGAAAGATATACCATGCAAACTCTAATTGTACTGAAGGGGTTATATCTTCTAGAACTTCTTTAGCAATTTCTGGTAGTGTAGAAATTATCCCAATTTTCACTTATCTTAAAATGCCTTTACTTCCAGCTTCATTTTTCATTAATATCAGACAAAGTAGACTTCAAAGCAAGAAATATTGTCATAAATAAAATGGGATATTTTATTAAAATAAAAAGCTAATTCATCAGTAAGGCATGACAATCTTAAATATACATGCTCCTAGTAATAGAGTTCTAAAATAAATAAAACAAAAACTAAGTTAAAGAGAGAAATAGATAAATTTACAATTCTGATTGGGGATTTCAATACTTGCTTAGCAATTGATTGAATGAGTAGACAGTAAATAAGCATATAAAACAGCTGTTCCACGTTTTAGTACGTTTGACCTTTTGATATTTATAGAATCTTGCAACCAACAACAGCAGAATACACTCGTTTTTCAAGTGCACATGGAAGCAAGAGTGGACATATGAATCATAAGACTCAATATATTTATAAGGATTGGAATAATAAAAAGTATGTTCTCTGACCATAGTGGAATTCAATTCTAAATCAAACAAAAAAAATCTGGGAAAAACGTTTAGAAATTAACACACAGCCTAAAAACTGATGGGTTAAAGAATAGATTATAAGGGAAATTGGAAAATATTTGGAATTGAATAGAAATTAAGATGTAAGATATTAAAACTTGTGAGATTCAGCTAAAGCAGTGCTTAGAAAATATGACTGCTTAGTGTAAAAAAGAAGTGTTATCAGTCATGGTCCATTCAGGAGATAGAAATCGCACAGCAATTTGAATAATGAAAGTTTAATATAATGGATTAATTGTAACATAGGATTACTGTTGGTTCAGTGATGTGTGGGGTCACAAATGGCCAGGTGACCGTCTCACCTTCTAATTAAATTTAATTATTTCTGTCCCATTCCCTGGTTAGAAATATTTTGCCCATGAGTACTAAGACCAGTGGAGCTAAGGATGCTGGGACAGGAAGAAAAATCCTGCAAGTGAGTTATTAAGTGAAATGGGAGTAAAAGGAGCCATTACCACTTCCACCCCTTAACTCCTGGACCCATGAATTCTGACTATATAATTGTCCGATTCAGAACATACACTGATTTAAAACAGAACACTATCATTTTAAGATATCTCAAAACTGGTGTAGTAACTGAGTCATTAGTAAGCCATTCATCTTTCAAATACATCAGCTATTTCTGGATAATGGAATATACGGTAAGACTAGTTAATTCCATAAGCATGAGTCCATTGCTGTACTTCCTGTATTGGGAAATGAGTTCCTTTACCAGATGCAATGCTACAGGGAATGCCATGATGGTGGTTAAGGCATTCTGAGTGTCCACAGGCAGTAGGACTGGCAGAAAGCATTACAGGTAGGGAAAGCAAATCCATTTTCAGAATTTGTGTCTATTTCAGCAAAGACAGATTTCTGCCCCTTCCATGATGAAAGAGGTCCATTATCATTAACCTGCCACCAGGCTGTTTCTTAACAAGAAATGATGTCATATTCAAGGGTTATTATTGGTTGCTGCTTTTGGCAGATTGGATGCTCAACAATGATGTTATCCAGGTCAGCTTTGATAAGGGGAAGTCCATATTGTTGAGCCTAAGTATAAGTTTCATCTCTGCTAACATGGCCATTTTGTTCATGGGAGCCTTTGAACAAATACTAAGGTAGCTGGGGAGAAAGGCTGATTGACATCTACAGTGCATGTCATTTTGTCCATCTGACCCCTATAAGCCATCATTTTGATTGATGAGCCATAGTGAGATTTTGGGTACCAAAATGTTAGCATAAATTTTGGGCCAGTGTCAAGTAATCCTTGAAAGGTCTTGGTATTTCCTATTACTTGGTGAAGTCACTCTAGTATATGGGTATAGGTCCCTTTGGGGGAAGGTTTGGTGGAAGATTTACAGTGTGTGTTTGTATTAATGATGCAGGGTACTTCCTCAAGGAGACTTGGCCTCCCTTTCAGTAAAGGGGCTCTTGATCTTTGAATTGACATAGGTTTGGAAACTGGTTGATAGACTGTGATGCTCCACTGTGTTGACTCAAATCAGGTAATAGGTGTAGTGTTAGCTCTGGTCTCACACACAGTGGATCAGTTGGTTCAGGGACCTACCCGGTCATTATTTCCTCAGTTCTCTAATGTAAAATTAGAATAGACATGCTCAGTAACTGGTAGAATTCCCCACAGTGGCTCCCTGACATACAGGCCATGTGGTAGGAAGTGTTAAGTGGAAGTCCCTAGAATTTCCTCCCCCTCTCAAGATAGTAAATGAGAAGCAATATCACATTACTTTGGGAACTGTAGAGATGAATGGTACCATAAACGACTTGAAAAAGCAGGGGTGATGATAGCTATCACATCCCTATTTAATTCCTCCAGTTTGCCCTGTGAAAAAGTCAGATGTGTATTGGAAAATGACTGTGGGCTATTGTAAACTTAATCAGATTGTGATGCCAGTTGCTGTTACTGTCCCAGATGTAGTGTTGTTACTGGAGCAAATCCACATAGCATGTCACACTTAGTAAGTAGCTATTGACCTGGATAACTTTTTCTCCATACAAATTTTAAGTATAATCAGAAGCAGTTGCTTTTACCTGGCAGTGCCAGTAGTGTATTTTCAGTCTCATTTTAGGGCTATGACAATTCTACTGCTCCCTGTCATAATATAGACCACAGAAATCTTGTTTGTCATGACATTTCATAGAATATCACATGTACTAGTGTATTGATGACATTGTGCAAATTGAATCTTTTGAACAGAAAGTAGCAATTACTTTGTTACCTTCATAATTATGAGAGGGTAAGTTATAATTCTATATCAGTCAAGGCCCAATTAGACAAATGTCACTCAGTAATTTGAATAGGGAGTTTAATATAAAGAATTAGTAGCTATAACAAGGAACTGGAGCAATAAGATATTGGATAGTAATTAAGATAATTCTAAAGAATAGCAGATATAAGGAACAGATACTATCCCTAGGGCTAAGATAGGGTATTGTGGGAAATAAATTTTCTCTAGATTTTTTTAGTGATCCTATAAAAACCTCAGTTTCCTGAGCCATGGAAATGCATACACTATCAGAGTAGAAGATTTGATTTCATTTCTCCTAGGAACATTTTACTCCTTACAATGAGGATTAGGTCTGACACCATTTGTTTCTTTGATGGTGGAGCTAATTGCTTCCATACAATAAGCTTCTCTTATCTCCCCAAGAGCCATAAGGTTACATTTCTGGTAAGGCACCTAAATTGTAGCATTATCTCTCTGCTTGTTTACATTTCAAAAGGGGTGGAACCTGGAGCCATGAAGAAATTTCTAGGTTGTAAAAGCCATAGACACTCTACTATCTTCTTCCTGGAAAGGTTTATTTGCACAACAAAAGATTAGAGTAAGGATTCTTTGCATCCTGTCTCCAAGGAGACTCTCTCAGAAGGAGAGAGAGAAAAATAATCTCTTTCCTCTGTATAAATGGAAGACATTTATATTTCTCCATCTCTTGCATACAGAATGGTCCTGCCACTTGTGTAGGATACATTTTCCATCTGGTTCTTATCATATCACTTTGCAGGGTTGCAAATATGGAGAGACTAATGATCCAATGTCATTCTGACTGTTGATTGTGTGGTGAGCATAATAAGAAATCTGCTCTGATTCAGAAACCTCGTGTGCATTCAAGAAAATTTAATTAAGATGAATGTTAAAAACTCAACAAACACCTGAGGAAGAGACAACCCTTCCTGCATAAGGACTAATATCCAGACCTTATTGGAGAGGGCACAGCATCAACCCACTGTATGACAGAGACATTGCAATGTACCATGCTGGGAGAACTTGGTGGAAATCCACACTTTGGAATGTGCCAGAAATCTGCCCTCTAGTGTACTGGGGAAAGCTATTCTGAAGGTAGTATATTGCTGGAAACACTTTATTATGCAAAGAAGGATGCTGAGGAAAATTGCTTATTTTTGGGTGCTATTGATTGCCATGCACTGCAGAGCTGGATGTTGGAATATCTGCCCATGTTGCAGGAACTTGCTGCTGGTGAAGCCAAGTCATGCTGAAGAAAACTGCCAAATGGAGCATAATGGAAATGAAAGTCCCTTCTTCCTGCAGTGTGTCTAATAGTGCTCTGAAATGACAAAGCTTAACATTGTACTAGTTGTCAAGGGCCCAGCTCAGTTTCTTTAGAGCAAGCAATGAAGGCAAATTTGAAGTTGAAGGGCAATAAATTGATAAATGGCACACAAAGAAAAGTGTAACATCAATTAGATATTGCTCCTTCCACTCAGGAGGCAGCAACTACTATGTTATTAGTCCTTTCACCATAAAAAAAATAATAAAGTGGGAAAAACGTATGAATCAATTGTTTTCAGATTTTAGACAATAGGCAGTGAAAGACTGTGATTCTGGAGAGAATAAAAACACAAAAGTTAAGCTCCACGATTGCCCTGAGCTTTTGCTTAGAGGCTCTTTGCAAAACATGGCATAGGGAAGTAGAGTTTAAGCATGAGCTGAGGAGACAAATGTTGAAATTTAGAGATGGCAATGTGGCTGGAACTTGTGGGGCAGAGTAGCAGAGAAGAGGAAGCTGCACAAAATAAAACCTGCAGAACTATGCATAAGCATCTCTTAGTCTTTTGCAGAATACTAAGGTATGCGTATGTGGAGCCAGGCATTAGAAGGCTGGCATAGAACTATTATGGGGAAATGTGAGCTAAACAGAGGTTCTGATGTTTACATTTGGCTGCAAGACATTGGTGTTTGACAAACTAGAGCAGAGAAGCTTAACTGAACATCCTGGGCCCTCAATTGAGACCCTCGTAAGACCATACCTAAGGAATAGAGCCACTCTAACTCTAAAGTAAAGACTGAGTCCTGCCCTATCAAACAGAGAGTTCAATCAGGTCAAGCTGAACAGGATCCACAAGTAACCTATACACAACAGAACAATGTTCAATGCTAAAAAATGCAGCACACCACACATGAAATTCAAAATCTCCAGCATTCACTAAAAAACTACTAGGTAGGGCTTCCCTGGTGGTGCAGTGGTTGAGAGTCTGCCTGCCAATGCAGGGGACACGGGTTCATGCCCCGGTCCAGGAGGATCCCACATGCTGCGTAGTGGCTGGGCCCGTGAGCCATGGCCGCTGAGCCTGCGTGTCCGGAGCCTGTGCTCTGCAATGGGAGAGGCCACAACAATGAGAGGCCCATGTACCACAAAACAAAACAAAACAAACAAACAAAAACTATTAGGTATATGAAGAAGCAGAAAATGTCACTAATAGTCAGAAGAAAATCAGAAGAAAGAGATACATACATGAAAGAGGTGATGGAATTAGCAGGCAAGAATGTTAAAACATTTACAAATATTACATATATATTCAAGGATTAAAAGAAACCATGAATATAATGAGAAGAATGAAAGATATAACATAACAAATGTGCCTTCTAGACATAAAAGAAACACATTGTCTGCAAAGAACATTTCACTGGATTAGATTAATAGCAACTTAGGAACTGTAGAAGAAAAGATAATTTAACTTGAAGAAAAAGCAATAGAAATTACCAAGAAAGGAAGACATAAATAAAAGTTCAGAAACACAGTTTCAGGAACCTGTGGAAAAAAATTCAAACAACCCAATATAAAACCAATTAGAATCCCAGAAAGAAAGAATAGAGAGTGAGGAGTGCAGTAAAAATATTTGGATAAATAACAGCAGTACTATTTTAAAATGATAAAAAATTATAAACCCACATAATAGTGAAGGTCAATAAAATGCAAGTAAGAGAAACACACACACACACACACACAAAACACATACCAAGACACAGCCAAATCACATTGCTGAAACCAATGAAGAAGAGGAAAACATCTTAAAAGCAGCAAGAGAAAAAAATTATGTATAGAGAAATGTAGAAAAAATTCAGACTTCTTAAAAACAATGCAAGTCAGAAGACAATGGAACAATATCTTTAACAAGCTAAACAAAGAAGTCTACAAACTTAAAATTTCATATTCAGAGAAAATAGATGTTTTGAGTGTTCATGAAACAATGATCAAAGTAGACCATTTTCTGGGCTTTAAAATAAGTCTTAATAAATATAAGTGGATTAAAATTATATAACATATCTTGCACGATCATGATTGAATTAAATTAGAAATAAATAACAAATGAATATGGAAGAATCCACAAATATTAAAAAATTAAACAACATACTTTTGAATATCTAATACATCAAAGAAGAAATCACAGGGGTAATTTGGACATATCTTAAACTGAATGAAAATGCAAGATATAAAAACTTGTGTGATAGAACTAAAGTAGTTCTTAGAGTTTTATAGTTTTGAATGCTTATATTGGTAAAGAAGAAAGGTCCAGATTCAATGATCAGAGCTTCCACTTTAAGAAGCTTAAAAGGGAAGAGGAAATTAAAACCAAATTGAAAAGAAGAAAATAAATAATAAAGATGAAAACCAAAATGAATTAAATAGAAAACAAAACAAAATAAATGAAACCAAAAGCTTTTAAAAAATAAACAAATTTGATAAACTTTTAGTCAGACTAACCAAGAAAAAATGTCACAATTAAAAAGGGTAGATTACTACAGATCCTGTATGTATTAAAAGGTAAAGAAAGGAAGATCATGAGAAACTTTGTGTAAATCACTTCAACCACTTACATGAAGTTGATAAAGTCTTTCAAAGTCACAGATGATCAAATTTGACCCAAGAAAAAATAGAAAATATGAGTGGTCCTGCTTTCCCAGCAGGCCCCATGCAGCGCCTGTGCACTCAGTGACCTTTCCAAGTTGTCTGTTGTGAGTTAGGGTGGCCTGAGATGCTGATCCTGTGCCCGAGATGCTTCAAAGCCTTATTAAGAACGTTTGGATCCCCATGATGCCCTGCTATACCCAAGTTTACCAGGAGATTTGGGTAGGAATGGGGTTGATGGGCTTCATCTTTTATAAAATCAGGAGTGCTGATAAAAGAAGTAAAGCCTTGAAAGCTTCTGGTCCTGTGCCTGCTCATGGTCATCATTAACCAGCTTTCTTTGAATGGGATGTTGGTCTATGTTGTAGGCAGGTCACAAACATGGGACATCGTGTTGACTTGTAGCAGTGCTGATGCCCTTGTGCATGAATAAATGTACCTGTGAGACCCACAAAAAGAAAAGAAATATGAGTGGTCCTATTTTTATTAAATAAATTAAATTAAATTTGATTCTCCCACAAAGAATACTCCAGGCTTCAATGGCATCACTGGTAAATTCTATCAAAGATTTACAGAACTTGTACAAATTCTTCACAAACTTCCTGATTAGGGAGGAAGTGAGAGTGTTTTTCACTTTATGAGGCCAGCTTCATTCAAATTCAAATCAGACGGTCTTTACACATAACACACATAAAAAGATAATGAAAGAAAAATATCCCTCATAAACATACTTGCAAAAATCGTTAAGAAAATACTAGTAAATAAAATCTAACAATATGTAAATGGATCATGCACCATGAACAAGTAGGTTTACTGTTGGTAATAAAAGGTGGGTTTAACATTTGAAAATCAATCAATGAAATTCACCATATTCATAATAAAGGAAAAAATCATATATGATTAACTTGATTGATTCAGAAAAAATAGATAATGTTTAGATTGCATTCATGAAAAAAATCTTGGCAATGTAGCAATTGAAGGGAATTTTCATAACTGACAGATATTACTGTAATTAATGGTGAAAGACACTGTTTTATCTCTTAGAACAAGAGTAATGCAAATGTACATTTTATCACTTATATTCAATATTGTCTTGTTTCTAACTAGGGCAACAAAGTAAGGAAAAGGAATTAAAGGCATTTTAAAAAGGCATTACAATTGTAAATGAATAAATATAAATTGTCTTTATTCACACATTGTCTGTTTTTGTTTATAGAAAAATTCTACGGCCATACCACTCTGAATGTGCCTGATCTCATCTGTTTATAGAAAAAGCCCAAGAAATTAATAGAAAATGTACTAGAATTAAAAAGTAAATTTAGCAAGTTTTCAGAATACAAGACCAACATATACAAATATATTGTATTCTAAATAATAGCAAAAATTAGAAAACAATTTTAAATATCAATAAAAGTCATTAAAAATAATACTTAGTGATAACTTTTACAAATATGTGGAGACGTCTTCATAGAAAACTATACATTATTGCTGAGAGAAATTAAAGAAAGCATGAATAAGTAAAGATATGTATTATGCACATGGATTGGAAGTTTAATATTGTTAACATGTCAATTCCCCCTAAGTTACTGTATAAATTCAAACAATCTCAACCAAAATTCCTGCAGGCTTTGTAAAATAGAAGTTGATAAGTCAGTTTAAAATTTATATATACATGCAAAAGACCTAGAACAGCCAAAACAATTTTTACAAAGAAGAAAGGAGAATAAAGAGGTTTACCATAAATCTACATTAAACTAAATGCCATGGCTATGGAATAATAAAATACATATGAATTGTAACAGAATGGAGAATATAGAATTATTAGATCCATGCATATAAACTGCTTTTCAACAATAAGGCTGAAGTATTTCAGTACAAAATGATAATTTTAAATATTTACATTGGGTTATCTTTTTATTTTTGAGTTGTAAGAGTTCTTTATATATTTTGGGTACTAGACCCTTATCAGATATGATTTGAAAATAATTTTTTCCCTTTGGTAGGTTGTCTTTTTTTTAATTAAATTTAATTTAATTTTTTAAACATCTTTATTGGAGTATAATTATTTTACAGTGTTGTGTTAGTTTCTATTGTATAACAAATTGAATCAGTTATATGTATACATATATCTCCATATTCCCTGCCTGTTGTGTCTCCCTTCCACCCTCCCTATCCCACCCCGCTAGGCGATCACAAAGCACTGAGCTGATCTCCCTGTGCTATGCGGTTGCTTCACACTAGCTGTTTTACATTTGGTAGTGTATAAAGGTCATTGCTACTCTTTCACTTTGTTCCAGCTTCCCCTTCCCCATGTCCTCAAGTCCATTCCCTACCTCTGTATCTTTATTCCTGTCCTGCCCCTAGGTTCATAAGAACCATTTTTTTAAGATTCCATATATATGTGTTAGCATACAGTATTTGTTTTTCTCTCTCTGACTTATTTCACTCTGTATGAGAGACTCTAGGTCCATCCACCTGACTACAAATAACTCAATTTCGTTTCTTTTTATGGCTGAGTAATATTTCATTGTATATATGTGCCACATCTTCTTTAACCATTCATCTGTCGATGGACACTTAGGTTGCTTCCATGTCCTGGCTGTTGTAAATAGAGCTGCAATGAACATTGTGGTACATGTCTCTTTTTGAATTATGTTTTTTTTAGGGTATATACCCAACAGTGGGATTGCTGGGTCATATGACAGTTCTATTTTTAGTTTTTTAAGGAACCTCCATACTGTTCTCCATAGTGGCTGTATCAATTTACATTCCCACCAACAATGCAAGAGGGTTCCCTTTTCTCCACACCCTCTCCAGCATTTATTGTTTGTAGATTTTTTGATGATGGCCATTCTGACTGGTGTGAGGTGATACCTCATTCTGGTTTTGATTTGCATTTCTCTAACTATTAGTGATGTTGAGCACCCTTTCATGTGTTTGTTGGCAATCTGTACATCTCCTTTGGAGCAATGTCTATTTAGGTCTTCTGCCCATTTTTGGATTGGGTTGTTTTTTTTTTGATATTGAGCTGCATGAGCTGCTTGTATATTTTGGAGATTAATTCTTTATCAGTTGCTTTGTTTGTAAATATTTTCTCCCATTCTGAGGGTTGTCGTTTGGTCTTGTTTATGGTTTCCTTTGCTGTGCAAAAGCTTTGAAATTTCATTGGGTCACATTTGTTTATTTTTGTGTTTTTTTCCATTTCTCTAGGAGGTGGGTCAAAAAGGATCTTGCTGTGATTTATGTCAAACATGTTCTGCCAGTGTTTTCCTCTAAGAGTTTTATAGTGTCCGGTCTTACATTTAGGTCTTTAATCCATTTTGAGTTTATTTTTGTGTATGGTGTTAAAAAGTGTTCTAATTTCATTCTTTTAGATGTACCTGTCCAGTTTTCCCAGCATCACTTATTGAAGGGGCTGTCTTTTCTCCATTGTATATGCTTGCCTCCTTTATCAAAGATAAGGTGACCATATGTGCATGGGTTTATCTCTGGGCTTTCTATCCTGTTCCATTGATCTATACTTCTGTTTTTGTGCCAGTTCCATACTGTCCTGATTACTGTAGCTTTGTAGTATAGTCTGAAGTTAGGGAGCCTGATTCCTCCAGCTCCATTTTTCTTTTTCAAGATTGCTTTGTCTGTATGGGGTCTTTTGTGCTTCCATGCAAATTGTGAAATTTTTGTTTTAGTTCTGTGAAAAATGCCATTGATAGCTTGATAGGGATTGCATTGAATCTGTGGATTGCTTTGGTTAGTATAGTCATTTTCACGATGTTGATTCTTCCAATCCAAGAACATGGTATATCTCTCCATCTATTTGTATCATCTTTAATTTCTTTCATCAGTGTCTTATATTTTTCTGCATACAGGTCTTTTGTCTCCTTCACAAGGTTTATTCCTAGGTATTTTATTCTTTTTGTTGCAGTGGTAAATGGGATTGTTTCCTTAATTTCTCTTTCAGATTTTTTGTTGTTAGTGTATAGGAATGCAAGTGATTTCTGTGCATTAATTTTGTATGCTGCTACTTTACCAAATTCATTGATTAGCTCTAGTAGTTTTCTGGTATCATCTTTGGGATTCTCTGTGTATGGTATCATGTCATCTGCAGACAGTGACAGTTTCACTTCTTCTTTTTGGTTTTGGATTCTTTTTATTTCATTTCTTCTCTGATTGCTGTGGCTAAAACTTCCAAAACTATGTTGAATAATGATGGTGAGAATGGGCAACCTTGTCTTGTTCCTGATCTTAGAGGAAATGTTTTCAGTTTTTCACCATTGAGAACAGTGTTGGCTGTGGGTTTGTCATATATGGCTTTATTATGTTGAGTTAGGATCCCTCTGTGTACACTTTCTGGAGAGTTTCTATCATAAATGGGTGTTGAATTTTGTCAAAAGCTTTTTCTGCATCTATTGATATTATCATATGGTTTTTATCCTTCAGTTTGTTAATATGGTGTGTCACATTGATTGATTTACATATACTGAAGAATCCTTGCTTTTCTGGGATAAACCCCACTTGATCATGGTGTATGGTCATTTTAATGTGCTGCTGGATTCTGTTTGCTAGTATTGTGTTGAGTATTTTTGCATCTATGTCATGAGTGTTACTGGTCTGTAGTTTTCTTTTTTGTGTGACATCTTTCTCTGGTTTTAATATCAGGGTGATGGTGACCTCGTAGAATGAGTTTGGGAGTGTTCTTCTCTCTGCCGCATTTTGGAAGACTGTGAGAATGTTAGGTGTTAGCTCCTCTCTAAATGTTTGATAGAATTCAGTTGCAAAGCCATCTGGTCCTGGACTTTTGTTTGTTGGAATATTTTTAATCACAGTTTGAATTTCAGTGCTTGTGATTGGTCTGTTCATATTTTCTATTTCTTCCTGGTTCAGTCTTGAAAGTTTGTACTTCTCTAAGAATTTGTCCATTTCTTCCAGGTTGTCCATTTTTTTGGCCTATAGTTGCTCATAGTAGTCACTCATGATCCTTTGTATTTCTGCTGTGTCAGTTATTACTTCTCCTTTTTCATTTCTAATTCTATTGATTTGAGTCTTCTCCCCTTTTTTTCTTGATGAGTCTGGCTAATGGTTTATCAATTGTGTTTATCTTCTCAAAGAACCAGGTGTTAGTTTTATTGATCTTTGCTATTGTTTCCTTCATTTCTGTTTCATTTATTTCTGATCTGATCTTTATTATTTCTTTCCTTCCGCTAACTTTGTGGTTTTATTGTTCTTCTTTCTCTAATTGCTTTAGGTCTATGGTTAGGTTTTTTATTTGAAATTTTTCTTGTTTCTTAAGGTAGAATTATATTGCTATAAACTTCCCTCTTAGAACTTCTTTTGCTGCATCCCATATGTTTTGGGTCATCGTGTTTTCATTGTCATTTGTTTCTAGGTATTTTTTGATTTCCTCTTTGATTTCTTCAGTGATCTCTTGGTTAATTAGTAATGTATTGTTTAGCCTACATGTGTTTTTATGTTTTACAGTTTTTTTTCCCTGTAATTGGTATCTAGTCTCATAGTGTTTTGTTCAGAAAAGATACTTGATAAGGTTTCAATTTTCTTAAATTTACCAAGGCTTGATTTGTGACCCCATATGATCTATACTTGCAAATGTTCCATGAGCACTTGAGAAGAAAGTGTATTCTGTTTTTGGATGGAATGTCCTATAAATATCAATTAAGTCTATCTGATTTAATGTGTCTTTTAAAGCTTTTGTTTCCTTATTTTCATTTTGGATGATCTGTCCATTGGTGAAAGTGGGGTGTTAAAGTCCCCTACTGTTATTGTTTTACTGTCAATTTCCCCTTTTATGGCTGTTAGCACTTGCCTTATGTTTTGAGGTGCTCCTATGTTGGGTGCAGAAATATTTACAATTGTTATATCTTCTTGGATTGATCCCTTGATCATTATGTTGTGTCCTTCTTTTTCTCTTATAATAGTCTTTATTTTAAAGTGTATTTTGTCTGATATGAGTATTGCTACAGCAGCTGTCTTTTGATTTCCATTTGCATGGAATATCTTTTTCCATTCCCTCACTTTCAGTCTGTATGTGTCCCTCAGTCTGAAATGGGTCTCTTGTAGGCAGCATATATATGAGTCTTGTTTTTGTATTCATTCAGTGAGCCTGTGTCTTTTGGTTAGAGTATTTAATCCATTTACCTTTAATATAGTTATCGATATGTATATTCATGTTACTGTTTTCTTAATTGTTTTGGGTTTGTTATTGTAGGTCTTTTCCTTCTCTTGTGTTTCCTGCCTAGAGAAGTTCCTTTAGCATTTGTTGTAAACCTGGTTTGGTGCTGCTGAATTCTCTAAACTTTTTCTTTTCTGTAAAGGTTTTAATTTCTCCATTAAATCTGAATGAGATCCTTGCTGGGTAGAGTAATGTTTTTTGTAGGTTTTTCCCTTTTCCTCACCTTAAATGTGTCCTGCCACTGCCTTCTGGCTTGCAGAGTTTTTGCTGAAAGATCAGTTGTTAACCTTATGGGGTTTCCCTTGTATGTTATTTGTTGCTTTTTCCTTGCTTCTTTCAATATATTTTATTTGAATTTAATTTTTGATAGTTTGATTGATATGTTTCTTGGCGTGTTTTGCCTTGAATTAATTCTCTATGGGACTCTCTTTGCTTCCTGGATTTGATTGACTATTTGTTTTCCCATGTTAGGGAAGTTTTCAACTATAATCTCTTCAAATATTTTCTCAGGCCCTTTCTTTTTCTCTTCTTCTTCTGAGACCACTATAATTTAATTTGGTGTGTTTAATGTCTCCCAGAGGTCTCTGAGAGTGTCCTGAATTCTTTTCATTCTTTTTTCTTTTTTCTGCTCTGACACAGTTATTTCCATCATTTTATCTTCCAGGTCACTTATCTGTTCTTCTGCCTCAGTTATTCTGCTGTTGGTTCCTTCTAGAGTTTTTAAATTTCATTTATTTTGTTGTTCATCATTGTTTGTTTGCTCTTTAGTTCTTTTAGGTCCTTGTTAAATGTTTCTTGTATTTTCTCCATTCTATTTCTGAGATTTTGGATCATCTTTACTATCATTACTCTGAATTCATTTTCAGGTAGACTGCCTATTTTCTCTTCATTTGTTTTGTCTGGTGGGTTTTTACTGTGCTCCTTGATCTGCTTTATATTTATCTGCTTTCTCGTTTTGTTTAACTTACTGTGTTTGGGGTCTCCTTTTCTCAAGCTGCATGTTCGTAGTTCCCGTTACTTTTGGTGTCTGCCCCAGTGGGTGACGTTGGTTCAGGGGCTTGTGTAGGCTTCCTGGTGGCAGGCACTGGTGCCTGTGTTCTGGTTGGTGGGGCTGGATCTTGTCCTTTTGGTATGCAATGCCACATCCGGTGGTGTGTTCTTTTTTTTTTTTTTTTTTTTTTTTTGCGGTACATGGGCCTCTCACTTTTGTGGCCTCTCCCATTGTGGAGCACAGGCTCCAGAGGCGCAGGCTCAGCAGCCATGGCTCACGGGCCCAGCCGCTTCACGGCATGTGGGATCCTCCTGGACCGGGGCATGAACCCGTGTCCTCTGCATCGGCAGGCGGACTCTCAACCACTGCGCCACCAGGGAAGCCCCCAGTGGTGTGTTTTGGAGTGTCTGTGAACTTAATATGCCTTTAGGCAGCCTGTCTGCTAATGGGTGTAGTTGTGTTCCTATCTTGCTAGTTGTTTGGCATGGGGCCTCCAACACTGGGGCTTGCTGGCCATTGGGTGGAACTGGGTCTTAGTGTTGAGACAAATTTGTCTGTGAGAGCTCTCGCTGATTGATATTATTTGGGGCCAGGCAGTTTCTGGTGGTCCAACGTCCTGGACTCGGCCCTCCCACCTCAAAGGCTCAGGCCCAAAACCTGGCCTGAGCACCAAGACCCTGCCAGCCACATGGCTCAGAAGGAAAGGAAGAGGAAAAAAAAACAAAAACAACAAAATGAACACACAGGACCCTTGCACAAATGGTATAAGCAAACCTATACAGACTAAATCACACAAAGAAACATACACATACACAGAAAAAGAGAAAAAGGAAAGAATATATATATATATATATATATATATATATATATATATATATATATATATATATATATAAACAGAAGAGAGCAACCAAACCAGGAAATCCACCAATGATAATAAGCACTAAATAGTATACTAAGGTGAACATAAAACTAGAAAGAAATTAGGCACAGAAGGCAAACCTGAAGTCTACAGTTGGTCCCAAAGTCCACTGCCTCAATTTTAGGAACATTCATTGTCTATTCAGGTATTCTTCAGTTGCAGGGTTTATCAGTTTGATTGTGGGGATTTAATCTGCTGCTCCTGAGGTTGCATGGAAAAATTTCCCTTTCTCTTCTTTGTTTGCACAGCTCCTGAGGTTCAGCTTAGGTTTCGGCCCCGCCTCTGCATGTAGGTTGCCTTCAGGTGTCTGTTCCCTAGCCAGGACAGTAGGGGTTAAGGCAACAGCTGATTAGGGCTCTGTTGCTTACTCAGGCTGGGGGGAGGATGGGGGTATGGTAGTCATAATTGGAATGCGGAGTGAGCCTGAGGTGGCAGAGGCCATCCTGACATTGCAACAGCCTGAGGTGTGCCGTGTGTTCTTCCGGGGAAGTTGTCCCTGGATCTCGGGACCCTGGCAGTGGCATGCTGCATGGGCTCCCGGGGGGCTGTTGACAGTGGCCTGAGCTTGCACACAGGATTCTTGGTGGCAGTGGCAGCAGTCTTAGCATTTCGTTCCCTTCTTTGGGGTCTGAGATGATAGCCACGGCCCACTGCCGTCTCTGGAGCTCCCTTAGGCAGTGCTCTGCCTTTTGTGGGCACAGTGGGAAGGGATCCCGTCTTCTTATCACCCCGAAAGAAAGGTCTCTTGCCTCTCTGGCAGGTCCAGACTTTTTCCTGGACTCCATCCAGGCTAGCTGTGCTGCACTAGCCCCCTTCAGGCTGTGTTCACGTAGCCAACCCCAGTCCTCTCCCTGGGGTCTGACCTCCAAAGCCCAAGCCTCAGCTCCTAGCCCCCACCCGCCCTGGTGGGTGAGCAGACAAGCCTCTCAGGCTGGTGAGTGCTGGTCAGCAGTGATCCTGTGTGCGGGAATCTCTCTGCTTTGCCTTCTGCACCACTGTTGCTGTGCTCTCCTCCGTGGCTCTGCAGCTTCACCCCCACCCCCGTCTCCACCAGTGAAGGGGCTTCCTAGTGTGTGGAAACTTTTCCTATTTCACAGCTCCCTCCCAGAGGTGTGGGTTCCATCTGTATTCTTTTGTCTCTGTTTTTTTCTTTTTACTTTTGCCCTCCCCAGGTACCTGGGGATTTTCTTGCCTTTTGGGAAGTCTGAGGTCTTCTGCCAGCATTCAGCATGTGTCCTGGAGGAGTTGTTCCACATGTAGATGTATTTTTATGTATTTGTGGGGAGGAAGGTGATCTCCACATCTTACTCCTCCACCATCTTGAAGGCCCTTTCCAGGTTGTCTTTTTTTAACTGACTTTATTTCTAACCTTTAAAAATTGTACAAACATAAATCTTTAAAAAAGACTTTTTTTAAGAATAGTTTTAATTTCACAAAAAAATTGAGGGGAAGATAAAGAAATTTTTCATATATTTCCTACCCCCACGTATACATAGCCTCCCCTATTATCAAAAGCCCCCATCAGGGTGTACATTTGTTGCAGTTGATGAACTTACATTAAGCATCTGGGCCTCGTGCTTTCTGTTTTAAAGGTTATTAATTTTTGATTCAATTTCTTTCGTAGATATAGAGCTATTCAGATTGTCTGTTTCTTCTTGTGTGAATTTTTACAGGCTATGTCTTTCAAGGAATTGTGGTCCATTTCATCTGGATTATCAAATTTGCGGACATAGAGTTGTTCAATAAAGGATTCTTTTATTATCCTTTTATGGGGTCTGTAGTGATCTCCTCTGTTTCATCTGATATTAGTACTTAGGGTCCTATCTCTCTTTTTTGTTTGATTAGCCTGCTTAGAGGCTTATTGATTTTATTGATCTTTCCAGCTTTCGGTTTCATTGATTTTTCTCTGTTGATTTCTGTTTTCAATTTCATTGATTCTGCTCTAATCATTATTATTTATTGTCTTCCACTTACTCTGGGTTTAATTTGCTCTTCTTTTTCTAGTTTCCACAGGTGGAAACTTAGATTATTGATTTCAGATCTTTTTTCTTTTCTAATATATGTGTTCAATGCTATAATTTTCCCTCTAAGCACTGTTTTTGTTGACTCCCACAAATTTTGATAAGTTGTATTTCCATTTAGTTCAAAATATTTTAAAATTTATCTTGAGATTTTTCTTCGACCCATGTGTTATTTGGAAGCATGTGTTTAATCTCCATGTATTTTGAGATTTTACAATTATCTTTTTGTTACTGATTTCTAGTTTAATTCCATTTTGGCCTGAGAGCAGATATTGTATGACTTTTATTCTTTTAAATTTGTTAAATTGTGTTTTATGGTCCAGAATGCAGTCTATATTGGTGAACTTGTGAGCTTGAGAAGAATGTGTAATCTGCTATTTGTTGAAGTAATCTATAGATGTCCATTATATCCAGTTGTCCCAGAACCATTTGATGAAAAGACTCTTTATTCCCCAGTGAATTATCTTAACACCGTTATAATGCCCTAAAAGGTATATGGGTTTATTTCTGGACCCTAAGTTCTATTCCATTGATCTGTATATCTGTCTTCATGCCAGTAGCACACAGTCTTGATTACTCTAGCTTTGTAGTAAGTTTTTGAAATTGAGAAATGTGAGTCCTCCAATTTTCTTCTTCTTTTTCAAGATTATTTTGGATACTCATTAAATTTTTCTGAAAAGATAACTGTTTGTGTAATGCTAACAAAACCAATTTCTTATGGGGTTTATAACATGTAGAAGTAAAGTGAATGACAAAAAGCACAAATAAGAAGGAACATGTGAAATTATACTGTTCAGTTTTCTTGTGTGATATGTAAAAATGATATAATGTGAATTCAAGGCAGACTTTGGTAATTTAAATGTACATATTGTAAACCTTAGGACAATGATGATGAAGAAGAAGGAGGAGGAGGAGGAGAAGGAAGAGAAGGGGGAGATAAAAAGCCAAGATAGCTAGATACCATTGAATATTAAAAATGCATGATTTTGGCAAAATAAACTAGGAAAGAAGGAACAATAAACTGATAAAATAGTAAATAACTGGCCACATGGGAGACTTAAACTCAACTGTGTAAGCAGCTACTTTAAAATAAATGGACTAAACATCTAATTAAAAGACAGAATTTGTTGCCATGAATAAAAAAGCAGGACCTCTTATATGATATTTATATGAAATGCATTTTCAATATAAATACCAGATAGATTAAAAATAAACAGATAGAAAATATATGCCATACAAACACTCAGCAAAATAGGCTTCAGAGGATAAATTATATTGGGGAAAAGTAGACTTCAGGATAAGGAATATTAGCATAGATAAACAAAACCAGTTCAAGATGATAAAAGGGTCAGTTTATCAAGAAGACATAACAATTTTAAATGTCTGTGCACCTAATACCAGAGTTTAACATAAATGAAGCAGAAACTGATATACCTAAAAGGGGAAATAGACAAATCCACAATTGTAGTTGGAGATTTCAACACTTCTTTCTTAATAATTGATGTAACATGTAGTAGATATAAGTACAAATATAAAGAAAAAGAAGACATAGAAGAAACATGGAAGAAAAAAATAGATTGAAGAATAAAAAAAGAAGACCTACAATTTCCACTAACTTGACCTAATTGACACTTAGTGAATATTTCATCAGAAACAAAATACACATTTTTTTTTCATGTGTTCATAGAATATTCACCAAGATCATTTGCTGGGATTGAAACAAGTTTGACTACATTAAAAAGGATTAAAATGATGGAGTATCTTCTAATATCATAGTGAAATTAAATTAGAAATCAATAACAGAAATACATGTGGAACATACCTGAATATTTGGAAATTAAACACCACTTTCCTAAATAATCCATGGGTAAAGGAGAAATCATAAGGAAAATTAGAACATATTTTGAATTGAATGAAAGTAAAAGCAAAACATAACAAAATTTGTGTGATGCATCTAAAGCAGTGCTCAGGGAGAAATCATAGTGGTAAAGTTTTATATATGATTAGAAAAGTTAGCAGGAAGGTCAACAGTCTGTCTTTCCATCTTGTAAAAAGCTAGATCATGAAGGGCAACTAAACCCAATGTAAATAGATCTGACCAAGTTGTTGCATACTTCAACAGCTCATTCTTTTTTTATTGCATGTAGTAGTAGTATTCCATGGTATGGATGTAATTTTTTTGCCTATTTTTAGTTGGATTGTTTGTTTCCTTACTGTTGAATATTGAGAGTTTAAAAAATTTTTCTGGGAATCCACTGCAATCTGCTTTCAGATTTTCCCCAAAATTACATATGATCACAGCAGTAGTAGAAGGAACTCTGATGTAGTAAGAAGAAAAAGAGGCAATCGTCTTTAAGAACCATTATGAATTTAGTCATATGATTACAGTTATGATTACTTTAAAAAGTTTTAAATGTCAGAATTTTATTAGAAAAGAAGCAAAATGTAGCTGCACTTGGGAAATATGCTTTCCTAAGAAGTTTATTGAGCATCTTACCATATGCAAATTTGTGCTAGGCCCCAATAAGTCTTTATTAGTTCATTAATAACAAGATTTAAAACTAGAGAACAGAAATTTACTAAATTATGAAATTTAAATTTATTACAATTGACCATTACAATGCAACTTAGTGCATTTCCCCCCTAACCTGATGCTGACTCCACAGCCTAATATATGAAATATCAGCAGCTTCAATGTCCTCCTCAGACTGTGCTCTGTGACACAGAAATTATTTGTAGGGCTGTTTGTCCTTATCTCTAGGTTTTGAGCAGCAGTAGGGATATGTTTTCTCCAGGGAAGAGCAGGCCAGAGAGGGAGGGATAATGTATGAGGCTTTGGGTTCCAAATGGAAAGACCCTTTAAATCTTCTCTATAAAATAGGAGGTGACACAGTATGCTGAGTGTGAGGGTACCAAATGAGGTTGGGGGCTGAGTACAGGGGAGACTTGGAAACCCCTTAGGGATGATGCAGTGCGAGAATGGTGTGCAAAGAAGAAATGAACCAAAGAATGCCATCCAGCAGACTGAAGACAGGGCTGTCCAAGTCTCTCCCTGGGACCAGTGACATGGGAAGAAGAGACCAATCACACATTTCCACCCTGAGCATCCAGTGTACTCTGAATCCTCAGCTTCACAGTTTAGATGTGGGTGAATCAGAGTTTACAGCCAACCATACTGCAATGAGCCTGACAAAGAGAAAAAATGGCTCTGAATCAGATTTTTATTTAGCTCTTAAGAAAAGAGGGAGAGGTTCTTGGCGTGACTGTAAAGACGGTGATGAAAGGGGATTGAGCGCAATGAAGGGCATGACAGGAACTTTAAAAGGGAATTTATAGTTAATTTATAGTGGCAGAGGAATTGTAAGCCTCTGGAGGCCAGAGATTAGGTTGTGCATTTCTTGGTATCCACCTCTGCACCTAGCAATGCTTAGATACATAGTGAGTACTCAGAAAGCACGAGGAAGTCGGTGTGGGGGGGAAGATGGAGGGCATTATTTTGGAGAATGACTGTTCTGAGCAGGAAAAGAGAAGCAAGCATGCATGCCCTACGAGTCACAGCCCACAGCCAACAGGCCAGAGTTCAGTGATACCTTCCCACTGCTAAAGAGGACTTAACAGTGACAATGGGAAAGTCAAGCAGAGCAGTACTTTGAGAGTGAAACAGGGATCTCCAAACTTGGGCTCCTGGGACCCTGTGCTGTTAGCTGTATCCATTCTTTCTCTCTTCTGGCTCTTACCTGGACTGGAATGCTTTCAAATGACTCTGGGGCTTCTCATTACTGGAATCTGGGCTACAGAGGTTAGGATGTATGCAGTAACTGATATTTTTAATAATTAACCATCATTAATTTCTCAGCCAAGTGTCATTCCCTTCCTCCCTTTCAGAAGCTCAGGCACTTGGCACCTGTGTGCAGAAGCAAAAAATCATTCACAGATTATTGATACTCTGCAACGTTTCCCACCTCCCATTCCATGTGTGTAAACCCAGAAAGGTCTGAGCTTTGTGACAGAAGCTCCTACTCACTGGCGAGAAGCTTAATAACACTTTGTGATGGAGCTATGTCACATGTACCCACACTGCCGTTGGCCTTAGGCTTTGCTCACACAGGTAGGAGAGGTGGTGGAGGGGGGCCAGAGGATGTGCAGGAAAAGGAGGAAAGCAATTGCTCATACAAAGTTTTCATCCATTCTTTTTGCTACCTGACATTTTATTGGGTAAACATTTTTCTGCTTCTGTCTTTTTTTGGTAGATAAGAAAGGGATATTTGTTCCCTAGAGAATCTATTACTTTTTGTGTGAGCTTAATTCTACAGCTGGAGAAACTTCAGCAGAAACGTGTTCTTTCTTGTTCAGCCTTCACTGACATCTCCCTTAACTGCAGGCTCCTTGTCTCTAGCATTTCCAGTAAGGATGGTGAATCAGTTCTCGTTAGGACTAGAATTGGAGAATACAGTTTGTACCATGGGGTTACAATATTACCTCTGAATCCTCAAAGCCTTAGCCACTCCCGTGCTCATCAGTGCTAGTGTTGGGAGTCTTCCTGGCCCATTGATAGGCTCTGGTCAGTGGGAAGGCCTTGGTGAGGAAGGGTCTATGGCAGAGACCCTTTGTAGGGGCTCATCCTAAGACTGTTCTGGGACAGGAGCAGGATTCCTTTGGGAATGGGTTCCATAAGGCCCATTCTTTGTGGAAGTGATTAAAGATTTGACTAACTGGGATTCTGTCCAGTTCAGATATTCTAGGGTAGTAGAAAAGAGTTTACCTTTGAACTCTGGGTGAAATGTTTTGTGTCACCAAGCCCCTTCCACAAACTGGGAAATAAATATGACTAGCATTTGATTGCTATTAGAATGTCTTCCTTATATTCCTAATACTTCTTTTGCATTGTTTACGTTTCAAGTTGCCCATTCAACTCAGTTAATTTCTCAAATGCCTTGTCAAGCTTGTGAAATGTTTTTTTTGTGTAAACAGTTCTTTCACATATAATTATTAAGCTCTTCATTAATCAGTTCTTCATTACCTGGAACAAAGGAAAATTAAGGAGTTAACCAAAATACATTTCAAACAGCCAGAATGATGTCACAAAATAAATCTGTGCTCTACAGTGTATTTTCAATATTTTCATATGGTATCAGTTTACTAAGAGTTTCATCCTGATTGGATGCTGAATTTCATAAAAGGCTTTTTCTGCATCCATTGAGATGATGATACAGTTCTTATTTCTGTAATTGTGGTGAAATAAATTGATTGATTTGAAGTGTCAACCCAATTTTGTATTCCTGGAATCAATACAACAGGATTTTGATGTATTACCCGTTTTAAATATTGCTGTTGTCCTTGCCAGATTATAGTATAAGGTCATACTCTCAAAAAATAAGTTGGGGAGGGTGATGTCAGCAAGATGGCCAAATAAGACATCCCTCATTTATATCCCCTACTCAACAACAATAATTAGGCATCCATCCTCAGACAAAAGGGCCTTTGTGTGAGCTTTCGGATCCAGGTAGGAGATTGTGAAATCCCAGTGCAATCCAAGACTGAGGCAGTCTCTTACTGAGGTGGCTGATTCTCTGACTGTGGTCCCAACTGCAGATCTGGAAACAGCTCTGTCCCCCTGTGAACTTAGCCAGAGTCCTGTTTTGTTTTGTTTTTTAAATAAATAAATTTATTTATTTATTTAACGTTTGGCTGCATTGGGTCTTCGTTCCTGCACGCAGGCTTTCTCTAGTTGCGGTGAACGGGGGCTACTCTTCATTACGGTGTGTGGACTTCTCATTGCAGTGGCTTCTCTTGATGTGGAACACAGGCTCTAGGCGCACGGTCTTCAGTAGTTGTGGCATGTGGGCTCAGTAACTGTGGCTCGCAGGCTCTAGAGCGCAGCCTCAGTGGTTGTGGCACGTGGGTTTTGTTGCTCTGTGGCATGTGGGATCTTCCCGGACCAGGGCTTGAACCCATGTCCCCTGCCTTGACAGGTGGATTCTTAACCACTGCACCACCAGAGAAGCCTTACAGTCCTGTTTGACTTTGGTTCTATCACTAGCACCATACACCAAGGGACCCAGGAGGAATCATGTGCCCCCATGCATCAGGTGATATGCATACAGACCTTGGTCTTGGCTGTGGACCTAGAAGTGGACTTACCGACTCCTGCCCCTTTTGGCTGTGCTCTGGGAGCCCCTGGAGGTGACATCAAGATGGCAACATAGGTCATTCCCAACTTTAGTCTCCTTCACAAGAAGACCAACTATCAACTATCCATAGACAGGACACAATTGTAAAAATCCCTGGGAGTAAGGCTGAAGTGACCTCCTAGAACACAGAGATAGAGAAGGACTGCACTGGAAGGGTAAGAGGAGAGGTTTCACTTTGACGGCATCACCCCTCCCTGTACTGGCACAGCACCACACTGAGGGATGGCTCCCCGGGGTCTACATTTGCCCCACTGGGAACAGAGAGCAACGTGGACATCTAGCTCCCCCAGCTTTGGGTATACTTTCTGGGCTGCCCACTCAGATCTTGTATCATGGGGATCACTGGGGATCAGATAGAGATAGAGAAGAGATTCAGTCATATCTTGGTGGACCATATTCCTGTTTGTAGCAGTGCCCAAGTGACTCCATATGCCCATCTGTAGAGTCTAGCCAGTGGGCTCTACTGGCCATGGAGTCTATGCTATAGCCACACCCAGGCAGGGACGCAAATTTGCAGTCCTACGCAACTGCTGATCATAGCCTCCCAGTCCCATCAGAGCGGAAGGCTTGGCCCGAGAAACCAGGTAGCCCTGGAGCCCATCTTACAGCCAAGAGCCAAGCCAGCAGCCCTACAAAACTGTTGAGCATAGCCTCTAGTTTCACACAATCAGGGAGCCTAAACAGTGTCCCTGGCACACGGGTTTTGTTGCACCGTGGCATGTGGGATCTTCCCGGACCAGGGCTCAAACCCGTGTCCCCTGCCTCAGATCCCAGCCTATGGCCCTGCATGGTTGCTGAACACAGCTTGTGGCTTCATCCAGGCAGAGAGCCTGACCGATGAACCCATCCAGTCATGGAGCATAACCTGTGGCCCCATCCAACCAGGTAGCCCAGAGAGCAACCTGCCCAACCATGAAGAATAGTCTCCAGACCCACCCAACTGCAGGATACAGCTGGATGCGCTGTCCAACCAGAGAGCCTAGCCAGTGATCTTGCCCAACAGTGGAGCATTGCCAGTGGCCTACCTGATTGCGAAGCCCAGACTGTGGCCCCAGCCGACTTTGGGTTCAACCTATGGCCCTGTCTGATTGCAGAGCTCAGCCTGAGGCTCTGTCTGACCCTGAAGCCATGCCTGCGGTCTATCCAGAACATGAAATCCAACCAGTGGCACCATCCTATTGGGGAACACAGGCTGAGGCCCTTGGGAGCCACTTCCACCACATCTGTCTATTTCAGAACCTAACTTTCTCTTAAAAGTGTGTTGGAAAACTTAAGTGTGTGTGTGTATACACACCATATATATAAGCCATATATATATATATATAATATATATATAATTATATATTATATGACAATATAGTATATAATATATATACACACACACACACGGGTTATGAGGGAGGGATCAGTAGGTGGAACACAGGTGATTTTATTTAGGGCAGTGAAACTATTTCGTATGATTCTACAGTGGTGGATATATGTTATTATAAATTTGTCAAAATTTTGTGTACAACACAAAGAACCTTAATGTAAACTATAGACTTTTGTTGATAATGATGTATCAGTGTTGGTTCATGGATTGTAACAAATGTTGATGGTGGGGCAGGCTGGGTGTGTGTGTGTGTGTGTGTGTGTGTTGGGGAGGTAAGGGTATGTGGGAACTTCCATACTATGTGCTTAACTTTGTTGTGAACCTAAAACTTCTCTGAAAACTAAAGCCTATTAATTTAAAAATGCAAAAACAAAACAAAATAAAACATTTACCTTCTCATTGTTGTTTTCAGAAAATTTGTGAAGACAAAAAGAATGGTCAGTGTCCCAAAACACATGAGTAGATGTTCAACATCACTAATAGGGAAATGGAAATCAAGAGTATTGAGATACCATTTTTACCCCAAATTGCAGAACTTTGTAACTCTTTAGCCCTGTCAAGAATATGGAGAAACAGGAACTCCTACACAGTGGTGGTTCAACTGTGAAAGGCTACAGCATTTTTAACAATTAGCTGGAACGTTATTATAAAACTTAAAATTTACCATCGACTCATAGATCACTGAAGGATAAGATCTATAGTCATATATGTTCCAGTAGGTAAAAATATAACTTTGTACTGTATTTTTAATCATAAATGTTTTTAATCATCAATAGAATGGTTGAATAAATTATAGTCCATATATACTATAGAATATTATGCAGTTATACAAAACAATGAATTAGATTTATTTGTATTAATATGAAGTGACATCTATAAAATAAGGAAAAATGCATATTGAAGACTAGTGCATGTGGTGTAGGACAGGTGAAAATAAAACAAAAGAAAACATGTATCTTTGTCCATGTGCATAGAGAAAGGGGGTAATAAGATACAGAACAAACCATTAACATCGACTGCCTTGGGGATGGGGCAAAAGGGGAAAATTGTTGGTGTTTTCTTTATACAGTAGCAATTGTTTTGCTGCAACAAGTATGTAGCTTGAAAGGAAAATTCAATAAATTGTAGTAGAAATGAAAACAACAGAAGAGGTATGGCCCCAGGGTCAAACATCTATAGACAATCAGACCTTTTATACTGCTGAGAGTGAATGCCTCTTAGTGTAACTCCTGAGCATTACTAGACTAAGAAATTCATTTCTTTTCTGTTTTGAGGGATGTTATAAAAAAGAAATTAAACCTTCTGCTCTCCGAACGTGGTGCATGGCTTACTTCAGGATGAGACGTCTGTTAGTTAAAGCTCAGTAAGTGGGTGAAGAAAAAGATCTCTACCCCCTACCCCACTACCATCCTGTTCCTAAATTGGTATCTATCTAGCTTAAGGGTGTAGAGAATAATGTGTCATACCCCCCAAAAGAGAGTAAGGGGAAGAGGAAAAATTTCTATTTAAAAATATGTAAGTCCTGGACTTCCCTGGTGGTCCAGTGGTTAAGACTCCATGCTTCCAATGCAGGGGGCATAGGTTCGATCCCTGGTCGGGGAAGTTCTGCATGCCATGTGGTATGGACAAAAAAAAAAAATGTCCTGTCTAACATCAAGCTCAAAGATAAAATATTGGCCATCAAATGATGCATAACAAATTACCCTAAAAGTTATTTATCAGTTTAAAACTACAATAAATGTTATCTCACAGTTTCTGTGGGTCAGGACTCTGGGAATGGCTTTGCTGCGTGGTTCTGACTCAGAGACTCTCATGAGGTCAAGGTGTTAGCCTGGGCCCATCTGATCTGCTTGCATGTTGGCTGATTCACATGGCTGGTGAGTTAGAGCTGGTGGTTGGAGAAAGGCCTCAGTTTTTCCCAGGTGTGCTTCTACGTATGACTACTTAATATCCTCAGGATGTGGCAGTTGGACCCCTCCAAAGCTAGCGATCCAAGAAGAAGAGCAAGGAGAAGGCCAAAGTGTCTTTTATGACCAAGTCTCAGAAGTCACATGCCATTGCTTTTGTACATTCTATTCTGTTAGAAGCAAGTCACTAAGTATGGGCCACCATCCAGAGGAGGGGAATTGATTCCACCTTTTGAAGGGAGGAGTATCAGAGAATGTGTGTACATAAGTTACAATCACCATCCAGTACTCTCTGCTGCCAAGTTGTTTTCTAGCTTTCAGGAATTTCTAAAAATTTCAAGTCTCCTGAAGGCATTCTTTTTTCCAAAGGTTTATGGATTTTTTTCTTCTTAATAGCTTTTCTTTAATTTTATGAGATTTTGGTTATCCAGTGTTCTGCATTCCCTTTCCTTGTTGATACAAGGCCAGAACTCCACATGCTTTTGTAAAGATCTCTATCCTTATCTTTTCGCCCCTAATCATAGATAGCTGAATATCATCATCCCAAAAGTCTGTTGGGACCAATGTCATCGTGACCTATATCCCTGTTCACATGAGTCACCATAATATTAATAACATCTGACACTTATACAGCACTTACTCTAACCCAGGCACTGTTTGAAAGGCTTTACACATACCAACAGAAAGTACACCAAGTCATCCTTCATGACCCAGATCCTTAGTTACAGTCTGACCTGCCCTCCCACACTTTTAACTTCCAAACCTTTCCCTTGAGGAACCCATGACCCATCACTGGCAAAATCCCTGTATGTTAAACCTCTTCTCTTGGATGTTTCCTTTACCTTTTTGCTCACATTGAAACCTGGCTCTTCCTTGATGGCATCGCTTCTTCCGCAACCTTATGTAGCAGGCATTGTCTCTCCTTCATCCTTTGTTGTAATTGAGCTTGGGGATGGGATAGTTCTTTGCTCCTCATTGCTGCTTCCAGTTCAATTCCCCACCTTCTTCCTCAAAAACGTTTTAGCTTTGAAGTTCTTGCTGTCAGACTCTACTGTCTGGACATCTCTTTGTTGTCATTTGTAGACACTCTTGGTTACTCCTTTCCATTCCTTGAATATTTTAAACTCTTAGGTTACTCATTCTCTATAGTGCTACTGTCCTAATTCTTAGTGATTTTGATAAGCATATAGACTCTCCTTCCAAAACTCTGGCCCCTTGGTTTTTGTCTTAGCCCCCATTGAGTTTTGTTCTCACTCTACCTCCATCACCTACTTCTGTGGTTGTACAATGGATCTTTCCATTATCAATTACTGTATCCCCTCTGTAATCTCTAAACCCACCATTGCCTCCCTTTCCAACTCTCCAGTACCCAAGGGAACAAATCTTCAGCCCAAATAGGAATTGAGCTCTGTGCTATTGTAATTTATATTAAGAAATATATATTTGGTCTTTGTTCTTTTCCTAGCAGAGTTCCCAAAGCCCTCAAATTTCCTGTGATGAGAGCGAGCAAGATGTCTTTTGTTATGTTAATGAGGTGACTTTTGGAAAGTCAGATGGGGACCTACAGATGGGGACTGGTTGCCAGGGAAGCCAACCATGTGATGAGAGGGTTGGAACTTTCAGTCTCACCGCCCACTTCCAGGGAGGAGAGAGTGGCTGGAGATTGTGTTTAGTTACCAGTGGCCAATGATTTAATCTATTTTGCAATGAAACCTCCATAAAAACCCAAAAGGACTAGCTTCAGAGAGCTTCCAGATTGGTGAACAAGCCAAGATTTGGGGGAGCGTGGCACTCTTGGAGGGAGGAGGCATAGAAGCTCTGTGCATTTTCTCCATACCTTTCCCTATGCATCTCTTATCTCTGGCTGTTGTAATAAGTGAAATGTTTCTCTGAGTTCTGTGAGCTGCTCTAGAAAATTAATTGAACATGAGGAACGGGTCGCAGGAATCTCTGATCTATAGGTTGTTGGTCTGAAGCACAAGTGACACCCTGGACTTGTGATTGGCATCTGAAGTAGAAAGCAGTCTTGTGGGACTGAGCCCTTAACCTTGGAATCTGATGCTATCTGGGCAGATAGTGTCAGAATTGGGTTGAATTGGGCATTCAGCTGCTGTGGGGAATTGCTTTATGGTGTGGGGAAAACTCCTACACAACAGAATCGGGGGCAGAAGTAGAGGTTTATTGATCTTAACACTGTTCCTCACTCCCCTCAAGTCCTAACTTCTCTCCTTACCCAACTTAGATTCCTTGGTCCCTCATTATAATCACTCTCTTGCATAGATTCTCGTCTCCCTTATTTCTCTCCTTCCCCATTGCACTCACCTGGAAAACCTCCAAACCTAGTTAAATCCAACTTTCCAACTACTTTGCATCTAACACAGGCCGCAGGACTAGTTAGAGAAAAATACACAACCACTCTGACTAATCTCATTCTATGACACTGACCCTCTGTGGGCCAAAGTATTGCTAAGCAACCTTACCTTACTGTATTTGCATAGTCCAAACTTTCTTATACATTAGAATCTCTTGGGCAAGCTTTTAAAAAATCCTGATGTCAGGCCATGCCCCTCGACCACTTAAATCACAGTCTGAGGCAGTGGACCCAGGCATCAGTTTTTTTTTTTTTAAACTCCACAGCCAAGTTTGAGAAGCACTGCCCTAACCCATTCACTCCTTTACTCTTTGAGATGACTTTCATCCATACAGGCTTCTTTGCTATTCCTCCAACATGCCAAGCACAGTTCTGTTACATGATTCTCTTTCTTCTGAGATGCTTTGCCCCCAAAAGTTGCATGGTTGGCTTCCTCATTCCTTCAAGTTTCTGCTGCAGATACCTATTAGTGATGCCTTTCTGAACTGTCCCATGTAAAATAGGACTCCCCCAGCTCCAACCTTAGCATTTCCTGTCCCCCTTGCCTTACTGTGATTTTCTCCTTAGCATTTATTACCATCTAACATGTTATATATTTATTCACCAATTATTTATTGTATGTCTCCATCTACCAGAAAAATAGCAGAGACTTTGTGCATTTCGTTCATTGCCCATAACAAAATGTGCACAGTTAATTTGTTTCACTAACAGATCAATAGGTGCTCAATAAACATATAATTTTTAAAGGCTAGGCAACAAACGCTTCTCAGGATTTTATTGTGTTCGAGGCAATTGATATTTTATGTAATAAAATATGTATTTTCTAAACCTGACCAAAGGGGCTGGGGTGGGACTTGGATCAGAGGGGTTGGGATCTTGGATGCCTTAAGAGTCAGTTCCTAGATATTGAGAGCAAGGCCATTGGGAACAGTGGGGAGAGACAGTAGCAGCAGCGGCGGCAGCAATGGAAGCAAATAGGAAATGTCACAGTACTGAGTCTGTAGGATTGTATTTTCAGCAACCAGAAGAAGAGAATCATGAACAGAACAAATTTACTTAAGCTCAAGGCCCAGAGAGACTCATCTGGTGAGCAGAGAGTGACCAGTGCTTGTCACCGCAACACACAGAGATGACACACTGCTCTAGTGGGCTGTTAGGGAGGAGAGAGTGTGTAGAAGTTGGGGTGGCAGTAATTATAAGGGTGATGGCCCAGCTTTCTACAATTGGTTTGGGTACCAGTGGGTTTTCTTTTCAAACTTGGTAGCTAAGGAAATATGTATTCCACATGTGCTCTTAGAAGATGTAATACCAATGAGAATTTTTAGACTAATAGTAGATCACAGTTTTTAAAGCTATGGATGGATCAAATAGAGTTTAATTTTTTTTATTAAGTATAATGAGTAAATCATTATGAGAGATCAAAAGATGAGTCTTTAGTCAATATTGTTTAACTTTGCTCCAATTATCCTACTTTTTACCCTTCTTAAGCATAGATTCACCACATGCAACAGTAATAGGCTTGAATCAATTCACAAGTCTCTATGGACAATAAATGTCACATATCTTTATGTTTCTGAATCAAATTAAATTTGTCACCAAACTCCCACTCATCAAAGCCCATGAGAAGTTGCAGAGTTGGTTCCCTTCCCTCTGCTGGATTGTACTGGACTCAGGTCTTATGCAGTCCAGAAAATGTGGGCAGACTGAATTTTGGACAGTGATGTAGATGTTTCATGCCTCACCTGTGAGTTAATTTGAAGTAGCTCACCTCTGTGCCAGCTTGGCCACAGGGACCTCTATTTACTAGTGTTGTGGGTAGAAATTATAATCTTAAAATATTTCATTTAGCCATGATCAAAAAAAAATTTTTTTAGAGATGTAATTTATAATGGAAAACCCCAGAAAGAAAGATTTCTGTTGTGTCAGGTTGTTTGTATTTTCAAGGTACAGAGCTGGTCATTTCTTTCCTTAGTAAGGTGAATGAGAAGAGGTTAAGAAGAAGCAAGAAGTTTCTTGAGATATTCACAGGTTCTTTTGGAGCTATTTGTCACAAATTCATCCCAGAATATTCTTTTATTAAATACCTAACTTCTATGTAAGTTCTCCTGAGATGTAACCATCATTTGGGGAGCATATAATACATACTGTGTTCATCTTATGTACAAAAATTTTACACATTATATGTTATATAAGACTGAATTTTTCATTCAAATTGCAAATGAACTAATCAGCCATATGTTTTTAAATTTTATTTATTTATTTAATTTATTTTTGGCTGTGTTGGGTATTTGTTGCTGCGTGTGGGCTTTCTCCAGCTGCAGCGAGTGGAGGCTACTCTTTGTTGCAGTGTGTGGTCCTCTCATCGTGGTGGCTTCTCTTGTTGTGGAGCACAGGCTCTAGGTGCATGGGCTTCAGTAGTTGTGGCATGTGAGCTCAGCAGTTGTGGCTAGCAGGCTCTAGGGCACAGGGTCAGTAGTTGTGACTCATGGGCTCAGTTGCTCCGCGGCATGTGGGATCCTCCTAGACCAGGGCTCGAACCCATGTCCCCTGCATTGGCATGCGGACTCTTAACTACTGTGCCACTAGGGAAGCCCCAGCCATATGTTAATCTGACTCATTACTCTGCAAATCATATAGGTTATTTTTTTTTGTAAAAGAGAAAGAGGAGGGGAAGAAAACTGTTCATGTCCCATGATCTACTTTTTCTCCTTTCAGCAAGCAACAAATAAAGGATGCCCTTAGATATTCTAATTTCAAAATAATATGAAACTGTTTTTTATAGAGTTTAGTTTCCAGGGGTATTCATACAACTGTTTTCTCTCTGAGATCTTTATATTTATGGGTTTCTGTGTATGGGGAACATGCAGATTTCTATATATCAAGCACTTTCAATCCGTCAAATCCTTTCCTGTTTCTAGGGAATTAAACTCCCTTGGAGCTGTGCCACCTACTTCTCCCCTTAAAGCCACAGTCTCCATCATTCCCATTTGTGGACAAGCCATTCTGATCAACTTGGTGGGCTCTATTTTTGAAACACAAAGGTTTCTATTTCTGAAACGTATGCAAAAAGCACTGTTTACCTCTCCCACATCAAGGAGCTTCTAGAGTGAGAAACATCTCACTGTTTCTTTTTTGGGGTGATGGGAGTGGTGGAGGAGCAAGTAATATATATGTGGGTGTTAATGAAGAAGGGAAAAAAGGAGATGTTTTATTTATTCCTGATAAAGCCATAGCAGAAAAAAAGAGAAAAAACTCAATAATCCTTTATTGAAAAAACCTTTAGAATAATACTTACTCTTTAGTAGGCTGGACCTTAACAGCCCAACTCCAATACAGGCTCACAAACTGTGAGGTCCTTAAGGCCCAGCCTTCTCCCACTGTCTGTATCCTCTACAGAGACTCTGCACCTGGCACTTCATAGCTGTTAAATAAAGGCTAGATGACCAAAGCAGAATCAAGTGACTGTTAGCTCCTCGCCTTCTCATGTGGACATTGTAGTTTGAATATCCCAGGCTATCATAATTTATTCTTTTTTCTTTTTAACATCTTTATTGGAGTATAATTGCTTCACAATGGTGGGTTACTTTCTGCTTTATAACAAAGTTAATCAGTTATACATATACATACGTTCCCATATCTCTTCCCTCTTGTGTCTCCCTCCCTCCCACCCTCCCTATCCCACCCCTCCAGGCGGTCACAAAGCACTGAGCCGATATCCCTGTGCCATGCGGCTGCTTCCCACTATCTATCTTATGTTTGTTAGTGTATATAAGTCCATGCCTCTCTCTCGCTCTGTCACAGCTCACCCTTCTCCCTCCCCATATCCTCAAGTCCGTTCTCCAGTAGGTCTGTGTCTTTATTCCTGTCTTACCCCTAGGTTCTTCATGACCATTTTTTATTCCTTAGATTCCATATATATGTGTTAGCATATGGTATTTGCTTTCCTCTTTCTGACTTACTTCACTCTGTATGACAGACTCTAGTTCCATCCATCTCACTACAAATAACTCAATTTTGTTTCTTTTTAGGGCTGAGTAATATTCCATTGTATATGTGCCACATCTTCTTTATCTATTCATCTGTTGATGGACATTTAGGTTGCTTCCATGTCCTAGCTATTGTAAATAGAGCTGCAATGAGCATTTTGGTACATGACTCTTTTTGAACTATGGTTTTCTCAGGGTATATGCCCAGTAGTGGGATTGCTGGGTCGTATGATAGTTCTATTTTTAGGTTTTTTTTTTTTTTTTTTTTTTTTTTTTTGCAGTATGCGGGCCTCTCACTGCTGTGGCCTCTCCTGTTGCAGAGCACAGGTTCTGGACGCACAGGCTCAGCAGCCATGACTCACGGGCCCAGCTGCTCTGTGGCATGCGGCATCCTCCCGTACCAGGGCACGAACCCGTGTCCCCTGCATCAGCAGGCAGACTCTCAACCACTGCACCACCAGGGAAGCCCTATCTTTAGTTTTTTAAGGAACCTCCATACTGTTCTCCATAGTGGCTGTATCAATTTACATTCCCACCAACAGTGCAAGAGAGTTCCGTTTTCTCCACACCCTCTCCAGCATTTATTATTTCTAGATTTTTTGATGATGGCCATTCTGACTGGTGTGAGATGATATCTCATTGTAGTTTTGATTTGCATTTCTCTAATGATTAATGATGTTGAGCATTCTTTCATGTGTTTTTTGGCAATCTGTATATCTTCTTTGGAGAAATGTCTATTTAGGTCTTCTGCCCATTTTTGGATTGGGTTGTTTGTTGTTTTGATATTGAGCTGCATGAGCGGCTTATAGATTTTGGAGATTAATCCTTTGTCAGTGCTTCATTTGCAAATTTTTCTCCCATTCTAAGGGTTGTCTTTTCATCTTGTTTATGGTTTCCTTTTCTGTGCAAAAGCTTTGAAGTTTCATTAGGTCCCATTTGTTTATTTTTGTTTTTATTTCCATTTCTCTAGGAGGTGGGTCAAAAAGGGTCTTGCTGTGATTTATATCATAGAGTGTTCTGCCTATGTTTTCCTCTAAGAGTTTCATAGTGTCTGGCCTTACATTTAGGTCTTTAATCCATTTAGAGTTTATTTTTGTGTATGGTGTCAGAGAGTGTTCTAATTTCATTCTTTTAGATGTAGCTGTCCAGTTTTCCCAGCAGCACTTATTGAAGAGGCTGTCTTTTCTCCACTGTATATTCTTGCCTCCTTTATCAAAGATAAGGTGACCATATGTGCCTGGGTTTATCTCTGGGCTTTCTATCTTGTTCCATTGGTCTATATTTCTGTGTTTGTGCCAGTACCATACTGTCTTGATTACTGTAGCTTTGTAGTATAGTCTGAAGTCAGGGAGCCTGATTCCTCCAGCTCCATTTTTCGTTCTCAAGATTGCTTTGGCTATTCGGGGTCTTTTTTGTTTCCATACAAATTGTGAAATTTTTTGTTCTAGTTCTGTGAAAAATGCCATTGGTAGTTTGATAGGGATTGCATTAAATCTGTAGATTGCTTTGGGTAGTAGTCATTTTCACAATGTTGATTCTTCCAATCCAAGAACATGGTATATCTCTCCATCTATTTGTATCATCTTTAATTTCTTTCATCAGTGTCTTATAATTTTATGCATACAGGTCTTTTGTCTCTTTAGGTAGGTTTATTCCTAGATATTTTATTCTTTTTATTTCAGTGGTAAATGGGAGTGTTTTCTTAATTTCACTTTCAGATTTTTCATCATTAGTGTATAGGAATGCAAGAGATTTCTGTGCATTAATTTTGTATCCTGCTACTTTACCAAATTCATTGATTAGCTCTAGTAGTTTTCTGGTAGCATCTTTAGGATTCTCTACATATAGTATCATGTCATCTGCAAACAATGACAGCTTTACTTCTTCTTTTCCAATTTGGATTCCTTTTATTTCTTTTTCTTCTCTGATTGCTGTGGCTAAAACTTCCAAAACTATGTTTAATAATAGTGGTGATAGTGGACAACCTTGTCTTGTTCCTGATCTTAGTGGAAATGGTTTCAGTTTTTCACCATTGAGGACAATGTTGGCTGTGGGTTTGTCATATATGGCCTTTATTTTGTTGAGGAAAGTTCCCCCTATGCCTACTTTCTGCAGGGTTTTTATCATAAATGGGTGTTGAATTTTGTGGAAAGCTTTCTCTGCGTCAATTGAGATGATCATATAGTTTTCTCCTTCAGTTTGTTAATATGGTGTATCACATTGATTGATTTTCATATATCGAAGAATCCTTGCATTCCTGGAATAAACCCCACTTGATCATGGTGTATGATCCTTTTAATGTGCTGTTGGATTCTGTTTGCTAGTATTTTGTTGAGGACTTTTGCATGTATGTTCATCAGTGATATTGGCCTGTAGATTTCTTTCTTTGTGACATCTTTGTCTGGTTTTGGTATCAGAGTGATGGTGGCCTTGTAGAATGAGTTTGGGAGTGTTCCTCCCTCTGCTATATTTTGGAAGAGTTTGAGAAGTATCGGTGTTAGTTCTTCTCTAAATGTTTGATAGAATTCACCTGTGAAGCCATGTGGTCCTGGGCTTTTGTTTGTTGGAAGATTTTTTTTTTTTTGCGGTACATGGGCCTCTCACAGTTATGGCCTCTCCCGTTGCAGAGCACAGGCTCTGGATGCACAGGTCTAGCAGCCATGGCTCATGCGCCTAGCCGCTCCATGGCATGTGGGATCCTCCTGGACTGGGGCACGAACCCGCATGTCCCTTATCGGCAGGCGGACTCTCAACCACTGTGCCACCAGGGAAGCTCTGTTGGAAGATTTTTAATCACAGTTTCAATTTCAGTGCTTGTGATTGGTCTGTTCATATTTTCTATTTCTTTCTGGTTCAGTCTCGGCAGGTTGTGCATTTCTAAGAATTTGTCCATTTCTTCCAGGTTGTCCATTTTATTGGCATAAAGTTGTTTGTAGTAATCTCTCATGATCCTTTGTATTTCTGCAGTGTCAGTTGTGACTTCTCCTTTTTCATTTCTAATTCTATTGATTTGAGTCTTCTCCCTTGTTTTCTTGATGAGTCTAGCTAATGGTTTATCAATTTTGTTTATCTTCTCAAAGAACAAGCTTTTAGTTTTATTGATCTTTGCTATCGTTTCCTTCATTTATTTTTCATTTATTTCTGATCTGATCTTTATGATTTCTTTCCTTCTGCTAACTTTGGGGTTTTTTGTTCTTCTTTCTCTAATTGCTTTAGGTGCAAGGTTAGGTTGTTTATTTGAGATGTTTCCTGTTTCTTAAGGTAGGATTGTATTGCTATAAACTTCCCTCTTAGAACTGCTTTTGCTGCATCCCATAGGTTTTGGGTCATCGTGTCTCCATTGTCATTTATTTCTAGGTATTTTTTGATTTCCTCTTTGATTTCCTCAGTGATCACTTAGTTATTAAGTAGTGTATTGTTTAGCCTCCATGTGTTCGTACTTTTTGCAGATATTTTCCTGTAATTGGTATCTAGTCTCATAGCGTTGTGGTCGGAAAAGATACTTGATACAATTTCAATTTTCTTAAATTTACCAAGGCTTGATTTGTGACCCAAAATATGATCTATCCTGGAGAATGTTCCAAGAACACTTGAGAAAAATGTGTATTCTGTTGTTTTTGGGTGGAATGTCCTATAAATATCAATTAAGTCCATCTTGTTTAATGTATCATTTAAAGCTTGTGTTTCCTTATTTATTTTCATTTTGGATGATCTGTCCATTGGTGAAAGTGGGGTGTTAAAAATTCCCCTACTATGATTGTGTTACTGTCGATTTCTCCTTTTATGGCTGTTAGTATTTGCCTATGTATTGAGGTGCTCCTATGTCGGGCGCATAAATATTTACAATTGTTATATATTCTTCTTGGATTGATCCCTTGATCGTTATGTAGTGTCCTTCTTTGTCTCTTGTAATAGTCTTTATTTTAAAGTCTATTTTGTCTGATATGAGAATTGCTACTCCAGCTTTCTTTTGATTTCTATTTGCATGGAATATCTTTTTCCATCCCCTCACTTTCAGTCTGTATGTGTCCGTAGGTCTGAAGTGGGTCTCTTGTAGACAGCATATATACGGGTCTTGTTTTCATATCCATTCAGCCAGTCTGTGTCTTTTGGTGGGAGCATTTAAGCCATTTGCATTTGAGGTAATTATCGATATGTATGTTCCTATTCCCATTTTCTTAATTGTTTTGGGTTTATTATTGTAGGTCTTTTCCTTCTCTTGTGTTTCCTGTCTAGAGAAGTTCCTTTAGCATTTGTTATAAAGCTGATTTGGTGGTGCTGAATTCTCTCAGTTTTTGCTTTTTGTGTAAAAGTTTTAATTTCTCCATTGAATCTGAATGAGATCCTTGCTGGGTAGAGTAATCTTGGTTGTAGGTTTTTCTCCTTCATCACTTTAATTATGTCCTGCCACTCCCCTCTGGCTTGCAGAGTTTCTGCTGAAAGATCAGCTGTTAACCTTATGGGGATTCCCTTGTGTGTTATTTATTGTTTTTCCCTTGCTTCTTTTAATATGTTTTCTTTGTATTTAATTTTTGATAGTTTGATTATTATGTGCCTTGGCATATTTCTCCTTGGATTTCTCCTGTATGGAACTCTCTGTGCTTCCTGGACTTGATTAATTATTTCCTTTCCCATATTAGGGAAGTTTTCAACTATAGTCTCTTCAAATATTTTCTCAGTCCCTTTCTTTTTCTCTTCTTCTTCTGGGACCCCTATAATTAGAAGTTGGTGTGTTTAAAGTTGTCCCAGAGGTCTCTGAGACTGTCCTCAGTTCTTTTCATTCTTTTTTCTTTATTCTGCTCTGCAGTAGTTATTCCCACTATTTTATCTTCCAGGTCACTTATCTGGTCTTCTGCCTCAGTTATTCTGCTATTGATCCCTTCTAGAGAATTTGTAATTTCATTTATTGTGTTGTTCATCATTGTTTGTTTTCTCTCTAGTTCTTCTAGGTCCTTTTTAAACGTTTCTTGCATTTTGTCTATTCTGTTTCCAAGATTTTGGATCATCTTTACTATCATTATTCTGAATTCTTTTTCAGGTAGACTGCCTATTTCCTCTTCATTTATTAGGTCTGGTGGTTTTTACCTTGCTCCTTCATCTGTTATGTGTTTTTCTATCTTCTCATTTTGCCTAACTTACTGTGTTTGGGGTCTCCTTTTTGCAGGTTGCAGATTTGTAGTTCCCGTTGTTTTTGGTGTCTGTCCCCAGTGGCTAAGATTGGTTCAGTGAGTTGTGTAGGCTTCCTGGTGGAGGGGACGAGTGCCTGTGTTCTGGTGGATGAGGCTGGATCTTGTCTTTCTAGTGGGCAGGTCCATGTCTGATGGTGTGTTTTGTGTTGTCTGTGTCATTATTATGATTTTAGGCAGCCTCTCTGCTAATGGATGGGGCTGTGTTCCTGTCTTGCTAGTTGTTTGGCATAGGATGTCCAGCACTGTAGCTTGCTGGTCGTTGAGTGAAGCTGGGTCTTGGCGTTGAGATGGAGATCTCTGGGAGATTTTCGCTGTTTGATATTACGTGGAGCTGGGAGGTCTCTTGTGGACCAGTGTCCTGAAGTTGGCTCTCCCACCTCAGAGGCACAGCACTGACTCCTGGCTGGAGCACCAAGAACCTTTCATCCACACGGCTCAGAATAAAAGGGAGAAAAAGTAGAAAGAAAGAGGATAAAATCAAGTAAAATAAATAAAGTTATTAAAATAAAAAAGAATTATTAAGAAAAAAATTTTTTAAAGTAAAAAAAAAAACAAAACAGATGGACAGGACCCTAGGACAAATGGTGAAAGCAAAGCTTTACAGACAAAATCTGACACAGAAGCATACACATACACACCCAGAAAAAGAGGAAAAGTGGAAAAAATAATATATCTTTGCTCCCAAAGTCCACCTCCTCAATTTAGGATGATGCATTGTCTATTCAGGTATTCTACAGATGCAGGGTACATCAAGTTGACTGTGGAGATTTAATCCGCTGCTCCTAGGCTGCTGAGAGAAATTTCCCTTTCTCTTCTTTGTTCGCACAGCTCTCAGCGTTCAGCTTTGGAATTGGCCCCGCCTCTGCATGTAGGTTGCCTGAGGGCATCTGTTCTTTGCTCAGACAGGAGGGGGTTAAAGGACGAGCTGATTCGGGGGCTCTGGCTCACTCAGGCTGGGGGGGAGGGAGGCGTATGGATGCGGGGTGAGCCTGCGGCGGCAGAGGCCGGCGTGACGTTGCACCAGCCTGAGGCACGCCGTGCGTTTTCCCGCAGAAGTTGTCCCTGGATCCCGGGACCCTGGCAGTGGCGGGCTGCACAGGCTCCCCGGAAGCGGGGTGTGGATAGTGACCTGTGCTTGCACACAGGCTTCTTGGTGGCGGCAGCAGCAGCCTTAGAGTCTCATCCCCATCTCTGGGGTCCGCGCTATTAGCTGCGGCTCGCGCCCATCTCTGGAGCTCCTTTAAGCAGCGCTCTTAATCCCCTCTCCTCGCGCACCAGGAAACAAAGAGGGAAGAAAAAGTCTGTTGCCTCTTCGGCAGCTCCAGACCTTTTCCCGGACTCCCTCCCGGCCCGCCGTGGTGCACTAACCCCTTCAGGCTGTGTTCAAGCCGCCAACCCCAGTCCTCTCCCTGTGCTCTGATCGAAGCCCGAGCCTCAGCTCCCAGCCCCGCCCGCCCCGGCGGGTGAGCAGACAAGCCTCTCGGGCTGGTGAGTGCCGGTCGGCACCGATCCTCTGTGCGGGAATCTCCCCGCTTTGCCCTCCGCACCCCTGTTGCTGCGCTCTTCTCCGTGGCTCCAAAGCTTCCCCCCTCCGCCACCCACAGTCTCCGCCCACGAAGGGGCTTCCTAGTGTGGAAACCTTTCCTCCTTCACAGCTCCCACCCACTGGTGCAGGTCCCATCCTTATTCTTTTGTCTCTGTTTTTTCTTTTTTCTTTTGCCCTACCCAGGTACGTGGGGACTTTCTTGCCTTTTGGGAGGCCTGAGGTCTTATGCCAGCGTTCAGTGGGTGTTCTATAGGAGCAGTTCCACGTGTAGATGTATTTCTGATGTATCTGTGGGGAGGATGGTTATCTCCATGTCTTACTCTTCCGCCATCTTGAAGCTCCCCCCATAATTTATTCTTAACTTCTCAGTCTCTAATTTCTTTCCATTCTTTATATTTATTTATACTTTTAATCATTGCATTAGTTTACTGTGGCTATAATCATTGCTAGTTTACTGCTATAACAAATTACCCAAAGTTGGTAACTTGAAATAACAGAAATGTGTTCTTTTTCAGTTTGGGAGGCTGGAAGTCTGAAATCCAGGCATCCACAGGGCTGGTTCATTTCCTGCCTCTCTTCTGGCATTGAGTGCTCAGTGGCTGTTGACAATCCTTGGTGTTTGTTGGCTTATAGATACATCACCACAATATCTGCCTTTCTTTTTACATTGACTTCTCCTGTGTGTCTTCTTACACATTCTCCTCCTCTTATAGGGTCACTTGTCACTGGCTTTAAGGCCCGTCCTAATCCAGGATGATCTCGTCTCAAGATTCTTAATTACATCTGCAAAGACTTTTTCCAAATAAAGTCACGTTTACACATTCCAGGTGGACATATCTTTGGGGGAACACCATTCAACCTACTACAATTATCTTAGATTTTTTCCATTTTTGTGTTGTCTTTCTCCTTCTGAATTTAATGCACAAGACTTTCTGTGCTAACTATCTCTTGATCTAAGTATAATAGATGTCTCTAGCATAGAATAACTCTTCATAATTAATTGACTAGAAGTCTGAGACCTGGACTTTGATTTTGAATTTTTGAACTATTACATGACATTGTGATCTTGGATAAATTTAATCACTCTGAATCTTATTTTTCATGTTGGTTGCCAATATAGAAATCAGGCCTTGCTTAAGGAAAAGTTCAATGTGAGTTATGGCAACATCCCATAAAGCTCACAGACAAGAATATAGTCAAGACTTCAGGAAGAAATTAGATCATGGAGTTGAAGTTTTAGCACTCTTCCTCATTTTTTGGTCTCTATTTTTCTCTGAAGTCTAGGTAATTCTTCCCCACCCCCCCATGACTGTTTTTCTGATGAAAGCCCTCAAATGTAATGTTACAGTTCCACCTACATGGACAGCTTCTTCTCATCTTTCCCCACCACTTCTTGTCTCTTTCTTTTGTTTCCATTTCTGTTACACATTTCTCTCCCCATCTCCATTTCTGTCCCACTTCCAGATTACTAATTGAGGGAATAAGAATGATCCAGTTGTGATCTTTCCTAATTCAACCAACTTTGACCAGAGATAGCGTCATATTATACAAAGATGGGTTTTGAAGAGAAGACCATAGAGACTGGGGATTCAGGCAGTTACCCTGAGGAAAGAATTTGGAGTTTGGCAGATTCACAAAAATGTGTACCATATTTGCCTTCAATAAAATGGAGCTAATAGTTCCGAATGTGCTCACTTCACAAGATTTTTTAGGATCAGAGTAGACATCGTGCCCAAGACACACATTGCAAATTGTGTGTTATACACCTGAAGGAATTGTTTCAAAGTTTATAGTGCTATATTTGGATTCTGGACAAGTAGCAGACTTGATTTTTTTTTTTTTACTAGAGAAAATAATTCATCCAGTTGTGAAGTGGATAAAGATTTTCTATGGATTTTTATCTCCATGATTCCCATGGTTCCCAAAGTTTTCATTGTTCCCACAATGGCAGGAAATCACAATTTCAGAAATAGGGATGAAATCGTTGTGGGAGAGAGGAAGAAGCTGGAGCTGCAGGTTTTAAGTGGGTGATGTTTGTAAGTGGAGGCCACCCTTCAGAGTGGTCCAGACAACAATGGCAAGATACTAACTGAATTTAAATTCTGATCCACTTAGACATAGAAAATACTGGACTTCATATAATATTGCTTTCTCAATTGTTTATCATATGGATATTTATTTTCTGACATGTCATGAAAAGCAGGATAAATCCTTGGCAACAGGTGTGACTATCAGCCATAAAAAAATAAAAGAAGTTCTTAAATTTCTTGGGGATCTATGATTCAGTGTTGATGTTGGAGAGATAAGAGTGGGTTTATCTTACCGGTTTATTTTACAGCAGATGGATCAAAGAGGTTAGATATGTTTTGTCAAGAAGATTGTGAGTTGGGATTATTACTGCTGCTTTCTGTCTTATTTCCAATGAGGCTGGACCAGCAATAACATCTACTTGCCCTGGCTTTGGATCATCCCTGTACCAGGAAAGGCCAACAGTACTGGGCACAGAGAAAGCCTAGAGTGAGCTCCTTGGGTCATTTTTCTCTGGGCCTTAGGAAGACGGGTTCTCACTCTTAAGATCATCTTTCTGTCCCTCATTGTACTATTCCATTAAAAAAAATAATCCAGTCAAATTCCTAGAGTAGACCTGGTAGAAAAAGACAAGAGGTAATTCTAAGGCTTTAAGTCTAGACTTTAAGTTAGATTGGCTGAAGGACATTGCAAGCAGCACATGTGAACCAGCCCAGGTCATCAAAATAAGATATTGTATGCATTTCCCTAGAGTGTCATCTGTGCAAAATATGCCCTATAAGAATCTATAAGAATATGTCCTATTAAGAATTCTTAATATACCCTATTAAGAATCTATAGCAGGAGACAGCTGGTGGGAGATTTGGGGTCCTTGCTATCTTTCTATTATCACTGCTAAAACCAGGCACATAAACAGGTGTTCACTACGTGATGAATTAACGAACACTTTACTGAACATGTCCTTTGCAGTGTGGTGCTGAGATTCATCTGTCTTATTTTATGAAGCATCAGCAGTTTCTGATTCACACTCTGTGAAAATGGTAGTGTTCCCTGGAGGCAGAAATGCATTTTTTTTTCTTGGCAGTTGAGAACACCACTACATTGCTTGTCTTTGGTTACAAATGGAGAGATTAGTGTTGACCATGAGAGCAGACTCTTCGTCCCCAGAGAGAGGGTCACAGGCAAAGAAAGGAAGAATAAAGATGCAGAGAGATATTTGAGTTAAGAGAAGTGATTTGAAGGAGTCCATGTCAAAATGTCTTTATAGTCTCAGTAATGCAGAATACCAGACCATTAGCTAAGAATGGAGTAAACAGGACTAAGCTTGATTGGGAAAATTCAGTGTGATGGATGTGGGAGAAGACAAGCAGACTCTTTCTATGTTCAAATATATATTTGTATGTCTTATATATTTGTGCTTTATTTAGGTCTCTACTCACATTCTATCTTCTCAGGTAAACCTTAAAAGCTCAGCCCATTAATAATAGTACCTCTATAGTCCCCTTGTCCTGTATTATTTCATTAGAAATCACATTTTAACATTATATTTTTATATTTATGTATTTATTTATAAGCTTTCTGTCTACCAAGAGAGAAGATAACCCTTTGCTTTGGCTGGATCTTCTAGTAAACAGAATCTGAATTGGAGATAGGCGGGCAAAAGATTATTGTAGAGAAACACCTATGAAAGGAAAAGGGAGGAAGCAAGGTTGGGGAGGGTGAGTCATCAGATCATGGTTTATATTTGACAGTTTCTGCCAGCCCAGTGGGGAACCCTGGAGAATTTAACAATTATTAAAGGAATCCCACATTGGTGGAAATGGCTAGGCCACTGTACCACAGTGCTGGTTGGACAGATCCCCACAAGAGTGTCACCCTGACTCACAAGTCCAGGAGGATCTGAAGGAGTTAACATTTTGAGGCTCTCAGCTATCCATACTCCTCAAATTCAGGTGACAAATCCTTTCCCGAAGGGGGAATCTGAGCAGTCTATCTCTGTGTCTGCCACAGTCCACCCCTTACATTGCACAGATCCATTTTCAATGTACATTCAGGAGGTAGCTCATCAAACGTTCCATTCAGTCTCTCTTCTTGAAGGGAAACCTAGAAGATGGAGGCTAGTGGAAAAAAATTACAACCTTCATCACTGCAGCTAGTCTTGGAGCCACAGCTGATACTAATCATTTCCTTCCTTAATTATCAATTCTAAGTTTGCCTCATCCTCAGCTGTCACCTCTAATAGTCTTGGTGGCTTAGTTTTGGTGTCAACAAACCTCCACACCTGAGATTTCTGAGTCCCTTGTAATCAAATCCTTCACAGAGAGGGGGTTGCTGACTTATCCATTTATAATCACAATTGGACAAGGGAGTACCAAGAAGTATCCAAGTGGATCATCAAGTTCCACACATCTTCTACCTTGTCCCCATCATGTAAAAGAATTCCTACCTCTTCCTGCTGATCAGGGTTGATTAACCCTACCAGGATGACTCCTTTTCTTGCCTGCTAGTCTCTGGATGCAAAAAGTCCAGGTGGCATCATAGGTTGTAATTCAATGGCACCCTTGCTGTATCCTTTGCAGGATGTGCCCCTTTTGAGGACCAGGGCTTCCAAGCCTCCTCAGCTCAGAATAAAACAGACACTTAAGTACAAATTCTCCCAAGGGGGTCACTGTGAAGGATGGTAAGTAGGGCTACTCTGCTTTCACTTCTTAGTCTTATACTTATGCATTCTTCCTACTGGGGACACGGTACTGTATAGAAGTCTCTGATCCAGTGCATATGCTGCATTCTAGCAGAAAGTCCCTTGTCCTTGGAGAATGTTACTTCTGATCTGATACTCCAGCTATATCTGTGGCAGACCATCTCAATGTTCTGTCAGGCTGCTTCTGAATTGTATGTGATATAATTAGGGGATCCCACAGTCATGGGCCCACTGCTGCACCTCCTTTGCTGTGAGGGAGGTCCAATTGTTGGATGCTGTGTAGAATAGATACAGGATGGATGCAGGATTACATGCTCGTGGATCTAGTACTCTGTAAATCACCTGGTAGCGGTGGAAGCTGAGGCCCTTCAGGCAGGAAAAGCAAACCCTTAGCTGGAATAAGCTTCTATTTTTGTGAGAACAAAGTGCTCGCCCTTCAAGGAAGTAAGACCCCGATATAATTAGCTTATTACTAAATAGCTGGTTTGTCTCTTTGAGAAATAGTGCCATCCTGGGGGTTCATTGTTGGTCTCAGTTCCTGGAAATTGGGTAATCAGAGGCGATCATAGTTACAGAAGGCTTGGTAAGTGGCAACGCATGTTTTGGGGCCTATACATAACCTCTACATCAGCCACAGTGGCAGACGTGCCCATCAAGCCAGGACTAGTGTTGCCACTGATAAAGGTTGGCTAATATCAACTGGCTGAGTCATTTTGTCTACTTGGTTGCTTAATGGTTGATGCTTTCTGGTGGGCATAAATGTGTGATGCAAAGATCTTCACACCTGATGCCCATTCCTGTATGTCCATTGACATGCCCCTATCCCAGACTTCCTTGTCTGTAGGTAGTCTTTTTCTTTTCAGGTACCTGGTCAACTAGTTAAACTATTTGCTATGCTCATGAGGCCATTTACAGTCTAATGTTGGAATATTTCTCATTAAGCACAAAGTGAATGACTGGATGCACCATCCCAAGCTTCACTAACTGGGAAAACTTTTCTTTTTCACTGTCTATGAGGGCCACCCCTGAGTGATGCTATACAGTCATCATGTATTTTTTACTTGCACCCACATATTGAGCCAACACATCCATAAACCAAGCTGGGGTTCCCATCACCCCTCTTTTAGCTGGCTATACAGAACCCCCCTGCCATAACCATCAGAGTGAGTTCAGGGAGGGTGATGCTGATGCAACCATGGTGGATGACATTGGGATCTAGGTTACATGTTTTGGGAGCTTGCTTGTGCCTTCTGGTCCTGCTTGTGCTGAATCTCATAAGTACCATTGGATCTTACAATGGATTGTTACTGACTTTTTGACTTTGAGAGTCAAACAGGATCGAGCTCCTAAAGGACATTTCTAGATGCATGGTCACTTGGTGTCCTATTGTCAAACATCTGTCTCTACTAGGGTCCAAGTAGAATGCCAGGAGCTGATTTTCCAAAAATGTGTAATTCTCTGCTCTAGATGGTATGACCTTTCTCCAGAACCTCAGAGACCTGTGTTGTGATCCTTTTCCTGGAGTTTGCTATAAACTCGCCACTGCATTTTTCCTACCTCTGACACCTCCAACACAGGAAGGTGTGCCAAATCGTATAGCCCAAGTGACAGCTGATTGTACCCCAACCTGGATCTGCAACAGAGCCTTTTCCTATTGTAGGCCCTGCTCAAAGTTGGAAGCTTCTCATGTAATGTGAGAGCCAGAACATTACACCCATGTGGGACTGTATTGCCTCCAGAACTCAAAGGGTCACAGCAGGTATCGCTGCTTTCTACTTTGTGGTAAGGGATACGAGATATAGCAATTTGTTGTTTGCTTTGGAGGGGATGTCATGGCATACCTCTGACCAATGGACCTCTCAAACTGAAATGGCAAATTTCTCAATATTCAGGATTTATTTGTCTCTCTCTGTAGTACATGTGTCTTACCAAGCCCTCAAGTGTGCTATCCATCTTGAACTCACCCTGCCTAATCAGCCTAACATTGATGTGATGGGTGAGGATGGTAGTCTGTGGAAATGGCTTATGGAGCCACTGGGAGAGAAGAACAGAACCTAGCCATGAGCACTGAGGAATAACTTCTGCATTCACACTGCAGAATTGAGTCATGCAGGAAACTCCTGCTTTTTGTTTTTGTTTTCACAGTTAGGATACAGAATGTTCTAGGGCATACAGGATTTATGGCTATCTTTGGGAAACCACAACTTTCAAAAGTCCACTTAATTAGAAAGACGCTGCCACTATTGCCACCTCCTCCAGAGCCATGCTGTATTTGCTCTGATCTGCCCCAGCAACATGGATGCCTAGGACCCTGCTTCTCAATGTCCAGATAGAGACTGGGCAGTGGCATATCTTTTATTCTGCTGCCAAAAAATCGGTTCTTGTGCCTGTAGAAATGGCAAAAATGCACACCCCCCCCAAATGCAGTCTCTGCCTCACTTCCAGCCTTCAAATCTCACATATGTGTATCTGATTGGCTGAATCTAAATCACATTGAGAACCCTAGTTTCAAGGGAGTCTGGGAAACACAATGTTCAGCGTTCCACTCTCTGCCTTTCAGAAAGGCAAACTAGAAGAAGGGTGAAGTGGATATTGGGCACTGGTCTACTCTTTCAATCTCGATAATGATCATTTATCAGGTGTTTTTTGAAAGGATTAAATGTGGTAATATGTGGAAGTGCCTATTTCAGTAGCTGCATGTAATAATATGCAATAATCGTTTGGTTCGCTTAAACCACTTACTCATAATTCAAGAATAAATTTTCCATGTCCAAATGCTATACAATTAATATTCCAAACATGAATTCACTATCAATTTGTCCATGGGTACAGTTGGAAATGACCTGTACTTGTCTGAGATTATAACTGTGTATAGAATTCACACCTTAAATTAATTGCTGTCCAGAATGGTAGCTACTTGCCACATGTAGCTATTGAGCACTTCGAATGTGGCCAGTCTGAATTAAGCTGTGCTGTAAGTATAAAGTACACAATGGATTTCAAAGACTTTGTGTAAAAAATGTAAAATACCTCATTAATAATTTTGTGCTGATTATTACATGGTGAAATAGTAATATTTTAGAGATATTGGGTTAAATAAAATGTTAAATTAAATTATTAAAATTCATTTTACTTCTTTATTTTTATAATTTGGCTGCTAGAAAAATTAAAATTACATATGCGTCTTGCATGATATTTCTTTTGGACAGCACTGCCATAGATAAAGTAAGTATAAAATTCTCCAAGGGTTAAGCTAGAAAGGTCTCTGGCAGAGTGGGGAGAATTCTGTTGGGAAGGCTACAGAACTATTCCCTGAACTCCACCTTCTAAGTTGGGAGGGTCTTCCTATCACACTTTGAGTTCTCCTGTCTCTCTGGTCCTAACTTTCCATATACTAGTACAGATGAGGTAATTTTTTTAAAAAACTTCATTAAAACTATGAGAAACCATAAAGAAATATGATTATGTCTGACTTAGAAATTAGCTCTCCCTCCTCCATCCCCACTGTTCTCTAAGTTATTATTCCCAGGAACATTTTCTTTTCTCACTGTGCTAACTTGAACACAGAACTCAGGCCTTCTTCAGGTCTACAAAATAATCCATAAAATCACAGGTGAGCAATAAAGATGGCACTCTTGAAGATTTCTTAGGGGAAACAGAAGAAGGGGTTTACATTGCACACTCAAAGCAAACAACCTAACACCCCTCTAATCTTTTCTTAATTCCCTTCTCTGCGACTCAGTCAGTAGGGGTTCTCTCTCCCTCCTACTCTTTTCACCCACTTGTCTTCGTGCCTCCCTGGCCCCTTTCTCCCTCTCCGGAATTCCCTCTTGTTAAAATTCCTCATCCTTTTATTGCTGTATTGTGTTACTTGAGCATTTCCTTAGGGTCTCATACTCCAAAGAAAGTAATTTCTTTTGAATAAATACAAAGTCTCCCTGAGAGGAATTTTGGAAAGTATGATTTTCTTCATTTCATTACACAGAATAAATTGAATAAGTTTAGAAAGTAATTGTTTTCAATGCTAAGAAATTTGGTAAATGTAATAAGGAGCTTTACCAAGTCCCAAGTCTCCTTAGCATAGGATACCCACTCTCTAACCACATTTGTACTGAAAAAAAACTACCTACAACTTTCACCTTCCTTTCTAAGTCTTAGTTTTAATAAGACATTTCACTTGTTTTACATTATCAGGAGCAGTCTATCAGTTCAAAGACAAAGGCCAACTCAACCCCATCTCCCCTCCAATCCTTAATAGTCTCACTTTGAGAACAGGTGTTTTGAATTAAGGTCAACAACAGGTCATCGTTCATTTGTGGAACTGTGCTAATTAGCCTCCTGAATTCTGATACATGAGCTATCTGTGTTGGCTCATATTATCAACTCTTCTCAGCTCTTCCAGTTTTCTGAAATTTATTGCTAGTATGTCTCACCTCCTCTCTAAGATGATAGTTTCATAAAAATATAACTAATGTAATAATATTCAGTATTGTACTACCACAAATTTATTGAAACTAGAGCATATTAGAAAAACACTAATGAAAATAGTTTCCATTTGTTAGCAAGGTGAAGTTCTAAGTGCTTTATATGCAGTTAGCACATTACAATTCTCATAACCACAGAGGAGGTGGGCATTGTTATTTCCATAGTATACCCAGACACCCAAGGCTGTGAAAGATTAAAGAATTTTCCACAAACCATACAACACTACAGCTCCCATCAATGTGACCTCAATGTCCATACTCCATATACTTCTGCACTGCCCTGAAGTCTCCGATGTTCATCTTAGAAGCATAGGTTCTTGTCATTGAAGGGACTTAAAGATCATCTAATCCTAGACTCACTTTACAGCCTTGTAAAGTGATTGCAGATGTTCATTTAGTTAGCATCATTCTGACTCCAAACAAGAATTGGTTGGTAGTGCATTACACATTCAGGGACATCCTGGAGGTAAAGTTAATAACTTGGCTTACCAAAGGATTTGAAACACGTTGTTCCTTAATGACCATTTAAATGAAGGCAGTTGGCTTTCTGGGACAGGGGCTCGCTCAGGGAGGGGCAATGCATGAGCTGACTTGCCATCAGCTCTTTATTTACCTGACTAGTGTATTACTATCAACTTTCAGTAGCAAATGAAGGTCTTTAGGACTGGGCCTTAAGAGGCGTAAACTTTGAAAGGAAAAGAGTGTCAGGAGCATGGGTGGCTGTCTTGTTTGTGGGCTTTGAACTGGGTGTCTTGAATACACCAGTATTAGTCAGCAGGAGGACAGCGATTGCATTATTGGAAGGAGGAGATTGCTGTAAGGAGAAAAACAAAGTTGCTGAGCTCAGAAGACAAACTGCTTACTTTGAAGTGTTTTCTAGGGCACACCCAGAACAAATTCCTCTCCCCATGGAAACCTTCCAGATGCTTTTGTCTGGTTGTTACAGATAGATCTGTGATATGGCCCTGACAATTAAGTTGCATGCACCCTACAAATGTGTACTCTGCATTTCATAGACTTTATGGTTTTCCTGAGGGAGATGTGATATCTGTCTCTGCTGAATCTGAAATAGATCTGCAGGACTGAGCAAAATTTGCTTAGTTATACATTATTCTTTCCTTTGGCCAGAACATTCTTTTGTTGTTAGAAAATATCATAACATAGTGGAAAATACTGAATTGGAATAATAAAAACCAAGCATTCCATCATGTATTCACTTATTAAAAATATTTATCAAGAGATTATTATATGTTAATAACTGACAAATGTTTTAAATAAGATTTAGAATGTCATAACTCTCCTGGAACACATATTCTAAAGAGGGGAATTAGATAAGAAACAAGTAAAGGAATAAATGGGTAAAATAAGTGTTATAAGGATGATAATATAAGATGGAATGATTTGTGGCAAGGAGTTACTCTAGAGTGGGTGGTCAGGGAATACCTCTCTTTGGAAGTGACATTTGAGATGGAAACGTGTTCTGAGTGTCAAGATAGAACCAACCATAATCTAGGGCAGGAATTGGAAAAATTTTTTTTTCTGAAAAAAGACCAGATAGTAAATATTTTAGGCTTTTCAGCTCCTGTAGTCTCTGTCCTAACTATTCAAATCTGCTATTGACCTGTGAAAGCACCCATGGATAAAACAAATGAAAGGGGGTGACTGTGTACCAATCAAACTTTATTTACAGAAACAGGCAGGAGTCTGGGAGTTGAATTTGACCTGCTGGCCATGAACTGCTGTCCCCGGATGTGGGGGAAAGAGCATTGCAGGCAAGGGGAATAGCAAGTTGAAAGACCCAAAGCTGGATTTAGTCTTGGTATTCTTGGAACAGAAGGAAGGTAGTGTGGTTGTGAGGTTAGAGGTAAAGGTAAAGGTCAAGTCAGGTAGGCCTTTGCAGACCTCGGAAAGGCATTGCATTTTGTTCTAAGTACAAAGGGATGCCGCCAGAATGATTCAAGCAGAGGTCAGTACAATTTGATTTACATTTTATAAAGGCTCTGGTTGTTAAGTAGTGACTATTTTGAGTGGAGCAAGAATGGAAGCAAGGAGATCTCTTAGGAAGCTGTTAACAATAATCCAAGCAAAATATGGTCATGAAAACAGGGAAAACTGAAGGGGTAAGAGTTTGAATCTCTCTCTTCATGGCCCCTTAACTAGATATGAACTTTGAGCTTTATTCCCTTCAACAGCTAATTACAGATAAAATCTCTATTTTATTTGTTAGCATAAAATAACACTATAAGTCAAATGTCCAACACATGGTAAGTTTTCAACCATGTTGGGTTTTTTATCCCTTCTTTGTTTATAGCTCAAATAGCATTCTCCTTCCTTCCCTTCTTTTGTTACTCCTTTCCTTAGGTATTTCTTTCCTTCCATAGATATTTAATGGTGAACTGGGTTGTGCAAAACATGATTCTTGGTGCTTAGTCACACGGGGAGAGACAGAGGATCTTATTTTTAAACTTTCATTGACTTGTGTCGTTGGGAGCCCAAAAAAGTAGAACTTAATATTTTCCTTTTTGTGTTTCCCTTTTTTTAGTAAGACAAACGGCCATTTTAAAGTATTTATGTAAATAAAACAGAGGAAAAGTCACTTTGGGGAAGTTCTTATTTGTCTTGGGAAAAAAAATATATTGGAAGTTTTATCCTAGGGTAAGAGAGAATATGTGTGAATTTTTTACAACCTGGCAAAAATGCCTTAACCTGTAAGCCTTACAAGTTTGCAGTACAAGATTTCTGGGAAAGACAAGATTATTTAAATATTCACAATGATTGAAATGGTAAGGCAGGATTCCAGATCCTCTGCTACCTTCCCTTCACCGTGCCTGGGGTGGGGCAGAGGAATCATGAGTCAGACTTATGTCCTAGCTCTTCCTCTGTCCTATTCATGCTTTGAGTTTGTAGTTTCAAAAATTTTCTTAAAAATTAAAGCCTAAAGTCATCTCACACTTTTCTACTGAATGATTTACCCTCCCAGGGTAAATACATTTTCAGCTTTTAATTATCCATCTTTTTGATACAGCATAGTATTTTGGAAAATATACCACTTTCAAATCAGCCGTGGACTAGGACCTGCATGTTGTTGGACAGGTTCCTCAAATTTTTCAAGACTCAGGTACCTTACTTATAAAATGAAGACTTTGTAACAGATCATTCCATGTCTCTTCTAGCCTGGTGATGCCACAGAAGGGCCAAACTGAAGATCTTCACTATAACTTTGGAGGTAAAGAGGGATAAGGAGACAAAAGCAGAGCATAAGGTATAGAAAGAGAAGCAGGGGAGGTTGTGAAGAAAACTCTCTATGGCTTTGCTTCGAAACTATTGATATTTATTCTCAGATTGCTTGTTGTAAAAATTGCTTTAGTTGAAAAATTTTTCCAAACTGTTGGTCAGCTAATTTTTAACTCACAGTCATAACCATCTGCCTAGAATTCCACATACCCCAGCCCCAGTGTGCATGTTTCATTAGAATCAAGTCCCAGAAGCAAACATCAGGAAAGTCTTAAGATAATTTCTTAAAGCACTAGGCACATTGATCTGTGTACTTGAATATAATAAAGATAGATGTTCTCTCATCACTGTATAGGATACCTGTAAATAACCAAAAGCCAAAAGTGAACTTTATGGCAGACAATGGTTGAAAGTAATTTGGATATTTTTTAAGGGAAAGGAAGTAGAGTTATTAGAAGAGAGATTTGGGGTTAATACACTGAAGGGAAGGATTAACTCTAGGTTTGTAATCATTACCCAGAAAAAAAAATCATTGGACCATTTTTGTGCACTGTGGGAATTTCATATGCAGAGAAAACCTGAACATATTAGAATCCCGTGAAACATCATCTTTTTGCATTTAACTGAAATTGGTATTCATATTAAATCTGTTTCATGTGACGATGACTCAAAATGGATTATTTTAAAAATTAGAGCCCATAATTTCCTACAATTTTTTTTGTACTGAAGAAAAATGAAATGGAAGTCCAAGTGCTAAAACATAATTAATGACTAAAAATATTGGACAGCTATACGATGGAACATTTTGAAGCCTTTAAATATTATAAGTACTTATGAAGAGTCTGTAATAGTATAGAAAAAAACTTTTACTATAGTAAGTGAAAAAACAATGTGACTTTTTATACAAAATATATCTCAGTAATATTTAAAAAAAGACTATAGGAAATGTGCTTACTGTGATGTCCAGTTAGTTGGATTTTTGAATCATTCCAGTATACTTATGTATTTTTATATCATCTTAACTTTTCCAGAATGGGCATATTTTACTTTATAATTGGAAAACTAAGCACTTATTTTGAAAACTTTGCTTTGAAAACCTTGTGTATAATCTGTGGAGTTCCTGGATATATAAGTAATCTGTTAGGGTTGTTTTGCAAGGAATACTTGTGTGTAGATGCAAATAATTAATCAGAAAATATCTGGTAGCCATATAACTGCTGAAAGCAGGGATGATCTCTTTTTTGAAAGGGTAAAATTGGAAAATGATTATTACAGGGTATCGTATTGTTGTTGTTAGTGTAAAATTTCAGTATTCTGGCTTTCCTAGACCATGGATATCAGAAAGTTTCCTTCCTTTTCAAGAGGATAAAGCAAGGCAAGGTCAAGGGATAGTGATGCTACTGAGCATCAGTAGCAGAGAAACACACAACAGTAACAACAACACATACAAAGCAAAACAAACAAATAAAAAAAATATTAAAACCAAAATTAATTTGATGCCTGCAGCAGAGGAAAGCTCTTTGCCCCCTTTCAATTAGCCCTTTTCTGCTTAAACTGACACATTTTGCCACCCAGGCTTTATAGTGAGCCACTTGAACGCTACTCATTAATTTCAAAGTTCAATCCTTGGTCTTTTGTTTTCCTCTCTATCTGATTTCTCCCTCGGAGAAATCATTCATTCTCACAGCTTAACTTTTTCACCTTATGGTGACAGCTCCCCATTTTATATTCTCAGAGGTTCTCATCTACATTTCCAACTTTCCGCAGAATATTTCCACTTAAAGTCTATAATCATCTCATACTCAATGTGTATTTACAACTGAACTCACCCATATTTCATATTTTTATGAATCACCTCATGCTTTTCCACTGAGGATGAGTGATCTTGCTTGCATTTCACCTTCTTCCTTGTGCTTCGTATTGAATCTGGGACTAGAGCCTGGTTTATCCTTTGTAGTAACATTTCCTCTCCATTCTTGCTCTCATCACTTTGGTTCAAGCTCCAGTCGTCTCATTATTGATGACATTTTTTTTTGTGTGTGGTACGCTGGCCTCTCACTGTTGTGGCCTCTCCCATTGCAGAGCACAGGCTCTGGATGCACAGGCTTGGCCACGGCTCACGGGCCCAGCCGCTCCGTGGCATGTGGGATCTTCCCGGACCGGGGCACGAACCCGTGTCCCCTGCATTGGAAGGTGGACTCTCAACCACTGTGCCACCAGGGAAGCCCATTATTGATGACATTTTGAAAACATGGAAAAATATTCTGAATGTAGTATGAGTGTCTCATTTTGAGGCTAAGTTGTGTTTCCATTGGGATTCAGACATGTCAGGGTCAGGCCCACAGGAATCCATTTACATAAAACAGTTTGTATGTGAAAGAACTTCTGTGAAGGGTTTTGTATAGGGATGGAGGAGGTGAAGGAAGAGTGGAGAGGGATGTCATGTTTTCTATATTTTTGTATGATATCTGGAAAAGGGGCTGCAGGACAAGCTGGTTTTATGAAGGGCATGCGTAAGCAAGTCTGTCTCTGCTTTCAGGTAATAAGGAGCAATGCAGGTTGAGGAAGTTTCTCCACTCTTTTGAGAATACTGCAGAGACATATATACTGCAGAAAAGTCAGCATAGGGCCTGTTTGTTGCTAAAATTCCTAAATAATTGAACCAAATGAAGACAAAATGAAGCATTACACAAGAGATGTTGTGTGTGTGTGGGGGGGTGGGGGTAGATCTTAGAAGAGAGATATTCCTGAATGAGAATAGTCAATATTATACAAATATGTAGAATTGATTTTTGACAGGAGTATAAAAGAAATTCACTGGAGGATGGATAAAATTAAAAAAAAATTTACTGAAGTATAGTTGATTTACAATGTTGTGTTAGTTTCAGGTGTACAGCCAAGTGATTTCAGATTCTTTTCCCTTATAGGTTATTACAAAATATTGAGTATAGTTCCCTGTGTTATACAGTAGGCCCTTGTTGGTTACCTATTTTATATATAGTAGTGTGTATTTGTTAATCCCAAACTCTTAATTAATCCCTCCCTCCTTTCCCCTTTGGTAACCATAAGTTTGTTTTCTATGTCTGTGGGTCTATTTCTGTTTTGTAGATTAAGTTCATTTGTATCTCTCTTTTTTTTTAGATTCCACATATAAGCAATATCATCTGATATTTGTCTGTCTGTCTTACTTCACTTAGTAAGATAATCTCTAGGTTCATCCATGTTGCTGCAAATGGCATTATTTCACTTTTTTATGGCTGAATAATATTCTGTTGTATATATATATATATACCACATCTTCTTATCTATTGATCTGTTGATGGACGTTTAGGTTGCTTCCATGTCTTGACTATTGTAAGTAGTGCTGCAGTGAGCATTGGGGTGCATGTATCTTTTCAATTTATGGTTTTCTCCAGATATATGCCCAGGAGTGGGATTGCAGGATCACATAGTAGTCCTATTTTTTTTTTTTATGGAACTTCCATACTGCTCTTCATAGAAGGATAAACTTTTCAACAAAGGATGTTGGAACAATTAGATACCCATATGTAAAAAAGTGAACCTTGACCCAAACCTCATATATTATACAAAAATTGACACAAATATATCCTAGAACTATATGTAAAACCTAAAACTATGAAATTTTTATTAGAAAATTTTCATGAAATGAAGTTAGGCAACAAGTTTTCAGACACAATACTAAAAACATAATCATTAAACACAAAATTATTAAACAACTTTATCAAAAATTTTAAGAAATGCTTAGTCAAAGTAACTAATGAGAAGTAAAAGACAAACAGCACACTGGAATAAAATATTTTCAAATAACATATCTCACAGTAGGCTTGTATCCAAAATACACAGTTGACCCTTGAACACATTAGTTTGAACTGTGGGGGGTCCACTTATACGTGGATGTTTTTCAATAAATACATACTACGGTACTATATGATCCATGGTAGGTTGAATCCACAGATGTGGAACCACAGATACGGAGGGCAGACTTCAAGGTTATATATAGATTTTTGACTGTGTGGAGGGTGGGCACCCCTAATCCCCCACATTCAAGGGCTGACTGTATAAAATCTCTAAAAATTTAAGAGTAGGAAGACAATCCAATTAAAAATGTCAAAATATTTAAACAGACACCACACCAAAAAGATATAAGAATGACAAATAAATACATGAAAGGTTGTTCAATGTTATTACCCATTAAAGAAATACAAAGTAAAACCACTATACTACAACTGCATACCTGTCAGAATCGCTAAACTAAAAAATTGTGACTATACCAACAGCTTACAAGAATGGAGAGCAACTGGAATTCATATTGGGAAAGCAAATTGGTGCAGTTACTTTGGAAAACAGTTTGGCAGTTTCTTATAAAGTTAAATGTATACTTACCATATGATTTATCAACTCCATTCTTTGTTGTTTACCTAATGAGCAGCCACTAAAAGAACTATATAAAGAGATACACTCAAAATGCTATAGAAAAGTCAAAATGGAATTCTGAAATATGTTAAATTAACACACAGGAAAGCATGAAAAAGAAAAAAACAGATAAAATGCAAAACAAAATATAAAATAGTGAACTTGGACCTAACATGTCAATAATTACATTAAATGTAAATGGTATAAATATATTCTAAATATACCACGTTAAAACAGAGATCAGTAGAGTGGCTTTAATAACATGACCCAATCATATGCTGTCTAGTAGAAACTAACTTTAAATATGATACTGGCCAGTAGAAAATAAAAGGATGGAAGATAATAATAATGCAAAAATCAATCAAAAGAATATAGGAGTGTCTATATTAATACCAGTTAAAGTAAACTTCAGGGAAAGGAAAATTACCAGGTGTTATAGATTTTGGGAGAAAGACCACAGAGAAAAAGTGCCATTCCTATCACATTGTATTTAGGGAACATGCTATCAATATGACTTATCACTGTTGATGTTAATTTTGATTACCTGGATGAGGTAGTGTTTTATAGATTTCTGAATTAAGTTACTCTTTTTATCTCACTGTTTAATTGTACTCTTTGGAAGAAAATCACTATGTACAGTTCACTCTTAATAAGAGGAAGTTATGCTCCACTTCCTTGAGGGTGGAGTATGTGTAAAAATTATTTGGAGTTCTGCCCAGGAGATTCATCTCTTCTCCCCCACTTATTTATTCAGTAATTTATTTATGCCATTTCAGTATGAACTTGTGGTTATTTATTTTATCTTTTGGTTTATAATCCAATACTACTTTATATGTTAGATTGTTCCAGTTTTGGCTATTGGAAGCTCTTTCAGTTGGCTCTTCTGTCCCTTTGACAAAACCGAAATCATTGAGTTGTCTGTTTTAACACCTTCTTACTTTTAGGCACTACAAGATGCTGCAGGCTCATTGTGTATATTTACTGACCTAGTTCTACAACCAACCATTTATCTAAGGATAATTCCTCTTATTGGAAATTGGTGTTAGAAACCAAGATCTGGGCTTCCATAAGCCATTACCATGTAGATCATTCTAGCCTTCTCCTCTTGCTTGTCTGTAACTTCCCACCCTAACAGTGAAAAATCTGGTTTCCACCATCTGACATCCATATTTTAATTGTTCAATTCCAGTATAAATTTATAGCACTTTAAGAATTCTTAACCTGAACCCCTGTGGGAAACAGTTTTAAACATTAGAAGAGAGTGCTTATGTGTAGTTCCTTTTGCCTTTAGTCCTACAGACTTCACTCATTTCCAAAATACTTCAGTTAGAACCTTTCCCTTGCCCGCTTCAGTGAGGTTGTTTTGTACATCTGTAATACAGTTAGATTATTTTTCTTCAGCTTGCATTGCATTCTGGGATCTCAATTTCCTAAATGATTTTTCTTTCATTTTCCTACATTAAGGTTCACTCTACTGCAAAGTTTTATGGGTTTGACAAATGTATAGTGTCATGTATCCACCATTATAGTATCATACAGAATAGTGTCACTAAATTCCATATGCTTCTGTTTAACCTTCCTTCCTTCTCAAATGCCTGGCAACCATTTATCTGTTTGTAGTCTCTTCAGTTTTGCCTTTTGAACACTGTCATATAAATGGAACCATACAATGTATAGCTATTTCAGCCTGGGTTCTTTCATTTAGCAATATACAGTTAAGATATACCCATGTCTTCCAATGGTTTGATTGCTCATTAATTTTTTTTAAATCTCTGAATAGTATTTCATTGTATGGATGTACAACTGTTTACTCATTCACGTATTGAAAGACATCTTGGTTGCCTCCAGTTTTTGACAATTGTGAAGAAAGCAACTATAAACTTTGTGTGCAGGTTTTTGTGTGGACAGAAGTTTTAATTCACCTGACAAATACCTACCAGTGTGGTTGCTGGATAATATAGTGATAATATATTTGCTTTTGAATGAAACTGTCAAACTCTCTTTCAAAGTGGCTATGCCATTTTACATTCAACCCTCAGTGAATGAGAGTTTCTGCTGCATTGCATCCTCACCAGGAATTGTTGTTATCACTCTTTTGGATTTTAGTCATTTTAATAGGTTTGTAATGATATCTCACTGCTGTTTTAATTTGCATTTCCCTAATGAAAAATGATGCTGAGCATCTTTTCATATGTTTATACCATCTGTAGATATTCTTTTATGAGCTGTCAGCTCTTTTGCCCATTTTTTAAATTGGATTGCTTGTTTTCTTAATGCTGAGTTTTAAGAGTTTTTTGTATATTTTGGATAGAAGTATTTTATCAGATAAATGTTTTGGAAATATTTCTTCTAGTCTGTGACTTGTTTTACCATCTTTTAGCAGTGTCTTTCACAAGATGTTTTCAATTTTATTAAAGTCCAACTTACCATGTTTATTTCATGGATCATAATTTTACAGGTGTATCTAAAAAGTCATACCCAAACCCAAGGTTAAAGAAATTTTCTCCTATATTTTCTTGTAAAAGTTTTATAGTTTTTGCATTTTACATTTGAAATCTCTGATCCACGTTGAGTTAATTTTTGTCTAAGGTGTAACACCTGTATCTAGGAGTTTTTGTTGTTGTTTTTGATATATGGGTATTCAACCATTCCAGCACCATTTGTCAAAAAGATTATCATTTTGCCACTGAATTGCCTCTGCAAAAATATCAGTTGACTATATTTTTTGTAGGTCATTTCTGGAATTTCTGTTCTGTTCCATTAATCTATATTTTCTTTCACCAGTACCACTCAGTCTTGAATATTGTACCTTTATAGTGAGCCTCAAAATTAGGTAGTTTTCAGTTCAAGTTTTTTCTTCTGTATTGTGTTGTCTATATATTTTACCTTTCCATGTAAACTTTAGAATCAATTTGTTACTTATAAAATAGCTTACTGAGATTTTGATTTGGATTGTGTGAAGCTATAGATCAAGTTGGAAAGAACTGACATCTTAATAAGTCTTTTAATCCAGGAACATAGTCTTTGTCTGTTTAGATCATTTTGATTTCTCTTATCAGTGTTTTATAGTCTTCACATAAAGATCCTATAGATTTTTGTTGGATTTATATGTATTTTATTATTTTTGACATTTTTGTAAATTTTTTTTTTAGATTTTGATTTTTCATTGGTGCTTTATAAGAAAACAACTGACTTTTGTATATTGACCTTTTATTCTATGATATCGCCATACTCATTAGTTCAGGAAGAATTCTGTAGATCCTTTGGGGTTTTCTAAATAAACAATCATGTCAATTGTGAATAAAGACAGTATTATTTCTTCCTGCCCATCTGTATACCTTTTATTTCTTTTTCGTGTCTTATTGCACAAGGTAGGACTTCTAATATGACATTGAATATGGGTGACAAGAGGGGTCATCCTTGTCTTGTTCTTGATCTAGGAGGCTAGCATCCAATATCTCATTATTAAGTACGAAGTTAGCTGTAAGTTATTAAAAATGTCCTTTATCAAACTGAGAAATTTCCTCTGTCAGTTCCTCTTTTGCTGAGAGTTTTACTTCAGGAATGGATATTGACTTTTGTTAAATGCTTTTTCTGTATCAATTGATATCATATAATTTCTTTCTTAGCCCCCTAATTTGGTGGATTACATTGATTGATTTTCAAATCTTGAACTGGCCTTGAATACCTGGAATAAATCACAGTTGGTCATGATGTATACTTTATTTCATACATTGTTGGATTCAGCTTGCTCATATTTGTTGATTTTTTTCATTAATATTGATGAGAAGTATTAGTCAGCTGTTTACTTTTCCTTTCTTTTTCTTTTTGTTTTTGATGTCTGTATCTGGTTTTGGTATTAGGGTAATACTAGCCTCGTAGAATTACTTAGGAGGTGTTCTCTCTGCCTCTGCTTCCTAGAAGAGATTGTGGAAAATTGGTATTATTTCTTCCTTAATTATTTGGTAGAATTTATCCATGAAACCATCTGAGCCTGGCACTTTAATTTTTGGAAAGCAATTAATTATTAATTCATTTCTTTAACATATATAAGGCTATTCACTTTATTTCTTCCCACATGGGTTGTAGTACTTTGTGTCTTTCAAGGAATTGACCTATTTCATCCAAGTTATCAAATTTCTGGACAAAGAGTTTTTCATATTCCTTTATAATTCTTTTAATATCAGTGGGTCAGTAGTTATGACCCCACCTTCATTTGATATTGTTAATGTGTGTCTTTTCTCTTTTCTTGGTTAGCTTGGCCATAGGTTTATGAATTTTATTGATCTTTTCAAATAACCAGCTTTGGCTTTGTTGATTTTCTGTATTATTTTTCTGTTTTCAATTTTATTGCTTTTTGCTCTAATATTATTTCTTCTGCCTGTGTTAGGATTAATTTGCTTTTCTTTCTCTAGTTTACTAAGACAAGACTTAGGTTATTGATGCTTATTTTTTCTTCTTTTCTAATGTATGAATTTAATTCTATAATTTCCTTCTAAGCACTGCTTTCTCTGCAACCCACAAATCTTGATAACTTTTATTTTTATTTTAATTAATTTCAAAATATATTTTCAAAATTTCTCTTTAGACTTCTTCTTTGACTCATGAGCTATTTAGAAATTTTGAAATCTTTGGGGTACTTGGGAATTTTCCAGCTATTCTTCTGTTGTTGATTTCTGGTTTAATTCCATTTTGGTCTGAGAATATACTTAGTGTGATTTCTGTTCTTTCAAATTAGTTAACTTGTGTTTTATGGCCCAGAATGTGGTCTGTCTTGGTGAATATTACATGTGAGCTTAAGAAGAGTTTGTATTTCACTGTTCTTAGATTGAGAATTCTATAAATGTCAATCCTATAAATGTCAACTATTAAGATAAAATTGATTGATAGTTCTGTTTAGTTCCTCTGTACCTTAATAATGTCTTGCCTGCTTAGTCTATCAATTATTGACAGAAAGGTAAAGTGTTCAACTATAATAGTATAGATTTGTCTCTTTCTCTTTTCTAAGTTTTTCCTCATGTACTGATATTTTTATGCCCTTTTATTAGGTACATACACATTTAATATTGTTATGTCTTCTTGTAGAATATATCTCTTTATTATTATGTAATACTCTTTATTCTAGATAATCTTCCTAGTTCTGAATTCTACTTTGTCTGAAATTAATACAGTTTCTGCATCTTTCTATTGATTAGTGTTAGCCTGTCATATCTTTTTCTTTATCTCCTTAAGCTATTTGAATGGCTTTCTTGTAAACAACCTATAGATTTGTCCTATTTTTTAAATCCACTCTGATGATCTGTCTTTTATTTGATGTATTTAAGCAATTAAAGTGAATTGATATTTTTGGGTTAATATCTACCATGTTTGTAACTATTTTCTATTCATTACATTTATTCTTTGTTTCTTTTTTCCCTCTTTTTGGTGTTCTGTGATTTTAATTGAGCGTTTTATGTGATTCAATTTTGTCTCTTCTCTTAGCATACCAATTTTTCTTCTGAAAACATTTTTAATAGTTACCCTGGGATTTATATTATGTATACACTTTTAACTGATCTAACTCCATCTTCAAATAACACTGTATTGCTTCACATGTTATGCAGAGTATTACCAGTTACTCCCTTCTGTCCCTTGTGACATTCCTTTCATTCATTCCACTAATTGCTACTGTTTTTGCTTTAAACAAGTAGTTATCTTTTAGATCAACTAAGAATAAGAAAATAAAGTATTATATTTTATGTACTTTTATTTATTTTCTATACTCTTCCTTTGTTTAGGTTGATCCTTTATGCTTATCTATATCATTTTTCTTCCTCAGGAAGAACTTCTAACATTTCTTAAAGGGCAGGTCTGATGGCAATGAATTCTCTCAGTTTTTGTTTGAGAAAGTCTTCATTTCTCTTTCACTTTTGAAGAATAATTTTTCTCTGTATAAATATCTAAGTGGATGGATATTTTTCTTTGAAGAATAATTTTGCTCTATGTAAATATCTAAGTGGATGGCTTTTTCCTTTGAACACTAAATATTTTACTCTACCTTCTTCTTGCTTATATGATTTCTGACAAGAAATTTGTATTAATCCTTATCCTTGTTCTTCTATAGGTAAGGTGTTTGTTTTTCCCTCTGACTTCTTTCAAGATTTTTTCTTTGTCCTTGGTTTTCTGTAGTTGGAATATAATATCCCTAAGTGTTTTGTTTGTTTATTTTTATTTGGGGGAGGGGTCGTATTTATTCTGTTTGGTGTTCTCTGAGATTCCTGGATCTGTAGTTTGATGCCTGTTATCAATTTTGGAAAGTTCTCAGGCAATATTACTTCAAGTGTATCTTCTGTTGTATTATTCCTTCTCCTCCTGTTATTCCAGTTACAAATATGTTATTTTTTTGTATATCCCACAGTTCTTTGATGTTATGTTTTTTTTTCCTTTCTTTTCTGTTTACATTTCAGTTTGGGAGATTTCTACTGACAAATTTTCAAACTCACTAATCCCTTCCTTTGTGGTGTGCAGTCTAATCATAAGCACATGGAAGGTATTCTTCATTTCTATTACCTTGTTTTTGATTTATAGGATTTATTTTTATCCTTTTGTAGACTTTCTCTCTGCTCACATTAACCATCTGTTTTTGCATACTGTCTACTTTTCCCTTTAGAGCCCTTAACATATATTTTAAATTCCCATAGTTATTTAAATTCTCTGATAATTCCAAATCTCTGATATATCTGACTCTGATGCTTGATTCATCTTTTCAGACTGTTTTTCTTTTCTTTCAGATTGACTTGGTAATTTTTTGTTATAAGCTAGTCGTGTTATACTGAGTAACAGGAAGTGATATAAATAGGATTTTAATGTTTTAAAGGGAGGATTTATATTAATCTGGCCAGGGGCTTCAAATTCCTCTAGTGTCCTTGTTGTTTTCTCTCTTTGTATAGTCTGTGTCTTGCAGCCCTCTCTGTTGTAATTCACTGTTATTTCACTGAACCCCTGTTGGTATGGTGGTAAGGTGTAGGGGAAAGGTTATTCTATTATCTTCCTGTTCAATTTCAATCTTTAAGTGGGCCAGTGTTTCAGGGTCATGACCTTCACCTGTGTTTCTCCAGTATTTTCTCCAGGTCCTCACTCCCTTCCCCATCTGTGGAATTCCCTATATATTTCCTTGAATTCCTGACCTCTGTTAACTTTGTTCCCCACCCCACCCACTTCATTGACACAGTAAGGGCTGGAGTTCATTGGATGGAGGAATTTCCTTCTAGAACCTGTGATAAGGCTCTAGCAAGGTTGTTTTCCCTGACATTATAGGTCTTTGTTATGGAGAAGAATCTGAATATATTTTACAGTAATTACTCTTCCCTTCCCCCTGCTAGAGCCATGAAGGGATCATCCTTGAATCTTCACTATGAGAATCTGGTAGGGTTCCTGAAGGCAAGATGCATGAAAGTGTGGGGGCTCCCCTAAGATTGCAACTCCCAGGAGCTGTTCACTTTCAAGTTAGTCTATATTCAGCCTGCAGCAATTCATTGAAATTAACCATTTAAGAATTCTGATTTATGGCTTTAGTGGTTCCTGCATCAGATAAGAATATTTCAACTGTGTCTCTCTGGATGTAGTCATCTGTCTAGATATCCAGGTGGCAGTTTGACCTACAACCTTAGTTCTCTGGTACGTCCAAGAAAAGTTCTTGACTTTCAGTTTGTCCAGCTTTTATTGCTATAAGGATGGAGTGACAACTTCCAAGTTCATTTTCCTCTGATTAAAGAAATTTGTATGGAGTAAACACTAGTATCCATTCATTCTTAGTTTGATTAGAAATAAGAACTTTAGTTAGACTTCCCCAGTAAGAAAAATCCTAGAGTCTACATTGTTCTGTATTATAAATATACTAAATCAAGAAGTTACAGGGGCTCTGGATCAAGGTGGCAGAGTAGGAAGATCCTGAGTTCACCTCCTCCCATGGGCATACCAAAATTATAACTACTTAAAGAGCAACTATCTCTAAGAGTGATCTGAAGACTAGCAGAAAAGATTTTTCACAACTAAAGATATAAAGAAGGAGCTGCAACAAAACAGGAGGCACAGAGAAAATGTCTAGTTAGCACCCACACTCCCAATGTGGTGACCCACAAATAGGAGGAAAATCAAAACCATGGTGGTCCTCCCCAAGGAGCAAGTAGTCCAGTCCTTACATTGGGATCCCCAGCCCAGGTGTCAAGGACCAGGAAGACAAGCCCCAAAATACCTGGCTTTGAAAAACTGCAGGGCTTATGTTCAGGAGAGCTGTAGGAATTTAAGACTCCACTCTTAACAATGCATGCAAAACCTCACTTGCTCTGAGTCCTAGCACAAAGGCAGCAGTTTGAAAGGTAGTGGGGTCAGGCCCACTCACTGATCTTGGAGAGCCTCCCAGAGAAACAAGAAGCAGCTGGGACTACCCCTGATGACTGAGTTGCTGACATCAGCCATTTTTGTGATCTCATTCTACCATGATGACACTGGCACTGACAGGTACCATTTTGGAATTCTCCCTCTAGCCTATTAACACTGGGGGCCTGCCCCACCCACCAGCATGCCTGTGGTAGTCAGGTGATGCTGGGCCTTGCTGCCAACTGCACTGGGGGCCTGCCCTGCCCACCAGAGAACTGCACTAATAGAACACCAGCAACAACATGACCAGTCATGCACATGGGCAGCAGTTGCACATGGCCATCCCTCACAGGTAGCCATGTCAGGGGCTAATGCCGGCCACTAGTGAGCCTGCTGCTGTTGCATGCTGCTGTGCCACACAGCCACTCACACCAGGGTCCTTCCCTGTCCACCAGTGCATGTGCTGCAGTAGCATGCTACTGGGCCTCACAACCAGCCATACTGGGGACATGCCTTACCCACCAGCATGCCCACATCAACTACATGAGGCAGGATCTTGCAGTCAGATGAGCTGGGGGCCAGCCCTGCATATTAACGTGTCTGCAACAGTCAGCCCTGCCACACTGGAAAGGCGTATGCTGCCCATGTAGGGAACACCCCTGCTGCATCCAGCTTTGGTAGCAGGGGGTGTGTGCTCTTGGGCTCTGTAGAAGATCTCCTACATAAGTCCACTTCTCTAAGATCAGGAGAGGTAATGGATGTAATGCAAAAAAATAAACATAGAGAATTGGGAAAAATGAGAAGATAGAGGAGTATGTTCCAAATGAAAGAACAAGACAAAACCTCAGAAAAAGAACTTAACAAAATAGAGATAAGCAATCTACCCAATGAAGAGTTCAAGATAATGATCATAAAGTTGCTCACAAAACTGGGGAGAAAAATGGATGAACACAGTGAGAACTTCAACAAAAAGAAAATACAAAAGAGAACCAATCAGAGCAGAAGAACACAATTATTGAATTGAAAAATACACTAGAGGGAATCAACAGTATATTAGATGATCTAGAAGAACAGATCAGTGATCTGAAAGACAAAGTAGTGAAAAACACCCAAGGGACACAACTAGAAATTAAATTATGAAAGAAAAAGTCTCACTGGTAAAGGCAAACATATGGTAAATATAATGAACCAACTACTTACAAAGGTAATATGAAGGTTAAAAGGTAAAAGTAGTAAAATAACCTATATGTACAATAAGTAGTTAAGGGATACGCAAAACTAAAAGATATAAAATCTGAACTCAAGAACATAAAATGTGATGGTGGAGGGGAGGGAAAAGTAGGGCTACTTTTCCTACTTTTTTTTTTCCTACTTTTGTAGTTGATCTACTTTCATCAAGAAACATATAGGGACTCCCTGGTGGTGCAGTGGTTAAGAATCTGCCTGCCAAATCAGGCGACACAGGTTTGATGCCTGGTCTGGGAAGATCCCATATGCAGTGGAGCAACTAAGCTCATGCACCATAACTACAGAGTCTGTGCTCTACAGCCCACATGCCACAACTACTGAAGCCTGCACACCTAGAGCCCATGCTCTGCAACAAGAGAAGCTACTGCAATGAGAAGCCTGCACACTGCAACGAAAAGTAGCCCCTGCTCACCACAACTAGAGAAAGCCTTGCACAGCAGTGAAGATCCAACTTAGCCAAAAATAAAAAAATAGATAAATAAGAGGATCAATCCAACAAGAGGTTATAACATATAAATATCTATGTGCCCAACATTACAGCACCTAAATACATAAAGCAAATATTAACAGACATAAAGAGAGAAATAGACATTAACACAATAATAGTAGGGGACTTTAACACCTCACTTACATCAATGGATAGATTATTCAGACAGAAAATCTATAAGGAAGCATTGGACTTAGACAGCACATTATATAAGATGAACTTAATAGATATATACAAAGCATTCCATCCAAAAATAGAAGAATGCACCTTTTTTTCAAATGCACATGAAACATTCTCCAAGATAGATCACACACTAGGCCACAGAACAAGTCTCAGTAAATGTAATGAAGGTTGGAAATCATATCAAGCATCTTTTTGACTACAAGCATGAGACTAGAAATCAACTACAAAAAAACCTCTGAAAAACAGAACCAAGGAAAAATTACCTGAGGCCAATGAAAATGGAAGCACAACTTTCCAAAATCCATGGGATGTGGCAAACTCAGTTCTAAGATGGAAGTTTATAATGATACAGGTCTCCATTATGAGATGAGAAAAATCTCAAATATAACAATCTAATTTTACACATAAAGGAACCAGAGAAAAAAGAACAAGCAAAGTCCACAGTTAATAAAAGGAAGGAAATAATAAAGATCAGAGTGGAAATAAATATTACAGAGACTAAAAAGACAATAGAAAAAAGTCAATGAGACTAAGAGTTGGTTCTTTGAAAAGATAAATTAAATCAACATACCTTTAGCCAGACTCATCAAGAAGAAAAGAGAGCTCAAATAAATAAAATCAGAAATGAAAGAGGAGAAATTACAACTGACATGAAGGAAATACAAAGCATCATGAGAATATTATGAACAATTATATGCCAACAAATTAGACAACCTAGAAGAAATGGGTAAATTCCAACAAATATATAATTTCTCAAGACTGAATCATGAAGAAATAGAAAATCTTAATAGACTGATAAATAGTAATGAAATTAAATTGTTAATCAAAAAACTCCCAAAAACCAAAAGTCCAGGTCCCAATGACCTCACAATTGAATTCTACCAAATTCTAGAGTTAATACTGATCTTTTTCAAATTATTCTAGAAAATTGAAGAGGAAGCAATACTTTCAAACTCATTTTACTAGGCCAGCATTACCCTACTTCTAAAACCAGACAAAGTTATCAAAAAAAGGAAAATTACAGGCCAATATCCCTGATGAACTTAGATGCAAAAATTCTCAACACAATATTAGCAAATCTAATTTAACAATACATTAAAAGCATCATATACCATGATCAAGTGGGATTCATTTCAGGGATGCAAGTATAGGTTAACATCCATAAATCAATCAATGTGATACAACACATTAACAAAACAAAGGACAAAAATAATATGATCATCTCAGGAGGTGCAGAAAAAGCACTTGACAAAATTCAACATCCATTTATGACAAAAACTCTCAACAAAGTGGACGTAGAGAGAACATACCTTAACATAATAAAAGCCATATATGACAAACCCACAGCCAACATCACACTCAATGGTGAAAAGCTGAAATCAGTTCCTCAAATATCAGAAACAAAGCAAGGATGACCTATCTCACCACTTTTTTTGTGTGTGTGTGTGTGGTACGCGGGCCTCTCACTGCTGTGGCCTCTCCCATTGTGGAGCACAGGCTCTGGACACACAGGCTCAGTGGCCATGGCTCATGGGCCCAGCCGCTCCATGGCATGTGGGATCTTCCCGGACCGGGGCACGAACCCGCGTCCCCTGCATCAGCAGGCGGACTCTCAACCACTGTACCACCAGGGAAGCCCTCACCACTTTTATTTGATATATATAGTATTGGAAGTCCTAGCCACAGCAATCAGACAAGAAAAAGGAATAAAAGGAACCTAAATTGGAGAAGAAAAATTAAAACTGTCATTGTTTGCAGATGACATGATACTATAAATAGAAAAACCTAAAGACTGAACCAAAATGCTATTTGAACTAATAAATGAATTCAGTATAGTTGCAGTATACAAATATACAGAAATCTGTTGTGTTTCTATCCATTAATATTGAACTATCAGGAAGCGAAATTAAGAAAACCCATTTACAATCGCATTGAAAAGAATAAAATACCTAGGAATAAATTTAACCAAGGAGGTGAAAGACCTGTACTCTGAAAACTATAGGACATTGATGAAAGAAATAGAAGATGGTACAAATAAGTGGAAAGATATAATGTGTTTATGGATTGAAAGAATAATTTTGTCAAAAGTACCATACTACCAAAAGCAGTCTACAGATTCAATGCAATCCCTAGCAAAATACCAATAGCATTTTTCACAGAAGTATAACAAATAATCCTAAAATTTGTATGGAAACACAAAAGATTGCAGATAGTCAAAAAAAATCTTGAAAAAGAACAAACCTGGAGGTATCATGCTTCTCGATTTCAAACTACACTGTAAAGCTATAGTAATCAGAATAGTGTAGTACTGGCATAAAAACAGACACATAGATCAATGGAACAGAATAGAGAGCCAAGAAATAAACCAATGCTTATATGGTCAATCTATGACCAATGAGGTAAGAATATAAAGTGAGAAAAAGGCAACCTCTTCAATAATGGTGTTGGGAAAACTGGGCAGCTTCATGCAAAAGAATGAAATTGGATCACTTTCTTATACTGTATACAAATATAAACTCAAAATGGATAACAGATTTAAATGTAAGACCAGAAACCATAAAACTCCTAGAAGAAAACATAGGCAGTAAAATCCCTTTGACATTGGTCTTAGCAGTATATTTTTGGATCTGTCTCCTCAGGCAAGAACAACAAAATTAAATATAAACAAATGGGACTATATCAAACTAAAAAGCTTTTGCACAGTGATAGAAGCCATAAACAAAACATTAAGGCAACCTACTGAATGGGTAAAAATATTTGCAAATGATATATCTGGTAAGGGGTTAATATCCAAAATGTACAAAGAACTCATTCAACTCAATACAAAAAAACAAGTAGTCTGATTAAAAAATGGATAGAGGACCTGAATAGACATTTTTCCAAAGAAGAGACACAGATAGCCAACAGACCACATGAAAAGATGCTCAGTAACACTGGTTGTCAGGAAATGCAAATCAAAACCACAATGAGATATCACTTCACACCTGTCAGAATGGCTACTCTAAAAAAAAGATAGTAAATATAATAAGTGTTGGCGAGGTTGTTGAGAAAAGGGAAACCTTATACACTTGGTGGAAATGTAAATTGCATCCACTATGGAAAATGGTATGGAGAGTCCTTAAAAAATTAAAGATACATTTATTATATGATCCAGCAATTCCACTCCTGGGTATCTATCTAAAGAAAATGAGAACACTAATTTGAGGAGGCATATGCACCCCTTTTTTTACTGCAGCATAATTTTACAATAACCAAGATATGGAAGCAACCTAAGTGCCCACTGACAGACAAAAGTATAAAGAGGAGGTGATACATGCACACACACACACACAAACACACTGAATATTAGTCATGAAAAAAATGAAATATGCCATTTGCAACAACATAAATGGGCATAGAGGGTACTATGTTAAGTGAAATAAGTCAGGCCAAGAAAAACAAATACTTTACTATTTCACTTATATATGGAATCTAAAAAACAAAACAAGTAAACAAACAAAACAGAAACAGATTCATAGTTACAGAAAACAAAACTTGGTGGTTGCCAAGGGGAATGGGGGTAGGAGAATGGACAAAATAGGTGAAGTGGATTAAGAGGTATAAACTTCCAGTCATACAATAAATAAGTCATGGAGATGTTAGGTACAGCATAGGGAATACAGTCAACACTATCGTAATAACTTTATATGATGACAGATGGTTGTTAAACTTATTGTGGAGATTATTTCATAATGTATATAAACGTTGAACAACTACGTTGTACACCTGAAGCCGATATAACATGTCAAATGTACTTCAATTAAAAAAAAAGTTAACAACCAAGTGAAAGGCTAGAGAAATGAGTCAGCAGTCTATTTCAGTATTCTCTCCTGAATTCCCTCCATCTCATCTCGTTTTTACTTTCATCCTAAAGGCCTTGCATCTCCCAACACTTCCCTGAATGAGATGGTGGTTAAAGATTCACTCACAAGACCTTGTGGAATTGAGAGGAAATTTAAGTGACTCAACCAAGAATACAGAGCTAATAAGTGAGAGACCCAGGGCTTGAAATCAGTCTACTGACTTCAAGTCTTGTTCCTCATGTTGCAGCTGCAGTGGGTGACTGGTACAAATGGGCTCCAAACCAAAGTTCACCATGGGGTCCCAGCATTCACAAAGAGAGAACTCTCCTCCAAAGAGAAGTAGATTTGGCTAAGCAAATAGGATTTGCTCAATAGGGGTGGGAAAGTAAAGAGATAAAGAATATTTATGTTTCTTGGAGTTGGAATTGAGTTTCTTACCAAAGTTAAAGCTTGAGATGTTGGAGGTTTTCTAACAAGCAAAAGAGCTATTGGCCACAGTAGAGACTTCAAATCTCTCTACTACATAGTCTCACTCTCTACTGCTAATAGGGTATGATACATGATGAAGGAGAAGTGAACTGGGTGACTGGCCAAGAACCTGAATTTGTCTTCCTGTATTTCTGATTCAAAAACATTAATTAGACCTAAAGTTTTCTTACTTCTGTGCTCTCATTACCTGTTTAAAATTTTCATTTAGCAGTCATCAGTCTGCCAAATATATGTTATATATTATATTTTATATATTATAGTATGCATTTTATATATGACATATATTATATTTAGCATAATTCACTATTGTATTCCCAGCACTTAGTACTGGACCTAACCTCTTTAAGTAAGGGCCAGGTTTGCTTGTGAAGTTCCAAATGCTTTTCTCTGATTTGATTTAATACTGGAGAAAGTGGATACTCATGTTCCCTAAACTCTTAACTGGTTCTATGTGAATAAGACTACAGCTTGAACTGCTGCTGGAAATGCTCTTCCTTTGGGGGTCTGCATTGGCTAGAATGAGGATCCCAGGTGGCTATTCCATAGAGGATTCTTCTCTTTTGAAAAAGGTTCAGGGATGAGGTTTTGCTTTATTTGGGAAGTTTGAGGTCCTGGGGAATTTGAATTTTGCTTAGCTTGATTTCTCTGGTACATTACCATCCATACTGTGAATTGCCCTTGGGTAGTGATATACTCTGGGTAAACAGAAAATGCCAGCTAGGTGGTACAAGTTCAATTCTGCCTTCACCCCTTTTCTGTCTTAACCTTATTATCTGTAGATTTGAGAGCCTTATTCCTGCCTCCTTCCTAGGATTGTTCTGAGGACCTAGTGAGATAATGTCTGGGAAAGTGTTTTGTGTTAAGGACCACATTATGGAAGAGTTACTTGCCATAAAATGATCTTGAGCATGAGTAGTAACCGAAATAATCCTGGGGAACAGGGAGGATTCCTCTCGGGTTGTTTAATCCAGCCAAATATTCAGTGAGAGGCTGGAACTGTTTAGTAGGTCAAATATAGTTCTGTGGCCGGGACCTTGATGGGGTGTGACAAGGGCTATTGAAAACATATGATTCTATGGTGTGTGACTGTGAAGCTATTCCATTCAAACAAGTTTTCTGGAAAACCTGGGTAATAAATGTTCTAGAAGTCCATAGTGATAAGTTACTCTGCATGATGCCATCCACAGCCACATAGCCCTCGGCCTTAGGAGATGGCCCCATACTTAGATCAAGACAGCCTTATTGCCCAGGTAACAAACATTTATTTCACTGAACCTCAGTATGCAGGGCCCTTTCTGGCTTGATGAGATTAGCTTTATATAGATCACAAAAAAATATCCCAAGGCTTATGTCTTTGTCATAAATATTAAGCACACTTTGTCCTTTTCTCTATCACATTGTATTATGGTGAGTTCTGCATAAGCCCATGTCCCCTGCTAGACTGGGAGCTCCTTTGTTCAAGGATTAGTGCAGAATTATTTTGATATTTTCCATGTCTAGCCCAGTATCTGGCATATAGTAAAGATTCTATGTATGTTTACTGAATGACTGTCAAACACTTTGCCTGCAATACTTTGCTTTTAATTATTCATTTCTTTTATTTGCCAGTTAACAACTTCTCTTAATTTCTTTCAGCCACCTTATATTCTTAGGGAATTTTAGGTATAGTTTGATTTTTACCATTGCCTCTATAGACCCTGAGAGAGGGCATGGTAGTTCTGTTATGGTCTGGAGAGCAGATACATGTGCTATTTGGGTCTCTGTATCTACTTTTGAAGGCTTTTCTGAGTTTTGAGCCCACCCTTTAATTCTAGTGGAAGTTGTGTCCTGGGGCTATCGTGACCCCAAGTCTGAGGTCTAGCCTCGTCACTGACTTGACAGCTAGTTCCTTGTTCTTGTTCACTGGGTACTCATTTGGATCCCAAACCCCAAATCTACGTGAAACTCCTTGATCAGCCTCTGCTCCCCTGCTCTCTGTGATTGCCTGATTCAGCTTCATCATAAGTGCATAATTATTTCTGTGTATGACCTCTAAATACTCTAGTCTCACTCTCTTTGCCCCGTGATTTTCTCGGCTTAGAGTCTATAGATTCATACAACTTCTTAGATGTCTCAGTGGATCTAGGTAAGGACAATAAGGATGCCAAAAATTCACATAGATGCCTCATAAACTGAATCCGAGTTTTCCTGAGTCTTAGATGATTCCCATTGTTTAAAAGTTAAAGCCAAATTCCTTAGTTCAGCAAACAAGGCCTTTACAATCTGACTCCAGCCAACCTTCTGGTCTTATCTCCCTTCATTTCCTTTCTTGTACCCTGGAGTCAGCATGCCAAGTCACATTCCATTTCCTGAACATTTCTCTTAACTTTCATACATGTGAAATATTATTTCTTTGTTTTGGAATTCTTCTCCTTCAACAATTTGCCCATCAGACAGTCTCCTGTAAGTGTTTTAAAACCAGTCCAGATTACAGATCACCTCCTCTCTGAAGACTTCCCTGGCATCTCCAACAGAGTTTCTCTTTCTTTCTCTCCCTCCCTCCCATTCACCTTCGATCTTTTGTATATATCACTGACATAAAGAATTGAAACTATATCTTTAAATGTTTGTGGGGCTTCCCTGGTGGCGCAGTGGTTGAGAGTCCGCCTGCCGATGCAGGGGACACAGGTTCGTGCCCCGGTCTGGGAAGATCCCACATGCCGCGGAGCGGCTGGGCCCATGAGCCTTGGCCGCTGAGCCTGTGCACCCGGAGCCTGTGCTCCGCAATGGGAGAGACCGCAACAGTGAGAGGCTCGCGTACCGCAAAAAAAAAAATAATAATAAAATAATTGTCTTTGCCACTAGAGTTGAGTTTTTTGAAGCCAGGCATTAGGTTTCTTTTCATCTTTCCTTCCCCAGGATCTAGCCCACAGCCTGGTTCATTCCTATTACCCATTACATGCTTTCTGAATTAACAGCAGCTGAACTAACCCAGGAGGATCTTGGAATGTGCCCTCAAACAGCTATTAATATGGCTGACAAGATTTAGAATTGCTAGGGTCTCTAATTAAACTGTCTGTGGTCACCATCTTTAATAAACAGTTTTGCTAGAAACTGGGATAAATTAAAGCAGCTGGGAGAGGAAATCTGTTTCCCCTGGGCTATCTCATTCTGAGACCACTTTTCCTGTCCACACAGTGATTTATGACTTGATATGTCATGTACAAGCAGATTGCTACAGAGACTCCAAGTTGAGCAATTCTCATGCTCTTAAGTAGGAAGGAAGGGATTGTAGGGAAGAATGTATGTCCTGGATTCTGTTTTTTCTAAGGGACTCCCTGTTGTCTTCATTAAGTGGAGAGCCACAAGAAAGCCAAAAGGCCAATGAAAAATCCTTGGTCCACATTACTCCTTGACCTCTTCTTCAGGCATATCCTGTCCTTGTTTACCTAATTATCCACAAAAACAGGGCCAGCACTTTGTCCAGGGGCTATATTTAAAGCTTTCAGACTCCCGGTTAGATGCTGTTTCTGTTCCTCTCTTCTCCTCCTCCTTATGGGCCAGGTCTCTGGGAACCAAGTACATGGGGCTCTTCTCCTCATAGTTCTGCTTAGAATGGATGCTAAGAGCCTCAGAAGAACAATTCCCAAATTGTCAGGAAAGCTTCCTTCCAATGGCCCAGAGCAGAGCATCCTTGACCTCTTTGCTCCTTGGGGTGTACACCACAGGGTTCAGCAGGGAGGTGATCACAGTGGAGGTCACTGAGATCAGCTGACCCTGATCCTTGGTGTTCTCTGACTTGGGCTTGGGGTAGGCAATGGAGGCACAGCCATAGTGGACCATGACCACAGTGAGGTGGGAGGTGCAGGTAGCAAAGGCCTTCTTTCTGCCCTCGGCTGAGGCGATCTTGAGGATTGTAGAGATAATGCGGATTTAAGAGATGAAGAGCAGACCCATAGGCACAACGAGCACCAAAACACTGATGATCAAAGTCAGAAGCTCATTGACAGTCGTGTCGATGCAGGATAGCTTCATCACAGGTCGGATGTCACAGAAGAAGTGGGCCACCTTTGTTGCACAGAAAAGTAATCTAAATACAAGTGTCACCTGTGTCATAGCCACAATTAGCCCAATGCTGCAGGCCCTCCACACCAGCTGGTTGCACACCCTCTTGTTCATAATGACTGTGTATCTCAGGGGGTTGAAGATAGCACATATCAGTCATATCCCATTGCTGTGAGCAGGAAGCAGTTAGTGATCCCAAAGGTTACAAAAAAGAACATCTGTGTGGCACAACCGCCAGTGAGATAGACCAGCTTATACCCACGAGGCTGGATAGCATCCTTGGGAGAATGACCAATGTATATATAGTCTCTGAAGTAGACAGCATGCTGAGGAAGAAGTACATGGGGGTGTGGAGATGATGATCAATACGGATAATGGTCACAATGATTATATTACCTGCTAGGGTTAAGATGTACAGTGTAAGAAATACCACAAAAAGAGTGAGCTGGTGCTCGTGGAAGCTGGAGAAACCTTGCAAAACAAAATCAGTGGTGAGAGTGTGGTTCTCCCTCTTCATTGGGTGGTCACTAAATCGGAAAAGTAGAAGAATAAAAGTTGCATAATTTTAGTAAAGCAGTTTAATCACATTTCTGAAATTGATTGAACTTCATTCTCAGCTGTAAACCTGGGGATACATTTCCCAGTGGATTGAAGTTGATCTTTGGAGTTACTTAACTTTGCTTAAAATATTCTTGTTCTGTGGCCATCTATTACAATTTCCTATGCATGATAGAATCATCTAATTTTCCTCCCCCCACCCCCACTGTATAACCATGTACATTCCCACTTCACCTACTCTTCCTCCTTGTCATCTGGAATGCCCTTCCTCTTTTCCTGCTCTTATTTAAATCGTCCCCATTCTTCAAAGACTAATGCATGTCTTCCCCTCCATCAATGCATATTGTATTCTGAAATTTTCATTTGTTGCTTGAAAACAGTTTGTTTAGGGATTGACTGGAGACTTCTTTTATTTCAAAACTATGCATCACCCCCTTGCACATCCTTTAAGAAGCAGAAGCAAAGCAGACTCAGAAATATTCACCTTGTTTTCAAGAAGGAGAAGGTGAATCTTAACCAAGCACCATCCTCTCTCCACTGCTGTCTGAATGATGGAAGTCGGCTGACACTTCACAGCACTCACTCGTGTATATTGTAAACTATGCTACATCTTCATCTTCCCTAAACTAGAAGGCAGATTTACAGCCTTACTCAACTTTGTGAGTAGGCATACACCTACTCTGCAGAGGTAAACAATTATACCAGGGAAGATGCAGCAAATTCAGATGTCCCTCATCTAAAGCAAAAGCAGACCCTGAATATAAAGAACAGAGTTACAATAAAGATATATCATTTTGTTGAAGGATAGCTCTCAGTCCAATTCATGTAATATTTCACATTTTGGTCCCTTTAGACAGTAAGCTCCTGTAGGGTATATTTAAATTATATTTTGATTTCCTTATGCATATTCAGAAAAAGGCTTTTTGCATAAAGTAAATCACATCAGTGAGGAAGGTTAGCAGGCATGGAGACCTCCTTCAAGTTTATAAAAAATTATTTAAGAGAAGTTGGCAACCAGCTGTTAATCATTTACATGAAGAATGCTAAAAAAAAAAGAGTAAAGCTGCAACAGAATATATTTCCCAATAGGAAAAATAATTTGACACTAAAATATGTAGCTAAAGACGTTTATCTTTTGGGAGGCCTCTGGGCATAAACTAGGCAGCGGTCCAGCCATGGGTGGTATGGCACCTCTACTGTGAAATAAAAAAATGTGTGTTAGAGCTTTTAATTGTTCTAGTGATGGCCATGGGTGCTGCTAGCCATTAATGGTGCTAAATGTCCTGCAATACATGTGACGATCCCGCCCAAGGATGAACTGTCCTATTCCAAATACCAGCAGGGCTACTGCTGAGAAACCCTGGGCTAGAGTGTTGTCTGATCTGGTTGAAGTCTGTCTTGAGGTAGAAGAATGGCTGCTATAACCTGGTTAGTATCCTCCACCCTGGGAAGCCTGTAATTCTTCCAAGAAAATCAAAGGTAGGAAGAGCAAACACAACCTTATGAAGACCTACTCCAGCTGTGACAAGCTGTTATACTACAATAAGTTAAAGTCAGTCCAGGAGCAATAAGCCCCATTTCAGCTCCTTTTCTAAAGAACAGTTACCTGTGACTGTGTAGTGCTGAGGCACAACAGGAGAGCTGGGCTGGAGGAGGCCGAGGAGTGAAGATGAAAGTGTTGTGCTCCCTTGGCCACAGCATGCAGGCCAGGGAGGGAAGAGCGAGGTAACCAAAAGGGCCTATGACGGGCTGAGGCTGAAGGGGCAGCAGATAAATACACTCTAGTGGGAATGTGGTTAGGCTTGGGAGCTGCAGGCCTCCTTGACAGCCCTTCTGTGTGGAGAAGTCTTCAAAGTCAGAGAAGGAGCTCCCCCAGGAGCAGCCAGTGGGGCTCCTGGAGGTGACTCCCTGTAGACAGACATCCTGAGAGCCATCCCGAGGGCTTGGAGGACACAGACAGCAGGTACCTGGGGAACTCATTATGTGTAGTGCTCATTTACCCAGTCCCAGGGTTGGCATTTGGGGAACCTGGGGGAAGTTTTTGCTTCACGTAGAATCAGCATTAGAGGAAGCTGGTTTATTTAGTTCCCTATACTTGTTTGAATAAACGCATTGTGGCTGAGCAGTTAGCTCAGTTGGTTAGAGTGTGGGGTTAATAATAAAATAATGAATAAGCACATTGTGGGGTTTTTTGCATATGTGCCTTGGAAATCCATAGTTTACACATCTCAGCAGCTCAAGCTTGGAACCACATCATCTTGGATCTCAGGAAGTTTAGGCCCTTTTTCCTACAGGCAGGATCTCTTACAGGCAGTTTAGGAATCTGGTTCTCTCTTTGGAATTAAAGTAGTCAAATATGGTCATGGTTCTGCAGAGGGCAGTTCACACTACCTGTCTTTCTGCCCCTGTGACATTCAGAATTGGAAGGACATTGTCTTTAGATCCAAGCATCCTCTCTTGGGGGTTAGAAAACAGAGATGAGCCTCTGAACACTGTGCTCTTTACTCAAAATTACCTCCTCTTCTCCATTTGGCAAACTTCTACTAGTCTGTCAAGACCCAGTTTCAGAATCTACTTTCCGCTGAAGACTTTCCATGCATTACTTATTGCTTCTGTAGCATTTTCTTCCTTTAACATGTGATGCTTCTCTGCACCCATTCATTCTTCGAGCACTAAGCATAAGCCAGGCCCTGTGCTCGTTGCTGGGCATACAGAAATGAAGGAGATGCTTCATCAATCTTTGAGGAGCTCACTGTTTGGTTACAGGTGGTAAACAACTTAAATAAACTGAAATAAATGCCACGAGTAAGTGGGACAGGAAAGAGATGGTCCTTGATTAGACTCAGGTTGATTACAGAAAAAATGGAGTAAGTAAATAAGACTAAGTTACAAAATGTTTTAGAATATTTAGACACTATCATTTTTAAGGGCCTCTCAAATGATTTCACTTATCCCTCCTGTTAATGGGCTTCACAGTCCCTTAGCAACTAACCTCTAAAGGACCAGCAGCCCCCACCACTAGCTGCCCTCCACCCTCTTCTTGTTTATCTGGTGATTTTTCTTCCATGCTGGTAAAAAAGATACTCAACACTGGAATTTGATAGATTGATCTGGTAGCAGTAGAAGATGGATTTGAGGTTGGTGAGAAGAGGCAGGGTGGTTGCTGACACAACAGTCAGACCAGAAATAATTGGGATTGATCTAGAGAGGGTGACAGTGGCCCATATAAGAGGGACAGATGGGACAGACATATGAGGTGAATCAATGGGGCTTGTAACTAAATCAGTGTGTAGATCAAGGGAGATGAAAGAACCAATCATTTCATAAACTACTCCCATCAGGTTCATTCATGCCAACTCCCCCGATTATTCACAAATATGCATAGCTTCCTGTTATAACAGATAAATCAAACAAATGATCTATATATTAATGTTCCATCATTAGATATGATTGGTGACTAGGGGATCTCAATAGGAAAGGAGTGGAGTTGGGCAAAATAGCTCAGTGCTTTATGATGCCATTGCTTTGGGACAAATTAAGAAGATTTTGGAAATGGGGCAGTGGGTAGATGGTATAAAAATGTGGTGCCAGGGGAAAAAGAGGTTTTTAGCTCCAGAGTCAACCAATATTTATTGAACACTTTCACAAGTTTTTGTCTCACTTAATCCTCCAAATGACCCTATGAAGTCAGTGGTACTATTTTCATTTTACAGATGAGAAATTATGAGGAATTTATTACTCCACCAACAGTAAGTCTATTGAAATTTGGTACTAGATGGAAATGAACATGTGAAGTGACTATAGAAACAAAGCTGGCGAAACAGCCAAGAGAACCTGCTATACACTGCTTTATTTGGGGACCACTTATTCTAGTTCATTCATGGCATTCACAGTAGTTTAGGATCCCAGGTCTAACCCTCCTTTAGGATCGTCAATGGGACTCTTCCAGAGCCATGAATAGGACTCACAACAGGGTTAACTGAGGCCAGCATTGCTCCTGAATGTCTTGGTCAGCTTTGGCCGCTATAACAAAATATCATAGACTGTGTAGCTTAAACGGCAGACATTTATCTCTCATTTCTGGAGGCTGGGAATCCAAGATCAAGATGCTGGAAGATTTGGTTCCTGGTGAGAGTTTTCTCTCTGGATTGCAGATGGCTGCCATTTTTCTGTGTCCTCTTATGGTGGGGTTGGGAGGAGAGAGAGAGAGAGAGAGAGACTTCTGACATCTCTTGTTAAAGGGCTCTAATCCTATCAGGAGGACCCCACCCTCATGACCTCATCTAAACCTAATTACTTCCCACAGGTTCCATCCCCAAATACCATCACATTAGAGTTTAGGGCTTCAACATACGAGTTGTGCAGGTTGTGGGGGGGGGCGGGGCGTGGGTGGACACACAATTCAATCCATAGCACTGAAGTTATATCTACTCTAATAGATATAACTTCACAGTTATATCTGTTTAGGGATTGACTGGAGACTTCTTTTATCCCTGTCACCTGGACCTGGGGTCTCCAAATTTTTTGGATGTGAAAACTCCTTTTTTAATTTCGAAATATTTCATGACTCTCCAGCTTGATGATGGTGGATAATAATAGTTGTACTATTTGTTCCAATTGATAGAAAAAAAAAATCCTGAAAAGAGAACTACGAATTTAGTAATTCATGCTTTCAAATGAATTATGATACATTCAAAAATAGCTGCACATGTCTTTGTAAGTATTTATACACCATGCATATGAAAGCTGATGCACACATGAATCCTGGAACTCACTGCAGTGTCTCTGAGGCAACAAGGAGAGAAGTGGGAATGATGCTCTGAGTAGTTGGTTAGACCAATAAATGGGTAGGGCATAGGTGAAGGGAATCTGGGGTAGGAATGCAGAGAGGCAGCTGAAAGGTTTATTGACACATGGCAAATGTGTCCAGGAGGTCATTCTGGAAGACCCTGGAGAATAGTTAGTTTCCTTTTACTGGAATGTGGGATCAAAGACTATAGGAGAAGCCCATTTTCAAAGTCAGGGCCTCCTGGGAAGAGGGAACTCATTCTATGAATGAGAACTTGTTAAAACTGCTGTTATAACTGTCACCTCGGAGTGAGATAGAAAACAATGTGGGGGACAGAGTGGTGGAGCTAATAGCTATCCTGCTTCCTGCTGCCAGGAGACATCATGTCCGTAACAGTTTTGACTCCTCACAATAACCTTGGGAGGTTGATATTGTCAGCCTCACTGTGCAGATAGGACACAAAGGCCAGGGAGGTTAAGTGACCATCCTTAGGACACATGCTTATAATGGTGGACCTAGGATAGGAACACATGCTACTCTGGCCCCAAAGCCTGTGCTCCATCTACAATATCGCACTGCTTAAGCATCTCCTACTTCAGGCTGTCAATGCTTTGAAGGGGGTCAGGGACAATAATAAATGTGGGTAGGAGGATGGGTACAGAGGTTAATGTTCTAGTGGTCCTGAGCCCTAACATTTTCTAGTGGCCTTTGGCCCACTGTAGATTTCCTTTTATCTTTGGAGCTGTGCTGAGTGGAGAAAGGATGCACTAAGATATTTGAAAAGAAAACATATTACACTACATAATTTCTGAACTTCCAGACTAATTTCCAAGACCCAATGACATTCAAATAGGATTTGAGATATGTGTAAATTTGCAGTGTATAGAACTCCTTTTTCTCCTAGTCTTTAATTAATATAAAGGAGAAATCTGGTTCATATAATCATCATTAGCTTATAATGCAGCTGCAGACCCTGGGGTGAATTGCCTGTTTTAAATTTTGATTTTGCCACGTACTAGCTGTATGACCTTGAGGAATTTACTTAATCTTTTCAGGTCTCAGCTTTCTCATCTGTAAAGTAAGTTTAATAAAATACTTACCTCATAGACTTACAGTGAGGATTAAATGAGTAAAGTGCTTAAATTCATGCCTGCTCTCCAGGAAGTAGTCAATACATGTACCAAAAGGGGACATCACCAAGGGGGACAAACAACCTGGAAGTAATGAAATAATAAAAAGAAAAGAGGGAGAAGAACTCTCTGCTGATGCTAATTGTGTTTTAGCTGCCCATAGAGTCTTCATTTATTCTTTCCTTCATTTCTTCTTTGTTTTAATAATTATTGAGCAGCTACTATGTATCTGGTACCGTTCTAAGTGCAACAGATGCAGAGAGGACACTCGGGGAGTGGAGCCTGAGTGATAGATATAGGTGTCTCATGGTTCAAATTAAATTCAAGATAGCTAATGTGTAGAATAGGCTGTGAGAGGAGATACCACCTTTTCTTTTTCCTTTTTTTCTTTAGATTTTTTTTTGATGTGGACCATTTTTAAAGTCTTTATTGAATTTGTTACAGTATTGCTTCTGTTTTATGTTTTGTTTTTTTGGCTGCAAAGCATGGGGGATCTTAGCTCCCTGACCAGGGATTGAACCCACACCCCCTGCACCACCAGGGAAGTCCCACCTTTTCTTTTTTTAATTAATTATTATTTTTTTAGTTGAGGAGATTCTAGTGTGTGGACCCAGGACATTCTATGATCCAGAACCAGCTCTTTCTTTTCAGCCCTGCTTCCTTCCTATGTTCTCCAAATACCACTTGTTCTAATACCTGAGTCTCCCTCCTTCTGTGTGAAATGTCATTTCTGCTTCTATTTTCTGGTCTGTAAACAATAAAGAGACTGAAACTTATTAAGGGTTTGAATTACCAGTAACTGTAAGAAACCAGTGATAAAAACAACAAAATATTAAAGTTTATAAAAATCTCTGGCTTTAACACCAGTGTAAGTGGAGGGAAGCTTAATTTTTTTTTCTCACTTCATTTGTCTCCATTGGCTCATCTATAAAATAGAGAGGATAATATCTACTCATAGTGTTCCTATGGAGATTATATGAGTTACTGTATGTAAATAGCCAAGCACAGTTCTTGATACATAATAGGCAAACAGTACATTACGTTTCTGCTTCCCTCCCTTCATCTGTCCTCCCCATCCCCACTATGCATAACTCTGGGTTCTACTTGTATGTTAAGCCCACCCCCAAAGCACACATACCTTTATTCGCTCTCTCTCTCTCTCATGTTCCTGGATGGGTCTTGTCATTAATTTCTCCAATCTCTGTTGATTGGAAAGCCCAGGCCTCACTTTCTACCTCCTCTCCAACTCTAGATTCTCAAATGTGTGGGGATGGGGGTAGAGGTGGTCTGGTTTCAAACCCCAGCTCTTCTTACTTCACATGTGACCTTACAAATATCTCCTCCTCTGTTTAGGCTTCGGTTTCTTCACCCGTAAGATGAAGACAGTACTAATGTCTACCTCAGGGGACTGATGCATGGGAAGGGTTGCATGGGAAGATGCCAGTAAGGCATTTAGCAGAGGGCCTGGTATAGAGCATGCCATCAATAAGTGGTAACTGTTGATAAAGATGAGCATAGATTTCAAAATATGAGTGTTGCTGGTCATTGTTTTATCTTCACTTCTCCTCCCCCAGGCCTGACGTCAAGGCTAGAAGGTGGCTGGTCTCCATCTAGCTAACACTGTGGGGCAGCTTGCAGATTAGAGGATGCTTTTCTGTCTTTTGGAGATGTGAGGAGAAGCAGGTGGCGGGGGAATGAAACACAGTATTCAAGCAGAGGAGAGAATCCCAAGGACCAGGAGGAGGGTCTGCATGTGGGTTGGAATGGAAAAGCCACTCCCAGCGCAGCAATTGTGCAAGCGTGCCTTTGTGCAGGATCTCTGCCTTGAACTCCTACACTCATGAACCCAATATTTCAGCCAGCCAGCCAGCTGTTTACTGACACTCACCTTTCTGCCCTCTGCTTGATATCTGGGGCAGTAAGGTGGGCACTTCTGTGTTCAGGGGATATACTTTTTCTAGTACAGAGGGGGAAAATTAGGTTCACTCAACCAGATTCAGATGTTCCATTTCTCTCCTCCAGGCCCCACCAGCCAGGAGTGTGATAGACGGTGTGGGGATGGGACTGAATGTCCCCAATCCCTCTGGCTCATTCAGTGCAAAGAATATATTTTGAGCTAAATTCACCAATTAAGCCTTTGAAAGTTCTGCCTGAGATTTTCTAAGACTAATGCTCAGATACCACTTCCTGAGTGATTTTTCAGTATTTATATAATGCTTTTTATTCCCCAAGTTTTGTGACACAGCCGTACATTCATCTTTCTACTTGGCAATATTCCTAGGAAAGAAAAGAAAAAGAAAAGGTGATATTCCATGAGGCAAGGGTCATAAAGCCGCATCCAGTCAGACAAGAATCATGCTTCATTGAGTCATAGAATGTGACTTACATCTCACCAGGCAGGGCTGAGGCTCTCTCAGTCTTCAGGAGAGCAAAGGCTTGAGAGTGTAGAACCAGGACTGCCAGAATTCCCGCTGTGTGTGGCAGACATGGCTCCCAGAGAATCTTCTGGAAGGGAGGGCTAGAAGAAAAACTTAGAGCCCACCAAGGTCTGTTAGTTAATTTCTCTCTCTGATTGGCCAGATCTGGGAGTAACAAACAGACAGAAAGCAACACTGCATTCTCCTATGCCTCCCCAAAGCCCTGTTCCTTTAATCTGGATTGCAGTCTGTCAGAGAGAACCATTCTCCTGTGCCCCAGGACTCTGGGGTCCCTCTCCCCAAAGCCACAGTGACTGTACCCAAGGCAGCAGTAGCAAGATCCAAACACCACGATGTCTGGGGATCTCATTAGAAAAGGGGCTCATCAACCTACTCACATAGGTAGTATGTAGGTGTCAGGGAGAAAGAAATTTTCCTCTGCCCTTTCAGGTTCTTCTGGCTGGTCTAAGAATTAAATTGACATGAGACAGATTAACATGAGAAAATCAAACAAAAGTTTAATGACGTGTACATGGGAGAGGGCCAGGAAAACTGAGTAACTTGCCAAAGTGTCCAAAGACCTCACTTTAAACACCATCTTCAACTAACAGAAGAGGACGTTGCCGGTAGTGATTTGGGAATCAAAGGGGAGAAAGGCAATTCACATGCAGAGAGAAAAGCAAAAGTTTAGTAAATAAATGTTTGCTGGGTCTGCAAAGACAATGGGACACAGAAAGGAATTTTAATAAACAGACTTTCCTAGGTTCTTCACTGTCTACCACACTTACTTCATATTATAGTTATCTATGGTGATGGCTCCTTTCCTGGAACAAGTCCTCCATCTGTGTTCTTTTAGTCAGGGGGAAAGTCAAAGGTTCTTCCTGAGTCTTTTGGGACTTAATTGTTTCAGCTCAAAATAATCTACATGCCAAAGAGACATTTTGGGGTGGCAAGTTTTGCTCCCCTACATAGATGATCTAGGGTTTCCACAGGAACAAAGCTGTTTCATCAGGACATGGTCCTGCTCTGCTCAGTGGATGGAGGATGAATAGGAGCTCTTGCCTCATGACCATCATTGTAGAAAGTGTCTACAACCTTGTGGAACCCAACCATGTTTAAGGGTGCAGCTTCATTAGACAAGCCACTCACACACTAGGGCCTCTGTACCCTAAGGGCCGAAGGATCTGTCTCTGAGGTCCCTTCCAATTTGAATGTTCTGGGAACTGTGACTCATTCATTCACTGATTCCTTCAACAAATACTCATTGTGTGATTCTCACATGGAAGGTACGTGGAATATAGAAGAATGGGGACATGGCATCTGGGGACTATATACCAGTCCTGCAGGTTTTGCCCAGCAGACTCCAAGGCATCACTGCGTATTGCATAGGAAAAGCTGAGAGCCTTCTCCTTGAGGAAGATGAGAAGGAAGGCCCACATTGGAGTCCTTCCTGCACCTGCCCTCTTTCTCTTTCCCAGCATTTAGGCATTGAGCAGGCCCAGCCTTGTCTGCCTTTCATAATGCAAACCCAAGATGGGCCTTTCCAAAGGTTGAAGGAGAATCATATCAAATATACCAGGTTCCACTGGGACTTGGGCTCTTCAGTAATCCCTAGTTCTGGTACCCAGTTTATGCCTTTCTCTTAGAGACCCCAAAAGTAGGAAAGGTTCCTTTCCTAAAAACCAGTGTACTGAGAAATGAATACTTGAAAGCAAGGCAATTTATTGTGGTGTCTTTGATAAGCTAAGTAAACTGAGAGAGACTGATAAGCATGAAATAGTTGCTAGGCATTTGGTTCAGTTCCACATAGTCTCTTTCAAGGCCCTCAAACATTTACCCAAGAGCAACTGCAAATATTTAGGCTCATAAGCCATTAAGATTCAGAGACTTACAGCTAAGAAATAGATATGTAGTATATTTCTCACTGCTTGGGAATGGCCAGTGCATAGCCTCATTTGAACTGTTTAAAATCCTTTACGGAGCAGCTAAAGGAAGGCTTAAAGCTGGGCAGCAGATCTTAGCAAGACCTTAAAATAATCATTAAATCTTGAGCCTTATTAGTCAATGTCCATTCTTCACAGTTTTTCTGGTAGCTCTGTTTAAATATTTATCTCTGAAATTAGAAATGTAATGGAGTCTAAACCCATGAGGAAGGAAAGGAAACCCTGATATTGAAATTATGAACTGAGAAATGACTTTTAAAAAATATATGATTCTTATTGTACATTTATCTGAAAAAGACTGAAAAAAATCTGGAGTGGACGGAGGTTCGGAGGTTTTTCTTTTCTGAAAAAGGAGTGAGTGCATCATCGGTATGTTTGGGAAGTTTTGTCTTTTCCATTCTGATTTCTTTAATATCTCTTCTTTTGGCTTATTGCATTTAGTTATGAACTACAATACAGGATTGAATAAAGGCAGTTACAGAGGCATTTTTGTCATTTTCCAAATTTAAATGCTTCTCGTGTTTTGGTCACCATTAAATATGATGCTTGCTATAGATCTCAGATACCCTTTATCACATGAAGGAAGTTCCCTTCTATTCCTGGTTTGTTTGCAAGTTTGTCACTAATAGTCTTTTCAATGGTCTAGTTCCTTTTCTGTATCCATTGATATAATTATATGCTTTTTATTCTTTAATTGGTTAGGGTGGTGAATTACATTAATAGATTTTTCTGATGTTGACTCATTCATATGTTTTAAAGGAAAATGCTGCTTGGCCTTTTTATACACTATTGAATTCAAGTTGCTATTTTTTCATTCATTCATTATTAGTCGATAATTATCATTTCCTACTTTATCTATTTTTTGTACCAGAGGTTTGCAATTAGCAACCTCTTTAAATGCTGGGGAACTTTCACCCCTTTTCTGTCCTCTGAGCCTGGTGTCTTTTTTTGTTGTTGCTTGCTTGCTTTTTGAGAGAATAGATTTTCACTACAATCATTTCCACTTTTTAGGGTTATTAGTCTAGTAAATTTTCCATTTCTTCTTGGTATAATTATGGTAATTTATATCTTCTTCTGAATTTGCCCATTTTACATTCTTTTTCAAATAGATCAATGTAAAGTTTTTCAAGGTATGCTTTTATAATTGTTTTGCTCATCTGTATCTGCCCTTTTATCTTTTTTTCCTACCTGATTTTGTTTATTATATCTCTCTGATTTATCATAGTTGCTAGAGGTTATATTTTTTATTTATTTATTTATTATTTTTTTTTTTAAAAAAAACTTTATTGGAGTATAATTGCTTTACAATGGTGTGTTAGTTTCTGCTTTATAACAAAATGAATCAGTTATACATATACATATGTCCCCATATCTCTTGCGTCTCCCTCCCTCCCACCCTTAGAGCATGTCTTTAAAGACAGCATTAAAAATAGGGCTTGGACATTTGGCTGCAGGTGGGGAGGTGCAGAGTAGGTGAAGAGTTGGGTTTAACCAAAGTTGAGGCTCAGCTAGAAAAAGAGGAGGAGGGATATGAGAGTGTGTGCAAGGGAGTGATTGAAATAATTGACCATAGAAATTTGTCTGGATAAGAAGGGAAATGAGGGCCTAAGGCAGGTAACAATGAAAAAGTAGATCAATAGGTCATTCATCCCAGTAAGGTCAGCAGACTGTTGGAGTAGTGTGGTCAGAGGGGATGTTTGAAATTAAGGTTATGAAGGAGTTGCAATTATTGGTAAGGACCAGATCTAGGCTCTAACCCTGGGAAGGAATCTTTCTTATGGCTCTTGTAATGAACTTATTTTGAGCATATAAATGTTCTTCAGTTTGAAATTATATAGGGATAAATGAATGCTTTTTAGAGGTTATATTTTTAAATTAATCTTTCCAAGATCCAAACTTTTTAGAAAGTTTCTAGTATTTTATATTGCTTTAGTATTTTAATTAATTTTATTTCATTATTATTTGTTTCTACTTTCTTTGGGTTTATTTTGTTATTTTTTAAGCTTTTTGAATTAAAATATTTATTTTTCCTCTTGCTTTACATTAAATATTATAAGGCTATAAATTTCAGAGAACAACTTCAGATTTACCCTGTTCATTTTGATGTGTAGTGCTGTTGTAAGTTGTATTATATAAATTTTCATTTTTATTTTTTCTTTAATTCACAGTTTATTTAGATGTTTATATTAAGATAATACACTTAATACAAAAGAGCTCAGATCCTGGAGTTGGGGTGCCTGGGTTTGTGTCCCATCTGCCACTTGCTATATGTGACCTTGGGCAAGTCGCTCAGCCCCTCTGTGCCTCAATTTCCTTATTTGTAAAATGTGAAGTATAATAGTATTGACCTCAAACAATTGTTGTGAAGCTTGAATGAGTAAATATTTGAAAGTTCTTAGAGTAATGGCTGGCATATAGTAAGTGCTATTAAGTGTTTATAAAATAAATCTTCAGTAGTATGAGGAGGGGTAATGGAAGGTTTGGCTACTTTTTTGGATTGATTTCTTTATTGCATTATGGTCCATGAATATTATTTGTATATCATTGTTTCTGAATTTGTTGAGGCATCCTTTGGGGTCAAAACATTCTCTGGATGAAGGTTAGAGTTTTAGGTTAGGCTTGTTACTTGTCATAACTTTTTTAGTCCTGTTAACCCATTGATTATTTTATTAGTCCAAAAGACATGTGTTAATATCTCCTACTATGATTGGTGTTTGTTTGTCAGTTTCTCTTGGTAGTTTTATTGGTTTTTGCACAATACATTTTGAAGCTATGCTGTTAGGATCTTACAAATTCAGGAATGGAATACCTTCCTGGTGAACTGTTTTGTTTACCAATATTATATGTCTCTTAGCGGTTTTCACTTAGAAAGATATTTTGTCTGATATTCATAACGTTACATCAACTTTCTTTCTTTTTTTTTTTTTTTTTTTGCGGTATGTGGGCCTCTCACTGTTGTGGCTTCTCCCGTTGCAGAGCACAGGCTCCGGACACGCAGGCTCAGCGGCCATGGCTCACGGGCCTAGCCGCTCCGCAGCATGTGGGATCTTCCTGGACCGGGGCACGAACCTGTTTCCCCTGCATCGGCAGGCGGACTCTCAACCACTGCGCCACCAGGGAAGCCCACATCAATTTTCTTTTTGTCAGCATTTTTCTGGATAACGTTTCAACCCATTCATTTTCAACCTGTGACATTTTTTTTTTAAAGGGGAAAGTGGATCCTTTCTTTTATTCAATTTATTTTTAAATTTTATTTATTTATTTTTGTCTGTATTGGGTCTTCGTTGCTGCATGCAGGCTTTCTCTACTTGCGGCGAGTGGGGGCTACTCTTCATTGTGGTGCACAGGCTTCTCATTGTGGTGGCTTCTCTCATTGTGGAGCGTGGGCTCTAGGTGCACAAGCTTCAGTAGTTGTGGTGCACAGGCTTAGTTGCTCCGTGGCATGTGAGATCCTCCCGGACCAGGACTTGAACCCGTGTCCCCTGCATCGGCAGGCGGATTCTTAACAACTGTGCCACCAGAGAAGTCCCTGTGACATATTATATTAATAGTATAGTGTAGATTATTAAAATTCAGTCTGAGAGCCTCTGTGTTTCAATTGATTAGCTTAATTCATTCACACTTATTATAATTAGAGTAGTTGTTAAATATTACTGCCATCTTATTTTATATTTTCCATGTGCTAAGATTTCTTAATCTCTATTTGTTTCTTAACAAATCTTTTTGTTTGATTAATTTCTTTGTTCCATTTTTCTGGTTAGAAAGTTATATATACATCATTTCTATTTATCCAAGAGTTAACCTTAATTTTTACAATTTAATTTTGTAGAATTAAATGCAGAATTAAAAGGTAGAATTAAAAATACAAAATAGTACTACATTATTAAAATGTTTTCTCTAACCACCCATGATTCTTGCTTCTTAGAAGCACCTACTTTCAACTCTTTTACCTGTGTCTCATGTTATTTGCCTCCACATTTCTGCTATATTGTATATAAAATGCATATAATGGCATTTAATTCTTAAATTTTAGGCATTATTTCTTCCTAGTTCATTTATAACACCATCATTTGTACACATGAACACAAACCTATGCACATACTTCTCCTCTTGTCATCCTCCTAGTAAAAATTAAGTCTATTTTCAAAATATACATTATGATAATATGCAACTATTACTCACAACTGAGCCATGCAGCATACTCTAAGTGAACATCTCTTCCAGTGCAATCTTTGTTTTTCTAACTAAGTTTTAGTAATTGAGTCTGTGAATGAAAAATGTTGCCTGCCATATCAGTAAACAAAGGGTGTTGCAACCATCAAGCTATCACATTACAGGCTACCCCCAAGGGTGATCCCTGAGGGAACCTAGAATGGAAACAGGATGCCCACTGCCAAGCCCTCAGCCACTGTAGCCACACACACCTCCCCTTTCCCCTTCTCCACCAACCTGACTGTGCACCCTGAGGGGACTCAGGATAGGAAAGAACAGGATCCTGGCCCTATATGGCTAGGGTACATATCAAAGAAATGATTTCAGTGAGCCCAGACTCTTGCATCTTCCCATGTATAGTAAGGTGCTAAATTCCTTAACTTGAGCTATCTGGTTTTCTTTAGTTAACAGTAATCTTTTGAAGTGCTGACTACCTGGTCTTTGTTGCAAAAACTCCTGTATATCCTGGCTCCTCCCTTACTTCTTTGGAATAGTCCCTCAGAGCTATCTGAGAGGCTGTGTCCCATTCTTAAGTTCTCAGTATTGTCTGCCAGATAAAACATAATTCTCAACTTTTAGGTTGTGCACTTTTTTCAGTTGACAGGTCCATTTATTTGTTTAGTTTTCAAGTAGCTCTAATTAATCCAGCCTCAAATTTTCCACCAGAACAGTAAAACCTTCTTCCATAGTTACAGTCAAACATATCAGGTAATATTCCCAAGTCACTTTTATCTGACTGTCTGTCTGTCCATCTATCTAGTTAGTTGGCCTCCTAGTTAGTTTCTTTTTGTCTTAAGATCATCTCTTTCTATCTCCAATCCAGCTCTTGAGTTGCTCTGTAGGACAGCTGCAGGGCTATAATCCTGGAACTTTCCTCCACCAGTATTCCTCCCACTTTAATAATTCCTCCCAGATTTATTAAAGTATAATTGACAAAAACTGTATATATTTAAAGTGTTACTGTGTGATGATTTGATACACATTTACATTGTTAATGATTACCACAGTCAAGTGTATTAACACATCCATCACCTCATATAGCTACCTTTTTTTTGTGTGTATGTGGTAAGAACACAAGATCTAATATCTTAGCAAATTTCAAGTATTCAATACAGCATTATTAACTATAGTCATCATACTGTACCTTAGGTCTCCAGAACTTATTTATCTTATAACTGAAAGTTTGTACCCTGTGACCAACATCCCCCCATTTTCTCCCAGCCCCTGGCAACCATCATTCTACTCTCTGCTTTTGTGAGTCCAACTTTTTTTGGATTCCACATGTAAGTGAGATCACACAGTATTTATATTTCTGTGTTTGGCTTATTTCACATAGTATAATATCCTCCAGGTTCATTCATGTTGTTGTAAGTACCAGAATATCCTCCTTTTGTATGGCTAAATAATATTCCATTGGGTGTATATATATGAATGTGTGTATACGTATGTATATAATATCTCCCACATCTTCTTTATTCATTCATCAGTTAATGGATGCTTAGATTGTTTCCATGTCTTGACTATTATGAATAATGCTGCAATGAACATAGGAGTGCAGATATCTCTTTGACATACTGATTTCACTTCCTTTGGATACACTTCCAGAACTAGGATTGCTGGATCATAAGGTAGTTCTATTTCCAATTTTTTAAGGAACCTCCATACTACTTTTCACAGTGACTGTAAACAATTTACATTCCCACCAACAGTTCACAAAGATTCCCTTTTTTTTCCATCCTTGCCAGATTTAGTTATTTCTTGTATTTTTGATAATGGCTATTCCAAGAGATGTGAGATGATACCTCATTGTATTTTTAATTTGCATTTCCCTGATGATTAGGTGTTGAGCACCTTTTCATACACTTGGCCAGCAGCATCCTGAGATTCCCTGATCTCTTGCCTATGTCAGTTTCCCTGTATCCTGGAGCACCTCTTCAATAACTTCCTGAGAACAACAATATGGGATATACATTTCTTGAAATATTACTTCTTTGAAAATATCTTTATTCACATAGGTTGTGAATCATTTGCTTAATATATTAATGTAGCTTAGAAATAATTATCCTTTACAATATTGAAGGCATTGCTTCATTGTTTTCTAACTTCTAGTGTGGTTGTTAAAAAGTCTAATTTCAGGGCTTTCTTGGTGGCGCAGTGGTTGGGAGTCCACCTGCCGATGCAGGGGACACGGGTTCGTGCCCCGGTCCGGGAGGATCCCACATGCCACGGAGCGGCTGGGCCCGTGGGCCGTGGCCGCTAGGCCTGCGCATCTGGAGCCTGTGCTCCACAATGGGAGAGGCCACGGCAGTGAGAGGCCCATGTACCGCAAAAAAAAAAAAAAAAGTCTAATTTCATTTGAATTATCATTCCTTATAATATGATTTTTTCCCCTCTCTTTCTCTTTTTGGAAAATTTTAGCACTTTTTTATCCCTAGAGTTTTGGTATTACAAGATGATACTCTTTGACATATATACTCTTATTTGTTTTTCCACTATGCTAGTCACTCAACCTGGAAGTTGATGATCTTTAATATTTTGAAATATTCTTTTCATTGATGTTGTCTCTCTTCCATTTTCTCTATTTACTTGTTCTGAAACTGGTATTTGTTGGACATTAAACCTCTTCTATTGATCCTCACATTTTGTTTTCTTTCTCTTTCATTACCTAACTTTTTTCTTCTTTTTAATACACTTTCTGGAAGACTTTTTCAACATTCTCTTTTTAAATTTACTAATAGAATAAATTGTCTTTAACAAACATTTTTGTTATAGAAACCTTTTTTGTTTCATGAATGCACTTTATTCTCTCATCTCTTTGAGAATATTAAATACATATAAATACACATGCATCTATATTTAAATTTTTCTCTCTTCTCTATGCATTGTGTCTCTTTTCCCCAGTATTCATGTTTTTTTTCTGTTTGCTCCATCATAGTCTTTCATGTTAGAAACTACCTTGATTTTTCATTTGTATCTAGGAGAGAAGCTCTAACAAACTAGTTGGAAGTTCTATGTATATGTCTGTGTATATAGGACAATAAAGTGACAAATCATTTTTCACTGGGAAGTACCCATGTCAATATCTATAGATGTATTCTCTTGGGATTCTTTATTTCCCCAGGGAGGATTACTGTAATGTTCTTTCTGGTGGCTACACACCTTGTTGCCAGAATTCTGGCAGACCACGGGGGAGAAGGAGCCTGAGGGGAAGTCTTTCTGCTTGCTGTATGGACGTTTTCTTCTTCCCCTATTTTCTACACAGCATTTTTCTTTAGTTCTGCAAATATCTCTGGAAAGTGTGAATTTCCAGTATTTTACCTGAATGTGGGAGGGGCACTGACATTGCTATGCAGAGTGGAGAAGGAACCCCCATTTTATATATTCTGGAAGAGCCACATTTAGAGAATTAAGAAAGTTGGAATGAAGTCATTGTCGAGAACTCTGAAGGATCTGAGATTTACCTTCCTTCCAAGCTTACAAGTGAGCCTGCCATAGTTCCATGGATGCAGGTAAAAGATGCAAGACACCTTGGACTGAAGCAAAAGACATTATTACTCACAGCAATAGTATTGACATTTGCACCAGTTCTCCAAGTTCCAATTCTTACAGAGGAACACAAAGAGAGCCAGGAAATACCTGAACAGGCAGTGAGTTGCGTTAGAAAAGTGGAACTCTAAGCTTAGGGTACCTGAATCTGAGATAATATAAGTATGACTGTTTACTCTATGCTCCAGAGAGAGACACTCTATCTTCCAAGGCTGTTCACTATAAAAGTACACTTGAAATAATAATCTGGAACAAAGGCAGTCAGTGTGTCTGCTCACAAGACATGTAGAAATGCAAGAGACCCAAGGAGAACTGTCAGAGTTCAAATATGCACAGCAAAGTCTAAAAGGAAAGGACGACGTGTTGTGTGTGACAGTGGGTGGGCGTAAATGTTGGCTTCTATAATAAAGTGTAGAAATATTGAGCATCACCTATGGAGGAAAAGCAGTGTGGCTTTTATAAGGGGACTGTATCCTTTAAGAGGCTAGATGAACCATTTGCTGTATAAATAAGAGAAATAATATACTTTTAGTTCAAAAATTGGAAGGGCTCTCTCTCTAACATTTGAGCCATTAAAATGAAGAAGCTTTATCATGGTTATATTAGAGGTGGGTAATAAAGGTCAAGATTAATGGTTATTTATCTTCATAGAAATGTATATACTTCTCAAAGGTGTGAAGATATAAAGTCAAATGAAAATAAATGGCAGGAATTTCTTTGCAGCTGTCAGGAAGAGGCAGGTAAATTTCAGTGAGAAAATGAAACATAATGCATTAGAAGAGGAGAGCATAGAGTATGATTAAAGCACAAAGTGCTCTGAGTTATTAATTAAAAAGAAAGTATAATTTGAAGTTACTGTGGGCTATTCCTCAGTATGCAGGGCTAAATGATTTTTTTTTAAAGATGGATTTAATTAGCGAGCATTAAAAACAAAAGCAAGAACCCTCACACAAATCCTTGGTTCACCTTCATGCAGTGCAGGTGACTCCCCATCCATGCTACTTGAGAAGGTTCAGAGAAGAGCTGGTAAATGCCCTCGTGAGAGTGGCAAGGGCTCCTGTGTGCAAGTAGCCTGATAAGACAGAGACTCTGAAGTCTGCAGTGGTAGAAGCAGAGAAGGGATGTGATTTTACTTCAATACATTATGAATAATGTGAACAGAGCTAATACAGTTTCATTCAACTGACACAATATTAGGAAGTACACAATGACGTATTTAGTTCAATCAAATTCAACCTCTGTATTTTGGAAAATCCCATACACCAACGCACTCTTCAGCTTCAGGGACTCAGCTGGGTTTCTCTTTCTTCCTCACAGGAGGCCCCAAGGACTCAGTCTCTTTAAAGCTGCTATGAACCACAGAGCCTAGACCCATTCAGAACCACACTTGTTTCCTAAAAGTGACATGATTGTCTCTAATAATGATAAAAATCATGGCCAACATTTTCTGAGATCTTACTTTGTGTCTGTCATTTTGCTCAATGCTTTATGCATTAACCTATTGGAGCCTCACAATATTCTTCTGAGTTAAGAACTAGTATTGTATAGATAAGGAAAGTATGTTACAGAGAGGATCAGACCTTGCCTAAGGTGAAATAAAATTCAATCGTAGGAACCTATGACTTCAGAGCCTCTGTACTTAACTGTAGTGATTCTCTTGCTGCTTCATCTGTATCTTTATAAATGCTGGTCCCTCTAACTAGATGTCCGCAGGGACACATGCATCATTCACCTTTTCCTTACTGTCTTGGATAATACCTCCTTGATAGTATACTCTGGCCCTACTGCTGAGTTAGGTGCCCCTCCTTTATGTTTCCATACCATCTTATACTAATCTCCATCGTAGCACTCATTACTCTGTACTGTCATTCCCATTTACCCTTCTCCTCTAATGATGTTCTGAGTTCCTTAACATCAGGGATTCTTTCCAATGAATTATTCAGTCAATATATATTTATTGAGAAACAAGTATGTTGTAGCCATTGAATCCATAGATCTTAGTACATAGTAGAGGGATCAGAAATATTTGATGGACAAATAAATGAATCAATACTCTTCTTTGGGATTCTTCTCCCCTTAAGATCAATTGTGGATTTTTTTTCACTAATCTCACAGAAAAATATAGGAGTTAATTGCATAACCACATTGAATAAAATATAAAACTAATTGCATTCATGCAAGCTTCCTGTAATTATTGCCTTTTATCTTTAGCTTCCAATTCCCACTCTGAACTGATCACTGCGAGTCTTCCTGGTTAAGCACTTCATGCTTAAGGATCTCTGCTGGTGGGAAGCCTCAAACCTTGTATATACTTAGAGTTGACTTATATAACATTTACTAGGTGCCAGACACTTTTCTAACCACTTTGCATAAATCAACAAGTTAGTCCTCACAACAACTCTCTGAAGACCAAGCCGTTTTAGAGATAAAGAAACCGAGACACAAAGAAGTTAAGTAACTTGCCTATGGTTACATTGTTAGGAATTGGAGGAAAGAGGATTCAGTCCTGGGCAGTGTGAATCTAGAGTCCATGCTTTTAATCACTGGGCCCTATTGCCTCTCATTACTCTCTATTTCCTCTAGAGCCATAATGATGGGCAATTGCATTTTGACATATTGTTTGTGGGAGATCATTTGGTAAAAATTTTGTAGAGAAGAACAATACTCTATTAAATACTCTTTAAAGTTTAGGATGCTCATGGTCTTTAACTTTGCATTTTCACTTCCTGGTGTTCACTTATGTGTGAAATGGCATGTTTATAGAGTTTTCTATTTCAGAATTGTTTACAGTGGCAACAGCTAGAAAAAAAAAGGACCAAAACATTCATCAGTAATAAACTTGGTTAACAAAAATGACATATCTATAAAGTAGAAAGTTACGCCACCATTGAAAAATAATCAGATGATTATTTAAGTGCTCTACAGAAGGACATCTCAGATATTGTTAAATATGGTGGGGAAAGTATTAACATGTATGTAAACACATATGTGCTTTTATATTAGCTAGTATATGCAAGGCATCTCTATATTTATATACTATATATTGCCTGGAAGGAATATAGGGTGGAGGGGTAAAGGGAGGAAGTGTGCTTACTGACTATGTTAACGTGACTTTGCTATTTAGTTGTTTTCGTAATACAACTTTACTCTTCCATTACCTTCATCAGCATGGCATTACTATTTCAAAACATTCTTGCCCAGGAAGACAAAAGTTGTATATAACTTTATTGTTCTTCTTAGGAACCTCTACCAAAAACTTATGTCAATGAGCATCAAACTGTTTGGATTTTTAATAAATAGCATCAAATGACTGTTAATGCTCTAAGGAAATTGAAACTCTAATCTCAAAAGTATTACTTTGTTGAGTCTATCAGTCCTAAATTATTAAATCATGATCCTTACCCAATCCTAATACAGTCCATGAATTGAAAGACTGACGTACGCCATACTCCGAAACTTTGTCAATAGCCTAACTTTGCACTTCCTTCTAACTTTGCACTAATACTTTGTCAAGGTGGTATTCTCCCTTATCAAAGTAAGAATAATCTCAGCCTTGTTTTCAGTAGGTTATTGGGGTAGTATTTTCAAGGAACCAGCATCCTAAAAGCAACAGGAAGGAAACTGAAAGAAGAATAATGTTTAACTATAAACCTGTTTTACTTTTGGATTGCTGTTCAACGTCTGTGTATTACTTGTTCAACAAAAGAATTGGAGAAAGGAAGGAGGAAAGAATGAAAGAAAGAAACTAAGGTATTGGATGGGAACACTTCAAGAGAGAATATAAATGAAAAATCCCAGACCTCAGTCCTTTGTCATTTCAATATGTAGAGGCAAAGTAGGAGCAACCAACAGAGAAACATTATCTATGATACAACTGAGCTAAAAAAAAAAAAAAGTTCCGAATGCTTTAAAGTTCTTAGATTGAAGCAGAGTCATTTGTAGAAGAAAGGGAGAGAGGAGGACTGTAATTTATGTTTGTGGTTGTGATTAAATTTCATGAATTCTAGAACACCTTAGACGCAAGGGGCAAGTAAATTTTAATGTCTCCATATTAAATTCATTGTTTCTTAAGTAACTGAGTCATTCTTTGGAGGGGAGGAACGATTCTGGCTGCACCAATTCAGGTAAGCAAGACAGAGAGTAGAGTTAACTTGCCACACTGGCATGCCATTTCTTCCTCAATAAATCCAGTGGTCTGGGTCCTTTCTGGAGAGAAAGTGCTGTGCAGAAGGAGAAAAGAGCTGGAATTGAAGTTGGAGATCCAGCACGGACTGCTTTCTTCTAAGAAAAGACGTTTGCTTGTATCTTCCTTCCTCAGTTTCCACTGTGGGTTCAGTGGCCACCCCCCCCTTCCAAATTTGATGAGAAACATTAGTCTATCCATCCAAGAAAGACAAGACACAAAGAGAGCCACATGTGGAAACATTATAGTCAAATTGTTAAATGCCAAAGACAAAGAGAAAATCATGAAATCAAGAAGAGATAAACAACTCATCACATACAAGGGCCCCAAAATAAGATGAACAGCTGACTTTTCTTCAGATAGTAGAGTCCAGAGTCAATAAAACACGTCTAAATTGCTGGGGGGAAAATCCTGTTCATCAATAATTCTTTTTTTTCCCCCCAAGTTTTCTTTTAAAGGAAATGTTTAAAGTACCCAACCTTAAAAAGTGACTTCAGGAAAAGAAATGCAAGTAACTGTGGATCTGAAGAATGTCTGTAGGGAATGATCTATAGCTTCCTCTTAAATACAATCTGAAGCTTTCAATGCATGATGCCCAAGGTCAAGAATTCTATATTTAGCAAAACTATCATTCAAAAATGAAGGTGAAGTAAAGACATTTCCAGGTAATCAAAGACTTGAGAGTATTTGTTGATAGCAGACCTGCCTTACAAGAGTACAAGAGGAAATTTTACAGACTGAAAGGAAGTAACACTCGACAACAATTGGAGCCCATACAAAAAATATAAATAGTACCAATTATAGTAATTACATAAAGCATAAATGTATGCTCTTATTTAGATTAAATTTTGATATCAAAAGTGATCATTTATCTTTCCCTTCCTACCCCAGCACTGGCTCCCATGATGGTTTCATGCATGAATCTCTGTTCCAGTAAACCATGACTCCTTATATTTGCCCGTCTCTGCAATCTTAAGGGCTGTAGTTTTCCCTGTGTCCTCACCTTTCTTATGGATTCAAGAACTGTTGATTTTTCAGCCTGTTCAGGCTTTCACTTTCTTTCATTAGGATAGAATGGTGTGTTCCACGCTCCTTACATGTGGAACCAGGAACCAGAATTCCTAATCAGATTTTTTTTTTTGGTCAAAAAAATTCTTTTGAATAAATCCCCTTTCAAGCATCCAAGTTGAATTAATTCTAGATTTAGTTAACTGTATGTGTTATTATAGTTTATATCAGTTTATGATGTACACTGAACATCTTAAGTTTGAATTTTATGCTGTAGACCATATTTTGACCTCATAGAAATCTCAAGAACGAGAATCAGTGGGCATCAATTTAAAGGGCTATATAGTTATAATATTAACAATAGGCTGAGGTTATAAGAACATTTTTTTTGAAATTTGTACTTGAAGCTCACTTTTATGCTGGCCCTAGTTGTGTCAGACGACACATCACCAGTCACCTGAAACCTTGACACCAGTGACTTTATTTACAATATCTCTATCTGGAAATTTTGCAAAACTACTTGAGAAGAGATTTTAATATCCTTCCAATAATCCTGGAAAAGAGCTTTATTATCTACAATTATGTCAAGGCATTCTTGACATCTTTACTTTTTTTTTTTGCGGTACGCGGGCCTCTCACTGTTGTGGCCTCTCCTGTTGCAGAGCACAGGCTCCGGACGCGCAGGCTCAGCGGCCATGGCTCATGGGCCCAGCCACTCCACGGCATGTGGGATCTTGCTGGACCGGGGCACGAACCCGTGTCCCCTGCATTGGCAGGTGGACTGTCAACCACTGCGCCACCAGGGAAGCCCCGACATCTTTACTTTTAAGTGTTACAGACTCTGATTAGAGTTGGTCATTGAGATCAACTAATTTTAACATTTGCTGATCTCACTATCATGTTTGAAGTAAGCTCTAAAGACATAGCTTTACCAGATGATCACTATGGTGAGATGAGAAATACAGAGGCAATGTCTTCTTCTGGCTAATGCTATCCTGAAAATGGTAGAAATAATGAAGATATAAGAGTCAAAAGGACAATTGTAAAGGTAGTAGTCAGAAGACTGTCAGTGACAGAATCAGTGATTGGACTAGCAGAAACCAGGTCCAACATAACTTAGACATAACAGAGAAAATGATCAGTGAGTGGATCACAAAAGGTTAGCTAGAGAGTGGCCACAGCCTGAACCAGTGATAGAAGCAATCCTGTTGCACACACTGAGGATGCCAGCCTGACACACGTCCTCCAGTTCTTGAACTGAGTAAGAGTGGGTTGCAGGTGCCAGTGAAAAGGTATTACCCCATTACTGCTATGGGTTGGTGATAAGAAAGCAAGGAAGATGATGATCTGTGTTTCACAGTTCTCCAATATTCAGATACTGATTCTTGCCTACAAGACTTGAAAGCAAAATGAGATAATGCCCGTGCTGAACATCTTTGAAGGAAACAGGACACTAAAAAAGAAACACAAGGAGAATGTGAAAGTGATAGCTAGTAAAGATTATAGTCCCAATGATGACATTATCAGCCACTGTTATGAAGTATAGGCTTAGGGGCAGAAAAAAACACTCTTGAAAAATAACTCACTCACCTCTACGTATACCATTTCATTGAAAAATTTTACAATAAGGAGATTTAGAGAAAGTCAACATTATTTATTAACACCAGGTACTGTTCTTTTTCTCTAGGGAGTATACTCTATAGATCAAGAAAGAGATATGTCAAAATTTACTTCAAAGGAGCATGGACCTCCATGTCTGGAAACGTGGGTAGTAGGGTAGCCTGAATGGCCCTCCCAAAGCCTGGCCAAGTACTAGTCATCTTCTCTACACAAAGAAGCAGGAAAGGAGAGCCCAGGACTCAGAATACTGTTCTGGAACACTCCCAGGGCACATACTTTGTGTTGGCAGTCACATTGACAGAGACGAATGGATCAATCCCAGATATTCATCATCCTTCCCTGTGTTGCTGTCTCCTCATTGTGTCATCAAAGGCCCAGATCAAGGATGAGTACAGAAGGTGTTGAAGTGCCAGGCTCACGCAACACCTGTGTCTTCTTTGACCTGAACCCACCTCCTTAATGGTCAAGTAAGGTAGTTGTTTTCATAATTCTGCTGTTCATCTTATGTTGAAATTTTCCCTCCCTCCAACCCCTGTCCTAAACTTAGTAAATCATGAAAAACTTCTTAATTTGTTCTCAAGAATGGTGAGCTTTTGGCCAGTGGAAGAGCACTGATGTTCCCCTGAGCCTCAGACATTATTCAATAGTGCTGCTCAGAGTACTGTGTAATCTGTTGTATAGTTAGAACCTCACCTCTCCCTTTCCTTTGTCCAGTTCATTCAGATCCAGATTTTCCTTAGAGTTTAGGCCAAACTCTACTGCTGTTACTGAGATCCTCTTTAAAGATTTCTCCAGCTTTGGGTGGTAGCACCGCCTTGTTCTCTTTTTTTGTCTTTTTGACTTTGTACCTGCTGACTCTCTCTGGCAGTGTCATCATTGTGACTATCATTTGCTTGGGTTGTCACCTCCATACTCTGTTGTACTCCTTCCTGAGCATGCTGTTCATCTCTAAGACCTGCTACACTCTGGTCCCTACATTCTGTCTGGCCTCCTGAGCCCATTGTCATTCAAGACTATGACATCTAGCTCTTGAATGCATGAGCTATTTCATGTATGTAACCAACAACTGTTTCCTGTTCATGGCCATGCAGTATGAACACCATGTGGCCATCTGCAGCCCCACTATGGGATTCAGTCATTGTATTAGAGTTTTCCAGAGAAACAGAACCAAGAGAATATATATTGATATATGTAAGAGATTTATTATAGGGATTGGCTCATGTGGTCATGGAGGCCAAGAAGTCCCACAGTGTGCCCTCTGAAAGGTGAATAGCCAGGAAGTCTGGTGGTATCATTTAGTCTGAGTCTGAGGGCCTGAGGATCAGGGGGCAAATGGTATAAATCCCAGTCTCAGCCTGAAAGCCTGAGAACCAGGAACGCTGATGTCTGAGGGCAGGAGAAGATGGATGTCTCAGCTCAAGCAGAGACAATTTGCCCTTCCTCTGCCTTTTGATTCTATTCAGGCTCTCAACAGATTGGATCATGCCTGCCCACATTGGTGAGGGTGATCTTCTTTACTCAGTCTACTGATTTAAATGCTAATCTCTTCTGGAGACACCTCCACAGACATACCCAGAATCAATATTTTACCAACTAAATCTCTAGACATCCTTAGCCCAGTTAAGTTGACACAGCATCACAGTCACCCTAGGTAAGAGGCCTATGCCAGTTGGCATCTGAGTCACTGGGAACTGGCCTGGACATGACACTGTACAGGTAACATCTGTGTTTGGCCTGCCCTTCTGTGATACCTTGGTCATCTCTCACTTCTTTTGTGATGTGAGGTACCTGCGGAAGCTGGCCTGCACAGACAGACATCACTGTCAGTGAGATCATCAAGTTGTCATCAGTGTCTGTGACGTTGTTTTACTCGTGGGCCTGGTCTCCGTCTCCTATGTCGTCATCTTCTGCACCATATTTAAGATTGCTTCATAATCTTAAGATTGCCTTGGAATCTTAAGGCCTTTGCCTTTGAGTCAGTAGAAGGCTTTTGCCACCTGTACCCCCCACCTCACAGTGATCATCATCCACTATGGCTGTGCCTCCATCATTTACCTGAAGCCTAAGTCCCAGAGTTCCCTGGGGCAGGACAGACCCATCTCAGTGACCTACACCATCCTCACTACCTGGTGGACCTTGTCATGTACAACCTAGGGAACAAGGAGGTCAAAGCTGCTCTTCACACAGCCACGGTTTAGATACTACTCAGGGACTTCCCTGGTGGTCCAGTGGTAAAGAACCCGCCTTACAATGCAGGGGACATGGGTTTGATCCCTGGTCAGGGAACTAAGATCCCACATGCGGCAGGGCAACTAAGCCCACGTGCCACAAACTACAGAGCCCACGTGCTCTGGACCCTGCGTGCTGCAACTAGAGAGAGAAAACCCGCATGCCACAACTAGAGAGAAGCCTGTGTGCCGCAAAGAAAGATCCCATATTCCTCAATGAAGATCCTGTGTGCTGCAACTAAGAACTGATGCAGCCAAAAATAAATAAAATAAATAATAATTTTATTTTTAAAGATACTACTCAACCCTCAGTGCATCAGACTATGACAGCGTCTCTTCGTGTACTCACTCTTCCAAAGTGTTTACGGTCAGGAACACCCTCCACTACACCAGGTGCCTCCGTGGGTTCTGCTCCTGCAATGGCATCTCAGGAGACAGCTCCTCTCAGACTGCCAGTCACATTCCCATGAATAGCATAGGGAGGACAGCTGCTGGTCTATAGGGTGCTTGTGTGTATTTGAGAGAAAAAAAAAACATTCCATCCCCTCCTCTAGACACTGCTGTCAGAAGTTGCCATAGTTATTTTACTGCCTCTCCCGGGAAATTATCATAAATCTATGATGCCTAAAATGTGAATGGCACTCCCTTAGATGTGGCACTGTCACGTACTGCACAACCTGCAGAATCCTACGCTGTGCTTCTGACTGTACAGCTGAAAAAGGGGCCTAGAAACAAGTAAGTGCCAGTTTCTTTCCCAGAGTCTTTATTTAGTCCTGGATTGTCTGAAAGGCTGAAGTCACTGACTACTATTATCCACTAGAATACCTCCAGTTTCTCTAAGTCAAGTCTGGTCAAGAGAATGTTTAAAACTTATAAGTTCTGGAGTTATTACAAAGGTGAGACCCAACACGGGGATCCTAGACAGGACTAGCCTCTCTGGGTCCTGTAAACCAGAACCATCCCCAAATCTAGCAAGAGCTAGTGGTACAAATTTACATGCATTGAGTTCAATGCCATGGTTGCTCACCCTGCCAATATCCTAGGGTATCTTCCTAACCAGAACTCACATATACAGGGGCTATGATGTTAAATTCCCAGTTCTGAGCCTGGTGGGTCTTGTTCTGCTATCAAAGAAGAAAACATGCATGCTTTAAGTATTTACTGTATAACAAGCACTATGTTAGAAATTATAGGGCTTCCCTGGTGGCAGAGTGGTTAAGAATCCCCCTGTCAATGCAGGGGACATGGATTCGAGCCCTGGTCTGGGAAGATCCCACATGCTGCAGAGCACCTAAGCCCATGTGCCACAACTACTGAGCCTGCACTCTAGAGCTCGCACACCACAACTACTGAAACCCACGTGCCTAGGGCCCATGCTCCTCAGCAAGAGAAGCCAACACAATGAGAAGCCCATGCACCGCAACAAAGTGTGTCCCCACTCACCACAGCTAAAGAAAGCAATGAAGACCCAACCCAGCCAAAAATAAAAATAATAACACGTATATATGGAATCTAAAAAAAAAAAAAAAAAAAAAAGGTTGTGAAGAACCTAGGGCCAGGACAGGAATAAAGACGCAGATGTAGAGAATGGACTTGAGGACACAGGGAGAGGGGAAGGGTAAGCTGGGACGAAGTGAGAGAGTGGCATGGACATATATACACTACCAAATGTAAAATAGATAGCTAGAGGGAAGCAGCCACATAGCACAGGGAGATCAGCTCGGTGCTTTGTGACCTCCTAGAGGGGTGGGATAGGGAGGGTGGGAGGAAGACGCAAGAGGGAGGGGATATGGGGTTATATGTATACCTATAGCTGATTCACTTTGTTATAAAGCAGAAACTAATACAACACTGTAAAGCAATTATACTCCAATAAAGATGTTAAAAAAATGATTAAAAAAAAAGAAATTATAGAGTCAGTACCTAACTATACTTGTGTTCTTTAAAACCTAATATATCAATTCTTTATTTCACTCATTTATTCAAGTGATATTTACCGAGGGCTTCATTACCTGTTCATGTTGATATGATGAAGCTGGTTCTTAGAAGGCTGGTATCATTCCAAACTTTTTGATCAAGGAACCCTTTATTTTTTTTCTTTTTCTTTTAAAAAATTTATTGTATTATAGTTGCTTTACAATGTTGTGTTAGTTTCTGCTGTACAGCAAAGTGAATCAGCTATACGTATACATATATCCCCTCTTTTTTGGATTTCCTCCCCATTTAGGTCACCACTGAGTTCCCTGTGCTATACAGTAGGTTTTCATTAGTTATCTATTTCATACATAGTAGTATATATATATATATATATCAATCCCAATCTCCCATTTCATCCCACCATCCCTTCCCCCCTTAGTCAAGGAACCCTTTAAACTCTTAAAAATTATTGAAGACCCTAACAGCTTTTGTTTATATGATTTTACTGTAGTAACAATTAAAACTAAAAAAAAATTATAAGTATTTTTTATTAATTCATTTAAAGATAACAGCAATAAACCTATTGGATGCTAACATAAATAACATGTTGTTATGAAAAACAAGTATAACCAAAACAAAAAAAAATATTTAGAAGAATGGCACTGATTTACATTTTTGCAAATCTTTTTAACATCTGGCTTTAATAGAAGATATCTGGATTCTTGTGTGTGCTTCTGTGTATAACCTGATGCCATATCACATATTATGTAGCCTCTGGAAAACTCCTCTCACAGGAAAGAATGAGTGAAAAAGATAATTAATGTCAGTATTATCATGAAAACAGTTTTAACCTGACAGACCGCCTGAAAGGAATCCCCTGACCACTCTTTGAGGATGTCTGAGCTAGTGTATAAGACCTTGTCTGTCTGTTGTGAGCTGTATTTGCTAATGTTTCCCCTCCCTGCACTGACTACACTGACTTTAGAATTTAAAAGGGAACTAGAAGAAGGAGTGGGGAAGCATCACTTCTTAGAAGTAGTGAGTAAAGGAACCAATGAGAGGTCACAGGTCTCTCTCATCTTTGGGCATTTCTATGGTCCATTGGAAGGGGCATCAGAAAATGCCTGAGTGGGTGAGGGGAAGAAATGAGATGTAGAGCTGGGGTCAGGAGGTTCTAAATGGATCTCATCACCCATTAGTGTTTGGTATATGGGTAAGAGATGTGCTTTACAAACTGTGTTTTCCTGTTGATTTTCTCTTATTCCTGGATCCCAACCAGCAAATTGAAGCCTATGCTGTGCTTCATAGCATCGGTTTCTGAGAATCAAGTGAGACCCTTTTTCCTCCCTCCCTCCCTCCTTTTTTCCTCCCTCCCTCCTTTCCTCCTTTTTTCCTCCCTTCCTCCCTCCCTCCCTCCGTTGTTGGCTCTAAGCACACTGGAGTTCAGAGCCAAGAAGTACAGTTAAAAAAAAATCTAAAGAAAAAGAGCTTCATCACTGCATATATCTAAGTGGCATCTGTTAGTCATATTCCTTTCTTTTTTATCATATGCCAAATTAGTATATGTGTACACAGCTGTTTTCTATTCTATTCTTAAGTATGGATCAATTTTGGCTATTTTTGTGCCAAATTTTGTGCTGTTTTAATTAATATAGATTTATGATTTATCTTGATATCTGCTAGATCAAGAAACCCATTGTAATTTTTTCTAAAAGTCTTGTCTATTTTAGCATATTACTAAACATAAGCCTTATAAAAGCAGTGATACTGTTTATCATTTTCATTGCTGCACCCCAGCAGCTTTAATAAAAGTGACACAGTGTAAGCACTCAGTAAATATTTATTAAATAAAGGAATGAACTAATCTTAGAATTAGTTTTTCAGTGTACATGCAGCATCTTACTGGGGTTGTTCATAGGATGGCACTGAATTTGTAGATTGACTTGGAGAGAATGGACATCTTTGCATCCTTAAATCTTCCCACCAATGGATATGGCTCCATTTGTGCAGTTCTTTCTTTAGGTCCTTCAGTAAAGTGACATAATATTCCCCAGGAGGCTCTTGTCAATTTTTGCTGTATTTTTATAAGGTGCTCAGGTGTTTTGTTATTGCTGTAAATGGATATTTTTATATAACAGCTCTATTGAGCTATAACTCACAGAACATAAAGTTCACCCTTTGAAAGTGCACAATTTAGTGGTCTTTGTTAAATTCGGAGTTGTGCAACTATCACCACTGTCTAATTTCAGAACATTTTCATCATGCTAAAAGATACCCTGCGTTAGCAGCCACTCTCCATTTCTCCCCTTTCCTCAACCACTTACAAACACTAATCTACTTTCTGTCTCTATGGATTTGCTCATTCTGAACATTTTATATAAATGGAATCACACAATATGTTATCTTTTGTGATTAGCTTTTTTTGCTTACCATAATGTCTTCAAGGTTCATCCATATTGTAGCATGTATCAATATTTCATTCATTTTTATGGCTAAATAATATTCTAATATATTGATAAACTCTATTTGTTTATCTATTAACCAGTTGGTTGAAATTTGGGTTGATTCCACATTTTAGGTGTCATGAATATAATGTTGCTATGGATGTTAATCTACAAGTTTTTGTGTGGACGTGTGTTTTTATTTGTTTTAGATATATACTTAGGAATGAATTGTTGCTGGATTCCATTTTGCTGAGGATTTTTGCATCTATATTCATAAGGAATACTGGTCTATAGTTTTTTTTTTCTTGTTATGTCATTGTCTGGTTTTGATATTAAGATAATACTAGTCTCATAGAATGAGTTGAAAAGTATTTCCTCCTCTTCTGTTTCTTGAAAGAATTTGTAAAGTATTGGTATTAATTTTTAATGTTTCATTGACTTTACCAGGGAGACTGTCTGGTCCTGGGCTATTCTTTATGGGAGGTTTGTTCTTGTTATAGGTCTATTTAGATTTTCTATTCCTTAAGTGGATTTTGAGAACTTGTGTCTTTCTTGGAATTTTCCATTTTATATAGGCTGTCTAATTTGTTGGCATACAGTTGTTCATATAATTCTCTTATCTTTTAAAATTTCTGGAAGGTCACTGGTAATATCTTCTCTTTAATTTCTGATTTTGGCAATTTGCGTCCCCTCTCTTTTTCTCTTGGTCAGCTTAGCGTAAAGGTTTGTCAACTTTGTTGATTGTTTTAAAGAACCAACTTCTGTTTTTTTTAATTATTCTATTTTTTCTATTATCTAATATCATTTATTTCCCCCCAATCTTTTTTTTTTCCTTTTGTTAGCTTTAGATTTAGTTTGCTCTTCTTTTTCTAGGTTTCTAAGGTGAAATCTTAGGTTAATGACTTGGGAACTTACTTCTTCTTTAATATACACATTTACATTTATAAATTTCTCTCTACGCACTGCTTTTTCTGTATTCCATAAATATTAGGATGTGTTTTCATTTTCATTCATCTTAAAGTACTTCCTAATTTTCTTTATGGTTTCTTCTTTGACACATCGGTTATTATTTAGGAGTGTGTTAGTAGCCACATATTAATGAATTTTCCAAATTTCCTTTTTTTTTAAAATAAATGTATTTATTTATTTAATTTTGGCTGCGTTGGGTCTTCGTTGCTGCACGTGGGCTTTCTCTAGTTGTGGTGAGCAGGGGCTAGTATTGTGGTGCACGGGCTTCTCATTGTGGTGGCTTCTCTTGTTGCGGAGCACAGGGCGGGCTTCAGTAGCTGTGGCGCCAGGGCTCAGTAGTTGTGGCTCACAGGCTCTAGGTGTGTGGGCTTCAGTAGTTGTGGCGCACGGGCTTAGTTGCTCTGCGACATGTGGGATCTTCCCTGACCAGGGCTCGAACCTGTGTCCCCTGCATTGGCAGGTGGATTCTTAACTACTGCGACACCAGGGAAGTCCCAAATTTCCTTTTATAAGTGATTCCTAATTAGTTTCATTGCATTCAGGAAATATATTTTGTTTGAAATCAATCCTTTTAAATTTACTGAGGATTACTTAAGGGTCTAACATATGTTCTGTCCTGAAGAATGTCCCTTGTTGAGGAGACTGTGTATTTTGATAGGGTGGAATGTTCCTTGGATGTCTGTTCTAGTTGGTTCATAGTGTTGTTCAAGTCTTCTGTTTCCATGTTGATCTTATGCCTAGTTGTTTTATCCATTATTGAAGATGGAGTATTAAGGTCTCCAACTATTATTATTGAATAGTCTATTTCTTCCTTCAGTCTGTCAGTTTTTGCTCCATATATTTTGGGACTTTGTTGTTAGCAACACGTACAATTTATAATTATTATGCTTTCCTGATGGATTTAACTTTTATCACTATATAGTGTTCTTCTTTTCTCTTGTAACAATTTTGGTCTTACAGTCAATTTAGTCTGATATTAATGTATCCATTCCATTTTTTTATTACTGTTTGCATGGCATATCTTATTTCATCTTTTTACTTTTAATGTAATTTGTCTTTGAATGTCTTTGAATCTATAGTCTGTCTCTTGTGAACACCATATAGTGGGATCATATCTTTTTAATTCACTCTGCCAATCTCTCCATCTTGATTGTATTATTTAAATTATTTCTGTTTAACTTTGCTGATCAGGTAGGACCTACATCTCCCATTTTACTATTGGTTTTCTTTCTTTCTTTTCTTTTTTAAGTATTTGAGTTTTTTATCTGAAATTCAATTTTAAAAAAAGCATTCTTTATTTATTTTGGCTGCACTGAGTCTTTGTTGTGGTGCATGGGCTCCTCATTGTGGTGCATGGGCTTCTCTAGTTGTGGCGTGCAGGCTTTTCTAGTTGCAGTATGCAGGCTCTAGAGCACGCAGGCTCAGTAGTTGTGGCATGTGGGCTTAGTTGCAGTATGTGGGATCTTAGTTCCCTGACCAGGGATTGAACCCTGGGCCCCCTGCATTGGAAACACAGAGTCTTAACCAGTGGACCACCAGGGAAGTCCCTTACTATTGGTTTTCTTTCTGTCATTCTTTCTTTTTTCCTTTTGTCAACCTATTACTGCCTTCTTTCTGTTAAGTAGATATTTTCTTTTGTAACATTTTAATGCCCTTGATTTTTCTTCTCTAGATTTTTTTGAGTTACTTTCTTAGTGGTTGCCCTGAGGAAGATCACAATTAAATTTTACTTAAAAAAAATTCTAGCTCTTATTAATACCAACTTAATTTGCAAAGCATACAAGGACTTTGCTCCAATATAGTTTCATTCCCTCACCTCTCTTGTGCTATTATTGTTATATATATGTGTAATATCTTTATACAATTTTATACAAGTCCATCAACATAATTTTGTTTTGATTGCTTTATGGTTGTATTTTAAGTCAGATAGGAGAAGAGTGCAAACAAAATAGATCTATATTGTGTTTTATACTTACCTATATGTATACATTTTTGTCTTTTTCCTGGCTTTAGTTGGAATGCTCAAATGTTTTGTCATGATATATGCTGTTTGGTGCAGACTTCTGATAGATGCTCATAGGTAAAGGAAATTTCTTTTTAGTCTTAGTTTGGTAAGAATGTTTATGATTAACTAAATGTTGGATTTATATCTAAGGTTTTATGTTTTTCATTTTTTGAGATAGTCATATGAATTTTATCCTTTAACTTTTATTATTCTGATAGATTCTTTTAATGTTGAATCTTCTTAATATTCTTAGTCTAAACTCAACTTGGACATGCTGGGGTTTTTTTAAACTATGGATTTCTTTTGTTAAAATTTTATTTAGAATATTTGCTCCTATCTGTAGGTGACATTGTTGTTTAATTTTGTATTTTGACTGCCTATTTCTGGTTTGATATAAGGTTTTTGAAACTGGTGTTCCCATGATTTGAGTTGGGGAGATTGCCCTCTTCTTATAAGACCTGAAAGAATGTGCATATTTTCTCTTAAATGTCTGGTCTCATGTCTTTCTCTTGAATAGGGGTAGAAAGTGTATTTTGATTAAATTTTAATTTTTCTTGATTATTGGTCTATTCATTTTTCTAATTATTCTCAGGCCACTATTAATTTATATTTTTATTAAAACTGTGTATTTAATCTACATTTTTAAATGTATTGATCTAAAGATTTTCCTGCTATTATCTTACAGTTTTAACAATTTTACTTGTATCCCTAGTTATGTAAATGTCCTTATTTTACTTGTGGTTTTATTTAAATAGTGCTTTTCTCATTTGCTCCTGATCGTATGTACCAAAACTTTTTATTTTCAAGACCTAATTTTTATTTTTATTGTTTTTTATTAAGGTATAGTTGATTTACAATATTATATTAGTCTCAAGTGTTCAATGTAGTAATTCAATATGTGAGTCACTATATTGATTTATCTTCAGTATTCATATATTGTCCCCTTATTTCACTCCTATTTGTCTTTTTGTTCTGCTATTCAAGACATTTCATAAAATTTCTCTTGTCACTCTCATACTTTTTATTTCAGCTAATGTATTTTTAATTTGTAAAATATCTTTCTGCTTCTGAGAACGTGCCTTTTATGTAACACTGCTTTTATTTCTCTGATAAAGGATTTTGTTGTATCCTTCTGAAAATGTTAAATAAGTATTTTTTGAAAGATTTTAATCTATTCCCTGCACTGTATCTGATTCTTCCATATTCTTTTGTTATCTGTTTATTAGGTTGATGTCTCTTTTCATGTTAGTGGTTTTCCTCAAATGCTTGGTGATCCTTTCAGTGCATTATAACTATGATTGACATACTAACAAGCTGTTCAGAAACTCTGTGTACATGTGTGTGGTGAGGTGGGATATATTGGATGGTGGGCTTTATTTACTAGGGTGATAATGCTGGGTAATGTGATAAAGCTGGCTTTATTAGGGTAAGCTTACTTTTTCAACATAGGACATTGAGCTGTCCATATCTAAGTCTTTGTTCTTGACATGCTGAATTTCTCAGGGAGAAATCCTTCAGTTTCTTGGTGGGGAGCTATAAGCTTTCCATTGAGCAAGAGAAGTGAGTTTAATTTTCTTATAGTAAATTACTTTATAAAAATATTATAGCTTTTTAGCTCAACACTTCTAGTATCTAGTTGCTTCCTCCTGTATTTATGGGGTTTTTTCCCCTAGTTTTTGTATGGCTAGACTCTGTGTCACTGCCATGCCTCTTTCTCCATGCCTTTTCCAGACAAGAGCAATTCTACCACCAACACTGTTCTGTTACTGCCTACCTGGGAGCAATAGCTGATGGGGAGGGCTCCTCTTCTGGGCTAATACCTCCTATTGCTTTCTCCTGGCATTTATCATTATTCTTACTTTCCACCATCGCTGGTATGAAGCAACTCTTGTGTTGCTCCCAAGTTTTGTAACTGGACTTTCGTTTTTATTCCCATATACTTCTAAGATACCTTATCAATCTGATTACATTTGTTGGGAGTCTATATCATGCCTCATAGTTGCTCAACATGACTCATATTTTCTAGTCCACTAAATATTCCATTTTTTAAAGCAGTGGCTATATAATCCTAATTTTAAAATCTTTTCTTTCCCTTCTTGGGTTTGGTGCAGGGGTGGGGTTGGGGAGTGTGGAGAGGAGAAATGTTGTATGTACTTATTGGGCCATAGTGAACATCAAAAATCAAACGTTCCACTTTCTTCTTTATAATTTTCTGATACTTTTTTCAAAGAATTAGTATTGCTTTTGTAATCAGGAAAGTGCCAATTCACATACTGCTATTTTAGAATAAAAGGAGACAAAAGAAAAAATAGGGGACCTCCTTCTCAGATACTTACCTACCATTTCAGCCAGCTTGGCGTGTCACTCATGCATGCAACACTGCATATGGCATCCATAGCTCCCCATGTTTTCCCTAAGTTTAGTGGATCACACCAGGAATACCTCAAAGTTCTGCTTTGCTTTTGGTATTTGGTCAAAATCTGCTGTTGGGTTGCTAATTTGGTTTGCAGTTTCTGCAAAGTTGATGGCTCAAAATCTTGTATGCCATTTTTTTGGCATCTCAATTTGTAGATAAACAATGATCATTTAATAGTATGAGTTATTGTCTCTAATCAGTCTAACAACATCAGTATTCTGAATAAAGCAAGTCATTTTGATTTTTTTAAATGTTCAAATATGCATTTTCAAATGGAGTTAATCATTTTATCTGTGACTTAGACTGAAATAGCTTTATATGCTTTTCATGATAAAATTCTATCAAGCAATTGAAGTATACATTTCATTTATTACTACAAGAGTAAAATGCAAGAATAATTGATGATATTGTAAAAGTTGTTAATTTTCTGGACAAATTTAAGAGTTTTAAATAGGAAAATAATATTTCATATAAATATTGAAATAGTTTGTTGCTTATTAGTTTTCGAAAGAACACTATATCCTTATAAAGCCAATAGATATTTATAAAATTTAAATTGTACAAAGCAGAATAATGGAAATTAGATATCAGAATTCTAATCTTTGTAAAATCGTCTGATGTTTTGTATTTATAATATTAAATAAAACAACTTTTCAGCACTGTGTTTTTAGCTTCTTAATTCCATTTAAGCCATGAATCTTATCATATTTTATACATGAGTTACAGCACAATTTCAGTTTTGCCACCCAAATCATGTATGACAGTATCCAGTATAAATTATTTTTAATCTGTATCTAATAAAGAATATGAAGAAAAGAAAGTGTTAGAAAAAAATGAGATATTACCTTCAAGTTATTCTGATTTTCTACCAATCTCAGTTCCTCACTTGAAAAATGAGCATCTATCTGGTATACTAAATGTGTGTTTTAGTGACTGCTAGAACAATCTAGCAGCTACGTTGAAGACTAAATGTCCTTCCTCTGAAATGTCAAATGTTTAAATATGATTACCAAATGTTTAATAATAAAATTCCAATGTTATTAAATTTTGAAATAAGATTTTAATTTTATTTCAGTATCCCAGAGACAATCTGATGATATTGGGCTGAGGCATTGACTTCCGTTGAATATTTTAACTCTCAGTTATTGAGTATTTGGTCAAAATATGTCTTAGATGCACCTCTCTTCACTAATATTACTTAAATAAAATGAAATAGAACAGAATTGACTAGAATGAAAAACATCTAAATGCATTGCATATAGTAAGGGTAAGTACTGTTTTGTCAATGTTTTGCTTGTTTGTATCTGTATGTGTATGTGTATATATACACAGACATACAGAAAATGTATGCATGCATACTGGGTTATGTTACAGTATGCATTGCTTATTGAGGGCCATGGACCATGGTAAAGAGTTTGAAATCTACTAAACTAGAAGGAGGGAAAGTGTTTGATGTAGAGCAGGACAAGCATTAACTGCTGAAGTTGCTAACAAAAGATAGTAATGCAAAGTTTGGAAGTGTTGTTTTTTTGTTGTTGTTGTTTTTTATAAGCAACTACAAATACATGACCAGATTTAAGGATGGATACAACAGCAATTAGAACTTAAGTACAAGTGGGAGGGAGGAAGGAGTCAAAAATTAGTGAAATAATATAAAATAGCCAGGAAAAATTGGAGAGGTAAGAATACAGGGATCATGTTAGCTAATAATAATAGGGATAATGATACATTATATTTCTCAACACCTCCTGTGGTTATCACAACAATTTATGCTCTGTTAATTCTACTATATTTGATTCTTACAATAGCCTAATGAGAAAGGCAGAGCCAGCATTGGTAACCCCATATCGTAGATAAGGAAAGATTCCATTACTTCCTTAGGAATACACAGTTGGGAAGGAATAAAGGTGTGTCTTAAATTCAAGTCTTCTTATGATTTTGTGTTCTTCCCAACAAAAGAGGCCAGTTGAGAAATGAAGGGTGGAACCAATATGTCTGGGGAAACTAAGTAAAACAATCACTTTCTGTGCTCATGAGATCACTGAAGCTCTGTATCAGGCTAAATGACTGGGATGTGTCTGGAGGATTAATCATCCAGAAGCGGAATTCCCCTCATCATTCTCCAGGGTGTCTAAAGAAAGAGACTCGACCTTGCACCAGGAACAGAAATAAAAGTGATAGCAGGCAGACAAAAACGGAGAATCAGAAATCTCTGTGGCAGTACCCTCCTCAGATGGATGAGGTTGAACCCTCTGGGTTTCGTTGATATAATTAGAAGTTTACAGAGATTATAGCGTTTTTCTTACTCTAATAAAAATAAAGAATATTTGCCCCTGTTTTGTCATTTACAAAGGATTTTCACACCTCTTATCTCGTGTTTGTTGTGAGAAACTGACGTTTTATAAATGAGGAAACAGTGGCTTAGAGAAGTTAGCTAATCATTCAAGTATATGTGGTGAATAAGAAGCAGAGCCAGGACTCAAAATGCAGTCTTTTTCTTACAGTGCTTATGTTATATCCACTTTACTCTGCTGGCTTCCAAAAACTGCTACCTAACATTTTCAGTAGCTAACTTTGCCAATATAGATTATTATTAATAAAGTTGAATGAACAGGGCAGCATTTTTGAGGCTACAGTCTAAAATTTAAAAAGTCTTTTTATTTACTGAGTAAAAGTGACCATTGGCAAACCTGGGGTACCTTTATTTTGGGGTTCTGTTGGATTCCACCACAAATTTTAAAAAATACTCAAATTTATGAAAGACTGAACCATAATGGGCTATTTATGAAATTACAATATTTGGACTAACTTTTGAAATTTATGAAATTACAATATTTATGAAATTTTGAAATTTTTCAAAATTTCATAATTTTCAATATTTATGAAATTTCAATATTTATGAAAATTTGAAATTATGAAATTTTCATAAATTTCAATATTTATGAAATTTTGAAATTATGAAATTTTCATAAATTTATGAAATTTATGAAATTACAATATTTGGACTAACTTTTGAAATTAACATGAAGGAGAACACAGCCTGTGAAAAACAGGTCACTTGGTACAAGTAAGACATTAAACTGTCCACTTAGTGAAGTCTTCATCTGGTTACAACATCACTCACTGCCCATTTCAGACTTTGAGCCATAAAGACATCATGGGAAATGCTCACTATAGTAATATAATGCATGTATGAGTTTAGAGGTAGGAGAGTGAGGGAGTGATTTCTTCTTCATTAGAAAGTTCATAAAAGAGAGATGCTTTAGTTTGGTGTTTTAAAAGGAGAACACCCTGGTTGAGTGGGCAGTGAGGGTGGCAGTAAGGGATTTCCATTAAGTAACAATAAGCTGTAGAAAAGCATGAGAATATGAAATGGGAAATGGGAAGCCACAAGTCACCAGGTGTTCTGTGTGGGACTGGATAACAGGCTGGGGGAGGGGTGCTGGAAGTGGAGGTGACTAGTGAAAGATGGCATATTAATTCAGGTCCTAGGGGGTTTGAAATGATAGTGTTGATGGTTTGAGTCTTTTTCTTTTGTTGAGTCACTAAGTTACCATATGGCTATTTCCTTACCCATCCAAATCTTCCCAATCCTCTCACCTGGCTATCCTTGTTATAGATTCGCTCTTGTATTCCCATCACTAGACACTTCTTTTCATTCTCCAAGCATCTCCAAAGGCAATACTAATTTTTTTTTTAACTGGGTGAACCATTCACATATATTATCACCAATAACCTTTGTACATTCTCATAATATAAATGCCAATATGATTACTTGGTGCTACCTCTTTCTTTAATTAAATTGCCAAGGAATTTTAATCACTTTCCAAAAATGTTTCTATTACATGGTCCTGAAAACTTAAGTTCCAGGTTGGCCATATGGGAGAATGCAGACTTATGTGGAAAAGATCCAGACTTCAAGGACTGATGAATTGTGTAGATGCTTATTATCTCTGATAGCCATTTATTTATTTATTTATTTTTAATGAACTTATTTATTTACTTTATTTTGGGCTGCACTGGGTCTTCGTTGCTGCACGCAGGCTTTTCTCTGGTCGCGGCGAGCAGGGGCTACTCTTTGTTGAGGTGCGCAGGCTTCTCATCGCGGTGGCTTCTCTTGCTGCGGAGCATGGGCTCTAGGCGCGTGGGCTTCAGTAGTTGTGGCACATGGGCTTAGTTGCTCCGCAGCATTTGGGATCTTCCCAGACCAGAACTCGAACTCATGTCCCCTGCATTGGCAGGTGGATTCTTAACCACTGCGCCACCAGGGAAGACCCGATAGCTATTTATTTATGAGGTCTAAGATGCAAGGAACTTGAATTGTCCATAAAAGAATGACTTCAATTGGGTGTTAAGCCTTTGTAACTTTAAATGGATAAAAGGGAATCCCATGTCCAAAAAGAGTGTTATGGAATATATTTAAAAGTTTAGTCCTGCCTTGGAGTAGCCTCCCCTCATTAATTCGTTCTACTATCTTGATCTTATTCTGTCCTAGCTGTGCAGACAACCCATCTACTTCCCCAAATCAAGTTCTTTCTCCTATATTTATTGCTCCATACCATCTATGCTCTCTTGTCAGATGCAGGCTTGCTTGTGCTTTGGAGAACCTTCTCCCTATCTCCAGGGGCTGGGTTTGTAGTTCTTTTTTCTCTTCTACCCAAGCACTGCTTAGTAGGCTGCAGAATTTTCACTGTAGGTGCTGTGGGCACTGCTTTACTTTTTCTTCTCTGTAGAATCTTCTAAGACCTTCTGTAAAACAGGCCCATCTTCTCAGGAAAGCTTCCTGCCAGTGGCCCGGAGCAGAGCATACTTGACCTCTTTGTTCCTCAGAGCGTACACCACAGGGTTCAGTAGAGGGGTGATGATGGTGTAGGTCACTGAGATCAGCTGACCCTGATCCTTGGTGTTCTCTGACTTGGGCTTGGGGTAGACAATGGAGGCACACCATAGTGGACCATGACCACAGTGAGGTGGGAAGCACATGTAGCAAAGGCCTTCTTCTGGCCCTTAGCAGAGGCAATTTTAAGGGTGGTGGAGATGATGAGGATGTAGGAAATGAAAACCAATCCCATGGGAACCAGGATCACCAGGATACTGATGATTAATGTCAGGATCTCATTGACAGTCATGTCAGTGCAGGAGAGCTTCATCACAGGTCAGATGTCACAGATGAAGTGGGCCAACTTTGTAGCACAGAAAGATAACCTGAATGCAGATGTAACCTGTGTCATGGCTACAACCAGCCCAATGCTGCAGGCCTCCCACACCAGCTGGATGCACACCCTCTTGTTCACGATGATAGAGTACCTCAAGGGGTTGCAAATGGCCACATAGCAGTCGTGCCCCATTGCTGTGAGCAGGAAGCAGTTGTTGATGGCCAAAATGATGAAGAACATCTGAGTGGCACAACCTGCCAAAGAAATGGGCTGACTCAGGCCTGTGAGGTTACAGAGCATCTTGGGTATAATGATGAGTGTGTACATGGTCTCTGAAGCTGACAGCATGCTGAGGAAGAAGTACATGGGGGGTGTGGAGGTGATGATCAAGGCTAATGATGGTCATAATGATGATACTGCCTGCCAAGGTTAACATGTACAGTGCAAAGAACATAATAAAGAGAGTGAGCTGGTGCTCATGGAAGCTGGAGAAACCCTGGGAAGTAAACTCACTCACCAAAGTGTGATTCTCTTTCTTCATTAAATCATATATGGCAGCTAAGAAAGTAAAAAATTATATAAGGAACCTAGATGGTTGATTTCTGTCAATAGCCGGCTGGGCAGATTCTTTTGGTTCATCTACTTCAGGTCTCTGCTTATTTATATTCATACCCATGCTCATTTCTTTTGGGAATGAACAGTGGAGTAATGTTCTTTGCTCACTAAGGAAAAAATACATGGTTTTTAGAGTCAGGAGGTATAAACTCATATTTTAGTTCTATCATGGGCTAAGTTACCTTGGGCAAGGAATTTACATCTCTAAGAGCAGTTTCCTCACGTTTATATGGAGGCAATTGTGATAACATCATAGATTTGTTGGTAGAAACATTTTTAAACTGTTAAGTATCAACTTATATTAGAATTCAAACAATTATTGAATCCATTCAAGTTCAGTGGTGTAATGTCGTGCAAAGCTCCACGCTCTGTAGCTACCTACTAATTCCCAAGCTTCTAGGGTTTAAGGTAGAGCTCTTGTCACTATGGTTTACACACTGCGTTCTCATTTCAGTCTTTCAACTCTGATGGTACTACTCCTCTCAACTTCTGTGCTACAGTCCTCTTCTCTAGACACTACTCATTTTTCAAAGCTACACAAAGCCCATAACCTCTGTAAAATCCTTTCCTATTCTCTCTCTCTCACCCTGCTCCCTCCCTCCCCCCAGCCCCAAACACGTGTCCTTGCATGGAGGTAGCATACAACTGTATACTATCTCTTTTGTGTTGAAAGCACCATAGTGCGTTTGTGATTACAAAATATGTTCACATACATTATTTAACTTCATCACCATCCAATGGAACAGGGAGGGCGAAGATTATTGTTTCTCTTCAGAAGCAGAGACTGAGGATCAGCTCCGTTTAGGTAACTGCCCGTGGACACACAGGTGTCAAAGGATGAAAATCAAGACTTGAACTCATGTCTTCTGATCCTGTGTCCATTGTTCCTCCCATTACACAAAACTGCATCATAGAACTGTCCCCATCATGGCTATATTATATAGTCTTTGAGAGTAAGGACCAAGTATTTCAACTCTTTATAACCCTATGACAACTGCAATGTAGGGCACAATGTCTGCTGATGGAATCGTTGCAGGTAACTGGTCCATCAAACAAATTGCCTGTTAGAAAGCAGAGTGCTGGGGCACCACAGCGAGCTCTTCTTCAAAGAAGAGGAGTTTTCAATGTTTTTTAACCTCTGTCTCCTTTCCCTCTGTCTATGCCTGTGACAGCAACAAACAATTAAAGAACTGGGCTGAATTTTTACATTGGAATTATAACTCTAGAAGAAAGCTAACACTATGAACATCTCATTGGAAAATATACTGGTAGTGTAACTTTTCTAGTAGCTTTTACCCTATTACTAAACAAACATATAATTATGTAACAGGTTAGCTATAAAAATAAATTTAATAATAGAATACATGGAGTTGCCTAAAAAGTGCATTTTGCTGGAAGTAAAGCAAATTAGCCACATTGAAAAATGACTCACTATTGGGTAAATTTCAAAGGCAAACTTCTTTAGTGCTTTTAAGATTAATCTATTTTTCAGAAATATAACATTTTAAATAAAGGAAATCTACAAAACGGTATTTATAAGGGATTGCTGCACAGTTACACTTCAACCCCTCCAAGCATGATATGAAAAGACATGGTATGAGGTTGAAAGAAAAATTTTATGTTAGACGTCAGGGACCATTTCTTAACAGGGAAAGTTGTTTGGCTTGATGTGTGTACCATGGTAAGTAACTGTAAATGTATCCTATGAGGCTTTATAAATAGTGTCTCTGTGGATTATGATTTGTGTGAAGACAAGAATATAGACAAGGAAACATAGCTGCTAAGTAGCAGAGCCACATTCTTTATTACCATATTAGTCAAGATAGTCTTTAATTCTGGAAGTCATTATTCCTTAGGATTAGCAGAGGATCTTTGAAAGTGGTAAATTAAGGCTAAAGAAGAACAAAAATTCATATACACCTGGACCCTTTCCAGCTTAATATAATTTGACCCTTTAACAACAATAAAACCCATACGTGTATTTTATTCCGTATGTGGCTACCTCTGTAAATGACTGAAGTCTTTTCCCAAATCTCACTTACTTTTCTTCCTGCAAATCTGAGGCTCAACAGAAAAATGGAGGTAGAGATCAGAAATGTGGCCCATTGGTCACAAGTATTCACAAATCAAGGTCATGAAACAAAGGCACCTGAACGTGGTCCTTCTGCCTGCTTTAGGGCCAGTCTAGGGCTGGAGGTAAAAGGAAAGTTACAGGGGGCTCCTCAGATACTAGATATTCTCTCCAGCTGGGTGAGGAGCTTTTGACACCCAAGAAAGGATCTCTGGGGATCATCTCTCAAGGTTTCTGGGTGACATTCCCTGAGCACCCTCGAGAGTCACCCTGGGGCTAGAAGCAAGCAGATGGCCGGTGCCCAGGGACCTTGTTACATAGAGGGCACATTCACCAGATTATATGGGTTTGTGCTTTGGGACTCTCATGGCACTTTGCACTGCAAGTAGAAACAGCAGTGGCTTATTTGTCAGGTTTTGTTTTTTTAAATAAATATTCTATTTTTATATAGTTGGGCCTTGGAAAACCATGGTTACAAAGCCCAAGTGAGCTCTAGCTAAGAGCCTCTGTCTTGGATTCCAGGAAACTATGCAGCTCTCCCTGTAGTCAAGAACCCTGCTCAATATCTTTTTTTTTTTTCTTCTTCTTCTTCTTTTCTGGAACTAAAACAGTCAATCTGGCTATTGTTTCTGTCCTATTGTGGGATTCAGAAATGGTAGACCAAAAGCTCAATAGACAGTAGAGACCTCCCCAGAAGGCCAGGAGATCACTGTCTGTGTCTAAAGAAACCTGAGCCAGGATTTCATACCCCAGGCCTGTCCAAGAAAATAATTAAATGCACAGGGCTTCACAAGCCCAGTCCGGGGTTACCTCCACACTGGTTTCCCAGCCCCAAGTCCAGGCATTTTTTCTCCCCCTAGGAGCATCTTATTCTCACTATTTTCCTCTTTTTTTTTTTTTTTTTGCGGTACGTGGGCCTCTCACTGTTGTGGCCTCTCCCGTTGCGGAGCACAGGCTCTGGACGTGCAGGCTCAGCGGCCATGGCTCACGGGCCCAGCCGCTCCGCGGCATGTGGGATCCTCCGGGACCGGGGCACGAACCCGTGTCCCCTGCATTGGCAGGCGGACTCTCAACCACTGCGCCACCAGGGAAGCCCCTATTTTCCTCTTTTATATTGGTAAAAGACAAACTGAGGCATATTAAAAATTTTAAGCTTTTTTTTTTTTTTAACAAAAATCAATGCAAATTGGGCAGTGCCAAACCAGAAGTTGTTAGGGGTGTCCCAGGGCCAGGAACTCAGGGAGAGACTTTTATAAAGAAAAAGGAGAGGCAAAGTAAGGAGAGTAATGACTGGCTGTAGCTTAAAGCCTGGTTGGCTTTTTGTGATTGGTTGTCCCAAGGCTTTGATTTTATAACCTGGAGGCATTTCCAGCCTTAGATTTTAGTTTGTTTACATAGGCTGCCATGGCATTGGAGGTCCCTCAGTTCGATGGCCTCCTTGTTTAATTTAACAACATGTACCTTATCTATCTCATGGCCAGATCCTGACAATTCTCCAAGTTAATTTTTCCACACATGGCAAAAAAATGAAGTGCCTGCATTCATACCTTGATAAACTTAAAAAATGCCCCTTGTACTTGGTTTGTTTTTTGGTTAAGTGGCGGGGGGGGGGTTGTTTTTTTTTTGGTTTTTTGGGTTGTTTTTTTGTATTCCTGCTTCTCCTCTACTGAATTTGTGGTAGCTTTTAAATTTAGAAAACTATAGAAATAAAGGTTTATAGCAAACATGAAGAAGTTTATAATATTTGCTCTTATCCATATCAGTTTCAGAGACATAAGAGGAAATGCTAGCCAAATCAGGGTTTCTTAGAAAACTCAAAACTTTTCATTAAATTATCATTAATGCAGTTAACGTCTCAACTTCTTTTCCTGGCTGTTTGCAGCTGAGTAGTATCTTCATAGCCATTATAGCCTTCAGTGTTTTGTGGTCAAAGTATGATTGGATAGTCTTCCATTTTGGGACCACCCCTGTGATTAAACTTTTTTTTTTCTCTGCTCTAGTGAGAGAAGAGCCAATTTGTCACTCTAGATATCATTGCAAACACAAATCAGCATTGAGGCATGAAGAGGCTCCCTGCCCCCAGTAGGAAGAAGGTAGAAAGCCTCTTTCATAGAAGACAATCAAGACAGCTCTAGCAACACACAATCGGGGTAGGAAGAACTTTATAGTTACAATCTGAGCTCTCTGTGAAAAATTAGGAGACCATGCTCTTAGAGGATACACTAGTGACCTTATTTTTCCTGAGGAGGTATCTTTTTGTTTTAAGAGCTGAAAAGGAAATCTAGCAGAATCCTAGGTTTATGGATAATCAGGAGAGGAAGGACAGTGGTTAGGGTTCTGTTAGGAGGTTGATGGCCAAACAACCTGACTCCTGGCTAGCAGGTCTCTCTGGGTATGGCTGTGAGAACAACTGAAGGGCTGAGCTAAGGGAAGTGCTGTATTCCTGGGCACTGTGTCCCTGGGTGCCTTAACCTCAGCCTAGCATTGTGTAGGTAGGCTTGTCCACATGCATGACTGTAGTTGTCCACATCCGTGCTTGCTTGTACTGAAACTTGGATGTTCCAGTTAGCGGCATAACAAACTACTTGAACTTAGAGTCATAAAGCAACAGCAGTCCTTCATCATCCATCTCTGGGAGACTGGTCTCAGTGAGGCTCTTCTCACATCGGGTCTCCCAAGTAGCTGTGGTCAGGAGTTAGCGGGAGTTTGCTCACTCACATCGTCAGTCAATGCTGGCTCTTGACTGAAATACCTACACCTAGCCTCTCCAAGTAGCCTGGGCTTCCTCACAGCCTGTGCTGTGGATTCCAAGAGCAAGCACCCCAAGACAAAGAGCCCGACAGAAGCTGTATGATCCTTTATGTCCTGGTCTCAAAAGTCAGGATGTCACAGCATGACTTTCACACCACCATAATTGTCCAGTCAGTCACAGAGACATGCCCAGTCTCAAGGGGAGGTGTACAGACGTTGCTTTGTAATGGGGGTGCAGCACACTAATAGGAGAGCATACAAAATGGGAGATAACTGCATCCAGTTTTTGAAAATACAGTCTATTTGCTATAGTGAATTAGCAAATGTCCAGGATCTTCTCTTGAACAGGTTAGGCTCGTTGTCCTCAAAGGGAAACAGGAAACAAAATAAAAATTAGACTAAGCAAATTCCAGGCTTTCCCTACTTAGGTGTTTCTGTAAACCTGACAACTGTTTTTTTTTTTTTTTTTTTTTTTAGTTCTGAGGAATATTAAGTATTTTTTTACATTTATTGTGCACTTTATTATTATTACATTGTAATATATAATGAAATAATTATACAACTCACCATAATGCATAATCAGTGGGAGCTCTGAGCTTGTTTTCATTTGCCACTCACTGATCAGTTTTTTTTTTTTTCATTGGGGTATGGTTGTTTTACAATGTTGTTAGTTTCTACTGTACCCCAAAGTGGAGTTCCTTGTGCTATACAGCAGGTTCTCATTAGTTATCTATTTTATACATATTAGTGTATATATGTCAATCCCAATCTCCCAATTCATCCTACTCGCCCTCTTTGCCCCCTTAGTGTCCACATGTTTGTTCTCTACATCTGTATCTCTATTTCTGCCTTGCAAACCAGTTCATCTGTACCATTTTTCTAGCTTCCACATATATGCGTTAATATACGATATTTGTTTTTCTCTTTCTGACTTACTTCACTCTTTATGACAGTCTCTAGGTCCATCCATGTCCTACAGATGACCCAATTTTGTTCCTTCCTGACCACTCTTTTTGAAATGCTTAAGTTCTAGGGATTCTTGGAAAAATGAAGGGGAAATGTGAACAACTCCTCCCCCACCACCACCACCAAAAAAAAAGAAGAACCTAGATCTTCTGCTAATCTAACGTTAGACACTTGAGATGACATTAATGAGTTATAAAGTAAAATAGGTATATATTTAGTGCATTACATGATAACTGGAAAGGCAAGCCAAAGTTCTAAACAATTTCAAAATTAACAAAACTCTGCCTTGGCTGACAAGAAGATTTTGAAGCTACTGGTTGCGATTTGCCTATGGGCTTTTGTATATGTTGCATTTGGTGTATGTTATGATCTTTCTTTATTTAAAAAGTATTTATCATATTTAATATAGCATATCATACTTATAAAACTATGTTTAAAACATGTCGAGATGCATAACAATAAAATAAACATTTGGAATCCCATCACTCGACTCAAGAACTACTCGACTCAAGAATCACTTAGGTAATTCTCATTTTTCCCACTTCCTTATCTCTTTGCACTGCACCCCCCTACTCTCACCCTCAGCCCCAACAGTTACTACTATCCTGATTTTTATGTTTATTTTCATTTTACTTATTTTATACCTTTATTATATGTGTATGTGTGTTTAAACAATACATTTTTTAGTTCTGTTCTTGAGCTTTATAAAAATGATATACTGTATACAGTTTTTTGAGACTTGTTTTTTAAAAAATTCAGTGTTCCTTTTCTAAGATCCAGAATGGAGCTATAGTTTATTAATTTAACTGCCTTACGCTATTCCATCATGTGAATATACCGCAGTGTTTTTTGTCCATTGTCCTGGTGTGGGATAATGGGGTTGTTTCCAGATTTTTGTTATTATAAATTGTAATGTTTCAAATATTTTACTGCATACTTTCTTGATTAAATGTGCACAAGTTCCTCTAAGGTTTATATCCTTTCAATAAATTACTAGCTCACGGAATAGAAAAAGTTTCAACTTTACAAGATAATACTAAATCGAATTTTGTATTGGTTGTACCAATTTACACTGTGACAGGTGAAGAATAAGAGAAGTTCCAGTTGATCTACATCCTTTCCTCCTTGTTATTAGACTTGCTAATTTCTGTCAAGCTAGTAGGTGTGACATGGTTGTGGTTTTAATTTACATTTTCCTGAATAACAAGAGGTTGAACATCTTTTCAAAGTTTATTGGCTATGACTGTTCTGTCTTCTGCAAAGTACTTTTCATGTCTTTATCCACGTTTCCATTGGGTTGTTTGTGTTTTTTTTATTCAACTGTAACAGCTTTATATGTACTCTGGACACCAAACTCTTGTCCTTAATGTTATGCAAATATTTTCTACCACTTTGTGGCTTGTCTTTTCACTTCTTTATGGTTCTTTTTATGGAACAAAAATTATTTTAATGGAGTCAAATTTATCATTCTGGTCTTTTTTGTTAGCAATTTTACATCTTCCTTGGAAAAAGAAATTTCTACCTCAGTGTCAGAATAGTCTCTTTTATTTTCTTCTAAGCCTATTAATATACTTTTCATATTTAAATCCATCTGGATTTGATTTTTGTGTATGAGGTAAGATAGATGTCCAAATTCATTTCTCTTTTTTCAACTGGATATCCAGTTCTATCAGCTGTTTGAAGAGTCCTTCCTTTCTCCACTGATCTACAATTTTATCTCTGTTATACATTATAAATCTTTATAAGCATTGGTCAGTTTAGCCACTCCATTCTGCTCCACTGGTCAGTTTTATTCCATGTACCCAGATTACACTGTCTTAACAACTATAACTTTATAATAAATCTTAGTTATCAGGGAGATCAACCCCTCTTATCTTCTTTTATTTTTATGTAGCTGGATCTTTACCTTTCCATACAAATTTTAGATCAGGTTTTTGGAATTGCATTAAACTAAAAAATCATTAGGGATGAACTGATATAGGCTCTCTCTCTATTTATTTAAATGTTTTAATTTTTGTTGTCAGTCCTCAAGATCACTATCCAGCTAGGTGGTACTCTTAGAAGGATTCACAGGGTACAGAAAAACTGTTACAGTCATGGTTATAGTTTATTACAGCAAAAGGGTACAAATTAAAATTAACAAAGGGAAAAAAGGTCCATGGGGGCAAAGTCTAGGAGAAACCAAGCATAAACTTCCAAATGTTCTCCCCCAGGGGGAGTCACATGGACATGAGTAATTTTCTCAGCAACAATGCAAAGTGACCATAGGTGCAAAGTGTTTTTGACCAGGGAAGCTCACCTGAGCCTTGCTCTCAGGCTTTTTATTGGGAGTCAGTAACGTTAGGCATGTAATAACCTGCATTACTGACCTCAGGTACTCAGACTCCAGCCCTTCGGAACAAAAACAGGTGTTCACCATAAATCACACTTTTAGCATAAATGATCTGATCAAGCAAATATCTGTGGTTCAAGGCCTCTGACATATCAAAACACTTATCAAGCAGAATTAATTCAAGAGCTCAGAGCTCATCTCCCATGAGCTGGCCGAGGTCCAGTCCTAAACACAAGCCTTTCTTGGGAATGTGCAGGATTTGAGCAGCCCAGGACTTCTGACTTAACCCTTTCCTGCACAAATACCTATAAAGAAATTGTAATATTTTTTTCATTTTTTTGAAACTTTTTAAATATACAATTGCAGACTTATAGAAAAGTTGCAGGAGTACTACAAAAACTCCTAAATGTCTTTGTCCAGGTACCCCAATTATTCACATTTTGTCCCACTTACTTTATCATTCTCTTCTTTCATCTATAATCTATCTGTATCTATCTATCTATCTAACTTTTTTCCGAATCACTTGAGAGTAAGTTGAAGCCATTGTGTCACTTTACCCCTAAATATTTTACTGTGTATTCCCTAGGAAGAAGCTCATTCTCTTATGTAATCACAGTATAATTATTAAAAATCAGTGTATACATATACATGTATATATATATACAGAGAGAGACACATACACATTAATATCAAATACAACAATACTATTACCTAATCCACAAATCATATTTAAATTACCCTATTATCTCATAATGTCCTTTATAGCTAAATTTTTTTTTGTAGTTTAGTATCCAATCCAAGATTACCCTTTACATATTTGTTTTCCTGTTTCTCTAGTGCCTTTTTATCTGAAACAGTACCTTACTTTTCTTTTGTCATTCTCTACCTTGATACTTCTGAAAAGTACAGGCCAGATATTTTATGGAACGTCTCTCAGTTTGAATTTATCTGAAGAGTTCATCATTTTCCCCTTGCACTTAACTTTGATTCTGTTTCACTTCTTTCCCTTCTTTGTACTTACTCTGATTTAATATCCTTCATGACTAGATTTAAATTTTGAATTTTTAGTAAGAGTATCGTGAAAGTGATGTATCATTCTCAGTGCATCATACCAGGAACCACGTGATGTCAATTTGTCCTAATATTAGTGATGTTAACTTGTTTAAGGTGGTGTCCACTAGGTTTCTCCACTGTAAACTTATTATTTTCCCTTTTTATATACATAATTTGTAGAGTGATATATTGAGATTAATATCCTGTTCCTCATCAAACTTTCACGCTCTGGTTTTAGGATCCATTGATGATTTCCTAACTCCATCATTTCTCCTATAGACTGATATTCTGTAAGAAAGAGGTACTATTTAGATACTAGTAGACTTAGATAATATAGGTACTATGAGATAATGTTAGTTACTGTTAACATTATTTATGTTGATGTTCAAATCATCACAGAATTGGCAAGTGGGAACTGCATTGGTCTGGCTCCTTTGTTCTTTTGACATGTCTCCATTATTCTTTGAGCAGTTTTATTTTTAATTGAGGTATAATCGATATATAACTATATTAGTTTCAGGTGTACATTATAATAATTTGGTATTTGTATATGTTATGAAATGTTCACCACGATAAGTCTAGTTAAAATCCATCACCGGGCTTCCCTGGTGGCGCAGTGGTTGAGAGTCCGCCTGCCGATGCAGGGGACGCGGATTCGTGCCGTGGTCCGGGAAGATCCCACATGCCGCGGAGCGGCTGGGCCCGTGAGCCATGGCCGCTGAGCCTGCGCGTCCGGAGCCTGTGCTCCGCAACGGGAGAGGCCACAACAGTGAGAGGCCCGCGTACTGCAAAAAAAATAATAATAATAATAAAAAAAAAATCCATCACCATACCTAGTTATAAATTCTTTTTTTCTTGTGATGAGAACTTTTAAGATTTAATCTCTTCATAACTTTCAAATATGCAATACAGTATTATTAATTATAGTCACCATGCTGTACATTACATCCCCATGGCTGACTTATTTTATAACTGGAAGTTTATACCTTTTGACCCCATTCACCCATTTTGACCCCATTCACTGGCAACCACCAGTCTCTTCTTTGAGCACTTCTTTAACCTCAAGATAGAGACATTCCAGGCTCATCTTGTACTTTCCCTGCACTGTTCCCAGAATCAGCCATTTCTCTGAGAAGCTATGGTATCTTTCAGTGGAGAATTGTATTTAGAAACCAAGATCTGGGTGCTAGGTGTACTTATTGCCACTGCTGTATATTTAATTTTAGACTCTAAAGCTAGAAAATGGGGGGGTGTATTAATATTTATATCTTAACAACCATGATTTATAATGATACCTCCAATTCTAAACTAATATCTCAGACTGTGTTCTAGTGTTCCCCCTTTCTCACTTCTTTTCCCAATGATAAGAAACCTATTATTCTCAGTATATTTGCATATTAGTTCAAGTCTAAAATACACAGAATTTTTTTTTATAAATTACTAATCCTTGCCATATCTAAAACCAAACCTGACTACTACAAGCAACTCTATGCCAATAAAATGGACAACCTGGAAGAAATGGACAAATTCTTAGAAAGGTATAAACTTCCAAGACTGAACCAGGAAGAAATAGAAAATATGAACAGACCTATCACAAGTAATGAAACTGAAACTGTGATTAAAAATCTTCCAACAAACAAAAGTACAGGACCAGATGGCTTCACAGGTGAATTCTATCAAACATTTAGAGAAGAGCTAATACCCATCCTTCTCTAACTCTTCCAACAAATTGCAGAGGAAGGAACACTCCCAAACTCATTCTATGAGGCCATCATCACCCTGATGCCAAAACCAGACAAAGATACTACAAAAAAAGAAAATTATAGACCAATATCACTGATGAATATAGATGCAAAAATCCTCAACCAAATAATAGCAAACAAATCCAACAACACATTAAAAGGATCATACACCATGATAAAGTGGGATTTATCCCAGGGATGCAAGGATTCTTCAATACACGCAAACCAATCAATGTGATACACCATATTAACAAATTGAAGGATAAAAACCATATGATCATCTCAGTAGATGCAGAAAAAGCTTTTGACAAAATTCAACACCCATTTATGATAAAAACTCTCCAGAAAGTAGGCATAGAGAGAACCTACCTCAACATAATAAAGGCCATATAAGACAAACCCACAGCAAACATCATTCTCAATGGTGAAAAACTGAAAGCATTTCCTCTAAGATCAGGAACAAGACAAGGTTGCACACTCTACCACTATTACTCAACATAGTTTTGGAAGTCCTAGCCACAACAATCAGAGAAGGAAAAGAAGTAAAGCTGTCACTGTTTGCTGATGACATGATACTATACATAGAAAATCCTACAGATGCCACCAGAAAACTACTAGAGCTAATCAATGAATTTGGTAAAGCTGCAGGATACAAGATTAATGCACAGAAATCTCTTGCATTCCTATACACTAATGGTGAAAAATCTGAAAGAGAAATTAAGGAAACACTCCCATTTACCATTGCAACAAAAAGAATAACAAACCTAGGAATAAACTTACCTAGGAAGACAAAAGACCTGTATACAGAAAACTATAAGACACTGATGAAAGAAATTAAAGATGATACCAACAAATGGAGAGATATACCATGTTCTCGGATTGGAAGAATCGATATTGTGAAAATGACTATACTACCCAAAGCAATCTACAGATTCAATGCAATCAATATCAGATTACCAATGGCCATTTATGGAACTAGAACAAATCTTAAAATTTGTATGAAGACACAAAAGACCTCGAATAGCCAAAGCAGTCTTGAGGAAAAAAAATGGAGCTAGAGGAGTCAGACTCCCAGACTTCAGACTATACTACAAAGCTACAGGAATCAAGACAATATGGTACTGGCACAAAAACAGATATATAGACCAATGGAACAAGATAGAAAGCCCAAAGATAAATCCACACACCTATGGTCAACTAATCTATGACAAAGGAGGAAAGGATATACAATGGAGTAAAGACAGTCTCTTCAATAAGTGGTGCTGGGGAAACTGGACAGCTACATGTGAAAGAATGAAATTAGAACATTCCCTAACACCACACACAAAAATAAACTCAAAATTGATTAGAGACCTAAATGTAAGACCGGACACTATAAAACCCTTAGAGGAAAACATAGGAAGAACACTCTTTGACATAAATCACAGCAAGATCTTTTTTGATCCACCTCCTAGAGTAATGGAAATAAAAACAAAAATAAACAAATGGGACCTAATGAAACTTCAAAGCTTTTGCACAGCAAAGGAAACCATAAACAAGACAAAAAGACAGCCCTCAGAATGGGAGAAAATATTTGCAAATGAATCAACAGACAAAGGATTAATCTCCAAAATATATAAACAGCTCATGCAACTCAATATTAAAAAAACAACCCAATCCAAAAATGGGCAGAAGACCTAAATAGACATTTCTCCAAAGAAGACATACAGATGGCCAAGAAGCACATGAAAAGCTGCTCAACATCACTAATTATTAGAGAAATGCAAATCAAAACTACAGTGAGGTATCATCTCACACCAGTTAGAATGGGCATCATCAGAAAATCTACAAACAACAAATGCTGGAGAGGGTGTGGAGAAAAGGGAACCCTCTTGCACTGTTGGTGGGAATGTACATTGATACAGCCACTACGGAGAACAATATAGAGGTTCCTTAAAAAACTAAAAATAGAATTACCATATGACCCAGCAATCCCACTACTGGGCATATTCCCAGAGAAAACCATAATTCAAAAAGACACATGCACCCCAATATTCATTGCAGCACTATTTACAATAACCAGGTCACGGAACCAACCTAAATGCCCATCAACCGACGAATGGATAAAGAAGATGTGGTACATATATACAATGGAATATTACTCAGCCATAAAAAGAAATGAAATTGAGTTATTTGTAGTGAGGTAGATGGACCTAGAGTCTGTCATACAGAGTGAAGTAAGTCAGAAAGAGAAAGACAAATACCATATGCTAACACATATATATGGAATCTGAGAAAAAAAAATGTCATGAAGAACCTAGGGGTAAGATGGGAATAAAGGCACAAACCTACTACAGAATGGACTTGAGGATATGAGGAGGGGGAAGGGTAAGCTGTGACAAAGTGAGAGAGTGGCATGGACATATATACACTACCAAACGTAAAATAGATAGCTAGTGGGAAGCAACCGCATAGCACAGGGAGATCAGCTTGGTGCTTTGTGACCACCTAGAGGGGTGGGATAGGGAGGGTGGGAGGGAGGGAGATGCAAGAGGGAAGAGATATGGGAACATATGTATATGTATAACTGATTCATTTTCTTGTAAAGCAGAAACTAACACACCATTGTAAAGTAATTATACTCCAATAAAGATGTAAAAAAATAGTAATAAAAAAATAAAAAAGAAGATGTGGTACATATATACAATGGAATATTACTCAGCCATATAAAGGAATGAAATTGGTTCATTTGTTTGAGATGTGGATGCATCTAGAGACTGTCATACAGAGTGAAGTAAGTCAGAAAGAGTAAAACAAATATATATTAACACATATATGTGGAACCTAGAAAAATGGTACAGATGAACCAGTTTGCAGGGGAGAAACTGAGACACAGATGTAGAGAACAAATGTATGGACACCAAGGGGGGAAAGTGGCAGAGGTTGGGGGTGGTGGTGGGATGAATTGGGAGATTGGGATTGACTTGTATACACTGATGTGTATAAAATGGATGACTAATAAGAACCTGCTGTATAAAAAAATAAATAAAATTCAAAAAAAAAGAGTAATTCACTTTAGAAAAGCTCTGAAAATTGTAATTAGGTGTTGAAATTAATATTGAAAATATTGCAAAGGGGATGAACTTTTCATTACATTCTATCACTTTTTGGAAACACTGATTTTGGTTGAGGTTCTCCAATTTTAAACACACACATACACACACACACACACACACACAAGTACACAAATACACAACGACATACACATACATCTCTAGCTGCTTTGTTTCTCTGACCATGTAAGAGAGGTGCACTCTTCCTTTTGGACAAAGCTATCAAACAGCTGAGTGACATCCTCTCTTGAACAAATAAAGCAGATGGAGTTGTATGCAAAACAGTCAAACAGGCTTTAGTGTAATATAGAAAATAAGAAAATAAAATAAAACCAAACCTACTAAATAGAATTTAGGAATGTTCTCTGCGTATACCTGTGTATGTGTGTGTGTGTGTGTGTGTGTGTGTGTTTCCTTTTTTGTAATCCAAATGGACTGTATTCTGTGTACTGTTATATGACTTGCTTTTTCACATAACAATACATTCGAGATGTCTTTACAAAACAATACATGAAGGTTTTTATCATTCATTTGAACAATTGCATATAGTAAGATAAGAGTATAACATAATTTATTTACCCTATTCTAAATATCCATGGATATATAGACTGTTTGCAGTTTTGGGCATTTTTAAAGGGTATTATAAAGAAAATCACTTTATATATAAAGTTCACATATAATTGTACTTCTGGGAGCACATCTGTAGGATACATTCCTGAAAGTAAGACTTCTTAGTGATATGTGCATTCAAAAACTTAATAACTATTACCAAACTGAAACCAAAATAAGATGTATTAATTTACACACTTTTCATATACTTATTAATCATTTGTACTTCATTTGCTGTGAATGTCCATTTACATACCTTGCTCATTTTTCATATTCTGTCATCATTTTCTTGTAAGAGTTCTCTAATAAGGAAATATGGCTTTTATTATACATGTTGCAGTATTTTTCTTCTGTTTATCATTATTACTGAGTTTGTGAGTTTGAAATATTATTAGCATTTTATTTATGTGTTTATCAAGGCCTTCCTAACTCCAACATTATTTTTTTTAAGTACCCATGTCTTCTATACTTTTTATGTTTCAGTATTTGATTCATCTGGAATCAAATTGGTTGTAAGAAACAAAGATGTACTTCTTAAAATGAAATCAGATGCACTTTTTATTATTACCTATAACTAGGCCATTGTCTCAACACCATATATCAAATAATACAAACATCTCATATTTTTACTACATTATGCTACCGTATGCTAAATCTGCCTCCCCCCAATTATTTTTGTTTGGAATTTCCCCAGTTATTCTCACATTTAACAATTAATGGTATTTTTATTGATTTTTCATTGTATTCACAGAAATTTAAGAATAAACATCTTTAGTCTATAATACTGAGGCTTTCTACCCAAAGCAAGATTTAAATGGTAATGTTTGTCTTCTTTTATGTGTTTCAGTAGGGTTTTAAAATATTCTTCATGTAGAAAATGAGTATTTTTGGGCTTCCCTGGTGGTGCAGTGGGTGGGAGTCCGCCTGCCGATGCAGGGGACACGGGTTTGTGCCCCCGTCCGGGAGGATCCCACGTGCTGCGGAGCAGCTGGGCCTGTGAGCCGTGGCCGCTGGGCCTGTGCATCCAGAGCCTGTGCTCCACAATGGGAGAGGCCACAACAGTGAGAGGCCTGCGTACCACAAAAACAAAAAACAAAAAAAAAGAAAATGAATATTTTCTATTTCCATGTATTTGATCTGTTTTGTTTCATTTAGGAATGAGATATCTTCTTCCATTATATTTTCTAAAGAACTATTATTTCCATCACTTATTTTTCCAGTTCATTCTCACTGGTATCTTAATCTAAATAATTCCTCAATTTATAAAGCCCTACATTTTATATCTATGTTTATTTCTGTCATTTTCAAAGTTCCATGTTACTGCCCCCTTTTGTCCTCTCTACCCTGTTAAAATTCCACAGACTATCATTTCATTGCATTCACATTTAATTCACGTGCCCCTGTCTTACCTGGCATAATACCAATCTTGGTTAAATCAAATTTTCCTCTTGTGCAGAGCACCCATGCAGCTGAACTTCACTGGTGGAAAATATATTCTTATGATAACTGGTCTTACTTAGAATTCATAACATTTAACACTAAGTGGGGTCTTGATGTTACTGGGGAACCCCTCTGTATTCCTGCCTACCATTTTTTCTCTCACCCTCTTTGCACTTTTCACACATCCTTTTCTATTCTCTAACTTCCAAAGATTCTTCCTTATCCTTTTTTAAGCACATGACTTTATTTTCTGTTTCATTAAGAACAATTAAAGCAGTTAGGAGAGATCTTCCATGTAGTCCCACCAACACATCAACCCAACCATGTGCATCTGTGCTCAGTACCAATCCTCGTATACTCTCACTATGGGGAGCACTCTGTATACATTGAACAAGACCATCTATGCACTTGTGCACTGCACCCCAATTGCCTTTCCCTTACTCAGGACTTTGCTTTAGCAGTTTTCCTCTATGTCTTTTGAATCATCAAATTTGCATTAGATCACTTTCATTTACAAACTTATTTGCTTGTAATTTTCCTCATCCTAAAAGAACAAACATAAAGGCCAATAAAAACAACCTTCCTGTGATCCCGTATCCTTCTCCAGCTACGGGTTCATTTATTTGCTCCCTTTTACATTAAAACTCTTTGAAGGAATTGCATTGTCTTCAGTTTCTCTCCTTTGTTCTCTTGAATTCACACTAAACAGGATTTTATCACCATCTCTCATGCAGATTTTTTTCGATGAGACCAAACACCTCATATTGCCAAATCTAACAATCAATTCTAACACAATGTACTTGGCATATTGGCAGCATTGGACCCAATTGACTAATTTCTCTTCCTTGGAAATCTCTTTTCATGTGGTTTCCAGGACACACATATTTTCATATTTCATATTTTCCCCTTCCAATGTCATTTTTCTTTTCTCCTTCAATTTCTTTTCTCCTCAATTTCGTGATGTTGGACTACCTCAAGTTTCAGCCACAAACCACTTCTGTATTTACAGTTGCAAGCTAGTGATCACTTCCTCTTCTGGCTTTAAACAATTTCCAAACTTAAATCTCCACTCCATACTTCTTTTCAAACTCCAAAGTTGTATGTTCAACAGTCATCTCATTTTCTCTTCTTGAATATCTCCTCAGCATCTCAAATAGAACATGTCCCCAGCTGAGCCGATAAACTCTTCATTCAAAGGGACACTTTGTTCCAAGCTGCCATCACCTCTAACTTGGACCACAGCAGCAAGGTCCTGACTGGCCTCTCCCTGTTTCTCCTTTGGGTCTGGGGGTTGATTACAGTAGCAGTCAGAGTAAAGATTTTAATGTCTAAATCAAATCAGGTAGCCCCTTTGCTCAGATAGCTCTACAATGAATTTTTAACCCTCTTAGAATAAAATTCAAAGTCCTTACCATAGCTTATAAGACCACAGTTTCAATCTTCCCCTTAATTGCCTTGGTCATTACCCTCCAGCCACACTGGCCTATTTTTTGTTCCTCACACATGCCAAGGTTAACCTCTCCCCAGATCTTATCTTAGCTTGGAGCACTCTTTATTCTATGTGGCTCACTCACTCCTTCATTCATTCTTCTGCTCAAACATCACCTTTCCCGACCACCTGATCTAAATGGGCTACTGTTTCCTGCTGCCAGGGATGACTATCCTTTTGTCCTTTTTTCCTTTTGCTTTTTCTCCAAACACTATCATTTCCCAAAATAACAGTACATGTAACTTATATACTTTTAAAATCATCTATGTTCCTCTTGGAAAATAAGTTCTGTGACAGCAGGAACTTTGCTTCGTTGACTGCTTGTTTGTTTTTGTTAGTGATTTTTGCTCTCCTCTGTTTGGTATTTGCCTGGAATACAGTTTTCCATCCCTTATTCTCAACCTTCCTGTTTTGTTTTAGGTACTGATAAGTGCTAAAAAACCCATAAAACACCTAATAGAGTGCCCACATTGATGGGCATTATAGTAGATGAAGTGATCAAGGAAGGAATCCCTAAAGATTACTTCTCATTTTAGTTGAGGCTTGAATGATAGAGAATGAACATGCATAAATGAATGAATGGGAATCTGGAGAAAAAGAGCACTCTAGACTGAAGGAATAGCAAGTATAAAGTTCCTAAGTGGGAATAAACCTATGTTGATAGTTACCGGACTAGTAGGTAAGAGGTTAGACATAAGAGATGAGATCATTCTTAATGGCATGGAGTGACAAGGACAGGTAGGGCCTATAGGTCATCATGAGGAGAGTAAATTATATTTCAAATACAATGGGAATCCATTGGGTATTTTTAATTAGGGGAAGAGCATGATCTGATTTTCATCTTTAAAAGATAACTTTGGCTGTTATGTAGAGAATTGATTGGAAAAGAATAAGAATAAACAAGGAGAGTAGATACTGACAGAAGATTGTTTCTGTATAGGAGCAGTTTCAGTGGAGATGGAAGGAAATGCATAAATTTGTTTTGTAGGTAGAACTGACAAAACTTGTCAGGAAATACTACTCGACATGGCCTCAAAGGCTAATTTTCTCTCCCCTTTCAGTAATTTGGCAAAGAGCTGACAGTGGAAGAATAGGTTGATACTAGCTGCTGAGTTCTTGATGCTCCCTCTTCTAACAAGGATCTTTCAACTAAGAAGCTCCTTTTGTTATGTAATCACTTAGATGTTTCCTGTTCCTCTTTTTTTTTTTAATAAATGTGCCACTCCTGTGAAAGATCATATAATTATATGAACTTGACAGAGACAAACATTTGACAAAATCCAGCACCCATATATGACAAAAACTCTTAGTAAGAATCAAAGGGAATTATCTCAATTTGATAAAGAGCATATCAAAAAAAATCAATAGGATCATAAGGATCAATAGGATCATAAGACTGGATGCTTCCTTCCTAAAATCAGGGACAAGGCAAGGATATCTGCTCTCACCACTCTTATTTAACATGGCAATGGAAGTTTGGCCTACTGCAATAAGACACAAAGAGGAAAAAAAAGGCATATAGATCAGAAAGGAAGACGTAAACCTGTCCCTATTTATGTGGGTGACATAATTATCTATGTAGAAAGACCCAAGGCATTTGCAAAAGCAAAATAAAACAAAAACACTTCCTAGAAGTAGTGAGTTAGGTAAGGTTACAGCATACAGTATCAACATATGGAAGTTAATCACATTTCTATATACTAACAGTGAAAATGAGGGAACCAAGATTAAAAGCACAATATCATTTACAGCAGGGGTCCCCAACCCCTGGGCCATGGACCACTACTGCTCCATGGCCTTTTAGGAACCAGGCTGCTCAGCAGGAGGTGAGCAGCGGGAGAGTGAGCAAAGCTTCAACTGTATTTACAGCCGCTCCCCATGGCTCGCATTACTGCCTGAGCTCCACCTCCTGTCAGATCAGCAGTGGCATTAGAATCTCATAGGAGCACAAACCCTACTATGAACCGTGCATGCAAGGGATCTAAGTTGAGTGCTCCTTATGAGAATCTAATGCCTGATGATCTGAGGTGGAGCTGAGGCAGTGATGCTAGTGCTGGGGAGCAGCTGAAAATATAGATTATCATCAGCAGAGAAGTTTGACTGCGTGGAGACCATAATAAATCAACTGCTTGCAGGCTCATATCAAAGCCTGATCAGTGAGTGGCAAGTGAAAACAAGCTCAGGGCTCCCACTGATTTTGCATTATGGTGAGTTGTATAATTATTTCATTATATATTACAATGTAATAATAATAGAAATAAAATACACAATAAATGTAATGTGCTTGAATCATCCCCAAACCATCCCCCCCCCAACACCGGTCTGTGGAAAGATTGTCTTCCACGAAACCAGTTCCTGGTGCCAAAAAGTTTGGGGACCACTGATTTAACAGTTTCTCCAAAGAAAATGAAACATTTAAGTATATGCTTAACAAAACATGTATAAGATTTGTATGCTGAAAAATTACTAAATGACGGTGAAAGAAATCAAAGAAGACTGAAATGGAGAGACATACTTTGGTCATGAACTGGAAGACTCAACACTATAAAGTTGTCAATTTTCCTTAAATTGATCTATCGATTTAATGCAATTCCTATAAAAATCCTGGCAAGCATTTTTGTAGACATAGACAAGCTTATTCTAAAATTGATTTGGAGATGCACAGGCCTTAGACTAAAGACCTAAACTAAAATAATCCTGATAAAGAAGAATAATGTGAGAGGAATCACTCTACCCAAAATTAAGATTTACTATACATCTACATTAACCAAGATACTGTGGTATTGGTGGAGCAGTAGACACATAGATCACTAGAACAGGGTGGAAAACTCAGAATTTGATGCACATAAATACGCTCAACTGATTTTTGACAAATGTGCAAAATGGAAGATGGTAGCCCTTAAAAAAAATTGAACTGAAGCAATTGGATATCTGTAGGCAAAAAGTTAATCTTGATCTAAATCTCACAGCTTATTACCAAAAACCTCACAATGGATCATTGACTTAAATGTAAAAAATAAAACTGTAAAACTTCTAGAAAAAAATTATAGAAAAATGTGTAAAATATGGAAACAAAAAAGACCCCAAGTAGCCAAGACAATCTTGAGAAAGAAGAGTAAAGCTGAGGTATACTCCCTGATTTTGAATTATATTACAAAACTACAATAATCAAAACAGTATGGTGCTGACATCAAGACAGACACATAGATCAGTGGAACAGAATAGAAAGCCCAGAAATCAACCCACTCTTATATGGGCAATTAATCTATGACAAACAAAGCAATATATAATGGGGAGAGGGCAACCTCTTCAATAAATGGTTTTGTGAAAACAGGACAGCTACATGCAAATGAATCAAACTAGACTACTCTCTCATACCATGCACAAAAATAAATTCAAAATGGATTAAAGACTTAAATGTAAGACCTCAAACCATAAAACTTTTAGAGGAAAACATAGGTAGTAAACTCTTTGACATTTATCTTAGTGATTTTTTTTTGGATATGTCTCCTCAGGCAAGGGCAACAAAAGCAAAAGTAAGTAAATGGGACCACATCAAGCTTAAAAGCTTTTTCACAGTGAAGGAAACTATCAGCAAAATGAAAAAGCCACCTAGTGAATAAGAGAAAATATTCACAAATGATAGATCCAATAAGGGATTTTAAAAAAAAGCTCATACAATTCAACATCAAAAAAAACCAAACAACCCAATTGAAAATGGACAGAAGGCCTGAATAGACATTTTTTCCAAGGAAGACATACAAATGGCCAACAGGCACATGAAAAGATGCTCAGCATCACTAATCCTCAGGGAAATGCAAATCAAAACCACAATGAGACATTACCTCACACCTGTCAGAATGGCTATTATCAAAAAGATAACAAATAACAAGTGGTGGTGAGAATGTGGAGGAAAGGGAACCCTCATACACTATTAATGGAAATGTAAATCGGTAGAGCCACTATGGAAAACAGTATGGAGATTCCTGAAAAAATTAAAAATAGAATTACCATTTGACCCAGAAATTCCACTCCTGAGTATTTATCAGAAGAAAACAAAAACACTAATTAGAAAAGTTACATGCCCCCAGTGTTCATTACAGCATTATTTACAATAGCCAAGATATGGAAGCAACCTAAGTGTCCATCAATAGATGAATGGTTAAAGCAGATGTGGTAAATATTTACAATGGAATATTATTCAGCCATAAAAAAGAATGAAATCTTGCCATTTGTGACAACATTGATGGACCTAGAGGGTATTGTGCTAAGTGAAAGAAGTTAAACACATACTATATGATTTCACTTATATGTGGAATCTAGAAAGCAAAACAAATGAACAGACATAACAAAACAGAAACAGAGTCATAGAGAACAAACAGGTGGTTGCCAGAGGGGAAGGGGATGGGAGGAGGAAAGAAATAGGTGAGGGATGTTGAGGTACAAACTTCCATTTGCAAAATAAATGAGTCATGGTTATGAACATAACTATGTACATCTTTGTATGGTGACATCGTAACTAGGGTTATCATGGTTGATCACTTTGAAATGTAAAAAGTAAAAAACAGAAGGAGACTTAAACCAATGGAAAATAATACTATGTTTTTAATATGGAGGCTCAAGATCATTAAAATGTTAGTTTTTCATAAATTAGTTAATAAATGCAATAGGATTTCAATAAAATAATACCAGAGTTTGGTTCGCTTGTATGTATGTAACTGTGCTGAGTATGTGTGTGTGTTCGGGAGGGGTGTAAGTTAAATAAGCTGCTTCTAAAATTTATATGAAGAATTTAAACAGACAAAACACCTAAAAATATTCTGAAGGAGAATAATGGCAGGTAACTATCTCTATTAGATAATAAAACATTTTTAAAAATCTATGATAATTAATGTTGTTGACACATTAAATAAATATATAAATGCAACAGAATAAAAATTCTACATTATTTCCATATTTCACATTGTTTCAGAGGACTTTCATTTGCCCCAGGGAAGGGTAAGCCCAAAAGAATCCAGAAAAAAAAGGTCAATTGAATTTCAAAAAGATTTTTTTAAACTCATAACTAAAACATTTGTCTTAAAAGATGAAATAGTTTTTAACTTTAGCAAACTTTTCTAGAGAGGAAAGCTACATTTAGTTTACAAAGAATCATTTTGAATATCAAAAGTCTAAGCACCAAAAGTACTTTGTATGTGAAATGTATAATGTAAACTACTACAGAGTTAGGAATAATTTAGGTTTTTCTGCCAAAATAAAATAAAGGTATCCAGCTTTGTGGAGAAGATAACACTGGAGTTAGTTGGATATTGGGGAAGGCCCACTCTTAGATCTACCAGCAGAGACCAGGTTTACCCTGCTGTAAGGAAGGACCAGTGGCAACGGATAAAGCAGAAGGGATATGTCCCTCACTTCCCAGCCTCAGAAAACACGTGAATCCTGGTGGAGCAGAAACAGTTGAGTGATACATCCAAGTGGATGCCTTGGTGACACCCCACTTTGTCTTATTTACTCCATTATAGGGTCAAGGGTGCAACTGAATGTCCAATTGCCCTCAAGCAGTGGTTGAGAAAGGGCCAGTGGACCTAGAGTAGTCACAAGGAAGATGAAGTGCAGGAAATTAAAGAGCATGATAAAACCAGAGTCATCACAATAGATAACAAGGATGACCACGGGAGTCATGTATTTACATAGAAATCCAACATGGACAGGTGGAAGTGACCATGGATCAGGTTCCTCTTCCTCCATGCTAAGAAAACTAGAAGGCTTTATTACCAACCCAGGGTTCTTGGACTCCTTAATCAATAGAAATTGATAAGAGGTCAAACTAGAAATTCACGCAAGGCTTTATTGGGACTTGTGTTGTGGCACAAGGGACTGAAAGCAAGTAGCAGGTTCCCTTGCTTGCTCCTGAGTGGGGGTGAGCTGGTCCCTTAAATGGGGTGAGGGTAGGGGTGGACCCTTGGGTCAAGCCAGAGGGGTGGCTTAGGTGGTCTGCGCACCCCTTGGTGGTGCTTTGTGCAGGGATCATGTGCAGGACCCTGATTTTGCTTGACACCTCAGAAGTGGAAGTTGGGTTTTTGGTTGTTTTGTATCTTTTTTTTATGAATTTATTTTTATTTATATTATTTATTTTTTGGCTGCGTTGGGTCTTCATTGCTGCGCACGGACTTTCTCTAGTTGCAGCAAGGGGCAACTCTTCATTGTGGTGCACTGGCTTCTCATTTTGGTGGCTTCTCTTGTTGCAGAGCACGGGCTCTAGGTGTGTGGGCTTCAGTAGTTGTGGCACATGGGCTCAGTAGTTGTGACTCGCGGGCTCTAGAGCACAGGCTCAGTAGTCGTAGTGCATGGGCTTATTTGCTCCGCGGCACGTGGTATCTTCCCAGACCAGGGCTCAAACACATGTCCCCTGCATTGGCCGGTAGATTCTTAACCACTGCACCACCAGGGAAGTCCCAGTCATTTTGTATCTTATTGCTCATAATTGCCTGACTGCCATGTGTGCGGTTATTTTTAGGTCCTTATAGTTTATTTGTATTCTGTTGCTGGAGGAGAGTTTTGTCCAGGTGCAAGCACTGCAACAAAGGGTCCCAGGTCCCAGGTCCAGCCTGTCTCACCTGCACCAGAACTTGATTCACCCAGAGTATAATGGGAAAGAAAGGGCAGGAACAGGACCTTGAATTTCATTGTTTACTCATAAAATGACTTAATTACTAAATTGCCCCAGTTTACATGAAAAAGACTAGATGACTTTTTTCTGTCAGGCAGATTGGGAGCTCAGAATTACAAAGTAGACTGAACTGCAGAACCGTTTTAAAGTTAGATTTTTATGTGCTTGCATGCACAGCCTATAAAATGCATGATCATTTTAGAGATTTTGATATTTTTATATTTCAAAAATATTTTATAATGAGAATACTGTGTACTCATGTGTATCTTATGTATCTTTTAATAAATAGATCAGTATAATAATTTTTATTTGCTCAGTAATTATCAATTTTGATCATTATAGTTTGATTCAACACCTATCTTGTGTCACAAATTGAGTCTAAAGTTCACCCTGCTTCTTTTTTATATTTTTAAGGTGAGGAGCAATAAATTGCCTTTTATTATTCCATTTCTAACGCAGTTGCTTTAATTTTATGGAAGTTTTCATGTCAAAATCCTTTACTGTCGACTCTTTTCAGATTTTCAGGACTAATGAAATTACCTAATTTATCAGAAAGGTGTTATGCTGCCTTTTTTCATATTTCCATTTAATTCTCTTTCTTTGCCTTTGTGACTTAGCTTAGAAAGGGCAGGAGAGGACCCAACCTGAAGGACCTTTTCTAAACTCTCTTTGGCTCCTCCTGACCCTCCCCTTGTACTTCTGGCTTCTCTTGCTCTCCTACCACAGGAAGCTCCAATTTGGATCTGCTTTTAACTTTTCTTTCTTTTCAGCCAATTTCACAGCATTCTTTCAGCAGTTTGCTCCCTGAGCTGTTAGTCTTCTCTTCCTCTGAGCCTGCTGTGCATCCTGTCCATGAGGGAGACCCTTCTTTCAGCCCTGCAAGGACTTCTTTATGTGACTCATCTCTAGCCAGAAGAAGCGAAGCATCAGACCAAGTCATGTGTGCTGCATGCCCATCATATGCAGTTAGGAGTTCTCTCCAATTAACTCCTTCACTTCCCACCTCATGGTTCCCTTTCCTTTGAAGTCCCACATGTTTGAAAATATTCTCTCTAGAAGGATTTTAGCTCACTGCAAACCCATTTCCTAAAAGATATCTATATTTTTGCTTTGCCTATCTTATTAAAGCACAAGGCACTTAGATTTCTACACAATATCCTCCCTAGTGACCACTTGTTCAAGCATCCAATTTATGTTAAAAGAGGATTCAATGGACTGGCGATTTTAATGTAGTTTATACCACATTAAAAAGTGGACTGGTCACTTTAAATTTAAGCTTGAGATAAACACTAGATCACATTCTGACCTTGTAATTATCTACTGGAATACAGCCAATGGGTGTCTTTGAGTGACTTTTGCTTTTATTTATGCTAACAAAAGGTTGAGGAAGTGAAAATCAATTATTAGAGGCTAGACCCCAGCTCCACTTTTGCCCTGTCTGTGATGTATGAGACTTCACTAATCATTTGAAATCTTGGTTCTGTAACTTTACCTATATAGGCTTCCTCCTGGAAGGCATGCACACCTATTTGGGTAGGGATTTCATCTTAGGAAAGGGATTTCCTACCCACCACTCTCCACAGAGCATCCTGGACTTCTTTTGTTTCTTAGACTACACACAACAGGGTTTTGTAAAGGTGTGATGACAGTGTAGGTCACTGAGATCATCCTTGGTGTTCTCTGACTTGGGCTTGGGGTAGGGAGTGAAGGCACAGTCGTAGTGGACGATGACCACAGTGAGGTAGGAGGCACAGATGGCAAAGGTCTTCTTCCAGCCCTCAGCTGAGGTGATCTTGAGAATGATGGAAATAATGAGGATGTAGGAGATGAAGAGGAAGGTTGCAGGGCCTGTAATGACCAAGAGACTGATAATTAAGGTCAGGATATCATTGATGATTGCGGTAGCACAGGCCAGGTCCAACACAGGTTGAATATCGCAGAAAAAATGCTCAATCAATGCCTTGCAAAAGGGCAGTCTGAAAATGGCCACAGCCTGAACCAGTGAGAGTGAGAACCCCATGGCACAGACTGAGGATGCCAGCCTGGCACAGACCCTCCAGTTCATGATGATCGAGTAATAAAGTGGCAGATGGCCGCATAGCAAGCATACCCCCTTATTGGCAATAGGAGGCAGTTGGTGATGGCAAAGCCAAGGAAGGAAAAAAGCCGAGCCCCACAGCCCTCCAGGGAAGTGGATTGGCTCAGACCTACAAGGCTGGAAATCATGCGAGGGATGATGACCAGGGAGTAGAAAGTGTCTGATAGGAGAGGACACTTAGAAAGAAGTACATGGGGGTGTGGAGGTGATGGTCAATGCGGGTTACAGTCACAATGATGACATTGCCAGCCAGAGTTAGAATATACAGGGTAAGAAATGCCACAGAGTGTGAGCTGATGTTCCTGGAAGTTGGAGAAACCTTGGAAACAAACTCTCTTACCTCTGTGTGGTTGGCTGTCCTCGTTGAAGATCTCAGGTCTGAAATACAAAGTCAGCACCATCTCTTTGGACCAGAGACTGCCCTGCCCTCTGGTGAGCACACTGTCCAGAGCAAAGATTGAACACCACAAAGACCCAGTTCAAAACTTCATGAATCACCTGCCTTTTCCAGGGACACGGCAGACTAGGTCCTAGAACTGGAATTAAAGATACAGAGATTTTGAGCAACACTATTTAAAAGTTTGAGGTAAAGCATTCTTTTCAAGTACTCCTGGGTCATGTAAAAAATGACAACCTATGTATGGCCCATGAAATTGGTCTCAAATTTTTCTTAAAACTGGATTTTCTTAAAATGTAGACCACAGTCTCAGGCCACAGTGTAATTAAGCTAGAAATTGTCACAAAAAGGAACTTTTTTTGAAAACTTACAAATAGTTGATAATCTAACCAATAGTTCAAAGAGGAGCTAATAAGGGAAGTTAGAAAATATTTAGAATTAGAGAATAATAAAAGAATCATGTACCAAAACATGTACAATGCATTTGGAACATAATTAGAGGAAAGTTCGTAGTTTAAAATGCTTGTCTGTTACAATTTTTTTTAAAGACTGAAAATTAATGAGTAGAGCATCCATCCTAAGAAGTTATAAAAATAAGATAAAAAAAGACAGTAGAAGGAAAAAAAATAATGGCAAAATGTTAATGATATATAAAAGAAAGATAAAACAGACAAGGTCCACAAGGGTAAAAGTTTATAAACTTTAGGTAAACTGCTAGTGAAACTGACCAAGAAAAAAAAAAAAGAGGACATAAACTCCAGTATGAATTAATAAAGGGACAAAATAACAGAAGTTTCAGACACAAAAAGATGAAGAGCAACATTATGAACAATTTAATATCAATACATTTTTAAACTTCAATGAAATGGATGCATTTCTAGAAAAATAATTACTTACCAATATTGAATGAAGAAGATACTTGAAAACTACTGGAAATAAAGACAGTAATGAAAAATCTACAAATAAACCTCCAGACCAAGAACAATTTACCAATACGTGCTATAAAACATTCAAGGATAAATTAATTTCAGTCCTACACAAACTATGTTTGGTAATAGAAAAAGAGGGTATAGGGGAGCAAAAGAGACCAAAATGTGTCTCTTTAGCATGAGGGTTAAGTTAGGCTGATTTTTTTAAAAAATAAATTTATTTTATTTATTTATTTTTGGGTGCGTTGGGTCTTCGTTGCTGTGCGCGGGCTTTCTCCAGTTGCTGCAAGCAGGGGGTACTCTCCATTGCAGTTCATGGGTTTCTCATTGCAGTGCCTTCTCTTGTTACAGAACACGGACTCTAGGCGTGCGGGTTCAGGAGTTGTGGCATGTGGGCTCAATAGCTGTGGTTCATGGGCTCTAGAGTGCAGGCTCGCTAGTTGTGGTGCATGGGCTTAGCTGCTCCGTGGCATGTGGGATCTTCCTGGACCAGGGATCAAACCCGTGTCCCCTGCATTGGCAGGTGGATTCTTAACCACTGTGCCACTAGGGAAGCCCTAGGTTGCTTATTTTTAAGGTCCAAAGACTCAGGAAGAATCTTTGACCTTTCCTCTAACTGACTAAAAGAATGTAGATGGAGGACTTGTTCCAGGAAGGGAGCTAGCACAATAGATAACTATGGTATGAACCAGGTATGGTAGACAGGGAGGAACCTAGCAAAGTCTGCTTGTTAAAATTTCTGTGTCCCATTGTTTCTGCCTGGCCCAGCAAGCATTTGTTTACCAAACATTTGCTTTTCCATCTCCTTGTGAATTGCCTTTCTCTCCTTTGAAGTCCCAAACCACTACTCTCAACATCTCTTTTTTCTTTGGCTGCAGATGGTATTTAACATGAGGGTTTTAACCATTTTGGTGAGTTACTCAGTTTTCCTTAATCTCTCCCATATATACATGTTATTAAACTTTTGTTTGGTTTTCTCTCACTAATATGTCTCAGGTCAATTTAATTCTTAGACCAGCCAGAAGAACCTTGAAGAGTAGAGGAAACTTTCTTCCTTCCTGACTAGAGAATACTCCTTACCTCATTTATTGCAGCTGGAATTATCTTGACACCAAATTTATCAGGCCAATCTCATGCACAGAAATAGATGCAAAATTCTTAAGCAAAATGTCACCAGACTACATCCAACAGTGTATAAGATGGGTATGTGACCAAGTTGGTTTTATTTTAGGATGCAAAGTTTGTTTAACATTAAAACAGTCCAGTTATATATTTCCTCACATGAATTGTTTAAAGGAAAAGAGACATGATTATTTCAATAGTTGCCAAAAAGCATTTTTAAAATTCAGTGTCTACTTATAAGAGCCCTTAGTAAACAAACAATAAAAGATTTTCTTTAAGCTGATAAAACATGTGTACAGCAATTCTTCAGCCAACATATACCTAGAGGTGAGATACTGAAGGATTCTCTTTAAGATTAAGAACAAGATAAGGGTGACTGCTTTATCCACTTCTCTTCAACATTGAATATTGAATATTCTAGAATATTCTAATTTCTTGCCCAGTAAGGCAAGAAAAAAGGAATTAAAAATACAAGGATTGAGAAGGAAGAAATTCTTTATAGATTATGTGGTTGTGAACATAGAAAATCTAAGAGAAGCTACTGAAATTATTAGAATTATTAGAGATTTTAACAAGCTTTCTGGTATAAAATTTATATATAAAAATTCATCACATTTCTGTACATAAACAAATTGATATCAAATTAAATTTAAAAGGGCTATCATTTATAATAGCTTAAAAATAGAAAATACCTAGGAATGAAGACCTTTATTAAGAAAATTATAAAACCTTAATAATGAACACTAAAGAAGACTGAAATGAATGGTGCGATACACAATGCTTATGAATTGGAAGATCTAATATTATGAAGATTCCAATTAATCAAAAATCCATGAATTCATACTCTGAATTCTGTACAATTCAATCAGAATTCCAAATGGATTGTTTTTGGTTGGTTGGTTGTTAGATTGACAACTGCTCCTAAAATTTATATGGGAGTACAAAGATCCAAGAGAAGCCAAAACACTCTTAAAGAAGAAGAAGCAGTAAAGAGGGTTGCCTTTCAAATACCATTACTTATTATAAGGCTATAGGAATTAAGAAGGTGTGGTATTGTCACAGGGATTAGTGGTCACACCAATGGGCAAAAAATGGAGTTCTGGTATATGGAAACTCTTTGCACCAGAGCTGGCATTGCAGATTGGTGGAAAGCACAGAGTCATCAATTAATGGTCCTAGAATAGTTGGTTTATCCATATGGGAAAAAATGAAATTAGATTAGCTTACACCATTTAAAAAAAATCAGTTTCAAATGTATTAAAAGGAAATGAACAAAACATCCTATGAAATGTCTAGAAGATAATATATGAGAATATTTTTTAAATTTGGGATAGTAGAAGATAAAAACATAAAAGAAAATAATGATAAATTTTATTCCATGAAAATTAACTTCTATTTTTCAAAATAAGTCACAAGAAAAGAAAAAGGTAGAAACCAGAAAAACATTTACAATGAAATAACAGATAAAATAATAATATCTGGAACATCTAAAAGCCAAAAAGATCAGCTTAATATAATGATAGTTTAAAAAGAAAACAGGAATTTTATATGAGAGGAAATACAACTGGCATGTGAACAGATTTTTAACATCATTAATAGCCAGGGAAAAATAAGACCACAGACTACAAGCTAAGACCACAGACCATTTCACACTTATCAGATTGCAAAAAATCAAAACTATCACAGATATAGAGTAATGGAAGCTCCAGTTCCCTGTTGAAGGGAATGTGAACTGATAAAATTATTTTTGGAGAACAGGTAGAAATTACCTGTCAAAGCTGAAAATGAACATATCCTATGCAATTCTACCATTCGATATTTAACCCAGAAAAACTAAAGAATCACAGGCAAGAAGATTAAAGCAAGTTTGTTTATTATAGAAAAATAAAACTGAAACAAACCATGTTTTTCAAAAGCAGAAAGGATATTTAAATTGAAGTAAATTATTACAATGAAGTATTATAGAGCATTGAATGAATTAATTATAAAGCTGGGGTGGGCAAACTACAGCCCATAGACCAGCTGTGCTTATAAATAAGACCTTATTAAAACACAGTCACACCCATTTTTTATGTATTATGTGTGATTGCTTTTGCACTAAAATAGTAGAGTTAAATAGTGGCAACAAAGACTGTATGGCCTGCGGAGACTAAAATATTTACTAACTGATCCTTTACAGAAAAAGTTTGCTGACTTCTGTTAAAGATCATTAAAGGTACTAATTACATTTTCACGAATCAACACAGATGAATCTCAAAATCATAATGTTGAATAATAGAAGCAAATCAAAGATTGTATACATATGTTTGTGTGTGTATTCCATTTATTTAATGTTCAAAAGAAGGCAAGATTAAATAATACATAGTTTAGAAATAAATATGTTCTGTAAAGCAGTATATTCTTTAAAAACATGGGAAATTTAAAACATGGAAATTCTGTAACCTAAAATTCATGATAGTGACTATTTGGCATATATTTGAAGTACTTGAAAGTATTTGAAGTATTTGAAAGGAGCATATGTGAGGCTTCTGGCTTTATGGTGATGTTCTGTTTCTTAGCTTCGGCAGAGGGTACCTAGGTATTTGTTTTGTTATTTTTCTTAAAATGTGCATTTGTTTTAACGCACATTTAAATGCACACCGTATTTTACAATAAAAATTTTAGTGTTATAATCAAGAAAAGTGTTCATGATATTGTTAAATGGAAGAAATGTTGCAAAATAATAAAGGTCATATGATCCGAATATTGTAATGAAAAGCAAAGATATATACCCACATAAATGTGGATATGTATGTACAGGAAAAAGCCTAAGAATATAGAAATGAATATATGTGTCAGTTGTAAACAGAGACTAGTACTAATGTATTATTCTTTAAAAATATATTGTTCAGCTTTTAAATGATGCATATGAAAAAAATTAAGTTCAATGGAAAATAATAGGTTAAAAAGCAGGATATGGTATGGTATATGCAGAATTATCAAAGTATGAATACAGAGAAAGCTAAATAGAGATCATCGAAATGTTAGTAGTGCGTGATTCTGCATGGTGTAACTCTGGGTGAATTTCTACTATCTCCTGAAATTTTCAAAGTGTCCATGATGAATATGTACTACTTAGGCAGTGGGGTGGAGGATAGGTTTAATTTTTTTAAGCCTCCCTTGAGGACATTCTTTTTTTTTTTTTTTTTTTTTTGTGGTACGCAGGCCTCTCGCTGTTGTGGCCTCTCCCGTCACGGAGCACAGGCTCCGGACGCGCAGGCAGTGGCCATGGCTCATGGGCCCAGCCACTCCGCAGCATGTGGGATCTTGCCAGACCGGGGCACAAACCCATGTCCCCTGCATCGGCAGGCGGACTCTCAACCACTGCACCACCAGGGAAGCCCTGAGGTCATTCTTATCACCTTCTTTCTATCTAAGTATCCCTCCAGTCTTGGTTCTGTTGGCATTTTTCATTCTCATATGATGGCACATCACATTCAGTTGAAATTACTTATATCTAACTTTTCAACTACATTGTAAGCTTTTTGATGACAGAGATCATGCTTAGTCATTTCCACATACCCAGAACCTAGCCCAGTATTTGCCATTTCTTAAGCTTTTGATAACTATGTAAACCAATAAACGAAGTAATACTCTCGATGTACTTCTAGTCTGGAGGAGGAGACCCATACCTCTGCCAGATATATACAGCAGTGCTGCCTTGGGCACATGGAAACCAGGACAAAGTATTGAAGTCAGAATCTTCACTTAACCCCATTAAGTTGCAGAAATTGAGAGACTACCAGAGAAAAAAGATATGAAAGAACAATATAGGAAAACATGAAAAACCATTATCATTAAGAAGGGACATAGATAATGCATCTGGGGTAGTTTTCCAATCCTTAATCTGACTTTTGGTGAACAGCTTTTTTCTCCAAAAAGATGGTAGAAAATTATACAAAATTTTAGCATTTTACAGTTTCCTTTATTCTTCAAAGTAATAATACATTTACTACCCAAAAGTATGTGGTAGAAATGTGAGGTTGCTTAATTCCAAAAAGGATGAAGGTGTTGCCTAATATCACATATTTAGTTCATGGCAGAGAGAATTTGGGAACCCAGCTCTCTTTACCTTGTACTCTGAGTCCTCTGCTCTTGAAAGATCTCAATACTGGAGGGAAGATGTCCTTTTTATCTCAGCTGAGATACTGATACATGTAACATTGATACACAGAATTTGATGAGTTTCTCTAGGAAGACATTTAAAAAAAGAGGAAATCGGGGCTTCCCTGGTGGCGCAGTGGTTGAGAGTCCGCCTGCCGATGCAGAGGACACGGGTTCGTGCCCGGTCCGGGAGGATCCCACATGCCGCAGAGCGCCTGGGCCCATGAGCCACGGCAGCTGGGCCTGCGTGTCCGGAGACTGTGCTCTGCAACGGGAGAGGCCACAACAGTGAGAGGCCAGCGTACCGCAAAAAAAAAAGAGGAAATCACTTTATCTTGTTCTGGGTTGTTTTGATGTCTCTGTGAAGAGACAGGGGCATGGGTTTGATACGTATTACCTAATTTCCTTTTAGTTCTTCACATAGTTACTACTGTCTGGTGGAAGGGCAAGGGTCAGAAAAACACAGTACTTCCTTTATTTGTTTTCTTCTGCTGCAAGGCTAGCATCAATCTGTCTAGAAACTCCAGCGTCAGCCCCATTCATATCCACATCCCACATCCCACAAACTCACACATACACACACACATACACACACAGAGATTATGTTAAGCATATTTCTCTGGAAGTAATGATCTGGATGCCCCCATGTAACACTGCTGGATGAGAGCTGGGCAAAGAACCTGACCCAGGATTGAGCATAATAAGTAAGGGGAGTCAAAGCAACATATAGACGTCAAAAGCTGATGGAACAATAAAGTTGGCCCTTACACTCTGAATGTCTGAGTTAGGTTTTGCATTTACATTTACTAATGAACATTTGATTAAAATATACTATATGCTGGCCTATTAAGACACTCTGCATAACTTACAATTTAGAATTACCCTACAAGGAAATAAAATACATACTCCCATTTTATAGATGGATAATTTGAAGCTGGGAAGGATAAACTACTTGTCAGACTCACATATCTAGTAATTGACAAGACCAGCTGTGAAACACAGTATGTGTGACTCCAAATTCTACATGCTTTCGTTGAGTCAAAACTCTACTGAATGTTCAGGAATGAGGTTCTGCTTAGAGGGGAAGGAGACAACAGCTGTATGAAAAATGCCTGACCCTCAGCCTTATTCACTGAAAAGATAACAGGGACATCACTGGTAGATGAAAACTCTGGGATTGTAAAGGTTTTTTAATTTACTATCTCTCCTTCATGATTTTAAACAGATTCTTCCATTAATTAAAATGAAACTTATGAGGATATTCTTGTTCACTTTATAGGCACCTGGTCTCAAAAAGTCATCATGCAAAACACAGGAAAAGTATGAAACTCTAATGTTCAAGAAAATCATCAGAAAACCGGGATGAGAAAAGGAAGAAACTTAGAAAAATTTAAAACAGTTCTTCTCTCCTTTTTTTCTACCATCAACCACTTCTTGCAAAGTTGGCAAAGGAGATGAGAAACGTTCTCTTAATTGCTGTGCATCTGAACTTAAAACAAAACGAAACAAAACAAAACAAAAGAATAAAGGTAGGACTCTCTCCAAGAGGCCTATGAGGGAGAAATTGAAAATCCCAAGCCTTAGAAGTCCAGCATTTCCTGAGTGTCAGAAGGAAGCTCAGGGTGTGGGGACCAACTTAAGGTCCAGAGCATTGCATCCTCTGGCCTGAGAGGATCTTCCTGCAGAGTTGAAGCCTCTTGAAACCCCAAATCCAGGAACTCTGTTTATTCCTGAAAGAGGACCAGATCCATCTGATCTAGGACTCTAGGGACTTCCCCCTTGAGAATCATTCCAGGGCACAAGGGACAGCAGAAAAGAGTTTGAGGCTCTATCCCAGGGGGCTGATTGGGAACTTGGGCAATTAGTAGAACAAAATTCTGCCTTTGGTTACTGACTCACAAGAGAAGCTTGCATTGTAGAAACTGAAATCTGTTTTGTTAAAAAACCATTGAACCCAGAAGGAATATGCAAAATAAAATACATGTCAATTATTCTGTGCCTGAGGATTATTCCTTCTTTTAATGAAGCAGCAAATATTAATGAACATCTACTTGTGTTCCATGTAGTATGCTGAATATTGGAGATACAAGCAGAACAAAAACAGTCATGGTGTTTGCTCTCATGGAGCTTATCAAGGAGGGAGGCATATAGAGCTATAGCTAATCCATTGGTTATCTTTGTGAAAATTAGAAAAAAAAGCCTCTTTTGGGTAGATGCAGCCCATGTGCACACCACTTGGTGAGTAGACAGTATATTTTTGTAATTTGTAAAAGAGCATCACTTCAATGGATGGATGGAGCTCCATACCAGGATATATGACTTGTCAAGTGGACTGTGGGCTGCATTTTATCCTTCACTCTCCCTCTTGATTAGGTATCCCTGTGCAGTGCTTAGCCTGCACACTAGGCAGGTTTCAAACAAATAGTCTCAGAAATAAAAACACTATTATAAACAAAAATAAATGCTATAAGGAAAAATGCATGGTCTTATGAGAGCATATAATAAAGGAGGGCAAGTTTTGCTAGTCTGGGGAGTCTTGCAGTATTTTTCAGAGGATTGATGTTTGAGCTAGAATCTTTAAGATGAGTATGGGTCAACTAGGTGAAGTTAGGGAAGAGAATTTAAGGCAGAGAGAAAAACATGAGTGAAGGACTTGATAGATTCATGATAATAACTCATTCCAAGAACTGAAAGAAAGACAAATTGTGCACAGAGAATCTGAGGGAGAGATGAAGTTAGAAGGTAATGGGGAGGAGATTGTGCAGGGTTTTGTACCACTTCAAGCTTATTGTGAGGCTGATGTGGAGTCAGGCCACGCTTTTAAGGAGGTGAATGGCACCATCAGATGTGCATTTCCAAATGTCTGGTTGCAATGTGGAAAATAAATTAAAGAAGAGTAAGTTTGGAAGTGGAAAGGTCAATTAGGAGGCTGCTGAGGTTTTCTAGTGGAAACATAGGAGCTAGAACTTGGGAGGCAGATGTGGAGATGCTTTAGCTTGCTGAGACACACAAGACAAATTCATGATAGGCATCCTAGGTCCCATGGTCCAGTGACCTTCCTTTACCAGGACTCAGAAGTTATGCGGGAGTTATTTCTCAGAAGAATGCTCATCTAGAGAAACAAAGTATGGCTTTTTATAGAAGTCTGAGGAATCTGAACTGTGATCCTCCTGTTGGAGTCTGACAGAATCTTGACTTAGTTCACCATCATGGAGAATCATCACAGCCTCTCACCTAGTTCTCTAACTAGAACCCTTGAATGAAGGAGTAGCCATGTCCCCTTGAGGACAGACCCTGTGGTACTGCCACAAATAAATATTGTAAACACATACATCTCAATCTCTATAAAAAAATGACTCTCTTTGAGTACATTGTATCCTTGGGGTATACAAGGCTTTAGTGATAGAGTTGCTTGCACTATATCTTGGACCAACTTAGAAAACTTCTCTTGTTCTAGGCCCGCTCAAAATTGACAGCATCATGGCTTACTCAGAAAATGGGTTGAAGTAGCAGATGTGCAATATGTTGCCAAGCATGTCTATTTAATAATATATTTGAAAATGGGGAAATAAACCAGATTGTGTTTGAGAATCAATGGCCCTACTGTGAAATGAATTCAGGCCTGAATTCCATTTTTTGCTTGACCTTCATGACTTTCCATGCTAAACTGTGTTTGCTATCAAGAGGATAATGTCAGTTCAGAGACAGTGGCCAGTATTCTCCCCAAAATATATCCCTTATATTCAGTCATCCTGGCAAATAGATTCAGGTTCCTTTAAGGAAGGCTACAGAGTGATGAAAACTTATTCTACAATACTTTCAAAGAATTAAAGGAAACTATGTTCAAAGAATTAAAAGAAAAATATGGTAGTGAGTCCACAAGTAGTAAATCTCAAAAAGGAAGTAGAAGCCATAAAAAAGAAGCAACTGCAAATTCTAGAGATGAAGACTATAATAACTGAAATGATGATATAAACAGCAGATTTGAGATGGCAGAAGCAGGATCAGTGGACTTGAAAATCAATCAATAGAAATTATCCAATCTAAAGAACAGAAAAACAGAAGAATGAAGAAAGGTGAAGAACCTCAGAGACCTGTTAAAAAAAAAAAAGTAAACTTTTCAACACAGGTGTAGTAGGATTCTCATAAAAAGAGGAATAAAAGGGCAGAACAAATTTGAATGTATAATGACTAAAAACTCAAATTTTATTAAAAACGTTAACAGACTCAGTAAGCTCAAGAAATCTTAAGGTAAATGCAAAGAGAATTATATATAGACACTTCAAACTGCTGAAAGCCAAATACAAAGATAAAATCTTGAAAACAACCAGAGAAAAGTGACTCATCATATACATTTTTAACAAAAAATTCTATCTAGCAACAATATCCTTCAAAAATGAAGGCAAAATAAAGGTGAACTCAGGTAAACAAAGATTGACATTATTTGTTGCTAACAGACTTACTATACAAGAAATACAAGAGGAAGTTCTTCAAGCTGAAAGGAAATGACAATTGACAATAACTCATATCCACAGGGAAGAATGAAGAAAACCGGAAATGCTACCTATGTAACATATGTAGGTAATTATAAAGGACTGTATGTATGTGTGTGTCTGTTTATATATATGCATTTCTATTTTCTTCTTTTAGTTTCTTTTTAAAAAACATAACATTGTTTAAAACAGTTATATAATTATAATCCTGTATTTTTGGATTTATAAAAAATAAAAACGTAATGCATATGACGATAATAGCACAAAGGAGAGAGAGGAGGAAATGGAGTCATACTGAAGTTAAATTGCTATATGTCTTTGAAATCAAATCAGTATTAACCTGAACTAGATTGTGATAATTTAAATATGCATAGAGCAGTCACTAAAAAATTTAACTATAACATCAACAGAGGAATTAATATGGTACAATAAAAATATTTTAACAGAGAAGGCAGTAAAAGGAAACAAGAATGAGAAAGACATGAAACATAGAAAACAAATAGCAAAATGGAAGACATTAATTCAGTCATATTATTAATTACATTAAAAGTGAATGCATTAAATCCTCTGATTAAAGGGGAAAATTGTCATATTGTATTTAAAAAAGCAAGATCCAACTATGTGCTGTCTATAGGAGATACACTTTAGAATCAAAGACACAAATACTTGAAAGTAAAAGCTTGTAACTGGACCTATCATGCAAACAGTAGCCATAAGAGAGCTAAAGTGGCTATGTTAATTTCAAACAACATAGACTTTCAGATAAGGAATATTGCAAGAGACAGAGAAATATATTTAATTATGATAAAAGGTCAATATGTTAGGAAGATATGAAATTATAAATGTATACCTGACAACAGAGCCCCAAAATCCATGAAGCAAAAATGACAGAATGAAAAGAGATAGGTAATTCAACAATTATAGCTGGAGAACTCAATAATTCAATTTCAGTACTTTATAGAACAACTAGACAGAGGACCTGTAAAGATATAGAATACTTGAACAACAGTCATTATTAACCAGCTTGACCTAACTGACATTTATGTAAAACTCCCTACAAAAATATCAGAGTACATCTTCTTTTCAAGAGTATGTAGAACACTCTCCAGACTAGACTGTATATCAGGCCACAAAAGACCTCAAAAATTTTTTAAAAATTGAAATCTTCTTTGGCTGATATTAACATAAAACAATTACTTTCTTTTAGTTATTGTTTATATCGTATTTTTTTTATTCTTTTGTTTTCAATCGTTCTGTATCCTGATAATTAAGGTACGCCTCTTCTTAACAAAATTTGTTTTCCTATCTATCTGACAATCTATGTCTACTAATTGGATTATTACTTTACATTTAATGAAATTTACATTTTAAATTTAATGAAATTACTGATATATTTGTGTTTAAATATACCATATTAGGATTCATATTCTTTTTTCCCAGTTTTTTTTGTGACTACCTTTCCTCTCATCTTTTTGTTTATTTTGGAGTAATCAAGCCTTTTTATTATTTCTTACCTTTTTCGTTTGTTACCTTTATAACATTTTTTTTTTTTTTTGCGGTATGCGGGCCTCTCACTGTTGTGGCCTCTCCCATTGTGGAGCACAGGCTCCGGACGCGCAGGCTCAGGGGCCGTGGCTCACGGGCCTAGCTGCTCGGCGGCATGTGGGATATTCCCGGACCAGGGCACGAACCCGTGTCCCCTGCATCAGCAGGCGGACTCTCAACCACTGTGCCACCAGGGAAGTCCCCCTTTACATCATTTTAATGGTTATTTTAGAATTACATTTCAAGGACAATGCAAAGACTATATGAAGCCTTAATTTAATTTATTACCATTTTCATGTTATTGTTGTATATTTTAACTCTATAAATATTTTAAAATTCATAATACATTAATTTATTATTGTATAATATTAAGTATAATACTAATTTATACTTGCCCATGCATTTATCTTTTCTGTTCTGTTATTTTAAAATTCATTTTGGTTTTTTTTGGTTTTTTTCATTTTTGTTTCCATCTAGGATAGATTTTCCTTCTACCTGAAGAACTCCTTTTGATATTTCCTTAATGCAGGTCTGATGGTGAATTCTCTCATTTTTTTTCCATTTCTAAAAATGTCTTTGTTTTGCTTTTTTAGTGAGGGAGATTTTCCCTGAATATAGAATTCTAGTTTGGCAGTTATTTTCTTTCAGAACCCTGAAGATGCCATTCCACTGATTTGTGTTTTCCATTACTGCTACCAAGAAGTCATTTAATAGTCCTACTGTTATTCCTTGAAAATAATGTATCTTTTTTCCTCTAGCTACTGTAAAGACTTTTTATCTTTTTTTTTTTAGTTATTTTACATGATATGCCTACGTGCCTTTTGTGTGTAGGTGTATGTGTATATATCCTGTGTGTATTTCAGAGTGATTCTCGAATCTGTATCTGATGTTTTCCTCAGGTTTGGAAAACGTATGGCTATGATTTCTTCATATATTGTGTCTGATATATTCTACCTCTCTTATCCATGGGTAACTCCAATTACACATATGCTAGACCTTTTAACTGGGTTTCATATGCCTCAGGTACTCTTCCAAGCTTACACGGTTGTTGGCAGAATTAGTTCCTTGTGGTTATAGGACAGAGGTTGTGTTTTCTTACCAGCTGCCAACCGAGATTGCTCTGTTCCTAGAGGCTGTCCACATTCCTTGCCAAATGGCCTTCTTGTAAGCCCTCTCAAAACTTGGTAGCTTATTTCTTCAGAGCCAGCAAGGAACTATCTCTTGTTCCTGTATGCTGAGGTGAATTTTTATAGATGTATTATAAGCATGGGTGTGACATCCATCACCTTTGCTTTATTCTCTTGAGTAGAGGCAAGTCACAGTTCTGCCCACAGTCCAGAGGAGAGGACTGTATTATACATGGGTGTGACTCATTGAGGGTCACCTTAGGTGCATTTGCTACAATCTATTTATCTTAAAGTTGTATCAGGTAATTTTAATACAGTGATTTTTTTTTATGGGTCTGTTTCTGTTGAGTCCTTTTTTTTTTTTTCCTTGATCTTTAGCCTTTTGGTCTTTTCTCCCGGTATGTTTATTGTATTTTTATCACATCCTGGACACTCTATATCATTTATAGATGTAAAAACCATTATACAGCTTGCAGGCTGTGCAAAAACCACTGGTAGGCTCATGGGCCAGTAGGCTGTAGTTTGCCTACCTCTGTTATAAATGAAAAAAAAAATTGTAAATTGTAAAAATAAATTGAGGATGTACATTATATTACCTTCCTCTAGAGAAGCAAGAGCAAATTAACACAAATAGGTATTAAGTAAAATTGATCTGGATTCAGTCTTTGTGAGGGTTAACTTATTTCCACTTTACCCTTTTGCCTAGGGTATAGCCCTTAAGCATATGGACACTGCCATTTTTTCAGTCTTTTGACCAAAGAATACAGACAAGTTACAGTTCCTCAAGGAAACTACAAAGAATTGGGTGTCAGGCTAACATTTCCACATATCTTTTCTTTCTTTCTTTCTGGAATCTTTGCCCCTCAACTCTTCTCTTACTTAGAAGCTGTATCTACATCTTACAGTCTTTATAACATCATTCTAGGGATGGAGGAGAACTAGTTCTTTCCTTCAACTTTATAGGAATAGGAAGGGTAGCAGGGTGGAAGGAGCCCTGGTAATGGTCAGGGCAACTCTTCCCTCCAAAACATTAACCTCAGGATTAGGAAGTGAGCTGACTGAGTAATAATGTCTCCAAATATTCTGCTGTTTGGATTGTGTCTTCTGATATTGATCACTTGGGAGCAGTCAGTGCTGTTTTGGGAAGGAGACCCAGGAGTCTGGAACAGACAATTTGCACCTTATAAAGAAACCTCAAGCCAGAGTTAGTACTTTGTGACTCAATGAGGAGCTTCTTCCAGGAGGAGGGGCTGTGAGAATCTAGAGGAAATTAATGTGACTTTGTCCTTCACTTCTAATCTCAGACACTGGAAGACTGGGATAGGCATTGTTTCCTTCCTGTCCAGTTCTTTTATATATTGCGTCCAAGAGGTATCTAAAGATTTGCCAGTGAAGGGGAAATTCCTATTAAACCATAGCTCTCCTCAGTAAGACATTAGTGACCTTCAGATTAAAAAAAAAAAAAGTAGACTATTTGCTAAAATAGCAAATTTTTACAATGTGGTCTAAATTTAAATAACTGATAGGTTTTAAATAATTATCAGGAAAGGTACTGATAATGATCTGGGAAACATTCTATAACTATTCATAAAAATCCATATCTAATTTGCAGGCAGTCAAATTCCCAGAGTGGGGGGTATGACCCTCAGGAATGAATACAGCTCTCTAGAATACCCGAGAAATAGGCCACTTGGTGAGTTTCACTTCCTGATATGCCAGAATGTTTATTATAGTATATATTCAGTTATCACACAGCCAGTGATAAGTCTATACAAGGAGGAACATGATCTCTCCTAGAGAATATTGTGAATTCTATGATTTTGGAAATGCGGATCTGTAAACTAACATAGGAAAGAGGGACATAAGACTTCAAAGGCCTGTAATTGTGTCCTTTACAAAAGGCCGTTCAAAAATCTAAGCTCCATGAGGACAAGGACCATTCCTTGGTCATCTTTGTTGTCCTAGTATTAGCACAGTACTTACACTTTGTGACTATTCAACCATTGAACTGTTGAAAAAAAATGGTTTTGTTTGGATTTGAAGCAAAATTTTACTATTCACAGGAAACAAACAAACAAGAAAACCAGAGAATGATGAGATAAGTAAGCTCTCTTCACTGGAGGAAAAATATAAGTAGTATATTCATCCATGATGAAGTCAGGGGAAGGCTTTGTTTCACTTTTTTTTGGGGGGGGTGTCATTTATTTGAAAGAAATAAAAGGTAGTAAAAATTCCAAAGTCAAAGACATTATCTGAATTTTGAGGTTTCTGTCCATCTGTACTCTCCCTATTTTTTGGTCTCTCATGTTTCCTTCCTACACCCTAGATGAGTAATCCTACCCCTGCCAATGTTTTTCATTTCCCCATTCCACTCTGCACCCCTTTACTGATTGTCCTATCTGTTAGAGTCTCCCACATTATGGTGCTGGGGTACAGTTTTTTAGGGTGTCAACAGTTAGTGCTGATTAATGGTCTGGAGGAGGAGGGAAACAGAAATATTGTAGGCTACCAGCATGAGTAAGATCTTCTGGCCAAGAAAGTGGAATTAAGTTATAAGAATAACATAGATGGGGGCTTCCCTGGTGGCACAGTGGTTGAGGATCCGCCTACCATTGCAGGGGACACGGGTTTGAGCCCTGGTCCGGGAAGATCCCACATGCTGCGGAGCAACTAAGCACGTGCACCACAACTACTGAGACTGCACTCTAGGGCCCGTGTGCCACAGCTACTGAGCCCGTGTGCCACAACTGCTGAAACCCACGTGCCTAGTGCCCATGCTCCACAACAAGAGAAGCCACTGCAATGACAAGCCCGTGCACCACAACGAAGAGTGGCCCCCACTTAACACTAGAGAGAGCCTGCATGAAGCGACAAAGGCCCAACACAGCCAAAAATAAATTAATTAATTTTTTAAAAAATCAGTCACAAGACTAGAAGGGACTGAGGATACTATGCTAACTCCATTTAAAAAAAAAAAAGAATAACCTGGATGACTTTCAAATCAAGTGTGCAAGTATAATGAAAACTGTGATTTTATAGTGGTGGATTCCAAACTATTACTTATAATCCAGAAATGCAATCTAGAAGTCACTGAATGTTAGTCTTAGATATATTATCTGGGTGGGCTACTGTGATCTAAGGGAGAAGTAAAATGTTGGGCATCTTCAAGAAGGGGATTAGAAGCAAAAATGAATGTCTTATTCTACCTGATTCATACCTGTGTTGATATAGTACACGTAGCAGTGCATTGTTCTGATCAGTGTACCTCAGGAAAGATTTTTAAAGTGTATGAAAAAGTCCATATGAACAATTGGAAGGGAAATGATAAAATTTATAAAATCAAGGCTAAGATAATCACAGGCTTCTTTACACATCCTAGAATTCTAGGCTGAAGACTGTCTATCTCCTACTGCATCTCTTAAATATTTAAACTGGTTCATATGTGGAAAACAAAAAGAAGTACTAGGGAATTCCCTGGTGGTCCAGTGGTTAGAACTCAGCACTTTCACTGCCAGGGGCCCAGGTTCAATTCCTGGTTGGGGAACTAAGATCTGTGCATCGTGACCAAAAGAAAAAAAAAGAAGAAGAAGAAGTACAAATAAAACTACTATTTATTAAGGGCTTCCTATGTATCAAGTGCATGTCAAACTCTTCAAAGACATTAACCCATGTAACGCTTATGGCAACTCTGTGGAGTATTACTATATTCAATTTATAAATGAGTTTAAATATTATGCTTAAAATGTAGAGGGGCTACTGAAGGAATTTATGCAAGAAGTCTCCATTAGCAGACTTTTTTTTTAAAGAATGTTATGTTAGTATACGGTATTGTTTTTCTCTTTCTGATTGATGAACCTAGGGTCAAGACAGGAATAAAGACACAGATGTAGAGAATGGACTTGAGGACACAGGGAAGGGGAAGGGGAAGCTGGGACGAAGTGAGAGAGTAACATTGACTTATATACACTACCAAATGTAAAATAGATAGCTAGTGGGAAGCAGCTGCATAGCACAGGGAGATCAGCTCAGTGCTTTGCAACCACCAAGGAGGGTGGGAGGGAGACACAAGAGGGAGGGGATATGGGGATATACGTATGCACATAGCTGATTCACTTTGTTATACAGCAGAAACTAATACAACATTGTAAAGCAATTATAGTCCAATAAAGATGTTAAAGGAAAAAAGAGAAAAAAAAAGAATGTTATGACAACATTCGGAAGGAAGACTTGGACTAAGGTCAACTGAAATGAGGGGGATTAGTTAGGAGACCATTGCAGTCATCATAGAGAATGATGATGGTGGTCAAAAGTTGAGTGTTGGTAGAAAGCATGGAGAAGAAGGGACAGAGTGGAGAGAATTTCAGGAGGCACTGTCTTCAGGATAGAAAAGGGAAGGGAGATAGTTAGGATGGTTCTCAGCTTCCTGAATGGAGGTAATGGTTAAACATGGTGGGTAATCAGGAGTAGATATGGGTTTAAGGGCAAGGTTAACTCTGTTCCAGTATAGTCTCCAATTCTGAGCTCACGTGGAATAAGCTCAATTCTATCCTCATCACAACTTGGAATATGTAAAATTAAAGTGAAAAATAGAACATCTGGCCCTTCACTGATTAAATGAGCTTTATCTTTGCTCTCACACTAGGAAAACCATTCCCTACTTGAAGCAACTTGAAGGGATATCCTCATACTTATTCCAGCCTCTCTCCTGCTTTTGGCTAGAATTCAAGGAAATAAGCTAAATACCTGCATGGCCTTAAAATATCTAGAAGTGCTCCCTTTTTGAGTCTTTCATGATCACAGTAGACTTTAGCGCAGGGTTTAGGGAAGTGAAGCCTGGGACCTAGGGTTCTGGGGAGGAGAAGCCACTCTAGGACCTTCATGGGACATTTGATATTGACAGTGCATTTTGACAGTGTTGAATTTGTCTTTCACTTAGGTCACTGTTCCTCACTGGATGCTTAAAGGGCTAAATCAAGAGTGTTGGAGGAGGAACTATAGAGCTGGGCTTCTTCCTGGACCTGGACTCACCTCTTCAATGGCTAGGTAATTATTTCTACAAATCTATCTTTTGATGTGTCTGTATTTTCCTTCTCAGATCTATCTCTGCCATCAACCCCAGGGTCCTGGGGTAACACTTCCATAGCAATAAAGAAGAGGGTGGGGGGAAGGTGATGGCTCTGAGCAAGTGACCAACAGCTGAACACTGATGACCCTTGAGGTCTTGGGCATTGTTCAGAGGATGGACATACCTTTTACTGAAGGCCTTGGTCCAGCCTACTGTCTTTCATGATTATCATCACACATTTCTTTCCTTTGCCCAGCTCTTTTAGACCTAGACCTCCCTCAGTGCTAAAGCCAAACTCCACTGCTGTGACTGAGTTCCTTTTTGAAGGTTTCCCCAGCTTTGGGTGGTAGCACAGGCTTAGTTTCTTTGTTGTCTTTCTAACTTTGTACCTGCTGAGTCTCTTTGGCAATGTCATTATTGTGATTGTTATTCACCTGGACCATCACCTCTATACTCCCATGTACTTTTTCCTGAGCATACTGTCCATCTCTGAGACCTGCTACACTGTGGCCATCATTCCCTGTATGCTTTCTAGCCTCCTGAGTCCTCATCATCCCATTTCTATCCAAGGCTGTGCCACTCAGCCCTTCTTCTGTCTCACCTTTAGTATCAATAACTGCTTCCTGCTCACAGCCAGGGGGTATGATTGCTATGTGGCCATCTGCAACCCACTACAGTATTCAGTCATCATGGGTAAAGAGTCCTGTATCCAGTGGCATCTGGGTCCCTGGGAATTGGCCTGGGTATGGCCATTGTACAGGTAACATCTGTTTTTGGCCTGCCCTTCTGTGATGCCTTTGTCATCTCTCACTTCTTCTGTGACATGAGACCCCTGTTGAAGCTGGCCTGCACAGACACCACTGTCAACGAGATCATCAACTTTGTTGTCAGTGTTTTTGTCCTTGTTCTACCCATGGGCCTGGTCTTCATCTCCTATGTCCTCATCATCTCCACCATCCTCAAGATTGCTTCAGCTGAGGGTCAGAAGAAGGCCTTTGACATCTGTGCCTCCCACCTCACAGTGGTCATCATCCACTATGGCTGTGCCTCCGTCATTTACCTGAAGCCTAAGTCCCAGAGTTTCCTGGGGCAGGACAGACTCATCTCAATGGCCTACACTGTCATCACTCCTCTGCTGAACCCCATCGTGTACAGCCTGAGGAACAAGGAGGTCAAAGATGCTCTGTGCAGAGCCAGGGGCAAAAGCCCCTCTCCTCTTAGTGAGGAGGTCATTGAAGGCCTTTTCTTTCATTTTGTAAATATGTATTAATTTTAATGCTGTATCAATAATACCTTTAAGTACGGGATCAAGAAGAATAGACTAAATTGAATTGGGTGCTAAAATTGGAGACTTCCATTTGAGCTAGTCATGGTTCTCTGTGACCTCCTTTAGAGAAGATAGAAAATGACTTGGCATACACTTAAGAATATAGGGGAGAGATTTACCTGCCTGGATCACTCATACCTATGTTATACACCCATGCACACATCTACATATGCCCTGAGAATATATTGGGTTATACAACTCCGGTAAAGCACAAAATCCAGCAAGTTTCTAGAAAGCTAATGAACAAAGTGTTTGGAAACCACCTCAGAAAAACCTCTGTTGTTGTTGTTAAGGGTGTATGAGTAATTTATGCAAAATTTTAACAGATAAGTGTGGAGACACATGCATGTCCTTTTCTGTGGACATTGAAGGCTTTCTTGTAATCTGTTTTTGCTGCTTACTAATATCTCATCACAGCCTGAGGACTCTTCAGAAGGCCAAAAAAAAAAAACACTCTCCAAGTGGATAGAACTGCCCTAACTGACCATTCCTGGAAATGAGGAGTACAAATGTGGGAAGGCAAAAAATCACCAGCTACTAGAACACAGAGGTGGGTTGTCCATAGTCCCAAGATGCTTAGGTGAGAAAACTCCAATTTGGAAAGGAGAGCATGCTGAACAGTTCAATGCTTTTCACATCTCCAGTGCAGGAGTGAAAGAGGATGGAGCCTGGAAGAAGCCAAGCAAAATCATAGTTCCTTTTGCAGGGTAGACTTAAATCTTTGAAATAGTGTTATAAATGTAAGCACTTTAACTACAACTTCTGAAATTATTTATTAATGAGCAGAAGTCTGAAGCTTGACTTAATGAAAAAAATTTCCAGTAAGTTCCTAAGCTGTCAGAGGTTAATCTTCAGAAATTTCTTCTTAGATACTCCCAACTTAAAACCTGAGGTAAAAAACAGCATTTCATGTTTGAGCATCACAGAAGGTGAAGGTGTATACCCTGGTCCTCTCTCCCTCATCCTTCCACTTCACTCTGGCCTTCTATACTGAAGAACAGGTATAACCTGAGTTTCAAACCCAGTTCTTGCCGTCTCTAGAATCCAGCTGATCCCATGGGGTGACGCTGCAGAGGCAAGATATCACTTGTAAGAGTGTCATGAAGTTAGCTGGGTGCTGAGGATAGGACAAGGCAGTGGAAATTAACAAATCTTCTAAGTCAAGTTAACATGTCTTGCTTTGCCAAGAAACACTGGCATGTGCTATCTGACCAGAGATAAAAGATATCTTTGCCTTTGTGACCAGATTTCTAGAAATGATAGAGTCAGTTTATTTCTGTTAGGATAGCCAAGAATTGCCAAAAACAGTTAAAAAAATTTTTTTTTGCATTGTGTTCTGCTTAGTCTAGATAAAGCTGTTAGGTAAAGGTCTGATGACCAGTGTCAGTTTCTGATAAGGCACCCGATAGGGACTTGGGCTTGGTAACTAACTGTCCAGGGCTGGGTAGACAACTTAAGGCAGGGAGACAATAATACTCTCTGAGTTTCTCTGGGCACCCAGGCTGGCGAGTACCTCTGCCATTCTCAGCATAAAGCTCCCATCTCTGACTTCAAGGAGATTCTCTTGTTGTCCCATTTCCCATTTAATGAGAAGAGAGAAATAGCAGAGCTTTTCTTCAAGTACTCAATTTCCCAAAATACAAGGTGTATCTTTTGTCCGAGTTTCCACTCTTGAGGTAGCCAAGGAAATTTGTCTTCCATTGGCCACTAGTAGGGAGCTACCAACTTGATTTTCAAAAACCAATCCTAATTATTGGGAGTTTGTGACATTTTGTAGCAGACAATTTGGAACAGCCATCATGGGAAAGATATTTGCTCTATGGACTGGCCTAGACCAATCTGGTAAGATATTGGAGGTAACAGAGGAAGCCCCAAGGGTGGAGCTGGGGTGAATTATTTCTATTCTAATCATTTGTATAACCTCCATACTTCCTCCCTGGCACAGATAGACTTTATGTATACTGAAATAAAAAAGCACCTTTATAAATGCCATATTTTGGGGGTCCACAAAATACTCAAGACCTCACTGTGTGTTCCACATTCCCTATGGAACAGATGTATGAATATCAGGAAGAAAAAAGGTGGAAATAAATGGTAGACATAAGTTTGGTATGAACCTGAAATTTAGATACATGGGAGAGCACAATGAAGGGAGAGACCAGTGTGTAGAGGATGAAGGAGAAATTTACACCAGAGCTTTTTTGGGAATGTGTTCTTAGCCTTTATGCTGGAGAGTCACCTCATAGAACTGGGTTCCCACGTAATGAAGGACAAAATGGGCTCAAAGGGAGCTTAGAGACCACCTAGTCCAAATGCCTCTTGTTACAAAGAAGAAATGGAATCTCAGAGACTGGCAAGAACTTGCCCCAGTCACACAGCTGGTTAACAACAGCTCAAACTTCCAGGTTTATGCTCTGTCCATAGCCCTTGCCAGCTGGGAGTGAGGATGAAAATGGAGGTAAAAGTGAATTGGAGGTAAGGTGAAAAAGTGAAAATAGAAGTAAAAGTCACTCAGAGACTCAGAAAATCCCTCAGAAGATGTATCTGAAGCTTATAAAGCCTCGACTTTCTATTCATGTTCAGTCTCTCTCAATTCTTAACTCCGGGTCACTTGGCCTCAGACTAAATAAAGGAGGAAGTAACTTGCTCTTTAGCCTGATGCATAGCTGTGTGTTAAACACTGTGAGACAAGATGTTGTTAATGAATGTTCTGTAAGACTGTGGTCTCAAGGTTATAACTTCTAACAGACCTCCTGTCTTTCCTTAAAGGTAGGGAAGTGTCCAGGAACAACACCAAGGAGCTTCCTGTAGGGACTTTTCCTGGCCTATGGCTGCAGGAAAAATCTCTTCTCCACTCACCAGGCTTCTTTACACAAAGCCAAGTGCCAAGGCCATTCCCTGAGAATCTGGTCATTTCCTATCTCTCTGAAGTGATTTTAAAAAAAGAGACAGTGTTAAGGAGGTTCATACCAGCGTTGGGGACCAGGGTGGGCTGCCCCTAAATGTGCCACAATGACATATTGATTATTTTGAATTAAAGTTACTCAAGAATCAGGGATGGATGGATTGGGAGTTTGGGATTAGCAGTTACAAACTATTATATATAGAATGGATAAACAACAAGGTCCTGCCGTATAGCACAGGGAACTATATTCAATATCCTGTGATAAACCGTAATGGAAAAGAATATGAAAAAGGATATATCCTCATATTTTTTCATATTCTTTTCCATATATATATATATATATATATATATATATTTTTTTTTTTTTTTTTTTTTTTTTTTTTTTTTTGCGGTACGCAGGCCTCTCACTTTTGTGGCCTTTCCCGTTGCGGAGCACAGGCTCCGGACGCGCAGGTCCAGCGGCCATGGCTCACGGGCCCAGCCGCTCCACGACATGTGGGATCCTCCTGGACCGGGGCACGAACCCACGTCCCCTGTATCGGCAGATGGACTCTCAACCACTGTGCCGCCAGGGAAGCCCTCCATATATATTTCTGTCTTCCTGAAAGTAGGAAATAAATCTCGCACATGAGAGGTATACTCCTTGCATCTGGAGGTAGAAGGACACCCTTACCGCCAGAGAGAGGGAATTCGGGGCTTAGAAGCCTATATAAACAAACTTGTTACTTATTTTATTTACCACCTCAAGCCCAAACTCTGTTTAGATTCTTCACGAATTGAGCACACCAATCCTAAGCTTCTTTGCCCTGTCAATTCCTCTCAAATGTATCATTTCTTTGTCTAAAAAGTATAAAAGCTGCCTGCTTTGACCACATTTTAGGTCCCATTTCTATGAGACCTCTGTGCACATGAATTAAAAAGTATTTCTTTTTCTCTTGCTAATTTGTCTTGTGTAAATTTTATTATTAGTTCAGCCACAAAAACTCAAGAGAGGTCAAGGGGAAATTTTTCCCCACCTCAACACCAAATACCTATATATATTTTTAAAAGCTTTAATAATTATTCTCTGCTTTATGGCCCCAAACATCCTTCGGAGAAAATGGGCCTTGTCAGTCTCATGGATATTTACAAATTTTCCCCTAGTTCACTTCATCCTTATGTTACGTTATTAATTGTTCGAAAACACAGGTAAACTAAAGGTGCTCTGATCCTCCATTGCCTGTTGTGAACTCTTGGTCAGCACTGATAGTATGTTGCCTCTCCTCCCTAATGCTTTCCCCAGGCCCCCACTATAACTGTCTCCATAAGCAGAGGTGGGGTGTGGGTGGGGGAGCAAAGACTGTGTCTTTGTCTGAGATCTTATTCAGTCCTGGACTGTTTTCAGAATGAGAGTTATGATTATTATTTGCTAGAATTTCACTAAGATGCTTAATTCAGGTGCTGTAAGAGGGTATAAAAGATTTAAATTGGGGAGATATTAGAGGAGTGAAACAATCACAGGGAAATCTTAGACTGAGCCTCATCCCCAGAGACCTATGGCTCAAGGCTGCCCCAGGTTCTGCCAAGAACTAGAAGTTCATATGATAGTAAGTTGAAGAGAGAGCATAAAAATGATCAACTTCATCAGCATTCTATCATGTCTTCTCATTCCTAGCTCAGACTTACAATGGAGATAACATTAGAAGAGAGAACATTTCTAATCTAGACCTTCATGGTTCTTGCCTCTAGAAGCAGAAAAGAAATTAGGCTCAAATACTTAGGAATGTCATGTTATGTGGTTTTATACTTCTTTTATTCAAGTTGTACATCTCTTTTAATACTAATAAATGAATCTATTCATTCTTTTACTTATTTAAATGATGTTTATTGAGCACTTACTATTACATGCCACTTGACCAGTTTTGATTGGTTTAATGAAGCAGTTCTGTAAAGCCTTGCGCACTTGGTACCTTGTGAGCTGTGTTTAACCATTAAGAAGCAATTGCTAATGCCAGAAAGAAATTGCTATTGCAGATGTTTCTTGAGCAGTAACATCAGTTCTTTGGGGGTTCTGGTCTGGGCTGTGGGTCCATAAATTTGTTGCCTTTCCTGGTTCTCTTAATCTTCAAGAGAAATGTGAACTGCTGCTGGGTCGAGATAAACAACACTGTGTCCACAACAAACAGAATCTTCACCAACAATGGGATAAGAAATTGTAGCCACAAATATTTGCTTCGGGAAGCTGGAGTGGAATCAACAACAAGAAACATAACTCATATTAGAAACTGAAAAATGAGTTTAAGGGTGTCATCCTCCCTCAGAGAAGGACCCAACATGGTCTTTCATTTTCTAGCATGATATGCCATCCAGAAGCAGAGAGAAAACACTCATGAGTTTGGGTTCCTCAGTCTGTGCTCCCTGGAGCCCTAGGGAATCCTGAGTATTTCCCCCACAGCCCCTGTCTAATGGTTTGTCTAGCCATTATGCCCAAGGGGAAAGGTCATAGGAAAGATGGCCACTTCTTTGGAGCTGACAAGACCAACATCCACATATGATTCAGAGGTGGAAAGGAGACAGAATGAGGGCAGGGGGTCACCAGTGCCTTATTTGTCAATCAATCAATCAATCAGTCATCATTTATTGCATGTCTGTTGGGTGAATTGAAGATATTAGACTAGATCATATTTAAGTTGCCTTCCAATTCCACTGTTTTGTGATTCCGTTACTCTATTTGCAAAGTACTGATTTTTTTTGTGATTGCTCTAGAATTATAGAACCCTAGAATATTACAGCCAGAAATTACTTACAGATCACTTAGACTGATGTCTCTCAACCCTGGCTGCATATTACCATTACCTGAAAGAGATTTTAAATACTGATGCCCAGGTCTCATTCCAAACCAATTAAATCAGAATCTCAAGGGATGATATACAGATATCAATTTTTTTTTAAATTTCCCAAGTGATTCTAGTGGAGTCTAGTCCAAATCCTTTATTTCACAGATAAGGGTACTAGAAGCCCAGCAACAATAAAATAACATGTCTCAAATTAGTGAACAGAAAGCAACCATTAGAGCTTAATTCTGGCTTCTGGTCTCATGCTTTTTAAGATATTAGCATGAGCAAAGTCCACCAAGCAAAAGTCTGATTTCTTCATTGCAAGGCAAATATTTCAAAGGCTCACTTTTTTATATGAAGTTTGGAAAGAGCAGCCTTTTTCATTGGCTAGAGAGGTAGCCCACCTGCCTATTCTTTCCTCATCAAGCCCTCTCTCTCATCTCCTAATTCACAGGCACACAGCCTATTGACTTGTTGGTTTCCTTTCCCATCCCTCCTAGGCTAGAATAGACTCTTCAAGCTCTTTATAGCTTTTGTTTCTTCAACTTTGAAACTCTCTTTCAATTTGTTAAATATAAATTTCTCCCCAGGAACAACAGATGACTTTGCTTGGCTAGTATTTAACAATCCATTTCACAAATATTACATTTAATATTTATAAAAATTCCATGTGAGCAGGTATCACTGTTGCCATTGAACAAGTAAGGAATCTAAGACAGACTGAGGGATACACTCTACCCCTGGTCCCCTCATTGCAAGTCTAATAGACTTTCCAAGGGATCACAGCTGCCCCCATTCTATAGCTGCCATCACTTTAGGCTCAAATGCTCTTTCTCCTTTCCCCTGCTATGAACTCCTTCCTTTTACTTCACCAACTTACCTTTTTTTATTTTAATGCTGAGGTGATTAGAAGTATGGAGTATCTGCTGAATTATGCCCATGCAGTAATAGGTGCCACTGTCCCCTGCTGTGACGTTGGTAATGGAGATGTTGTGGTTCTCATACCAGTACTTAAGGGCTTTGTCATTCTTGAAGTAAGTCACCTTGTAGACATTCAGATTCCTCCAGCTGTGGCACCTGAGGAAGAGGGGCTCGCCCTCCAACACTATCTCAGCAGAGGCCTGAAGGAGCAGCCAGTCTGAAGAGCATTTTTTATGTCATTTATTCAACAATGATAGATAAAATTAATAATAAATAAAAATAAAATAAAAGTAGATAAAAGAGGTCATGCAGAGAGTGTGTGTCAGAAACCTTTATCATTAACCCATTTCTTGGCTCATAAGGTCAATAAAAAAGAAACAAAAAATAATGCTTATAGCCTGTCTCCTCTATTGATAAATCCTCTCTCCAGAAAAGTAATTCTGGGACCACAACATCGCTGACCTTTCTAATGAGCCCACCCATAGAAGGCCTGAAACCCATTATCACACTCAGCTCCATTGTTGCATTTAGTCACTAAGGGGGAAATAAACCCACTATGCCTGGGGAGTCTTAGCCTAGGAGAGTGTCTGTTTTGTCCTCTCTAACCTTATAGGTGCTTCCCAGTTCTATTAGTCACAGTTAGCCCCTGACTTCTTCAGAACATGTATCACACTTTTAATTAGTTATTTGTGTAAGTACTGATTGGATGTCCTTTTCCTCATTGGGCTCTATATTTCAGAGGTCTGGGGCATGCCTGTTCCTTACATCATATCTCCAATGCCTAACACAATACCTAGGAGTTGGTAGGTTCTCAACAAACGTTTGTCAATAATGAGTCAGTAAAATATAAGAGTCAGGTTGCATGGCTAATGTCATTTTAAGAATTGAAAAGCATTCACCAAAGGAGACTTTTCAATGGAAATGTGGCTAGGTTGCACAAGCGTATTTTATTTAGGAATGATCCTTGAGGACTTTTCTAGAATCTACTCCAAAGAAATAAAGAAGATGTTTTACACTGCTTTAGTTTCTATTTGGAATTTGTACACAGCTGTTGAAACATCTCTTTTTACTCGAGAAAAATACAAAGTATGTTTATGCTTTAAAATATTTTTTTATTTAAAAATATAAAGCAAAATATAACAATGAGCTAGCCATGCAAATGAAATCATTGCTTTGTTCATTAAACATTTACGGACTAACCCACATGTGCCTAAGCATGCTGCACTAATTGTTGACAGTAATAAAGATGAAGCAAACATAAGATTTGTTCTTAAGTAAAAGCAGAGGACATGAGGAATGTAGAGAGAGGTCTTTCAAAATGAAGAGTGCAACTTAATATTCAGGTTGTGATACATGGAAATTGCAGAGCAAATCTTTAAATCAATCTTTTGATCCTATTTAACATATACAGCTATTTGCAATGTTCACATATCCAACATGCCATTTGACCATAAAACATGCATCTGCACCTATGTAGAAAAGATAGTCAGAAGTGAAATAGAGTAGAGGAGTAACACTGGGAGATTGCCAGAATCTTGAAAGAAGGCAGAATGGCTGACAGAAGGAGTAGAGGTAGAAGAAGCGAGATGGACAGGTCTGGTGAGAGATGCTGAGTCCCACCTTGGTGCCCTAAACCTTGGAATAACTTGCTTTCTCCCCATCTTCAGATGGGCCATTCCTCACATGAGAGAACTGATATTTCCATAACCCTGGAACTTACCACTGATGACATCTAGGTACACAGGTTCACTCATGAAAAATCCTTTGCTTTGGCATCTATAGTCCCCACTGTCCTGGATGCTTGCATTTATGATGTCCCAATGTGAAGTTTTTGCTTCCAAAGAGTTTTTGTTGTGGGTCCACAAAGTGGAGTCATCTTCATGAGAACTGTTCCCTCCACATGTAAGAGTCACATTCTCTCCTCTAAATATTCTGTTCCATGGGGGATTCAAGGATACCTTAGATCTCCAGATGGCTTTCAGAAGAGCAGATTGTGGAAAGAGACATAGAAGGGGGAAAAATATCATTGAAAACTGTACAGACTCCAAAGTACAGACGTACCAATAGTCAGACAATCAATGGTCAGTCTACCCTTACTTATACCATTGGTGATAAGAAGCTGTCCTGATTCCTAGGATTAAAGGAAGGAGACAAGGGTGTTGTGGCTCCACAGAGCTCCCAACCTAGGGAGAAACATAAGACACAAATGCAGCATATTCAAAAACAAACAAGCAAATTTACTATGTGATGTAGGATAACTCCCTCTAATTCTCTAAATTTCAGTTCCAATGTCTGTAAATGAGGACTGCAGTCTCTTCAGGCAGAGATTATGTCTGTGATGTTCAACCATAACTCAGCACAGTGACTATTACACAGTAAGTGTTCATTAAATATTTATTGAGTTGATGAATGAGTGAATAATGGATGAATTAAGGTATTGGACTAGATGAAATACATGATCTCTCCCAGCTCTAAATTTTTATGACTATTTAACTGTGAGTGAATATGGAATTAAAAATATATGTCAATTCTGGATGGTAGTGAGAAGTGCCAAGAGGATCAGTCTTAAAAGTCTTTCAGGGACAAAGAGATATGGCACAAATTTGAACAGAAACTTTGGAAGCAGCCAGGTGGTGATGAGGAAGAGATGAAGCTGCTGAAAGACTTGGATTCAAGGGACTTATGTTACAATCCAGTCCTTTGTTAGCTGTGTAACCTCCAGAAAATGACTTAATCTGAGTTTCAGCATCCTCAATTATAAAATGGCAATAATAATAACAGTGATGATGGTGTAAGAATTGAAATGAGAACTACAGGCTCTTTGGTGGGGTTAATGGTGGACGCTGGGAGGGCTCATGCCAAGGAATGCATCCAAGAACTTCTGCTGCCAGTGCCTTGTCCCTGTGGTGAGCCACAGCCACTATCCACCCCACCTTGAGCCCCCTGCAGGAGACCCTCCAACACAAGCAGAGCAGAAACAAGAAAAACAACAATCCTGCAGCCTGTGGAACAAAAACCACATTTACAGAAAGATAGACAAAATGAAAAGGCAGAAGACTATTTACCAGATGAAGGAACAATATAAAACCCCAGAAAAACAACTAAATGAAGTGGAAATAGGCAACCTTCCAGAAAAAGAATTCAGAATAATGATGATGAAGATGATCCAGGACCTCAGAAAAAGAATGGAGGCAAAGACCGAGAACATACAAGAAATGTTTAACAAAGACCTAGAAGAATTAAAGAACAACCAAACAGAGATCAACAATATAATAACTGAAATGAAAAGTACACTAGAAGGAATCAATAGCAGAATAACTGAGGCAGAAGAACGGATAAGTGACCTGAAGACAAAATGGTGGAATTCACTGCTGTGGAACAGAATAAAGAAAAAAGAATGAAAATAAGTGAAGACAGCCTAAGAGACTTCTGGGACAACATTAAATGCACCAACATCCTCATTATAGGGGTCCCTATAATGGAGAACAGGGAGGTCCCTAAAAAGGAGAACAGGGAGAAAAAGGACCCAAGAAAATATTTGAAAAGATTATAGTTGAAAACTTTGCTAACATGGGAAAGGAAATAGCCACCCAAGTCCAGGAAGCACAGAGAGTCCCAGGCAGGATGAACCCAAGAAGAAACACACCAAGACATATAATAATCAAATTGACAAAAATTAAAGAAGAAAAATTATTAAAAGCAACAAGGGAAAAATGACAAATAACATACAAGAGAACTCCCATAAGGTTAACAGCTGATTTCTCAACAGAATCTCTACAAGCCAGAAGTGAGTGCCATGATATATTTAAAGTGATGAAAGAGAAGAATCTATAACCAAGATTACTCTACCCCGCAAGGATCTCATTCAGATCCGATGGAGAAATCAAAAGCTTTACAGACAAGCAAAAGCTAAGAGAATTCATAATCACCAAACGAGCTCTAAAACAAATTCTAAAGGAAATTAAATAAGTGGGAAACACAAGAGAAGAAAAGGACCTACAAAAACAAACCCAAAACAAATAAGAACGTGGTCATAGGAACATACATATTGATAATTACCTTAAACATGAATGGATTAAATGCTCCAACCAAAAGACACAGGCTTGCTAAATGGATACAAAAATGAGACCCATATATATGCTGTCTACAGGAGACCCACTTCAGACCTAGGGACACTTACAGACTGAAAGTGAGGAGATGGAAAAAGATACTCCAAGCAAATGGAAGTCATAAGAAAGCTGGAGTAGCAATACTTATATCAGATAAAATAGACTTTAAAATAAAGAATATTATAAGAGACAAGGAAGGACACTACATAATGATCAAGGGATGAACCCAAGAAGAAGATATAACAATTATATATGCACACAACATAGGAGCACCTCAATAAATAAGACAAATGCTAACAGCTATAAAAGAGGAAATCAACAGTAACACAAATAGTGGAGGACTTTAACACCTCACACCAATGAACAGATTATCCAAACAGAAAATTAATAAGGAAACACAAGCTTAAAATGACACAATAGGCCAGATAGATTTAACTGACATTTATAGGACACTCCATCCTAAAAGAGCAGATTACAGTTTCTTCTCAAGTGCACACAGCACATTCTCCAGGATAGATCACCTCTTGGGTCACAATCAAGCCTTGGTAAACTTAAGAAAATTGAAATCATATCAAGCATCTTTTCCAACCACAGTGCTGTGAGATTAGAAATGAATTACAGGGGAAGAAATGTAAAAAACACAAACACATGGAGGCTAAACAATACATTACTAAATAACCAAGAGATCACTGAATAAATCAAAGAGGAAATCAAAAAATACCTAGAGAGAAATGACAATGAAAACATGATGATCCAAAACCTATGGGATGCAGCAAAGCAGTTCTAAGAGGGAAGTTTATAGCAATACAATCCTACCTCAAGAAACAAGAAAAATCTCAAATGAACAATCTAACCTTACACCTAAAGGATCTAAGGAAAGAAAAAACAAAACCCCAAAGTTAGCAGAAGGAAAGCAATCATAAAATCAGAGCAGAAATAAATGGAATGGAAAGAAAACAATTGCAAAGATCAATAAAACTAAAGGCTGATTCTTTGAGAAGACAAACAAAATTGATAAACCTTTAGCCAGACTCATCAAGTAAAAGAGGGAGAGGACTCAAATCAATAAAATTAGAAATGAAAAGGAGAAGTTACAACAGACACTGCAGAAATACAAAGCATCATAAGATACTACTACAAGCAACTCTATGCCAAAAAAATGGACAACCTAAAAGAAATGGACAAATTATTAGAAAGGTAAAACCTTCCAAGATGGAACCAGGAAGAAATAGAAAATATGAACAGACCAATCACAAGTAATGAAATTGAAACTGTGATTTAAAATCTTCCAACAAACAAAAGTTCAGGACCAGATGGATTCACAGGTGAATTCTATCAAATATTTAGAGAAAAGCTAACACCCATCCTCTTCAAACTCTTCCAAAAAATTGCAGAGGAAGTAACACTCCCAAACTCATTCAACAAGGCCACCATCACCCTGATGCCAAAACCAGACAAAGATACTACAAAAAAAGAAAATTACAGACGAATATCACTGATGAATATAGATGCAAAAATCCTCAACAATATACTAGCAAACAGAATCCAACAACACAGTAAAAAAGATCATACACCATGATCAAGTGGGACTTATCCCAGGGATGCAAGGATTCTAAAGTATATGCAAATCAATCAATGTGATACACCATATTAACAAATTGAATAATAAAAAACATATGATCACCTCAATAGATGCAGAAAAAGCTTTTGACATAATTCAACACCGATTTATGATAAAAACTCTCCATAAAGTGGGCATAGGGGGAACCAACCTCAACATAATAAAGGCCATATACAACAAACCCACAGCAAACATCATTCTCAATGTTGAAAAAAGTGACAGCATTTCCTCTAAGTTCAGGAACGAGACAAGGATATCCACTCTCGCCACTCTTATTCAACATAGTTTTGGAAGTCCTAGCTATGGCAATCAGAGAAGAAGAAGAAGTAAAAGGAATCCAAATTGGAAAAGAAGTAAAACTGTCATTGTTTGTGGATAACACGATACCCTACATAGATAACCCTAAAGATCTAGAAAATAACTAGAGCTAATCAATGAATTTGGTAAAGTTTCAGGATACAAAATTAATGAGCAGAAGTCTCTTGCAGTCCTATCCACTAACAATGAAAGATCATGTCAGAACGACCTGTATGCATAAAACTATAAGACACTAATGAAAGAAATCATAGATGATACAAACAGATGGAGAGATATACTATGTTCTTGGATTGGAAGAATAAATATTGTGAAAATGACTATACTACTCAAAGCAATCTACAGATCCAATGCAATCCCTATCAAATTACCAATGGCATTTTTTTACAGTACTAAAACAAAAAAATCTTAAAATTTGTATGGAGACACAAAAGACCCTGAATAGCCAAAGCAATCTTGAGAAATAAAAACGGAGCTGGAGGAATCAGACTCTCTGACTTCAGACTATACTACAAAGCTACAGTAATCGAGAAAATATGGTACAGGCACAAAACAGAAATATAGATCAATGGAACAAGATAGAAAGCCCTGAGACAAACCCATGCACCTATGGTCAACTACTCTATGACAAAGGAGGCAAGGATATACAATGGTGAAAAGACAGTCTCTTCAATAATTTGTGCTGGGAGAATTGGACAGCTACATGTAAAAGAATGAAATTAGAACACTCCCTAACACCATACACAAAATAAATTCAAAATGGATTAAAGAACTACATGTAAGACCAGACACTATAAAACTCTTAGAGGAAAACATAGGAAGGACACTCTTCGACATAAATCATAGCAAGATCTTTTTTGATTCACATCCTAGAGTAATGGAAATAAAAGCAAAAATGAATAAATGGGACCTAATTAAACTTAAAAGCTTTTGCACAGCAAAGGAAACTATAAACAAGACTAAAAGTCAACCCTCAGAATGGGAGAAAATATTTGCAAATGAATCAACAGACAAATGATTAATCTCCAAAATATATAAACAGCTCATGCAACTCAATATTAAAAAAAACAACCCAATCCAAAAATGGGCAGAAGACCTAAATAGACATTTCTCCAAAGAAGACATACAGATGGCCAAGAAGCACATGAAAAGCTGCTCAACATCACTAATTATTAGAGAAATGCAAATCAAAACTACAGTGAGGTATCACCTCACACCAGTTAAAATGGGCATCATCAGAAAATCTACAAACAACAAATGCTGGAGAGGGTGTGGAGAAAAGGGAACCCTCTTGCACTCTTGGTGGGAATGTAAATTGATACAGCCACTATGGGGAACTGTATGGAGGTCCCCTAATAAACTAAAAATAGAATTACCATATGACCCAGCAATCCCACTACTGGGCATATACCCAGAGAAAACCATAATTCAAAAAGACACATGCGCCCCAGTGTTCATTGAAGCACTATTTACAATAGCCAGGTCATGGAAGCAACCTAAATGCCCATCAACCGACGAATGGATAAAGAAGATGTGGTACATATATACAATGGAATATTACTCAGCCATAAAAAGGAGCGAAGTTGGGCCATTTGTAGAGATGTGGATGGATCTAGAGACTGTCATACAGAGTGAGTAATTCAGAAAGAGAAAAACAAATATCGTATATTAACACATATATATGGAATCTAGAAAAATGGTACAGATGAACTGGTTTGCAAGGCAGAAATAGAGACACAGATGTAGAGAACAAATGTATGGACACAAAGGGGAGAAAGCAGGGATCGGGTGTTGTAGGATGAATTGAGAGATTGGGATTGACATATATACACTAATATGTATAAAATAAATAACTAATAAGAAACTGCTGTATAAAAAAATTTAAAAAAAGAACAAGTTTACATGATAGTGGCTGGAGGAGTGGCTGAGACACTTAGATGCTCAACAGACATGATTGTTGGCATTAAAGAGGAAAGGGTGACTTGAGAGAATGAAGTGGCATGTGGGAAACTTTTAAATGGGGGGATAAAGGAAGATTATGCAAGGTGGAAGTGGGTTGGACAGGGAAGAGCAGATTAATAATCATTAGAAAATAGATGATGGGATGAAGGGAAAGAGTGAAGGGAGGGCAAGTCCCAGACACATTGAAATGCTGAGGGAACAAGGACAGAGGTCTCACCTGCTGATATGCCATCTGGAGCTGCAAAAAGTCCAGAGAGGATACGTTAGTGTCTATCCCCAGCCTTCTGGACACCTAAAGACTGGGATCTGGAAGTGGTGATGAGGTTTACATCCATGAAGTTTTAAGGGCCAACCATCTTTCCAGGAATCTGACTCAGGGAAGGAAGGAGCTTCTGTCTTTCCTCCCTTGCCCTCTGGAAGATGCCAGCATGATAGCAAGGACCAGACTTTCAGTCCAGCTTCCCCCTTAGATGGTGTTCAGCCCCACTTCCTCTGCTATCCAGCTTGCCTTCCCTACAGAATCCCTGGGAAATTCCCCACGGTTTGCACATAGACTAGAAAAAGTCACCAGTAAAATGATCAACTTTCCCACTCCAGCTGCTCTCCCAATCCATTTTGGCCCCTTCAGGGGTCAGTAACTGATCTCTACTTACAGAAGAGCAGCAGAGCTATCCACAGCAGTGCAGGGGTTCCCATGGCAGTAGGCATTTCCTCTGTGGCTGCCAGGTGCCAACTGGCCTGGAGAGACCTAGGGCCTTAGAGTAAGCTTGAAACTAAAAAGGAGAAGGAAATGTTCTCTGTTTCATATCTCATTAACTCATCAGCTGCACCTAGGTTTGCTTCCTTCTCTGGAGATAATATTCAGGGTGGTGCCTAATAGGACAATTTTGTATTTACCCGCATACTGCACTCTCCATCCCACTTCCGTGTACACATGTGGAATCTAGTGGTAAAGAGGCATAGAGCTAGGCACACGGGCACAGAGCTTTCTTAAACTGTCAATGTATAGCTATGTCATTTGCAACTTAGAAAAGTGGGGTGCCAGGGAGAGCAGAATAAAACAACAACAGTTAATTATTCAACACCTAATATATGCCAGGCAGTATGATAAATACATCTGGTATTTCATTCATTTCTCACAATAAACCTATGAAGGAGGTACCATTGTTATTGACATTTTATAGATAAGAAAATTGGAACTTAGAGAGGTGAAGTAGCTTGTCTTAGGGTATTCCCTAGTAAATGGCTAATTTGGGACTCAAAATATTTAAAAAATCTAATCCCAGAGTAAAACTCTTAATCATGATGATATATTGTTTATGCAAGTATGGCCAGCAATTGCTGAAATTCTGTTGTGGTTCTGCAGAGCTACCAATCCTCTTATTACCTAATTTCCTGCTGATACATTAGTTCACAAAGTCACAAATTTTCATCTGCTTCCCTGATGATCCACTATCCAACCAGCCAAATTAGAGATATTTTCAGAGACTCCTTCTCTCCCATGGGGTCCTGATGGGGCTCACAACACAGGAAGGCAGACATTAAGCCTTAACTTACAGGGATCTCGGTCATATAATTTATTTTATTTTCTTTCCCACCATTTTTCCCTTTTTATCTTTCTAATCTCCAGCACGATCACCCTTTCTCCTCTAAATCCGCATCTGTTCTCCTCCCTCCAGGACCCCTTTGCCTAATTCTTCTGTTTTTTATATCTAGGTCAGAGTTGGTCACCTTCTTCCAGGATTTGGTATTGATAGTGATACTGGAGATAATAATCCCATAAATAGCTACAATGGTTTGCCCTTTACAAAGCTTTTTCATATGCAGTGTTATTGTTTGGTCCTTGGCAGAACTCTGAAGTAGGCAGAGGCAGTACAAAGTAAGCAAGGCCCCATTCTATCATGCTATGCTTTTCCTCACAGACTCTTGAATTAGGTCTAATGAATTAAACATAAAGTCACTGCACGTAAAGATCTAACCAAAGCTTCCAGCTTCTATGAAATTAGAGAATATGGGGCTACGGATTCATAAATAGAAAGTTTCATATAAGAAAGATTGTGACTGGTCCCAGGTCATGCGACGTTTTAGTGACAGATCTTTAAAGAAAGAAGCCATTTATTTTGGAAAGCGTAAGTATTTAGAGATCTGAATTCAAATACTCCTAGTATTTATGTGATTAAGGTTTACCTGTAAAGTAGGGACAATAATGGTATCCAGGTCATGTCTTTATTATGAGGTTTAATAAGATAATAAATGTGTAAAGTGCATTACACAGCATCTGGTATGTAAAAGCTGCTCAGTAAATCGACCTTTGCCCTCCTTTATTATCATTATTTATTAAAGACTCAGGAGAAACATGCATTTCAACAGGGTTAAGGCAATCAGCAAATACACAGGATGCTTGATTTGATAACCAGTATCTTAACGCCAGTATAATTTATGTAAGCAATGTCACTCCTCTCCATAGTCACGAAGAAGGGAGCATGATAAGAGAGAAGAGAATGGAAAAAGTTGTTTGCCGGTGGGGGCGGGTGGGGTGGGGAGGAGAAAGAAATGGGGAATATGCAATTTTTGAGGCACTGTCAGAAGGCAGTACGTATTTGAATATATCAAGATCCTGGAAGAGACAGACAGAAGCTATTTCACCACTTTGCTGAGTTTGTCCAGGGGAGTTATCAGATATTCTTTTTCCCTAGGACAGCGATTCTACAATAAAATTGTCCTTCAGAGACGATCACTTTCCTGCGACTCAAATAATCTATTTTACAGCTTCCTCCTTCAGTTATTCCCTGCTTGAATGGGAGGTAGACTGAAATTCATCAAGACATACTATTTCCTAGCTCAGAGAGTATAAGCTTTGGAGTTGAGACACTACTTGCATTTCCTCCACCATCCTAAAGACTTTTTTGCTTCAGTGTCCAGTAGTGAAATGAAGGTAGTATTTTGGTAGCAGTAATGGCAAACATCAGCAGATTCAACAAAAGTAGTTCACTAAAAAAAAAAAAAAAAAAAAGTAGTTCACTAAAGCTCAAAAAACAAAACAAACCATGCATTCATCAACCTCTACAACAACAACAAAATCAACAATATCAACCTCAGAAAGAATAAACTATACCCTAAATGCCATAGTACCCAAAGGAATAAAATGAGTATTCAGAAAGGACAACACTTAAGATTAAACCATAGTACTACTCCACTCTGCCATAACTGGTTGATGTGCCAGTTGAATTCCACACATCCTTTATCTTATTAAAAAAAAAAAGAAAAAGTTCTCCAAATTTTATATCCACTGTCTGGGTGGAATGTGCTGTTGATTCTTGTATCCTGCTTGTCAATGTCAGGAACATGTGTTCACTGGGATCAATAGTTTGTGTCTTAACCTCACTTCTTACTACAAGCTTTGAACCCGGGTACTCATGTGTTCAACACTCATAAACAGCATTTCTATCCCCAAATTTTGACCTGTTACTGGTTCTCAGAAACCTTAATCTATTCTTCACTTTGCAGCAGTGGGGAAATGAAACTCAGTTGGCCATGCATGAACTATAGGGCCTATCCACTGTGACGTGTCCAGAGTAAAAGGCTTTTGCCAGGAACTTTGATGATTTGGGACATGATGGCAAAGGAGGGATCAGTCCATAGTGTGTCTGAGCCTTTGTTCCTTCCAAAACTGGGAAGCAGAAGAAAAGCTAATCTACTGGCTTTTTCCTCTCTGTTTTCCAGTATCAGGCAAGGTCGATATAAAATTGGATATGAAATGATGAAACAGCAAAACTGCTCTCTGTGTGTATGTACCCGATAAATACTGATTTCTTTCTGAGGACTGGGAACAAGGCTAAGTATGCAACATGCCTTATCTACTTGGCTCCTCCTACCAACGTTATGTGGTTAAAGAATGAGGAAACTAAAGCACAGAGAGGTTAAGTGACTTGTCCAAGAACATGCAACTGCTAAGTCGAAAAGTTACAATGGGAATCTGGCTGAAGAGTCTACACTCATGACCACTTCTATATAATATGTATCCTTATTCATCCAATCTACACATTGTCCTTAAAGTCGACATGGGTTCATAGTCTCCATGCAAAAATTTCATGGATTCCAAGGATCCATAACCCACCCACAAATGGAGAATCATTGATATAATCCTACCTCTAGAAATTGTAGAAAATGCAGTCCTACGATTTTTTCTTGTTTTTGGAAATTGCATTTCAATCCACAGCCACAATGCTATGAGCACTGTGGACATACTAGTTATGTATATTTCATTGATGTACCTAAAAAAGAAGAGAGAAGAGAGAGAGATTCTTGCCTTTTTACTCTGGATTCTTAGGGCAAGGAGGACACCAGCTCCTGCCACCTTGAATAGGAGTCTGCTCAGGAAAGAGCTCTGAATAGCTGGTGCTGACTGCCCGGTGAATTTTCACAATAACATCAGTGGCTTTAATACTTTTAAAATGTCTTGATTTGAATGGTTACCTGCTTTGGGTGGATCATCAAGAAATAAATAGAAGCTCCTAGGACTCCCAAAGTAAATGCACTCAGGAAGAGATGGAGACAGGGGTTATGCAAGCTAAAACTTTAGGTGTGGACAGAGATTCTTCCTCCGGAAAAAGAAAAATGAGACTTCAGGAAATAATCCCAAGGTTGATACTTTCCCTTCCATTTTTAGAGACTAACTTCTGTCTATCGTGGAAGGGAGAATCGGTGGAATTTTTCACAGAAATAAGGATTTGAATGGAGACTAGTTGTAAAATATACTTCTGACACCTGATTTTATTTTATTTTATCTTTTTATTTCAAAAAAAGTATTAATTTATTTATTTTTGGCTGCTTCGGGTCTTAGTTGTGGCACGCAGGACCTTTCGATGTGGCACGCGGGCTTCTCTCCAGTTGCAGCATGCGGCCTTAGTTGCCCTGCGGTATGTGAGAGCTCAGTTCCCCAACCAGGGATCAAACCTGTGTCCCCTGCACTGGAAGGCGGATTCTTAACCACTGGACCACTAGGGAAGTCCCCTGACACCTGATTTTTAATAACAAAATATGCTATAGCTCAAATTCAAAAGTGATCATACTATTTGGGTATTACAAATTGATATTGATAGAGCTAATATCTTACAGACTACTTATAGACAATATTCTACAGATTGGTTATAGACAGGTCTGCGAGATAGCCAATTAAAGGTCATCAGTGGAAGCCTAGAGGTCAAAGGGTCTGGGTCAGGTTCATGGTCGTGTACTGAGTGAACATAAAAATGCAGTACACTGGGAAAAGATTTCCTAACTAGTGATACAATTCTGAGGTATCCCCTAAACCTATAAAATACAGAGAAAATCCTTGAGTAGGTCTCCTAAAATTCCTCCAGGCTGGGCCACTAACTGAGCCTAATTCCTACTTTTTTATAGAGTATATTGTGGGCAGCTGGGGTATCAAGCTGCCTGTCTTTGAGATGTGAAACCAGTTATTCACCTTCCAATTGAGGTATCTCTGCAGGGCCTTGCAGTTAGGAAACAGTCTGAACCATAAGGTGCATCAGGCAGATTGACCCGGACCTTTGCCTTATAAATACTGTGTTCCAGCCAAGGGACCCAGAGGCCCTCCGGCTTGCCTTCCTGCCTTCCAACAGATAACAGACGTTAAGTGAGCTGATCTTTTCTTCAGAGTAGAGAGAAGAGAATTATAAGCCTGCTGAGGAAGATTCCTAGGGAGAATGATGGCATTTAAAAAAAATTTGCTTTTTTAATGCTGGACTATTATATTAAATTTTAAAAATTAAAAGAAAAAAATTATTATCCAGGCATATTTTAAAGAGATTAAGTGTAAGACTGATTAGGCGTCCAGGCTCTGAGCAGGCATTGGAGTGAGTTTGATTCTCAGCTCGGATCACGTATTGGCTTTGTGGCTCTTGTCAAGTTACTCAGTCTTTCTGTGACTCAGCATCCTCTCTGGTAAAATGGAGATAGTAACAGCACTTGTTGAGAGTATTAAATGAGTTAATATAGTGAAAGATTTAGAAGAGAGGCTGGCAGATAGTAAATGCTGTATATGATAGTCATTACTGTTATTATGATCATTTTGTTAGCAGCCTTTGGACTTGAGAGCAGCAGAGAAAGAGACTCCTGTCCATAGGAAAAAGATTTGGAAAGGTTACCGGTCCAGAAGGCAAAAACCCTCCTCAGAGGGTGCAGCCCAGCTCACACAGGAGCAATTGTGCTTCAAGCAGACCCTATCTGCACTCACAGGCTGGGGGCCTGGAGGGGAGGAGTTGCTCTGTGGGGGTCCTGAGATCATTCCCAGGTGTAAGTCTAGACAGAGAAACCCCAGTCTTGCCGAGTCAGCCCTCAAGCCATGTGCAGTGCAGGCTAGATTTATTTTAAGCTTCCTTACAGAATTACACAGTTAAAAATGGAAACAACTTTCTCTTAAAGAGATTCTTAAAGGAATCCCTTTTAGGCTGTTAGCAGATAAGGACAAGAGGTCTTAGCCCAGCCAAGGATATTTGCATTTTAGTAAGTAACTTTCAGAAGCTGGGAGGAGTTGCCTGTTGCTTGTCTCAGTGATGGGTGTGCAGGATACATTTTTAGCATTTAGAAGGCAGCCCAGTGTCCTGTAATACCCAGGACAGGCTTGCATAATAAAGAACTTGTTCTGCCTTTGCAATGCTTTTGAATGTCCAGCCAGATATTTTATAATTATTTGAGCCTTGCATCTGACTGCTTGACAAATAATGCAAAGTATTTTTACATTTTTTTCATATATACTGGATTTTACAGGAGAGAAACTATTGTGTACACTGAGGGAAGATTATTCTTTGTGTTACTTGAAAACTGGGTTTGCCTCTTGGTGGGTGTTGAGCCAAAGGATACAACCAAGCCAAAAGATTGGGAGAAAGAAGGATTTATTATTATTTGCAGCAAAAAGGAGAACACGGGGGATATTTCCCAAAGCAGTGTCTCCCGGAACCGCAAAAATTGGGAAGTTTTAAGCTAAGGTACATGCATATTCATGAAGGGGCTCGAGCAGAGGAGAATCCGCATAGAATTGGGGTCAAGGTCAAGTCCAAGCTTTAGTTGATTGAAGTCACAAGGGTCAACATCATCATTCCATCCTCCACCTTGGTGGGGACCTTAGTTCCTGCAGAACTCAAAGACTGTATCAGAGTGTCATGTATATCCCTTGTGGAGGAGCTAGGACTCTGTTTTATAGCCGTACTATTGTTTCTTGACTGCTTTTCCTTTATTTCTTCATTCCCTCACTTCCTGATTACTGAGATCTGCTCATGGGCAAGCATTGTGGCCAAGCTTAGTTCACAAGATGACTTAGGCCAAAAATGGCTTCTCTTATGTCAAGAAAGCCATGCCCGGTTCTCTTTCTATGGGGAACCCCTACCCTATCTGCTCACATTTGCTTTTCCTGGAACAGCATCCTTGAATTGTTCACTGTTTGCCAAAATCAGATCACCAACAGCTACACTGTTCCTGATCATTGTATTGTTACCAAATTAGTCAGCTAGACCCCAGCAGGGTCCTGGCCTGGGCCAAGACCCCTTGTCTCAGCCAGGGAGGTTCTTTTTCTGCTTGGATTTGTGCAGCCAACAAGAAAACTGATGCTGAGGCTGGAACAGCACAAACTTTATTCAATGGCCAAAGAATGAAGAAGCAGGAACTTTTTGCAAATCAACTTCTCAATCCAGTTCTGGCAAAGACACCAAATATATAGGAGGGTCAAGGTAAAAGGGAGGGAAATCGGAAAGAGTGAGAGGAATATTCATGAGTTATCCAAGCACAGGGGTGTGGTTTGGACCTGAAACTGATGCAACACTCCTGTTCAGTCCTGTATGGGCTTTTCCAGTTGTTGTCATGGCAATTGTCAACTGTCATGGCACCTGTGATGTATCATTTAGCATATGCTAATGTATTACAATGAGCATATAATGAGGCTTAAGGACTACTAGAAGTCAAATCTTCTGCCATCTTGGGCCTAGTTGGTTCTAACCAGTTCTTGTTTTTCTCTGTACAGCTTCTTCCTGAAACTTAGATAACAGTAATTGGTTTCTTGGAGGGAGGGGCAGGGGTATGACTCTGGGGTAACAGCCTTGGTATCAGTATCACCAATACCTCACTATCATGTTAGGCTACATTTATAGCTGTCATATTCATCATGGATATATTTTCTTACTATAAAGTCAATTCATTTTATTTCTTTTTAATATTAAGACTGGGAATTATATTGGGTTTTGTGTGTGTGTGTGTGTGTGTGGTATGCGGGCCTCTCACTGCTGTGGCCTCTCCCATTGTGGAGCACATACTCCAGATGCGCAGGCTCAGCAGCCATGGCTCACGGGCCCAGCCACTCTGCGGAATGTGGGATTCTCCCAGACCGGGGCACAAGCCCGTGTCCCCTGCATCGGCAGATGGACTCTCAACCACTGCACTGCCAGGGAAGCCCCTATACTGATTTTAAAATCTATATGTGTGTGTAGTTAGGAGCGATGAATCCAGTTTCAGGTGCCTGAAACTTCCACAATTTGGGGTGTCTTCCTTAAAAAGTTGAATAGAAAATTATGAATAAAATATTAGGTATTAGAATGACTACTTATTTAGAAAAAGAAAGCAAACTACAACAAACTGCTAAATGTAAAAGCTGGAAAATGACATGAACATTATAAAATCCAGAAATAATTTTCTTTTTCTATATATCTTTACTACATACACTGATCTCTTCTTCATTAGACGGTTATATTGTAATATCACTTTTATAGAGTGTTGGGAAGGAAAAAACTTTCCTCTATCCTTCTAGATTCTTCAGGCTGATCTAAGAATTAAATTGACATGACACAAATTAACAGGAGAAAATCAAACAAAAGTTTAATATTGTGTATACATGGGAAGAATCCAGGAACACTGACTCCAGATATTTCAACCTTGTCTTCCTTCACTGCCCACAAATTTCCAGTGCTGAGTACTGGGGGTTGCATTCATGCTTCAGTGTGACCTTTGCCCCTCTGTCTTTGTGTCCTAAAGTCAGGAGAGCTGGCTCTTGGTGGCGTTTGCTTGGAAGCCATTTCTATACCAGGGTGACTTGCAATACCTTCCCATACCTGGAAGTGACTGTGAATCGTGTACATCTATTACACTAAACCAGAACCAAACAAATCCTTAACTCAAGTTCATCTTGGCTGGATCCCAAAAGCTTTCTGCAGCTACTCTCATGCTGCCAGTTAAAAAGGAAGCATGACAGAGGGAAGTCTGATGGGGAAAAAACAGTGGTCTTATCCAAACATGGCTAAAATATCTTACTTTTGCAAATTTTATAAAAATATTTGACCTCTTCCAGGATCTTGGAGGGGCCCATGCAAAAGAGGGGTCATGAAGTTTAACTTTCATTAGCCTCACTATAACTCCAACTCTGCTAGGTGAGTTCGTAATTTCTTATCAGCATAGCAAAGAAAGTGTTAGAAAATATAGACCATAAAATGGGGTCTGGTAGGATTTGAATACCACTGGTCTAGATTTTGAAGAAGAGAAAAGGGTCAGAAGGTGAAATAGGGGACTTAAAAATAGACAGTTCCCAGTGAACTTTTCCTTTCCTTCAAAACAAGCAAGATTATCATAGAAGTTCAAGAAAACATATGAATATTGAGTGTCTGACCAAAAATTAAAACGTATAGTCTAACATGTGATGTGAACATTGGACTAAATATTGGAACTAGGTGCAATGTCAGAAAATTTAGTACCTTCTAGTGGCCATTCCTATAGGCCAGTGTTTCTCACAATCAGAGATTTGAAATTTTTTTAAACAAGAAAATATGTACATTTTTCATTAGTGACAATCTAAACAAATTAATATAACTACATTATGGATCATCCACATGACTGTTTCATAACCAGAAATTGTCACTTGATTTCAGGACCTACGTTTGCACTATTTTTTTTTTTTTACAATTTAAAACTACATCAAGTGACTGTCAAATTAAGTCATGCTGTACCCATGAAAATGGGTTCAATTAGAGAAAAGTGGAGAGAAGAGTGAATCAACATAAGGCCCACAACAGAATAAGCTGCAGAACACAAAACAGTCCTCTTTATCACAGCTAATACCATAGTCACATCACAGAAATACACATAAAGAAAATCCTCTCTTCATAAGACCCATAGGGCAACAGTTAATTAGAAGGAAAGTATAATGGTAAATATGAAATAAATAATTTTAATATTTCCAATTTCTAACTTGGATTTATACCAATTTACTATATATTTTCAGTAATGTCAGAGTGCTAATCTTATATTTATGAGAAAAAGAGAACTACATGGAATTATCAAAGCCCACCTCATAAGAGTCAGCATTTGAACATAGATTGCTGGTAGAGTTTTGGTTAATTATATGCCCCGATTTCTCAGAGTGAACAAACTTAAGTCTTCAAGTCTATTAATATCATTTGTACAATATACTTTTCCAAACAGGCAATCCCTGAACTTGAATTATTATGGCCAAATATAGGAATGACTTAAATATAGATACAGAGCTGATAGTTGATCATTCTACCATTAAACCCAACACAAAATAATTTTGTTTTAGCACAAGAACATTAGTCCTCGTATACATTCACTTCTTTATTTGTTCAACAAATATTTATGGCTAAGCATAATGTTATTTGCTGATAATACAAAAGAGAATTAGATAGACAAGCTCTTTTCCCTCATGAGGTAGAGTTTCTGTTGGAGACGATAGACAATAAACAAGTAAACAAATAAAGTTTACAAAAAGTAAATAATGTTGCTATACAGAATCACAAGAGTAACATTTTAGATAAGATGGTTAAGGAAGGCCTTTCAACAAAAATGACTTAAAGCATAAGATAGAAGTGACCGAGAAAAAGCTGGAGTAAGACTATTTCAAGCAGTGAGAAATTCAAAGTCCCCATAACAAGAAAAACTTTAGAGAACACTAGGAATTAAGAGAAGATAAGTAGAACTGAAGCACAGTAGGGAACAAAGGGAGACTATGGCATAAAATGAAATTAGATACGTATATAGGGGCCAGTTGGCGAGGGCCTAGCAAAACAAGGTAGAGTGTCAGGATTTTACTTGAAGGGTAGTGAAAATCCTCCAAACTCTTTTAAGCAAGGGAATACACAGACACACACGTGTATACACACACACATACACAAATGCTTATGCATTCCCTTGCTTTAAATGGTTAGATGGGTTTTCATGTATATGTATATATACACACATACATACATATTCACACTGTAGCTACGTGTGATAAATATTTTTTGAGTGGCTATTGGGAGATGGTTAGGAGACAATAAAATGCAATGATAGATTGGCCTAGAGAAAGAGCAGTGGAAATAAAGACAAGTTGATTGGTATGAGATGTATACTGGTGATAGTATTATCAGGACTTGCTGATAGATTAGAGGGTGAGGAAAACATGAAGTATGATTCCTAAGTTTCTGGCTTTAATCACTGGGTAGGTGGTGATACCATTTATTACATGGGAAGGTCTGAGGAAGCTCCAGATTTAGGAAGGAAAATCAAGTCTTTAGTTTGGAGATGTTGTAGTTTGAAATGTCTTTGTGATATCTAAGTGTTTATGCTAAATGGGCAGATACAAGAGTTGGGAGACCAGAAGAAATGTCTGGACTAGAAACATAAATTTGTAAGTCACTGGCATATGTTTAAAGCCACTGGAATAAGATGAGGTCAGCTAAAGAGAGAGGAAGAGCAGCTAGAAAACAGAGACGGTCTCATGACAGAGCCATAAGGAATTCCAATATTTAGAGGATGGGTAGAAGGGGAAGATCTAGAAAAGAGACTAGAGGAAACAGCCAGTAATGTAGGAGGAATACTGAAGCTGAAAAGATAGTATGGTTCTAGTGGAAATGGTTGATTATATTGAACCTTATTGAGAGGTGAAGTAAGATAAGAGAGTAAAATTATTCTTTGGACTTAGCAATACGGAAATTTTGGGGACCTTAGCAATGGCAGTTTCAGTGGATTAGTATGTGTGGAAGTCAGGTTGAAGTAGGTAGAAAAGTAAATAGGAAGTGAGAAAGTAGAGGTAGCATGTGTAGACAGTTTTCTGAGTTTTGAGGTGGGATGGTAATATAGGAAGATGTGGGTCAAGAGAGGGTTTGTATTTTATAGGAGATGCTAGATCATATTTGTTAGCAGATAGGAATAATGTAGTAAGCAGAGACAGAGAATGAAGGAAGACAAGGTTAAATAGTTAAAAGAGTTAAGTCCTTGAATAGGCAAAAAGGGAGAAATGATTTTCACTCATTCAACTCAACAGTTCTTGAACATAACACAGGTGTTTTTGCTATAACATCAGATGCATTGATTTTAAAAAGTCCTTGCATTCTGAAAAAACATACTAAAAATAACAAGTCTTTTGGGAAAAAAAATATTGTGGCAGATCATGCAAAACCTATAACCAGAGCACTAAAAAGATAATGTTATACTCATGTAAGGTGTTACTAATACGGGGGAACTGGGTGTGTGGTGTATATGTACTATGTTGTCAATTTTTCCATAAATCTAACACTGTTCCAAAAAATAAAGTCTATTAAAAAAAAGATATGTTAAATTTCTAATTAAATGAATAAAATCAATAATAGACATAAGGTTTGATCTTCTTCAGAGATAAAGGTAGGTTGATAGAAAAAGGTCACAAGGAGAAAATACACACAAGCCAGAGAAAACCATTTAAAAACTCTCTCAAGGGCTTCCCTGGTGGCGCAGTGGTTGAGAGTCCGCCTGCCGATGCAGGGGACACGGGTTCGTGCCCCGGTCCGGGAGGATCCCACATGCCGTGGAGCGGCTGGGCCTGTGAGCCATGGCCTCTGGGCCTGCGCATCCGGAGCCTGTGCTCCGCAACGGGAGAGGCCACAAAAGTGAGAGGCCCCCGTATCGCAAAAAAAAAAAAAAAAAACTCTCTCAAGACAGACATGAGGTAAAACTAAGCCAAGAAGAAAAGCTTAAAGTGAATGGTTATTGTGTAGGGTACCCTATTCCTTGCTGAGTTCCATTGTTCTAGTAAGATCAGTGTTCAGCTACTATTCCTTCATAATAAAAGAACATTAACATTCTCAGAAAAATCTTGTATGAACTCACTTCCACATTATATTAACATATATTGGTTTACCAATAGTATGTGGAATATTTGCATTTCGGAATCGTCCATTGTATCACAGAAACTGTAGTGTGTTTCTTGACTTGTTCAGCAGCTGCTACATGCATAGCAATATACTGAGTACTGTGTAGGGTACAAAGATGCATAAAAGGGAGGTCCTCTAACCACATTTGACTTTATCAAAATCTTGATTTCCATAGGCAGAAATAATAAAGGAAAAATTGTAATGTACTTCTTTCAAAACAGTTGAAAGAAGAATTATACTTCTTTCAAAACAGTTGTGTCAGGACTTCCCTGGTGGTCCAATAAAAATAATAAACGTGTAGTAGCAACAATAATAATTGTTAACACTTACTATATATCAGAGTGCTTTATGCCATTTAATACTCGCAAGTATTTAATACCTATGAAGTAGGTACCCTTAGCATTCTTGTTTTCCATGAAGTAGAGAGATCATACAACTAGTGAATGACAGAGCCAGGATTTGAAGCTCAGAGGTTTGAATAACTAGGTTCTTAAAAATGGGAAAGGAAGGCATTCAGTGGGGTGCCCCAACACCTTTCCCACAACATTTGGGATTATCAGATCATTCCCTCCACCTCCAATAACTTGAGAACTCATGGCCATCTTTTGCCTTAAGGTTTATGAAGCATTATTCTGGAAGAGTATCTAATGCTGCTAGAGCTTACAGGAAAAGTCCAGAAAGGAGTGATGGACCTGAGGGGTTGCATGCTAGGAGTTACCTTGTATTTTGTCAGCATTCTGTGTGGCAAGGCTAAGCAAATATCCCATGGGTTAGGTGAGCAAAACAGAAAGTGGTAGGGGCATGCCATCTTGCCTATCTTCCCCCAAAGAGTCACTCTTTGGGTGATGGGCACTCCAATAAGAAGAGAATGTGGAGTGGGCTGCCTGCAATCAGAGCTAAAGTAAATGAGCCTTAGATGGATAGGCTGGAACTGTTCAAAAAATGGAACATAGGTTCCTCTGAAAAGCCTAGAGGTACTCCTACAAAAGCACCTACTTTTGGATAACTGAGAAATGAGAAAGAACAATCAACAATGCTAAAGAAATCTTGGCAACTAACGAAAAGAGTAAATTACCATAACTGTACCTCCACTTATAAGGTGATATTCATTTCAGGAATAGCAGTGACAACAAAACAAGGAGCTGACAGCTAATACACTGTGGATATTGCTTTTTATTCTCCATTCTCTCTTCTCACCTCCCAGGAAGGAAGTGGCTGATGTTGGGAAGAGAAAGGGGTATGTGGTGACTACACCTTACCCCCCAACACATATCAAGCCACTGGAGCCATAAGCCTACTCTATGCTTGGGAGAAGGTGGAAAGATAGGGGATGATGGAGACTAGAGAGAATTTCAAATAAAATATAATTTTTTGGAAATAACAGGATTGTGTTTAATAACTCTAATGAGACAGTTTTAATAACACAAAGTAATTAAAGTTTATGAGGTACTTCTCTGGTGGTCCAGTGGTTAATGCTCCATGCTTCCACGACATGGGGCACGGGTTTGATCCCTGGTTGGGGAACTAAGATCTCACATGCCATGTGGTGTGGCCAAAAAAAAAAAAGTTTATGAAATTGGTTTAAGATGTCATTAAGGGAGTCTGCTGCCCAACAGGAATGAGGCCACAGTAGGAGTTATCTAAACAAACAAACAAACAAACAAAAAACCAGTTTTCTGTTTATACCACACAAATTGAGACTTCTTTCAAAACAGTTGTGTTGAGACTTCCCTGGTGGTCCAGCGGTTAAGACTCCACACTCCCAATGCAGGGGGCCCTGGGTTTGATCCCTGGTCAGGGAACTAGATCCCACATGCATGCTGCAACTAAAAGGTCCTATGAGCCGCAACTAAGATCCAGGGTAGCCAAATAAATAAATAAATAAATATTTTTTAAAAAAGTTGTGTCTATGAAATGGAAAGGTTGGAATACATGAATTCTAAGGTCTTCTTCAGGTCTAATATCTGAGCAATTTTTTGCAATTAGGATTGTAGGAGTTCAAGAAGATAAGTTACTGGAATGGTGTGGACCTGTGGTGGCTCCCAGAGAACAGTGACTCCTGCTGCCTGGTTGATGAGTCCTTCATTCTCCTATCTGGTCTGCTAGGTTGATAGTTCAGGATATATAGTAAGCAACAGGAGGTAGTGGTAGATTTGAAAGTGGAAGTCAAAGAAAGAAAGGAATTGAAAGCAGAATACTGAAAAGGTTGTGGAATTGATGATAACCATGGGACATTTGTTAGAAGTGACTTGAGGGAGAGAAGGTATTTTCAGTTCCCTATCAGTTTTTATCCTAAGTTCGAAAGTAGAGAAAAAAATCAAAATTTAAAATAAGTAAGGACTATGTAACAACTTAAATGGGAAAAGAATTTGGAAAAGAATAGATACATGTATAGGTATAACTGAATCACTTTGCTATACACCTGAAACTATCACAAAATTGTTAATCAATTATACTCCAATATAAAACAAAAAGTTAAACATAAAATAAAATAGGAAAGGACTTTAGAAATAATCAATTTAAATTCCTTTATTTTAAAGATTGAGAAACCTGAACACCAGAGCATGGCTTGTGCAAATTTTCTATCTGAGCTATTAATCAGTGAGTGGCAAATACAGAGCTAAATTATGGGGTTTTGTTTGTTTGTCTGTTTGTTTATTTTGACTGAAGGTTTAGGACTGAAGAAAGGATGAGAGACTAAATGCTCTTAAGGACTAATAATCCAATGTGGGGAGAAAGACAATAATGAAATGAATAAAGAAATGAACAAAAATATACCAAGTAGTAACAAGGCAGATAATTAAATCAGTGATGTGGTTGAGTGAGTGGGTGGTTAATTTAGATATTTAGGTTAATCACATACTGAAATAACAGTGCAGTAGAATCTCTCTTAACAACCTCAAGTTCACTGACTAACTAGATTAAATGGCATTCACCATTCCCTCTGTAAAACAGATTGACAAATGCATACCACATGCTAAATGACCACCCCTGGTAAGCTTCTCTGTAGTAGAAACACCAGGAGATAGTAGTGGTATCACAAAATCAAGGCTGGAGAAAATTTCGAGAAGGAGAGTGATTAGCACTGTTGAATACATCAGAGTTATCAAGCAGGAGGAGAACCAAGAGCAGCCCAGTGAATCTGGTAATGATAAAAACGTTGGTGTAGGGGCTTCCCTGGTGGCGCAGTGGTGGAGAGTCCGCCTGCCGATGCAGGGGACAAGGGTTTGTGTCCCAGTCCGGGAAGATCCCACATGCCGCGGAGCGGCTGGGCCCGTGAGCCATGGCCGCTGAGCCTGCGCGTCTGGAGCCTGTGCTCCACAACGGGAGAGGCCACAACAGTGAGAGGCCCGCGTACGCCCCCAGAAAAAAAAAATCAAACGTTGGTGTAGCCCCCACCATCCAGGGTCTGTCTCAGCCATGCAAGCCCCAGATCTCAGTGGTCAACACACTAAAGCTGACCAGTCTCTGAGATATTATTCAAACTCACAAGATAACTCAAAATGCTAATTCATTCATTTTTGATGGTGAATATTCCAGACCAGTCATCTCCATGTGGCTTTTGCTTGTGGATATAAGTAATTTAGTAGATTAAAATGCATGTTATGGGAATTCCCTGGTGGTCTAGTGGTTAGGACTCTGAGATTTCACTGCCGAGGACACAGGTTCAATCCCTGGTTGGGGAACTAAAATCCCACAGGCAGAGCAGCGTGGGAAAAAAAACAATTAAAATTAAAAAAAATAAAATAAAGTTCATGTCAGAAGGTTACTTATTGTGTCCATATTATTCCATTCTTATCAAAGCATGCATCACAGTATATAAGAATTTTATGTTTTCTTGTCTTGCTACTCATCATATACTATACGTGTTTGATTGATTGCTCTTTACCTGGTGCTTAGCATGATGCAGAGCATGTTTAGATTTTCCATAAATACGTATTAGACATATAAATGAGCAATTAACTCATTGATTATTTCTATTGTGATGTTGCAACCTGATAAATCTTCCTCTCCTTTCTTAGAGATAATTGCTTTAAAAAAATCATCTCTTGAAGAGTACTAAAGGGGACCTTTAAGGTCGCAGAGGAGTAAGATGTAGAGATCACCTTCCTCCCCATAAATAATTCAAAAATACATCTAAATGTGGAATAACTCCTACAGAACACCTACTGAATGCTGGCAGAAGACCTCAGGCTTCCCAAAAGGCAAGAAAATCCCCACTTCCCTAGTTAGGGCAAAAGAAAAAAGAAAAAACAGACACAAAATAATAGGGATGGGACCCGTACCTCTGGGAGGGAGCTGTGAATGAGGAAAAGTTTCCACACACTAGGGAGCCCCTTCACTGATGGAGATGGGGTTGGGGGAAGCTTTGGAGCCACACAGGAGAGCACAGCAACAGGGGTGCAGAGGGCAAAGTGGAGCAAATCCTGCACAAAGGATAGGTGCTGACAGCACTCACCTGTCTGAGAGGCTTGTCTACTCAACCACCCAGGCGGGTTGGGGTTGGGAGCTGAGACTCAGGCTTCGGAGGTCAGACCTCAGGGAAAGGTCTGGTGTTGGCTGTGTGAAGATAACCTGAAGGGGGCAAGTATGCCACAGCTAGCCAGGAGAGAGTCCTGGAAAAAGTCTGAACCTGCCAGAGAGGTAAGAGACCTTTGTTTCAGGGTGCACAAGGGGAGGGGATTTCTTCCCAGTGTGCCCACAGAAGGCAGAGCACTGCCTAAGCGACCTTCAGAGACAGCAGTGAGCCATGGCTATTAGCTCAGACCACAGAGATGGGCATGAAACACTAAGGCTACTGCTGCTGCCACCAAGAATCCTGTATGCAAGTGCTGGTCACTATCCACACACCCCTGGGAGCTTGTGCAGCACGCCACTGCCGGGCTCCCAAGATCCAGAGACAACTTCCCTGGGAGAACACCCGGCACACCTCAGGCTGTTGCAACATCACGCCAGCCTCTGCCACCTCAGGCTCACCCCACATTCCAATTATGACTACCATACCCCTCCCCCCAGCATGAGTGAGTAAGAGAGCCCTAATCAGCCGCTGCTTTAACCCCCTTCTGTCTGGGCGGGGAACAGATGCCTGAGGGAGACCTACATGCAGAGGCAGGGCCAAAACCAAAGCTGAACCCCAGGAGCTGTGCGAACAAAGAAGAGAAAGGGAAATTTCTCGCAGCAGCCTCAGAAGCAGCAGATTAAATCCCCACAATCAACCTGATAAACCGTGCATCTGAAGAATACCTGAACAGGCAATGAATGTTCCCAAAATTGAGGCAGTGGACTTTGGGAACAACTGTAGACTTAGGGTTTGCCTTCTGCACCTAATTTGTCTCTGGTTTTATGTTTATCTTAGTACAGTATTTAGTGTTTATTATCATTGGGGGATTTGTTTATTGGTTTGTTTGCTCTCTTCCTTTTATATATATATATATATATATATTTCCTTTTTCTCTTTTTGTGAGTGTGTATGTGTATGTTTCTTTGTGTGATTTTGTCTGTATAGGTTTGCTTTTACCATTTGTCCTAGGGTACTGTCTGTTCATTTTTTTGTTTTCCTTTTTCTTCTCTCTTCCTTTTCTTCTGGGCTGTGTGGCTGGCAGCGTCTTGGTGGTCCAGCCAGGTGTTGGGCCTGAGCCTTTGAGGTGGGAGGGCTGAGTCTAGGATACCTGACCACCAGAAACCTCCTGGCCCCAAGTAATATCAATCAGCTAGAGCTCTCCCAGAGATATTCCTCTCAACACTAAGACCCAGCTCCACACAACAGCCAGCAAGCTCCAGTGCTGGATGCCTCAAGACAAACAACAAGCAAGACAGGAACACAAACCCACCCATTAGCAGAGAGGCTGCCTGAAGTCATACTAAGTTCACAGACACTCCAAAACACACCACTGGACACGGCCCTGCCCACCAGAAGGACAGGTTACAGTGCCACCCACCAGAACACACACACCAGTCCCCTCTACCAGGAAGCCTACACAAGCCACTGAACCAACCTCACCTATTGGGGGAAGACACCAAAAATAATGGGAACTACAAACCAGCAGCTTGCAAAAAGGAGACCCCCAAACACAGTAAGTTAAACAAAATGAAAAAATGGAGAAATATGCATCAGATAAAGGAACAAGGTAAAAACCCACCAGACCAAACAAATGAAGAGGGGATAGTCAGTCAACCTGAAAAAGAATTCAGAGTAGTGATAGTAAATATGATCCAAAATCTCAGAAATAGAATGGAGAAAATACAAGAAACATTTAACAAAGACCTAGAAGAACTAAAGAGCAAACAAAAAATGATGAACCACACAAAAAATGAAATGAAAAATACTCTAGAAGGAATCAATATCAGAATAACTGAGGCAGAAGAACAGATAAGTGACCTGGAAGATAAAATAGTGGAAATAACTGCTGCAGAGCAAAATAAAGAAAAAACAATGAAAAGAATTGAGGACAGTCTCAGAGACCTCTGTGACATTAAGCACACCAACATTTGAATTATAGGGGTCCCAGAAGAAGAGAAAAAAAGTGTCTGTTAGAATATTTGAAGAGATTATAGTTGAAAACTTCCCTCACATGGGAAAAGAAATAGTCAATCAAGTCGAGGAAGCACAGAAAGTCCCATACATGATAAATCCAAGGAGTAACATGGCAAGACACATATTAATCAAACTATCAAAAATTAAATTCAAAGAAAAATATTAAAAGCAGCAAGGGAAAAGCAACAAATAACATACAAGGGAAACCCCATAAGGTTAACAGCTGATCTTTCAGCAGAAACTCTGCAAGCCAGAAGGGGGTGGCAGGACATATTTAAAGTGATGAAAGGGAAAAACCTACAACCAACACTACACTACCCAGCAAGGATCTTATTCAGATTCGATGGAGAAATTAAAATCTTTACGAAAAAGCAAAAGCTAAGAGAATTCAGCACCACCATCCAGCTTTACATCAAATGCTAAAGGAACTTCTCTAGGCAGGAAACACAAGAGAAGGAAAAGGTTTACAATAACAAACCCAAAACAATTAAGAAAATGGTAATAGGAACATACATATCGATAACTACCTTAAATGTAAATGGATTAAATGCTCCAACCAAAAGACATAGACTGGCTCAATGGATACAAAAACAGGACCCATATATATGCTGTCTACAAGAAACCAGCTTCAGACCTAGGGACACATACAGACTCAAAGTGAGGGGATGGAAAAAGATATTCCATGCAAAAGGAAATCAAAAGAAAGCTGGAGTAGCAATACTCATATCAGACAAAATAGACTTTAAACTAAAAACTATTACAAGAGACAAAGAAGGACACTACATAATGATCAAGGGATCAATCCAAGAAGAAGATATAACAATTATAATTATTTATTCACCCAACATAGGAGCACCTCAACACATAAGGTAAATGCTAACAGCCATAAAAGGAGAAATTGACAGTAGCACAATAATAGTAGAGGACTTTAACACCCCACTTTCAACAATGGACAGATTATACAAAATTAAAATAAATAAGGAAACACTAGCTTTAAAAGACACATTAGATCAGACAGACTTAATTGATATTTATAGGACATTCCATCCAAAAACAACAGAATACAGTTTCTTCTCGAGTGCTCATGGAATGTTCTCCAGGATACATCATATCTTGGGTCACAAATCAAGCCTTGGTAAATTTAAGAAAATTGACATCATATCAAGTATCTTTCACGAGCACAACGTTATGAGACTAGATATCAATTACAGGAAAAATCTGTAAAAAATACAAACACATGGGGGCTAAACAATATGCTACTAAATAACCAAGAGATCACTGAAGAAATCACAGAGGAAATCAAAAGATACCTAGAAACAGATGACAATGAAAACACAATGACCCAAAACCTATGGGATACAGCAAAAGCAGTTCTAAGAGGGAAGTTTATAGCAATAAAATCCTTCCTTAAGAAACAAGAAACATCTCGAATAAACAACCTAACCTTATACCTAAACCAACTAGAGAAAGAAGAACAGACCCCCCCCAAAGTTAGCAGAAGGAAAGAAATCACAAAGGTCAGATCAAAAATAAATGAAAAAGAAATGAAGGAAACAATAGCAAAGATCAATAAAGCTAAAAGCTGGTTCTTTAAGATAAACAAAAGTGATAAAACTTTAGCCAGACTCATCAAGAAGGGAGAAGACTCAAACAGAATTAGAAATGAAAAAGAAATAACAACTGACACTGCAGAAATACAAAGGATCATGAGAGACTACCACAAACAACTATATGCCAAAAAAATGGACAACCTGAAAGAAATGGACAAATTCTTAGAAAAGTACAAAATTTCAACACTGAACCAGGAAGAAATAAAAAATATGAATAGACCAATCACAACACTGAAATTGAAACTGTGATTAAAAATCTTCCAATAAACAAAAGCCTAGGACTAGGTGGTTTCACAGGCGAATTCCATCAAACATTTAGAGAAGAGCTAACACCTATCCTTCTCAAATTCTTCCAAAATATAGCAGAGAGAGGAACACTCCCAAACTCAATCTACGAGGCCTTCATCACCCTGATACCAAAACCAGAGAAAGATGTTACAAAAACAGAAAACTACAGACCAATATCACTGATGAACATAGATGCAAAAATCCTCAACAAAATACTAGCAAACAGAATCCAACATCACATTAAAAGGATCATACACCATGATCAAGTGGGGTTTATCCCAGGAATGCAAGGATTCTTCAATATACGCAAATCAATCAATGTGATACACCATATTAACAAATTGAAGGAGAAAAACCATATGATCATCTCAAGATGCAGAGAAAGCTTTTGACAAAATTCAACACCCATTTATGATAAAAACCCTGCAGAAAGTAGTCATAGAGGGAACTTTCCTCAACATAATAAAGGCCATATATGACAAACCCACAGCCAACATTGTTCTCAATGGGGAAAAACTGAAACCGTTTCCTCTAAGATCAGGAAAAAGACAAGGTTGCTTACTCTCACCACTGTTATTCAACATAGTTTTGGGATTTTTAGCCACAGAAATCAGAGAAGAAAAAGAAATAAAAGGAATCCAAAACAGAAAAAAAGAAGTAAAACTGTCACTGTTTGCAGGTGACATGATACTATACATAGAGAATCCTACAGATGCTACCAGAAAACTACTAGAGCTAATCAATGAATTTGATATAGTGGCAGGATACAAAATTAATGCACAAAAATCTCTTGCATTCCTATACACTAACAATGAAAAATCTGAAAGAGAAATTAAGGAAACACCCATTTACCACTGAAACAAAAATAATAAAATACCTAGGAATAAACCTTCCTAAGGAGACAAAACACCTGTATGCAGAAAACTGTAAGACACTGATGAAAGAAATTAAAGATGATACAAGCAGATAGAGAGATATACCATGCTCTTGGATTGGAAGAATCAACATTGTGAAATGATTATACTACCCAAAGCAATCTACAGATTCAGTGCAATCCCTATCAAGCTACCAATGGCATTTTTCACAGGACTAGAACAAAAAATTTTACAATTTGTATGGAAACAAAAAAGACCCTGAGTAACCAAAGCAATCTGGAGAAAGAAAAATGGAACTGGATGAATGAGGCTCCCTGACTTCAGACTGTACTACAAAGCTACAGTAATCAAGATAGTATGGTACTGACACAAAAACAGAAATATAGATCAATGGAACAGGATAGAAAGCCCAGAGACAAACCCATGCACGTATGGTCACCTTATCTTTGACAAAGGAGGCAATAATATACAATGGAGAAAATACAGCTTGTTCAATAAGTGGTGTGGGGAAACCTGGATATGTAAAAGAATGAAATTAGAACACTTCCTAACACCATACACAAAAATAAACTCCAAATGGATTAAAGACCTACATGTAAGATGAGACACTTTAAAACTCTAAGAGGAAAACATAGGCAGAACACTCTGACATCTATCACAGCAAGATTCTTTGTGACCCACCTCCTAGAGACATGGAAATAAAACAAAAATAAACCAGTGGGACCTAATGAAACTTAAAAGCTTTTACACAACAAAGGAAACCATAAACAAGTTGAAAAGACAACCCTCAGAATGGGAGAAAATATTTGCAAATAAAGCAACTGAGAAAGGATTAATCTCCAAAATATACCAGTAGCTCATGCAGCTCAATATCAAAAAAACAAACAACCCAATCCAAAACTGGGCAGAAGACCTAAATAGACATTTCTCCAAAGAAGATACGCAGATTGCCAACAAACACATGAAAGGATGCTCAATATCACTAATCATTAGAGAAACGCAAATCAAAACCACAATGAGGTATCACTTCACACCAGTCAGAATGGCCATCATCAAAAAATCTACAAACAATAAATACTAGAGAGGGTGTGGAGAAAGGGGAACCCTCTTGCACTGTTGGTGGGAATGTAAATTGATACAGCTACTCTGGAGAATAGTATGGTGATTCCTTTAAAAACTAAAAATATAACTACCATACAACCCAGCAATCTCAGTACTGGGCATATACCCTGAGCAAACCATAATTCAAAAAGAGACATGTACCACAACATTCACTCCAGCACTATTTACAATAGCCAGGACATGGACGCAACCTAAGTGTCCATCGACAGATGAATGGATAAAGAAGATGTGGCACATATATACAATGGAATATTACTCGGCCATAAAAAGAAACGAAATTTAGTTATTTGTAGTGAGGTGGATGGAACTAGAGTCTGTCATACAGAGTGAAGTAAGTCAGAAAGAGAAAAACAAATACCGTATGCTAACACATATATAAGGAATCTAAAAAAAAAATGGTTCTGATGAACCTAGGGGCAGGACAGGAATAAAGACACAGAGGTAGAGAATGGACTTGAAGACACAGGGAGGGGGAAGGGTGAGCTGGGACAAAGTGAAAGAGTAGCATTGACATATATACACTACCGAATATAAAATAGATGGCTAGTGGGAAGCAGCTGCCTAGCACAGGGAGATGAGCTCAGTGTTTTGTTACCATCTAGTGGGGTGTGATAGGGAGGGTGGGAAGGAGGCTCAAGAGGGATGGGATATGGGGATATATGTATACATATAACTGGTTTACTTTGTTGTACAGCAGAAACTTGCACAACATGGTAAAGCAATTATACTACAATAAAGATGTTAAAAAAAAGCGTACTGAAAACATCCTTGACGACTCTTTATCTCCAATTGTTTATCTTTCATGGGAATCACCAATCTTTGCATCTCTTTTTCATACTCTTCAATGAATTCCTATGGTAATTAGTATCATAGAATATTTTCTTTTATGACTGATGTCCTACCAGCCCTATTGAGATATGTATAATATGTGCAAGATAGGGTCTTCTAATCCTCTTTCTGTATTCTAACCACAGGATATTTAACTATAAATTTAATTAACTTGAAATTCAGTATAATAAAGTCAATAAATGAAGAAGGAGATGAAATTCCTGGTGCTGCCTAATTCTGATCATGTCACATGTCACATAGCTGAAGAAAGGGGGTCTTCCTTTGACCTACCTTTACAGTCTGTTTGTGAACAAACAGAACTTTCAGAAACTACAAGCAATTTGACTCTCTATGGCACATCCATGGCTATGTACTTGGCTTTATGGACTATTTTGAAATGTGTTACTCAGAATGTGTTGCCAGAATGAAAGGAAAAATGAAAAAATGGCACAGATTCTTTAATTGTGAGTCACTCTCTTTTCCTCTGGATGCCATCATTTACCCCTCATTTCTAGAACTTTATTTTTTCCTGCTTAGAGAATCATTTCCGAATGACTGCAGGCACCACTCCCACCCCCTGCTATATTCCTACCATCTTACATCTCTGCTAATTATAAGATATAGGTTTGCTGGATTATGACTATTTGTAGTCACATATCATCAACCAATCAAAAGTGAATAGTCTTTTTTCACTGGTTGGAATGGAATGCACACTAGACTCAGAAATAGAGAACCCAGTTTGAATTCCAGTTATACTCAATTCTATTCAATATCTTTCACTCTTGCCCTAATTGATGAAATAAACTTTCATACCAAAAAAAAAAAATTCCATAGAAGAAATGACATGATTAGAAAAGCATTGTTTGCATCACCTAATAAAAAACTGATTTAGCCAAAAGTCGTTAAAAGATGAAATGATAAAGATTGATGGGATCAGTTTGAATAGAACATTAGGCTGTTTCTCCTGAAACACTGATCAATTTAGCATTGCTGAGAGTAGTGTAATCAAACAATATGGGCCTCCTGATGAGGGTTGACAGATAAAATATGGGATGCCTAGTAAAATTTGATTTTCAGGTAAACAATAATTTTTAATGTAAGTATGACCCATACAATATTTGGGATATCCTTATCCTTAAAACGTTATTTGTCAGTTATTTAGTATTCAAATTTAGATAGGTGTCTTGTATATCTATGTGTTAAACCTGATAATCCTACTAGATGTAATGCAAAATTTTAATATATATGTATTGTATAGTTTAACATAGTTATATATATGGCTTAATATAGTATAATATAGTTTATAGTATATATATATATTTAATATAGTTTAATAACTTGAACTTGCATCTAATTAAGTCTTTGGAACTGACTTCCAATCTGCAGGAAACACAGGATATAGAAGAACAAATTTAATGGTACAATGAGTAAGTAGATATCCAGAAGATGAAACTTTGACCTGTTTTTTAAACATATCAATGAAATGATAAAAAAAAAAAAAAGACAGGCGGGTGAGAGTGGGGAGAATGGCAGAATGCTCTAGACCAAAGATGCTCAAATAACGATGATTTTGCCCCTGGGGGATATTTAGCAATATTTAGAGACATTTTTGGTTTTCTCTAATGTAGTGGGGGGAGAGGAAATGATGCTACTAGCACCTAGTAGTTAGAGGCCAGGGGTGCTGCTAAACATCTTGTAACACACACGGCAATCTCCCTCCTCACTCCCCTCTCACCTTCCACACACACAACAAAGAATTATTAGGCCCAAAATGTCAACAGTTCTGCTGTTGAGAAACTCTGATCTAGTTTAAAAACACTTTAAAGATTTACCAACCACATGTAAAGCACAACGATCATGTGAATCTTGAAACAATACTATAATATGGAGCACTTCTATGATAGAAGGCAAGACATCTATTTAAGAAGAATAATGTAGAAAAATTTTTATTGATATGGGAAAGGTTCACAATATGTTGCTAAGAGAAAAAACAGACTGGATATAAAGAAGTTTGTTTAACATACCCTCATGTTGCTAAAAAGGAGAAAGGGCTACAAAAATAAAAACCATCCCATTTTTACCATAAACATAAGTGTATGTGTGTAAACAGATACAAACATATGAATGCATAGAAAAATGATCAGAAAACCAGTCATCAAAATGTATATAGTATTGATATTTCTAAGTTGGAGATCAGAAGTGATTTGTGTCTAATTTTTCCTTTCCTGTTTTTTCTATAATGAACATGTATTACTTTTTTTAATCAGAGGGAAAATAGAATAATTTTAGAAAGAAAATTATTAGTCAAAGTTCAATATCCTTATGGCCATTCCCTTTTACATGGTAGAGCTAAAATGGTTTCTCAAACATCTCCCAAGGGTACAGAGACCATCTTGTTGGAGAGGTCTTGCTGAGCCAGAAATTCAGCTTACTGGAGTGGAAAGCTACTGCTGTTTCATACTCTCTCCAGAATAAGCTGAGAATGAACCAAAGGGAGCACAAGGGATGGGTCTGAAAGTATCTTCTGTCCTTTCCAAACACGGGAGATGGATCTCTCTAAATGGGAGAATTAGGCTGAGACATATTTCAGTGAGACATAAGGAAATAGGCTGTAGGCTGAAACTGGACAAGAGAAGCCCTGGCTCCTATAAACACTCTGCTTGCTCTGATCTTGTTTGAATAACTTTCAGGAAGTTGGCTCCTCTCTAATCCTGAAAAAACAAAATTTAGGGTCTTCTCTTTGTAAACTTATCCAGTATATCTATGGTTTACTTGGCTAAAACTCAATGCAGTATTAGTTTGTGAAACCTCCAAAATCCCCCAAAGTGAGTAAGCAAATGAAAGCATCTCTTTCATCTACTACCCAAGTTCCTAACAAAGTCCTTGAGATAAGCTCTAGGGTTCTCTCATCCTTACCTTCTAAGTACCCTGGAGGGATTTTGAAACACATGGTCCCAGGAGACTTGGGGTACAGGGATTTGCTCCTCTCGGGGAAAATAAATATCCAAAGCTCCTGAAATTTGGAGTTTAACAGACTGCATTGTTTTTCCTGGGCCACTTCCCAAGCCAAAGGAACAAATGCCCCCAGCCTAAGGAATATAGCGAAAATTTGAGGTTCTCTCTGATACTAGAAGAGCTGAGTTTTTCTTGCTTTGTGGGTTTTAGCTTTCCTTTTAAATGCCTCTTGAATACATGGTGTTTTCACCTGCTTCCTCTGGATAGAGTCAGCCTTCAATGTCTTTTAAAGATCACTATCTGGAAAGTGGCTCCTCTTTCTTATTGCTAAGGTCAGGCACAGCGAGTGGCTGTTGGCAGAACAAAATGAAAATGGAATGCTATGGTATTTTCCAAAACATTACTGTTTTCCCTCTGTGGTTTGCAGTATTTTTTGGTTGTATTGATTCTCATGTTCGTTAATATATTTTTTCATGCTCATCTTGCTGTGATAATGGATTCAAGGACATGAAATTTAGCTGAGACATTATAATGATCTCGAAATAGTTTAAATATTATCAGGCTGAAAAGGAAATAAAAGGTAGGATAATGTGGGGATATGGCTAGTTGCAGGGAGAGAGATATTGAGTAAATAGGAAGTAACATTTTCTAAAAACTAGGGCCACTCAAAAATAGAATTGATGATCGTATATGGATCTATGTAATGAGATAGTATGCACCATTAAAAATGAAAAGAGTGAGATAGACTTACAGTACCATTGTGGAAAGTATTCAAGCCTAGTTTTTTTTGTTTTTTTTTTTAAGTAAACTTAGTTTCTTTAAAAAAAAAAAAAAAACAAGGGGATGCTAACTTGTAAGATAATGAATTTCCAATCATTGGAAGCCCTGAAGCAGAGTTTGGGGGCTATTTTTGAAGAGTGCTGTGCTTTTAAAATTACCTCCTAACTCTAAGGTCCTATGATTCAGTTATATTTAAAGGACGTAAAGCTAACACAAACATGAATTTTTCCACCTTGCTTCCAATTGGAAGCAAAAGCTTGGATAATTAAATGAATAAGATTAACCCCTTGCCTAGGAGTGGTTTTCAGGTCTAAGCAGAAAATGATGCGTGTAGGAGGAAACACTTTTACTTTTTTTAGCATGGAGAGATATTTTTGGCTAAAGATCCAGAATCCAAGGAAACAGAAAGTGGTGTAAAGTGTTGCTTTTTTTCATTGATGTGAATTCCACAGAAGGAGGCTGCCATTTTGTTTCAGTTATCATGCTCTTACCATCCTAGTGTTATCACTCATCAGTTCTTTGTCATCTTACGGAGTCCCCGTTTTCCTGAGGGAGTGATGGGGGAGGAGATGGAATTGCAGGAATGTACAAGCTCCATTCAATCTTTTCTATTCTATAGCCTAGACTTTTTCTTTTTTTCATTCCCCTTCATATAGGTAGGATTGATTTTTCCAGTTACATAAGCTTTGAATTTTGTCTTGTTCAGTAATACATCATGAATCTCAGTTAAACCGAAGTGGTTAAGACTAGCCCGTCACCACATCTCAGAGGAAAAGGAACACATATTTTGCTCTACATTTTCTCTATATTTTGAAAATATTTTATATTTTTCTGCTTTGCAACATCTGCCCTCATTCAACTACTTGCATCCCACTATAGTACTAGTCAGAAATGGTTCTGTCTTTATTTAAAATTTTAATATTTTGTTCATCTTGGATTGTTGCATTGATTTTTTAAAATACTGCATTAAATCTAATTCATCTTGATCACTGAGGTTTTTTTTTTTTTTGGTTCTCCCTTAAATTCTGCACCCAAGGTGAGGCCTCACTAGCCACATTCATTTTTGCGGTACGCGGGCCTCTCACTGTTGTGGCCTTTCCCGTTGCGGAGCACAGGCTCCGGACGCGCAGGCTCAGCGGCCATGGCTCACGGATCTAGCCGCTCCGCGGCATGTGGGATCTTCCCGGACCGGGACACAAACCCGTGTCCCCCGCATCGACAGGCGGACTCTCAACCACTGCGCCACCAGGGAAGCCCTAGCCACATTCTATTTCCAGCCACTCTTCAGAAAGTTTTTCTTTTTACCAACTACCATCTTTCTTTAAAAACTGAAGATAATTTCCTCTGAATCTGACCCTTGGGTACTCACATTCCTATTAAATGCCTGTTCAGAGACTTTAAGTTAGTTGTACATTATATTGTCAACTTTTTCTTCTCCAAGATAAATTAACCCACTACTTTCATCTTTTCTCCTCAATCCTCTGCAGCCTCGTTAGAAAGTTCCATTTTGGAAAAGAATTTAACAGTTTTATTTTTGTGTTTAGAAGAGAATAATTAAGAAGAAAATCTTGAATATATAGAAAGCATAAAAAGAAAATTAATTTAAGATAATTCATTACCCAGAAAAAAATATTTTTAGCATTTTGGTATATTTACTTCCAGGCTTTTTCAAAGGCATGTGTGCCATTGAATGTGTTTCCTTTATTTGTTAATTCCTTTTTTCCTTTTCTTTATTTTTACCAAATTATGATCTATTTATCTATCTATTGCATTATGATAAATTATGATAAATTATGATAAATATATGATAATATCATATCATATGATAAATATGATCTATTTATCTATCTAATGTATTTTTCCATATCAGCCCTTTTAGACATATAATGGCTGCATAGTTGCCAACAGATGGATATGTTATAATTTATTTAATCATTCCTGTATCCATTTACATTATTTTTGGTATTCATTATTATAAATAATATCATAAAAATTTCTTATATATATACCCTGATACATATCTCTGATTATTTCCTGAAAATAAATACTTGGAAGTGGAAATATCAAGCCAAGGAAAATGAATATGCATTGTCACTAATATGCTAATATTTCATATACTTATTTAGACAGGTCCAAATTTTTCCAGTTTTCACAATGTTTTTCAGTTTTTCCAAGTTTTTCCTAATATAATCTCATTCCCAGAATGAGGAAAATGCATTAATTATTTTTAATAAAAGCAAAGCAAAACAAACAAAGTTTATTCTTCCTCATCAGCTTTGTAGTCATGATGCTTCTCAGGCAGTTGTGGTGCAGAACAAATTACACTGGCTTTAAAATTTAAAAAGTGGATCAAGAACTTAATAATTTTGGACAAATCACCTAATCCTAGGTGTCTTTAAGTTCCCCATCTGCAAAATGGAGATAATTCTTACCTAACATATGGGACAGTTATGCTGTTAAATAATATAGATAAAAACTCTTTATAAACTAAAAAGTGCCATGAGGGACTATTATTGTTGTTGTTATTATTAAACTATTTTTATTAATGAGAACATTCTGATCCTCAGTAACTCCCCAGTAGGGAATAGAGAGAGGTGTGCAAACTGGTTCCCCCAAAGATACCTGTTTATAATTCTGAAGGAATCAGAGAAGAGTGTTCAGAGTCAAACTACCTGTGAAAATCCAAATCTAAGCACAAGGTAGAAAACACACAGAAATACACACCATCCATGAGACCAGTTACAGGGCAGCACTAAGCAATTGAACTACACTATAGAGAGCTTGGATTGATCAGTTGTATTTACTCCTGAGACTTTCTGGGCAAGAAGAGACTTGAGGTAAGTACTGAAAAAAAAATAGAGGAATGTGGGTTGTTAAAACATAATGTGTATGTGTGTGGGAGACAGGGGCAGTCAGATTGGAAGCTATTCAATGATTTGTGAAAAGCGTTCATGAACGGTGCAAACAAGTGGAACAGAGAGAAAGCAAAAACTTATATCTTGTTGGAGGAGAGAGCATTGTCTTCTTTGGCAATTTAGCAGGGAAGATGTTTGAGAAGATGATAAAACTGTGCCTTAAACAAAGGTAGAAGAGTTGTGGGCATAGTTGGAAAATTTGTTTTAGGTAAAAAAACCTGAAACTGTAATCCATGAGAAAATTATTTCCAAATTTAACTATGGATTTCCTATTTCTTTAGCCTCAGTTTTCCCCTAACACCAATGTTCTAAAACACCAGGAAACTTTTTCCATACTTGACATAGCCTTCCTTCCTTCTAAATTATCCCATCCCTATTCATTCTTTTGCATAAATCCCCATACATGAAATTGTTTCCTGATTGTGTTTTTCTTTTTTTGTTTTGAATTTTATTTTTTTATACAGCAGGTTCTTATTAGTTATCCATTATATATATATTAGTGTATATATGTCAATCCCAATCTCCCAATTCATCACACCACCACCACCCCACACAACCACTTTCCACCATTTGGTGTCCATACATTTGTTCTCTACATCCGTGTCTCAATTTCTGCTCTGCAAACCAGTTCATCTGTACCATTTTTCTAGGTTCCACATATATGCATTAATATACGATACTTGTTTTTCTCTTTCTGACTTACTTCACTCTGTATGACAGTCTCTAGATCCAGCCACGCCCCTACAAATGACCCAATTTCATTCCTTTCTATGGGTGAGTAATATTCCATTGTATATATGTACCACATCTTTATCCATTCGTCTGTCAATAGGCATTTAGGTTGCTTCCATGACCTGGCTATTGTAAATAGTGCTGCAATGAACATTGGGGTGCATGTGTCTTTTTGAATTATACTTTTCTCTGGGTATATGCCCAGTAGTGGGATTGCTGGATTATATGGTAGTTCTACTTTTAGTTTTTAAAGGAACCTCCATACTATTCTCCATAATAGCTGTGTCAATTTACATTCTCACCAATAGTGCAAGAGGATTCGCTTTTCTCCACACCTTCTCCAGCATTTGTTGTTTGTAGATTTTCTGATGATGCCCATTCAAAGTGGTGTGAGTTGATACCTCATTGTAGTTTTGATTTGCATTTCTCTAATAATTAGTGATGTTGAGCAACTTTTCATGTGCTTCTTGGCCATCTGCGTGTCTTCTTTGGAGAAATGTCTATTTAGCTCTTCTGGCCATTTTTGGATTGGGTTGTTTGTTTTTTTAATATTGAGCTGCATGAGCTGTTTATATATTTTGGAGATTAATCCTTTGTCTGTTGATTCATTTGCAAATATTTTCTCCCGTTCTGTGGGCTGTCTTTTTGTCTTGTTTGTAGTTTCCTTTGCTTGGCAAAACCTTTGAAGTTTCATTAGGTCCCATTTGTTTATTTTTGTTTTTATTTCCACTCTAGGAGGTGGATCAAAGAAGATCTTGCTGTGATTTATATCAAAGAGTGTTCTTCCTATGTTTTCCTCTAAGAGTTTTATAATGTCCAGTCTTACATTTAGGTCTCTAATCCATTTTGAGTTTATTTTTGTGTATGGTGTTAGGGAGTGTTCTAATTTCATTATTTTACATGTAGTTGTCCAGTTTTCCCAGCACCACTTATTGAAGAGACAGTTTTTTCTCCATTGTATATCCTTGCCTCCTTTGTCATAGATTAGTTGACCGTAGGTGTGTGGGTTTATCTCTGGGCTTTCTATCCTGTTCCATTGATGTATATTTCTGGGTTTTGTGCCAGTACCATATTGTCTTGATTACTGTGGCTTTGTAGTATTGTCAGAAGTCAGGGAGTATGATTCCTCCAGCTCCATTTTTTTTCCCTCAAGACTGCTTTGGCTATTCGAGGTCTTTTGTGTCTCCATACATATTTGAAGATTTTTTGTTCTAGTTAATGCCTTTTTTAGGCCACTTTGTGTAACAATGTTGAGCTCCCATTTTCTCTTCCTTCCTGGACACCCCAGGTCATTGTTTGGAGAAGGATAAGTAATCAGAGATTTTAAGCTGCTGTACATAGAAAAAACCTGATTTTTGGTGGCCTCTGTAAACAGAGAATAGAGGAAAATGTGTAGAGAGAGGTTCAGAAATGTGGCATACATGATGACTGTAGAGAAATATGGCACAATGAGAGACTGTAATGAGTGAAGACTGTCAAAGAATTTTAAGAAGACTTATCAATATTAACACTGAAATAGTTTGCAGTGTGATGCTACAATGGAAACTTTCTCCATCCACTCCTGCTATTAGTTCTCCTACACAAACAAGTATCTATCTGGCTGACCGCTACTTTGTGACAAGTTAGAGAAATGGGCTGGATTCCTCTCCTGTGTTGGTATGGGATCAAGATAAGACAATAGCCACAGGAGGTAAGGGCAAGAGAGAGCAAATGGAATCAAGAAATCAGAATTTGAAGCAAGCCTAAAAATAAAAATACTGGTGAATTTGCAGAAATTATAAGAGCATTTTGGATTTCCCATCAGACTGAATGGTAGGTGTGAATCCATTTCAAACAAGTATTTGTGTATGTCAAAGGACAGGGTGACCCTGACTGACATCTGGGATGACTATGTGAACCAGCAACATTTGACAAGCGGGATATGTTTAGTGAATATTGAGATTACCTTCCCTAGGGTGATGAGGGGAACCAATGACCATTAGGGGGAGGGGAAGCTTGTGATCCTTAATCCATGTGTGCCTCCCATTGGTTTTCCCATTGAGAAAGACAGAATTAGGCCTACAGTATGCAGAAACAGCACAAGCCATGGAAAGAATAGCATACAAAGAGCTGAGGTGACTTTGGGCCAAGTGCCAGCTCTTCATCTAATTCTGTAAGACTCTGAGCAAGCAGTTTACTTTTTAATTTCTTTACACACCAACTATTCAAATCACTCTCTCTCTCAAATGCTAGGCAGCCTCTTAGGACTGCCCTCTTCTATTTTTCTTTCTTATAGGACACGCTTTTTTTTTTTTTGGCTTTGGGAAGGTGGCCTATTATCTCAGGCATCAACAGGTAGTTTAGATCATAGCTATGGTTAACTGACTATATTTAATGCCCTAGTTTTTATTGTAATTCCCAAAGTATTGGTTTTTTTCTTCCCCCTAAACAACTCTCCTTGATTAAACTCAATATGTGTGTCTCCTCTGTCCAGACAGAGTACTCATTCTTTAGGGTCTTCCTGATTCTTCATCCTAATTAGGTCCTAATCAATGATGCCTATTGCCACCAATTCCCATTGGCAGAGAAGCATGTCAAACTATAGAGATAACTGCTTCTCTCAAATATTCAGAAATTCCTACCCATTATTTTTGTTTCAAATGAGTTCTTTGGCTTTGGCAGACAGGAGTGGGTTTGGAGCTGGTAAGGATCAGGAACTATTCAAAATCAAATTGGTGTAGGCTGGCAAACATACTGTTGTTGGCTTCCCATCTGTTAGAACAAAATTTATAGGAATTGCTGATTAAACAAATATTTTTGCATTCAGGTTTGCAATTGAAAGATGAAGCGGCTCTAGTTGTGTCAGGCAGCTGGTTTTATTTTAGTGGGAGTTTCCTTCTGTTTGTTTATATTGATAACAAGATTTAGATGTTAAGTGTTGGTGGTATAATAAATATAGCATGCTTAATGGAAGAGCTGTCAGAAGGGTATAATACAAATAGCATGCTTATAAGAATGATATAATAGAGGGAGCCTGAACAAAGATGGCAGAGTAGAAGGACATCCTCTCACTCCCTCTTGTGAGAACACCAGAATCACAACTAGCTGCTAGACAGTCATCAACAGGAAGACACTGGACCTCACCAAAAAAGATACCCCACATCCAAAGACAAAGGAAACCAAATTGAGATGGTAGGAGGGGCGCAATCACAGCAAAATCAAATCCCATAACTGCTGGGTGGGTGACCCACAGACTGGAGAACACTTATACCACAAAAGTCCACCCACTGGAGTGAAGGTTCTGAGCCCCACGTCAGTCTTCCCAAACTGGGGGTCCAACAAGGGAGGAGGAATTCCTAGAGAATCAGACTTTGAAGGATAGTGGGATTTGGTTTCAGGACTTTGACGGGACTGGGAGAAACAGAGACTCCACTCTTGGAGGGCACACACAAAGTAATGTGCACATTGGGACCCAGGGGAAGAAGCAGTGAAGCTAGGGGAGACTGAACCAGACCAACCTGTCAATGTTGGAGGGTCTCCTGCAGAAGTGGGGGGGGGGAGGGGTGGCTGTGGCTCACCTTGGAGACAAGGACACTGGCAGCAGAAGTTCTGGGAAGTACTCCTTGGCCTGAGCCCTCCCAGAGTATGCCATTAGCTCCACCAAAGAGCCCAGGTAGGCTCCAGTGTTGAGTTGCCTCAGGCCAAACAACCAACAGGGAGGGAACCCAGCCCTACCCATGAGCAGTCAAGCAGATTAAAGTTTTACTGATCTCTGCCCACTCTAGCAACACCCAGCTATACCCACCACCAGTCCCTCCCATCAGGAAACCTGCACATGCCTGTTAGATAGGCTCATCCACCAGAGGACAGACAGCAGAAGCAAGAAGAACTACAATCGTGCAGTCTGTGGAACAAAAACCACATTCACAGAAAGGTAGACAAGATGAAAAGGCAGAGGGCTATATACCAGATGAAGGAACAAGACAAAACCCCAGAAAAACAACTAAATGAAGTGGAGATAGGCAATCTTCCAGAAAAAGAATTCAGAATAATGATAGTGAAGATGATCCAGAACCTCGGAAAAAGAATGGAGGCAAAGATCAGGAAGATGCAAGAAATGTTTAACAAAGACGTAGAAGAATTAAAGAACAAACAAACAGAGATGAACTATACAATAACTGAAATGAAAACTACACTAGAAGGAATCAATAGCAGAATAACCAAGGCAGAAGAATGGATAAGTGACCTGGAAGACTGAATGGTGGAATTCACTGCTGCGGAAGAGAATAAAGAAAAAAGAATGAAAAGAAATGAAGACAGCCTAAGAGACCTCTGGGACAACAATAAATGCAACAACATTCACATTATAGGGGTCCCAGGAGGAGAAGACAGAGAGAAAGGACCCAAGAAAATATTTGAAGAGATTATAGTCAAAAACTTCCCTAACATGGGAAAGTAAATAGCCACCCAAGTCCAGGAAGTGCAGAGAGTCCCATACAGGATAAACCCAAGGAGAAACACGCCAAGACACATAGTAATCAAATTGGCAAAAATTTAAGACAAAGAAAAATTATTGAAAGCAGCAAGGGAAAAACAACAAATAACATACAAGGGAACTCCCATAAGGTTAACAGCTGATTTCTCAGCAGAAACTCTACAATCCAGAAGGGAGTGGCATGATATACTTAAAGTGATGAAAGGGAAGAACCTACAGCCAAGATTACTCTACCTGGCAAGGATCTCATTCAGATTCCATGGAGAAATCGAAAGCTTTACAGACAAGCAAAAGCTAAGAGAATTCATCACCACCAAACCAGCTCTACAACAAATGCTAAAGGAAATTGTCTAAGTGGGAAACACAAGAGAAGAAAAGGACTTACAAAAGCAAACCCAAAACAAATAAAAAAATGGTCATAGGAACATACATATCGATAATTACCTTAAACTTGAATGGATTAAATGCTCCAACCAAAAGACACAGGCTTGCTAAATGGATACAAAAATGAGACCAATATATATGCTGCCTACAAGAGACCCACTTCAGACCTAGGGACACGTACAGATTGAAAGTGAGGAGATGGAAAAAGATATTCCATGCACATGGAAATCAAAATAAAGCTGGAGTAGCAATACTCATATCACATAAAATAGACTTTAAAATAAAGAATGTTACAAGAGACAAAGGACACTACCAAATAATCAAGGGATCAATCCAAGAAGATATAACAATGATAAATATATGTGCACCCAACATAGGAGCACGTCAATACATAAGGCAGCTGCTAACAGCTATAAAAGAGGAAATCAACAGTAACACAATAATAGTGGGGGACTTTAACATTTCACTTACACTGATGGACAGATCATCCGAAATGAAAATAAATAAGGAAAGAGAAGCTTTAAATGACACAATAGACAAGATAGATTTAATTGATATTGATAGGATATTCCATCCAAAAAGAGCAGATTACACTTTCTTCTCAAATGCGCATGGAACATTCTCCAGGATAGAACACATCTTGGGTCACAAATCAAGCCTCAATAAATTTAAGAAAATTGAAATCATATCAAGCATCTTTTCTGACCACAACACTATGAGATTAGAAATGAATTACAGGGGACAAAATGTAAAAAACACAAACACATGGAGATTAAACAATACGTTACTAAATAACCAAGAGTTCACTGAAGAAATCAAAGAGGAAATTTAAAACTATCTAGAGACAAATGACAATGAAAACACGACAATCCAAAACCTATGGGATGCAGCAAAAGCAGTTCTAAGAGGGAAGATTATAGCTATACAAGCCTACCTCAAGAAATAAGAAAAATCTCAAATAAATTATCTAAACTTACACCTAAAGGAACTAGAGAAAGAAGAACAAACAAAACAATAGTTAGCAGAGGGAAAGAAATCGTAAAGATCAGAGCAGAAATAAAGGAAATAGAAACAAAGAAAACAATAGCAAAGATCAGTAACACTAAAAGCTGGTTCTTTGAGAAGATAAACAAAATTGCTAAACCATTAGCCAGACTCATAAAGAAAAAGAGGGAGAGGAGTCAAATCAATAAAATTAGAAATGAAAAAGGAGAAGTTACAACAGACACCACAGAAATACAAAGCAACCTAAGAGACTACTACAAGCAACTCAATGCCAATAAAATGACAGACTGGAAGAAATGGACAAATTCTTAGAAAGGTATAACCTTCCAAGACTGAACCAGGAAGAAATAGAAAACATGAACAGAACAATCACAAGTAATGAAATTGAAACTGTGATTAAAAATCTTTCAACAGGGCTTCCCTGGTGGCGCAGTGGTTGAGAGTCCGCCTGCCGATGCAGGGGACACAGGTTCGTGCCCCGGTTCGGGAAGATCCCACATGCCGCGGAGCGGCTGGGCCCGTGAGCCATGGCCGCTGAGCCTGCGCGTCCGGAGCCTGTGCTCCACAACGGGAGAGGCCACAGCAGTGAGAGGCCCGCGTACCGCAAAAAAAAAAAAAAATCTTTCAACAAACAAAAGTCCAGGACCAGGTGAATTTTATCAAACATTTAGAGAAGAGCTAACACCCATCCTTCTCAAACTCTTCCAAAAAATTTCAGAGGAAGGAACATTCCCAAACTCATTCAACGAGGCCAACATCACCCTGATACCAAAAACAGGCAAAGATACTACAAAAAAAGAAAATTACATACCAATATCACTCATGAATATAGATGCAAAATCCTCAACAAAATACTAACAGACAGAATGCAACAACAGATTAAAAGGCTCATATACCATGACCAAGTGGGATTTGTCCCAGGGATGCAAGGATTCTTCAATATACTCAAATCAATCAATGTGATACACCATATTAACAAACTGAAGAATAAAAACCATACGATCATCTCAATAGATGCAGAAAAAGCTTTTGACAAAAGTCAACACCAATTTATGATAAAAACTCTCCAGAAAGCGAGTGTAAAGGGAACCTACCTCAACATAATAAAGGCCATATATGACAAACCCACAGCAAACATCATTCTCAATGTTGAAAAGCTGAAAGCATTTCCTCTAAGATCAGGAACAAGACAAGGATGTCCACTCTCACCACTATTATGCAACATAGTTTTGGAAGTCCTAGCCTTGGCAATCAGAGAAGAAGAAGAAATAAAAAGAATACAAATTGGGAAAGAAGGAGTAAAACTGTCACTGTTTGCAGATGACATGATACTATATATAGAGAATCCTAAAGACGCCACTAGAAGACTACTAGAGCTAATGAATGAATTTGGTAAAGTTGCAGGATACAAAATTAATGCACAGAAATCTCTTGCTTTCCTATACACTAATGATGAAAAATCTGAAGGAGAAATTAAGGAAACACTCCCATTTACCTGTGCAACAAAAAGAATAAAATATCTAGGAATAAACCTACCTAGGGAGAAAAAAGACCTATATGCAGAAAACTATAAGACACTGATGAAAGAAATTAAAGATGATACCAACAGATGGAGAAATATACCATGTTCTTGGATTGGAAGAATCAATATTGTGAAAATGACTATACTACCCAAAGCAATCTACAGATTCAATGCAATCCCTATCAAATTACCAATGGCATTTTTTATGGAACTAGAACAAAAAAATCTTAAAATTTGTATGGAGACACAAAAGACCCCGAATAACAAAATAAGTCTTGAGGGAAAAAAATGGAGCTGGAGGAATCAGACTCCCTGACTTCAGACTATACTACAAAGCTACAGTAATCAAGACAATATGGTACTGGCACAAAAACAGAAACATAGATCAATGGAACAAGATGGAAAAATAAAGCCCAGTGATAAACCCACGCACCTATGGTCAACTAATCTATTACAAATGAGGCAAGGATATACAATGGAGAAAAGACAGTCACTTCAATAAGTGGTGCTGGGAAAACTGGAGAGTTACATATAAAAAAATGAAATTAGAACACTCCCTAACACCATAAACAAAAATAAACTCAAAATGATTTCAAGACCTAAATGTAAGACTGGACACTATAAAACTCTTAGAGGAAAACATAGGAAGAACACACTTTGACATAAATCACAGCAAGATCTTCTTTGATCCACCTCCTAGAGTAATGGAAATAAAAACAAAAATAAACAAATGGGACCTAATGAAACTTCAAAGCTTTTGCACAGCAAAGGAAACCATAAACAAGATGAAAAGACTACCCTCAGAATGGGAGAAAATATTTGCAAACGAATCAACGGGCAAAGGATTAATCTCCAAAATATATAAACACCTCATGCAGCTCGACATTAAAAAAACAACCAACCCAATCAAAAGATGGGCAGAAGACCTAAATAGACATTTCTCCAAAGAAGACATATAGATGACCAGGAGGCTCATGAAAAGCTGCTCAACATCACTGATTTTTAGAGAAATGCAAATCAAAACTACAATGAGGTATCACCTCACACCAGTTAGAATGGGCATCATCAGAAAATCTACAAACAACAAATGCTGGAGATGGTGTGAAGAAAAGGGAACCCTCTTGCACTGTTGGTGGGAATGTAAATTGATACAGCCACTATGGAGAACAGTATGGAGGTTCCTTAAAAAACTAAAAATAAAATTACCATATAATCCAGCAATCCCACTACTGGGCATATACCCACACTGAGCATAAAACCACAATTCCAAAAGATACATGCACCCCAACGTTCATTGCAGCACTATTTACAATAGCCAGGTCATGGAAGCAACCTAAATGCCCATCAGCAGATGAATGGATAAAGAAGATGTAGTATACAATGGAATATTACTCAGCCATAAAAAGGAACGAAATTGGGTCATTTGTTTAGACGTGAATGGATCTAGAGACTGTCATACAGAGTGGAGTAAGTCAGAAAGAGTAAAACAAATATCGTATATTATCACATATATGTGGAACCTAGAAAAATGGTACAGATGAACCAGTTTGCAGGGCAGAAATAGATACACAGATGTAGAGAACAAACGTATGGACCAAGGGGGGAAAGCAGCGGGGGGTTGAGGTGTGTGATGAATTGGGCGATTGGAATTGACATGTATAATGTATGTACTGATGTGTATAAAATTCATGACTAATAACCTGCTCTATAAAAAAACCCAATGATATATTAATTAATTCTTATCAGAAGAGAATAATATAGATAGCACACTTATAAAAAGAGTTAGGCATTAATTACTGGTAGTATAATATAGATAACATGCTCATAGGGTTAGGATCTTAAATGTATTACCTTTAGAAAGGGCCCTTCTTATTTTTTCCTCCTGGAATTGCATATTTTTAAAGGTTTTCATGTTTTTGCCAAATGAACTGTGCTTCTTAAGTAAGTCACATTCTCATATTTAAAAAAAAAAAATCAAAAGTTTCCCAACAATTGTTACCAAACTTAATTGAAGTAATTCTAAGCAAAATCAATGAAAGTTGACATGTGGTTTAACAATACTACCTTAGAGAAGGTAAAAATACAATTTTTTTCAGGATATTTGATATAAGAAATAATATATAGGTCTTCACCAGGCAAAATCTTTGGACACCAGGTCAGAGCAGAACTTAACAGTAATTACGTAGTGAGTTGAATGGTGCTCACCCAAAAGATATGTCCACCAAGAACCTCAGAACCTGCCTTATTTGGAATAAGGTTTCTGCAGGTATAATTAAGGTAAGGATCCTGATGTGAGATTTATCCTTCGTTGAGGTGGGTTCTAAATCTCATTGCAAATGTCCTTGCAAGAGACAGGAAAGAAGACATAGTTACACACAGGAGAAGGCAATTTGAAGCAAAAAGTAGAGGCTAGAGTTATGCTGACACAAATCAGGGAATACTGGGAGCCACCAGAAGCAGAAGTAAAGGAAGGAGTCTCCTCCAGAGCCTTCTGTGGGAGCATGGCATCGCAGGTACTTTGATTTCAGACTTCTAGCCCCCATAACTGTAAGAGAATACAATTCTGTTTTTTTAAGACACCAAGAGTGTGATGATTTATTACAACAAATTTTTAAAACTAATATAATTGTCTTGCTGGAATATTCTAACAAGAGTTTTATAGGGTAGGAAGTAGAAAAAATATGACTAAAGGATCCAGAATTTCATTGATGAGTTGAGATTATCTGGGGGTGGTTCCAAACCTAAAGAGTCAGAGAGAGTTTCTTCTTGGATATGGAATGTACATGGGGCTGGGCAAGGTTGGCTGACACAATTATTTTCTGTTCATGACCCTTCCCATACATTTCACACCACAATTTAGAGAGAGCAGCCAAATTTAAGGGGTTCCATGCAGAGATTTCTGAGAAAATCAAGGCCATGGTATTAAAAATTATGAGATTTTTGGTAAGTTAGATATTTCCAGAGAAACTTGCCCAGGATGAACCTCAGATAAGTTGATCTTATCCCTGGATTCAGCTGCTTAGACTCTTGTTCTCACTTCCCAACAAGAATGCCAGACCCTGCATCCTGGTAATGATAGAAATTTCCCAGTGATAGGCACACTTTAAAGTTAATCTTTTTAAGACAAATATCATATAATATCACTTATATGTGGAATCTAAAAAAAATGATACAAATGAGCCTATTTACAAAACAGAAACAGACATAGAAAACAAACTTATGGTTAACAAAAGGGAAAGAGTTGGAGGAGGGATAAATTAGTAGTTTGGGATTAACAGGTACATACTGCTATATAAAATAGATGAACAACAAGGTCCTACTTCATACCACAGGGAACTATATTCAATATCCTGTAATAACTTATAATGGAAAATAATCTGAAAAAGAATATATGTATATAAACTGAATCACTTTGCTATATTCCCAAAAATAACAAAACACTGTAAATCAACTATACTTCAATTTTTAAAAATCCATTCTCCTATGGAATTAATATTACAGTGAATTTCACTGAACTTTGGTGTCCCAATATCAAAGCCACTCTGGGTCTCTTTGTTTCCAGTAATTTAATAATTTTAGAACAGTTTTACATTTATAGAAAAATTGGAAAGATACTACAAACAGTTTCCCTATACCCTGTGCTTTTTCTTATTATTAACATCTTACATTGGTATGGTACATTTGTCACAACTAACCCACCAATATTGATACATTATTATTAACAAAGGCCATACTTCATTAAGATTTCCTTGGTTTTTACCTACTGTCCTTTTTCTTTTCCAAGATCCTATATAAGACACCTCATCATGTTTACTCATCATGTCTCCTTAGGCTCCTATTGGCTATAACATTTTCTCAGACTCTTGTTTTTGATGACCTTGACAGTTGTAAGTATTGGTCTGGTATTTTGCAAACTGTCTCTCAGTTTGGATTTGTCTGATGTTTTTCTCATGTTTAGACTGGGGTTATGAGTTTAGGAGAGGAAGACTACAGAGGAAAAGTGCCATTCTCATCACTTTATATGATGATGATATAGGGTACACACTATTACTGCTGATGTTGACCTGACTGCATGGTTGAGGTAGTGTTTGTTAGGTGTCTCCACTGTAAAGTTCCCTATTGTTACATACTCTAGTCTTAGGAGGTGAAACTGAGCAGGACTCTGTGGGGCTCCCAGGCATGGAAGCCTTTCTATTCTCCATTTCTTGTTTGTAAGGAATAGACTCCAGCCTCCATGACCTTCCCTGTGTTCCAAAGGGCAGATTTGAACAGTTGCTAATCAGGGAAGGGAGGGGATGCAGAGACAAGGGAGGAGCAGCCAAGAAACAGTAAGTGCAGTCTTGGGGCAGTGTCCTGGTTCTGCCTCAAGGAATATACCTAACAATATCTTCGAGCTCCATACAGAATGAAAACCCAACAAATGGAAGATGTCAGTATTCCTTATTCCAGAGAAGACCACCTGAGGCCAGATTAAAGGAACAAGAGAAACTCATCAAGAGATTACCTGAGACCAGATGAAAGGAGTGTAGGCCCCACACCCACCCCAATCTTATCAGTAACTCCATCCTAGGACCATTGCTATAAAACTCCTCACCAAATCCTCCCATGTGGGGACACACAATTTTTGAGGGCAGGAGCCCACTCTGTCCCCATTTGCCTGGCAAAGAAATAAAGCTGTTCTTTTCTACTTCACCCAAAACTGTGTCTCTGAGATTAGATTCAGCACCAGTGCACAGATGCTGAGTTTTCAGCATCAGAAGGAAGTCACCATACATAGCCCATACTTAACTAGTGGGGAGTTATGTTCCACCTCCTTTGGTGAAGGATACGTTCAGATTTTTTTTTTCCATTTTATGATTGGGTTGTTCATTTTCTTATTGTTGAGTTTTAAGGATCCTTTCTGTATTTTGCATACAATTCTCTTAGCAGATATGTGCTTCACAAATATTTTCTTCCAGTGTGTGACTTTCTTTTCCACATTCTCCTAATAATGCCTTTCAAATAGCAGTTTTTAATTTAAATAAAGTCTAATTTATCAGTTTTCTTTTAATAATCATGTTTTTGGTGTTGTACATGTAAAGTCATCACCAGTCCCAAGGTCCTATCAATTTTCTTCCATGCTTCCTTCTAGAAGTTTTATAGGTTTGCATTTTACATTTAGGCCATGATCCACTTTGAAAGAAGTAAGGTCTTGGTCTAGGTTCATTTTGTCATTATGGACATCTAATATTTCCAGCACCATTTGTTGAAAACACTATTCTTTCTTTATTGAATTGCCTTTGCTCCTTTGTCAAAGATCAGTTTGCCACAAAATAACTTGCTAGAACTTTTGTTGAGATTGAGAGGAATCTGTAGAGCAAGGTGAGAAGAATTTATATCTTACCAATATTGAAAGGCAATCTCTGTCTTTTCATTGATGTATTTAGACCATTCACAATTGAAATAACTATTGATAAATTTGGGTTTCTATCTACCATGTTTGTATTTGTTTTCTACTTGTTGCATTTGTTTTATTTCTATTTTTTCCCTAACTTTCTAGATTTCCTGGTCTTAACTGAGCATTTTCTGATTCTATCTTATCTCTTTTAGCATATCAATTATGTTTATTTAAAAAATATTTTAGTGGTTGCCAATAGAGTTTTCAATATGCATTTTTACCTCTTCTAAGTCCAACAGCAATAACACTGTACTGTTTCATGTATGGTACAGTACTTTATAACTAAGTATTATCAATTCCTCTTTTCCATTTCTTATGACTTTGAATCATTTATTTCAGTTTTCCATATACTATAATCACCCAATACATTGTTATTATTATTACGTTAAACAGTTATCTTTTAGATAATTTCAAAATAAGAAAAATAAAAGATTTTATTTTACCTGTATTTATTTCTTCTCTGATTTTCTTCCTTTCTTTATATAGATCCCAATTCCTGATCCATACTATTTTCTTTATGCCTGAAAAGTTTCTTTTAAAATTATTTGTAAGGCCAATATCCTGGCAATGAATTCCTTCAGTTTTTATTTGTTTGAAAAAATCTTTATTTCTCTTTCATCTTTGAAGTACGTTTTTGCTGGATGTACAATTCTAGGCATGTGGGTTTTTTTTCTTTCAAAGCATTAAACATTTCACTTCACTCTGTTCTTGCTTGCATGGTTTCTGATGAGAAGTCCACCTTAATTCTTGTCTGTGTCCCTCTATAGATAAGCTGGAGAGGGGTGTTTCTAGCTTTTTTTTTTTTTTAAGATTTTGTTTTTCTCTTTCATTTTCTGGAGTTTGACTGATATGTCTGATTGTAGATTTTTGGGTAGTTATTGTGTTTTGTGTTCATGGAGCTTAATAAATCTGTGGTTTGTTGTCTGTCATAAATTTTGGAAAATTCTCTCCATTCTTATTTCAAATATCTCTTCTGCTCTCTTTCTTCTCCTTCTGATATTCTAATTACACATGTATTACACTTTTTGATTTTGTCCCACATCTCTTGTCTTAGATGTTCTGTTCTTTGTTTTTTCATTCTTTTTTCTCTTTGCACTTTAGTTTGGGAAGTTACTGTTGACCTATCTGCAAGCTCACTGATTCTTTCCATACTCATGTCAAGTCTGATGAGACTATCAAAGGCATTTTCTAATCTCAGTTACAGTGTTTTTGATTTCTAGGATTTCCTGTTGATTGTTTCAAAGAGTTCCCAGGTCTGCTTACATTACTCATCTGTCTTGTAAGTTGTCTACTTTTTCCATTAGAACTCTTAATGTATTAATCATAACTATTTTAAATCTTCTGTCTGATAATTCCAAAAACTGTGTCATATGTGAATCTCCTCCTGATTCTCTCTTTGCCATTTCAGAATGTGCTTTTATTCTTGCCTTTTAGCATACTTTGTAATTTTTTGTTGAAAGCTGGACATGATGTATTAGCATGGAAACTGAGGGAAATAGGCATTTAAATTGAGGTTTTATGTTTATCTGGCTAGGAGTTGGGCTGTGTTTTAATATTTACTGTATCTGTAGTACTAGAGACTTCAAATTCCTCTAGCATCCTTGCTTTGGGCTCCTCTATTGATTTTGGGATGAAACCAAGCAGGACCTTTTGGGACCCTCCTGGGTACAAAAGCATTTTCATGTTCCCCATTTCCTGTTTGTGGGAAAAAGGTTTCAGCCTCCTAGACCTTCCGAGTTCCAAAGGGCAGATTCAGTTACTAATTAGAGGAGTGAGGAAATACAGAAACAAAGGAAAGGCCATCAAGAAACAATAGTGCAGCAATTGGGCAGGGTCCTGGTTCCTCCTCAAGGGATATACATAACAATATACCTCTGAACTAAGGCCTCCACCCAGGTGGAGGATGGTAACTTCAGGCTGAGCACAAGCAAGTGGACCCCAGACTGGCTGGAACCAGAAGGCTGATGATTGAGATTCCTGGAACATGACCCTGTTACCTCTCTACCAACCAATCAGAGGAGGGTCACACACCCTGAGCCCTCCCCCCATACTTTGCCTATAAAAACTCTTCCCCCCAAACCATTGGGGAGTTTGGGCTTTTTGAGCATGAGCCGCCCCATTCTCCTTACTTGACCCTTGCAATAAACCTTTCTCTGCTCCAGACTCTAACGTTTCTGTTTGTTTGGCTTCACTGTGCATCGGGCATATGAACTTGGGTTTGACAATATCAGGTCTATGTAAGTAATTCAATTACTTCAGAGTTTCTTTCAATATCACCTCTTCCTTGGAGCATTCTTTGAAACCTCATCTCACACTGAGCTCATCTGCATCTGAGTCTAAATCCTTTTTTTGTCTTTTTCTCTTAATTTGCACTTAATTGAATACTACTTAGTAACACTTGATTTTCGATGAACTGCCTCTTCAACTAGAAGCTCTTTTATGAGAGGGACAGTCTTTTATGCAACCATTATATCCCAGGTTGTGCTATCATTAAGTGTATATGAGACATGTAGGAAATATTGAATTAAATGTTTGGGGTAGTCCAGGGGTTACTTTTCTTCGACTTCTGTATTAGTGAGGCTTCATCAGACTTTCAGAATAGAAATATGTCCAGGTCACCACAGTTAATAGAGGTTTATTGTAAGGATAGATGGGTTGGTAAGAAGGAGAGGGTAAAGCAGCTAAACCACCAGACCCCACATGTGGTTGGCACATCATTCATTACCTGTTCAAATGTATTCATTTCAAAGTAGGTGTAATGAACCAACAGCAATTCTGCAAGTATTCCATGTGGATGACAACTCCTGCATCTCTCCTTCTCCCCTCTCTACCTACTTTCTGCTTGACTACCCTTCCTCTTACTCTCACCATGTTTCATTGACTGAATGATTGGTTTAATAAAGATTTGCTGAGCACTCTCTGTGTGCTAGGCACTCTGCAAGGCTTTGGAGAGGTAAAGGAGAAGAAAGATACAGTTTCTGTGCACAGAATTTACAGCCCAGAAAGAAAGGCAAGTAAATTGGCAATTATAGCATCATGTGATGAGTGCTATGATTGGGGGAACCTGAGAGTATAATGGGAGCACATAGAAGGAGGATTTGATCCAGTCTAGGGGGTCAAGAAAATCTTCCTGTAGAAAGTAACATCCAAAATGAGAAGTAAATGAAGAGGAGGAATATATCAGCAGGGTGATTGTGATAAGTCTTTGTTACAGGCAAAGGGGAGAGTAAGCATGAAGACCTAAAGAGATCACATAGTGTTTGAGAAAGAGAAAGTAGTTTTAGTATGGCTAGAGTATGGAGTATAGGATGGTAAGCAGAGGGAGGAGGTGCTAGAAAGATAAAGAGATAATGCCTTAAAAATAAGCAGGGTCCAGATTATTAAGACATTTTAATCATGTCAAAAAGTATAAACTTTATCTTGAATGAGGTGGAACTGTGTGGGGTAACTGGAAAGATCTCCAAGATGTGTTAAGAATGATAGACAAGAATACAGTGAAATAAACAAGAATACATATGTTTATGCTCCGTATGTCTAAGTTTTCTGAATATTTGCACTAGACACTTTAATAGTGGTTTCCTGTGAGAAGGAGGAGAAGCAACTTGGACTTAAATATGTTTATGTTCTTTAGAAATTATTCTATCATGTACATTCATTACTTTTACTTAAAACTGTTTAAAAGTGTCTTGCTTTAAAAAGTGATTTGTGTTATTGTGTTTTCCTCTCTGGAACCAGAACAGGCCAAAAGGAAAAAAATGTGAGCAGGGGAAATAGACAGTGAGTACCTGAGAAGTAAATAAAGATATTTTACTGATAATAATAAAAAAAAAGTGTAAACTTTATCCTAAATGCCCCTGAAGAGAAAACACTGGAGACTTTCAAGGATGAAAATGACATGATCCAATTGATATTTTGGAGCTGCCTTCCTGTTAACTGTTGGGAGAATCAGAGCAAGTCTTGACACAAGAGACTAGTTATTGAGTTTTTTCCAACAATCCAAGTAAGAGATGATGGCTGTGATGAGAAAGAAATGAACAAAATGGAGGGAGAAATATTTAGGAAGTAGAATGGCTAGGCTTAGGACTTCTTGTCTATGAAGTTTGAGAGGTGACTGGCCCGCCTCTTGATGTTACATTTGCTTCGGCACACCCCTCCTCCCTGGGCTAGTCAGGGAGAGCTCAGGGCAGTAGAGTCATGCAGCTCAAAACATAGTGCCATTCTGAGCTCTTGCATGGACTACTGAATAGTCTGACTTCTGATTCCTGAGGGTGGGAAGGAAAAAGGAGATTCTAGGGAAAAAATATCTGCAGAAGCTTCTCTGCACCAAGAACTAGGGAGGACTTTATAAGGGCAAGTAAGAGGCTCGTTGAGGATAGAAGGGGCAGCAGGAAGCCAAAGTATCTCACTCCCGCCTTTTCCAAAAGTGGTGTGGATGAGTGGGGAGGACATAATATTCCCCAAGATGCTCTTGTCCACCATAGGCAGGTGTTTCTTTATGGAGAGTCATGTGGTAAATCGAGGCAATTAGCTTCCCCTTCAACCAAGTATTAATGTTTAGCAGTTCCCTAGGAGGAAATGAGAGTCACACTGCTCTCTCCAGACCAGGGCATCCTAGCACTTGGGTAAGCAGTCCTTCTCCTGGTGGCTAGTCCCCATTTGGACTGGCCCATGAAAGGTGTTTTTCAGATCCACAGTAATACCTCCATTTAAAATTTATTCATTCTTCTGTGCAAGGAGGTTTCACTCAAAATAAAGCTATGCTATCAGTCTAATTATTGTGTAATTCTGAATGAAGAAGACATCCACCACCAGCAGCCAAACTGTAATACTTATGTCTTGATGGGTTACAGGCCTATATTCTTTTGCTCTTATAAAACTATTTTTGGTGAAACTGAAGAAGGAGAAGGAGAGGGAGAGGGAGGGGAAGACAAGGAGGAGGGAGAAGGGGAGGAGGAGAAGAGGAAGAAAGAATATTGCTATTTAAAACAACAGCTGCCTTCTGAGGCAAAGGCGGTTGGATCTTTTTAAAAATAATCTGAGGAACCCTGCTAGACTTTTGTGCCACCAGTGTAATAGTCAGCTTCTGTGCCAAGCACTGTAATGGGTTTTGGTACAACCAGTGTGGATGGGGAACTGAGTTTTAGAGGAAAGACTAGAGAGGGTTTGTTCTACATCATAGTATGAAAAGAAGTCAGAGTTCTTTTCAGGGCAGGGGTTGCGGGGGTGGTGTGGATATGGGAGAGAAATAGGTGAGGAAAAGATGGGAAGAAAGATGGGAGGGAAAAAGAACCAACAAGATGGTGAGAAGTCTGTTAATTCACATAGGTGCCACGAACTTCAGCACTCTTCATAGTACTGTGGCTAATATAATTTTTAGGACAGGGGTGACCAACATTCATTTGTAGGTGTGCATTTCTGCAGTCTTCTATACTCTACTGCTCTCCCCATCATCTTGAACTTTTAGTAAAGTCATACCATATATGAGAAGTTTTAAGCAGAATAAAAGGGGGAATTCCCTGGCAATCTAGTGGTTAGGACTCTGTGCTTTCACTGCCGAGGGCCCAGGTTCAATCCCTGGTCAGGGAACTAAGATCCTGAATGCCTCACTGCGTGGCCCAAAGCGAAACAAAACAACAACAACAAACAAGCAAGCAAGCAAACAAAAACAGCATAAAAGGGAATTCTCTTTTCCAGGGGAATCCATGAGTGGGGTAGTATGTTTTAGACATGAAGCCATCTATAAACTGAACTATTGTAATGGGAACCAGAGGTAAATATGAGAATATAAACCTCTGAGAATTCAAAGAAATCATGGGGAAGGCATTGGACTTTTCATAAATTACAAAATGGGGGTTGAGAAAACTTCCTTATTTTATTTTATTTTATTACTTTATTTTATTTTTCTGCGGTACGCGGGCCTCTCACTGTCGTGGCCTCTCCTGTTGCGGAGCACAGGCTCTGGACGCGCAGGCCAAGCAGCCATGGCTCACGGGCCCAGCCGCTCCGCGGCATGTGGGATCCTCCCGGGGGCACAAACCCGTGTCCCCTGCATCAGCAGGCGGGCTCTCAACCACTGCGCCACCAGGGAAGCCCTCTTATTTTAGTTTATTATTTATTTTTATTATTTTTTTTCGGTATGCTGGCCTCTCACTCTTGTGGCCTCTTCTGTTGTGGAGCACAGGCTCCAGATGCACAGGCTCAGCAGCCATGGCTCACAGGCCTTGCCACTCCGTGGCATGTGGGATCTTCCCAGACTGGGACACGAACCCGTGTCCCCTGCATTGGCAGCTGAACTCTCAACCACTGTGCCACCAGGGAAGCCCATCTTATTTTATTTTTTAAAAAATATTTATTTAATTTTACTTATTTGGCTGCGTCAGGTCATAGTTGTGGCATGTGGGATCTTCACTGCTGTGCACAGGCTTCTCTCTAGATGTGGCCTGCGGGCTCTCTAGATGTGGTGCACGGGGGTTAGTTATCCCTTGCATGTGAGCTCTTAGTTCCCTGACCAGGGATCAAACCCGTGTACCTCTGAATTGGAAAACAGATTCTTAACCACTGGACAACCAGGGAAATACCAGAGAAAACTCTTTTAAAACAAGGGTTACCCCAGCTAAAAACTTAGTTATAGTAGCCATAACTGCCTCTAATATGTGTGAGTTGTGGAAAAGTACAAAAGGATGCCCAAATATATTTAAATATATAAAAATTATTAATCAAGTGGAAAAATTGGTAACTAAAATGTTCTAAACTCTTGTCTAGACAAATATATCTTCATACTATCAAAACTAAAAAAAAAGATGTATAAAGTTACGGTTTTGATGTGACTGGAAGCTGGCAAAACATCAACTATGACTGAAATTATCTATTGTTGCATATGTCTGGGTGTTCAGTTTAGGGACTAGTTATGTTTGGATAAGAAATGAGATAAATGCAGAATTCATAAAGTATATGTTTATTTCAAGAAATTAATTTTTCTTTCCTTCATTTCAGAAAAAAACACTAATTATGTTCTTTTATCAATATTTTCATATAATATTGTCTTATTGAAAGCAGTGCCAAGTTAGATCATTTTCCTTGAGTTACTGTGCTTCTTAGGTAGTTTTTATTAATTTCAATTTGTAGAAAATTTGCTTTTCTGAGTCACTACCAACTGGAACTGACAAGAAAATGTTTAAGGCAATATTTAACTGAAAGCGAACTATAAATTTTACCTATTATGTTTGAGCATAATGAGTCAAATATAATAAATTATTTCTATCACAAAGTATGTTACAAAATATTTAAATTTCACCATATAAATTACTAACACTTTTATCACAATTTTTTGCTGGCTCTTAAAATAATATCTTGATCCATACAGTATTACTTAAGTTCTTCTTTCAAAAATGTCAATGCTGGAATATTATAAAGAAAACCAAAAATGGCAGTATGTAGTCATCTCTCTTTAACTGAGACTATACCATTATCTCTAACGGACTTAAAATAGTCTGTGTAGAGACTAATACCAGAATTTTTAATATATGAATATTTTCCTTCAGTTATGGAAATGTCTATTTCATTTTTATAATTTCTTTTATGTTGCTGGAATATTACTTTCGTTGCATATTTCACATGTAGTTTCTTCTGACAGAAAAAACAATTTGTTTAAAATTTTGAGAAATACTTCTTTACCATTTCAGAATATTACTTGTTTGCTGTTGATGGTGTTGTTCATAAGCTTTTGCTAGCATAATTAATACAAACATTTCTCATAAAATAACTATGGATAACACAAGTTGAAGTTTATTTTCTGCTGAAGACCATGAATCGCTATTTTTTAAATTTAATTTTATTTTTTATACAGCAGGTTCTTATTAGTTATCTATTTTATACATATTAGTGTATACAGTCAATCCCAATCTCCTAATTCATCCCCCCACCCCACCCTCACCCACCACTTTCCCCCCTTGGTGTCCATATGTTTGTTCTCTACATCTGTGTCTCAATTTCTGCCCTGCAAACCGGTTCACCTGTACCATTTTTCTAGGTTCCACATATATGCGTTAATATACGATATTTGTTTGTCTCTTTCTGACTTACTTCACTCTGTGTGACAGCCTCTAGATCCATCCACATCTCTACAAATGACCCAATTTTCTTCCTTTTTATGGCTAATATTCCATTGTATATATATGTACCACATCTTTATCCATTCATCTGTCGATGGGCATTTAGGTTGCTTCCATAACCTGGCTATTGTAAATAGTGCTGCAATGAACATTGGGGTGCGCGTCTTTTTGAACTATGGTTTTCTCTGGGTATATGCCCAGTAGTGGGATTGCTGGGTCATATGGTAATTCTATTTTTAGTTTTTTAAGGAACCTCCATACTGTCCTCCACGTGACTCACTATTTAAGGATGTTCTTTTGTTTCATTTAACTCTTCTAATACTTTACCTTGTTTAACCTAAATTTAATTGTTTTACCAATGATTAGTAATGTTCCCATCATGTGTTCAACCGTGGTTGTAGAGTCAATTTGATAGGCGTTTCAAAAAAAAGGTATCTTTAGTAGATTCAGAAAATATTGTATATAAATTTGAATTGTTCCAACGAATGTCATTTCTATTGGCACAGTTGAGGACATATCTTCTAGTGACAAATTTAAACTATGCAATGTATTTGGCACCAAAAAATCTTTTGAATTTTTGGCTAAAAATCTGGCATAGATGCATTAATTTGGATTGAATTCTGTTTTACTCAAAATATTTATATGATGTCAAAAGGATGTGATGGCCATTTTCCAAGGTCTTCATCTAATAAAGCTCAAGAGGTTTAGTCTTCCTCAGCCATGAAATTTGCCAATTTCATGAATGTAATTTTCTTCATCTTCCAATGGCAAGGTCAAAATTACATCTGGTATTTCCAAATTGTAAGTTTGATCTGAGTAATTCTCTTTTTCATTCTCATTGTTTGTATTAGTAATTAGTTTTCTTTTAGTAAGAGACATGAAGAGAAATGAAAGAATTTTGATTCACCTGTTCAAGTTGCAGACTTGATGAGAGTAGTTTTCTTGTTCATGTGTATTGTTTTCATAAATAATTAAATCCTTAATAAAAATTGTAATATCATAATTACAAATATTATGTGGGTCACATGTGGATGCGTTCATTTTCATTGTTTGCAGTTCTAAATATTTCATCCTCTTTTTCTTTTTCTCTTTTCAGCTCTTTTTCTTTTGTGAGCTCACTTTTTTTCCCACTACCCTTCCCCCCACTGCTTTATTGTGATATAATCAACATATGACATTGTGTGAGTTTAAGGTGTATAACACATTAATTTAATACATTTATATATTGCAAAATGATACCACCATAGCATTGGCTAACACCTCCATCTTGTCACATAATTACCATTTCTTTTTTGTGGTGAGAACATTTAAGATCTAATCTCTTAGCAACTTTCAAGTATATAATACAGCATTATTAACTATAATCACCACATTATACATTAGATTCCCTAGAACTTATTCATCTTATAAATGCAAGTTTGTACCCTTTATCCAATACCTCCCCATTTCCCCCAGCCCCCAGCCCCTAGCAACCACTAATCTGTTTTCTATTTCCATGAGTTTGTTTTTTTTAGATTCCATGTATAAATGATATACAGTATTTGTCTCTCTGTCTGGCTTATTTCACTTAGAATAATGCCCTCAAGTTTCATCCAAGTTGTCAAAAATGGTAGAATTTCTTTATTTCTCATGGCGAAGTAATATTCCATTGTGTGTGTGTGTGTGTGTGTGTATCTCACATCTTCTCTTTATCCAGTCAACTGTTGGTGGACATTTTCAAATTTCTTAATTCTTATTTATCACACTTTGACTTGTACCCGTTCTCATTGACCTAAAAAAATTTTAAATGTCTTCCTTCAAACTGTAAAAGATTTGAACATATTTTCACCAAAAATGCAGATTAAAGTAAATGTAGAAGATTTTCCAAACAGAATAACTTTCATGTTTTCAAGAAAGTCATATTCTTCTACAGTATTTAAATATGTTAAAGTTGAAAGGCAAATATGAATGATAATTGATAAATATGAGATTTTTCTGTAGCAGCCTGGGTGGGAGGGGAGTTTGGGGGAGAATGAATACATGTATATGTATGGCTGAGTCACTTTGCTGTGCACCTGAAACCATCACAACATTGTTAATCAGCTATACTCCAATATAAAATAAAAAGATTTAAAAAATGAAAAAAAAAGAAACTACCTTTCTAAAAGCTCTGTCCAGTCTTTTGGTATAAATTCTGTTATCTGCCAATGTAAAGAATAAGTGACTTGCTTTTTAAATATTATGCATATGTTTTTTTAACATCTTTATTGGAGTATAATTGCTTTACAATAAAGTCTTAGTTTCTGCTTTATAAAAAAGTGAATCAGTTATACATATACATATGTTCCCATATCTCTTCCCTCTTGCGTCTCCCTCCCTCCCACCCTCCCTATCCCACCCCTCTAGGTGGTCACAAACCACCTAGTTGATCTCCCTGTGCTATGCGGCTGCTTCCCACTAGCTATCTATTTTACATTTGGTAGTGTATATATGTCCATGCCACTCTGTCATTTTGTCACAGGTTACCATTCCCCCTCCCCATATCTGCAAGTCCATGCTCTAGCAGGTCTGCGTCTTTATTCCCATATTACCCCTAGGTGCTTCTGACCTTTTTTTTTTTTTCGTAGATTCCATATATATGTGTTAGCATACGGTATAAGTTTTTCTCTTTCTGACTTTCTTCACTCTGTATGACAGACTCTAGTTCCATCCATCTCACTACAAATAATTCAATTTAGTTTCTTTTGGCTGAGTAATATTCCATTGTATATATGTGCCACACTTCTTTATCCATTCATCTGTTGATAGACACATAGGTTGCTTCCATGTCCTGACTATTGTAAATAGAGCTGCAATGAACATTTTGGTACATGACTCTTTTTGAATTATGGTTTTCTCAGGATATATGCCCAGTAGTGGGATTGCTGGTTCATATGGTAGTTCTATTTGTAGTTTTTTAAGGAACCTCCATATTGTTCTCGATAGTGGCTGTATCAATTTACATTCCCACCAACAGTGCAAGAGGGTTCCCTTTTCTCCACAGCCACTCCAGCATTTATTGTTTCTACTTTTTTTATGATGGCCATTCTGACCAGTGTGAGATGATATCTCATTGAAGTTTTGATTTGAATTTCTCTAAAGATTAATGATGTTGAGCATCCATTCATGTGTTTGTTGGCAATCTGTATATCTTCTTTGGAGAAATGTCTATTTAGGTCTTCTGCCCATTTTGGGATTGGGTTGTTCGGTTTTTTTGTTATTGAGCTGCATGAGCTATTTGTAAATCTTGGAGATTAATCCTTTGTCAGTTGCTTCATTTGCAAATATTTTCTCTGATTCTGAGGTTTGTCTTTTCATCTTGTTTATGGTTTCCTTTGCTATGCAAAAGCTTTTAAGATTCATTAGGTCCCATTTGTTTATTTTTGTTTTTATTTCCATTTCTCTAGGAAGTGGGTCAAAAAGGATCTTGCTCTGATTTATGTCATAGAGTGTTCTGCCTATGTTTTCCTCTAAGAGTTTTATAGTGTCTGGTCTTACATTTAGATGTTTAATCCATTTTGAGTTTATTTTTGTATATGGTGTTTGTGAGTGTTCTAAGTTCATACTTTTACATGTACCTGTCCAGTTTTCCCAGCACCACTTATTGTAAAGACTGTCTTTTCTCCACTGTATATTCTTGCCTCCTTTATCAAAGATAAGGTGACCATATGTGCATGGGTTTATCTCTGGGCTTTCTATCCTGTTCCATTGATCTATATTTCTGTTTTTGTGCCAGTACCATACTGTCTTGATTACTGTAGCTTTGTAGTATAGTCTGAGGTCAGGGAGCCTGATTCCTCCAGCTCCTTTTTTCATTCTCAAGATTGCTTTGGCTATTCGGGGTCTTTTGTGTTTCCATACAAATTGTGAAATATTTTGTTCTAGTTCTGTGAAAAATGCCAGTGGCAGTTTGATAGGGATTGCATTGAATCTGTAAATTGCTTTGGGTAGTAGAGTCATTTTCACAATGTTGATTCTTCCAATCCAAAAACATTGTACATCTTTCAATCTCTTTGTATCATCTTTAATTACTTTCATTAGTGTCTTATAATTTTCTGCATACAGGTCTTTTGTCTCCTTAGGTAGGTTTATTCCTAGATATTTTATTCTTTTTGTTGCAATGGTAAATGGGAGTGTTTTCTTAATTTCACTTTCAGATTTTTCATCATTAGTGTATAAGAATGCCAGAGATTTCTGTGCATTAATTTTGTATCCTGCTACTTTACCAAATTCATTGATTAGCTCTAGTAGTTTTCTGGTAACATCTTTAGGATTCTCTATGTGTAGTATCATGTCATCTTCAAACAGTGACAGCTTTACTTCTTCTTTTCCGATTTGGATTCCTTTTATTTCTTTTTCTTCTTTGATTGCTGTGGCTAAAATTTCCAAAACTATGTTGAATAGTAGTGGTGAGAGTGGGCAACCTTGTCTTATTCCTGATCTTAGTGGAAATGCTTTCAGTTTTTCACCATTGAGAACGATGTCGGCTGTGGGTTTGTCATAAATGGCCTTTATTATGTTAACCAAAGTTCCCTGTATGCCTACTTTCTGCATGGTTTTTATCATAAATGGGTGTTGAATTTTGTCAAAAGCTTTCTCTGCATCTACTGAGATGATCATACGGTTTTTCTCCTTCATTTTGTTAATATTGTGTATCATGTTGATTGATTTGTGTATATTGAAGAATCCTTGCATTCCTGGAATAAACCCCACTTGATCATGGTGTATGATCCTTTCAATGAGCTGTTGGATTCTGTTTGCTAGTATTTTGGTGGTTTTTTTTTTTTTTTTTTTTGGCCAGTATTTTATTGAGGACTTTTACATCTATGTTTATTGGTGATATTGGCCTGTTGTTTTCTTTCTTTGTGACATCTTTGTCTGATTTTGGTATCAGGGTGATGGTGGCTTCGTAGAATGAGTTTGGGAGTGTTCCTCCCTCTGCTATATTTTGGAAGAGTTTGAGAAGGATAGGTGTTAGCTCTTCTCTAAATGTTTGTTAGAATTCGCCTGTGAAGCCACCTGGTCCTGGGCTTTTGTTTTTTGGAAGATTTCTAATCACAGTTTCAATTTCAGTGCTTGTGATTGGTCTGTTCATATTTTCTATTTCTTCCTGGTTTAGTCTCAGCAGGTTGTGCATTTCTAAGAATTTGTCCATTTCTTCCAGGTGTCCATTTTATTGGCATAGAGTTGCTTGTAGTACTCTCTTATGATTCTTTGTATTTCTGCAGTGTCAGTTGTGAATTCTCCTTTTTCATTTCTAATTTTATTGATTTCAGTCTTCTCCCTTCTTTTCTTGATGAGTCTGGCTAATGGTTTATCAGTTTTGTTTATCTTCTCAAAGAACCAACTTTTAGTTTTATTGATTTTTGCTATCGTTTCCTTCATTTCTTTGCTATTTATTTCTGATCTGATCTTTATGATTTCTTTCCTTCCGCTAACTTTGGGGTTTTTTTGTTCTTCTTTCTCTAATTGCTTTAGGTGCAAGGTTAGGTTGTTTATTTGAGATGTTTCCTGTTTCTTAAGGTAGGATTGCATTGCTATAAACTTCCCTCTTAGAACTGCTTTTGCTGCATCCTATAGGTTTTGGGTCATCATGTCTCCATTGTCATTTGTTTCTAGGTATTTTTTGATTTCCTCTTTGATTTCTTCAGTGATCACTTGGTTATTAAGTAGTGTACTTTTTAGCCTCTATGTGTTTGTATTTTTTACAGATTTTTTCCTGTAATTGATATCTAGTCTCATAGCGTTGTGGTCAGAAAAGTTACTTGATATGATTTCAATTTACTTAAATTTACCAAGGCTTGATTTGTGACCCAAGATATGATCTATCCTGGAGAATGTTCCGTGAGCACTTGAGTAAAATATGTATTCTGTTGTTTTTGGATGGAATGGCCTATAAATATCAATTAAGTCCATCTTGTTTGATGTATCATTTAAAGCTTGTGTTTCCTTATTTATTTTAATTTTGGATGATCTGTCCACTGGTGAAATTGGGGTGTTAAAGTCCCCTACTCTGATTGTGTTACTGTTGATTTCCCCTTTTATGGCTGTTAGTGTTTGCCTTATGTATTGAGGTGCTCCTATGTTGGGTGCATAAATATTTACAATTGTTATATCTTTTTCTTGGATCAATCCCTTGATCATTATGTAGTGTCCTCTTTGTCTCTTGTAATAGTCTTTATTTTAAAGTGTATTTTCTCTGATATGAGAATTGCTACTCCAGATTTCTTTTGATTTTCATTTGCATGGAATATCGTTTTCCATCCCCTCACTTTCAGTCTGTATGTGTCCCTAGGTCTGAAGTGGGTCTCTTGTAGACAGCATATATATGGGTCTTGTTTTTGTATCCATTCATCCAGTCTGTGTACTTTGGTGGGAGCATTTAATCCATTTACATTTATGGTAACTATCGATATGTATGTTCCTATTCCCATTTTCTTAATAGTTTTGGGTTTGTTATTGTAGGTCTTTTCCTTCCCTTGTGTTTCTTGCCTAGAGAAGTTCCTTTAGCATTTGTTGTAAAGCTGGTTTGCTGGTGCTGAACTCTCTCAGCTTTTGCTTGTCTGTAAAGGTTTTAATTTCTCCATCAAATCTGAATGAGATCCTTGCTGGATAAAGTAATCTTGGTTGTAGGTTTTTCTCCTTCATCACTTTAAATATGTCCTGCCACTCACATCTGGCTTACAGAGTTTCTGCTGAAAGATCAGCTGTTAACCTTATGGGGATTCCCTTGTGTGTTATTTGCTGTTTTTCCCTTGCTGCTTTTAATATGTTTTCTTTGTATTTAATATTTGATAGTTTGATTAATATGTGTCTTGCCATGTTTCTCCTTGGATTTATCCTGTATGGGACTCTCTGTGCTTCCTGGACTTGATTAACTATTTCCTTTCCCATGTTAGGGAAGTTTTCAACTATAATCTCTTCAAATATTTTCACAGTACCTTTCTTTTTCTCTTCTTCTTCTCGGACCCCTATAATTCGAATGTTGGTGCGTTTAATGTTGTCCCAGAGGTCTCTGAGACTGTCCTCAGTTCTTTTCATTCTTTGTTATTTATTCTGCTCTGCAGTACTTATTTCCACTATTTTATCTTCCAGGTCATGTGTCCATTCTTCTGCCTCAGTTATTCTGCTATTGATCCCTTCTAGAGTATTTTTAATTTCATTTATTGTATTGTTCATCGTTGCTTGTTTGCTCTTTAGTTCTTCTAGGTCCTAGTTAAATGTTTTTTGCATTTTCTCTATTGTATTTCCAAGATTTTGGGTCATCTTTACTATCATTATTCTGAAATCTTTTTCAGGTAGACTGCCTATTTCCTCTTCATTTGTTAGTTCTGGTGGGTTTCTACCTTGCTCCTTCATCTGTGGTGTGTTTTTCTGTCTTCTCATTTTGCTTATCTTACTATGTTTGGGGTATCCTTTTTGCAGGCTACAGGTTCGTAGTTCCTGTTGTTTTTGGTGTCTCTTCGCAGTGGCTAACGTTGGTTCAGTGGGTTGTGTAGGCTTCCTGGTGGAGGGGCCAAGTGCCTGTGTTCTGGTGGATGAGGCTGGATCTTGTCTTTCTGGTTGGCAGGTCCACGTCTGGTGGTGTGTTTTGGGGTGTCTGTGTCCTTATTATGATTTTAGGCAGCCTCTCTGCTAATGGGTGGGGTTGTGTTCCTGTCTTGCTAGTTGTTTGGCATAGGGTGTCCAGCACTGTAGCTTGCTGGTCGTTGCATGAAGCTGGGTCTTGGCTTTGAGATGGAGATTTCTTGGAGATTTTCACCATTTGATATTATGTGGAGCTTGGAGGTCTCTTGTGGACCAGTGTCCTGAAGTTGGTTCTCCCACCTCAGAGGCACAGCACTGACTCCTGGCTGGAGCACCAAGAGCCTTCCATCCACACGGCTCAGAATAAAAGGGAGAAAAAGTAGAAAGAAAGGAAGAAGGAGGATAAAATAAAATAAAATAACGTAAGATAAAATAAAGTTATTAAAATAATAAATAATTATTAAGAAAAAAAATTTTTAAGTAAAAAAAAAAAAGGACGGACAGAACCCTAGGACAAATGGTGAAAGCAAAGCTTTACAGACAAAATCTGACACAGAAGCATACACATACACACTCAGAAAAAGAGGAAAAGGGGAAAAAATAATCTATCTTGTTCCCAAAGTCCACCTCCTCAATTTGGGATGATTCGTTGTCTCTTCAGGTATTCCACAGATGCAGGGTTCATCAGTTTGACTGTGGAGATTTAATCTGCTGCTCCTGAGGCTGCTAGGAGAGATTTCCCTTTCTCTTCTTTGTTTGCACAGCTCCGGCGGCTCAGCTTTGGATTTGGCCCCGCCTCTGAGTGTAGGTCGCCTGAGGGCGTCTGTTCTTCGCTCAGATAGGTCGGTGTTAAAGCAGCTGCTGATTCGGGGGCTCTGGCTCACTCAGGCTGGGGGGAGGGAGGGGTACGGAGTGGGAGGTGAGCCTGCAGCGGCAGAGGCCGGCTGGACGTTGCACCGGCCTGAGGCGCCGTGTGTTCTCCTGGGGGAAGTTGTCCCTGGATCCCGGGACCCTGGCAGTGGCGGGCTGCACAGGCTCCCCGGAAGAGAGGTGTGGAGAGTGACCTGTGCTTGCAAACAGGCCTCTTGGTGGCGGCAGCAGCAGCCTTAGCGTCTCCTGCCCCTCTCTGGGGTCCGCGCTGTTGGCCGCGGCTCGCGCCAGTCTCTGGAGCTCCTTTAAGCAGCGCTCTTAATCCCCTCTCCTCGCGCACCAGGAAACAAAGAGGGAAGAAAAAGTCTCTTGCCTCTTCAGCAGGTCCAGACTTTTTCCCGGACTTCCTCCCGGCTAGCCGTGGTGCACTAACCCCCTGCAAGCTGTGTTCACGCTGCCAACACCAGTCCTCTCCCTGCGCTCGGACCGAAGCCCAAGCCTCAGCTCCCAGCCCCGCCCGCCCCGGTGGGTGAGCAGACAAGCCTCTCAGGCTCAAGAGTGCTGGTCGGCACCGATCCTCTGTGCTGGAATCTCTTCGCTTTGCCCTCCGCACCCCTGTTGCTGTGTTCTCCTCCGCGGCCCCGAAGCTCCCCCCCCTCCGCCACCCGCAGTCTCCGCCCGCGAAGGGGCTCCTAGTGTGTGGAAACGTTTCCTCCTTCACAGCTCCCTCCCACTGGTGCAGGTCCCGTCCCTATTCTTTTGTCTCTTTTTTCTTTTTTTTTCTGCCCTACCCAGGTACGTGGGGAGTTTCTTGCCTTTTGGGAGGTCTGAGGTCTTCTGCCAGCGTTCAGTGGGTGTTCTATAGGAGCAGTTCCATATGTAGATATATTTCTGATGTATGTGTGGGGAGGAAGGTGATCTCCGCGTCCTACTCTTCCGCCATCTTCCTCAACTCCTCCAAATATTATGCATATTATGCTAGCTACAGATGTCTAAACTTAAGAGTAATGTAAATTGTTTAACATGGAAAGCATTTTTCATCTGCCATGTGCAACCTGGGCTAGTCGGTGCGTCTCTGTGTAACTACAAATAGGTATGCAAAGAGAAGCAACAAAATAGACAGTTGGGCACTACTGGGAAATCATAATTTTTTATACAAGAACTTCCTGCATTCATGTTTTCAGAGAGGACAAGTTTGACAAGTTAATTCATTTGTTTTCTTCTGTCTGAAGCACTCCTGCCATTCAAACCTCTTCTCATGCTAGGTGGTATCCACCTCATAGTGCCACAACCCACCAACTTAATGGTATTTGGACACAACTGCTTTTTATTTTGAGGACAAAGGGCAAGAGGTGTGGATCAGCATTTCTCTGGGGGAGTAAAACATGTTAGTTATAAGGGCTCTATGTCCTTAGGCTATCACTGGACACTAGATCTTCAGGGTAGAAGCACCACTGTGTTTTTTAATAAGTCCATGTTGGGCTATGTTTATGATATGAGTCCCTCTAAAATATGAGGTGTAGGGCAGGATCCCTTTGCCAGAGTCAGAATGTTACTGACACTAGCAGTTGTCTTAAATATTGTTTAGCTTATTAGCATTGGTGATGAGCAGCCATACTCTTTTTGGCTTTACCTCAACTGTCAGCTATAACATCAATAGCCTTATTATATATCGTGAATTTCAATCTCTTTTCCAGTTATGCCATTGTTTTTTTCTGTTTGTTTGTTTTTTTCCTTATCTTTTTCTCCTCCATTTGGTAATAAAATTCTGCTTTTCCAGAAACTGTAACTCCCCACCCTGGGCTGGGTTCAGAGGATGGAATTTTCTGATTGACCAACCTGGATTATTCACCAAAGACAGCCTTGGAAGAGATGGGATCACACAACCGTGCTTGGCCATCAGAGTTGCCTTCCCCACTCCACACGTGATGATTAGTTCAGAGATGGGCACATGGTCCCAGCAGGGACAGTTTTGTTTTCAGAGATTAATACAATCTTTGAGATTTCTCTGCTTCAAACTTATAAGCACTAAGGGCCATGTAAGCCTAAAGATGCCACCAGCTATTTTTTTCTACAAACTAAACAATGGCTACCTGAGGAAAAAAACCACACAGAAGAATAAAGAGATTAAGAGGACAACTGATGACATCATTTGAGCCCCTGGATCCATCCTCACCTACTGTGGAGTTTTGAGTTGTATAAACAATTACATTCTTTTATACTTGTCTTTTTAAAAAAAATTACCTAATTCAGGTTAAATTTCCATCATTTATCGCCGAAATGTTCCAAATAATACACAATCTTCCTCCCATCTGGCTTCTGGTTTTGTTCTTTTATGTTCTTCACTTTAGCATTTTCAACATGACTTCCCCATTCAAGTCTCTGTGACATTGAATAAAAGAGTGAATGAAGCTAACAATGACTTACTGTTTTTTTCCCACATGTGGAAACATTTATCACATCCTCCATGTTTTAATTAATGTCTTTGAGATGTGAGTTATTATTCTCATGATTACAAGTGAGGAAATATCTGCTCACAAAGTTTCAGTGTCTTGCCCAAGATAGTGGGAAAACTGAAGCAGGATTTGGAGCCTGGAAGGACTGACTCCAAAGACTAAACTGTCCATCCCCTTTATACTGAATCACCATTAAAAAAAAAACAACAAAATAAACAAATAAATAACCCCCCCAAAACAACGTTTGTTTGTTTTAGATGCTCTAGATGCAGTTGTTTCTTGCCTTTCTCTTCATAGTTCCATGATTCTCTTTGCCACAATTTCTTCCCATTTACTTATTTTCCTAGTGTCTGAAAACCACTTAGTTTAATATTTCATAGTTTTCAGGTTTGCCTTTTATACTTAGGATTTTTAGGATTTTCCTTTAACATCCCCAGAACCAAGCATAGTCCCTAGCACATGGTAGGTTCTCTAGGCTACTGGTCTATGGACATATGTTGGGGAATTACTTGGACCATTAATTACTTGCTTCCCCATAAGATAGCTCTTTCAGCCTGTAAAAATAACTACTGTGTTCTCCTTGAGTCTCCTCTCTTTCCAGAGTAAACTTTCTTAGTCCTTTCAGTTCTTTCTGAAACAGGTTCCAGTTGAGGAGGGTTTAGGCTTACTGTAGTTTTATAATTATAAAGATCCAATTCCTTAGGAAGATTAATTTTGTATTCATTTACAAGTTGACTAAAAGGGGAAAGAGGCAGGAAGCAAAAGGTCCAGTGATGTTCTATCACAGGAACAAGTTATGCATGTATCATGGCCCTTATCATCACATATAATATTCATTCATTTCTTTTTCTGCACAAACTGTAAACTTCTTGTGAATGGAAGTAGCCTTACTCTTTCATTTTTTTGAATGCCCAGCACAAAGCACATGACCTCATACCTGATATTAAGCATGTACATGGGCTTTGAAGTCAGACTACTGAGGTTCCAGTCCTGGATCAACCACATATAGGCTCCAAGCAGTGGCAAGCCACCTAATTTCCATAACTCTTGATTTCATTATCTTTAGATGGGGATAATAATCATTCCTATCTCATATAGTCATTGTGAAGATCAAACTAGGTAATCCACAGAAAGTGTTTAGCATAATGACTGGCACAGATGAAGCGCTCAGAAATGCCTGTTGCTGCTGTTGTTGGTATTAATACAGAGGTCCTTAATAAGTATTTTAAAATGAATCAGTTATGTGGTTCCAGGCCCTCGCTTTTCCTGTCTGTAACCTCTCCATACCTCACCATTTCATAATGCGCCCCACATTTAACCAACATATCAGACAAGACGCAACCAATGAAAGGTCATGAATACTGGTCACCTCCCTTTTGCACGGTTATCTTTCTCATCTAATCAGGAGTTAACACATAGTGTGTTTGCCAGACCCCTGCGCTTTCTCAAACATGCGCCATTTATCAACTTGTCCTGTGAAATCTAGGGGTAGAAATGAGGGACTCACCAGCCTAAAATCTAGCACTTAGGGTGATAGCTTTGGCTTCGAAATGAGGTGTGGACCTGAGGACAAGATAGAAAGGACATTGGTTCCTCAGTGACCCAGGGAAGCAAGGAAAATAACTCTAGACCCTGGGCTGGACAGGGGGAGAACAAAAGTCAGCAAATGCCACGCGGAAGTAATAAAACTATGCTTATAAGGATTCACCCAGACGTAGTTTATACCCTGAGAGCTCTGCATGTGTCCCCATAAAGCATCTCTGTAGTCTGAAAGAGCTGTGAGGGAGGGGCAGAGCAGTGGGGAAGGGGAAAGGATGTGGGTTCTGGGGCATGATCTTCGGAGGAACTACTCACTCTTGCCTTCTGTGGTGGTGGCGGTGGAAATGTACTCAGCAACAGAAGTGGCCACAGAGCCTGCTGTTTGGGAGCTGCTCTGGGCACCCGCACTATCACATGTTCACAGATCATGTGCTTTCACCAGTCCAGATGGACGCCGCCTGTTTCTGTGCCAACACCCTGAACTTGTGGTCACTGAGCAGTGGTCAAAATGTTATGCCCCGACCTAATCGTAGCTGTGGGCCTGAGCCTTGCCACTGAACTAAGATTGTTTCTCCATGCCCTTGTTACTGCTCTCTCTGTGTGGAGAGGGGCCCACGGCCCAGGCACTAGTGGGCAAACACCAATACCTCCCTGCTCTGAGGCGAATGTGGGGCTGAGCCAGGAGAGCCTCTAGTTCACATAGGAAGCTTGATCCTCTTTTGAATAAATCTTTCTCCAGGCCTCAGATTTTAAAAATGCATAATAAATATTTATTTATGGGGTTGATTCATTGATTAATGAATAACATGTTGCTTCTCAACTTAATTTTTGGCTTCTGTAAGAAACATTTAAGCCTCTGTTTCCTCTGATCCACCCAAAGATAAAAGTCCCCTTTCTCTCCAACTCAAAACTCCTTGAGAAAATGCCTTATGGGACCCAGTCCCAGATTGGTTCTTATGGGACCAGTTTTTTCTCCTGGGTTGCATATAAAGACACTTTATAAACAGAAAATAATTAAAGTCAGAAAGAAAATTGTCTGATTTCTATTTGATTCTCTCAAAGAACATTTAAAGAAATTCCATTCAGAATCCACATTTCTGGCACAGATCAAGCATTCCATAAACAGCAGTTTGCTTATGTTTTTTATTACTAGTTTTCATTTATTGTTGTTCTGTTTTACAAACCCCTCCCCAGGGTTTCACCTCTATTGGGGCTCTGTCCTGGAAACCTAAATTCCGTTTGTGAAAGCTCTTGTTGAAACACACATCTTATATGAATCACACAGAAAGTCACTATCAGCCAGGACCATAGCTTACATTTTATCAGATTGGCTTCAACCACTTGCCAGAGACCAAAGTAGCAGAACCATGGAACCCAGTGAATAAAAAAGAAGTGTCCTTGCTCCCAAAGTGAAGAGCATTCAAAGTGGCCCTGGTAAGAGGCTCAAATTTCCTAGTCTAAACAAAAAACAAACCCTTTGAATGACTATGACAGAAAAACAATAATCCACCCATAGTAGATGGAATTGCTTCTTATACACTTGGAGAAAGTAGCCACCTCTAAATGCTGTGAATGTGAAAGAAGATGAATTTGCAGACTTTCTATGTCATAAGGCAAGTGATATAATACAAATGGAGCAGTAAGGTTCTACTTTGTTACCTTCTACAAGAAGCACTGAAATGAAGAGTGTATGTCTCTAGCATTGACTTAAAGATGCAGTTCGATTGTTCACTTATTGAGAAATATACCTTAACAAGAGAAGGTCAATTTACCAATCAACAGAAACTTTTAAAGCGTTAACTTTTTTTTTTAAACATCTTTATCGGAGTATAATTGCTTTACAATGTCATGTTAGTTTCTGCTGTATAACAAAGTGAATCAGCTATTTGTATACATATATCCCCATATCCCCTCCCTCTTGCATCTCCCTCCCACCCTCCCTACCCTACCCCTCTAAGTGGTCACAAACGACAACAACAACAAAACAAACAAACAAATCGTGGGTATATCCATACAATGGAATATTACTTGGCCATAAAAAAGAAGGAAGTAATAATTCATGCTACAATGGGGAGGAATCTTAAAAGCATGCTGGTGAAAGAAACCAGTCACAAATGCTACCTATTGTAAGATGCTATTTATATGTAATGCATGGAATGGACAAATATATAGGGACAAAAAGTAGATTCATGATTGTTTAAGACTAGGGGCACAGGCAGTGCTGGGAGATGACAGCTAAAGGGTATGGAGCTTCTTTCTGAAGTGGTGAAAGTGTTTTAAAATTGATTGTGGTGATTGTTTCACAACTCTGTGAATATACCAAAACCCACTGAATTATAGACTTTAAATGGGTGAACTGTATGGTATGTGAATTCTATTTTAATACAGCTGTTGTTTAAAAATTTATTTTTTTAAAGTTAGCTTTTAAGAACATTCCACTGCTTAAATTCTGAATTCTACAACTGCTAAATAGCTTTATGTTCTCTGCTTTGCCAACTGTGTGACCTTAGTCAAGGCACTTAAATTTCTGAGCATATCTTTAAACGTTCAATGAAAAGGCTGGGCTAGATAATCACTGCATGACTTTCAAGGGCTAAGAGATTGTGTAAATTATAATCATTTATAATTTTATCTGCTTAGTAGAGCAACCTACCACAAATCTAGTATAAGAGCACTAGTCCCACTTCTTTTTTTATTTATTTATTTATTTATTTATTTATTTATTTATTTATTTATTTTTGACTCCATTGGGTCTTCATTGTTGTGTGTGGGCTTTTCTCTAGTTGCAGCGAGTGGGGGTTACTCTTCGTTGTGGTGTGTGGGCTTCTCATTGCGGTGGCTTCTCTAATTGCAGAGCACAGGCTCTATGTGCGTGAGCTTCAGTAGTTGTGGCTCGTGGGTTCTAGAGCACAGGCTCAGTAGTTGTGGCACACAGGCTTAGTTGCTCCACAGCATGTGGGATCTTCCCGGACCAGGGATCGAACCCATGTCCCCTGCATTGGCAGGTGGATTCTTAACCACTGTGCCACCAGAGAAGTCCTAGTTCCACTTCTTAATATTTACATGCAAACCTCGTTTTATGGCGTTTTGCTTTATTGTGCTTCTCAAATACTGCATTTTTTACAAACCAAAGCTTTGTGGCAGCCCTGTGTCGAGCAAGTCTATTGGCCCCATTTTTCCAATAGTATTTGCTTACTCTGTGTCTCTGTATCACATTTTGGTAATTCTTGCAATATTTCAAACGTTTTCATTATTCTTTTTTTTTTAACATCTTTATTGGAGTATAATTGCTTTACAATGGTGTGTTAGTTTCTGCTTTATAACAAAGTGAATCAACTACACCTATACATATATCCCCATATCCCCTCCCTCTTTTGTCTCCCTCCCACCCTTCCTATCCCACCCCTCTAGGTGGTCACAAAACACCGAGCTGATCTCCTTGTGCCATGCGGCTGTTTCCCACTAGCTATCTATTTTATATTTGGTAGTGTATATATGTCCATTCCATTATTCTTTTATTTGTTATGGTGATCTGTAATCAGTGATCTCTGATGTTACTATTGCAAAAAGATTATGATTCTGAAGGCTCAGATGATGGTTAACATTTTTTAGCAATAAAGTATTTTTTAATTAAGGTATATACATTTTAAAAAGATATGTTTACTGCACATTTAATAGACTAAAATATGGTATAAAAATAACTTTTATATGCACTGGGAAACCAAAAAATTTTGACTCTCTTTATTGCGGTATTTCCTCTATTGTGGTGGTCCGGAGCCTATAATATCTCTGAGATATGCATGTATGTAATGTGCATCTTTTTCTGTTTATGTTGCTACCTCTATTTACCTTTAGTCTGGACTGATTAGCCTACTTCTTGTGAACAATATTATGGTTCACATTGAATATCATATTATAGTTTACAAAGTGCTGTCAGGCTAGAAGACAGGCAATAGGGCATAATCATAAAAGAGTGGTGGCTCAGGAGCCACGCTGCCTGGTCTTGATACCTTCTCTACTACTTCCTAGTTGCATGACCTTGGAACAGTTCCTGGTGCCTCAGTGATATCAGCTATACAAAAGGAATACAAAAATACCTACTTTGTAGGGTTACTGTGAAGATTAAATAAATTAATACTTTAAAGTGCTTCAGACAGTTGCACAGCCCATAGCAAACACTCAGTGACCATTAGCTACAATGTTATTATTATTATCATGTCCCTTGTTCTTCACAAGGCTGAAGAGGCATTCCCAGGGACCATTCAGAAGAAGCAGCTGGAGGTCAAGACAAGCTTGACTGATTGCCAAAGGTCACCCAATGCAGAAGTGTCTAGAGATGAGAGCGGACCCGAAGCACTCTAGTTTCCAATCCAGTGATCTCTCTACACACTGCTTCCCTGTGAAACTAAGGGCTGGAGTTTGACCATTCACTGGTCTGATGAGCTTTACTCCAGCAGAATCTGCCTGGTAGGTCAGACAGTACCCCACAGTGCTCCACCAGCCATCTCAAAGTTCTCAGCTTGAGAACCTTCAAACAAGGCTAGTAACTATAAAGCTTTCTGTGTGGGGCACAAACCTGTACATATAGAACCTCCCAAAGACTGCTGCCTTTACTTCCTTCTCACTGGAAGTAATTAATCTCTTCTTTTAATAGCCACATCACTTTATCTGCACCTCTTCCATTTGGCATCATTCACTTCCCAGCACATGTTATGGAATCCTGCACACATGTCTTATCTGCTCTGCTACACTGCTCACTCGTTGAGTAAACTGTTGCTGCCTTATTCTTTTTATACCTGATTGCGTACTCTATCAGTATCTGTTGATTGAATGGATGGAGGCATGAATGAATGAAGGTATACTTGAGCGATTGAAGTATTTGGGATCAGAATCAAACCCCTGCAGAAAGACACAATTTAATTCAGCTCTAGTCAATTTTGAGTGGTGAAAATATCCCTGGCACTTTACCAGATGTTATAGGGGATCCAAAACATATGTCATAGTCTCTTAAAATTTTTTGGATGGGCAAAGACTTATCTTCATGAAGAAATTATACCTGAGGGAGAAAAAAGGAAATGATATAAGAGAGTCCTGGCAGTGCTTAAATTAGAAGGCTTCTCCAAAATTTCACTTTTTGTTAGTTGTTGGAAATTTGGAGCACATTTACGTATGAAAACATTGTCATAAATTGTGATCTGTTTTCAATATTGGTCCACAATATTTTGCCAGAAAAGTCAAAGACGGAAAGGAGTTCAGAATTTATCTGGTGAAAACCTTTCATTTTATAGAAAATACAGTGTGACTTTCTCAGGATCACACAGTGGGTGAACTGAGACTAGAATCTGAATCTCTTGACTTCCTATTGTGTTCATTTTAGTAACACTCAGTACTAATGACAGAAAAAGCCATCATCATGACAGTGCACTGTATTTATATCAATATTTATCAAACACCCATTACGTGACAGACACTGCAAATGTTTTTTCACCCAAACTACTGCAGACCCAGACATCATCCTTGACTACTCCGTCTCCTTCCTCTACCTTCTCTCCTACCTGGTCCTGCTGATTTTACTGCCTAGATATTCCTCAGATCTATCCCCTTCCCCCGACCCCTACCATCACTTTCTTAGTTCAGGTCATCTTAACTCTTATCCAGCCGATTATAGCAGCTTTCTATACAATCTCCAAAGTGATTTGTCTCTGATATCTTAAAAACAAACCATATCATCTCATTTCTCTGCTCAAAATCTTTTCATGAGTCCACACTGTCAATAGGATAAAATGTATGCTCCCTAACTTGTTCTACGAAGTTCCCCATAGTCTAGCCCTCTCTACCTCCCTGTCACTCCCTGCCTCCCACTGGGTGCTACAGTAACACACACCTGCTTGCCATTCTCTGCTCAGACCATGATGTCATTCCTCCCTGTGCCAGCTCAGTCCTCCTCCCTTCTGCCTGGATCCTCACCTCCCCACTCTTCTCACCTAGCTAGTCTTTATCTGCCCTTAGGTAACAGAGGTATCCATTTCACTCTCTCCAGGTTGCTTCCAACCATCAACTGAGTACAGGTTCTTGAACTCCTTACCCAATGGACTGTGACAGAGGAAAATTCAAAGCAATCCTTTCACCCCCTCCTTAAGTGATCAGAGAGTTTCTAAAGATTTGAAGTGTCCAAGAGCTTTGCTTGGGTAAGAATCCTCAGTATTGCTGGATGTACTGCATTGACTGAAGAACTGTGGATGGCCTCTCTGAGGCAGAGACAGATTGCCTGCAGTGACTCTGAGTACCCAGAGAGCAAGAATGGTCAGGGTTCTAGATGTAGATGGCCAGCTACCCTTGCAGGAGGATTGTCCCCAGCAGCCACTGCTGGAGTGGTCCTCTATGTAGGTGCTACATCCAGGCAGCCTGCTCTCTTGTCCACCAACCCTGGCCTTTCCTGGCCCAGTATCTCGCCTCTATAAACTGCTCTCTCAGGGACTTAGGACCCTGACACTTTTCTCTCCTGTGTCTCCCCCAGGTCCTCTCACCTTTTCTCTCAGATCTTCTCCAACAAGGGGTGATTCCACCATCTTTACATAATAGGGGTGTTGACCCATCAGGGCCCATACATTTTCTTAAAAGCCTATTTAGCAGGTTATGATCTGGGCCATCTGGCAATTTTTCCTGTCCAGTCTTTAAACCCAAAGGTTGATCATTTTCCCAATGAGGGCAAGAAGGTGTTTATTTTGTGCCACAATATTATCTCTCTAGTTAGAAAGAAATTGGTGACATTTATTTACAACAGGGCATTTTGCTAAGTTTTGAGACTTAGTTCAACATCACCACTGACCAGAAGTCACTCTAACAAGCAGTATTTTCTCCCCTCCCCTCCCGCTGGGCTGGGTGCCTCTCCTCTGTGTCCCTTAATAGGCAGAACAACATCTCTCTCGTTGCACTTATTGCACTGTGTTGCAATAATCTGTTTATATGCCTATCTCCATAATGTCTATGAGTTTCTGAGATAAGACGAACATGTCTTATTTGTATTCTTTATCCCAACACGTGTCTGACACATAGTAGATGCTCAATAAATGATTGTTGTTGTTTCACTGACCTCCTTTGCTAATTGGAGTAAATCAGAGAGCTGGCCCCTGCCCTCAAGGAACTTACCTCCCATTTAACATTGATTATTACTGCTATGAATGATGATCTCTTCCTGATAAGAGGGGTAGCTGAGACACCAAGAATTACTATGAAGATGGGAGACACATAGAAATACATTTAGCTAACCAACAACCATCAGATCAGCTGAATGGCTAGCTGTGATGATTCAGCATCAGTCAGAGGCCTATGATAAGAAGTCCACCAGGAGCCCAGGTATCTTACATTCTCTGCAGGGTTCTGGATGAGATATACACTTTGTGGAGGGGTGGCGGGGGCTCTGACCCACAGAGCACAGAGTCAGATACCAAAGGGGTATTTAACAGATACTTCTTCCAAAGAAGCTCCATGTCGAGGAAAAATCCTAAAGTCTGGAGAAGAGCTGATGAAAAAAAAAAAATAAATCTAGCAGAGTCTTAGGAATGCATGAAGGGTGCTTAGAATAGGAAGTCTTATGGGAACTTTCATTCTTACAGAGGAGATGAGGCAGGTCCTTGTGCAAATGGCATATAGATATCTTTCTAACCTCTTTTCTCCGAATGGCAAAATTTGGCAGAGAAGCAAGATCTAGTGGTGATGAGGGACTTCAGCTAGCAGGACATCTGCTGGAGGTCTCATGCAGAACAGCTGATGAATTCTTCCCTTGCCTTGCTGACAGCTTAATCTCTCAGTAGGTAGAAAAAGCAATGAGGGGGAACTGCTACTCAGGACTTAATTATGACCAGTAAGAAAGACCTGGATCATGATGTATATGTTGTAGGAAACTGGGGGAAAGTGACTATGGCATTTCTGAAAACTAATAATAAATGATAGGGTATCCTCTTATTATAATAAAATATGGCAACCATCTCAATACCTTTTGGGAAGCATTATATGAATACATTTGTTCAAATATTCAGATCAGACACCAGACACCAGGAGAGCAGATTTTTGAAAGTTCAGAGCAAAGGATTATAATCTTATGATCCATGATGCAAAATAAGAATGGAGCTCCACTCTCTAATGGGATGGGCACTTCTAAGAAATGAAATTCAAATAATATAACCATGAGTCATCCTGTTAAAAAAAGGAGAAGGCAGCTAACAAAACCCATGGGGCTTCATAAAGAGTTCTTTGATGAGCTCAGATTGAATAAAGCCCTGCACAAAAGATATAAGGAAGAATGTGTAACTCATAACAAATCCAAAAGTTCACGTGGTCCTATAAAGACAGTAATAATATTAATGCCCAATATTTACTGAGGATTTGCTGTTGTGCCAAGTATTGTTCTAAGCACTTTACATATATCAACTCATGGATTCCTTGGAAGAACATTATGAAGTAGGTGTAAAATTTATCTTGCTTTTACAGAGGAAGATTCTAAGAAAACAAAGTGATTAAATTACTGACCCAGGGTCAGAACACCAAAAAGTTGGGATTTGAATCCAAGCAAGCTGGCTCCGGAGTCGGCACTCTTCACCCCTATGCTCTACTTTTATCTACTTCACAACTCTTCTCAGGCCATTGTAGGCAGGTTCAAGAGCAGAATGCATAGGTCTTTGGCAAAATAATAATTTGATATGGCTTTTAAAGGGGATACTCATGTAACAGGAAGAAGAAGGAAATATAGACTTAATGGAGGAGACAAAATGGGAACAGATGTCAGAGGAAAAGCAGTCTTATTAAACTCTTCTTTTGTTGCCATTTAATTTGAAGCGAGGATTTTTTTAAGTCGGAAAAGGTAGATTAAACATGGTTGTAATACGGAAGCCAAAATAAAAAGGAAAAAGTTTCTCGTTGCTCCAAAATAATAGCTGTCCTGGATTCTGGGGATTTTAGCCGGCCAGAAAGGAAACAAGACCCATTTGTGCTGTGATGGCATACAGGGTTCCCCTGTCAGGAGGGGTAAAGGGGTGATAGGCATGGAACCCAGGACCCTAAAGACCACCCAATTCAGCTCTTTGTCTCATTTCACTCCATATAGTTGACTAGATTTTGCTCAGACTATTCTGTGGGAAGCATTCATCAACCATTCCATCCATGTCCAGAGGAGGAAAAGCTGATGGTAAAGAGTAGATGCTGTGCTGTACGAAGATCTCCTGATGGAAATGGGGCCCCCTGTGACTATAGATGTAACGTTTGCATGGTACATCACCATTCGGAAAGTGCTTTCAGGTGCATTATCTTCCTTGATCCGCACAATATTCTTCAGCAGTAGATGCTCCTGGCCTATTTGATAAGAAGGTTAGAGGAGGAACCCAACACTCTTGTAGAACTGGAAATTAGTTTACACCAAAAGCTCTGCCCACTATCCCAGACTCCTTCGTGGTTGCTGTCTTCAATCATCTGAAGGGCAGTTGTGTAGAACAGGGGTTATATTTGTTCTCTTATCTCTATCTGGGATCCAAAGGGAAAGGAATTTCCCAGCAGGGTGGCACCCTGATCCTTGAAGTGTTCAAATGGAACCCAGAGATTAGCTTATAAGGTTATGCTACTGATTGGAGTTTGGTCTGATACCATAGTGGTCCTCAGGTTTAAATTTCATGAACAAAACAACAACAACAACAGTGATAATAAATGGAGGACCGACATAGGATTAACACTCTTACCATCTGCCTTTTATCAGCTCGTTAAAAAAAGGAAACTGAACACAGAGAGAATAGTCTACTGTTACATTGCTTTCTTTGTTTTCTCATTTTGCTGTAGACTGGTAAAAAATTTGTCACAAATTGGCAACAGTCCACAGCCCATTATTTGGGAAGCATTGGATTAGAGGGTTTTTAAGGTTCTTTCTAATCCCAGAAATTGTACACCTCCAAATCATACATTTTATTACCTAATTATGCCTTTCTTATATTTTAGCTAACATCCTGAAAGCATTCTCAGTGCCAAGAAATGTGTTAAGTTCTTTACATGTCAGGCAACTTAATCCTCTAAATAACCCTATGTCATCGGTAGTTGCTGGTCCACTTTCAATGGAGACCGACTCAGAGAAGTTCTATGACTTATCCCAGGTCACACAGCTGTGAACTGAACTTTGGTCTCTGCCTTCAATGCCTCTGCTCTCAACGACAATATTACATGTTTTATTATTAAATACAAACAAAGTATTTCAAATATCTTCCTAGACTCTGAGTTACTAGATGGCCGGGTGTGTACATTTTAGCTTCCAAATCCCATGATTGATGTTAGCACAATACCTCTATTGCATTCAAAATAATTAGAAGTATTTATTAAATACCTACTGTAGGTATTTAATAAATACCTTCCTGAGGTGCACAGAAGATATTTGTTGATTAGCTGATCAGCAAATTAGTATAGGAGAATGTTGAATCTATGAAATTGGTGAAACAGTTCTCTCATTTCACTTATATGCTGTCTGAGTATTCAATTTCACAGAAATCACCAGCAAGGAGTCTTTTCTCTGACTTACCAACTCAAAGGAGGAAAGTCCTGATGTTCTATTGCTTCTCAAACTCTCCTCCCATGCCAAGGAGAACAGCAAGGACCCTGCCCTTTATTTCCTGTGTTCTCCAAGCAGCACCAGCTGCCTGCCTTGCAGCCTGAAAGACCAAATAGACTCCCCTCTGGGTCTTTTTGAGCCTCTGCACTGTTAAAAGGCTGTTGGGAAGAACCCACTGTGAGCCAAATAGTGGGAAAAGCTGGTTCTCTGAGAAAAGGGGAGAGGACTTGGGATAATGTGGTGAAGAGGAAAGATTCTAAAGGGACCAAGAGCCCGATGGTTGACTTCACAGTTTATATTCACATAATGTTCATGATGTGCCCACTGTCCTGTGTGCAGAAGGGGTTTTATTGTATTGCACTGCCACCAGAACAGTGAGAAACCATGTAACTTGCCAAGAACGTCCAATCAGCATAGTTGTTATCTTCGTCTGAGCACAGCAGATGTGACTGAGCAGCCTCCCCCAGCTTGTCCTGAGGACAGGGACTCAGGAGAGGCTGCTGGAGCTGCCCTTGCTGCCCCTCTCTCTGCCACCAAGCTGGAGCTGGATGTTCCTGTCCCCCTGTCGGCACTGCCCTTCCCACAACACCTGTACACAGTCACCCGACGTCAAGGCTCGGGGATTGTGAACAGATGAGAAGGAAAGTGAGAAGAGCAAAATCGATCCATGACAACCTGAAGGTGGCAATAATCATATTTACTTGAAAATTGCCTAAGAATGAACTATGCATTCTTGGGTGGGTATGCAAATGTATACAAATGAACCCAAATGAGAGACCTTCTTAACTAGTTTCTACATCTGGATGTGACCCTTGTGGTGAAGCCAGAAGGAAGCGGGCTCTTAGTGATATATTCTGCCCAGTTCTCCCTTTGGGCTGGGGGGCAGGGGTGGCTGGATAAACATATTCTTTGTTCTCTAGGCCACCTTTTCCCCATAGCTGGGATTTGGGATTTGAGATTTGGGCACGTAGCTCTTGATCAATCAATATGTATTGCTTTGCTTCAGTGTGATCTGATCTGGAGAAGATGGGCTTTGTGTTCTCTGGCCCCTTCCTCATTCCCCAGCCCCTCCCATCCCAACCTGGCCCAGACCATTATGTGATAATATGACAACATTATCATGTTGCTCTCAGTACCAGAATAAAAAGGAAACATTCTATACCCCTGAGACTCAACCATCAGCTAGAAAACAAGAAGGCAGAACCTGATTCACTTTAAGGTCCCTCCCAGAAGGTCAGATCTGAATGTCTGGAATCGCTGATGGAAAATATAGCTACAGGGCTGTGCTGTGATGACTCATCACCAGCTGGATGCAAGAGAGGAAGAAGCAAGGGCTTTAAAGTTGAAGTCATTCTGAAGCACAGACCCGGGTTCAAATCTTAGATTTTTCTGGTTCCTAACCATTTATGCTTGAACAAGTTGCATAATTTCTGATTAGATATTCCCTTTTGGTACTTAACCTCTGTCCTCCGTACATGCGTTAATACACACAACAGACATTTAACATTTAAAATGCATACTTTGGGGCTTCCCTGGTGGCGCAGTGGTTGAGAGTCCGCCTGCCAATGCAGGGGACACGGGTTCAGGCCCTGGTCTGGGAAGATCCCACGTGGCACGGAGCGGCTGGGCCCGTGGGCCATGGCTGCTGAGCCTGCGCGTCCGGAGCCTGTGCTCCGCAACGGGAGAGGCCACAACGTTGAGAGGTCCGCGTACCGCAAAAAAAAAAAATAAATAAATAAATAAATAAATAAAATAAATAAAATAAAATGCATACTTTGTGTCCAGTACTGGGCTGGGTTATAGAAATTGAAAGATAAGGAAGCCATAGGCTCTGTTCTTAAGACACCTAGTCTAGTGGGAGCAACACACAGGGACAGAGACTAAATAACACAGGGTAAAGTAACTATTGTGTCCAAGATGCTTTGGGAGCACAGAATAGGTGCACTTAATTCACCAACCCAACCTATGAGGATACAGAGGATAGTTACAGGTTAGGGGACACTTGAGTCAAATCTTGAAAGACAAGTTTAGGCATTGACCAGACAAAGGGGAGATGTAGAGAGCTTTTCAGTCCAATGGAGCATCCCCATGCAAAGGCATGGGGTCCCGAGAGAAGGTGATTTGATTTTGGGGAGTTGTGCGTCATGTCTGGAACTCAGGATCATTGGCGAGGCTGGAGAGGTGGGTTAGGGGAAGCTTAGGGAGGACTGTAGGTGCCATGCTAAAGCTTGGCTTTCCTCTAGGATGGTGGGCCTATCAGAAGGCTGGAAATGCTAGTTCCTCCACTTGCTCCAAGGAGCTGGATCTGTGTAATCCCAGCCCACATTCTACACCATGGACCAGAGCTACTCCTTGACACAATTGTGAGGCTGGGAGAGTCTATCTGGGCTCCCCCACCTCTGCTCCTCCTTCCATTTGGTTCTTTGTTCCTCCTCAGCTGCCTGATTTTCTGCTGTTGCCCTCGACCCTCCTTGCAGCAACATTTCTGATAAATTAACTTGCACTTAGTGTCTGTTTCTTAATTCATTGCCCCTCTTAAGGGAATATATATGTTAAAAGAGGAACCCGGTTGAGGACAATGTTTACCAATGAGAGAGAGCTTTCTAACAGCAGTCATTTAGGGAATCAGCAGAGTGGACATGGGTGGCAGGGATTAGACTATGAGGCCTTCCCCACACCATCCCGTCCCATCCCCTTCCCATCCCCGACACTCTCAGACCACACAGTAGATCCGAGACAGCCTGCTGGAGTTACGTCTGTGCCACCAAATGCAGACAAGCCCTGGCCAGTGAGGATGGGGCAGCACGGCCTTTGCCTAAAGGGCATGGTGCCCAGACAGCATCTGGAATGGGAATGTGATGTGTGGCTGTGCCCACAGGCAAGTGTGCCCTGCCTCTGTGTATGGTGTGACCCTGTGCGGTCCCCTCACTACCTAGAGGGAGTGATCCTTTTCCATTCTGTGGCTGGCAACCCCTCAACACGTGGTCACTTCTTATCCTCTCTTACCTCATATCTGACTTACTGACAGTTTCCCACTGTTGCCCTTCCTAGAGATCCCGCTCACCCAGGGTAAGAGGAGAAAATAAAGGTAGAAAGACTATATTCCCCATTGCCCCACAGCCCTCAAACCTGTGCCATTTGGGGCAAGACTTGAGGAAGATCTATCCTTCTGGGGCAGAGGGAGCCTGGGAAGGAACCTGGGTGTGGTTTTTATCTCACTTTGTCTAAAGCATGGAAACAGTCTGTGCAGGACCTCCCCCCCCACCCCGCCCTGCATGATAATTCCTGAATTTTGGAGTGGAGTCTGGAAGGCAGGGAGACTGGAGAAGTGAAAGGTTCAGGGAACCAGGTCTCCTACCTGCTGGGGGTGGGGTGGTAGATGGGGGATGCTGGATGAAAACAGAGCCCAGGTTGAATATCCAACAAATTGTGCGGTGCTCCCCAGACTTCCATGAGCCAACAAATCACCTGGGATCTTGTTAAAGTTCAGATTCTGATTCAGCCGCGGTTCTGGGGTGGAGCCTGAGAGTCTGCATTTACTACAAGCTCCCAGGTCTTGCCAATATTGTGATCCATGACCCACACTTTGAGTGGCAAGGGTGTAGAATATGTAGCATTAATCTTTCCCAAAGAGTTGGGGGAAGCTCACCGTGGGCTGCTGAGCAGGCAAGTTCTCCCACAATAAGGAGCCTCCAAAAGATGCCATATTCCAAGGGACAGAAACTATAGGAGAGAACATGTGAGAAGAGCTGGAATGTGGCCATTTTAGGGTCCCTGGGGAAAGGTTGGGTATCATAAACGGCATTTAGGTGATATCACTTTTTGGCAGTCCAGGAACACTTTGTGCTCTGCCCTAAATAATACTGTAATGCAGCAAAAGCCAGCCCAAATGCCAGCAAGATGCCTGTAACAGTCCCTATTATTACCACCACCATCATCCCCACTGGCTCAGCCTCTCTTTTAAAGGCACACTTCCTGGGAGCTTCCTATTAAACTGTCTCAGACAGATTCTGTTAGCCCTTTGGTCACAGGGTTAAGTGGAGACAGAAGGACAGAGGTGGAGGTGAGTCTCAGCAGTCCAGCTCGTTCTATGTACTATTGCCTTTGTAAAAACGTTTCAGGGGAATTGCCCAGAAGGCAATGGACAATTTAACCAATTGCCTGCCCGGCAAACTTTAATACTAATTGCATTGTATTTCCTCCTAGCTGTAACTCATTTTACAGCTTCCACATCTGCCAGTTCATTTAATCTTTATGTCAGATCTGTAAGCTAGGCAGGCCAATGTCATTACCTGCCTTTTCTCAGGTGGGAAAACTAAACCTTAAAAAGCTGGTAAATGACACGTTTCAGAATGCCACGATCCCTGTCTCCCAACTCAACCCAATGCTCTATCCAAATACCCATTTCTCATATTTTGTATGTTCCCAGGGGATTGAAAGGACCCGTGGAGTCCCTAATTGATGGCCTGGTGTCCTGGGGAGTTGTCAACTCTGGTTTTTAGAAGTTACCTAAATTGAGATCATCTAAGACACGGCAAGGGGCAGGAGGAATTTGGTAAGCGATTTCTTAGTTTTACCATTTCTATTTATTAACGTTAATTCTAGTGAATAACTTTCTAAAATATGTGTTTAGGCTTCTCTGCTTTATTTTCGTAAGGCTCCTCATCATCATAGAGCCTGTGTCAGAAAATAATTCTCTGGCTAAACGGGGGTCTGGAGAAGTGGAGCCGAAGTGATAATTTCTGACCACTAGAGGGACCCCAGGCACCAGCTACAATTTTTCTGCAGCAGCTGGTGCCTGGAATGGTACCCACCGCCTGGAAAAATTCAGGTCAGGGGCATATCTGGCTAAGAATCCCTTTATTGTTCTACACACCAGGTCTGGAAGAGACCAAAGCATCCCAGCTCTGAGCCAGAGGACTTTAATTCGAGGATCCAAGCAAAGAGATTAAAATGGTCACAAGTGAGACCCAGACACCAGAATCAAAGAATATGCATTTTAGTCTATAGCTCTTTCATTTAACATATCACCTTAGGGTTTTCAGAGTCTTCTAGTCCCAACTATTCGGCTTCAGAATATCCTGACTTGAGTCAAGGGCTGTTGAAAAAAATCGCTTCCCGGGAGATTCTGACGCACTGCCAATTTGGGAAAAAGCTGCTGGACTGGTCCTGGCTCTATCCCAAAGCATGGGATATCCCTCGACTATATTCTGATGATTTGTTACTGTCCAGCCTCAGCTTGAGTCCTTTCTGTTACTGTGAAATCCTGACTCAAATCAGTTCTATCCTCTTATTCTTTTCCATGGCACCAGTTCTTTTCTCTTATAACAGCATTTGTAATTTATCTGTGTGTTTAGTGTCTAATCTCTGCCTCTCTTATGGTCTCTAAAATTGACAAAAGCAAGGCCCTCATCCTCTATGCCCATCACTGTGAAACAAGAACACAGAGCAGTATAGAGCACATAGTGTGTGTGTGTGTGTGTGTGTGTGTGTGTATGTGCATGTGTGTGTGTATTATTTTTTTACATTATCAAAAAAAAAAAAAGAATGCCACAGCCCATCCCTGTAAACTGCAATCTTGTTGAGGAAAGTCTTTCCTAACATTCAGTCAAAATCAGTCTCTGTTATTTCTCCACATCCCGTGTTTCTAGTTCTAAAGCTCCAGCTACATATATGTTTAATGCTTCTCTCAAGGACAACTCTTCAGTTATACAAGGATAGCTGTGTATTTTTCTACATTTTTCCAGTGTCAATGCCCCACCCACACTCAACCCTGCTCTTCCAGCCCCTGCTTATAGAAGAGGCATGGTCTCTGGAGTGGCATCATTTTGGCAACCCCCCTTGGAAGAGCTCTGATTTGTTAGTGTCCAACATTTGGTACCCAGAGCTAAGCCGTTTACTCCCCAAATGGCCTGTCCTGGGCAGGAGAGGACGGTGTAGTGCCCTCCCTTGTCCTGTACACCACATCTCTTAATGCAGCTGGAGTCTGCATTAGCTTTTCAGTCTGCTACACACACTATTGAATCATCTTTAGCCTGTGCCCAAGCGAAACCTCTAAATTTTTTTTTTTTATAAGAACTTTTGTTGAGCCAGGCCTCTTCCATCCTGCTTTTATGCAACTGATTTTTTTTTTTTCTTGCGGTACGCGGGCCTCTCACTGTTGTGGACTCTCCCGTTGCAGAGCACAGGCTCCGGACGTGCAGGCTCAGCGGCCATGGCTCAGGGGCCCAGCCGCTCTGCGGCATGTGGGATTCTCCCGGACCGGGGCACGAACCTGCGTCCCCTGCATCGGCAGGCAGACTCTCAACCACTGCGCCACCAGGGAAGCCCATAGACAACTGATTTTTTAAAACACACGTTTTGTATTAATCTCTCAAACTTTATTTAATTTCTGCAAAAGTTTTTTCTATCTTAGTGACCTTCCCTCCAACTTACTCCTTTCACACTTTCAGAGTTTCCATAGATCTCCCTGTCAATCAGTCAAGAATGTGAAGTGAGCAGCCCTCTTCTGGGGCCTGAAGGAGTAGGTGTAGAGGAGGAGAAACATGGTCATATTTTTGGAAGCTTCCAGGCTTATAGTCAAGAGTGTCCACTTCTTCCTCACCTCTTTCTCAGGTCACAGACAGAAAAGGGCCAACTGATTTGTAAACAGCTTTCTTTTCCAATGCTCCACACCCATCCCCTCTTTTCTGAGTAATTGGCCTTCACTGCACTGGCTTCCAGAATCCACCACATCTACCTTATAAGAGTGTGAAAGGAAAAATGTCCTTTATTCTTGTATCTTCTCTGTATCTGTACATAAAGAACATTCTGGATGTGACAGAGAGACAGAACTACCCATTGGCCAGGGGCTTTATGGTTTGCTAAGGTTCTGTAGCTGTGAAACAGAGGCCTGGACGGAGCGGTCTACGTGACGGAGGGCCTTGTAGATTTCCAGTGTGTCCTGGGATCTGGATATGTCCAGGGTTATTAGGGAGAGGGCTGGGAAAGCCTGCGAACCAAGGAAGGAAGGGGACAGGAGGGGACCAGATGAGTCCAGAGAGATGCTGATGTCCAGAATTGTGTCTGATTCACTTCTGTGTCTTCTGGGACCTCTCACAGTGTCTTGAACTTAGAAGGCACTCAATACATCCTTTAAATGAAATGAATTATACACCCTTAAGTGCCTTAAAGGGTTAACCCGACCAAGTACCTAGAACTGCAGAGAGATGAATGCCATATTCTGGCTACAGGGGCCAGAATGGGAAAGAAGGAACCAGAGTTCAGAGGTTGGGAAGGGCTAGGGGGCAGGGGCACTAAGCTGGAACTAAAGAAGAGGAGGAGGGAGAACAGAGAAGAAAAAAATCATCAAGGAGACGGAAATGACTTTTAGATCCAAGGAGGGTGTGGGCTCTCCCGCTGAGTGTGATGAAATGTGAGGAGGTGGCTAGGCTCCAAATTTGGTTCTGAGCCAATGGAAAACTGTCTCCCAGAACTCTGGTGAGTCTCCTGGGACTCACTTTTCCGCAAATAAAGATGAAGAATGACAGCCCTTCCCAGCTCTCCCCTGCTGTCCAAAGCTCGCAGCTTTGTCCCAAAGGAAAGCACGCATTATTCCTCCGACATGGCTGGGGAACTGAAGTGGTGAAGTCCCCCAGCTTCAGCCACCTGAAAGTTGATCCAGAAATCAGGTTCCCAGAAATCGTGTGCTGACATCAGCCCCCAGATGCTTGCATGGTGCGGGAGAGATGGCCTATAGGACTTAGGGAGAGGAGGTCTGTTTTCTGGCAGTTCTTCTGTGCTAATTCTTTGCTTACTTGTTCCTCTTCCCCATGGGACCGTAAACCCTCCAGGGTGGGGATCATGCTTTATTCATATAAAATTAACTAATTCCCATATTTAGCACATGTTTACTGAGCTCTGACTATGCTCCAGTCACAAAAGGGGAAAAGTTCTCGCACTCTTGGTGCTAGTTTTCTAGTGGTGGGGGAGGAAGGGTAGATTAGAAATAAGCTGGTAAGCAGACAAATGAAGAAAGAGACGATTTCAATGTGTGATACACGGTACACTGGAAACATCTCAGGTGAATTGGTGGGGAATCAGTGGGTGCGTGAGGTGGCCGGGGGCTATAGCCCATTGGATGTCAGGGAAGGTCATTCTTGGAGGAGGCGAGATTCGCATTGAGATCTCAAGTATGGGAAGGTGTCAGTCACAAAAAGCACAGGAAAGAGCATTCTGGGCAGAAGAGATGTCAACGGCAAAGACAGAGTGGAAACAGGACTTGCCCATTCAAAGAACAGAAAGTCCCCTGGGTCACTGGGCCTCTGGCTTAGTGAGCAGGGAGGAGACTTATGGAAGTCCCAACAGGCAGTGCGAAAGCATACGAGTTTAGCTCTGGGTACAGCAGGGGAGAACTAAATACCAAATTTGGGCTGTAATATTATATTTTCCTGAAAAGAGACTTCACAACGTTCATCAGATTTTCCAAGAGACCTGCTATCTCCCCTCCCCCATACGTTGATGATACCTGATGTAGAGGGAGAAGAGAAGGCCCAGGCCCTTCGGAAACATCCGGTTTGGAGCCACATGCAGTGAATTCTTCCAGGATGCAGAGAATTACCCAGGAGAAAAAGTACAAAGAATGATCCTTGAGGAGGTCAAGGGTGGAACCTGGGACATTATCTGTGACATTTTAGGGAGTAAACAACATCTACGTGTCCCCCAAATATGGTAGGAACATACCCAAAAATATGGGGAGAAATGGCAGGGTTAGGAATCTTGGGGATCTCATGGAAGACATCAAATTTGCAAACAACTGGACAATGAATCAGAGATATTTGAGCATTACAAGGACCTCTTTCTCTTGTTTCTACAACTGTGTCTAAAAGGTTTCTAAAAGTCTAAGGGTGATGTAAAGATGCCTAAAATCCCCCCAATACTATGCCCCTAAATTTCCCTAAGTCAATTTTTTCAAGGACCCCTTTCTCCTGGAGATTCCCTCTTCCCTTCACCAGATAGTTATAGGGAAGATGAAAGCTGACACACATTTTGGCTGAATGGACTTCTAACCTCCCCGCACACCCCGCGTGCCCCACGCCCCTCCTGCCCAAATCATTAGAAGATGTGCAGAGATGATTTGGAAGGGCTTGGACGTGTTTATTAACCTAAACAGTCACATTCGTCTGCAAGGTGCGCTATTGTTAATTAAAACTGCGATTCTTCTTGTGCCCAGAGAGTAATTGGATAGCATACAGTGGTTTTCAAGCAAATCCCTGGCAATTAGAGTTGGCAGTGAATGGGGTTTGAAACTCCAGTGAAGTTTTCAATCAGAATTCTCTGAGGGTGGTTTCTGGAGGAAGGTGATGAAGGAGCTGGGGGTTTACACAAATAGGAGTAGATAAAAGGGTGTGAGGACCAGGTATTTGCTTCCTAAATCCTTTGGGAGGGGCTGCAGTTTGAAATCAATGAACTATGGGCGTCCATGTGATCTTCCACCTTCCCTTAGGAAATAAGTCTCTCTCCATAAAGAGGCAGTGCAGACTGACCCTACCCAGGGCGTGGAGTGCTCCCAAGAGCTTGCTCCCTGGCTGTCATCTTTCTGAGAGGGTATTTTTCTTTAGACCCAATAACTCATACACAGTTAAAGTCTCTGCCTTCCCTGAGATTAAATTCTGAAGGGTTCAGAGGAAATAGGATTTGTATTCCTGAAGGGTTTCAGAAAACATGCCAGAGTTAGACTAGTTTGGGAGTGGTTGGTGGCATTCAGTGGGTTAAATGGACTGGTGTGACAGGACCCCAGGAAAACCTTAAAGAAATGACTGAGGCCAGGGTTAGACTTACAGAATAACTCTCCAAATGCAGTGTAGATAACACAGGGAAAGGCCAGCCCCCTAGGGGACTGGGGCAAAGCTGTGGAGATGGAATGGGGAGGAGATAGCCATGGGGAGGTGTCTCCAACCCATCCTGACCTCTTATCAGCTGCAGGCTTCTGCCTCTGCCTTTCTTTTGTGAAAGATGTGAGAGCTGCGGAGCTATCTGAGGGTCTCTCTAACAGGACTGAGCAAAGAGGGATTTCTATCTGGAGGCATGGCTTGGGGTGTAGATAAGACAACCCCAGTGGTCTTAACTTAAGCCTCCCTTGCATCAGGTTGACACTGGAAGATTCAGCAAGTCGAAAATGCTCTCTCCTCCCCCTTAACTAGGTCAGCCTCCGAATCCAATAGCTTGTAAAGGAGTTGGCCAATGTCTGAAGGATTGAGAGTGGTCAGGTGCTGGAGGGGGCAAACTACGAGAATAGGAGGGAAAGGGAGTAAGAAAAAAGAGAACACTGGGACACATGCATAAACTGTGGTTGGAGACCTTAGCATAATTTAGGTTTGTAAATTATGTCTTTTTTCTTCATTTTCCCTGCCTTCCTTTCTGTTTCAGAATGTCTCCCGCCTCTCAATAGGTCCCTAAATCCCGCCTTTCAATTTAGGATACACCAATCGGCAGCTAATCTGGTGGTTGCTAAGAGACAGGAGGTGGGGGACTGAGAGGATTTGTCACTGCACCCACCCAGGAAAATTCCCCAAGCCTAGGATGCTATAACTCACCTCTGCTCCTCTCCTGCACTCTCCTACTTAGCTCCAAAGTCCAGAGTCAAGCAGAAACGGTTTAGGGGAGAAACCAGTTATAGCACATCTTTTTTTTTTTTTTTTTTTTTGTGCGGTATGCGGGCCTCTCACTGTTGTGGCCTCTCCCGTTGCGGAGCACAGGCTCCGGACGCGCAGGCTCAGCGGCCATGGCTCACGGGCCCAGCCGCTCCGCGGCATGTGGGATCTTCCCGGACCGGGGCACGAACCCGTGTCCCCTGCATCGGCAGGCGGACTCTCAACCACTGCACCACCAGGGAAGCCCTATAGCACATCTTTGAAAAACGAAAGACCATACCTAGATTCAGACAGATATAAGGTACCTCTTAAGTCTCCCCAGCTTTTTAACTGGGTTGGAGGGAGAAACTCATTTGTGTGTGTGTGGCATCTTGGGTAGACGGTGAATTTGTTGGTGCAAGTAGAAGTTGTTCCCCTTATGAAGTGGGGCTTATTCATGGTCCTTCCCATCATCACCTGAACTTGGCTGAGAAAAAGCCCTCAGGATCATGACTAAGCATCCAGAGAAAGGGGGGGAGGGGCGGGGGGGCACCCAGAGTGAAAGGGTACAGCGTGGAAAGCGGAAGGGTATATTTGTGTGGCAAACAAAAAAAGGTTTATTTTGAGAGCTGAAAGGTGTTTGAAAGGGAAATTTGGGATCCAAATTCTTGGCATCCAAGATGACCCAGCCAGATCAGGCCCTTCCCCATTAAGTATCTCAGGCTTCACAACTTCTTGGTTTGTTTAGTTCCCTCTACACATCCTTCACGGAGAAGACTAGATACAGAAACCGGAGTAAGGAAAACTCATTTGGTAAGGAGTGAATTACAAATCCTGATTCCATATCCTGAGAACAAGGAAGGAGAACAGAATGAGGCGAAGGGAGAGACCTGAGAGAGATCGGAGCATACACAAATGCAAATCAGACACTGATGGAGAGGCAAGTATACACGTAGACATCTGTTATTACATGCATTCATCTAACGTGGATGTGGGTTCCAACAGATTGAGGACAGACAGAGGCACACATGCACACACACACACAGGGATGAGGATTATGCTGAGAAATAAACCTGGGAGAGATGACTCCTGGGAAGTGGCTCTAGAATTATCTTGATTTGTTTCCTGGACAAAGTAAGGTCCCTCAGGATGCTTCTCTCCACCTTCCCTACCACCACCTAAGCAAAGCCAACAGGGAGACAGACGGCAGGGAGGAAGGCTGGACAGGCTGAGCCGGGAGGAGGAGTCATGCTCTGGCCTCATCTTCAGTCTTCTCTGTTTTTCTCTCTCTGGCTTCTACTCTGATTTCATTTGCTTTCTGCAACAGCTTCTCTTCTTTCTTTACTAGCTAAGCCATCTCTTCTAGTTTAGGTTTAGCTGCTCTCCTCATAGTCTGATCCCCCTGCTCTTCCCCCCTTGAGATGGCAGTAACCCCACGCTTCAAGAGAATATCTGTGTGCCCCGAGGATGTTTGCACATCATTCATTTTCTCCCCAGGCCAGCCAGACACTGCCAGGAAAGTCTGCTGTGAAATCTCTCTCTCTCTTTCTCTCTCTCTCTCTCTCTCTGTCCATTCTCCTCCCTCTCTTCTACATCCTCAGACAAAACAAGAAACCACCAGCTTCGTAAAAACAGCGTACACTTTAATTCAAGTTGACAGGTGGGAAGAGAGCTAGGATTTGCATCCAAGGATGTCCAGATGAGAAGACTGTGTTGCCGAGAGGGGCAGGGAGGGCAGAGAAGTTTGAATGGCCTGGTAGCAGACCTGGGCGAGGAGCAGGGGTGTAGCCACACAGTGCAATATTGCCAGGGCTTCTGCCAGGTCCAGCAGCACGTCCAGGGTCTGCTGGGCCAGACATGTTGACACCACCATGGCCCTGGACCTCACCAGGGAGTCCAATCCCAGAACCATGCCCTGAGGCCACCAGAAAATGAACCAGACATATAGGATATCAACCCAGGGACATGGCCCCCTGCCCAATGCCTTCTTCAGCCCCTTGGCTCCCAACAAACCCAGTGGCAACAAGATGAAGATGGCAAAACAGGCTGCAGCATGTATGTACCGCAAAATTTCCCATTCCCCGCTGAAGGTCACTGTGCAGAGTCCCTGGGAAGTGTCACTGCCCAGCGTGATTGGCAGTGACAATAGGGCAGCCACTCCCCAAAGTCCCACACTGATCCCCAGCCTGAGGCCTGGGACGTGACCTCTACCCAGTTTGGGGCCCAGGCAGGCATGGCTCCCTATCAGCAGAGCTTGGGCAAAGGCTGAGCCATACGAGACCAAGTGAGCTAGGTGGCACAGGGAGGCGATGAGGGCCCCACTCAGCCCCCGTGCCAGGATGGGCACCATAATGCTGAAGAGAGCACTGCCCACAGCCAACTGCACCAGGATAGACCAGTTCTGGTAGACCTGACGGGGGAACATAGGTCTGAGAAACGCGTAGAGGACAGCTCCACTAATCAGGATGCCCAGGACACTGGCGAGGATGAAGAAGGGCAGTGAGGAGTCGTTGAGCAGGATACAGGAGTGGCAGGGCGCAGCTGCTTCCACATCGGTGAAGTTATAGTCTGCATCGTACATCTCAAGAAATTCACTCCAAATCTTGTCTTCAGTGGCCAGTTTAGTAGAGTTGTCATCAGCCACCTGGAGGACATTCTCAGAAGGGGCAATCAGAACATCTAGTTACCTCACTGAAGGGTATCCTGGGAACCGAGGGCAAGAGGTGGGGAGAGAAAGACAGTGGGGAAGTGGGGGCTGGAAGAGCTGGATGGAGTGGGGATGGTGGGAGAGGACAAGGCAGGGCGACTCAAGAGGAGCAAAGAGTCGTAGAAAAGCAAGGGAAGGGCCTCCCCTGGTGGTCCAGTGCAGGGGGTGCGGGTTCAATCCCTGGTGGGGGAGCTAAAATTCCACATGCCTCGCGGCCAAAAAACCAAAACATAAAACAGAAGCAGTATTGTAACAAATTCAATAAAGACTTTAAAAAGTGGTCCGCGTCAAAAAAAATCTTAAAAAAAAAAAAGAAAAGAAAAACAAGGGAAGGGGAGTGGACAGGACTGGGAGAGCGGGGAGGGGGGAGGTCTGGATGGAACAGACAAAGATGAATGAGGAGGACCTAGGACACTGAGGTAAAAAGGGGAGAAGGAAAACGAGGGAAGGGACAAGAGATGAGAGGAGGATAGAGGTATACAGACCCGAGGGGCAGACAGAAGGAGTGGGGGGGGGGCAGAGAGGGAGGGGCTGTGGGCTCAGACCCACACTCACCGGGTGCAGACAGTTCCCCATGACACTGCTGGGCTCAGGGCAGGCAGAGAGATGGGCTGGGATAGTTCTGTCAGTGGCTGTGGTTCCCAGATAAGTGCCAGGGACTAATGAAGGCCATCGGCTCTGGGCAGGGCTATGGGGCGGGCAGTGCAGGATGGGGATGCATTCAGGAAGCCTTTACCCCACGCCCACTGCCTTCCTGAACCTCAGGACCACTTGAGGCCCTGGCCCAGGGCTTCCTGTTTTGAGGGTGGATTCCGTTGGTGGGGACCTGCGCTCAGGAAAGGAAAAAGGTGGGGACCAGAAGGTGGGTATTTTCCCGAAGATGGAAAGGGAGACTTACTGAAGGTGGAGAAGCCAGGGGGTTCCCAGCATAAAGGGATTCTTCAAGCACAAGGAAGGAAGAGGGGGCCAGAGGTGAAGTGTGAGACAGAGATAAGAGATGTGCTGGGAAGTTGGAGGGAAAGGGCAGCTGATGGCTCTCACTGCTTCTCTGTCCCCTTGAACTTGATCCAAGGAAAGATAGTTCAAAAGGGACGTGTTTGTGGGAGGGGGTGTTAGTGGTGCTTGTGGCTGGCTCCATGTGATGCTGGCAGCCTGAGCCACATGTGTGCGAGCAGGGGCTCTTTGTGTATCCGTCTGGGTGTAGGAATGTACTTACTTATCTGTTCTTGTCTGTGTGTGTGGCTGTGTACCCTCTGTATCCTATCTTAGTGCTAGGTTCTAGGCAGGTGTCTTGGTGTGTGTACTGCTATCTCCAGGTCTGGGTGTTTCAGTGTGTGGGGAGGGAGGGCTTGGGGGCAGCTGTCAAGGTTGCATAATGAAGCTACTTCAGGGAGCGATTGGGCACTTGCCCAGCCACCTATGGGCACAGCGAATGCATCTTCCATACCAAGCAGAACACATGACGTGACAAGTTAAAGCAGGCTCTGGGGGACAATGGGATAGCATATTTTAATATGGGACTGTTGCCTATGGGGTAATCTCTATTCATATTTCTGTTGGGGGACATAAAAGCTCTGGAAATGCTACACTGGCCTGGCATCTTAGCAAGATGTAACGTTTCTTGTGGTGAGGGAGAGCTATTTCTCTCCAGTTGGCACAGGGAGAAAAGGCGTGCACCCTGCAGGAGGATGCCCCTAAACCGACACCTCTGCTCCTTGGTACCCCCTCTCCCCACCATCCCACTGCTTTCACGTGATCTCTGCTCTTTTGTTCCCTCCACCCCTACCATGCATTTTATTTCCTCACTTGGGGACACTTAGCCTGGACATTGGGAGGGGTGAGTCATGGAGTGTCCGAGCTGGAACGATGAGATAAACAGGGTTGGTTAGGCGACACTGTTTCATTTGTCCAAGAAAGCGCGGGATGTGGTAGTCAGTTCTGACCAGTGGTCTTTCCCACTCACACAGCGCCGCCTGGAGGTGGAAGCAAAGGTGCAGAGGGATGGCCATCTGGCTAAGACGGTCCCCTTTCTCCCAGGACTCTAGCTTCAGTTTCAGGTTCAACATGAGGTGGGCTAGAAAGGGAGTTTGGGGGGGTCTGCTGAAGTGGTCCCGGAATGGTGTTGGGGAGGTCTTCTTCTCCAGCACAGCCTGGCACAGGACATGGGGAGCAGTCAGGTGCTGTGGAATGAAAGGACCTGGCCAAAGGGGATGAACACACTTCTCTCCCTTGGAGAGGTATATCCATTCCATACAAGATGCCCTGGGGCGAACAGCACGGCAAGGCACACACCACCCCTGGAGGTGCCACGTGCGGGGGGGACCAGCAGAACAGCCCTTACACACACGCATCCCAACAGGAGCAAGGGCGGCAAGAAGGAGGCAGCCGAAGGACACGGATAATCCAGATATATTGAGGGTGGCCCCTCTGAGATTAGCACAGGAGAGTTAGAAAGATTATAAAGATACACGATGCCCTCCCTGCTCCCTGCCCCGCCCCCCCCCACCGACAGACACACACACACACAGCACAACGGCCCCTCCCCCTCCCCCCCCCGTACAAATATGGCTTCTGTGTAATATGGACAGAGTGGTTCAGCTCGAAGAGGAAAAGTCATTTTCCCAAAAGCGAGTGCTGGGAGGCAGGGAGCCCACAGGCCTGGGGCCCTAGGCTGCCTTGCTGCTGTAAGAGGAGGGGACCCCGGGCTCTAACCAGCGGCTGGAAGATTCACAACGGTATTACCTGAACGGAAAGGGGTGGCAGATCTGCTGGCTGCAGCTGCCCCCACTTTGCACGCCCCTGGGTTGTCAGGGCAGGAGGACATGCTGGAGGAGGGGCAGAGCAGTGCCCAGGGGCACCCTGGGTCTGAGGCAGGGCGGCCGGCTGGCAGGGAGGGCGAGCAGTCTCGTCTCCACGGCAACCGGCTCGGCCACAAGGAAGACAGAAAATCAAAAGCAGGGGTGGAGATGGGAAGGAGACAGGCAGCATCACTCCCAGCCCTCAACGCGCCGGGTACAGACTATGGGAACAAGAAGTGACAGTGGTCATTCCAGGGTCAGCGCCAGGGAGAGGCCTGGGGGATGCATAGCAAAGGCTGTGGCACTGACTCCTTGGCTGTGAGAGGGGAAATGGAGGCGGGGGTTGAATGCCCTGTGTTTTAGGGAGAGATGAGGTGGACGACTGAGCAAAAACACTCGCTGGGACTGTTTTCTCCATGACAGATGGGCGCTGGGGATGGCATGGAAAATACCAGGGTGGAGCAGCGTCCCAGGTGAGGTACACAGCCTGCCTAGGGACCGTCAGCTCCCAAAGCCCTCCTTTACAGGAGCCGTCCTCCCACAGCCCGCCCACATGCCCAGGAGCCCCTCTGCCTCTCACTCACACACATATGTGCACAGACACACGCACTCACATTATTCCCTTCGTTTGGGCAGGAAACAGCTCAGTGCAGTGAAGCTCCTTTTAGTATTTTTGTTGTTATGTCTGCCTGGCTGCTGAGGGAGGGAGGGAGGACTAGGGACAGCTTCGGGAACAGGAAGGGCCACAGGGCAGCACAAGACGGGGAGGAGTTGCTGAGCAAGGCCATAAGATGAGTGGTTGCCGTGCAACAGGCCAGGGGCTCGGGTGAGAGTGAAGGGCCCCTCGGCGGGGAAGCGGATGCAGTTTAGGGCCCAGAGCAGTGCCTCTCCCACAGCTGCTGGAGCAAGGAGGGGCAGCCTTGCTCTGCTATTCCCCCCCCCCCACAAGGGCGGTTCCTGGGAAAAGGGCCTGGCTTCGTTCATCGTGGGGAGCCATCTCCGCCATCCTTCCTCTCCAAATCTGCCCCTCCTGCAAGGACCTGTGTCCTCCCCCATGGGGAAGCCCTGCCCCCACCCCCCCGCACGTGTGGCTGCATGCCACCTGCAGGTCACATCCCCTCGGGGACCGCCATTCACTCCTTTCCTGTTGGGGTGGAGAAGTGGTGTCAGGTGGTACCTGCTCCTGTGTCCAGAGCTCGAGGTGTGCGACTAACAGAGGAAAAGCCACCTCCAGCTCCTGGTCACAACCTCCCCGTCCCTGGAGAAGTCCAGGAAGAGCCCCTGCTGCAGAAGATGGAGGGCTAGTGAGAGCCCCCCACCAAACTGACCCCGCTTCTTTCCTGCCCTTACCCTTTCCTCATTCTCCTCCTAACACTCTGGGTTTCTTTTTATTTTGTTTTTTTTGTTGTTGTTGTTGTTTGCTTTCCTCACCCCAGGACCCCCTGCCCCTCCAGCCTGGAGACGGATTTGATTTGGGATTGTTACAAAAATAATAATAACCCAAACGCAGAGAAGCCACGGAAAGGGCTGAGGGCAACCCTCCCTCCCCCCGCCCTCCTCCCTCCCCATTCCAAACCGAGTACAAAACCGCACCCAAAGCAGACATTCTGTACAGGGGGGTGGGGGGGGGCTGGGGAGCAAGCGGGAGGGGCGGCCCTGGGGTCGCTCTGTACAAGTCCAGGTTGGTGATGACCCCAGCAGTCCCCACGGGGTCCCTGGGGGGCTGCCCCTAGATGAAATATTCCTTCTTGTCGTCCCCGCCCGACTGCCCGCCTTCTGCGTTGATGATGGCTGTGTCTGCATCTGGGGCATCGTCAGAGCCTTTCGCCTCGTGTGTCAGGTAGGTTCCTGGGGAGAGAGAGAGAGGCTCCTTCTTTTAGGAGCAGTTTCCAAACCTCTGAAGCCCCTCTGTCCACTTTCCCACCACCCACCCACACCTTGCTTCTGTAATTTTTCTCCTGCCTAGAGCTTTATTCTTCCTTCCACCCGCCCTAATTTGCATCTTGCTGCCAACATCCGTCACCTGACCACACCTCCAAGAATTAACGAATCCTGCCTTTAATTAGAGTCTGATGTATAATACAGGCCAAAAAAAAAATGGTGTGTGTATGTGTATTTGTGTGTGTATATGTGTGTATATATGTGCGTGTGCATGTAAGGTGGTGATAGGGAAACTGCTAGGTCAGCTCCATGACAACGAACCTAAGATCTGGCTAGCATTTGCCCAGTCCACGTAAGTCCAGCTGCTGGCTAGAAGGAATAACAGAGGGGGAGGTCTGAGAGGAAGGCATGTGAGAAGAGGGGAGGGAGAGATGGCAGGGATACAGGAGAGGAGAGAAAAGTAAAGGGGTGGTGCGAGGACAAAGCACAGGGAGACCAAAGGACAAAAAAACATGAGGCTGAACAGAAAGGAGGAAAGTGCAGGAAGGAATGGGAAGGAGAGGCAGAGTTTCGGCAGTTCTCTGTCTTATGGCAGGAGACCCTGGAGGCAGAGCAGCATGGGAGCAGCAGCTGACTGAGTGGGAAGGTTTGATTTTACTTGGATGGCCACCAAGGGATCAGGCTCTACTGTGGGGTTGGAGGTGCTCAGTTATCACAGGGTTGGCTGTGTTCTTTCTTCCTCAAACTCTCCAAGGGGCCGACTGAGTCTCCAAAGGCCCTTCCTGCAGCCTTCCCTTCACTGATCTCCCTACCCACTCCCAATCCCTCCTGATGCTTCCCTCATGCCTCTGACCTTTGTGCCGGATCAAGTAGTGGCCAAGGAAGATAAGCAGGACGAGCAGCAGGAAGACGATGAAAGCTACGATCCCACCAATGATGGCGTGGTAGGTGCTGGAGGATGAGGGCACCGGACTGGGATCTGGAGGGAGGTGGGATGCACACAGTCAGATGTGGAAAGAACTTTTATCTCACAGCATTTCTGACCTGGCCATGGATCATCTTACACAGCAGACAACATGGACTAACATCAGGAGACTGGAGTGGCATCTTCCAGCAAAAAGGGATATGTCTTCTTTTGTACCTAGTTTCTTACAGACTATCTGGAACATAGTAATTGTTTTAAAAGAATGTAATCATGAATAAATAGATACATCTGCTCACACTCAACCTTTTAAATTGAGTTCGTGAACCTGAAGCTTGACCTTGGCCAAAGATCATCACTTTAATGTCTAAATCATCTCTTGTTCTGTGTGTGTGTGTGTGTGTGTGTGTGTGTGCGCGTGTGTGTGTGGTGTGTCTGTGTGTGTGGTGTGTCTCTCTTTCTTTCAATTTCTGGGTTAGCAGAGTATTTCTTCTCTATCACCCATGCCCTCTTACCCTCCTGTCTGATTTATATTCTGAGCTGGCCTTTCTAGGGGGGCTTCTCACCATATTCACCCATTGTCCTGATATCAGATAGGGAAGGAGAAGTGAAAAACTGATGGAGCCAGGAATAGGCACTTTGAGAGCACCTTACAAAAGACGATGGGCTGTGACTCCCTGTATAAAGAACAGTGTTCCTTCTTGGCAGGGGAACTTAGAGTTCCAGCAAGATGCAATCTTCCAGCAGGTCTCATCAGAGAGGTCTGGGACTCCATCTTCACTTCCCCACCAACCAGAGGTTTGTGGGAAGGACAAAGACTGAATTGCCTCCTCCCATGATGGCAAGGTCTCGGCCACTGGATATAGAGAATCTGTCCTCCATAGCAGCATCGATAGAGGATAGATTCCCAAGCACAGGCTTGGCCAGGCATGTGAAGGAGAGCCGCAGCCTTAGTCAGGGTTCCGCAGATCTCAGGAGACAGTGCACGGGCCCAGGGCACAGTTCTGATGTGTCCCAAATTACATGAGCTCTCGTTGCGGCTCTCCCACCCCTGGGAGAGCTACTGTTGTTTCATAGACTCAGCTTGAGCCTTGATGCCTCATTGACTCCTCATACATTTTGTCTCTCCTACCTTCTGTCTCCTCAGGCTTGACTGGACCAGCTTTTTAGTTCCTTGCCTGTCTCCGCCTTATTTGGAAAAAAAAAAACTTATGCTCTGGTTTTTATGCTCTGCTTGGGAGGGAGGGAGAAGAGGGTCCGCGGGGCTCTATGATAGGAGGGGTGGGTGTGATGTTGTAATCTGGAGGGAGCACAGTGAGGTTATCCACTGTTCTTCCTTTTCTCTCCCCTCTCCCCCCGCCCCCGGGAAAATGTGAGACACAATCCACATTAAAAATCAGTCCTGGATAATTATCCCAGAGGCTATGGGAATGTAAATTCCCTAGAAGAGCATAGGTCTGCACGACCAAAATGAACTCTGGGATCATCAATTACATCTCACTGTCTCTAGGTAGAGCTCCATTTAATTTCACTCCAGGTAGTTGGGAGTCAACTCGGTTTAGGATGCTTTCTGGAAGGAGATGCAGTAACTCATTCTACCACCAGGCGTCAGCACTGGCAGAAGATGCAGTCAAACAGGACCGCGCTTTTTAGCACAGGGTGGCGGGGGATCAGCAAGAAACCAACCACAAGGGCACAGGAATTTTCTCTCACTGCCAATCATCGTCAGAGATCTGGGGGCAGACACAGGACCTCAGTGCATTGTCCTCGCTCCTGGCACCCTACAATAGCTTTGTTGTGCTGAGGCAGCTCCCACATGCTGAGGTCTGCTCCTGGAGTTGGAATCACCCCATCTAGACACTTTGGTCCCAAGATCTCCGATCTCTTATTCCTGGGAGGCCTGGCTGCTATCCCTACACTGCTTTAATGGGCATTTCACATAAGGGAGTCTCTGATGTTCCCCTGACGATGCATTTCCCCTGTTCTGAGGAAAGGCTTATTAAGGCTTTCTGGCAGGACCCCACTGCTGTTGGGGTCTTCAAAAAACCTCCTGCCAACTCTGCATAAAGAGGCCTCTGTCCTAGCCTATCACTTCTCCTGAAGCTGGATTGTGTGGTCACACCTTTGGGAAGAACTTCAGAGAAGGAGCATCACCTAGTCTCTCTAGAAAATATGGCATCTGAGAAAAGATTCTGACTGTCTCTCCGCACAGTATGAACTTAGCTCTATTTTCCACCTGAATTCTGTATAATGGGTCCAAGGTCTGCAGAAAAGGAGATGACAGCAGCAGCATGCATCCTGTACTAGTCACAGGAGAAGCAACTCTGAGGACAGCCTGTTGCAAAGGGAGACGCAGCTACACTCACACTTGAGCGGCTCGGGGGCCTCTACACACAGAATTCTTATTCTTGTTGCCAGGTGAGTGCAGGGGCTGAAGGATGGTGTTGCCTGGGTCACCACTGCTAAACAAGGGCAGATGAAAGTCCACCATTCCACTGGTTTTTCCTTATTCCACATTCTAGAATGGACCTGGAGCCTAAGTCCTCGGGCCCTCTGGTGGTGGGCTGTTGCCCTACTAGCCCACTCCCAACTACGGTCTGGGGATGCTATCAGGAGATGGAAAGACCAGGGCACCAGATGTCAGAGGAGAGGAGAAGGGGTTTGCTGGAGGAGAGCTGCGGAAGGCTCACCGTTCACATTGAGGGTGTAGTAAGCCTTGTAGCTGCCCATGTTGCTGGTGGCTGTACAGCCATAGGTGCCGCTGTCACTCTTGTTGAGGAAGGGGAAGATCAGGGCGCTCTCCTGGGTCATCTTTAGCGGCGGCACACTGCCCTCCTTCTCCCATAGGTACTGCTGGGGGCTGTTGAGGCAGAGAAATCGAAGGGTTCAGAAAAGAGTAGGGCAGGGAGCTAAAGAAGGACAAAACAAAACAAAACAAAACTGGGAGCAAGGAAGTCAAGGACAGTTTGATGAAGGCCTGAGCAGTTATAGGGGCCAGAGACACTGAGCTGCTCAGAGGCAGGCGGAGAGGGACTCCTTGGGGTTCAGTCTGGGGACGAGGAAGATTGCCTAGCTTGTATCTAACTGTGACTTGGTTCCTTACAGGAACCTCAGGGGCTCAGCCAGGGGGCGGCCCATCCCCACTTCTGCTGCTTTGCAGGAGAAGCGGTCAGAGGATGGGTGTTGTTAGACAGTGTCAGGGAAAACGAGAGGCTCAGACAGTACGAAGGAGATGGGAAGACTTCAGGCAAAGTCTCCGTCTGTAGAGGTGCATTACAATCCAGGAAGTGGATCTCCTTACGCGGGGTTGCCACGCCCCTCGCAGTGGAGCAACAGCTTCTGGCCCTCGCGGGGATGCGGAGGGTCTGGCCTAATCTTCGCTGTTGGTGTGTCTGTGGAGAAGGAAATGGGGTCAACGTGAAACTCAAGGTCACCTCGATCTCAGAATCATCCAGGTATGCATTTCAGCCACCACCCCTAAAGGCCTAGGAGCCCAAGAGGCTGTGAACAAAGACCACCCCCCAACCTCTGTGAGCAAAGACCACGATGGCTGTTGGATGTGTGAGGGAGTCATATGGCAACCCTGAAGAGGTAGGATTATGGAAGGTCTGTCCTTGCTGGGGACCCAAGGGGTGTCTTAACAGAGAGCTGAGAAGAGAGATCACTGGATCATCTGTGCCTAGCACATAAATGGAACTTAATACATATTTCTGAGGGAACAAATAAACTTGAATTTGATCACTGATTGAGTTCACAACCTCTCCGTCCTCTCTGCAAGGGAGCTTAAATGGGAGGCAATGCTTTAATGCAGAACATCATTTTTAGTAGCTGGTCCAAAAGTGAAGTGAGAGCTTTGAAACAGCAAGAGATGGAGGTCATATTTTGGCTGCAAAAAGGCCCTGACACAATATAGATGGGTTCTGGGAAGGAATGATGGCATCTGCCACCGATGCCGAAGGGCTGCTTAGGAGGCTGGGTCCAGATGGCCGCATAGAACAATACAACCAGATGCCGGTTTAGAACAACAGATAAAGAGGCCGAGCTTCCCCTAAGGAAAGAGCCAACCTTAACATCCGGTTAATGAACATGTTTCAGTCCAATCAAACGGGACGAAGAGAATCAGGCCAGGTGAGAGAACGGGTGTTCCAAGGCCTCACAGCCAGAGAAGCCTCTAGTGCAGCACCTGTAGTATAGCATTTGTTGACTGACTGCTGATCACAGTTGGGCCAAAATGATCCCTGGAGAGTAACTGCCAGATGGTCCAGTACCTAATGGAGGAGTCTTTGGGGCTCAGACAGGGGAGGGCCTTCTTTAGCCCTGGCCAGGGACCAGGCCCTGGACAAGGAGACCAAGGCCAGGGGCTTTACATTCAGAACTAGTTATCAGAGAAACACCTTATAGCAATACAGAACTTTGAAGTTTACAAAGTTCTTTCATTATATAGTGTTTCATTTACCCTCATGAAAATTCACTGAAGTAAGAAGGGGCCGCTACGAGATTGAATGCTTTGGTGAAAGTGACAAAGCTAGTAAGTAGTGGCTCACTGTGGCTAGAATCCAGGTTGTCTGTTTCCAGATTGAGAGTCTGCTAAACGGACAGTGACACCACCCCAAACCTACCTCATGGTCAAGTTTCAGCAATGGGTCTAGCAATTGATTTAAAGAGCATTGAAGTCAGGCCTGGATTTTCCATAAGGAAGAGATGAAAGGTTTGAGTTATTTTAGAAAAACACCCAGCCTTTAGATAAGTTAGGACAAGAAGTACATTCTTTTATAACTCATTATCTTCTCCCTTTCTACTTTATTTTTTTCCCCTTGACTTTTTTTTTTTTTTTTTTTTTTTTTGCGGTACGCGGGCCTCTCACTGCTGTGGCCTCTCCCGTTGCGGAGCACAGGCTCCGGACGAGCAGGCTCAGCGGCCATGGCTCACGGGCCCAGCCGCTCCGCGGCATGTGGGATCCTCCCGGACCAGGGCACGAACCCGTGTCCCCTGCATTGGCAGGCGGACTCTCAACCACTGCGCCACCAGGGAAGCCCTCCCCTTGACTTTTCTACTCAGAAAAGTTCTTTTTGAAAATTTGTCAATTTCCTCAGGTGAGTGGGTCTTTTCCCACCCATATTCAAGGCAGATTCCATAGAAGGATGAGGATCCTTGGAAAGGTTGGGAGTAGTGATTTTGACAGTGGCCATTTCAGGTCAGAATCCCAAGAAAAATCATAGACCTGGGGCAGACTAGTGGGGGGTACTGAAGGGAGAAATCTGGGAATAATGATGCCAGACAGAGAGAGCATGTTTTCCTGCCACCTCTTTTCTCAAACGCATAGTATGTTAGACCAAGAAGAAGCCTTTGTGATTCCATGTCCATCTTCTCATTTAGCAAATAAAGAATCAAGCTCAGTGGGGTAATTTCCTTAACATCACTCAGCTAGTAAGCGGTGAAGGGCAGACTAGAATCTGTCTTCTAATTCTCGATTTGCTACAGTTACTGCTACAATTTACAATCTAGGTGCATAACACTGGCCTAGCCCAGGAGATGGTAAATTTACCTATCGGGCCAAATCCTGCCAGCTACATTCTGTAAATAATGTCTTATTGGAACACAGCTACGTTCATTTGTTTACATATGATCTATGGCTACATTCCTGCAGCAACTGCAGAGTTAAGTAGTTGAGACAGAAACCACATGGCCCTCAAAACCTAAAATGTTGACTATTGGGCCATTCATAGAAAAAGTTTGCTGACCCTTGGCCTCACCCCGGCAATTCTTGTCTTATTTTTTTTAACCTATTTACTTATCTGTGCCTGGTCCTTCATATACAGTAACCCGCACGTTTCTTTTCCCCACTCCCCATCTCATACCAGATCCTCTTCACTCACAAGCCCATGACATACATAAAACTTCAATGCGTTGAGCGGTGGATCTGTCAGCTCCCTTGAGAGATTCGTGGTTCACAGAGCATACAATGTCTGCCCCATCGTCCTCCCGGGTGACCTGGAAGGTGACTGAGCTGCTCACGGTGAAGGTTTTGCCATTGGGATCTTCCTGTATTCGGGTTGGTTCCCCTAGAGAGCAGAAACAGACACACACTCGCACACACACATAGACACAGAGTGAGCCCTAACATGCAGAGATTGTGTGGGCCCCACTGTAGACATACAGATGGTGCGTCTCAACTTAGGCAGACTTAGGAAGTTGTGAAATGGATATGTACACACAAGGAGGATGGAGTCCCCGACGGGCGCGCGCACACACACACACACACGACTGTACACAGAATATCTGTCATTCCCCTTTCTTCTTCTACACCATGCCTTATGTGCACATACACAGGCATATAGACATGTGCCCCTCACTCCCTCTCTTCTCCCCGCTGTCCCAGCACCACTTCCTCCTGTCACCCCCAAAGCAGGAGGAACTTACCATGAAGCTCTTGGTCACCCTTCCTCCAGGTGAGCTGGGCTGCAGGTTTGCTCCCAGAAGACTGACAGTTTAGGGTAGTTGTATCCTTTTCCCGTAACGATGACTTGTAGCCAGTGATTATGGGCTTCTGTGGGATTCCTGCCATGGATAGGGGATGGCCAGGATAGGAAAGAGAAGCACCCTGAGGTCACACCTCATCTCTCCCTGCCGAGGCAGACTCTCTGAGGGTTAGGATATCTGAGTTCTAGTTTGGTTTATGCTGGGTAGAAGGCTAGAGAAATTATCTTTGTCTTTGATAAGAGAAAGACCACCCCAGGGGGAGGAGATATGGTGGTGGGAGATTTACCATACCTGAGATGATACATGACCCAACAACCCAAAAGCACAGCTGGGTGGCCACAGATATATGTGAGGCTCAGGGGAGCAAAGAAGGAAATTAAAATGTAGGATCAAGATGAGAGCATGCAAACCACGGGGGTACTCATCTTGGAAATTATAATCATACATTGCACATACTTCTCATGTTTCCCTTACACAATCTTGGGAGGTAAGTGGAACAGACACCATCATCCTTTTGTTACAGGTTAGGAAAGTCAGGCTCAAGGAGAGTAAGAGATTTGTCCCAGAGCAAACAGTAAGTGAAGGAGAAAAGATTAGACCCCAGCACTCTTTGCATTTCATTCCATTGCAACGGAAACACACGCTGAACTTTCCCCAAATGCTTGGAGACTTGCTTGGCTCTAGGCTGCTTCAGGGGCCCACGCAGGGAGATTTGTTTGCAAGGAATCACGCTGTGGAGACACTGGGGTTTGGGAGCCTCACCGAGCACGGTGACGAGGGACTTGGCAGTTCTCACGGGCATAGTGAAGATGGAGCAAGTGTATTCACCCTCGTCGGCCAGGGCCACGTTGCTGATGCTGATGCTGAGCTCATGGGGCGTCGATCTAACCAGCTGAATCCGATTATCTCGAAGGGCTGGGGGAAATTGGGAGAATTGGAAGCAAGGCTTTAACTGGTGACTTTCATCTTTATCTTCCAATCCCGGGCCAGCTTTTTTTTCAAGAGAGGGTCTAGTGTGGTTTTGGGGCAGGCGAAAAAAAAAAAAAACTGCTCCTGAGCTTGATTAGTCTTTAGTTTATTCAGTTACTTTCCTGGGCCACTGGGCTCAGTAGCCTCAGAGATACTCAGAAAAGTAGGTTGGATTTGTGGGCCACATTGGGGCAACACTGACATCAGCTGTCTCTTAGGGCTCCTTTGGGGTGAGTCACTCCAGGACCCTATAAAACCATGCATGGCCTAGGTCAGAGCCATAATTATGAAATTTCCCTGGAACCAGTTGAGGAGCCCATGGCCTGTTGCTTCCCCAAATAGCATCCCTTCACATTTCTCAGCCTCTGGACTACGGGGACATTTCCTCTCAGCTCTGCAGCCCCCTTCCCCAGCCCACGTTTCCCATGGAGGCAGATAACTCGTGGGACACTACCTCTCTTCTCCCCAAAGTAGAGAGTCTGCTGGGCAGGGTTAGACCATTGCAGGGATGAATCCTCATGATCTTTGACTTGGCACTTGAGCACCACGGTGCCACCAGCCACCACTGTCTCATCAGATGTCCAGGGCTGACTGTCTGCAGGAGTAGAATTGGGTTAGTTTCCTAAGGCAGCACTAGCCCCTCCACCCATTTCTGGGCCACAGTCCACCTCGTCTAATTCAGACCATCCAAGGCCCATGTCTCTGTATTCTCTTAACGCATCATGGGGGAAGGAACAGAGGTGGGGTGAGGCGGGGGAAGACAGACCTTACTTCCTCTTGCTTTGAATGCACAGAAAAAGAGTCACTTGTTGACTATTTGCTGAATGAACTGACAGGGCCACAAACATTTAGAGGGATAAAGACACCCCAAATCTACACATACCACTCCCCATGTATCTTTTCTGATAAGAGTTCTACCATTCACCTTTGAAAACACACATACGAGTCTGTCATCCTGTTTTACCTTCCTGCCACCACCTGCATATAAGGGCAAGAACAGAAGTGGTTGTAATAATGCCCAAACTAAAAGCGAAGGAAAGGCCAACCCCCAAGAATGTGGGTTGTACATTCGTTTACACAAGAGGTAGCTGATAAAACTGCAAAATAAACAGAAAAGACTTTTAAAAAAACCTAAAACGTTTTGACACAGACTTTTCAATTCCTCCAACAATAACTTCCCTTCAATCATCAGCTCCCTTAACATATTCCTTTCAGTATCAGTACTACCCGCCTCCCAAATCAACACACAAACCCAAATCACTATCCTGACGTTACTTTAAAGAATAATGGATTAAAGTTTTCCCTTCGATGTGATAGAAATATGGTTTCTAATCCCTCTCTACTTAGTCAAGTTAAACAAAAGAAGGACTAGTAAGATAGTGTGAGGATGACTCACTTGAATCCCAAATGTGCCTTCTAATCAGGCCTAGCTGTGAGCCCCTCAGTCTGTGTGACACTTGCTTCCTCCACCCAATGTTGTCCCATGTTCCCCAAAGCATGGATTCTGATTCCTAATATTGATTCCCTCATCTTCAGGTCTGACTTCCTGTGACCCGATGGCACTGACCCCTGCAGAGCTAAAATAACGCATTCTAGCTCTGATTCCTGAAACATCCACACAATTTCTTCTACGGTACTAAATTACTTAACCAGCATTGTCGCCTCTGAATCAGAAACCAAGAAACGTACTTCCGACACTCCCTGATGGAGCAATTTAAAACAATCCCCATGCTCCCTATGGACCAACCTTACCCCTGCCCTATCTGCTTATTCCTGTCTTTCCTGGTCACCAGAGCTCTATTTCCAAGGAATATTCAATGAGCGTTCCTAGCAGAGAAGGGGCCCTGAAGAGTGAAGGTGGCACCTGCCAGAGCTGACACCAAACACCAATGCTTCTGAGTGGCTGTCTCCAAATTGGAGCCCAAAGCCTTGCTGCTAGTTTTAGTGTTTAGAATCCTAAAAATTAGAACTGACAGGGACCTTAGGGATCATGGAATCCAATTCCCTCATTTTACAGATGTAGACAATGAGGCAATGGAGGCGAAGCGATTGCTTAAGATCATTCTACCCATCAGTGATCCTAGTCAGGACTAGAATCCTGACTCTCATGGCAGTGCTCTTTTCACTGGAATGCGCCTCAGGTAATCATCTAACTGGAGAATCAAAACTACTACTTCAATGTTAGCAAGCCAGAGACCGAGCCGGCCGAATAAAGGTGGAAGTGATATCTTCCTTAAATATCTCAACAAAAGGTTTGGGAAACCTATCATTTACTGCTAGCCATATGCCGATTTTTGACTTGTAATCCCATTGTCCCTGGTTCCTTTTGAAGAATTCTATCTTGATTGTGTCTTTCCAGAACCTCTTTATTCTGAGTAATACACTCCTCCTGGCATCATTTTATTTTTGGAAAAAGGTGTAAGGGATACAGAGGTCCCTGTACCGGAGTGAGGGAAGGAGGAGTAGGTGCCAAAGGAGTTGGTGGTGTAGAAGTAAGTACTAAAATGTCAGATGGAGATGGGGAAGAGTTGTGTGGTAATGAGTGGAGTTGAGAACACAGGGTGGAAGCAACATGAGTGGGGGATGATGTGAGGATGGCGGAGGGAACTGTGGGACATTGAGATGAGGGGGCCTGGATTCTCACCTTGACTGGCCAGCATGTCAGGGCTGCTCCAGACTGTGGAGCTCATGGCCTCTTCGAGTGGAGCCAGAGTCCCCAGCTCCAAATTCTGCTCTTGCCAGTAGCCTGGGGAGAGAGTCTCCATGAAGGATGAGCCCTACATGTAAGCTGCTACCGTTTGGGATCTGTACTTTCATTGTTGAGGATGGGGGAGAGGACTGGCCCCTGTGAAAAGCAGGTTCACCAGGGTACCTAAGAGAAGGTGGCTTTCTCACAAAAGGGGGAGATTAACTCAAGTTCTGAAAAAGGAAGTGAAGTCTTCCTCCGAAGGGGTGAATTAAAGGAGGATGCTAAGCTTTGGCAGTCAATCACATAATGTTAGAGCCAACAGAGATCTTAGAGGTCATCTGGTCCAGTTCTCCCAGTTCACAGGTGAGGACACTGACGCCCACTAGGGTTAAAAGTGACTTGGCGAAGGTCATACAGAAACAGGAAAGATAACCAAAGACTTTTCATTCCTGATCCGGGATTCTTTCTGCTACACCAAATTATCTACTAAAATAATGACAGGTTTAATAATTAAAAAGTACGTTCCCATTTAATCCTTTTAATAAACCAGTTAAATAAGTACGTTGGTATTATCACTTCTACCTTGAAGAGAGGAAACAATGAAGTGACTTGCCCAAGGTCCTACAAACAGAAGAAGAAAGACTAGAAATTAAATGCCTGATTCCAAATCCAAAGCTCTGTTTCATGGTGACACCCTTAGCACTGAAGACAGAGACCACAGCTGGGGTTGAAAGTTACCCCACGCCTTCCTAGATTGTTACCTTCTATCCGGTGCTACGACTCTCAAGCTTTCCTCCTCCACTCTCAGTCCCACTCACCATTTTATATCACTGACTCTGCTCCCTCATCTGGCACAACACACGCCCAAGACTTGAGTCACCGGCTCTCCTCCTAGTAGGTAGCCCCTAAACCCTTTTGTGAAGTACTGTATAGTTTCCATGGTCTATTTTCCCCAACTCAACCTGAGAGACGGAGGGACAAAGAAACCGGCCCTGAGAATCTTTACAGGATCTCCCATTGCAAAGCCAGTAGCCAATCACACGCGCAAAATTCAGTAACGTCATCGGCTGCTGAGCAGAGTCCGGAACTGCTCCTTGTCCCGGGCCTGGAGTCAGGCAGAACTTCGCCAATTGTCCCAGCGCGCCAGCTCCAGAGGCAGCGGGGGAGGGGAGTGGGAGAGAACAGGACGAGAAGGGGGCGATGGGACCGAGGAGGATGGGTAGGGGAGGTGGGGAGGGTACGGGGTGGCAGGGGTGTGAGACTAAAAAGATAAGTGGGACGTGGTCTTAGGGTCCACGAGAAGAAAGGGGACGAGGAAGAGAGTTGCAGAATCAAAGGGAAAGAAGGGTGAGGGAGAGGAGAGAGTGGGGGAGGGAGGGAAGGGAGTACCGGGGAAGGGAGAGGGATGGGGGAAGGGAGAGGGTGTTAGAAAGAATCCTAGCCTCGGGACAGGGCTCTAAGATAGCTTCAGAGGTTCACTGGCCTTCAAGGAGACGCCTCCCCTCTCCACTGTTCCTCAGACATGCTCCAGGAGGTTTGAGAAATGGCTCTGTTCCCGAACAGGAGAAGCGCTAATGCCCAAATGGGGAGGGGGAGTAAAGCAGTGGAAAAAAAAAAGAGTATCTGTAACAGGTAGAAGTAGGCAAGAAAGCGAACAAGGAAAGTGTTGGTGAAGAGAGGCAAGAGGATGGGAGAAGGAAAGGCGGCCAGGAAGAGGACAAGGGCGCTCAGATCCAACAGAGAGTCCCCCTGGGTGCCCTCGCCCTGCTGCCTTCTGTGGACATCAAGAATGGAGGCAACCGGAAGATGGTGAGTGTTTCACGGTATTTTGCAGGTCGTCTGTTTGTGGGTGCTTCCACACACAGTGGGAAGCCAAACTGGTTGTGCTGAAGCTTGGAATGGTGGAGGGACAGGGAGAAGCCAGAGAGGGGTCAGTGCCCCACACCACAGTATTGGTACCTAGCGCACAAAGTAAGCACTAAATAGACCTTTGCTCAAACGGATAAAATAGCCATCTCCTACGCTGGCATAGAGCTTTCAGTTTGCAGAGTGGATTTTCAATCATGAATTCATTTCATGTCAAAACAACCTTGAGGGAGAGGCAGCCAGATAGAATCACTTTTTAGAGATGAGGTTTAGAGAGGTTCAGTGACTTACCTAAAGGCACACAAGTAACACCCTCTCAAGGATCCTCTTTCTCCTGCTGGTGGTGCACTCAAAGCTTTTTCGACAGCTTCTGTTTCTTGTAGCATTTCAGTCCATTGTACTGCAATTTACTTGTTTAGTTATCAGCCTCCTCATCTAAACTCAGAGTTGCTGAAGAGAAGGAGCCTTCCCTTCTTCATCTTTGTATTTTCAGCACTTAGCCCAGAGTGGGCTCTCAGTGCATTTAATTGGCTCTGGTAAAATTCATTCAGTCACGACTGGCGCTCTGCTGTGTCCATTCTTATTCAGGCAGAGCATGTCTTCTGTCCACATAGCATAGGTTTAGTCTTCATTCTCTTGCTCCTTATTTCATTTGTGCTGTTTTCTGCCTTCTTCTCAGTTGCTTTTCTCCTTGCTTATATTCCTTTCATCCCTCCCCTCCTCCTGCATTTTGCTGGCTTTTTTTTTTTTTTTTTGCTGAATAGGATGAATAAGTGAAATGATGATGTCGGTCATTCAAACTAAACTGAATTGTTTAGATGAGGGGTCTGATAACTAAACAAATAATCTCCAATAAATGGCATATTGGGGATATGCTTGGTATACAGTATTGTCTCTGTAGGTTTACAAGGAACTCACTCTGGTTTGCTGTGTTTTAAGAAACTGATTAAGAAGTAGCTGGGGTTTTTTTTCCTCCTGGGGGTGATACTTTACCTTGTAATTCTCCAAAGTACTTATGATCTCATGTCTCCTCTTGAGAACTGTCTGTTAATATGCCTGAAAGTTATCTTGCTGGTTTTATAAAATTGTATACCTGTAATGATAAATTCCGAAGAGCCACTCCCCTGGGTGCAGATGAGCGATTATAATGTTATTCACAGAAACATGGATAAATGGCAGAAATTATAACCTGGAATGGAATGTGAAAGCCTTGTTCTTTGGATTTAGAGCTTGCCAATTGTTTGTGACATCAGCATAAATTCCCTCAATGGATTCAGACTCGAAAGGGAAACTTAAGAGCGCTCTGAAAAGGTGGCATGCACTTTGAAGTGGAAATAATGACAGTTCTGCTCAGGCAGGGTCATTGGAAGGAAATGCAGACTTTGAGTCCACAAGACCGTTAGTAAGGGGAGGCCCAGGTTAGTCACATTGAAAAACAGATAAAGAGAGAGAGCTCCAGTCATATGGGTCATATTGTTTCCCTGCTTAGAAACCCTCACTGACTTCCCATTGTCTGCAGATGATATCCAGATTTATTAGCCTGGCTTATAACATCCTGCACGGTCTGATGCCAATATGTCTTTCAGCTTTGTCTTTTCTTTACTTCACTCACCCCATATCCCAGACATATGACGCTATTTGGAGTTCTTTCTATAAACCCTTTCCCTTCCTGCATACATTCCCTTTCCCACAGTCATTCTGTTGATAATGCTTTTCACCCATCTTCACACATCTAAGCCCTAAAAAGCCTTCAAGCACTTCCTTCAAGAAGGCTCCCCTGATTCCCTGATTGCCTCAGATGGAAATACTTTCTGATTTTTTTTGAGTCACAACACTTTATCTACTTTTCTTAAATTATTTAGATTACTTTTTGTACTGCAAGTTTCGCTTTCTTCCTAAATTTTAACAATTCTGCAGGTAGGGTTGGTATCTGATTCGTCTCTGTATCTGGTACTGGCCCCAATACAGCACACTGCACTTAGAAGGTGCTTAATGAGTATTTATTTAATAAATGAATCAAAGATGCTTAACATCTTCAACTGTGAGAACTAGGTTCAGAATCTGCCAGTGAAGAGGAAATAGCAAACCAAAAAGGCTAGGAAGAAATGGGCCAAGGAAGAGGGCAGATCATGTAGGAGCTGAAGCTCTGTAAGTTTACAAGATGGGTGGAAATCTCTATTTATTGATTACCTTCTGTGTGTCATGATCCAAGCAAGGTGCTCTATATTCATTATTCCAGAGTAACCCTTTAATAGGTATTATGACGCACATGCTAAGGATGTGTTAACTAAGACTCAGAGACTAACTAAGACTCAGAAAAGTTAAGTAACTTGTCCATATGATGCATCCGATAAGTGTTGGGATAAACTTGGATCTCTCTGACCACAAAGCCCAGACTTTCTGCATATCTTCAGTACACTGCCTCCCTTTGCAGGAACATGTGCTTCGTGTGTGTGTGTGTGTGTGTGTGTGTGTGTGTGTGTGTGTGTGTGTGTGGTGGGGGAGGGCAGAGGTTATAGGTGGAAAGATTCCTTTTTGCATTGCTGGCCTGGGGGTGCTCACCTAAACAAAATTCACAACGCTAGCCTGCAATATGGTAAAAATAACAGTGTAGCGAGTTGGAAATGGGTGGTGGTGTGATTTGTATCCACTGAATTGCATTTTTAATTGGATTTCTTGGTGTGTCTTCATCTTTATCTTTGGGGGCTCACCCCAAAGGCCTTATAATTTGGGATGATTCTTCAGTTAACCAAGCAATAGACGTGTCTGGTTAAAACTAACAGAATGCCCTCACGTTTTCCTAGCACTCTAGCACCTACGCTACGAACTAAGATTGTCTTATTTGCTCTCAGTTGTCTGGAGGGTTTCTTAATTCTTGGTCTATTTACTCATGGGTTCCAGTAGCTTTAAGACTCCCAGCATTTTAAAGGACAAAGTAGCCCTTTCACCCACTGATTTCCTTCTGATTAATTGTTCGTATTAAGAGTAGCAGAGGTGGGAACCAGGGACTTACTAATGTGCCTTTTAAAGCATACATTGGCACCTCTGATTTCATTTTTCATCCATAGTACAGGACCTCACACATAGTAAGTGCTCAATATTTATTGGATAAACAAATGAGTAACTCAAATGAATAAAAATGTATTATGTTGCCAATTTAAGTGATGCTAGTAAGGAAGTTTATATGTCAGTATAACCCCTTATTGCTTGGTTTATGTATCTTCCCTGCCCTGTCTGTTTCGGGCATCTGCATTGCATGGGCCTTAGGGCCATGTACAGGGTCACGGGTGCACATTTGGGATGGTGGGACAAGGGGACAGAGCTCCCCTGCATAACTGCTGCTGGCCTTGCCAGTGCTTGGGTCCAGAACTCCACTTCCCAGATTATAGAAAACACCAACTCCCCGAGTAGGAGTTGATGGTGATGGTGATGATGATGATGGTGGTGATGATGATGATTCAGCATTTCTCTAACTCCAGAGTTAAAAATACTCTTCATCCCAGCCTACTTGTTATTCCTCACGACTACCATGACAGGTGGGTGGAGGAGTGTTATCTCCAAGGGAAAAACACGTTGGGGGCTGTGGCCCAGAGTGCTGAAGGGACCCACTTTTAGAATGGTTTACCCACCCCCATCACTGGGCTCCCTGACCAGGTGATCTCACTCTGATTCTTCCCTAACACTAGCTATGCAGTGAATTCTTATATGTATTTCGATCACACACTGAAGAGAATGGCCATGAAATCAGAATTAGAACTGAGCGCCTTAATCTTTTCTTTACGCGCAGAGCCACATTTTTCTTTAGCAGTGAACGTCTGCTTCCGCATTTGGAGGAAAGTGGACCAGTCTCATCTGAGGCCTGATTTAATAGATAATTCCAAGGTTTGGGAGGGGAGTTACTTTGACCTGAGTAACTTTAGAGCACAACACCCTGATCACAAAGGACTCTCTTTAAACTCAATTTTCTACATTTGCTCTTAGGTTGCCAGGAATTATGCTACTTCTGCGGAAGTTACTGTGTAGTTTCCTAGTCTAAGACACTGAGGGCAGGAGTGTCAAAATATTCTCTCACTTCCTGCTCTACGTTCCTTTCTAACTTTGTCCTCCCCAAGCTCCCGATTCACCTCCATTCCCAATGTTATAGTGCGGTCAGACGAAAGAAAGCTGGGGCCATAGAGGTAAGACTTATTCTGTCATGGGGGCTTGTCTGTCTTTTCAGGTGTACTTCCTTCCTTTCCTGTTGCTCTTCAGGGCAGGCCCCTGTCCCCTCACAGGCAGTAGGATCCCCTAAAGGATCTCCTTGCTTAGCTCAGATATGCTCCGGCTCACATCCACTTCAGAGCCTCACAGCTCAGTCACGCTTCAGCTGCCTGCCTCCCTGTTCTAGGCCTTCTCTCCAGCTCGCTGGCGCCTCCACCCTTTCTGGCTTGAGCTGCTGAGGCCTTGCTCCTTTGTGTTCCCTCCCTCCATTATTTCTGTTGCTGTCTGGTTTTCCCTCCTGGAGTCTTGTTTATCTACTTTCTCTCTGGCTCCCAACAGCCTCTTGGGCCCGAAGTCACTACTCTCTGGGTGTAGCTTTACTCTCCCAGGAGGCGTACACGATATAAGTGAAGCTGGAAGGTGAATAGGGTGGGGAAGGGAACCTTCCCTGTAAGAAGTTCCTACTATACTGATTAGCCTCATAGCTTGGTAAAGTGTGGCCAAGAGGTACAGATTTATAGAACCAGGGATCCTATTCTGTTAGATGAGCCATGAGATTTAGGTTTGGAAAGGACGGATCTGGGCTCAAACAGGTTTATTACTGCATGAAGGCAGATACCTTTTGGTTCCATCCTAAGCAGTTGTTGAAAATGAAAGGCTTTTGTTTCCTGGGTTTGGAATGGTGTGGGGCTTAGCTTTTCTAGGCTGAATGAAGAGGAGGGAATCTTTAGGGTACTTGGCTAGTTTGGCTAGCTTGCCTATGGTGGGCGTGAGGGTGGGGTTAAAACAAAAAGCACATCTTGATGTTAACCCTCTTTTCACTGAAAAAAAAAAACCAGTTATTCCAAATGTTTTCCTATATACAAATGTTAAAAAAGTATACAAGTTTAAGATGCCGTGAGTAACTATGTTTGCTAAAACCCTGCAGTCCATTTGCATGTTCTAGTCATTTTCTACTGGCCCCTAATGGCCAGAGGTGGTTATTCCTCAGATCTTTCTGAGTCTTCTAGACAGAGGATGGAACTGGATGTCCTTTCTGACTCCCTGTTACCAAAGTTCAGTAATTCCTTGCCTTCTCTTTCTGCACCTCATTCTTCCTAAAATATTTTCCCGTCTAGGATTCTTAGAAGCATAGACTTTTAGAGTTGACAAGAATCTTAAGTAGCATCTAGTGCAAACCTCCCATTTAAAAGATGAAGAACCAAGGCTCAGAGAAGCTTAGAAACTTAAGCATGGTCACACAGGCAGCTAGTGGGAGCTGTGGTTACAACCCCAGTCTTCTGTTCTCGTTGCCATTTGATAGCAGTCCTGTGAACCAGCTAATCTGGAAGTTAAGTTGCCATGTAGTGCGATTTTACTTCCAGTGACATCCACTCTTCCTGCTTCCCATCTCCCTGTGCGTTGTGGTGTGGAACCCCAGGACCCTAGATCTCAAGGGAAGTAACTCTACTAAATGCCGGGCAGGTTACAGAAGTTGAGGTGAGATGAGGAAGGAGTCCCTGAAGGTGCGAAGAATGGCATCGTCACAAATGTCAGGGTCTTCATGGCAGATTCCGGTTCTCACAAAAGAGGAGGCCATGGGGCAGAAGCTACTTCCGTGCCCTTTAGGAGTTAAAAGGGTGATGAGAAGGACAGGCCGTGTGTACGTGTGCGTGCTAGCATCTGTGTGGTGGAGAGCTGGAGGATGCTACCCTGATTGTGATGTGGGAGACAGAGACTCGAAGAGAGAAGAACGCAGAGGAGCTTTTCCTATTCTCGAGCTAGTGAGAGAAGAAATCTGGAGGCAGAAGTGGGCTTGCAGTAGGCTGGGGGGGGGGTGCTCTCGGAGACTTAGTTAAGATTCTGAGGAGCAGAGACTGGGAAGTGGGTGGCAGAGAAGGAGGTGGGGACAGCTGTTGCTTTGATTTGCTATTGAGTCAGTGTTCTCAGTGCATTAGCACTGGGAGGGAGCCCTGGGCTGGCCCCCAACAAAAACAAGCCCCTCTGGAGCCAATACTGTGTTGTAGTAAGAACTGCAGTTGGGAGACAGAAAGGAAGGGGATCTAATCCCCAAAGAGCCCCTTCCTCACCTTAGCACCTACCTTCTAGGACTGGGCTCTGTGCTCCAGACAAGTGTCTAGTGTTCTGTACTAAGAGGCTGGGGGGAGGTGATAAGACACAGCAGAATGGATCGGCTCAGTAAGGGCTGCTAGGAGCATGGGTTCTGTGCAGGGCTTTGACTTTCATCAGTTATTTCTCAAGCAAGTCCCTAAGGTAGGGCATGAAATCACTCCAGTTGAAGACAGCCTGGAGCCATTTTAGAAGTGTCCTTTTACCCCTATCTCCTCATTCCCTTCCCACCATGCTCACATACTCAGAAATCACAACAGGTATGACCTGGAGTCTGTATTCTAATGCAATAGAGAGTCAGGAGTCTAGACTTTGAACTCTCAGATGTCCCTTGAACCAAGTGCAGGCACTTTTATACCCTTTCCCTAAATGTATCTAGCTGCTTTCACACGTATGTAATAGAACTGGGGAAAAAAATCACCCCATCTTAGGAAAGTACTTAGGAAAGGATACATAACAGAGTCAGCGTGGAGTAAACGAAAGCATAATTCAGTTTAACTTGTTGGAAAATATGTTTAGCTATGAGAAAATACGGACTGGGAATGGGAGGGAAAGCCCAGGGACCCTGGGGAGAAGTAAAGAGCAGATTCCCTGAGGAATCTCCAACCAGGTGCCAAAGCCTTGCTCCTAACCCTCCAGAGCCTCCATACCTGTTCGAGTGCATGGATGCATTCCCTTCTCAACAAGCTCTATCTTATTCTTTGCTCTTTAATGTGGCACTTTAGATATTTCAGGCTGATGGCTTGGTGTGGCGGGATAACAATGCTGTGAAAAAGTTTAATTTGTTAGAAGTCAGGCAAGAAAGCATTCATCTCGGCCGGCTCTCATTTTACGGACTTGTTTCTCTTCACTGGGTCATCAGAATCAGGGTGTGGATGACAGGTTCAGGGCAGTGATCAGGAAGACCACATGGCGAAAAAGGTGGTCTGCTCTACACACCCACACTACTCTGGGCTCCCCTCTTCTGCCAGTCCTAGCTGAGATGTAGTCTCTGCCCTTCACTTTTCTCACCTAAAAATGTATTTTTCGGCAGGTTGTTGTTCAATTAGCCTTACTTTGGGCCTTCCTGGGAATTTAACCCTTCTGTGAGATAGACACATTCTTCCAAGTCTGCAGACCTCACAGTTCCCGATATGGCAAATAATTCTGTTCTGACCCAAAGAGCTCCTCTCCTTAAATCTTCTTGAGAGTCTCTTCTTCAGTGTGGCCATACATTCGATTTTGTTCCCCAAGATGCACATATATTCCAACCTGGTGACTCTCTTTTTCTCCTTCAGGATGTGTCCCTCACTACACACATGACAACTACAATTTTCACTATTTGTATCTCTGTTTTCATTTTCTTTGGGTCATAAACATAGCATTTTCTTATGACCCAGATACAGAGCCCTTTTCACAAGCCCGTTATTAATCAAAATCCCTAATGTCCAGCAAACCATATGGTTTAAACTCAGAGATCCTCCCCAAAGCAGAATTCAGGCTCTCTCTCCTGCTCAAACTCCCCAGGAGAGGGCCAGAATCCTCTTCTCCCCAGGGCTGAGGCTCAGTCCATCTGTCACTGACACTGGACTCCGGGGCTTGGAAACCAGAAGAGAGTTGGCATGAAGCAGCAGTTGAGGATAAATGAGAATGTGTGAGGCCCATGGGCTTAGTGATGGTGGTTTTTATATTTGTTTGAGATTACAGGATGGAGATTAGAGGAGGGAATATATAATATGTGTTTGGAAATATCTCATCCTTAAGAACTAGAGTAAGAACTAGTAGGGCTTCCCTGGTGGCGCAGTGGTTGAGAGTCCGCCTGCCAATGCAGGGGACACGGCTTCGTGCCCCGGTCCGGGAAGATCCCACATGCCACGGAGCGGCTGGGCCCGTGAGCCATGGCCGCTGAGCCTGCGCGTCCGGAGCCTGTGCTCCGTAACGGGAGAGGCCACAACAGTGAGAGGCCCGCGTACCGCAAAAACAAAACAAACAAACAAAAAGAACTAGTAAGAACAAGTGAGTGTAACTGTCTCACTGTTAAGTTTACATTTGCTGAGGGACAAATGATTAGGAGCAGATGGTAAAACGGGCCCCTCATTTTATGATAATGAGAGAACTTGACTCTAGGCTCTTCAAAGACTGACCTAGGCTAGGCTAAGTCTTAAGTTATGTGTCATCGATGTATTTATTAGAGGTTTGCTGGGTTTCCAAGGAGTATCGGGTATTTAAGTCAGAGACTCAATAAACCAGTTCACCCTCTGGAGCTTTTTACTCTGTCTGAGGCTTTGGCTGGAATTCTAGAATCCAAATTGGAAGCAAAGAGCCAGGTCCCAGAAGAAAAATGAACACAAGAAACAAGGATCTGCATCTTCCCAATGAAATCTGCTCTTGGAAGTATAGTTCTCCATTCTATTTTGCTAACAGCTGGGACTATATGAAGGAAATGGAGAACTAAGTAGTGGCTAGCTTAGAGATAAATGGCTGAGATGTCAGCCTTCATTTCTTTTTCTTTTTTTCTCTAGGGTGAGGTGATGCATCTGACCTTTCTGACCCTGAACTGGAAGTAAATGAGCCAAAGGTGCTTATCATTAGCAATCAATACACAATTAGTGTAGGTCTAGCTGGGGTAAGGAAAAATAAATCCTTAGAGAAAACAACATTTTAGTTCTTTTTATTATTTAGCTTTCTTATTCTCCTGGAGATGTCCAGGAAAAAGATGGAGAGAGATGAGAGGGCTAAAGAATCCCAGACGTAAGAGCTCACATAGGAGAATGATACACATATTGAAAACAATGTTGGAGTCTCTGCATTAGAATCCTTTCAGAAACATGTCTGCTCTTTATGGGAACGGGGTCTCAGGGAGATGAGTAGATGGGAGAAACTCCAGCTGTTACCATAACCCTAATTCTGTCTTCTTGAAGGCTCTCTCATGGAGATAAATCACTTCCATTACGTGTCCTTGAGGAATGAAGTTTCTCCTTGTATCAAAGAAGGAAATGGAAGAGGGGTCCTGGAAATTAATTCTGGAAACCTGTTTCCCCAGCCTCACTCTGGTGTAGGTCATTCATAAGTGTTAACTATTCTATGAACTATTATGCAAAACTGACGTGGGGAAATCAGCATTTAGGGGAAGAGAAGCTTGTGTAGCTTTGATGTGATGGGAGGAACATGTTGGCTGTCTAGTCTCAGACTGGCAGGGGCTGAGCATTCTCATTGGGATCATTGGCAGATACCCCAAAAGAGTAGCAGAGTCCAGTTTAAAGATCCAGCTCCTGAGATCTGGCCAAGGACTTGGACTCTGGGATAGGATGGTTATATTTAAGGCCATGTAGTCTGTACTAGATGGTTATAATGATGAGGGACATGAGTCAGGGATTTGATATTTATCTTCTATGCCTCTCATATATCGAATACCTCTATTATCTATTCTGATAATCTATCCTATATGTTGTCTTTACGTTTACTGCTAAGGCTGAGGGGACAGGAACAATGGGTACCATGACAGGACAATTAGAGTTGGTTGTCAGGCTCAGAGTGGTGTTAAGAGGTACATGCTCATAAACTGAGTAGGACTCATTTTGCATTCCACATTTACAGTGTATATGTGGTTATAGTGTATGAGCAATGCTGTCTCGATCTAAACCACAACTATTTGTAGTTCTGTTTTAAATCTATGAGTCCATATATGGCAAAACATTCAGTTCTTTTGAGGCCATTTGAGGTCACTCTATGTCCTAGTCTCCTGAACACTGCAAACCACACTTCTTTTCAACCTCAGTATTATTTGCTCTTTCTGTCCCCTTCCTACAGGGGATTAGGTGGTTATGAAGACTCTCCAGATCTATATCTACAGGTCTTGTTTACCTCTTTCTGGTGGAGCAGGTCAGGGATCATAACCAAGATCATGTGTGTGTTTGTGGTAGGGGGAGGGAAGTTCCAGCCCTGTTCTGAGGGCTGCAGTGTAGAGAGTAAAGAGATTAGGAGCTTGGATGGGAGCAGGACCACGGAGAGCAGCAAGAAGAGCCTGGAGCATCCCTGTCGGGGGCTAGCACCATGGAGAGCTCAAAGCACCTGTGGTTTGTTCCACAAAGAACAGGGAGACCAGGATCATAGGTTAAGGCAGCCAGCTCTCAAGCCAGACATCAGGGCTTCTGCTAGGATCACACCACACACATCACTTGCTCTCAAAGGCCTCCTGAAGTACTCTGTTTGAAGCTGCCACACATACAACCAAGAGATTGTGCTAAAAAGTGAGGACCGCCACCAGACTGAGTTTGTCACCATAAGCCTCAGTAATTATGAAAATTACATTAGTATCAGTGGTGGTGGAAGATGTTTTGACTTGCTACAACCAATTATGCATGAAATTAATAGTATCTTTCAGTGTGGGAAAAAGAGCACCACAAAGCCTGTGTCCCCTCAGAGACACGCTAGGCATGAGGAAACCAAAATGTGTATTACAGTCAGATAGAGTATGAGATATATCAGAGTCCGGGTGCTCTAAGGCACCCCAAATTGCTGTGAATCGTCCAGTCTTGATCATACACAGAAAAATGGAATGGATTATGACTCTTAAAAAGGGTATTGTCCTCAGGACTTAGAGGCCTCTGTGTTAGTTGGGAAATTTGGCCACTCTCTTTAGACTTAGGGGAATTTCAGTAAAGGGACAGATAGTTTTCTCTTTCAGTACTTGTTGCTTCCATGAAGAATATGTAGCTTTAATGAGCTTATATTTTGTAAAAAATCTCAGCAGCTTCATGTGTTCAAGACTCTTGACAACTTGACTTCTCAGTGCTAGAATGGATGGATCTCCTTGTTATAACAGGATTGGATTGGGTTTTTACTTGGGTTATAAAACCTCTGAGCATCAGCTGGTTCTGACCCTGTAAAGAATCATCTCTGCTGCTGATCCTAGAGGAAGCAGCAGATCTTTGGCCCCAGAGACTTGTTCTCCTCTATTTTACAATTAGGTAGAGTGTTTGTTCTTAATTTGACTGAGTTCTTAGAGACCCTGAATCTTTTTCTGATGGCTTGCTTTTCTGGTGGTTTGTTTCTCTCTATTTCTTATAAGCATTCCCATGAGGATGGCTATTCTTGGAATTTATGGATGGACTTCTAGGACATGACCTTATCCAGGAAACAAACTGTTCCAGTACGTTGACCTATGGCCGATGATTAAACAGGAAATATTAACTTTTAGCATGAAAAATGAAAGGAGAAGATATAATTAACAAAACTATCTAATACCCTGGCTTTTTCATTCAGTAGTCAGTAAGGAGCTGGTCCAGTCCACAGCTTGCTTTCATGGAGAACCTGGAGGCTAGATTACCACCCTTCAGTGAAATTCCATTACTGAGAAATAGATGACAAAAAAGGGATTGTTGGGCTGGTTCTGTTGGAGTAGGAAACAACAAAGAATGTGACTAGCCACAGCCCCAGGGGTTTTATTATTTCTCTGATGAGAACTGTGAGGATCTTTTCCTAGGTTATTTTTTTGTGACCTAAGGACGAGCAGCTTTTGATTCTATTGTATATATTATTTGGACTGCAAGAAAGTAGTAGTAATACCAAGGGGTACCAAAATCAGATCTAAGGATTTTCAGAGCAATGGCACAACTACTTAGTCTGCTGTTTCAAAGTGACCAGAGCACCAAAAAGATGCCATCTGTGGAATTTTATGGCTGCAGAACTATGAGTCATTCTTCAAGTGAATAGTGAACGTCTCCAACAAGGCGCTCTTGAAATTAGATTTGGCCCTCCTTTTCTCCTCAGTTGGAAGAAGAGAGCGAGAGAGAGAGAGAGAGAGAGAGAGAGAGAGAGAGAGAGAGAGAGAGAGAAGACACCTAAGCGTAGTGAGCTGTCTCATTTACTGTTAGTCTAGGGCAGAGGATTTCAAACTGTATGTGGCAGAACCTCTGTCTATGCCTTAAGGATTAGGGGGAGTGTAGGGGAAGCCAAGAAGAAGGGTGAGAGGGCTCCAGGTCTTATCTGTTTCAATAAGAGTAATTCTCCTTGGATCTGTTTTATTTATTTGATAAAGGAATTTCACATCTTTAAAGATAAAAGTGAGAAAACCACTGTACTAAAAGAAACTACTAAAACCAACAGTGCTGCCTAGCCCTAGGGAGAGCTTAGGACAGAATCCTTGGTGTAACTGCTGGATAGGCAGCTGACATGCCACAGCTTGGACCCCACATCAGACAGACTGTATGATACCAGTGTCTCTCTGACGGTTTCAACTTCTTTGTGCCAGAAAATGCACATGTCTGAGGGGAGAGCATCTCCTTCCCAGGGGTTCCAGCTGCAACTGGGAAGAGGACAGGAGCAGAAACAGAACAGCTACAGCTGCAACTAGGAACAGAAACTGGATGGAGTAGGTCTGCCAAGCAGATCTGTGGGCAGCTCTAGAGTGAATGCCTGCTGGATTTCTCCGGCACACTGGGCATGATCTCTGCACTGGGCACCTGGCCAGGGGGCTGCAGAATGGATGGCAGTGGACAGAAGGTCATTGGGAAGGGAAAGATATTCATGTGTGAGGCAGTGCAGTCCAAAGTTAAACTGCTATATCCTGGTATAAAGCAAAGTGAGGCTGCCCACCTGTCTGTCTCTGCACTAGATCAGTTCACAGAGTGCTGGAAATAACTTGAAAAGGAAGAATCCAAGGGAGTCTGGTTACAATGTTGAATGTTGAGCTGCTCACCAGAAAGACAACCACAGAATACATTAAGTTCACAGGCCTTGTATCCCCCAAAGCTGGAAGTGCCAACTTCTACCAATACTAGTGGAGAAACGTGAGAAGGAAGGGGCAGGTGGCAAACTCTGAATATCTAAGCCATCCCTGAGTTTCTAGCCACAGCACTCATGGCCGGGTTATCTAACAGTTGTTTGCCCTTCTCCAACCTCTCAATCCCTGTTCAGCCTTATGAAACCTAAAAAAAAAAAAAAATGTACGCTGTACTTCAGGGAGCTGTATACCCCAGCAGCATATGAAGTTTGTTTTCCTCATTCTAAATGGAAATAGCCTCTCTGCCATACACCCTTGACCACTCCAGCATCCGTGTATTAGGATATCTTGTCCTTAAACTTTCACACCACGTCTCTTCTTGTTTTGGTCAAATGTTACCAGGTAAGCCATATACCGCCTAGCTCCCTGCCCAGGGACCTCAGGCCAAGTCAGGGGTACTAGACACACCTTCTTCATGATCCTGGGCAGAATGGCCTTAGGATCACCACCCATGAGCATTAAATCTATGCACCTACCTCCCCCATCAGAGTGGGTCTTTTTTGATCCTGAAGCTAAGAAGTAGAATTAATTTAGATAGAAGATCACATGTGGTTGTGCCTCTTGTACATCAGTACATCCTGAGACATTACAACCAGACATATGTCCACTGTCTGCACAGATGATGCTCTACAAGGAAAATGATGCTTGATTTGACTCTGTCTTGGGAACAGATCTCCCTCCCCATCCCCAAATTCTCAACCCCTCCTCCGGACATTCTCCATTCAAAATGTACTGCCTTCCACTCTTCCCTCAAGCCACTGCTCTGATATATATATATATATATATATGGATAAAGCATTTCTCTTCCTCTAAACCTTAAATCCTGAGTAGGGGCTGGAGCCCAAATTGAAGACCAGGAAAGAATAGTGCAGTTGGTGAAGAAAGACTTGGCTAGGGTATGGATTTTCTCTCTTCTCCAATGTTTACATCCTAGGATTGAGCTCACAGCTTTCTGGGATGACTTCATTCTGTTTAGGTCTCAGCCTGGCCCCATCAGTTCCCATGGCCGAACAGGGGCAGTCTGGGTCATGCTTGTCTCTCTTAAACCCAGCTACCAGGATGGGAAGGCCAGGGGCTGCAGCTGAAAGTCAAGGCTTAGTAGAGACTCGTTATTGTGGTCCATACACCCAGCAGCCTCTCCTTGCCTTGCACTTAGCCTGCCCTCCCTCAGGACTCTCTTCACCTCCTCAGCGAGTAGGGTCATCAGGACAGTCCTCTGGGGAAGGGGGATTCCACACAGGGGAGAGGAGGGGCTGCTGTCTCTATGGTGACTTGGGCAGGAACTCCCCTGGGGAGGGTTAATGGGTACAGAGTAGAAGGACTCAGCCAGCCAGCTGTAGGTAGGGGATCCCCAGTGTCCTCATACCAGCAGAAACTCCTTTATCATGATGGAGACAGGGCTAGGGGAGCAGGTCAGGCGAGATGGAGCAATTATTCCTCCAGCACCCGGGCTCTTCGCCTGTTTCCTTCAGATGAAATTCTCTACATCATCATCCCCAGTTTCAACCCCTCCCCTATCCACCCCCGCCCCGCCCTGTGCCCATCCCTTCTGGCCACTGGGTCCATCACCCAGGAGCCGCCTCCCCTTTCTCCTCCCCTGCGGTTCTTTCTGTTTTCCGTTGGCATCTGGCCGGGCATAGCCACCACCCTCCCCTTCACTGTCCCCACATCCCTTGGCTCTGCAGAGGTCCCGGTCCCTCTTCCCCTCCCCCAGCCCAGCCTGCCTCACATAGGGGCGGAGGAGACCGAAGGATGCATTCCTTTAGTCCCTTCACAGCCTGCCCTCCCTCCTCCGGGAACCTGAGGCTCGAAGCTGTGGCTCCCTTCCTGGTCTCCCTACAAACTGCCCCCTGCCACCCCATTAATCGTCAGCAGCCTTTAAGAAAGGTGAGGTGCCCCGACAGAGCTGACCTACATAGCCCGGACCAGGGCAGGAGGGGGCCCCAAGTCCCCTCACCCCTGGCCCCGCCTCCTTTCTCCCCCCCCAACTCTCTTCCTTCATCTTTCTACCGTGACAAACCCAAGAAGGTTAGAGTTCCTGACTGAAGCAAAGGGGGCTAGACAAGACACCCCACCCCAAATTTGGAAAATCAATCCTTAGCCTTGGAAAGCTTTGGGTTTTCTATGCATCCTCCTCCCCAAATACCTTCATCCTTCCCTTTGCCCAGCCTCTCCCCACTGCCCCCCCATCCCCCTCCTCCGCTCTCGTCTGGGTTTCTTTTACCAGCTTCTGCCACCGCTAGGGATGTTGCCATCCCGGGGCCCTCTCCGCCCAGTGTTGTTGTTTTGCTCCAAGAAGATGCCCCCCACTTCCTTGCCCACGCCCCCCTCAAGAGCCTCACCCAGGCTCCCTTCCCTGCCCACTCGGAGCTCCGCCGCCGGTGGTGGGGACGGGCTGGGGAGCAGAAATGTTTGCATACAGCAGTTTGGGGTATTGCACTGGCTACCCAACCCCTCCAGACATACATACACAAACACCCGACACACGCCCTGACTGAAACAGCGACAAATCTCACTCCGCCCCCAACACACACTGACACAGACATACACACAGATACTGACACAGAAACGCAGAACCAGACACCAACACAGACGCGCACACCCAGACACACACACGGACATCAACACATCCATACCCCGGGATGCTTATAACAGACCCAAACCCCGACTGCACACGCAGACACACTCGACGGTGTACAAGGAGGGGGCATACCCGGCACACCCCACGATCCACAGAGACACGGACGCTCAGAGACAGACACAGGGGTATCAGCAGCGACTGGCGACTTTAACCCCCGCTTCCAAACAAAGCCAACAGGCTCCCTCCGCCCCCGCAGCCGGTCGGAACCCCCGCCCCGGTCCCACCCCCCCTCCCCTGGCGCCGCCCCCTCCCTCACTCACCGTCCTGGGAGAGGTTGGCCCCGCCGGGCGCCCAGCAGCTGGCGAAAAGCAGGAGCAGGGGCAGGGCGGAAGGGGCCCCCATCGCGCTTCCCGGCCGGCTCCCTGGCTGGGCGCTGGCGAGCCTGGGTCCCCAGGGGCTGGGGCTGGGGAGGGGGTAGACGACGACACTGACCGAAAGGGCGCCCCCGAGCCGCTTCGGAGCCCGGGGCCGAGGCGGGGACCGGGAGGGAGCCGGCGCTGCTGCAGTCGCGGGGATTAAATAGGGCGCTCGGAGCAAACCATTCGGTTGGAGGTGGAGGGGGGGTGACGGGGGCTGGGCTGGTCGCGGGGGGGACAGGTTGCCGCATTCCCCACGCCCCCCCCCCCGCCTCACGCACCCCCTGCGCGCAGTCGTGGTGCCTTCCACCTTCTCCCTCGGGAGCTCCACCAGCCCGGCTCGGGCGTGGAGCAGAGGGAGAGAGCTGGCTCAGCAGTGGGACCTGCCGCCCACCCCTCTTAGGCTTGGGGTGGAGGGAGGGGGGGGGTCGGGCAGGGCCCTGGGCCAACTGACGGGATCGGCCACTGCCCGCCTGGGCAAGGGTGTGCCCACTAGCCCGAGATCCTCCAGCCCCGCCCTCCCTCCTTTGGCAACCCGGGATCCCCAGGAGCCCTGGGGTTCCCCTATCAACAGTATGCCCAGGGACATCTCTTCCATGGGTAACCAGTTACCCTGGTCAATCTCCAAAGCACTAACATCCCTAGTTCCTCTGACCAAATGAGCCCCTAGTTATACGCCCAGTAACAACTTGTAGCCCCAGGCAATTTCCTTTGACAGGCATCTTCCAGCAAGCCCCCAGGCCATGGGTATCAACACTTCTCTCAATCCCTCCTCAAAGAAATTACTCCCCATCTGAAAACAGTGACTTCCCTTCAGACTCTGCCCAACCAAGCTGCCTACAAAGCAACTCAGTGGTTTCCCCCCTTAATCCTTCCTATTCCCCCACTTTACTCCCAGCCCTTACCCCCAATATTTTTCTTCTTAATATTTCAAAGGAGTTTGTCCTTCCTTCTCAAATTCTAGTGAGTAAGATTCCTGGGTGAGCAGAAACTAACACACCATTGTAAAGCAATTGTACCCCAATAAAGACGTTAAAAAAAATTAAATCTTAAAAAAAAAAAAGATTCCTGGGTGAACGATCTGATCTACAGACCCTCAGGAAGCTGCCCTCTTGAGGGCCAGTGCATCTGTGGCTAATGCAGTTCTTGCCCCTGAGGCCAGATATAAGATGAACGAGAGAGGCGGGGTGTCTGTACTTGCTCTTGGCTCCTGAGTGCCAAGCCCCCTGGGGTTTGGGTTTGTTTTTGTGTGATTGAAGTTCTCTGGAAGCGTCTTGGTACATCTCAGAAAGAGATCCTTCTGAGTCAGTTTTGCTCAAACTTAGCTTTTGGGAATACATTCCTAAATTTTAGAATCTCTGAATCAAAGAATTTTATGTATATAAGGATTCTTAGAAAATATTTGGTCCAATCCCTTATTACACAGGTGCAACTGAGATCCAAAGGGTATGAATTGATCTACCCAAGGTTATACTGACAATTAATAGTAGAAAACACAAGGAATCATATGATTTTTAAAGTGCCGTCCAATCTTGGGAGGCCAATTTTGTCCCTAGATGAGGGATTTGGGTACCTGTCTTCTAAGCCCTGGACCAGTCCCCTCTCTGAACTGCTTGTACCTCACTGTGCTAATCTTCAACGTTTGGGTAATCTTTCCTCCTCTCAGATAGGCTTCACAGCTGTTTGTGATGGACTTAATGTCTCTGTCACCTAGTAACTCAAGGACAAGGATGTGGAAGGTACTTAGTAATCAGTAAAGCTCTGTATGAATGTTAGTCACTGGTGGAGAGGATGAGAGAGAATATTCTCCAGGAAGACCCTTGAGGATAGCCAGAAAGCTGCCCCTCTGTTTTTCTTCTCGCTGTTTGTGGAGTTTATCGATCGTTTCTGGGAGAAGAGCTCTGCCTACCTCTTGAACACTTACTAAATGTCTGGGTGTTTATTAAGAATTATTTGTAAGAGTTTTTGACCACCTTGGGTTGCCTGACTTGCCTACCTTGACACATCTTAGTGACTCCAAACCGTTCTACTGCCCTGGGGTTCTCTGCCTCCCTGGGGGTTCTCTGACACCTTGGAATCTGTGAGAGGCAAAGCTAGAGGGAGGAGTGTGGTTGAGGGATACAGACACCTGGATGTAAGAGAGAGGTGAGACTGGACTATGGGGTGGGGCAGGAGGGGAGATAAGGGGAAAATTGGACCTTCTGACAGAGGTGGGATTAGGTTGGCATGAGTTTAGTCCTTCAGAGAAAAGGAACGAGTGGGTGTGTTTTCAAAGAGAGAATACGGCTTCGGAGAAGAAGGATCAGGCTATCCTAGTTAAAGAGTCTTGATGGATAAAGAGTATTATCTTTGGAGCTAGAAGAAGTTTTAGAGATCATCTAAGTGGGATTAAGAGAGGATAGGTTAGTGTTGGGGGGAATGAGAGTGGGCATGGGTGGGATTGGGATGGCAGGATGTGGGATTAGGTCCCAAGCTCCTGTAACTAATCCCCTTTTCCACCTGCTACTCTGCCGTGATCCCCTTCTGCCTGTCCTTTAATCCTCTAACGACTCTGCTGGTCTGTCCCCACCCTCTACGGTAACTGCACTGGGATGAGAACCAAGGGTGGGAGGAGAGGGCGAGAGCTTTTGTGGAGAGAGAGTATTAAGAGCAAGCAAATGAGGCTCTGGAATGCTCTTTTCCTACTGGCTCCTTCCCTTTTCTGCATCATTAGCATCAGTTTGGCAGTACTTTAGGCCCTGGGAATAGGAAGCAGTCATTGGCTTTTGGAATTATAGGATAAAAGAGTATTAGAATTGTAAGGGACCTTCAGGATTACCTAATTAATACCCCTTGTTGAACAGATGAGGAAAATGAAACTCAGAGAAGTTAGGTGACTTTCTGTGTTCACACGGGGATGTGGTAGAGGGCTTAAGGTATTGGATAAAGGAGGCAGATATCCTCTTGGGGGCAGGAGGAATAAGGAGAATCATTACTCTCCAGCATTGTCCTCTTTGAGGAATTTCCACTTCTGCGTATCTCAGAGTGAAAGGGTAGTGTCTCCTACAGAGGCAGATGTCTCCATTTGGAATAACTCATTACCTATAATCGCTCTAATGCCCTTTGTCTCTGTGCACCCAGCATCTTACAGGCACCCTTTTCACTAGGAAAAGAATTTTACAAAGAAAGCCTGACCTGCAAGGATTATCCTCCTCCCGAAAACAGGTAAAATAAGAGTATCCATGTTGCTTTGTCATCTCTATGGTTACTTTGCACTCTAAAATGCTATGACATACAAGCTGTGTTTCCCAGAGACTTGCACGAAGTCTGGAGTAGGTTGTCTGTGGGATTAAAGAACTGGTCACCACACTGAAAACTGGGGGGAACAGTGAAGGGGAGTGGAGAGAAGGCGAGTTCTGGCTCCTGGGTGCCCCCATCCACTCAGCAGCAGCCTGGGTGGCGAGGGTTGAGGAATGTGGTGCTGGCACTGGTGCTGGGCTGTGCAGCTGTGTGGGCCCTGGGCATTCCTTTCCCCACGCGCCTCCTCTCAGGGAGTGGGGAGGGCAGGAACTCGGCCTGAGTAGGGTGAATACTACATATTCATCTAGGAGGGGGATGACAGCACCTGAAGGAAAAATCTCAGAAGCCTGCCTCCGTTCTGCTTTGCCCTCTAACCCTTCGCCTCTGTATGACTTTTTCTTTATCAGTAAATTCTATACAGGTTTCCGTATTTGCTTTCCCCTTTAATTTTCCACCCAACTAAACCAGGATTCCTCATACGGCTTCTTGTTTCTATTATACAGTTTTAATTAACCCTATCCTTAATAATAACCTTTGTACGTGTTTTAATTCTAACCTTAATTGAATTCTAATTTCAACCCTAACCCTAAGCTATTACAGACTCTACTAATCCTAATACCAACCCCAATTTAATTGTTAATTTTAAGCCACATCTTAATTCTAACCTGTTATAAGCCACCAATTTAGGACAGCAACTTGCACATCATAAAAATGATCACAGGTACCATTTTTTGGGAATCCGTTGTATGCCAGACTTTGCACTGGGTCCTTTACATGCACAGTATGTCATTCAGGTACCGGAAAGTACCCTAATGTGGTTGGAATTATCAGCTGCCTTACAGATACGAGGAAATAAAGGTTTGATGAGATTATGTAATTTGTAAATAGTGCATCCAAATCCACTGTTGATGGTCATCTCTCTTTCTGCTAACAAATACTTTCTGATCCATCTTTTCCTAAAATCCGAATTCTGACTAGAATAACTTCTAAAATACTGAGTTTCTTGAAAGTGTATTATTAGTTACGTTTAAAAAAAAAATAGTGGTACAAGATAGAAACCAAACAGACCAACAAAAAGGCCCAAATTCTCCCTGCCCAGAAACCCCACTGCCACTTTAAAACATTAAAGTAATGTATTTATAGAGTTAAACTAATCAAACTGTGGAAAGAAACCAACCAAAAGGAAAAGCCTCCTTCTCCTCCCCAGGCTTACGGTACCCCTGGGGGCATTGTTCCCATTGGAGTTTTGCAGCACAGCTGCCCTGCCTCCCACTGTGTATCAGGAAAGCACTTAGAGTCAAAATAAATACCTACCAATGAAATCACCGTATATATGCACGACTTAGGCTTGAGGCCCTCTAGACAATTTGAATTTACGATTAACAATGACTGTTAAAGGCTAAGGGTGTGCCAGGTTCTATGCTAAGCTCTTTACATTTATTATCCCTTTTAATATTCACTAGCTCCTGGTGCAGAGGATGCCTCACCCCTATTTTACAGGTGAGGACAGCAAGGCCTGGAGAAGCCAAATGATGGCACAAAATCACAAAGATGGTGAATGAGAGACACAGGTTTCAAAGACAGATTTGTCTTACTACACAGCCTCAATGTTTAACCACTAGACTTAGCCAGGGAGGCATGTTAGAGAAGAGGTCATTTGAGCTTTGTTCTAAAGGAGAGAAGGGAAGTTGCTTGACATTAGAAAGGAGGATGACCTATGAGACTGTAGATAGACTCAGATCGATACGGGGGGAGACAATACAAGGGGAAAAGGAGCAAGATAGCAAATGGAGGGAAGTGAGTAAAAGGTGAGAGCATAACAGGGAAATAGAACGAATATGAGCAGAGACCTGGGGGATTTTTTGTGATGCATTCAGGCAAAAATAAAATCATGTAATAAATATGTGTGCCACTGTTGTTTCAGCTACAGGCTGATTGATGTATTTTGGAAAGACAGTAGACACACATAATCATCTGCAAACAAAAATACACATTTCAGTTACATGGGTATCTGCAGCCTCTCCAACAAAATATCTCCGCATCCCTCCCCTTACCTTCCGTGTTCCACCGACATCCAATGGCTTGTAATTTCCCAAACACAGTATGTCGTTTCATGCCTCAGTGTCTTTGCACATACTATTGTCTATACCTGGATTGCCCATGTCATTAAGCTTGATGAAACTTTTGTGTTTATTCATCCAAACTTTGATTAGGTGTCGTTGCCTCTGTGAAGCCTTCTGCACAGAGTTAATCACTCCTTGCTAGGTGCTACCACGATATTGTATATATCCTTCCACTGTTACACTGTTTTCACTGTGTTACGAGAGTTTGTCTACATGTTTTTCTCTTCTAACTGTGAGCTCATTGAGGGCAGGAATAATATTTTATGAATGTTGTTATTCCCGGTGCTTAGTGTAGAAACAGAAAAATAGTAGATTCTCAGTTAATTCTGCTGAATTAAACTGAAATGATATGTTTACAAACACATAGGCTTAATCAACCGATTTTTTTTTCCAGAAGCATGGGCACACTGATTTCATTGGTATACTTCCTGTACGTTTGTATGTGTTCATATAGATACAATGTGTCCCAAATTAGGTGAATGAGTCTAATACACATGTACACATATTTTCATCCACTTATTCAAGATACATTTTGTAATTCTTGGAGTTGACTTAGAGCCTTCCACTTCCTTTTGCATATCTTCAATTGTGGAAAATTTTTATCCTTGGAGGTTAGCTTTTAATTTTGAAAATAGCCAAAGTCTTTGGGATCCAAGCCTTTTCGATAAGTGGTGGTTCATGTTGGGTAATGCAAAAACAAGATTTGGCTGTAAAGTAATAGTAAATGGCTTATAGGTTGACTAATATGTTGGTTCTTAGGGCAGTTTCTGAAGAGGAGTTCTAGAAAATTTCTGAGCAGTGGCATTCTGATCAGTTTGTTAATACAAACAAAGTCAAACAGGATTTTTGTCATTTTATAGTCACACTCCAGTATAAGAACACAAAAAATCATTTGTCCAGAATAGATCCCTGATCTTTCATTCATTCATTCATTTATAGTTTATTGAGTTTTTATGTGCAGTGCACAATGCTAGTTGAAAGTGGGTGTTTTGACACAGCTGTTTTGTTGCAATCTATAAAAAAAAACTATAAGCCCAGGTTTTATTTTTATAATGACAAAACAAGATGATCAGTGGATGCTCTTACCCCATCCCCAATCCCACCCTGTTTGTTGAGCCTCACTTTATCTGCAAGGAATAATGCAAGGGTCAGGATAACATTCAGGGATGCAAAGTTCATGATGACGAAGACCAATCTGGCAGTAATAGCTTACTTTTTAGAATCATAAAGTAGGAGTGAATGTTAAAAAATGTTATGTCTAGTGTTGGCCTCTAGAGAATACAAAGATAAGTCATGAAATTTACCTTCAAGGAACTCATAGTCCAGTAGGAAAGATAGGCAAACATATAATTACTACACCATGTGATAAACGCTACAGTACAATTATATATAAGGCATCATAGAATCAGGGAAGGGGCAGGGATTAAATTTATGGAAAACCTTAAGGTGACTAGGAGTTGGTCACGTATAAAAAGGATGAAAGGTATTGCAAAAGGGAACAGCATATACAAAAGCAGGAAAGCAGGCAAAGCAGACTATAGTCTGTTGTGGCTAGATTGTGAAGGGAATTTATGCTCGAGATTGCTCTTTATTCTGCAGACGAGCAGTCATTGAAGGGTTTTAAGCAGGGAAATGCCACTGCCACATTTGCATTTTAGAGCGATAACTCTGGCAGTGGTGGATGGATGTACTGGAGGAGGCACATCATTTGATTCAGAAGCCTGACCCTTCTGGGGACCACACATCCAGTTCCATGACCTTGACTAGGACCCACCGAGTGTGGTCTTGTCTGATCCTATGGGTAGGGTGAAGATAACCCCAGGATACTGTTGTAGGACCCAGACATCAATATATAGTGTAGACAGTGCTGTAGAGCATATACAGACCCAAACAGTGGTGCACAGCAATGTAAAGTTGTATAGAGAAAGGGGTTAGGTACCATGACCAACTGTCCCTGCTTGCCAGAGGCAATTGCCAGGACTTTCAGTGTTAAAATTGGAAAAGTTCCAGACAAACTCAGATGAGGTTGGTCTTGTTAGGCAGTTCCTGGCAGAAACAGCCTGCATTCAGGGGCACCTGTTACTTAGACCATCTCCCTGGCAAGGAGCTGGGATCATCTCCAGGGCAGGCTGGAGTGGGAGGAAAGCTGAGCGTGCTCTTTTCTGTTTTAGGGGAAGGTAGCAGTGGGAAGGGGTAGAGGTGCCGATGAGTCAGAATAGCTAGGCCAGTTGAACGAGAGGGAAGAAGAAAGGCTAGGCAGGAGGCAGAGGGCAGACGTTGGTTTCTGGTCCAGGATCTCACCTCCATTCTCTCTGAGATCCTGGGCTCTCTGCTGGTGGTAAGGAGTACTGCAGACTCGAAACAGAAAGGATTGCAAAGAATGAATTGAATGTATATATTTAGCTTTTCATTCATGCATGGGGTTCATATACAGTTGACTCTTGAACAACACGAGTTTGAACTGCACTGGTCCACTTACACGTGGATTTTTTTCAATACGTGTAGTCAGCCCTCTTTGTTGGAGGATGTGGGACCTGACGATACAGAGTGCCAATTGTAAGGGACTCGAGCATCTGCAGATTTGGTATCCTGGGGGTGGGGGTGGGGGTGGGGGCCTGGAACCAATTCCTTGTGGTTGCTGAAGGGTGACACATATTCACACATGTATTTATTCCTTCAGCATTCATGGAGTGCTTACGATGTGCTTGGCACTTTGCTCATGCTATATCATTCAGCCTTCACACACGGCCCCGTGTCTTGTCGGTATTATTATTCCCAGTTTACAGATGAAGAAAATGAGGCTCAGGAGATGTGGTAACTTCCTACAAGGCACACATTAACTGGTGGAGTCCTTGGTCATCCAGAAACCCAGTATATCCATCCGTGCCTGATCGTAGGAATTATATGGGGGCAGTGGTTAAAAATAATACAGGTACCCAGGAGATTCTTGTTCCATAGGGTAATAATGAAGATTCCTGACCTCACTGTTAATAAGTGCTTCCAAATGATGCCTAGGTCCTGACATTCCCGAGAAGCAACACACCACAGCTTGTGTCTCCTCATAAGGGGCTGACTGACTCCTGAGAGAACTGTGTCTGTAAATAGTCTTTGTGTTAAGTTTTAAAACCAAAAAATATCACTGAGTCTTTCAACACAGAATTTCCTTGACTCTTCCTCTCCAGCGATTGCTAACCTTGTTCATAAAACCCTATGCAGTCTGGCCCTTGCCTATGCCTCTGACCTCATGTTACTTTTTGGCCACCCTACCCCTCCCACACTATTCTTCCTTTTGTATCTCTAACACACCAAGCTCATGCCCACCCTAATCCTTTGCACTGGCTGGCCTTCCTGATCTGGAATCTTCCCTCTCTGCTCTATGCAAAGCTGGCCTTTCTTGCACATCTCAGCTTAAAATATCGCCTCTTCAGAGAAGCCTTCTCATTCCCTTGTAATCAGTTAGCAGTTTCTGCTATCTTCTTAATAATTTATCTTTGGTTTATTTGTTGTCTGTACTCCTTCTCCCAGTAGATGTAAACTTCGCGAGGAAAGAAACCCTGTCAATTTTTCTGTCAAGTTGTGTTGTCAGAAACAGAAGGGATATTGCACATAAGAATGCTTGGCACATAATCGGTGCTTATTAAGTGTTGTTTGAATGAACGCATGAAAGAGAACTCTATCCATCACATTTGGAGAAGAGTGTCCACATTCTTTGATTCTACCCGTTGATTTTACAATCAAGAACCTCCCACTGTCATTTAAGGTTTTTCCCTCTGGTTCACGAAAGAAGACATCTCTTTCTCTTTCCTAGCATCTGTGTAATGTCCCTCTAGAGCCTTCAAGACTGTTATTAAATTGCCCCTCAGCCTCCTATATATCAGGTGGAGTGTCCTAATTCTTAACCTTCTGCCCTTTCCTTTCTCATTTCAGAACGTCTTCTCTGATTTCTCTTAGATAGTTGAGTTCAGAACAGGTCCCAGTAGGTAAGGCCATGGCTGATGGTTATGAGTTGGACATGAAGATACTATTCCAGGCTCTCCTGTATATTTTTCTGCTATCCTTGACTTTAAATCTGTCTTCTTGGCTAACTCATGATCACTTGTGGTCCATGTTGGTCCTAAGACCTTTTTAAGCCCTAAAATTCCAGAGCTTGCTACCACTCGAGGAGTATTCCCTTGCCAGGTGACACTTGATGAGATTCGCCACCAGAGTCCAGTCCCAGGGCTTCCTTGTGGACTACTGTCCCCACTACCTCTCACCACCTGTCAGGCTGACCATTGCTGCTGCTCTTCTTGTGGTGAATGAAGCCAGATGCCGAGGCAGGTACATTAGGGTGTTCTTTCTACAGTCACATGGAGCCCTGGCTAGTGATGGTGTGGACGAAGGAGGCCGGGAAAGGCTGCGTGTCTGGCTCTAAGGAAGTTAAACAGGCTCTAGGGTCCAGCTGCAAGGAGCTATTCCTGACTCCTTGTAGAAACAGTGCAGGACAAAGGATGACTTTTGAAGTTGGACTGTCCTGGGCTTAAATACCAGCCATGCCACTTCTTTTATTTGAGATCAGTCTTTTCACTTGTTGAATATTCCACATTGTTGTTTTCCACCTTGTTGTGAAGGTTAAATGAAGACATTTCTGCAAAACTCCTAGCTAAGAACTCAATCCATGTTAGTTACCTTTCTCTGTGCCCCTTCACCTTAGAGCAGATGTGTGAGGGATGTTTCTCTGTTCTGCCTGTGTGTACCATACAATTTTCCTCTGTGCTCATTGTCTGAATAGAAAGTACTTCTTGGGTCTAGATGTTCGGTTCCAATAACTTGTTCACTCTTACCCACAGCGTTTCTGTTTAGCCTGCTCTCTGCTACCCTCGTGTGGCCACCCTGACCCCTCACCATTCCTGGTCCTCTGCTCCCTCGCTGTGGTTGCTTTGCTGTAATGCAGCCTCTTCCCAGCTTCTCAGCTGAACTGGCTCCCAGCTCCTCTGAGTTTTGAACACATACATACAGCATTTTTCAGGTTAACTTCAGTCTTTTCTCTTCAGGTAGTATTATCTCAGTTCTTCTAACCTGTCCTGATTCCTTTCTAATATTCATCTCATCAGTCAGAGATTCTGTAAGAAATGTATGCTGAATGTTATGAGTTTGGATGCCAGTAAGGCTTCTTCAAGTTTCAGATCCCATTATCTGTTGCCTTGTTTAACACCAAGTTCTCTGGCCTAGGAATGCTGAAAGAGCGGTATGTTGCCATAGGTTATTTAATCATAGAAATCCCCTCTTTTTTACCCTCAACATCAGAGCTTTTTAAGTTAATAAGAGAAAATACACCCATTCTTGCCTTGCCAAAGGGTAGTGATGGACCTTGGATAGACCCACAATGCCAGTGCTTCAGACTAAAGATGTGTAGACAAAAGATGTATCTGCTTTTGTTCTCTCCTAATTGCAAAGCATGCCTAGCACAGGTAATGAAGGATTATTTAGGATACAGTCAAGTACACTAGTTTGTTTGAAAAACTTTGTGGATAAGAATAAAGGGAAATAAATTTGGTGAGGTGGCTTGAAACCAAATTTGAGAAGGTAGGATGTGAAAACCAGACACTGAAAAGTTTTATCTTTAGCCCAATGTCAGTGGGAAAAATTTTTGTAGCAGAATGTTATGTGATTGAATAACCAAAGTGATTTGGTTATATATATACATATATCTATTCTTTTTCAAATTCTTTTCCCATTTAGGTTATTACAGAATATTGAGGAGAGTTCCTTGTGCTATATAGTAGGTTACTGCAAGATTTTTGAAAATTGATATAATTGTAGACACTGTAGGCAAAATTTAAAAGTAAGTTACAGATTGGGATAATTTTATTTACAACATATATAACAAAGTATTAAATTGACAATATGTAGAATATTTAATAAACACACGTAAAAGCCAAACAATTCAATAGAAAATTGGACAAAGGGCATGAGTAGGAATTTTCAGAACAAGTATAGCTGTCCAATAAACATCTGAAAAGATGGTCTACTGCATGTGAATTTTGAGAAATGCAAGTTAAAGCAACAAAGAGACCCTAGATTGTTAAAAATTAAAATGATGGATAATATCCAACTTGCCAAGCGTTTGGAAGAACGGGCACCTTTATATATTGTTAGTGAGAATGTAAATCGGTGCAGTTTTTTTTGGAGATATTTTGGCAGAATGTATCAAAATTAAAAATGGAAATACCAGCAGTGCTATTTCCACCAATCTGTGCTATAAATCTATTCACATGAGTACCATGATTTATGTACATAGGAATCACGTCATTGTTTACAGTAGTGAAAAATGGAAAACAGCCTGAATATCCATCAACAGTGAATTGGTCAAATAAATTATGCTATAGCCATACTTTGTAATAACATATAACAAAGAATGAGGTGAATTTATACGTACCAACATGGAAAGATAACCAGGATGTATTGTTAAGAGCAAATACAAAGAAAATACACATACTGTTATCCCTTTTGTGTAAAATAAGAGAAAGGACTAAAACGATATTTTTGCATATGTTATATTTCACATATAACATATGTGAAAATGTGTTTAAGTAAATGAATAGCTACTTGCTGGCTGTGTGACCTCGGGCAAGATGCTTAACCTCTCAATATTTCATTCTCCTTGAATGGAAAATAGAGATAATAAGAGTACATGTGTCCTAGGGTTGTGTGATGTGAGGCTTAAATAAATTAATCTATTTAAAGTGCTTTGAATAGTGCCTGGCACATAGGACATACTTGATGAGTGATCCTATTATTCAGACACATATAAAACTTGGAAAATTATTATTTTTGGGGTGGGAGTGAGATTTTCAGATTTAAGGTAATTTTAAAAGCTTATTTTAAAGAGGTTATCCAAAGATGATTATAGAAATCCAAGAGCAAAGTCACAGTCCTGAGCTAGGGTGATGGCGCTGGGAACGGAAAGGAGGCTCTGTGTTCGGTGTTGATGATGTAAAGGCCGAGAGGGAGAAGGCAGGGGCCGCTCTCAGTTTGCGGGTTTGAGTGATTGACTTGGAAAATGCTGAACCCTGGAAAGAAATAGTGGAGGCAGGAGAATCTTTCTGTGGGGTGTAGTATTTTGGGATGGAGGGAGGTTAGTTTTGTATAAACTATGTTGTTTTAAGCTTCTGGAAACCCATCTAATAAATATTCAATAGACTGGATATAAAAACTGGAGCTCTGGAGAAAGTTCCAACTACCGCTTTGAGGTAGAACAGCAGAAAAAGTCTCCAGTTCTTAGGACTCATTTTAAGGGTTTCCATCTAATATTTCCATTATAAAAAGAATTATAGTAGTATTATGGGATAATTTCTGGGTGGGACAGAGACCAGTTCTAGTCAGTTTGTTTGTCTATTCTTTTTTTTTTTTTTTTTACCCAGCAAACATATGTTGAGCAACTCCCATGTGCCAGACACTGCTGGACCGATGAAGTAGAAGGAACACAGTTGCTCACCATCTGGTCGGAGAGAGACCTGCACAAAACTGATTGCAGTACAGTGTGCTTGGTGCTCCAGTAGCCATCTGCACAGGGTTGTGTGAAGATGGGTGTGATCCAGTCTGCTTAGGGCTATGGGGGAGGTCAGGGAAGATATGATAGAAAATGAGGTGATGGAGTTGAATCTTCAAGCAGGAGGAGCAGTTCTCCAGGCAGAGGTGAGGGTGGGGAGAAGGGAAGGGCCTTCCAGAAAGAGGAAGCATTGCATCCCAAAGCATGTTAGCATGGGATTGGAACAGGTTTTTCATTCTGGTTTATTTTGTTTCTATTTTAGGGAACTGTAAGTACTTTGGCATGGCACAACATGAGGGTAGGGGTGGGGAATATTAGTAAATGCATTGAAAAGGGGAGGAGAGATCAGATCATAAATGGCCTTTAGGCTCTTCTCTAGGCCATGGAGAAACATTGAGGGGTTTCGCCTTCCAGAAAAATCACAATTGCTCTTGGTGGTGGTATGGCAGATGGGTAGAAGGGGCACAGGGAGGGTTGCAGGTAGACAAGAGATGGGTTATTAAAATTTTTAAATTGCCCTGGTTACAAAGGATGAACTAAAAGCGATGAGAATGGAAAGTGAGGGATAGATTTGAGAGCTAGAGAAGAGGCAGAATTGCTAGAACTCAGTAGCTGATTAAATTTGGAGGATAAAGGTGAGGGAAGGAGCCTTGACAGTCTCCATGTTTCCAGCTTAAGTGAATGGATGACCAGTTCTTTCTCCTCAGTACTCTTTATGGCAAATCAGTCTTCTCCTGTCAATTTACTGTTGTGTAATCTCTTCTATTACTGGGGTCCAGATCTCCATCATAACTTACCTTGATGACTGCCAAAGCCTCCTCACTGTGACCTCTTGAAATTATCCACCATGCCGCATCCCGAATGATCTATCTTAAATGCAAATCAAATCATAGTTCTCCCTCACTTAAAACTCGTCCGTCACTGCCTCTGCATCTGCTGCAGGATGAAAATCGAAGGCCTTTAACATGACATATGAATGTTTCCAGGATGTGGTCTTTCTGGCCACGTTCTTTGTAACTCCCTGCCTGAGACTTTGGACTTAAGCAACCCCTCATTTCTTGTAGTATCTTACACAGAGCTATATCATTGTTTGTGCTGTCCCCTCTCCTTAGAATGCCTTTCTTTCTCTGTTTCCCCAACACACACATACACACACACCGCACACGCACGCACACACATATGCATGCCGTCTTCCCACTCTAACCTCTTTGGCTCAGATTCACAACTGTTCTTACTTTAAACCTCAGGTTAGGTCTGCAGCTCTAGAAAACTTTCTCAGGTTCTGCAGCCTGGATTAGTTTGCCCATATTCTTTGATACTGTAGGACGCTGGACCTACTTCTACAGTTGGGCAACTTTTTTTTTTTTTTTTTTTTTTTGCGGTACGCGGGCCTCTCGCTGTTGTGGCCTCACCCGTTGTGGAGCACAGGCTCCGGACGCGCAGCCTCAGCAGCCATGGCTCACGGGCCCAGCCGCTCCGTGGCATGTGGGATCTTCCCGGACCGGGGCACGAACCTGTGTCCCCTGCATCGGCAGGCGGACTCTCAACCACTGCCCCACCCGGCAAGCCCTGGGCAACTTTTTTGTTTTATGATTCTGTTTATTTTGTTTCTGACTGTGACTCTATCCAGGGCAGGTATGGTATCTTCATGATCTCTGTGTCTCCAATGCTTAGCACTTTCTTGGTATATAGTACATGTTTGTGGGTTTGCGAAATCAATAAATGGATAAATGAGTAGGTGGATGGCACTAACATTAGCTAGATTGGTGGATTATGAAGAGCAGGAGATTTATGGGGAACTGTAAGTTCAGATTTGTACATTTTACAATTGAGATGCCTCTGAGTCACATAGGGATGGCTGTTTCAAGGCAGCCAAATACACCAATCTGGCTTTCAGGTGAGATGTCTGGCTTTGAGATATGGGTATGGGAATGTTTAGCTCGTAGTTGGTAGTATGTGGTATGGTGCTATTTAAGATCGTTCAGGGTGAAAATATGAGAAGAGAGCAAGGCACACTTTGGGAGAGTATTTTTGACCACAGCTCACAGAAAAAGTTAATTTTTATTGTGCCCCAGAACATACAAGCCCACACAAATCCATGTACATGTAACTAAAACAAAATTTTATGAACCAGTACATGGTCTTATTAGAAGGTGATGCCCTCTGATATTTTCTTTTTTATTTTGTCCTGTCTCTTCCTGTCCCATCATTTCTTTTCTCTTCTATTTAATAATATGAAAACGCTGCTAACATTCTGACTGGCACTCTGATAAACGCTGCTCTGTGGAACACTGATATTTAAGAAGGAAGAGGAGGGGCTAGTGAAGGAGACTGAAAAGGGGTGGGGGGCAAGAAGTAGGAGGCAAATTAGAAGAGAGTAGTGTGTGTCACAGAAACCAGAGGAGCGAACATTTTCGAGAACAGAGGTGTGGTCACTAGCGTGAAATGCTGCAGAAAGGTGAAGTGAGACTATTGAATCTGACGATTAGGGAGCCATTAGTGACTCTAGTGAGAACATTTTCACGTTAGCTACATTGAAGTCAATCGTGGCATGGGTCGGGGATAAGGGAAAAACCCTGGGTATAAGCTCTTCTCTGTAAAAATGGAGACTACCTGGCACTAGTCTACTAAGGATTTTCTCATCCTTTATTTCATTTATTCCTTATAATGACCTTACATGGCATTATTACTTGTGTGCATCTAAAAAATCAAATGAGTAATGCAAACCTCAGAGAGGTACATTTAGGTGCCCTTCGGTGCCCATCATCCCATAGTAAGTTGCAGAACTGAGATTCAAACCTTGGTCAATCCTGACTTTAAAGTCTGTAGTTTTCCAATTAGACCATTATGGTGAGTCTATTTTTGTAATTTTGGGTGAGTAATTTAATTTCTATGGTCATGAGTTTACTAATCTATGTAATTACGGATGGAGAGGGTTGACAAAAATTACAGACTACAGAAATAGAGAAAATAAAGAGCAAGCATGCGCCCACTTAGCATTATCAATTTAATCTTCAAATCAGTTTTTTTTTAATTTATTCGTGTCATAAGAGCATGTGGTAAAAATTCAACTGATGCATAAGGTTAAAAATGGAGACAATTATTTTAAACTCTTTTTCTATTTTGAGCCTTCAGTAATTCTGGGAAGAGTTTATCCAATACTTTTGATTTTTTAATTTATCAGTTAAGACGGAATACTAAGCATGTTGGTCTTCCCTCCCCTTCCCCACACGCACTGCACAGGGACGATATTGAAGACTCAAGAGTGAATTGGTGACACTATAATAGAATAAAAAGGGCACTGAAGTTTATCACTGCTGTGCGTTATCTAAGAAAGTTGTTAAGAGAGCAAATCCTGAGAGTTCTCAGCACAAGGAAAAACATTAAAAAAAAATTGTATCTGATGAATGAGCGCTGTATTTGATCTAAGGATTGAATCTGTTAAAATGCTTTTCTCGCTTACCTGTTATTTGATGTATTTCATTAAAAGGTGTTTGATGTTTTCTGACTCCTACATTTTTGCACTAAAGTAGGAGTCAGAAAACCTAGAATTGAGTGCCAGCTTTGTGAATGACTAGTTGACTGATCTTGGGCAGGTTATTTTATTTATCTGGATATCAGATAAATGTTTCCTGTGTTTTCACTTAAAGTAACTGAAAGGGGAGTGAGCCACTAGAGGGGAGCCCGTAGAGAGCTGCCTTACCCAATGCTGCTGTCTGTCTTCTAAGCACCATAGCCTCTTCCCCCGCCCTGTGGCTCTTTCCAGACCTGCCTGGCCCTTCTGTCCTTCCCTGGGCCACCACCCTGTGTATGCAAAGGCGGGGAAAGGTCTCAGAATCTCACTTCCTGGGACAAATCTTACGGGCAGCCCATGCCTATCAGCAGATCTCTTCTGTGGACAGCTGGCTGGAGCAGTGGCAGAAATCAGAACACGGCACTGGTGGCTCTTCTGCCCCACCGCTTCTGAGCTGAGTGACTTTGGGCAAGCCACTTAATGTCTTTTTGTTTTAAAAGGTTGTGTTATTTATTTTTGGCTGCATTGGGTCTTTGTTGCTGTGCGTGGGGCTATGCTTCGTTGCAGTGCGCAGGCTTCTCACTGTGGTGGCTTCTTTTGCGGAGCACGGGCTCTAGGCACACTGGCTTCAGTAGCTGTGGCACGCAGTCTCAGTAGTTGTGGTGCACGGGCTTAGTTGTTCCATGGCATGTGGGATCTTCCTGAACCAGGGCTCGAGCCCTTGTCCTCTGCGTTGGCAGGCGGATTCTTAACCACTGCGCCACCAGGGAAGTCCCAAGCCACGTAATGTCTTTGATCAAAGTTTTTCTTTGTAAAAGGAGGATAACGATAATCACTTTTTCCACAATCTAGGGTCTGTTCTGATGATAAAATGAGATAAAGAATTCCAAAACCTTTTATCATCATTATGACTACTGTTAATAATGTTTCTTAGAATCGTAGACAGGTAGCATGAGGAAGGACCTTGAAAATTCAGCTACCACCTTTTAAAGGAGGAGAAGCTGGTCCTGAAGGAGATTAACTGGCTTACTCAAGGTAAAATGCTTTCCCTTAACCTTGCTTTCATTGTGGGGACTGAACACTCTTTAGGACAGACTTTAGAAGGCCCAATCCTCTGTAGGCAGTGATGAACTGCTGTGTAAGGATAAACTGTATATAGATGTTGCTATGGTTTGTCAAACAGAAGGTCCTTATGTAAGAACAAGTTTAGTTCCTGGGATTGAAACTTTCATGGTTGTACTTTTTTGTTTAATTAAACCGATGCATTGTAAAAGATGAATACCTTTTTTGTCTGGCCATTGTGGAGCCTGCTTTATTGTGTTCACCTCAAGGTTCCTTCCAGGCTGAAAGGGAAGTGGAGCTGAGGTAGGCGAAAGAGAAAGGAAGCTCAGTTTACTCCTAGTATTAGGCAAATCCAAGGTTCTTGAATCCCTTGGCCAATGACTACAGAATAATTGGCCTTTTAAGGATCCATCTTCTAATTCTTCAGCCTCTGTCCTAGAGCATCTGCCCGTTTAAGGACCAAGGGCCCCATGGTCACTGTGAAGATTAAGGATCCTGGTTGCCAGCCCATCCCTCTGGTAACTCAATGCTGTGGGGATTAGCAGGGCCCTATTCAGGGTCTCTCAGTTTTAAAGCCAGTGGTGCACGGAGTCCCAGGCAAAGAAGTAAAAGAGACACAGGTGTGTTGTAGAGACTGGAAGATTCCAGGATGTCTGGAGGTGAACATGGTGAAGAAGGGAAGGACCGGCAAGTCATTCTGGACAACCCTCAGAAATCTGGCACCGTATGGACTGGGTAGGAGGAGATTCAGAACAGGTACTATAGACTGAAGATTTAAGAAGGAGAAGAGATCTGGGCTGAAAAGATGGGAGGGAAATAAAGAGATCTGGGGAATGAAATCTAGAGGAAGAAAAAGCCTGAGGATGAAGGAAAGACAATACCAAGACTCTGGAACCAAGTGACAGAGTATTATGATTGAGGGTGAGGGTCGAGGAGCTTGGGGGCCTGCGAAACTCAGAAAGTCTTCAGGGTGGTGGCTACGGGGACAGAGACAGAGAGGAGCAGTGGGCTGAATCTGGGAGAGACCAGGCACAGTGAGTTTGGGCAATAGTCCTTAGAATAGATGAATCCAAGTGCAGATGAGAACAGGTAGGAAAATGGCCAAGAAATTGAGCCTTGCAGGGGATAGGGACTGGGTGGGAAAGGATTGGGGAATGTCAACTGCAGAATGTGGGAAGAAGTGAAATGAACATGACTGAGGAGTGGTGTGGGCAGAGGGGGAAGGGACATTTTAAATCAGGAAATGACTAAGGTTGATGTACCCTGAGGAAGAAGGAGAAATTGATGGAGATGATGAGAAGAAACTGTAAGAAAACACAATGGGGGAGTTACTACTGAACACACAAGAAGGGGATGGCTTGGGGTTAGCAACGGAGGCATAGAGACACTGGATTTTATTTTATTAAATTAAAAAAAAAACTTTTTTAACATTTTTATTGGAGTATAACTGCTTTACAGTGGTGTGTTAGTTTCTGCTGTATAGCAAAGTGAATCAGCCATACATATACATATATCCCCATATCTCCTCCCTCTTGCATCTCCCTCCCACCCTCCCTATCCTCTAGGTGGTCACAAAACACCGAGCTGATCTCCCTGTCCTATGTGGCTGCTTCCCACTAGCTATCTATTTTACATTTGGTAGTGTATATATGTTCATACTACTCTCCCACTTCGTCCCAGCTTACCCTTCCCCCTCCCTGTGTCCTCAATCCATTCTCTATGTCTACGAGACCCTGGATTTTAAAAAGAAGAAAAGGCGTTGAACTAGAGGAAATACCAGAAATTAATTCATTTGGGGGGGAACATTTTCCAGCAAATTCCCAGAAAGATTTGGTGGGACATATCGACTCACTTCCTCTTCTTTTGTTAGACACTGCTAGCTGCCTCATCTTTTTTGACCAAACAGAGAATTCATATCCTTGGAGACATGCCCTCTTGAACTTTTAGACAGTTTCCTAGAGAAGGTTGAGAAAGATGGGAGATAGAGGCAACCAGGAAAGGGATATTCTATCTCCAGATTCTTTGGCATTATTTAGACTCCCGTAGGAGGTTGACCTTGTGTGGACTCCATTGTGACCTTGACTAGTCATTGGAAGTCCAGCCCATTGTCAAGATAGGTTTGTTCTAGGTCTACCTTTGGGGAAGCTTGAGAGGGCTGGGTAACCCAATGGGACCGGGCTAGACCTGGAATGGTTTCTGAAAGTTGGATGCGATGATTAAAGCAAAATTTGTTCAGTATTTGTCCTTCTTTGGCTTGATCTCAGGCTCAATTATTATCTGGATTAACTCACTTCTTTCTGCTTAGATAACAGGAAAAAGATGAGGATGGAACAAGCAATCTTGTCAAGCTCCTTGACTGAAGAAGGAAGGAAATAGAAGGCTTTAGGAATATAAATGCTTTATTATCATGGGTTAGAAAAATGCATGAGAGGAATAGACAAATGACATGGAGCAAGGCCCCAAAAGGATGCAGTATCTGGAAAAGAACTCAAGGCCTTTTGCCAGCCTTATGGATATGTCCCTGCTGCCCTTTAAGGGATAGGGAGTTAGGAGCTGAGCGTCTGTTACTTCTGCAGAATGGGCCTAGCCCCACAGGCCTGACCTTGCAAAACACGTTTCTCAACCTCTCTGGGAGGTGCTGACAGGAGGAATGAGGTGGGCTGACTTGTAGGGGTGAAAAAGTAAGAGGGAGCTTTTAGTCATTAGGGACACTAGAAAATGGTATATGGAAACCACTTCTGGAGGATGTGTCCACATAGATGTGAATGAATAAGGTTTGGAACATTGTGGGGACTGAAAGATGAAAGTATAGTGTTTAATGGCTGTGCTATCCAAATGACTATTACACTGTCTTACTCCATCTAATATCTCTTCGTATTTAAAACATGGACTCGTTGGTATAAGTACCTTTAGGGAAGCTGTCAGCAGGACCACAGTAGGATGTGGGATTTAATTGTATTTGTTTCCGGGCCAATGGGAGAATTTATTTTGGCATTTATCATATGTATCCCAGCAACACTTTGTGAATGAAATAATGTATGAGCATCACCAGTGTGTCTGTGGGGTCAAAGGGTGGTATTCAGTTAGAAGCATGAGTAATGCTTGAGTCACAGATCTTTGGAGAATTCAATCAGTACAAAATTTCTTTTGGAAGGAGAATGTACTCATCTTCTTAAGGGTTTACATAAACACAAATGACATACCTAGTTTAAAAGAAGAAAAAAGATGTACTCTCTTTAATCATTTTGAATGGCTTAACCTTATCTTTCCTGCCCCTTTAAAAACTATCACTTTCTTTGATTGTTTCCCTTCTTATTTTTAAGTTAAAAACCTAGTTGAGAGACAGTATTCACACTTATCAGGAAGCTTTATCTAATTTATGGATGTAAAGTGAAATAACAGATGTCAGAGGGACATTCCTTATTTGATAAAAATCCTTGGACAAAGTGCAAGGGTATTTTTATTGATATAGATTGTAAGTATAAGGGGTCCTGGAAAGACTCTTGTTGAGGAGGGGTGGGTTTTTTGCTAGAATGGAGAAATTGCTGTGGGGGGTGAAGGAAAAATAAAGGAAGGGTATTTGAGAGGAAGGAGGCAATCCAGGCAAGATAGTCAAGAATTATAACTCATGGGACAGAGGAAGGAAGGGGACAACGGCATGTACCATGAAGTCTCAGATCATCTTTCTCAACAGCATTTTTTAACTGCCCTCAGTTTATAAGGAGGAAATGGAAGATAGAGAAGATAAGTCATTTTCCCAGGGTTTTGAAGCAAGTAAGCTGCACAGCTTGCTACTGAAGCTGGATCTTTCTGTTTCCAGAGTTACGGTCTTGGTGTGAACTTGGAAAATTGACACCTTATTTGGTGGCTAATAAGACTGATTCCATCTTTTCCTGTAAGTCTTTCAGAGTAGTTCCTAGATTAGAATTTGCCTACAGGATCCTTGAGGGCGGGACCATGTCATTATTATCTCTCATCATTGTATCCCCAGCCCCAACTGAGAACATGACGAACAGCGAATGAAGGTCCTGGAGGGAGTTGGAGAGCTGGGGCTCTTCATTCAGGTTGTGGAGAACACATGATCTCTTAGGGTAGTGAAGCTTTGGGCAGAACTTGGGACTGATAGATTTCTTGGGTATAGGGCTATATCGTTATGAAGAGCAAAGGATGTGTGTCGTGTCTCAGAGAACATGGACAGAGCCTGGTGCAAAGTACCCTGAGAACCTAGGCTTTCCCATTCCTTGTGCCCAAGGGGTTCATGGCGGGCCTAAGGGTTGAGCTTCCCTTCACAGGCACATGGATCTCCTGGTGAATTCCTTGACTAGCACCTTGCTACTAGCCACTCAAAGTAATACAGTCTCTGGCCAGCATGGAGTTCTGTGTGTCAGGTTCTTGGAGTTGTCTAGGGTAAATGTATTAAGAACGGCCTATAATGAGCCTCCTTGCTTTAGATTTGTAATCTGCATAATCTGTTTCACTTTTCTGAGCTCCTATCTCTAGGTCCTAGATGGAAGGCAGGCTTGATTGGAGTGGCTGTTTTTCCCCAGGTGTTAAGAGTCTTCCCCTTGCATCCCAGCCTGACTGAATCACCTTGGTCCGTTCTCTCCCAGATCCCATCGTTGGGGCTATAGGAACAGGTAGGGAGGTGTGAGATATTGCACTAGGATGTAGTCTGAGAGTTAGAAGAGCCCTTAAAGATTCCTCTAATTGAAGCCATTCATATTGTCATATTGTTCTTCACTTGGCCATCACCTAGATCTGGAGTTATAATCGGAGTCAGTTGGCAGTGCCCAGAGCCGTGGGCCCTAAGAAGAACACACTGAGGGAGCACGAGGGGAATCTGAGCCAGCGCTTTGCTCTTATTGCAACCTTTTGAGTGGGAGTACGGTCCTGAACACTGAATCAAAGTCTTTAGATCAATGCATTGTCCCCTGATGTATCTGGGAATCAAATAAGATAAAATGAGCTGAAGATGAGGTAAGAAGGGCTTAGATTAGACTTTCAGAAGGACTGGCATAGTGGAAACAGTGATTATGGCATTGTCTTCTCTAGGAAGCTTTTAAAAATGGGAACTGTGTTATTGGGTCTGGGCTGGGTATGGAGGTCTTTATGTATAGTTGTGGAGAGATGGTCAGTTTGATTGTCCTGGGACACCTCTAGCAAGCCCGGACAGCTGAGAAATCCTCATTCTTTAAATGAGACAGTCTTTGGAGGAAAGAAAGGCAGACTTGGAGTCGGGGAAGGTGGGGGAAGGGAAGCAGGTATTCGTGGAGGGCTGCTTGAAGACCATCTGTATTTCATTACAGAGCTGCCACTCTCACCCTCTTCCCTGTGTGTGCCCTCCCTCCCTCCCTCTCACTTTCTCTCTCTCTCTCTCTCTCTCTCTCTCTCTCTCTCTCTCTCTCACACACACACACACACATACACACACATTCACTGCTGCTCGACTCCACTCCCATCCTTAATTCTAGTGAAGATGCTAAAGGAACGTCATATCAGACTCCCGTTACCTCTTCCCCAGACTCGACAGATACAGCTCTCAAAGCTGAGAACTGGACCAGTCCCCTGGAGCCCAGCTTCCCTGCTAGCCGCTGCTGCCGTTCACACTGTTTCTTTACGGAGGCAGCTCCTTTGTCTCAGGGATCGAGGGTTTTCCTGAATCTCCCAGCTTTGCCCAGCCCCTGTCTGAGAATAGCTGGAATGGGATGAAACCACAGCGAGGGAGAGGGGTGGAGGTAGAGAAGGCTTCAGTTTTCTCCGCTGGGCTGGGTGCGCTCTGCTTAATTAGCATGAGAATAGAAAGGCATTCTCCCTATCCTCCCTTAGGGATGGAGAGGAAAGAAGAGCAAAGGCTGTAGCTCTGTCCTACTCCATCAGAGATTCTGGGACTGGGAGAATGACCACCTTCACATTTCTCCAATCCTCTGAGGACCCCAGGACCCACGGTATTGAGAAAAGCTTTGATGGAGCCGGCTGGTAGATCTCCACTCCAGATTTTCCAGCTGTCCCTGTCCCCCCACCGCTCAGAGAGCAGGATGCTGAGATGGCTCGGTGATGCAGAAGGTATGTGCTTTTTCAGTTCTGGTGCTGATGCTGTGTGTGTGGTGAGGTCTCTGTGGCGCAATGGACGAGCGCGCTGGACTTCTAATCCAGAGGTTCCGGGTTCGAGTCCCGGCAGAGATGGTCACCTGGCAGGTGCCTCTTTTATTTTGTATGCTGTCATGCTAGGTCGATAATTATATTTATTCCTTCCTGGGGGCTCTGGGAAGAGAAAGGAAACCCCTTTCCTTGGGAATCCTGGACCTCCCCTCTTTTTCTGTCTCCTCCCTCTTTGTTCTTTCTCTGTTCCTCCCTTACTAATTTTCATTGTCTAATGAAGGCTCAGATGTCTGCTGCATCTCCCTGCTCAGCCTGACTGACACAGCCTTTGAATCCTTTGCTTCATAGAAAAATCATTGGCACAGAGGGATGGAGACGCCTGGCCATAGGTTTTGGAACCACTATGGTTCCATCCCTTTACCTCCGAGAAAACAAAAAGGCAGATCGTCCCATATGCTGATGAGGAAAGGTCCAGTTGTGCTCCAAGGTGACAATCACCTTGACCAAGGTGGGTCAGGAGATGGATGGGGTCATGCAGAGGATGATTTCTTGTGCTGTCTTTGTTGGCTATACTTTTGTATTCCAAAGGGTGGGCTTTTTGTGCTAATGTTCATCACTCACTTCCTCATCTACAAGGTGAGATGTAATCATTGCTCTTTGTCTCAGTGGAATAAACTACACAACAGCATGCTAATTACCAGCAGCAAACAAACTTGTACAAGAAAGTCAAGGTCTTAAATGCTCTTTACTGTGAAAAGTTTGCAGCCTTTCCTGATTGCAGGACAAAGTTGGAAGTTTGTATCTGAATGTTATTTTCATAATTCCTGGTTTCCAACAAGCCCTTTTCTCACCACCTCTCTCACCCTGCATCCACTTCTGCTGTCTTTCCCTATCTCATCTAATGGGCCATATTCAGCAAGATTGGGAGCTCGGTCAGATTGGTTTTCTACTTTGGGCTGGTCCGGCTCTCCCTTTCACATTGCAGCCTCTAGTCTATTAGCTAGAGGGAGCCACCCAAGCCAGGAACTGACCTCTACCTCAGGTGAACTCAGGAAACCTGAGAAGACACACCTCTCCTCCTGACTGCTGGGGAGTCAGCATCTCTCCCACACGGGACTCTGGACGGGCGACCAGAGGACACAGCCAGCCGTGCACTCCTGCTCTAAGGAAGCTGGGGCGGGCTGAGAGAGGAGAATCCAAACCATGCCAAGAGGTGGGGAATTGATAGGGCAGACTGGAGGGCCCTGGAAGGAGACTGATGTTTTTTAAGCCTTTAGGACACACGCATGTTTGTAGCAAGTTGAAACTCCTGAAATTCTTTTGAAGTAGTCTGGTACTTTAAAGGGACTTAGGATTCTTGCAGTAAGAACCAACACAGCTTTACCTTCCTGAGTTACTTTGGTAGAACACCAATTCAAATGTTAACTCTTTCCTACCAGCCCCATGGATATGCCCTTTGGAGGATACTGGTGTGGACCTGAAATCCCTGGGCAGCCCTTCTGGAGCCCATTTTTAGCTCTGTTTATCCTAGATATTTTTGCTTAAAGATCAGGCCTGAAAGGAAATTGGTCTGTGTGTCTGGATGGGGGTGCGTGGCGGGAGGGCATGTAGGGAGGAGGTTTAGAGAAGGGGCATATCAGAGTTTTCCGCCTTAATTCAGAATACTACCTACATCTTTCTAGCCCCCCCGCCCCTGCATCATTCTATTAAAATTGTGCTGCTCAACAGTAACAGTTTTGAAAAGTAAGAGCGTTGTTCCTCTGTCACTGTTAAAGTTTGGGGTAAGAGTACAGGTTCATCATGGCCTACTCTAAGGTTTTCTCAATTCTAGAAGCTTTCTAGGAATGTAGTTTTTATGAAATTGTGGGAACTGGGAGGGAATGTGCCCAAGTAGGCAGTACATTGAGATTTGTTCAAGTGTTTGATCAGGGTGGAATGTGGCCTGCTCCTTACGTGTAGTTCTATACCAGTGAGAATTAAACCCCACAGATAATCCCCCAAACTTATTTTAGCCAATGATTTCCATTTTCTAACTTAGAACCAGAAGACCTTGGTTTAAATTGCAGCTTTACCAAGTTTCTAAACCTCTCTGAACTTTAATTTGCTAATTTATAAAAACAAAATGGTACTATCTATCCTCCAAACGTAAAAATGAATGAGAAAATCCATTGTACAGCTCTGTACAAGTATATAGGCTCTGTTAGTTTTGGGGTTGCTTTTGTCTCTCTCCTCAGCATGTGGGAAAGATGCCTGGCCAGAGAGTAGGGAAATGAAAGGGACTGAATGATCATCTCCTGCCTGGAACCTCCACTGTGGCTGTATGCCATCAACTGGGGCTGATGCTGACTTGTGCCACCCTAACAAAGAGGCTGGGATGGACTTTCTAGCTAGTGGAGTCCTTCAGAGGGCAGATGGTCCCTCTGTGCCTTACATGGGTAGTTTCATCTCAGCCAGGTAGGTAGAGGCCCCTGCTGGCTTACACCACTGAAGGGAAATAAAAGCTTCCACTTATTCAAACATCATCAGCCTTTAGCTCCCTCAGCCTCTGAGGGGTGATGTTTTGGGGACTTGAAAAGGACATCACCAGCACTGGCAGCAAGATTTTCCACATTGGTAAAAATTCCTTTATATGTGATAACAACTTTTTTCTTAACATATGAGAGATAACTTCTAATTTATGAATATCATAATTATTGTATTTTAAAGATACTCAGAATATAAAATAGAAATGGGTGGGGTTTTTTTTAATAAGGTCATTTCACTGTAGGACTCAAGTGCTTCACAGGTGCTGAAAATGATCATTAATTACAAAGTATGCAGGCAGGCTATGTCTTATTTATTATTGTGTTCACACTGCCTGAAATATGGTTGGCATTTGATGGATATATTTGAAAGAATGAATGCTGACTTAGACTGGCTATAAATTATGTAGATAGGAAAGAGAAAGAGCCGTAGCTCCTAGGGATCAGGAACACAGGCGATATCTTCATGCATTAATTCATTCACTTTACAAATATTTATCAAGTGCCCACTTTATGCCATTTTCCATGTTGCAGGCACTGGCATCCGAAATAGCATTGCCCACTTCCCTCATGGAATGCATATTCCCATGGGCCAGATAAAGAATAGATAGGTAAATAATATTATGATAGAATTGTAGGTAGGGATACCTGCTGGAGGAACTAATGATTAAAGATAGAGTGATGTGAAGTGTGGTGGTCACAGAAGACTTTCCCAGGAGGTGGCATTTGAGTGAAGAGTGAATGAAGCAAGAGAGCTCAATGAGATGCAGAAGATGGGTGTTCCAAGCAGTGAAACAGCAAGAGCAGAGAATCTGAGCTGGGCATGAGCTTGATGGCTTTGAGGGAAAGCTCAAAGGTCAGTGTGGTTGGAGGGGAGGGAGTGATGAAGAGTAAAGTTCAGAGATAAATATGGAGCATGTCATATAGGATAATGTACTCAACCCTATCAGTAAACTCTGGCCAACTCTGCCTTGTATAATAAGTCCAGTGTCTCCTCACTTTTCCTTTACTCTCTTGCAGTGAAATTTATAGGTTATATAACTTCCTACACACATAATTAAAACTTATCAATGAAATATCCTCTTTGTAATATAAGGAAATAAACTTGTCATAAATGCTGTGTATTTTAATACATAAATGCCACACTAGCAGTCATACCTATATGAAGAATCACCTTCAGTGCAACAGCTATAGATGTTATATATGCCCCAAAAAATGCAGGTATGTTTTAAATATCACAAGGAATGTCAGTCACAAGCAGTGTTGTGATTTTCCAAGCTGGTGCACAGTTGATAAATTTATGATCAAAGCAAATTAAATCTTCTTACAAAGTATGCAGCATTTTGCATTCCTGAATATTTTAGGAAGTTTTAAACCATACAGAAACTGTAGTTATATAGAAAAATAAGATAGACCCTAGGTCCAGACACCAACAACTAGCCTTTCAGTAGGTCATTCAAAAGAAGTGCACAACATAGGGCAAAGTCTTCCTTGTGTGAGGTGTATCTACACATTGCAGGACACACAAATCCCAGGTAATCTTCCTCTCTGCGGCTAGTGGTGGTCCCCAGTCATTACAAAAAATACTCCACTAAATTTTCAAACCACTACCTCGGGGCAATTGCAGACCAACTGGCAAGTGCTGATATAAGGCTTGTAGGTCAAACTTTCCTTCATACTAATGAAAATCATTGGTGGGTTTGAGCATAGAAGTGGTGGAATCTGATTTAGATGTTAAAAGGATAATTTTGGCTGTTGGTAAAGAATAGACTGGATTGGGGGGAGGGGAATGTTTGCAGATCTGCTGGACCCAACACCTTTTAGAAGCAGCAGGGCGTGGCACTGTGGTTCCCAAGTGGTGGAGCTAGTACCACCAGAAGTGGAGGGTTTTATAACAATGCCCACCTACAAAAGTGATTTATCATCTCTGGAGAGCTAGCCTGGCATGGATCATTTATATTTTGTCTAGGAGCTAGTTACTTTTACTTATTGCCATTACAATGATTCCACTTACTAGTAAAAAAAAATGTTCATTTTGTTTGTATTTAAGAGCCATAGGAAATGGAACTTATGTTCCTAAACATGATTTCAGTGTTTATGTCTTTTGCGGTTTCTATAAATTATAATGGAACAGAATGTCTTTAAACTTCTCTATGTCTTCCTGGGAAGATATATCTTTTTGCTTCTGTAATGGTAATGTTTTCCTGTGGTGGTTCCATTGAGAGAATGGACAGCAGGTGAGACACAGAGTCATATGATACGAGAAGCTGGAAACAGGAGCGTAATGGAGGAAGAAACTGCATGGGGATGACATGGACCTCGGTCTGCATCAGAGGGCTTGCTCTTTACTTGCATAACTTTGGGCATGCACTAGGTTTCTTGAGCCTTGGTTTTCTCATCTAGAAAATGAGCCAAATAATATCTAGAATTAAATAAGGTAAAATGGAAAAGTGTCTAGATAGGTAGATACACAGTAGGTGTAAAAACAAACACTGGCTTCCTTTGTTTACGGACAGTGTGTCCAACCAGACTTCTTCAGACTGCATGCCTCATGCTATTTTCTTGGAGATCCTGTGTGAGGCTCTGGGGGACTTAGCCATGGACCACATGTTTCTCCACCTTGAAAATGCTTGGGCATAGTAGAGTGCTAAGGGAAGTAAGAAGTGTACAATGTATCTTCTATAGTAGTTACCCTCAAGAGGGCTCTGTGGTCCCTGTGGGAGCCCTGGATTTCTCTCTAGGGCTCTGAGCATTGAAACCTTGCAGCAATCCTTAGTCCAGCCCTGGGGACAAAGTTTCACAGGCCCTGTGGAGAGGGTCACCTGAAGCCTTTTCTGCTAGGAGCAATGCAGGGCTTTAAAGCTAGATATGAGGGCAAGTATGTCTATACAGGGAAGGTGGGCTGAGACTAAAGACAGATTCCTGGGGAGCTGGGAGGAGATAGGATACCAGAGATTGGCTGCTGTGTTCCTGACCAGCGCACTTTCTGGGAGTGTTGCCTGCCATGCACCCAGCTCAGTCCTGAGTCTCGGAGGAGCATCATCTGGGAATCATTAACAACCCCTAATATTCTTCTTCCTTCTTTCCTTTCAGGGAAATGGTACCATCCAAAATAGCAGACAATTGAGAACCAATTATACTTATTTTGAAGGAATATGCAACTTTTTTCTTTTCTAATTATGCACAAACTTCCAGCAGTACTTTAAAATTTTTGTACTTAAGTGTGCCCCAAGTAGTGGAGGAGAGTGACTGCTTACCCCCAGGTGTCAGGAAGCAGAGCCTAAAGCGGCTTTAGCCAAGTACAACATTGCTTTGAAGTCTCATACTTTATGCTACATTCTAGTACAAATTGGGGGTTCTACTTCATTATATCTGCATTTTTAGGTATAAAAATAATTATCTGGCTCCAAACTTTATAATAAAAATGACTGGCATGTCCCACATATGGGTGTCTGATATATATCAGTTATAAAATCACAGAGATATATTAATATTAAAAATGACTTTGTGACCCCTGAGTATTCACTCAGAGGTGATGGGGGAGATAGTCTAGAGACTGGTTAAGTAGATAGAAACCTGGCAGGGAATGAACATTCATTCAGTTACTCATTTGACAGATATTTATTTAGTGCCTACTCCGTGCTAAGCATCGAACTAGGTGCGGGGATACAAGGATAAGCAAAAAGAGACAGAGATTATCACACAAATACACGTAGAATTGCAACTGTGAGTGAAGGAGAGGTCGATGGAGCCCAGGCCGTTTATGGCAGAGGGAGCTGACCTCCTCTGAGGGGCCAAGGAAAGCTGCTTCCAGGAAATGTCTCTTGACTTGAATCTGAAAGATCAGTAGGAAATAGGCAAAGAATAAAGGAAAGCGCTTTCCAGACAAAGGAACAGGGAGCACAAAGGTCTTGTGGTGGGAGGGAGGACAAATGACTGAAAAGCGAGTGTGGTTTGACTACAGAGAGGAAGGCAGAAAGTGGCGTGAAATGAAGTTGGAGAGAGAGGCAGGAGGCTGACCCCACAGGGCCTTGTTGTGACTGCAGGGGGTTTTGTCCTTATCTGAAAAACAGGGGGAAACCACTGAAGGGTTTTAAGTCAAAGAATAACATGATTAGCTTTGCATTTTAGCTTTGCTTTTGCATTACTACAGCTGCTGCTCAGGGGCCAGGGTGGAAGGGTGCCAGGATAGATGCTGGAGCTGAATAGCAGTTCAGTAGTTGTTGTGCAAAGTGAGGTTAACTTGGATTGGTGGGGCGGGGGAGGGGGGGCGGGTAGTGGTGCAAACAGAGAGAAGTAGGTGGGTTTTAGAGATATTTAGGAGCTAAAATGTGCAGGATTTAGTGGTGGGTTGGAAATGGTACAAAGAGGAAGGACTTGTCATGTATGGTTCCAAGATTTCTGGCTTGCCTACCATTGAGTGAGATAGGAAACATTGAAAGAAGACCAGGTTTGGGGTAGGTGAGTTCAGCTCTGAGCTTCTAACTTTGAGGTGCTATGAAGTTGAGAGCCGGGTCAGTGTCTGAACTGATGGTTTGATTTTGGGAGTCATCTGCATGTTGGAATTTGAAGCCAAAAGTATGAATGAGATCACCTGGGAGAAAGTGTAGAGTGAAAAGGACCTAAGAATGAGCTAAGAGGAACTCTAATATTTAATGGCACAGTAGAAAAAGAGAAAAGCAATGGCAAGAGAAGTAAGAGAGAAACCGGAATATTATCATTTCTGAACTCACAGGAAGGGAGCGTTCAAGATGGGACTTGATTGAGTACCACATGCTACTGAAAAGTCAAGAATAAGCAGACCTAACCTTATCTGTTAGATTCAGTGACGTGGAAGCCAGTGGTGGGAGTTATTTCACTTTCTATGGAGTATCAGGGCAAGAAACTGGATTGCAGTGCAGAGGAAGGGGGAGAGAAGGACATGGAGGGAACACAGAGAGGCAACTCTTAAAAGTTTGGCTGAGAAGGGATGAGGGGAGGCTGGTGAGCTGGATGGCAGGAAGAGCCAAACAAGAACATCTTTCTGTTTTTTCTATTTTAAAACTTTTAATTCTGGAAAATTTCAAATGTAAATAAATTGAACAGAGTAGTATCATGAACCCTCATTAACCCATCACTTAATTTCAACAACCCATCAGTTAGTTTCAACAATGAAACATGGCCAAACTTGTATCTGTACATCCACCCATTTTATTTGTTTTTTCAGTGGGAGAGACTTGAGCTGTTTGAAAACCACTGGGGAGGAAGTCATTGAGAAGGAGAGTTTGAATAGTCAAGAGAGAGAAATAGAGGAAAAAGGCAAAAATGATAGCCAAGGTTTCTGAGGAAGTGGAGAGGAGGTGAGAATATGATGTAGAGTACTGTGAAGGGATTCACTTTGGTAGCTGGAGAGTCAGCTTCTCTCTTGGTGTAGGATGGTAGCATGTGTGCGGATGTAGATTTGCATGTTGACATATGGAAGATAAGAACATTTCACCTGATGATGGAGGTGGCTCCTTCTCCGCTTCTTCCTTTTTTTTCCTTTTTAAATTTAATTTAATTTAATTTTTTAACATCTTTATTGAGGTATAATTGCTTTACAATGGTGTGTTAGTTTCTGCTTTATAACAAAGTGAATCAGTTATACATAAACATATGTTCCCATATGTCTTCCCTCTTGCGCCTCCCTCCCTATCCCACCCCTCCAGGCTGTCACAAAGCACCAAGCCAGTATCCCTGTGCCATGCGGCTGCTTCCCACTAGTTATCTACCTTACTACGTTTGTTAGTGTGTATATGCCCATGACTCTCTCTCGCCCTGTCACAGCTCACCCTTCCCCCTCCCCATAACCTCAAGTCCATTCTCCAGTAGGTCTGCGTCTTTATTCCTGTCTTACCCCTAGGTTCTTCATGACATTTTTTTTCTTAAATTCCATATATATGTGTTAGCATACGGTATTTGTCTTTTTCTTTCTGACTTACTTCACTCTGTATGACAGACTCTAGGTCTATCCACCTCATTACAAATATCTCAATTTTGTTTCTTTTTATGGCTGAGTAATATTCCATTGTATATATGTGCCACATCTTCTTTATCCATTCATCCGATGATGGGCACTTAGGTTGTTTCCATCTCCAGGCTATTGTAAATAGAGCTGCAATGAACATTTTGGTACATGACTCTTTTTGAATTTTGGTTTTCTCAGGGTATATGCCCAGTAGTGGGATTGCTGGGTCATATGGTAGTTCTATTTGTAGTTTTTTAAGGAACCTCCATACTGTTCTCCATAGTGGCTGAACCAATTCACATTCCCACCAGCAGTGCAAGAGTGTTCCCTTTTCTCCACACCCTCTCCAACATTTATTGTTTCTAGATTTTTTGATGATGGCCATTCTGACTGGTGTGAGATGATATCTCATTGTAGTTTTGATTTGCATTTCTCTAATGATTAATGATGTTGAGCATTCTTTCATGTGTTTGTTGGCAGTCTGTATATCTTCTTTGGAGAAATGTCTATTTAGGTCTTCCGCCCATTTTTGGATTGGGTTGTTTGATTTTTGTTATTGAGCTGCATGAGCTGCTTGTAAATTTTGGAGATTAATCCTTTGTCGGTTGCTTCATTTGCAAATATTTTCTCCCATTCTGAGGGTTGTCTTTTGGTCTTGTTTATGGTTTCCTTTGCTGTGCAAAAGCCTTGAAGTTTCATTAGGTCCCATTTGTTTATTTTTGTTTTTATTTCCATTACTCTAGGAGGTGGGTCAGAAAGGATCTTGCAGTGATTTATGTCATAGAGTGTTCTGCCTATGTTTTCCTCTAAGAGTTTGATAGTTTCTGGCCTTACATTTAGGTCTTTAACCAATTTTGAGCTTATTTTTCTGTATGGTGTTAGGGAGTGATCTAATCTCATACTTTTACATGTACCTGTCCAGTTTTCCCAGCACCACTTATTGAAGAGGCTGTCCTTTCTACACTGTATATTCCTGCCACCTTTATCAAAGATAAGGTGTCCATATGTGCATGGGTTTATCTCTGGGCTTTCTATCCTGTTCCATTGATCTATCTTTCTGTTTTTGTGCCAGTACCATACTGTCTTGATTACTGTAGCTTTGTAGTATAGTCTGAAGCCAGGGAGCCTGATTCCTCCAGCTCCTTTTTTCGTTCTCAAGATTGCTTTGGCTATTCGGGGTCTTTTGTGTTTCCATACAAATTGCAAAATTTTTTGTTCTAGTTCTGTGAAAAATGCCAGTGGTAGTTTGATAGGGATTGCATTGAATCTATAGCTTGTTTTGGGTAGTAGAGTCATTTTCACAGTGTTGATTCTTCCAATCCAAGAACATGGTATATCTCTCCATCTATTTGTATCATCTTTAATTTCTTTCATCAGTGTCTTATAATTTTCTGCATACAGGTCTTTTGTCTCCTTAGGTAAGTTTATCCCTAGATATTTTATTTTTTTTGTTGCAATGGTAAATGGGAGTGTTTTCTTGATTTCACTTTCAGATTTCTCATCATTAGTATATAGGAATGCCAGAGATTTCTGTGCATTAATTTTGTATCCTGCTACTTTACCAAATTCATTGATTAGCTCTAGTAGTTTTCTGGTAGCATCTTTAGGATTCTCTATGTATAGTATCATGTCATCTGCAAACAGTGACAGCTTTACTTCTTCTTTTCCGATTTGGATTCCTTTTATTTCCTTTTCTTCTCTGATTGCTGTGACTAAAACTTCCAAAACTATGTTGAATAAGAGTGGTGAGAGTGGGCAACCTTGTCTTGTTCCTGATCTTAGTGGAAATGCTTTCAGTTTTTCACCATTGAGGATGATGTTTGCTGTGGGCTTGTCATATATGGCCTTTATTATGTTGAGGAAAGTTCCCTCTATGCCTACTTTCTGCAGGGTTTTTATCATAAATGGGTGTTGAATTTTGTCAAAAGCTTTCTCTGCATCTATTGAGATGATCATATGGTTTTTCTCCTTCAATTTGTTAATATGGTTTATCACATTGATTGATTTGCATATATTGAAGAATCCTGCATTCCTGGAATAAACCCCAGTTGATCATGGTGTGTGATCCTTTTAATGTGCTGTTGGATTCTGTTTGCTAGTATTTTGTTGAGGTTTTTTGCATCTATGTTCATCAGTGATATTGGCCTGTAGTTTTCTTTCTTTGTGACATCCTTGTCTGGTTTTGGTATCAAGGTGATGGTGGCCTCGTAGAAGGAATTTGGGAGTGTTCCTCCCTCTGCTATATTTTGGAAGAGTTTGAGAAGGATAGGTGTTAGCGCTTCTCTAAATGTTTGATAGAATTCGCCTGTGAAGCCACCTGGTCCTGGGCTTTTGTTTGTTGGAAGATTTTTAATCACAGTTTCAATTTCAGTGCTTGTGATTGGTCTGTTCATATTTTCTATTTCTTCCTGATTCAGTCTTGGCAGGTTGTGCATTTCTAAGAATTTGTCCATTTCTTCCAGGTTGTCCATTTTATTGGCAGAGAGTTGCTTGTAGTAATCTCTCATGATCTCTTTTATTTCTGCAGTGTCAGTTGTTACCTCTCCTTTTTCATTTCTAATTCTATTGATTTGAGTCTTCTCTCTTTTTTTCTTGATGAGTCTGGCTAGTGGTTTATCTATTTTGTTTATCTTCTCAAAGAACCAGCTTTTAGTTTTATTGATCTTTGCTATTTTTTCCTTCATTTCTTTTTCATTTATTTCTGATCTGATCTTTATGATTTCTTTCCTTCTGCTAGCTTTGGGGTTTTTTTGTTTTTCTTTCTCTAATTGCTTGAGGTGCAAGGTTAGGTTGTTTATTCGAGATGTTTCCTGCTTCTTAAGGTGGGCTTGTATTGCTATAAACTTCCCCCTTAGAACTGCTTTTGCTGCATCCCATAGGTTTAGGGTCATTGTGTCTCCATTGTCATTTGTTTCTAGGTATTTTTTTATTTCCTCTTTGATTTCTTCAGTGATCACTTCATTATTAAGTAGTGTATTGTTTAGCCTCCATGTATTTGTATTTTTTACGGATCTTTTCCTGTAATTGATATCTAGTCTCATGGCATTGTGGTCAGAAATGATACTTGATACAATTTCAGTTTTCTTAAATTTACCAAGGCTTGATTTGTGACCCAAGATATGATCTATCCTGGAGAATGTTCCATGAGCACTTGAGAAAAATGTGTATTCTGTTGTTTTTGGATGGAGTGTCCTATAAATATCAATTAAGTCCATCTTGTTTAATGTATCATTTAAAGCTTGTGTTTCCTTATTTATTTTCATTTTGGATGATCTGTCCATGGGTGAAAGTGGGGTGTTTAAGTCCCCTACTATGAATGTGTTACTGTCGATTTCCCCTTTTATGGCTGTTAGTATTTGCCTTATGTATTGAGGTGCTCCTATGTTGGGTGCATAAATATTTACAATTGTTATATCTTCTTCTTGGATCGATCCCTTGATCATTATGTAGTGTCCTTCTTTGTCTCTTTTAATAGTCCTTATTTTAAAGTCTATTTTGTCTGATATGAGAATTGCTACTCCAGCTTTCTTTTGGTTTCCATTTGCATGGAATATCTTTTTCCATCCCCTTACTTTCAGTCTGTACGTGTCTCTAGGTCTGAAGTGGGTCTCTTGTTGACAGCATATATAAGGCTTCCTTTTTTTTTTTTTTTTTTTTTTGCGGTACGTGGGCCTCTCACTGTTGTGGCCTCTCCCATTGCGGAGCACAGTCTCTGGACACGTAGGCTCAGTGGCCATGGCCCACGGGCCCAGCCACTCCGCGGCATGTGGGATCTTCCCGGACCGGGGCACGAACCCGTGTCCCCTGCATGGGCAGGCAGACTCTCAACCACTGCGCCACCAGGGAAGCCCCCCTCCTTCTTTTAAAGTAAGTAATCATGTCATCTTGTGAGAATAACTGGGAAAAAGAGGATGTTGTGTGTTTGAAGAAAGCATAGAAAGTGGATTAGTTATTGTGGAGAGAGAGAGAGAATGCTAATATAGAAGAGAAATGTGGACTATTTAGTAGATGGTGTTAAAGGACCAGTTTGGAGGAGATGGATTGGCCCTGAGAAGCAGATCCAATTCACATGCATATGTATGTGTGTTTGTATGTCTGGCTTGTTAATGTTAGCCTTCATAGTATAGTAGTGGTATATAAAATGCTACTCTATTCCTCAGTGGAGGAATGTGTCTAGGCGCATGTATATGTGTCTGCACAGAAGGCATGGACTCCACAATCTCCTGAGTGTGTGAGCAGAGTATATATGTCTCAAAAGGGAGGTGATTTAATTCTTAAAACATTTTAATTCTTAAAATGTCCAACAGCACATTGGCATTTGTGTTTCACATTAATTGGTTCCGGGCGCCACCTTCTGGAAATCTTGCTCAACAATGCCAGCCAGGCTTTTCCAATGCAAAATCTAAAACTTTTCTTCTCTGGAAAGTCAGTGTTCCTGCATACAGCATTTCCCTCATGGTATGTGAGCCTCATTTATTAGATACTCTTTTACTTTCTTTATTTGCATGTCAAATCACAAACATTAAAATGTGTTATTTTCTGACTTGATTTTGGTCAAAGATTGCATCTATCCCATTTGAATGCACACATTGTCTGTAAACCTCATCCATGATCCATATAGGAAAGAAGAGAAATAAGATGTCAGAGTTATCTGAAATGGTGTGAATCAGAAGTAGATTATTGGTCAAAGGTGTAGAAAGTATAAAAGATAGAGTCCAAATTTGACCAGGTTAAGAGATGTCTTATTTAGTAATCCTTCAAATTTGGATGTTGTCCATGGCTTCCTATCCTAAATTCCTCTAATATGTATTTCTTTATAATTTCCAAACTTGACCCCTCAGGAAACCAGTCTACTATAAAGGATACTTTTCATGGTCTATCTTAATCTGAGTACGACGCCATTAAAACCTTTTCTCCAAGGTCTCCAGGTCACACCACTAAATGGCTCCCAGTTTCTAGGTTTTCTTCAAATAATTCCTTTCCTTTGAATTAACTTACTCTATGAGAGAGTTCAGGGATAAATCACTCTAATTGCTCCTTTAATTCAGTCAATAACTTTTAATTATGGTCATTTTACATATACAAACTCAGTCATGATTCACGGGGAATTTAGAGAAATGTCGTATAAAGTACTGAGTTATTCACAAGAAAAGCAGCATTTGTTTACTTTTTTTATTGGAGTATAATTGCTTTACAATGTTGTGTTAGTCTCTGCTGTACAGTGAAGTGAATCAGCTATATGTATACAAATATCCCCTCCCTCTTAGAAAAACATTTGTCTATTTCCTCAGCCTGTCTTCATTAAATGCTTACTGTATGTCAGGAGCTTTGAGAAGCACTGGGGAGATATGGGGAACAAGACAGGCATGATTCTGACCCTTACAGAGCTTGCTATATAATGTGGAAAGCAGACATTAATTACAGCATCCCAACATGTTCTGGTGAGTTCTCTGCTAAAAGAAGTACAGAGAATGTCATGTAATATCTGGAGGACAGAGAGTCATGGAGGTCTTCCTGGAAGAAGTGGTATGAAGCCATGGAAGAAAGGGAGAACAAAAAGACACCAGGCAGGCTATGGGACGGGAGCTGAATGCTGAAAGCCAGATTGTGGAGGGGCTGATAAATCTTTTTAAGGAGTTTAGGTTTTATTATAAGAGCAAATACCAGCAATGAAAAATTTTAACTCTTTGTGTGTGTATGGGGGCAGGGGTGGCCACACTCAGATTTATATTTTGGAAAGATTATTCTAGCTGAAATTTGGAGACATTCTGGAGGAAAACCCCCGATGGGATATTAGTTTCAAGGTATTTGTGATGTGGTATTAGCTTATATTAGGGCAGTGGAGAAGGAGAGAAATGAGTGAATCTGAGAGATATTTAAGGTGTTGAATGGTTAAGACTTGGTGGAAATTGGTTTTACGAAGTCAAGGGAAGAGACGAGTCCAGGATGGCTCGCAGGTTTCTGGCTTGAACCAAGGGGTGAGGGGAGGTGCCACTTAGTGAGACAGTGAGTACTAGACAAGATGTAGATTCTCGAAATGGTCAGGGAAGGTGAGTATTCCCCCTTGGACATGTTGAATTTGAAATGTCTAAGACGTATTGGTAGATATATCTCGTGAGCAATGAGATAGGTGAGACTGGAATGAGGAAGAGGAATCTGGGCTGGAGAGACAAGTCAGGAATCATCAGCCTGTTGGGAGTAAATTGATGTTTTGGGAGTGGTCGACATCTCACTGAAGGTACAGAAAAAAAAAATGGCTAAAAGGAAGCCCTGAGGAACCCATCATTTAAGGAATCATCAGAAGAGGGGGAAGCCAACACAGGAGATCGGCCAGAGAGCCTGGGAGACAACAAGGAGGGCAGGTGCCAGAGCCAATGGAAAGAAGCTCTTAAAAAATGGTGTGTGGGGCTTCCCTGGTGGCGCAGTGGTTGAGAGTCCGCTTCCCGATGCAGGAGACGCGGGTTCGTGCCCCGGTCTGGGAAGATTCCACATGCCGCGGAGCAGCTGGGCCCGTTAGCCATGGCCGCTGAGCCTGCGCGTCCGGAACCTGTGCTCCGCGATGGAAGAGGCCACAACAGTGAGAGGCCCGCGTACCGCGAAAAAAAAAAAAAAAAAAAAAAAGGGTGTGTGGGCAGCAGTGACAAAGGCTGCTGATAACAACTGTTTTTTTTAGAAGTTAGTCATGTGTAGCCTTGGCCAGTGCAGGTGCAGTGGAGGGCCAGAGTCGATTTCAGTCGGCTCACATGCGAACTGAGGCACGAGGAAGGGATGAGAAAGTGAAGGCAGTGAGTGCAGATTTGTTGTGAAATGGAGTTTAGGGATGGGGTGGGAGCTCGCTGGGGCGAGGTATGGTTAGGGGAGTGATGTTGTTGTTTTTTGGAAATGAAAGCGTTGAGAATGTTTCAATACTCATGTAAATTATCCCATGAAAGAAAGGCTGAAAGAACAAGAAAGGAAGTACTCACTAAATAGTTTAGTCCCTAAGAAGATAACCAGAGCTAATTAAAAGATAATAATTTACTGGGCCCTTCTTTGTGCAGGAACTGTTCTAAGAGCACTATCTCATTTGAGTCTTATACAGCCTCTCTGAGAGGTACTATTTTTATTATCCCATTTCTTTGAGATGAGGAAACTGACGCACAGATAGGTACCAGGGCCACGCAGTACATGGTGGATCTGGGATTCATACCCATGCATCTGACTTGAGACTTGCACTATTAATCACAAGGCCTTGTTGTGGGATCCTCAGCCTATCTGGAGACATAAATAGGAGGTATCCACCCTTTGTTCTTGTAAATAAAGAGGAAGGATATGGGGCAGTTATGGATGCAGGTAAGTACCAGCTTGATTGACATGATTAATTTCCTAGGGATGCCATAACTAATTACCCCAAACTGGGTGGTGTAAGTACACAGAAGTTTATTCTCTCACAGTTTTGGAAGTCAGAAGTCCAGAAATTAAGGTGTCATCTGGTCTCTCCCCCTCTGAAGGGGTCCCTTGTCTGAGACTGCATACCTCCTACCTCTGCCTCTATCTTCACATGGCCGGCTTCTCTGTGTCTCAGAATTCTTTCTGCCTTTCTCTTATCAAGAGACCTGCCATTGGATTTAGGGCTCACCCTAAACTTAGTTATGTCTGCAAAAATTATTTTTCCAAATAAGGTCACATCCACAGGTTTTGAGGGTTAGGATCTGGACATTTTTTTTTTTTTTGGTGGGGACACTATTCAATCCACTACAGTTAGAAAGTTGAAGGAGTTTGGTCTGATGGAGCTCTATCTTCTATGAAGTAGAATAAGGTAATTTTCTGAGAGTGAACTCGGATGTAGAGGGGTCAAGTATCTGAAGAGAGTGAAGAAATCTTGAAGTAGTTATTATTGAAATGTGGAGAGTCAGCTGAGTAGGAAGCACAGTATGTTTGTGGAGCAGCGTGGAGAAGGCAGATAAAGTTTATCATTAATTTATAGCTGTGTGATTTTCTCTAGCAGCGATTCGCAGCTGGGTACAAGCGTAGAGAAAGCTGACAGGTGAAGTGACTGGAGTTACATTCTGGGGGGAGGGAAATGGATGTGGAGGAAGGACAGAGACGGAGGAAGTTTAGGATACTGGCAAGTGGGAGTTTTCTACAGCCCCTAGGAGCAAATCTGGGTGTGCATGGACATGAAGTCAGAAGGGGACTAAGGGATGGATCAAAAAGCAGGCGAGAGTCTGGGAGCAATTCAGTGAACTAGCTGTGATGCTGCAAGGTTATTCTCAGAGTATAGAGTATTTGATTGTATCAATTTACGTGAGGAAAAGAATCTGCTTGCAGCAGAAGCAAAGAGAAGGTTAATGGGAATGGAAAAGTCAAAGAAAAGAGAAGGCAAGAAAATAACAAAACAGAAACAGACTCACAGATATAAAGAATAAGCTAGTGGTTACCAGTGGGGACAGGGAAAGGCAGAGGGGCGAGATAGGGGTAGGGGATTAAGAGGTTCAGACTACTGTGTATAAGATAAATAAGCTACAAGGATATGTTGTCTAGCATAGGGTATATAGCCAATATTTTATAATAACCTTAAGTGAAGTAGAATCTATAAAAATATTGAATCATTATGTTGTATGCTTGAAACTAATATAATATTGTAAATCAACTATCCTTCAATTATTAAAAAAAAAGAGAAGGTAGGACTCAGGACAGGCCACTCATGTGGACAGAGAGTCACACAGGAAGATGGCAGGACCTGGGTGGCAAATGCTGCTAATGGTGTGGCGTTTGACCTGGAGCCTCAGGACTTTGGTGGTTGGAGGAGGCTATTGAGGTCGGATGTGTGATTCCCTTGGGATGACATTGAACACTGTATTAGTGAAGATTCTTGAGAGAAACAAAACCAATAATGTGTGTGTGTATGTGTGTATGTGTGTGTGTGTGTACAGAAAGGAAGGGAGAGTGAGAGATACTGATTGATTTATTATTAGGAACTGGCTTATGTGATTATGGAGGCTGAGAAACTCATACCCAGGAGAACAGATAATATAGTTCCAGTCCAAGTCCAAATTTGGAGGCAGGAGAAGACTGATGTTCTAGCTTGAAGACAGTCAGGCAGAGAGGAAGAATTCTTTCTTAGGCTTTTATTCTATTCAGGTTTTCAACAGATTGGACGGAGCCCTCCACATTGGGAGGGGCAATTTGCTTTACTCAGGTTACAGATACCCTCACAGACACACCCAGAAATGATGTTTGACCAAGTATGTGGGCACCCCGGGCCCAGTCAAGTTGACACATAAAATTAACCACCACAAACACCTTGATTACGTGAATGGTCTTACTCTATTGGTCTTAAGTCTCTTGGATTGTAAAACGAAGGGGTGAAGAAGATTATTCCTAAAAGTCCTTCTTATTTTAACTTTTGTGTTTTAAAGTGTAATTTGAAATCCTTAAGGTGGAAAGAAACATCATATTAAAGTTCTCCTTCATTAAATATAACTCAAAATGACTCCTGTGAATCCACAGGTCTTAGAAACTAATGATTATACCCAGAGTCTGGCTAATCTTCACTGCCTATCTGCTTTTTTTTAAAACTATAAAAGTCTTGAGAAAACAACTTTACACAGCACAGCCACAGAAACTTCTCCATCATTAACACACAGTTTCAAAAGTTTCCTGGACCACGATCCTAGTTCTGGGTTGTTCTCTGCCTTTGCTGAGCATGGAGTAAGTGATATTGTGACATGGCAGCATCATCTCAGGTGAGTCTCTCTTTCAGGTTAATGTAGGAAACTTGCAAGCAGACAGTGTATTCCAAGTTGTTACTTTTGCTTGAGATCTGTGCATTTTACAGGTGGGTTAAATATATCTTTTTAAGTAGGTCTGCCTGAGATTAATAAAGACAGTACTTCCTGGAAGCAGAGGGTGGGGATGAGATGACATTTTGAAGTGTGGCACATTTGTCTAGTTTGGGGTTAAGGAAAGGAGAGTGTAAGCAGAGCCCTTGGTTTACACATTTCCAGCTGGAGGAGTTAGGTTGAGGAGAGTCTTCTCAGACTGGTACACTTTATCTATTCACTCCGCTTGGAATGCCCTTCCTCCATTTCTTCACTGGATGACTTAAAACATCCTTTGAAATGTCAGACTCCTCTGTGTAGCCTTTCTTGGCTAACCTTCCCACCCCATCTAGATCAGGTGCCTTACCTTTGACTGCCTGTCACCTCCTGTATGTGCCTCTGTCGTGGCCTTCCCCATGCCATATTTACTTGTCTTTTATTTCTGTCTCCCCAACAGAATGGCTGACACGTAAGAGGCAATTAATTTATACTGAAGTCATTTTATTGTGGACTTTTTATGAATTTGTCATTATCTGGTTTCTGTCGCTATGTCTGGCAACTATTTTATATCAATCACTGTGTTAGGAACTGGAAGAAGAAGAATAAACAAGACATAGGAGGTACTGACCCTCGTGAAACATGTATTCAGGTAGGAGATATTGACAAAAAGGAAAGCAGCAGAAAACAATAAATGAAGTAGCCACCATTTGTAATTAGTTTCTTATGAAGGGAATAAGTGAGAGACTGAGACAGAGGCTGATGGGTGGAGGTACTTTGGGTAAGATGAACAAGAAGCCTTTCCCAGTTGGGAAAGGGGGGCGAACTTCAGGCAGAGGAAAGGGCAGAATGAGGCCCTGAGTTAAATATGGATGGAATAGAATGAGCTGGGCATCCTGGACAGATACAGGAGTGAGATCACACAGAGATGTTGCCCCATAGTTAGGAGTTCAGGAGGGAGGACTTGGGAGATGAGTGACAAGATGCTGCAGGAGCATCACCATCACAGTGAAGGAGATGGTACTGTCTTGGAGTCATGCAAGGGCAGTAAAGACAGAAGAATGTAGGTTTGAGATTATATGTTAAAGATAGAAATTGATCAGATATTTTGATGATTTAGATGTGAATGATGAAGGAAGGAAAGGAATCAAGGATGTTTCTCACTGAAGTAATGGCTTGCTATGTACTGATCTGGGAAGATTTGGAAGAAGGAGAAAGAAACAGGCTCAAGGTCCTACTGTATAGCACAGGGGACTGTATTCGATATCCTAAGATTAAACCATAATGGAAAAGAATATAAAAAAGAGTGTATATGTATGGATAACTGAATCACTTTGCTATACAGCAGAAATTAATGCAACATTGTAAATCAACTATATACTTCAAAAAAAAAAACAAAACAGGCTCAGGAGAAAGATAAGAGTTCTGTTTACATTTGAGATGTGTGTAAATTTTCCAAGAGAAGCCTCCAGGCAGGTAGTTGGGTATGAGTTTTAAGCTCAGAAGAGCTCAGAGGCTTCACGTGTAAATTTAAAAGGCCTCCATATAAAGACCATAAGTAGTAGACCTGTGGAAATTGATGAGGTTATTTAGGGAAGAAAATGTAGAGAGAAGAGCAAAGAGGGCTCAGACAAGCTCTTTGGACTCCCACGATTTGAAATTTGGGTCAAGGAGGAGGAAGCATTCAAGAAAACTGAGGAGAAGAAACAGCCATTAAGAGAGAAAGTGGTTTTAGGAAGCAAAAAAGAAAAGTTTTAAGGAAGAGGGAGTGCCTTTGCTGAGAAGTTCAGTAACATGACTGAGAAGGGTCCATTGAACTTTGCACAACATGGAAGTCAGTGGGTGTTTCAGCGAGCAGTGAAGTCAGAGGCTAGATTTCAGTAGTATAAAATTCAGAATTTAGGAACAGAGGCAGTGTGTGTAAGTAACCCTTTCAAGAAGTTTGGCTGTAGAAGAGAACTGAGAAATGGACCAGTAGGTATGGAGAGGTGTGGGTCAATGGAGGATTATTGTTGTTATATTCTTAAAGAGAGATAGTGGATTATGCTTTCATGCCAATGAAGATAATCCAGGAGAGGGGCAGAAATTGCAGGTTCAGGAGAAGAAAGATAATGTAAGGCTTGACATCTTCTAGGATTTAAGAATAGATGGAGTCCAGAACCCAAGGGAAAGGTTGAGCTTAGAGAGGGAGGAAGGATGTGATGAGTGCAGGTGAGTAGGTGGGTTTGTAGGTCAGAAGATGTGGGGCTTCACATCCAGTGGCTTCTATTCTCTCACTAAGAATGAAGTGAAACCGTGAACTAAGAAGGAGTGAATGAGTGATTGGACCTATTCTGTTTCTCATGGCATGAAACTAGTTTTTGCCAATTCCTCAGATAGTCAACATCTCTCTTGTCAGTACTCTTTGGCTTTGTAACTCCTTTTTGACAGGGACAGATTCCTGTTCATCTGTGCTTTTGCTTTTCTGACATTAGTTTGTTGTGGTAGTCAATAGTTTTTTGATGAGATTCAAAATTCTGTATCAGTCAATGCCCCCCAGTCATGCTGCGGGGGCTAGGGCTGGCCAGGACAGCTGGCTCTGTGAGGTGAGAAGAATTGATTGTCATAGTTTCTAGACGGGCTTCTTCAAGGCTTCGGAGGAGACAGATGTATGAGAAAGAGAAAGCATTTGTGCAGGAAAAAAGGAAGAATAGAGATGATTAAAGAAAGGGAAAGTTTAACTTTTGCCATGTGCTACACAATATATAACACTCATTTCCATCTTCTACAAAACGTTTAATAAAATTTGTGCTATTTGTCAAGGTTGACACTGGTGCTCTTCCTGGGCTCAGTGTAGAGTAAGAGCAGAGGCTACTCTGCAAGGGGCCCCATGCACATTTGGGTTACATTAATTTCTTTTATTGTGAAATAAATTATTCATAGCCAAGGATGTATATAAAATATCCAAACAGTTTAAAATGTATAATTATGATCATAAAATAAACACTCAAGTTCCAACCAGCCAGCTTAATAGGAGAACATTGCCAGTTCCTCTGAAGATGCTTGGGTGAACCTCCTCTATGGTACCCCTCTTCCAGCCTCCAGATGTAACAAATCACCCCCTTAGTTTTCTTTATAGCTAAATAATATGTTACCTAGTGTTGGTTATTTTTAAACTGTATATAAGTGGAAACCTTCTTTTGTGTTGTTTGGTTCCCTCATCATTGTGTTTCTTGAGATTTATCCATGTCCTTAGACGTACAACAGTTTATTTATGTCCACAGATGTGTAGTGCACCATGATATGGATATACCACAATTTATTAATACACCTAGCCTTTGACAGACACGTGATTTGTTTCCAGGTTTTTCTGTTATAACCAGTGCCGCTAGAGTATTCTTGTGTCTCATGGTGCAAGAGTTTTCAGACTATATACTGGGGAATAAGATTGCTAAATCATAGGTTATATTCCTAGTCAGCCTCATCAGGGTATACTTTATTGCTTTCCAAAGTGATACTTTTTTTTTTTACCAATCTTAGGTTGTCTTTTCATTACTGATAATACCAGAGACTTTGCAAACCTGGAGACAGGGATATTACCCGGTTCTCCCTTTAGAGATAACCACAGTGCAGGAAATGGGTGGGCACTCTCAGGCCAGAGAAATTTTGGTGGCACGTCTTCCTTCCCTAACCCTCATTCTCAGACAGGAATATTTCTTATCACATGGATGTGGTTAGGAGTCTCCCAGGAGGCTGAGAATGTCAGAAAACAGGAGAGTCAAAGTTAGAGGCGGAAAAAGAAGGGGACATTGCCCTGCACACGTATTTGAGGGTCTGGAATGTCCAGAAAGCAATGAAGGAAGGGCTTGCTTTGCAAACATTCTGTCCAGAAATCTTGGCCCCAGAGCTGAAATGTTGCAGCTAGGAATTTCCATGGTCACTATAGTATGGATTGTGAGAACTGCAAGTTTTCTAATCTTTCATCCCCAAAGGATATGGAAATATGGATATAACCCTGCCTGAAATTCTGCTATCCTGACACTCAGGCCACCTTGGCCCCACGTTTCCTGGAGTAAGAGTACCTAGTACCTACAGCTTCCTCTCTCTGTCCTCTTTCCCTCTAGGGAATCATCCATGAACCAATTACATTAGAAAAACAACCTCGGATCCTCACAAGATCCCTGAAAAGTAGATACTGTTCCAACTTTAGAGATGAGAAAACTAAGGCTCAGAGAGGTAACTCACCCAAAATTAGATCGCTTCTAAGTGGTGACGCAGTGGTTGAGAATCCCCCTGCCAATGCAGGGGACATGGGTTCAATCCTTGGTCCGGGAAGATCTCACATGCCACGGAGCAACTAAGCCCATGCGCCACAACTACTGAGCCTGCGCTCTAGAGCCCGTGAGCCACAACTACTGAGCCCACGTGCCGCAACTACTGAAGCCCACGTGCCTAGAGCCCGTGCTCCACAATGAGAGAAGCCACTGCAATGAGAAGCCCTCACACTGCAACGAAGAGTAGCCCCTGCTCGCCACAACTAGAGAACGTCCGCGCGCACCAACAAAGACCCAACACAGCCCAAAATAAATAAATAAAAATAAATTAATTAAAAAAAAAAAAGACTTGAGAGTTGAAGTCACATCTGTTTAATTTCATCTGTGCTCTTCCTCCCTGTGCTTTCCCGGTTCTTCTATTTTCTGTCTTGTTTTTTATAACCATGTGGTCCTGAATGAGTGTCTTCTCCTGTCTGAGCTCTAGGTCAAAAATTAGCAGTTCATATAGGTTTAATAAACATTTATTAAAAAATGAAAATCACCCTATGGACATCTTACATTCCAGTAAGAGTAACATTCTGGGCCAGCAAAAGGTCTTTCTCCTTCTACCTTATTATTGGTATTGTTGTTATTGTTTTTATATGTGTCTCCTAAATCTATTCTCACAGCCTGGACCTAAACATGTGAGTTTAGCTTGTTCTACAGCTGGTGTGTGCCTACAGTTAGGTAGGTTTTCGTTATAAAGCTTTTGCTCCAGTGTGTTGCTGGTTGTCTGCTATTTTGCTTTCATCCTATTTTGCCGGCAGAGAGCGTTTCCCCTCATAACGGTTAGGGTTTTTAGTGGAGGCTTTCCTGAGATCTGCTGTTACAAACTCACACACACCTTAGCTCTGGCATTTGTCTCAGAGAAGCAGTCAGGCTTGTCAGCACAACCAGCACACCCTCAATACCCCGGGGACACTGCTATCACAACCTCCCAGGCTCTTTACTTCTCTAGTGACACCTCAACCTGCTAACAGGGCATCAGAAGCAGAGCCAGGAGCTGTCATTCAAATGCGGGAAAGTTTCAGATCAGTCTCTATCTTGGTGTGGCTGGGGGAGACCCAGTCGCCACCACCTAGGATGCACCGGGAGGCTAAATGATTGAGACCTTTCTCCTCCTGGACAACCTCCCTGCTGCCTTGCATGCTGGTCCACCTCACCTGCTTCTCTCTTACTCTCCTGGTTGGAGAGAAGGATGCTGGTTCTCCAGTGTAGCCCTGATACAGTGGGAATGTGAAGGCCATCATCTGAGGAGTTGTTCTCTATGACCCAAAATACTCTACCCCTAAAACAATAAATTGAGATAAAAAGAAGTTCTAAACCCTTCTAATAATGGTCATGCCACATGAAGAAAAATATTAGGGGCCTTGGGTTCTGGTTCCTTTTTGCAGTTGGTTGCCTTGTTATCCTGTGTCCTCTACTTGAAAACTGGGCAGAGAATCTCAAAGAATCATCAAGATTACTGAGGATAGCAATGGATGAGAGACCAGAAGTTTTTCATAGTCTGGGGCTGGCAAACTTTTTCTGTAGAAGGGCAGATAGTAAATATTTTAGGCTTTGTGGGCCTTTCTGTCTGTTTGGATTTATAATCCTTTAAACATGTAAAATCCATTCTTAGTTTAGGAGCCTTACAGAAATGGACCACAGGCTGGATTTGGCCTGTAGTTTGCCAACTGCAGTCCTATAAGCTCATCTTCAATTTTAGAGCAGCTGGATAATAGAGAAAAATCTTCTGGGGATTTCCTATTTTATATTTTGGGAGGAAGCAATGAGCAGAAATATTAAGATCATGTGTGACTAAGAAATAATCTGGAAAACAAAACGAACAAAAGAAAGTAAAGGGAAGGAAGAACAGAGATTGTGAGGCAATTATTTAAAGGAATTAGAAATGTGGAAAAAAGGCAAGGATATGGGAAGAAAATTGAACGGAGAGTATCTTGAATCAAGTAGAGTCTGGGAAAATGGAGTAAACAAGGCAGATTTTCTCCTAAGCATAGTTACTGGCAAATACACACAAGCCCTGCTGTGTAACAGACTGGATTTGCATGGGAATTTAAGGAGGAATTTACTCCCATCTTGTGGCTTATCACTACAGTCTTCTTTTAACCGTATGGGTCGGGTCAAAGGTCTTTACTTGCTTTCCTGCCACAATCCAACACTGTTAGTTTAGTGCTTGTTCAATCAGCTTTCATGATTAAAAAGAAAAAAAAAAAAAGGAGGGAAAGAGTGCATTACTGCCGTGGAGAGTAGATTGGCAAGGGTGATTGGGAAGGTTGGCAGTCGTGGAAACTTTTCTGTGCATTGGGAAATAACTGCAGGAATATGTCATGGCACTTTAATCAAAATACGAACCTTTCCCCCCCCCGCCCCAGATAATTGACCATAAGAAAATATTGAAGGTGGAGAAAGAGGACAATTAGAACGTGAATGTAGAGGTAATACATGTTGAAGAGAAAATAAGGAAAAGGATCTCAAATGTAAGACCAGGTTGGAAGACAGGTAAACAGGCTAATTTTTGCTGGAAGATCATGTGAAAGGCAGAGACTTCTAAATACCCAAGAAATACTGAACATCACAAGCAAGGGCCCATTTCCTCAGAATTATGAAAGAGCACTGAAGTAGGAATCAAAACATCTTGGCTTTAGTTTTTAGTCTGCTCTGTACTGATTATGTGACTTTAGGAAAGTCATTTAGCTTATCTGAGTCTTAGTTTCTTCATCAGTAAAATGGAGATCATATGTTTTTCTTATTTCATACTGCTGTTTTGATTTGTACCTGCATATTAAAGGCCTTTGTAAAATATTAGGAACTATGATAATGACAGACATTTTATGAGTTTTAGTATTTTATTATTATTTATTACTATTTTATTAGTGGGTTGACTTCACTCATAGAGCAGGCTGTGTACTATGATTGAGGGGCTCCCAAAGGACTAGCTGTCTGTCAAATTTCTCCTAAATTGGACTGTGATAACATGAGTTAATCATTTTCGTGGGGTCCAAGGTTTCTACAGTCCTTAGGTTATGAAAATAAAGAATAGTAAAAATGCAGATATATTAAAGACAGGATCAATTCAGTTGTGTACATCTTAGCTCTTGATTAGCTGGTCTTCTAGCAATGTCTTGAGAGAATGGGGCAGAATTACCATTAAATAGAAGGGTCCCAAGAGCTTGGGGTCACCGTGAGAGCAGTGAATGAATGCCTGTCTGAACATCAGGGGAGAGCAAGGCATTAAGGAAGAGAGGAATTGTCTTCTGCAACTGACTTCACAGTTTTGACTGACTTAGGCTAGTTTGTTCTGCCCATGTCTAGGGTTTTTGAGAGATGGCAGCTTGTGATCCTTTTTCCTTTGAATTCCTTACCAGTGCCATTTTTTTTTTTCCTAAACAAGTGTTCTCAGGACAGGATCCTGACTAACCCTCCTAGAGTTATGGCATAGACAGCTAACATCCCACCAAGAATTCATGCTCCCCTTCCAGGGGCCACCTTTCCAGACTGCCTTGTATGTAGAAGGGACTGGGTGCCAATGGCACGTGTGTGGATGTAATGTGAATGTCTTATAGGACGAAGTGGTTGAGAAGCAAGTGCTCTTTCTCCACTCTCTTTTTTCTTGTCTGCTCACTGGATATTCATACCAGTGGTGATACTGGAAACCAAGTCTTGAGGATGGAACTGCCACAAAAATGGAAGGAAACTGGGCATCTGAGTCACTGCTTGGAGGAAAGCTGCCCCACCAGGAACACTTACATCAGACTGGAATGTGAGCAAATAATCCACTGGGACTTCTGGGTTTTCTGGTATCACTTGGATGAATACAGCTGCTGATATTAGCAAACCTTCTCAGACTATTCTGTTCTCTACAAATTGTGATCAGCTAGCTTTTCCTCTTGATCTGTAGCCCTTTCCCTTTTCTCCCTAGGTCCTTTCTACCCTTCCTGCCATTATGTCTTCAGATGAATAATAACATCAACAAAGAGCAAGGAGAATAGAAGAACAATGTTTATTTCATTCATGCATGCATTCATTCCTTTGTTTTCTCTCTGCTTGACTCAGCTGCATGGTAGTAGCCCAGGTGTTGGATGGGAGCCAAAGATGGATGTATGTAGGCTCTTGGCTTAAACTCTTGTCCTGGATATAAAAAATGTATCAACAGTAAAGACCATAAGTTTCAATGACATGATTTTATTTTATTTTTTATTTTTATTTTTTTTTTATTTTGCAGTACACGGGCCTCTCACTGTTGTGGCCTCTCCCATTGCGGAGCACAGGCTCCGGATGCGCAGGCTCAGCGGCCATGGCTCACGGGCCCAGCCGCTCCGCGGCATGTGGGATCTTCCCGGACCGGGGCACGAACCCGTGTCCCCTGCATCGGCAGGTGGACTCCCAGCCACTGCGCCACCAGGGAAGCCCACAATGACATGATTTTAAATTCGGACTCCAAAGGAAGAGTGCTTTCTCACCACTTTACATCCATGGAATTTGCTTCATTATTATTTCTTACTTCCCATGTGGCAGAGTGCCCTTGAAATATAAGATTTGTCAGTGGAGTGAGTACCCTATGGTCATTATCTGGTTTATAAAACCAGCACAGGGAGATGAGAGAGTTGTTGGAAACCTAAAACCACATTGTGAGCCTGGAGCCCAGGTTTAAATATACTTGAATAGAAGAAAAACTGAGAGCCCATGTGTTGAAGGAGGATAACATTACACATGCAAAGCAAGTAAACAAAAACCTAGAAAACAAAAACAAGCAAAAATAGGAGCTTACAGAATCACACCAAACTAGTGTCTGAGATCTCATAATTTTCCCACGTATACAGATTGCGCTCACAGGTCCCCCCACAATACAATCAAGCAGAGTCTGTGCTCAGAATGGTTGTCACAGCCTGTTATTTGAGTCATGGTGTTGGGTAAGAGTGTGGTTTCTAAACAAGAAAATTATTCCACAGTCACTTAGGGATTAAGGGCTTCACTGGGATGAAAACATGGTTGGAGGGCTCCCTTTACAGTTTCTATCACCAGTTTATACAGGCAGTAGGGAATCTCACTGGTCTTGAATAATCCTTTAACTTTCTAAGAGCCAGTTACCTGACTCTTGGAGGAAGAGCTTCTTATGATGTGCTGGAGTTTGGACCAGGCTCTGTTGTTTGAATCCTGACTCTGCCACTCAATATCTCTATGACTCTGGGTGAATTACAAAACCTCTCTCTGCCTCACTTCCCTCATCAGTAAAATGGGGATAATCATACACCCTACCATCTAGTTGCCAGAGGGATTAAATGAGCCAATAGGGGTAAGTCTTTAGAACAGTACCTGCTGAAAAAGAATCAGTTGCCTGCAGATATTAAGGTTCTGACTCAGGTTCCTTCAGCCTTATTTGGAGGATCCTCACAGCACTAGTGTCCATGACCAGCCTTTCCCTTCCAATTCACAGCTAGTTCCCTCCTTCTCTCTTGAGCTGTCACTCTCTCCCTTCATCTTCTCCTCATTGATTCTCTCTGTCTTCCCTGCAATCATGTCCTCCTCCCTGGCAGTTCTACACATGCCAGGCCAGTCTTCCACATCTGACCCAAGAGTTATAACAAAGAAGGATTTTCTTTGAAATTGGTGTAGGGATACTAAATACCTAACATTTTTCACAGCCAGCTCCCTGGCAGGGGAGGACAGTTTAGTTTAGGAACAAAAGACAGGCCAATAGCTGAGATAATGACACAGGTGATCAGAAAGACGGGAAGAGGTGGCAGAGCAAGCTGCCCCAGGATCCTTACGCAAGACAAGTTGCACATATCTTGTCTGCTCAACTAAAAACTGTAACCAGTTAACCAAATTGCATATTTAATAGATAACATATAACTATACAGTAAAAGGAAATATTTCAAATGTCTTTTGCACACAGGACTCTGACTCACAGAGTCCATCTTTTGGTGGCAGGGTTTCTAAGGACAAAAAGAACTCAAGGGAATCCTAAACTTCACTCAGTTCTTTTATTGTTGATGTTATAATTTTGAAATTATTGTATGCGTGTTGTAGAATAAAGCAAATAAGCAGGGAATTCCCTGGCGGTCCAGTGGTTAGGACTCTGTGCTTTCACTGCCGAGGGCCTGTGTTCGATTCCTGGTCAGGGAAATAAGATCCCACAAGACACATGGTGTGGCCAGAAAACAAACAAATAAAAAAGCAAATAAGCAAAACTGTTCATGGTGTTAGGATTCAAGTTTTTCAGTGTCTGAGAAAAGAAAAAAACAATAGAAACAAAGAAGGTAATGGGGAGAACCCTATAATATAAAATCTGAGTTGGAAATATCAATAAGAGCACAAGGTTATATATAATATCATCTACACATAGTCTATATAAAATATAGCATGCATATGATATAATCTGTGTAATTTATATTTATCTGCATATAATCTGTAAGTCTATTATATATCTCTATAGCTATCTATCTATCTATACACATATACATATATGTGTGTGTTGAGAGGGACAGGGAGAGAAAGAAAATGTGAGAATATGCTCTGTCCAATGAAAGAGCTTAGAAATCAATATACTCCAGTAGCAATGAGCACACCTGACATTCAGGTATTGTTTTCTGAAATACCATTCTCACTAGAAAGAACCAAGGCTCCTTAGAGAAGTGGCAAGTTCTAGGTGTGCAGCAGGGAAATTTAAAGTGGGCTTAAGATTTCTTACTCTGTCAGAGTAGAAGGAAATTCTGAAGATTAATCGTCTTGTTAAAAGGACAGAACTCTCACTGGCCAAGTCTGGGACAATATGAGCCTCGAAAGAATAATGCTTATGATTGATCATATCAATCAAAATGAGTCCATAATGATATTCAAAAAAAAAGATAAGAAAAGGAAAGGAAAAACAAAAAAAGAGAAAGGGGGAAATAAAAAGCTTATTTGCTACAGTGGGGATTCTTAGTACACCCACTCCTTATTCTGAAAATTAGTAACTAAAAAGAAAGAATTAAACTTTACTTTGTGTTAGTCTGGATAGGTAGGTTATGCCACAACCTCAAAATCTTAGTGGCTTGAAACAAGAGAGTCTATTTTTCACTTTCACTACATGTCTACCTTGGGTTAGCAGGTGTTCTGATCTATGTCAGCCTCACTTAGGGACGCAAAGTGACAGAGACTCAATAATTTAGAATGCTGCTGTGGCAGTGGAAAGGAAGGTGCTGGAAAATACACCACATGTCTGTTCATATTTCCATGGCCCAAGCAAGTTATATGGTCATGTCCCAATTTAGGAGGGTAGAAAAGTTCAATCCCACGATGGCAGATTGTATAATGTTTTTAGGAAATAACTTTCTTCTCCCCTTTTCCCCAGGAAGATAGTAAACTTCCTCCCTCTACTGATTTTGTGACTTGCTTTGGTTGATGCCATGTGGGTGGAAGTGACAGCACACTGGCCTGGAGCAGATGGTTTACAAGGCATCTCAGGCTTTTACTCTCTCTTTGGAGCTCATGCCATCCAGCGAGAGAAGAGCAGGCCCCCAGGAGCCATTGCTTCTTTTTCAGGCTCCTGATCTGGAGCCTGGAGCAAAGCCCAGAAGAGCTACAGCTGAGCCACAGGCAAATCACAGACTTGTGAGCAAGAAATGTTTGTCGTTATAAGCCAGTAAGATTTTGGATTGTTTGTTACTGAAGCAAAAGCTGACTAATCCACCCATCGTGGATTAGTCCTTCCTTCTAAGGGTTTCTTCCTTCTACTCAGAAGGAAGAAAAAAATGGAATATTGGTGGGTAGCCCAAATGACCACTGCATTGCCTCTTTTTTTTTTTTTTTTTTGTGGTACGCGGGCCTCTCACTGTTGTGGCCTCTCCCGCTGCGGAGCACAGGCTCTGGACGCACAGGCTCAGCGGCCATGGCTCACGGGCCCAGCCGCTCCACGGCATGTGGGATCTTCCTGGACCGGGCACGAACCCGTGTCCCCTGCATTGGCAGGCGGACTTTCAACCACTGCGCCACCAGGGAAGCCCATGCATTGCCTTTTAAAGGAGGAAGTGATGTATTGCAGATTGTCTGCTAATAAATATAGAAGGAATGATGCCACTAGAAATCACCATTTTGCCATCCTGAAATAATTAATTCTGGCAGTTATTATCAGTGAATTTGGAACCATTAGGTGAAAGTTTTTTTAGGAAATAGAATGTTTAGATGATGTTAAGTATCATCCTATAGATTACTTCCTGTTTGAAAAGGGTTAAGTGTACCTTTAAAATATAGAGGGCTGTTGGCATCAAACTACCTCATTGATAGTGGACCACTCGACATTGTGTGCCTCTTGGTGTGATGCAATGTGAAGCAACAGCATTGCCTTTGAAATACCATTGCCTAAAATGTTTCATCTGTATTTAATCAAGACTTTAGTCCAGAGTTCCATTATACAGGGAATACAGGAGACACAGGAGCATGTTAAACAATGCTGCAAGGGACAATGCCTCAGGAATATGGTAATTTTATAAGGTGATTGTTAGAATTTCTTCAAAATCCCCACGTCACGGGTATTAAAAAATATATGTGTGTGTGGGTGGCTGTTCTGGTTTAAAAATAACAAAAGATATAAAACAAATGTAGTGCATAAGCTTTGATTGGATTCTAGTATGAAAAAACTCACTAGAAAAGCAATTGTTCGTCTGTTTGGGAGATTTGACCGTATGGCCCAGTAGTTGCTTGATAACAGGGTATTTTTGATAATATTCCTAGGTGGTGATAAAGGTATCGAGGCTCTATAGAAGACTTTTTTCCTATAGGAGATGTATGCTGAAGTATTTAGTGGCTAAATATGATATATAACCCAGTTTCAAATGGTTCAGCAGTAAATTTATACAGATAAACACCAACATAATGTTTACAATTCAGGCAAATTGTTAACATTTCTTGAATCTAAGTGATGGGTATACAAGTGTTCATGATCTTATTCTTTCAAATTTATATTTGAAATATTTTGTATAAAATTTTTCATATCAAAGACCTGAGGGTGGAATTCAAATCTGTGCTCAAAATGTCATCCTGATCCAGAAATCTAGCAAGATAAATGTGACCTCAATTTGTTTTCTTTTACTTGCTTCTGAGCCATTTTATTTTAGGGGTTCTGAGCCTGAATCATTGCTGCTGACCTTCTGCATCCTCCATTTTTTTCCCTTGTACAAAGAAGCATCCATTGATTTAGGGAAGGAGATCAATAACCTCACTTTACTTGACTTAACGACCCACCTGGAGAAACCATATTTTACTGGATAACCTAGGGCTTCTCAGTTTGAAATAAGCATCTATATACAAAATGCACGAACTTGATGTGTTATTATTTTCCCCATATTCCCAGCTCTTCTGCCTCATAGGATGAAGCATTTCTTTTCTTCTTCATAGTTAATGTCGCCTTTGCTCCAGGGCACATCCTTTCCTGATGCCTTTGGGACCCTGATCTGATCTTCTGTTACTCTCAATCTTTCATGAAATTTCTTTTGACACTTGAGATTCAGCCTAACACACACACACTCACACACACACACACACACACACACACACACACACACACCTGTCACCTCCATATGAAGCACAGTTTATTTTTCTGCTATCTACTAAGCCTCCCAACATGTATTGACCTATTTCTGTTCTTCCCTTGGCTGCAAAATTTCTGTTAACTACTGTCTATAAAAGCTATTGCCATCCCTAACTGCTTATTCATTATTCTCATTCATTTCTGAAACAACTGTTGCTGAAGTAACACAAAAAAGCAACTTGGTAGTGGAAACCAATTTTTCAATTTTCTGTACTCATCTGTATTTCTTTCTCTACAATTTCTTTAAAAAAACATTCTCAGTACCTCTTCCATCTTGAGTTTTTTTCTCTGCAGCATCCAGATTTCTTACTACAGTTTCAGAAGCTGTCAAGTGACTATGGAAGGCCCGAGGTGCACAGGCCTTTTCCAAGCTGGACTGGTCACTTCATTGGACCCTTTCCTATGAAACCCAAGGCCACAGGGGTTCTATGAACTCAGGCCGCTGTCTTCTTCCAGGCTCAGTTTTCCTCTCTCCACTTTAAACCCTTTGTGCTTTTCCTCTATTGCCATTCTGTTGTCTTATGCCTGGGCTCCTTTTCAGTGTAGTCTTTCATACTGACTATCTGTGATATTTCCTTAGCTTTGATTTGAGTTTGTCCTGTTATACTGTCTCTTGGGTCTCTCTGTCTCAGATTCATTCATAACATCCTGAAGTTCACGGTTTCACCCTTGCATTGCGTTCAGGTTCCCAGAATATCACATGGGGCCGAGTGTAATGGACACCCACCTTTCTGATAAAAGGTAATCATGCACAACAGCAGTTTTGCCTAATAAACATAGTTCTTTGGGCTTCTGTGTCTGGTTGGTGGCTTTGTAGCCAATTCAAAGGTCAGGGATAGAGTTGCTTACCTTGTGCCTACAGACCCAACACCTACAATCCTAGGAAAAAGATATGATTCCTAATTCAGCTTTAAATATCAGTGGAGATACAGGCACTCACATTTTGAGGAGAGGCTTAAAAATGGCATTTCTGTTATCCTGCCTAAAAGAGGAGACTGAGAAGTGTGTTATACCACTGCACAAGAAGCTGGATTGAAAGGGCAAACTATGCAGGATCCCTGGCTGCCTCATGTGGTCTTTACGAAGCCACTTTCCCAGTCAGACATGGTCCACATGGGCCACAACCATTCTCAGGATCCACTGGAAGAGAATGATCAGGCATCTTGTATGATAGTGATTTATGTCTGCTCTTCTAAGATTTGGCATGAGATTGTACACTCCCCTAGGGAAATTTGAATAAACAGTCTCAGGAACCATGCAGGTCAGTTGGGCTAATATTGTGAGCTGGTGAAAACCATCTTTGTCCCACTAACCTGGATTTATAATAATGGTCAAGGCCACACCTTCCAGACAGCTTCACCTGGGCTCCTAGCAGGGATGGCTCCAGAGGAAGGGAATAGAGAATCAGTGAAAGTTGTGGAGGAGTGGAGAAGGAACTTCCCTTTGATGCTCATCAAATAGTAGCCTCAGTCCTAGAGTCTGTGCCCCTGGAGAGCCTGGTGGCTCCATAAAGCACATCCCAGGTAAGAAATGCTCTGTTCTTGAGAAGTAATGAGATAAATGGTCAGATTCAGGTCTACTCAATCCTCTTTTCAACTTTCTTAAGACCACAACCTTGGATACTGGTTCATAACTATAGATTCCATGTAAAGTTGAGTTTCAAGCCATTGGAAATAGTTTCTATATCTGGCCTGTTCAGTGACCCCAGCCACCTACTGAGCCAATGCACACACTACAGGAACCATCCCTATGACGTCACACCCGTAACACTCTGTGTGGATGCCCTTTCATCTATCATATGCTTCCTTCTGCACTTGGACATCCTGGCTGGAATCCTATGCTGCGGTAATCCCCAGCACACCACCTATACCCTCACCAGTATTGCCTACTGTCACAGGCAGCCTCCCTAATTGTTTTACCTATATCTGGGTGTTAACAAATCATATAGTCGATCAAGGGAAAGGTCTTTACGCAACAGGATGCAGACTTACCTTCACATTAGAATGTGGCTGTGCCTTTCATTATATGCAGTATTTACTCTTGGAACCAGAAGAACAGCTCTTCTGGTATTATATAGATAATAATGTTTAATCCTAAAACAGGTTCCTGTGACTCAGTTAATCCTGTTGGATTCTCTGCCCTCCTCTTGAAGAAGGATGGAAATTCAAACTCTGACAGTATGGCTAGAGCCTTATGTCAGTATGTGCCCACTATCCATTCTCACCCATTGAAATTTTTACAGCTGTGAGGCTGGAGTATTCACGAAGCTCAGTCTTGGGGCTGGGGGAAATAACCAGTCTAAAGGGGGATAGTGGTATAGGAAAAGCCTTCCAGACACTCTTAGGGACACAGAAATATTAAGGAATGTATTTCTTTTCAGGATACAACTTTAGTATCTCAGCAGTTAATAAATGTGATTCTTCATAATCCAGTGAGTGAGAGTGACTGCTATCCAGAAGATCTGTCAAAAACTCCCCACACTGTTCCTCACTCACAACAGTCCTTGGTGTGTTTGGAGCTGGGCCAGCTAGTGCAGCGTGCACACAATACGTGTGTAAGAGCTTAGAGGCCTCACTTCTGGACGATGATGATATGTTCTCCAAACAGGTTTACCTCCATAATATAAGACAAGATATCCTCTGTATTTAATGGTAAGCCCCCAAGACTAAAAGGAAGATAGCCCATTTGGGGGTTTGAAGGCACTACTAGAAGATCATATCCCATTAACCGCCTTATTGTCCATTTTCCATTTTCCTTAAGAAAGATCACCTTTCCCTGAAACTTGGCTACAGCACCAGCATTTTTTTTTTCTTTTTCAGGAAATCTTCTCTTGCCCAAATCTTAACCTAACCCAGTACATCATGTCCTCTCTAATGCTGCTTTTTTTTTTAATAAATTTATTTATTTATTTTTGGCTGTGTTGGGTCTTCGTTGCTGCATGCGGGCTTTCTCTAGTTGTGGCGAGTGGAAGCTATTCTTCATTGTGGTGCACGGGCTTCTCATTGCGGTGGCTTCTCTTGCTGTGGAGCACGGGCTCCAGGTGCACGGGCTTCAGTAGTTGCAGCACACGGGATTAGTTGCTTTGCAGTGTGTGGGATCTTCCCAGACCAGGGATCAAACCCGTGTCCCCTGCGTTGGCAGGTGGATTCTTAACCACTGCGCCACCAGGGAAGTCCCCCTAATTCTTAAAGACAGATATCACACTATAAAATGAGTACCATCCTATTTCCAGAAAATGCCATCTGGGAAAACTCTACCCTCAAACCTACTTGTGCATTTGGTTTTGCCAGGGTCATCTACCTAGGATGGGAAAAATAACAGCTTACTTTTAAGTTTGCATAGAGACTCTACTTTGAGGGGCCTGCATTCTTAACCCTGAGGCATGATCACGGTAGTGGTCAAGAAAAGTTCAGTTCCTGCCAGATGTGATGAGTTATTTTCTTATAGGGATTTGAATTCCAGATGATGTACATACCAGGTGGCCCAAATGTCCAGATCCATAGTGTATGACAATCCAAGTATTAGTCCTCAATGTCCAGGGGCATAACCCAGGCTTTCAATCCTATTGTATTCATCAGAGTTGATAGAACTCACTCAAAGCAAGGTTAAAAGTGCCTAGTTCAGTGCTCTCTAAAAGAACCATAAGTACCTCCAGGAAATTTCTGAAGAATGGAGAGGTCACTATAGCAGTTCAGCTACTTAAATTTTTAAAAAGTGGCTGTATGGCCAAAAATGGCTGTATGCAAATGCCATAGCAGTTTAGCTACTTAAAAAATGTGTCTGACCACATAGGTGCTCAACAAATATCTGTTGAATGAATGCATAGATGAATGAATGAATAAGAGCTGACAGGTAGGTCTTATGCTTCTGTCAGGTGTCAGTCTGGTGAGCCCCTAATGCTAATTTCCTATCCCTCATATGGTCTGTCACATCTTCTTGTACCTTATATCTGAGCTGATACCATGTTGGACATCATTGCAGGAAGGCTCAACAATTGTTGTTGGGAGTGGTCCTGGGAGAACCGAGATATTACTTTATTTGCTCCCAGCCCTGGAGCTGGGAGATTATCTGGATTCCATAGTAGACCTGCCCATGCCTGCTCTAAGAGCCTCAGTGTGGTACTAATGTGATCATTATTCTAACCAATATCTCTTTCAGCCACTTCCACTGCCCTGATTTTCTGGCAGGATTTGTTTGCTCACTCAACCCTCTGCTTGGCAATCTGGTTAAAATTGCAACCTGAACCTCACCCAAGGCTATAAGAATTTATGAGCTCAGCTGGCAGACATTTAGACAGGAATGTTCTGAGTAGTGGTTTTCAGAATCACCCTGAAGAGCTTGTTCAGACACAGCCTGCTGGTGCCACCCCCAGAGTTTCAGATTTATTTTATCTTGTGTGAGGCCCAAGAATTTGCATTTCTAACAAGTTTCCAGGTGTTGCAGATGTTGCCGGTCCAGGGGCCACACTTTGAGACCCACTACTCCAGATGTGAATCCCTTTGAAATTTGGGAAACAAAATAAAGGAAGACCTCCTTGCTTTCATTTCCCTCTACCTGAAATATCTTTGGCTGTGTTCTCAAATGAATAGAAAAACTGTTCAGACTTGACTGGAAAAGGAAACAGGAAACTAAGAATTTGGTGGGAGGACTCTTAAAATCCTGTAATAATTGTGCCTTTTCTTTTCCAGGGTTTAGCACCCAGGTAACAGCAAGGACTACTCCAGTTCCCAAGTGAAACTAGCCAGGGGCACTGTTTCCTTGTTACCTTTAAAATCCTCTTCTTATCATGTCCCACTGTTAACTAATGAAGAGCTTTACCTGATATATCTTTCTACCCTAAGAAGGCTAATCGTCATTCCTGCAGCATTGACTCAAGGACTAGTTTGCTGTGGAACGAGATTCCAGTGAGGTAAGGCCTGTGGGAATTTTTCTAGAAAAAGCTCTGGGGAACCATTTGCTCGTTGAAAAATTAGACAGGAACAATAGCTGTGGGTTTCTGTGGTGGGAAAACGGGTGGCACTGACTATATTCCACAAAAGGAAAAGCTGTGTGTAGTCTGATTCTAAATCTTCAGTTGACTGAGGGAATAGAAGTTAGCTTTTATTTCACCACAACTGAGACTTTAACAAAAGGAAATGCATTTGGCTGTGGCAGGAATTAGAATATATTGTGCAGGAGGTTGATCCAGACTGAGTTTAAAAGGAATTCTGATTTTCTAGATGTGTTGGTCTGCAGGTGTCTTATTGATGTGAGTTTATTTTTAGAGGCTTTTGACTTCTGGCTGAAGGAGGGAAAAACTTTAGGGCTGGGGATCAGTTTCTAAGAAAAAGACAAGAACAATGGCGTGACAAAATGCCTATGATGTAATATTAGGCTAAAAACAGCAGAGTACAAAACTGTATTATACATTATTCTTGCAATTACAAAAATACCTAGCAGATAAAACTCTTCACAGATTCAGAAGGGCAAGAAGTATAGCTTTTAAACTTTTTTTTATTACACATTTTAATTTCTATTTCTTATAGTATTACATGGCAGAAAATTTATTTCTGTTCATTTAAGGTTGAACCCCATTTTTCCCACAGTTATGGCTAAATTCCTAGAGTTTGAGGAACCAATTAAATCCATGTGACAACTATTCTTTGAAATTCTTTGAAATTGGTTGAGACATCTTTTAAAATACATAAAATATTACATCTATTAAATACATAATAAATATTTCTAAATGTTCCATCAGATGAAGTTGTTAATTGTGTTATTCAACTCTTCTATATTTTTGCTGAATTGTTTTGGCTGCTTGAATCATAATTGACTGAAAAAAGGCATGCTGTAGTTTCCCACCATCATGGTGATTTGTCAATTTATTTTTGCAGGTCTTTCAATTTTTGTTTAAATCTACTGAGTCTATTTAATAATGTGTGTACATGTTTAGAATTGTTACATTGCTTTAGTGACTTTAGTCTTTATTCATTGCATAGGAACTCTGTCCTTAATGATGCTATTTGTATTAAAGTCTTCTTTGGCTGATATTAATATCTCTATACTGGCTGTCTTTTGGTTAGTATTTGGCTGAATGTATCTCTTCTCAACTTTTCATTATTTTCATGCTGTAGGTGTGTCTTTTGTAAGTAGCACAGAAGTTGGATTGTGTTGTAATCCAATCCGTCATTCTCTTTTAACTGACAAGTTTAATTTACATGTATTGGGGTAATGGATATATTTGGATTTGGTGTGATTAGCTTTATTTTCATATTATACTTCTTCTACGTTTGCTTTCTCCTTTTTAAACATCTTTTTTTTAGGATCAATATTTATATATTTCCCTTGCTTCTTGTTTCATAAGTCCTATGTCATTAATTCTGTGGAGACAAGTCATTTTCTTAGAGTCCAAGTAAATTGCTACCACATATTTTCTCACTCCTTTTTTAAAATGGAGGTGAAATTCACATAACATAGAATTAACCATTTTAAAGTGAACAATTCTGCGGCTTTTACAATGTTCACAGTGTTGTGCAAGCACTACTCTATCTAGTTCCAAAGTATAACAAGGTCTCTTTTGCTTTGCTCTATAAGGTGTTTTATTAGGCCTCATGCCAGGTTGTTTTAATTTTCTTGATAAAGAAGAGCTCTATACATCCCCAGCATCTCCCAAAGGAGATGTGGACTGCCCTAGGCCTCATTCCCTGTCTACTCTGCTATTAGAATAATCATCAGTCTAATCTGAGGTGAAAATGCAGATGAATGTGCCCAGTTCTACCTGATCTCGTTGTGGTTGTTGTTACGAGCTGGTATTGTGTGGCTTCCTCTAACTGATATGAGTCTTGTCCTACTGTTTATTTTATTCATTTATGTTTTACTTTTTTAAAAAATTCAGATATAATTGACATATTATAGTAGTTTCAGGTGTACTGACTGTTTATTATAGATGCTGAACACTGGATTACAAGAAAACCACAATTCTCAGTAAGAATTGTTACTAGAGGGCTTCCCTGGTGGTGCAGTGGTTGAGAGTCCGCCTGCCAATGCAGGGGACACGGGTTTGTACCCCGGTCCAGGAAGATCCCACATGCCGCGGAGCAGCTGGGCCCATGAGCCATGGCCGCTGAGCCTGCGCGTCCGGAGCCTGTGCTGCGCAACAGTGAGAGGCCCGTGTACTGCAAAAAAAAAAGAGTTGTTTCTAGAGCTCTACCTGACTCTACCCCACCTACAACATGTTATAGTGAGGATGTATAATTCCCTGGACCACTAATAGAATGTGTTGCCAGGATCCAGTACCTCCACCCTCACCCCAAATTTTCCCTGATGTTTTCTAGATAGTGTAATTCATGAATGTATGTAGAAAGAAGGAGGATGAGAACAGGTGACACTTTGGCTGCTAAAATATCAATATTCATGCCAAGAAGGGTTTGATCTCAGTTCTACTTGGCACAGACTCAATTTCTGTAATCTGGAGGGGCAGCAATTGGGGGAGGGACAAAATGTCTTCACACTTTTTGATTTTGGTTTTGGGTAGTAAAGTATATTAAGGCTTCTGGTTGCACTTATCAAGTCGTTACCATCAGCTTCTCACATTCTGGCAATAGGTTGACTGATGGTGTAAGATTTTTCTTTGCAAATCTTCACATCTATCTTTGTCTTCACAGATAATTTGCTGGAAAGTTGGGAATAGCTGCATCGGAAAGTCATCATAGTTTTTTTTCTAAATGACATTTTGAGGTCCATAGGCCCTTGTATACCAAGGACAGAACAAGAGGGTCTGAAGGAACATAGAATTTGGGTCTTTTGTGAATAAATGGTGCCCCCCCAATTTGGTGACACTTCAGATTCTGGTTCTCAGAGCTTCCATTGAATAAAATGTTGTAAGATGACTCCTGAAGCAAGTTTTCTGTGGGTGTAGGGCCATGGTCTTGGTCTCAGCCACACTCAGAAATCAGGGAAGAAGCTGAAGGGAAACCCCACTCACTGCCTTGGCCTCTGTCCTGTGAGCTGGTCACTCCCATGGCTTCACAAAGTCACCTGCCCTCCTGCGAGGAAAAACACCTTGGGGTCCTGAAATTCTCTCTTCTTCATAGCTTCTCTAATATGGTTTCCTTTCTTGTTCTCCATGGGGGAATTTAGAGCAGCAGATCTGAATGAATTTCCTGGGTCTGCTTTGAGGTAAGTGGGTAAAGCATTGAGAAGAGCATAACTCACATGACCTGAGTTTAATTTCTGGCTCCATCATATAGAAGCTCAATGATTTTCTTTGCTTCATTTATTTTTTGTTGATGTGATCACTACTTGACACATGTTTTTATTTGTTTCTTCCACTAGAATATAAGCCCCCTTTGGGCATGGGGTTTGTTTGTCTTTATGAATTGTATCTCCATTGCTTAGCACACAGCCTGGCACATTGTCATTAATATTTATTGCATTAGGATTGTTTCCTTTCTCTTCTTTTGCTATCCTAAGTAACTCTGAACTGAGCATCTTCAAATTTTCATTATGTGTAACTGATGTGTAATCTTCTTTCGAGTTATTTCACAAGATACATCACAAGTGCAATTGTTAAGTCAAAGTCATAACTATTTTTTGACTCGATATGTATTAATTAATTGCTTTCTAGGATGTCCTGCAAGTTATCAGAGTCTCCATAAATATATTTGTAGTTTTTAACTTTACTAATTTAATAGGCATAAAATGGTAGTAATTAATTAATTTCAATTTCTTTGATAAAGTTTCTATACTTCCTCTAATGTACCCTTAATCCATCATAGAGGAGGAGGTAAAGTATTACTTCCTATTAAAGAAAAACTGTGGGTCAAGGGTGAAGCCGAATCCAGCCTCTGTATGCTGACACCAAATTAAATCTCGGAGACAGTTTTGGATGAAGTAGAAAAGAATAGCTTTATTGCTTTGCCAGGCAAAGGGGGCCATAGCAGGCTAATGTCCTCAAAACTGTGTGACCCACCCTGGAGGAGGTAGTGGGGAGTTTTATAGCAATTGTTCGAGGAGGGCGTGATCAGTTCGTGAACATTCTTCTGATTGGTTGGTGGTGAGGTAAGTGGGAGTCAGCATCATCAACCTTCTGGTTCCAACTGGTCTGGGGTCTACTTGCTTGCTGGCAGCATTCCTTCGTATGTTACCCATTAATTTCTCCCACGTGGTGGGGCTTTCGGTCTGTACAAAACAGCTCAAAGATGTTGCTGTGTGTATCCCTTGATGAGGAGCCAGGACCTTGCCCCAAGGCTGCACTATGGTTTCTCTTGACTGTTTGTTTCTCCCTGGTCTGGCCTCCCCTCCCTTCCCTAATTAGCAACTTCTTGAATCTGCCCGTTGGAACTCAGGGAAGGTCATGGAGGCTGAATGAAGCCTATTTCCTGTAATCAGAGAAATGGGGGACACAAAAAGGCTTTTGTCCCCAGGAGCCCCCCAGGGCTCTTCTCAGTATCAAGGGGAAGAAAAAAACAAGTGGGTACTTATTTATGCCATTTTCTCATTTATCTTTCACGTGTCTCATCTTTTTCTTGAAGCCTGCATATGAAGAAATTTTGATGATTTTTCTTTTCACCCCTAAATCATGCCTCTCTTCAGGTCCCTAGCCAGTCCTAGAGACTTTAACATTTTCCAAAAAAGAAAAGGGCTAGGGAGGTTTCTAGAGAAGATAGAAGAACCTGACTGAGGACCAGAGGTTTGGAAGTAAAGCAGCTGAGCGTGTTGGTGCGTCTGCAGGGGTGCTGGTGGTAAGCTAGGCTGAAGGGAGCCCGTGGCAGTTCTGCTGGGACACAGGAGTGTAACCAAACACAGTGTTATAGTCCATTCTTTGTACCAACCTTTTCCCCATCTCTTCCATCTCCTGTATTCATTTCTCCAATCTCACATCCACCTTCACGTGGGAGTAAGGGGTGGAGGTGAGGAAATAATCTTGTCCAAAGGTACATGTGTGTTTGTAAGCTCCCTTATCCATGAAAATATTTTATGCTATTAAAGAAAATCTCTTGAAATGGCTTTTTTAAAAGGAAGATAATTTATGTGGCTCGTCTACTCATTTTTAAGTCCAGAGGTGTGATTAACATCTTTGTCAGTATATATTTTTTTGTAAAAATTTAATAGTGCCTGTTAGAAATGGTCAGGACACAATTGGAGAGTTTGGACAACTTTGCTGTTGGTTGGCACAGACCATATTAAAGCAACGATGATCCCACAGCAGAGAAGTTTTTTTGATTTGTATTCAATTGAAAGAAACAGAGACTTGAATGAACAAATGAACAAACAAAAAAAACCACGTTGATTTAACAGACATTTAATTCAAAGCCTTATTTTTATGTCTGGTAGTCAACCACCTAGGGCTGGTGTAGCAGCTTTGCAAAGCCATCTGGGACTCAGGATACTTCTTTTTTTCCACTTAGTCACACATAGGGTGTGCTTGTTACCTTATAGCCACAAAATGGCTCTTTCAATTCCATGTTAGTGCCCTATTCGAAGCAGTAGGAGTGGATGGGCAAAGGGCTTGTCTGTGCCTCCCCTTCCACTCCTTCACAAGCTTTGCTGTGAGATCCTCCCCACAGCTTTTGCTGAGTTAGCACTGTGTCATGTGGCTCTCCCTATGCATCAGGGAGGCTGGGGAAGGTGGGAGCTGTTTTGTAGTGTTTTTCTCTCTCTTTGCTTGCTTGTAAACTGGACACATTGAGACCACATGGGATAATTTTAGAAAGGAAGAGTGAAGATTTAACACTGAGTAACATTCAGTAACATTGAGCTGCCTCAGAACCTGAACATTTTGCCTTAAGAAATGTGAATTTGTCAGCCATGTGGTGTTCATCACTGTGGAGGTTTGAGTGAGAGGTAATCATTGGGTTTAGAATAAACATTAAAAAGCAACAGGAGTTCAGGTGATGAAAATGTTTTGATTATAAACAGCGGGGATGCTTACACATCATTGCGAATGTATTTAGTGCTACTGAATTGTAGACTTACAAACTGTTAAAATTATAAATATTATGTCATATATATTTTATCACAGTAAAAATATGCAACAAGAGTGATAGCCGTTAGACTGGGGGAGACTTGTAAACTTCTCTGGGTAGGAAGGATGTAGAGGACCTAAAATGTAATAAGATGTGGTTCTTTGTCTGGGGTGGATTAACCGTGGTAGTAGGGGTGAAATACTCTGAGAGAGAGTAAACAAAGATTCCCTCAGCCCATCCGTGGTCCCCTTCTGTCCCTCTTTTAAAGGACTGACTAGTACCATTGCCTTCTTTGATGTCTGCTGTGGCCTACAGGCTCACCCCTCCTGCTCTAAGGAGTCATCTTGCCAAATGTGTCAAGCATATTCTTCCCACTCACATCTGCAGGAAACCTGGCATACAGTCAGTATTGATAGGAAAAGTAGAGGCTTTTGGGGTTGGAATTGCCTGAAGTGTTAAGTTTTTGATGACTTTTTTTCATCTAAATTACAAATTATCTCCCAGTTTCAACCTCAGGGCACACTGCTTTCTCCCCCACCCACCCACCCCTTTTATTATTTATTTATGTTTAACATCTTTATTGGAGTATAGTGGCTTTACAATGGTGTGTTAGTTTCTGCTTTATAACAAAGTGAATCAGCTACACCTATACATATATCCCCATATCCCCTCCCTCTTGCGTCTCCCTCTCACCCTCCCTATCCCACCCCTCTAGGTGGTCACAAAGCACCGAGCTGATCTCCCTGTGCTCTGCGGCCACTTCCCACTAGCTATCTATTTTACATCTGGTAGTGTATATCTTGTGACTTCCCATTTGCTTCAAAGTAAAAGCCAGATGCCAGACAGTGGCTTATCAGTAAGGCCACCAAACATTCAGGTTTGCCTGCTTTAAGATTATTGCCCCAGTGTAATTATTAGTAACACCTCCTTTATTCTGACATGGATTCCAATCTGGACAATAAATTATATGGCCCTTCTACCTGTAAGGCCCTACATGATCTGTCTACCCCTCTCTCAACATACTTCTCTGATCTCACCTTGTATTATCTCCCTGCTTCTTGCTCTGCTGTGATCACTTTGGGCTCCTCAGTGATTCTTGAACTCATGCGTGTGCTACTGCCCTAGAACCTTCACATGAGTTTTCTCTTTCTGGAATGCTCTTCCCCAGATATCTGCCTAATCAACTCCTTCAGGTCTTTGCTTAAATTTTACCTTCTCAAGGAGACATAGACTGCCCACCCAATTTAAAATTGCCATCACTCACTTCGCCTGCATCCCTGACCCCCTTTATTCTGTCCTGGCATTTCTTGTACTTATAAGTATACTATCTCACTTACATATATTTGATATTTATACTGTCTCACTTACATATCTATTATGTTTCTTGCTTCTCTCCCCAGCTAGAATATGAACTTCTCCAGGGCAGGGACCTTGTCTTTTTTGTTCTACCATGTAGTAAAAGAGCCCAGAATGCCTCACACATAATAGACACTCCATATATGTTTGTTGAATGAGAGAAACAGTAAGTGAAAATTTACATGATCTGTGGCCCATGTCCTCAAAACCTTGCAGGGTGATTGGCTAGCTATGAAGAGCCATGGTGTTAATAGCTGATGGTTTTACAACTTATTCGTTTATTCCTAAACTAGATATGTTTCATTTTTATTTCCCAAAGTAGTATTGGAACTTTGTGTGGCATAGGATTTGACCATCTTATTACAAATCAGTTTAGGGGCAATTTGGAAGACAGGTAGGTCTTCAGGACCCTTCGAAATAATCCCACAGAAGCAACTATCTGTTTTATCTAAGAGAAAGGCTAATCCTGCAGTAATGATTCTAAAAGTAAAAAGGAATTGACATTGGCACAATACTCTGTACTTTATAGAGCTCTCTCAATCTTACTATCTTATTTAATTCCAGACCAGTCTTGGGCTTCTCCATTCATTGACTTTGTTTGACCCTCTTCTTATTCCCCCTTGAGGGTTTAATTAAGTTCAACCATACTCTGTCAACTGTTCCAGTTTCAGTGAAATCTTTTGTTATTATAACAAGAAATTATTCTCTCAAATTGAAAACAAAAACAAAACCCATACCCCAAACCACTCTCCTTTTTTTGCCAGAGGGGAAACGCTCCTGTCACTGCGGTAGTTTCTTTCCATCTTCTCCTCATGAGCCTTTCAGATCTTCTGACATTCAGCCCATAATCTTCATCTTCGTATTCAACATTGACATTCAAATGCCCTGAATGACGCAGATACTATATCCTACTTGGGGAAAGGTGAGAAACTTCATGAAACAAAAAGAACATGTAGGTTTTTTCTGTTAGCTCTGCTTAACATATAAGAAACTTCAGGATGAGGTAGGGCTATCTGTTACCAACTGTGGGAGGAAATACTAGCTAGAATAGATTTCATGTCAAACCCCCATTGCTTAATTGGGTTCCAGAATAGCTCCTTCGCATCCTCTTGGTGTTGGTGTGGGCGAATTTGGGAGAGGGAGATGATTGGTAAGGAATTGAAAGCTACACCTAGAATTTCTTTTCATGTTTTAGGTCTGATTTTCAGGGAAGGCGTTCTTGCCTCTTTGCAGCCAAGAGAAGAAAAATATCTGTACGGCAACCGAAAGAGGATGGTTTAGGAGCGAGTTCATCTTCTCTCGCATTTCAATCAGTGGTAGACACTAACTCAGGACTCTAGAAAATGATTGGTCCAGCCATCTTACTCATCTATGCCCGTCCCAGAACCACGAAGTTATGAATCGAGGACTAAGCAAACCTACCTCGTCTTATCTTCTCCAATTCTAAACTTGGTGACTCTCTCTCCAGATTGACCCGGGCAAGCTCTGCTGCAGTGACTGACAGTCTCTCTGAGATGAACACTAAGCTGATGATTATCATAAGCCCAGCACAGTAGACAGGGAAAATAAGACATGGTAAAACTGTGAGCATATGTGATATCATCCAGCTAACATATGATGAAAGCGAGTATACTCCCTGTGCTACATGTGGATGAGACAGCCTACAACAGCTGGAATACACTTTGGCCTGCGGGGAGAGTAGGTCTGGAAACCAAGTGGAGCTAGATCCAATGACAGTGATCTCATCCATGGGCAGTGCCCTTTAGATTTTATGAAGATTTTCAGTTCAGTTATCTCACTTGAGCATCGGTCATAGAGCAGTTGTTAACAGCCTGGTGTTACACATAGGACTCAGATTCAGACCGGTTAGGGAGCTCATGCAGGGCCACAGAGCCAAGAACCAGGTCATTGGCTTCGGCCCCCTCTTCACTAAGCATGCTGCCTCCTCTATGGCTAGAAGGTATGAAGAAGGATGCATGTCTCCTGATTCATTGTTGTAGAGGAACATTCTGGACTGGTCTAGAGCTTAGGCATAAACACAAGCTTAGCTTCAGGAAGGGTCTTATAGTCACATTTCTGCCTTTCCCTGCTTTCCCCTTTTGTAATAGGAGTATGCAGGATTTTATCAAGTTATCTGTAGCCTGAGTGTCACTCTCCTTCCTAATTCACATATTCCTTCTTTTCTTCCTCCCTATTTCCCTTTTCTTCTTCCCTCCCTCAAACATTCATTAAGCATATTCTATGTATTAGGCACTACCTAATACATAAAAATCAGGAAAACAAAGATGAATAAAATATTGTTCTTTGTTTCAAGGAATATGTGGTTTATAATGGGAAACAGATTAAAAAACAAATTGCAGTAGAGACAAACAGTGGTGGCCCAGAGGTGAGAATGTTTTATGGGGGGAAGATGTGGGAAGGTTTGGAAAGGCTTCATGAACATGGAGAGTCAAATGAGTGGGGTCTGGAGGGGTGAGTTGGAGTATCTCAGACATTATAAGGTAGAGAAAGGACAGTCCATGTTTCTGTAAAGAGTTTACCTATAGTGATGCATTCTGACTTTTACTAGGTTTTATCTACCAATTCACTTTTTATGTATTGTGGACATGTCCTAAGGGTTCATAATTTGATGGCAGAGTGTGGGTCCCTGGTTGAAGCATAGACGATTTCCACGGTAGAAGCCAAAATAAATGGCTAAGACTGGGAGTAAGAATTACACTCTGCTCTTGTTTTATATCCCCAAAGAAGGAAATTATTAAGGCCAATGTGTAAATGTAAACACTGGTGGGGGTATCACTTGAAGCCAGTGTACTCCTTGACATTTCTTAAATCAGTCTCCCTTAGTTCAACCTAACCTTGTTTCTAAGGTTGTGCTTACCTGTTGCCAGGTTAGAATTCTACTTTAGGCACACAAGGGTAAGATTAAGTGATCCTTTGGCTTTTCTAAGGAACATGGGAGGAGCCCAGAGCTGTAGGAAGTCCTTTACTAAGGCAAGTCAGTGTAGGACATGCCAGTGAGGACCTAGCACACCAGGAAGATGTGGTTGTGTCCCTGCTCTTGATTCAAGCAGGTGATATGAAAAAAGAAAAGTCGTTAATATAATCAGACACAAGTGATATGGTAGGTCTATGGGAGAAAAAACCCAAACGAAACAGGTCTATGAAAACCTTGTGGAACATGGTTGTGAGCTGTACATTATAGAGGTGAGTCAGAGCTTCGGATCCTAGGTATTTCACCTACATCAGCTTTCACCTCTGTTTCATTGTATCCATCTAGTCCTATCGCCACTCCTATAGGAACTTTTTTTCTCTGAATAATAAAATTTGTACTTTGTCTTCTAACCACACCTTCATGTCTCTCTATCCTTCCAGTTCTATCACCCAGTTGTCCCTGCCCTTTGTCTCCTTCTGCTTCATCTGGATCTCCAGTTTTGGACCTATTTTCTCAGTGCCTATTAGCCCCACCTGTCTTCACTGATTTTTCTATGAAACTTGAATTGCATGGCCCAGAACTTCAATAACTCTTCCCCTTATCCTTAATTCTATTGTTCAACCATCCTCTGCTGCAAGATCCTAACTGTCTGCCTTTTATGAACCTACTTTGGGGTTACTGAGCACTGGTGAAAAAAAAATCACATAACATGAAGCTTGTGTCATTATATCTATTTTTAATTAATTTTTATTGGAGTATAATTGCTTAACAATGTTGTGTTAGTTTCTACTGTACAGCAAAATGAATCAGCCATACATATACATATATCCCCTCCCTTTTGGACTTCCTTTCCATTCAGGTCACCACAGAGCATTGAGTAGAGTTCCCTGTGCTATACAGTATGTTCTCATTAGTTATCTATTTTATACGTAGTATCAATAGTATATATTTAAGATTCCCAAACTCAGCTGGGTTTTCACTTCTCAGCAAACTGAAGTAGCCTCTCCCCATTATGCCATTGTTTTCCTCCATAGCGTGTGTCACAAACAGAAATTATTTGGGGAGTGTATTTGTTTCTTGATTGTCTTCCTCCACTGAGGCTCTGTGAAAAAGAACTTTTGTTTATATTATATGCTCCTCTACTCCCAGTGCCTGGTGCATGACAGATGCTTGTTAAACAAATGAACAAGCCTCAGCTTGGATGTCACTATCTCTAGGAATTGTTCCAGAATCCCTGTCTCCTATCAAGTCTGAGTTAGGGATTTTTCCCTTAGCATCCTGTTTCTCTGTCATAGCATTTTCTGTGCCATATTCCCATTGCCTGTTTACTTACCTTTATCTTTCTCTGCATCAGCACCCTCCAGTAGGACTTTTCACAAGGCTGGAAATATTCTATATCCGTGCTGTCCAATGCAGTAGCTACTAGGCATACATGACTATTGAACATTTAAAAAGTAGCTAGGGACTTCCCTGGCAGTCCAGTGGTTACGACTCTGTGCTTTCCTTAACTGCTGAGGGCCTGAGTTCAATCCCTGGTCAGGGAACTAAGATCCCACAAACCATGCGGCATGGCCAAAAAAAAAAAAAAAAAAAGAAATGTGGCTAGTGTGACTGAGGAAATACACTTTTACTTTTATTTGATTTTAATTAATTTTAAATTTAAATAGCCACACATTGTTCATGGTAACCATGTTGGAGAACACATGCAACTCTAAATTTTAAGCTCTGTGAGGTGAGGGACTGTATCTGTCTGGTTTTCTGTTGTATTTTTCAGGGCCAGCACAGGGCCTGGCATATGACAGGTATCCAATAAAAAGGGCATATAATCCATAGATTTTGTGTCGCTTAGAGGTTGATGCCTTCTATGGTGAGAGGGAGGTGGAATGTGAGAAAATTCTCTTTCAAAATGGGTTGAATATTTGTGCTGATGATTTTAAGAGATTAAGTTCTTATTATTTTGTGTGTGAAAGGTCTTCAAATGTAAGCTAGCAATAGTGGCTAGGCTTCAGGTAGCTGAATTTGTGATAGAAATGCTTCTTCTGTCTCAGCTCTCGACTATGTCATAGAAATTTTTAAAAGTGTATTTTCATAAATTGTCTGAAGATCTACAAAATCAGGAAAATGAAGGGGACCCCTCCTGGGAATGAAAGACTCCCTCAGGATGAAGTGAGTATTTCTTTTATTTCTCTTCTACGGATGAGTGGTTGTAGCGCCTGCGATTCTTGAGTTAAGGAATTGCTTTGCCAGTTTAGTGATGTGAGCTAACACTTAGTTTGTGCCACATAACAAGCACTAATCTAAGTGTTTTCTATGCATTGATTTATGGGATTCTCAAGTACTACTATTATCTCCTCTTTAGAGATAAGAAAATTAAAGCATAGGATTAGTGACTTGCCCAGTGTCACTCAGTTCAGTGGGGAAAGGAGGATCTGAACCCAGGCACTCTGGTTCAAAATCCACTTTCACTTGTGTTGCCTCTTGTATAATCACTTGTGTCTCTCTCTACTTCTCATAACTCTAAGCAGGTTTGCTATGGCTGTGAAATTTGTGTGTGCATGTGTGGTGAGTGTTTCCTGAAGAAGGTAGCTCTGTGTTGCAGCCTGGGACGTGAGGGGACCGGAATGCATAAGGCCTGGGGTGATGTAACCATGGGCCAGTGGAAAAGAATTCACCTTGGGATTAGAAGCCACTGTGTTCTCACTTATGGAGTTTTGGGAAATGTTACTCACCTCATTTGGTTATTAAAATTACATGTACTATGTATTTGAAAGGGCTTTATAAAGTGTAAAAGGCTCCATCAGGGTGGGTACCTAAGAATATAAAACATTGGCACAGTGACCTTTAAGGAATGCCAGATCTCAGAGATAACACAGCTGCAGGACTTAGTGGTTTGCCTAAGATTTGGAGAGAATTCTCACTTTTCTCTATCCTGCAGTTCAAGGGTTCATCCTCTTGGAGGGTGAAAGAGAGGCCTGAGGGCTTTCTTGCAATTTCGGATTTTCTGTGTCTTAGAGTTGCTTCAATCCCAGAACAACCTAATGTCTTGGAAATCACCCAGATCACAAGCAGGAAAGGGATTAAAGGATGAAGGGAAGTGGTGGTGGTGGTGGTGGTGGTGGTGGTGGTGGTGGTGGTGTGTGTGTGTATGACTAAAGGCCAATGCAGTCCCCTTGTAGCCCCTCCAGGAGACAAACTCTTCAAGCAGCCCATTTATATATACCTCTGCTCTCATGGCTGGTAACACCTACAAAGAGTTACATGCATTCTTGGCTGGTTCCAGCTCCGACGCTTTAGTGAGTAGCACTCTGTCACCATGGTCTGTCTGCCTGAGTGTACCACTTGCAGTTCTGGTTGTGATCATACTTCAAGGAGGCACTAGTAGGCCATAGAAGTCAGAAAAAGTTTAGAGAGGTTGCCTTAGGAAGCCATAGTTTTAAAATGTCTCTTAGAGCTGGAAAAGGAGACTGTGGGTAAGTAGCATCAAAAGCCATTAAAATTTTTTGAAATAAAAATAAATGGCAATTTATTTATTAGATTCTAGATTATTATTTCCCTGATATACATGGCACAACTGACACTGATTAAGCTCATACCATGAATTAGCCATTGCAATAGGTCATACTGACATATTATCCTATTTCTCTTCACAGCATCCCTGCAAGGGGGACATTCTATCTTTGGCAGATAGGACTCAGAGAGGCTAAGTAACATGCCCAAGGTCATTGGCTAGTGAATGAGAGAAACCAAGAAATGAAGATGTGAAAAAATTTTAAAGTTCCTGCCCTTTCCACTACACCAAGTTGCCTCTCTTAAATCTCAAATGAGAAGGTGTGGGTGGGCACTAAAGTTAAAAACTAGTTAAAGGAGGACCTTTTCAGCGAGTAGTAACACTGTGGATGGATATCATCACAGTTGTACATTAGTTTCAAAAGAAAGCTTATGTTGTATCAGGAAGCAGCCCTCTTTCCTTTGGTAGAAGAGCCTTCTTAGAGCCCAGACCTACTCTACCAAGACACTTTACAATCTGGTTTATTGTAACAGGGGAGATTTTATAAAAGTGGGCTGGTGTGATATGATGGCTCAATTTTATTGAGATTTAATAAATGGGATGCTAGTCCAATTCCATATGCTCTGCAAATTCTTCTCAATTTAGTCCCCTCCTATCATCATAATAGCTTTGACTTGAAAATGAACACCTATGGTCATCATTATAAAGTACAAATTGAAGCTGTAATGTTTTCCTTTTCAGTGTTCCTACCTCCTTCATAGGGAATTCTTGGTAGTATACAATGTACGATATGCCAATTAAGTTATTTAAATTTTAAATGCTTCTAGCCATTATAGATTTCCAGGCATCCGTTATTATATTTTAAGTGTAGCGCTTTCCACTTCAAAGCAAGCGTGGTACCTTAAAGATCTCAAGTTACATACACTTTCGATATTAGACAGAGTAAACTAGGTACCTTTCAACATAGGCTGTAAAGGAAGAAGACAAAGAAAGGTGCAGAATATAGTAGAGAGTATTCTAGAGAACTTAGCTGGGAAAATAGAGATCACCAAGGAAGCTGTCATGTAAACAAAGAAGCCCTGTAGGCTGCGATGGCAGACTCTGGGCGTGGGTGCTTCGTCCCTCTCTCTTCCCAAGCTCTTGGCACAGACAGAGTTCACTGCTCAGCTGCATTCTTAGAAAGTGTCTCAAAACAGAGCTCACGCAACCGCCACCAACTGATCGGAGTTGACATTCTCCATCCAACCTCTTTGTTTTTTCCTGCCTTGAGGGAAGGATTGAATTATTTTATAAATCCCTTAGGATACAGAGGAAAAGAGAGAGGGCAGGTTCAGAGTTTTCTGCTCTCTGATATAGATTGACTAAATGATGGTTGATTATAAAACATGTATAACAAAATACTACTCTTTCCATTTTTTTATTAGCTCATAGCCAGCAAGGAAATTGATCTGAAAGGATTTTCCCAGAAGTGTCAGGAGTGCTTGCCTCTATGGGGTTATGAGTATTGTTTTTCTTGTCTACTTTCGTTTGGCTATATTTTCTGATTTTCAGTAATGATTTAAATTGTTCTGTCACAGCAACAAAAAGAAAAAAAACCCGAGCTTAATGAAAGAAATAGTAAAATATATATTTTTTGATAGTCAGATTGTTTTACCTTTTTTGCTAGCACAAGCAGGCTAGAACAAGAATAACACTGAAAATATATTAGACACACAAAATGAAAAGGTAGAACAAAATCCTCAATTTTGGAAAAGTTATTTTAAAAATGTAAACCATCATAAATAATTGTAAAAGAGCTTCATTGTATGCCAAGTTACCCATACTAAAAAAAGAAGAAAAAAACCTCACTGAGAATATTTGATGTCTTAAAATTGTTAACTACTGCATAGATACACAAAATAATATTTATAAGCACATGTTTAAGATGCAGACGTATAAAAGCACAACAAATACCTGTGTACCCACCACCCAATTAATTTATGAAATAGAATATGATCATTAGCTCCAAAGCCCCATGTGCCTCTCCAGTCCCATTCACTTCCCACTCCCCTGAAGTAACTACTTTTTTGAATTTGGAGGTTTTATCCCTTTGCTTTTCTTTTAAGTTTTGTATCAGTAAACAATATATTGTTTAATTTGTACACTTTATACCTTAAATACATGAAATCATATTATGTATATTCTGCAACTTGCTAAGATTCATTCACGTTGTTGTTTTAACTGTAGTTCACTTTTACAGTCATGTAATTTTCCACTACATGAATATACCACAATTTATTTGTCCATTTTATTGTTGGTCACTTTATTATTTTTTAAAATAAATTTATTTATTTATTTTTGGCTGCATTGGGTCTTCGTTGCTGCACGCGGACTTACTCTAGTTGCAGTGAGCAGGGGCTACTCTTCATTGTGGTACACGGACTTCTCATTGCAGTGGCTTCTCTTGTTGCAGAACACGGGCTCTAGGCGCATGGGCTTCAGTAGTTGTGGCACATGGGCTCAGTAGTTGTGGCTCGCGGGCTCTAGAGCACAGGCTCAGTATCTGTGGCGCATGAGCTTAGTTGCTCCATGGCATGTGGGACCTTCCTGGACCAGGGCTCGAACCTGTGTCCCCTGAATTGGCAGGCGGATTCTTAGCCACTGAGCCACCAGGGAAGCCCCTGGTTGGTCACTTTTTATTTCTTTATTTCTTTTTGCTTTAACAAACACTGCTGCTAAGAAGTTTTTCTAGCATGGGGACTGCTGTATCATAGGATATGTGTATCTTCAAAATTACTTGATAATGCCACATTATGATCCAAACAATTTATACTTCGTTATACTTCTGCAGTGGATAAGACTACTTTCCGGGAGACTTTCCTGGCGGCCCAGTGGTTAAGACTCATGCTTCCAATGAAGGGGGCATGGGTTTGATCCCCGGTCGGGGGCTAAGAGCCCACATGCTGCGCAGCATGGCAAAAATTTTTTTTAAAAATTAAAAATTAATAAAAGACTAATTTCCATTTATCCATGTCCTCACCAATGTTTGGTTTGTCAAATTTTAATACTTGCTTTTCTGGTGGTGGTTAAGTGGCATCTCACTGTGGTTTAAATTTTCATTTCCCTGGTTACCATTGATGAGTTTAAGCGCCTTTTCACATATTAGTTTGCCATTTGTGTTTCTTCACATGTAAAGTGCTGCTCTAATCTTCTGCTCATGTATCTATTGGGTTGTTTGTCTTTTTCTTATAGATTTATGGGACTTCTCTGTATATTCTGGATACTAAACCTCTGTCAGTTGTATGGACCTTCACATATCTTCTCCCAATTTTTAGATTGTTTTTCCACTTTCTCTGATGTTTTCGTCAACAGAAGGTCCCAATTTTAATATAATTTATCTGATCAACGTTTCCTTCATGATTTTCATTCTGTACCCTTTACAACTCCTCTGTCATGAATTTATTGTTATATGTGCTCTTCTAAAAGTGTTATGGTATTTTCTTTCTCAGTTAAGTTTTCGATCCACTTGACGCTGATTTATGTGTAATGTTTTTTCATTTCATATGGAACTATGAGAATGACTACTAATATAGTTCTTTCCTGTCAATTATACATTTGATATTTTCTTTCTATATTCCAAAACTTAACTTTATGAAAGTTGACTTTGCAAATTTAGTGTGCATATTTTTCTGGTCCTTTTAGGCTATTTGAGATATCTATTGTGTTTACCAATACATATAAGCTTTCCCTTGAATCTTTGTGTTTTCAGCAAATCTGGTGCCTGCTTCTGAGTGAATGATGAAAAAGCTCCATCGGAACAGAATCCTGTGGCATGCCTCTCCAGATTGTTCTTCCAAGCTGAATTCTATTCACAAATCAAAACTCTAGGGCTTCCCTGGTGGCGCAGTGGTTGAGAGTCCGCCTGCCGATGCAGGGGACACTGGTTCGTGCCCCGGTCCGGGAAGATCCCACATGCCGCGGAGCGGCTGGGCCCATGAGCCATGGCCGCTGGGCCTGCGCGTCCGGAGCCTGTGCTCCGCAACGGGAGAGGCTACAACAGTGAGGGGCCCGCGTACCGCAAAAAAAAAAAAAAAAAAAAAAAAACTCTAGAGATGTACCTTTTAGAGCAGCTACAAATCCACTAATCAATATCATCAACTTATTTTTTCTAGGAAATCTGTAGCAAATATTAAATGCATTCCCCAACTCCCCCCCACCGCCACTGCATAATCTGATGTGTCTGGCTACATCCCTCCACTGACCCTCAGGAAATTCAGATGCCTTTTAATATTGTATAGCCAGGGAGGTAAATCGAAATAATATGCTAGACCTTGTAGAATTATATATGCCATCACTAATACTCCCTTCCATTTGTAAATGTCATGGAGCTGTGTGTGTGCATGTGTGTGTGTGTGTGTGTGTGTGTGTGTGAGTGTGTGTTAATGTCTTTCCAGTAATTTATTTATGCAGAAGCAGATTGGTATTTAGTTAAAATTTTAGGCTCTAGAGAATAATTACCTGGGATCACATTCTTACCCTCTACTTATACGTTTGTAACGTCAGGCAAGGAACCTATCCTCTTCACACTCTAGTGTCTCACTCTGAGCACAGACACTGTGATTGATCCTATCCTTAGGTTGTGGTTGGGCCTGGAGAATACAGGGACGTGAGGATACACTCTCCCCCTCTCAGCTGCCTGCATGGGGCAGTGTTCCCACCCCTCCTCCAGCTTCACTATGTTTTACCCCTCCCCCAGAAGATTAGAGCTTCGCACTGCTTCAGTCTGATAACGTAAGGTGGGCAGAGAATGGGAGCCAGTCTCTAATCTGTATAATTGTGGGGCATGTTTGGTGGGGTTTAACTTATGCTCTGCCTAATTAGGGCTAAAACTGTTATATGCCATCACAAACTCCAGCTGAACACATATGCATGAAATTTGGGACTTATCGTATATATTATGTGGTAACTTACTGTTTTCAGATAACGCAACATGGTGAACCATTTCCTGCGTCATATTCTTCAATACCATTCTTACTTTTGTTCAGAAAATATTTTCGTATTTTACTGTTAAAATTGCATTAGGATGAATAGCCATTTCTTTAAATCTGAGATCACATTTTTATTTCTTAAGGTAAATACGAGGAGGTGGATTGCTAGATGATAATTATTTGCTCTCTTTTGTGAAGAATCTTTAATTCACTATAAGATCCAGACTGACCTAAGGATTTCACTTTTTAGTCATTTCCTTCCTTAATTTGAATGAAAGAAATAGAGCTATTTTTAGGGTATGTGTCTGTGGACAAATCACCCTCATTGCTTCCTCTTACATTGCATAACTTCAGGGATGCCATTCGTTTTTTATTCTATGTGTCCTTGAAGCCCCTCCATGACAGAACACTTCTAGAGGTGACACCAGTTTAAATGGTCACCTCTTAAAGGGGACCTTTTCAACGGAGAGGGACAAAGCCAGTTTCGCTTTGGCAATTACTGGCATTTGATGAACATACAAACACACACACTGATATACACACACTTGCTTATCATTTATTGGTGCCTCTCTTATACTTCAGCCTCCTAAGTTATTTCCCAAATAAAGGGGCATCTGGAGAGGAAAACCTTAAACTGTCTGCTTTGGTTCATGCCATCCAGATTGCTCCCAAAACAGAGATAATGAGGATATATGTAATGATTGTGTTTTGTTTTGTTTTTTCCATCTAAGATTGTGTCTTTATTGTTGTTCTTTCTTTTTTTTTAACATCTTTATTGGAGTATAATTGCTTTACAATGGTGTGTTAGTTTCTGCTGTATAATAAAGTGAATCAGCTATACATATACATATATCCCCATATCTCCTCCCTCTTGCATCTCCCTCCCACCCTCCCTATCCCACCCCTCTAAGTGGTCACAAAGCACCGAGCTGATCTCCCTGTGCTATGCCACTGCTTCCCACTAGCTATCTATTTTACATTTGGTAGTGTATATATGTCCTTGCCACTCTCTCAGTTCGTCCCAGCTTATCCGTCCCCCTCCCCATGTCCCCTCAAGTCCATTCTCTACATCTGCGTCTTTATTCCTGTCCTGCCCCTAGGTTCTTCAGAACCTTTTTTTTTAGATTCCTATATATGTGTTAGCATACGGTATTTGTTTTTCTCTTTCTGACCTACTTCAGTCTGTATGATAGACTCTAGGTCCATCCACCTCACTACAAATAACTCAATTTTGTTTCTTTTTATGGCTGAGTAATATTCCATTGTATATACGTGCCACATCTTCTTTATCCATTCATCTGTCGATGGACACTTAGGTTGCTTCCATGACCTGGCTATTGTAAACAGAGCTGCAATGAACATTGTGGTACATGACTGTTTTTGAATTAGGTTTTCTCAGGGTATATGCCCAGTAGTGGGATTGCTGGGTCGTATGGTAGTTCTAGTTTTAGCTTTTTAAGGAACCTCCATACTGTTCTCCATAGTGGCTGTATCAATTTACATTCCCACCAACAGTGCAAGAGGGTTCCCTTTTCTCCACACCCTCTCCAGTATTTACTGTTTGTAGATTTTTTGATGATGGCCATTCTGACTGGTGGGAGGTGATACCTCACTGTAGTTTTGATTTGCATTTCTCTAATGATTAGTGATGTAACGATTGTGTTTTATAAGTATATAATTTTATTCATGGTGTCTACCCTCAGGCATATAGGACGGTCTTGTAACTTGTGAATCTTTAAGGCTCACAGGAGTTCTTCCTCTTCTTCCTTGATGGGAATAATGAAAAGGGACCCAGCCTATAATACAAAAAAGGGAAGACAGAACCTGCCAAGTCATACCATGACAAAAGTGTCACTGTGGACGGATTCTGCCCTGGTTTTTTCAGGGGTCATAACAACACGTGATATTAATTTGATTGAAGAAAAACTTTTCTGTCCTCTACACCTGTGAGATCAAGAATGTCTGAATATAGAAACTTTAACCTCTATCCCATCATTCTTTTCTCTAGCTCTGCTATTTAAGTTACTTTATCTTGTATTAATTATTTTGTACTGTCTTCCTAAGTTCAACATTTCCTTAGGACCACGCAAACTAAGTTTTATAAGTTTAACATTGGGATTGAGTTTTCTCATGTAACAGTCATTCATCTTTCCTGATGACAGTCTATACCTTTATTCCCATGTCTCCATTCAAAGAAGAAACTAAGAGGGAAAGAAGGTCAATAGGAAGTTACTGAATAAGAGGGATTCCAGGAGGGATTTGAGCTTGAGTCTTTGAGAATGAGACACTTCATGCTAATGTGGATAATTAGAGTGAGTTTCTTCCTAGTGAAAAATTTTAGCATCAACTTAAAAGAGAACTTTACCCCAAAGAGGAATCAACAATTACTGTCCCAAGGTTTCCTAGAGTTGAACCATGCCTTGCATATGTTTGATGCTGATACTGATGGAAAAGACCTGTATCCCTAATCACCATATCAAAACAGTAGATGAACAGCTCAAGGTCAAAACGAAAACAAACAAATAACCTTCAAACACAACCTTGTAGGAAAGATTGTAAGAGTTTTCACTATGAAGTTTTAAGGTGAAGTTTTAAGGTAAATTTTTGGACTTGGTCTGAAGTGACCATAGAAAACATTTAATTACATCCTTTTATTTAGAGATTAAAAAACTGAAGGACAAGGAATTTAAGTGGCATGATGGCGATTACAAAGTTATGAAATGTGAAGTGGTCACATACTCGAGCAGCATATGAGGACTGATTGATTGATCCCCAATTCATATATGACTTTTACCTTCTGGTATGTTTCTGAACTTTACATCCATGTGCTTTTCTGTTATATATCTTTACCCTGCACTCCTGCACCTTATTTAAAGTGACAGTATTTGTGAGTATGATTCAAGTTAAGAGTTGAGTATTATCTTAGGTTGGTTGTCTGAGAAACAGACTCCAAGATTTGCCTGTGGGAGGCCTATTAGAGGATGCTCTTGGAAACACTTGAAAGGAGAGAGGGAAGCAGCTTGGGCAGAGGAAGAAGTTGAACCGCGGTGCAATTGTAACGGGGATGCAGCCAATCCCTCTGTTACTTTAGAGTTGGGATGGCTTCTAGTGGTCTCTCACTGAGGCAGGAGGGCTGGAACTTTGAACCTGTCCATACGAGAGTGTAACCTTAGGCAAGGCAGCTTCCTTCAGCCTTGAGCAATCCCAGGAGACAAACTCAGCTGTCAGCAGCCAATACTCCTGGAGGAATAAATGCTTTCCTTGTGGGGTTTGGGGATCTGGGTGGTGTTTTCCAGCCTCCAGTTCTGTTATTGTGATATTGTGATTCTGGAACCCAGGAAAATGCCCCTGAGTAGTCTTTTTTGGTCCAGGCTGGCACATAATTTAAAGAACTAAGCAGAGGGCCTTGTGTTTTGTTTTGCATTCAGCTACGCTGAGAGTAAAAGAATAGAACTAGGAAAAGAACTTCTTAAGGAAGAGCCAGATAACAAGACTCAGTAAGGATGCCTGCATGTAGTGGAGCTGTACAAACAACCCCAAATTGCTACATCTTTAAGCAAGACATATGCTATATATTTACCTCCTGTTGAGCCACGTGGTTTTTATCCTGCTGGTCACTGAGCTGTACTTCTTCATATTGCCACGAAGGGGCAGTGTTTTATAATCTTTAAGAGCTTTGGCTCTGGCTTCACAAGGCTGAAGTTCAAACCCTATTACTGCTACTCATTAGTTGTATGATTTGGGGCCGGTCACAAAACACCTCTAAGCCTCTATTTTCTCATCTATAAAGTGGGGGTAATAGTCATGCTTACTTTGCACAGTTAGGATTATTAATTTAAACAATACTTGTATGTACCCAGGTCGGTCAGTGGCTCAGAGATAGCCCATCACCCAGGCCAGGAGTTTCTATGAAAACCTTGTCCTTCTCATATGTATGACAATCCTTAGCCAGGATACTGTGTTATGTTTCAAGAAAAGGCAAAGGAAGGAAGATGTAGTGAGTTGGATGATGGACTAAGATCAAGTGTGAGAATGGAGATAAGCTTAAAAATAGCTACTTTTAACCAACAATACGTCGGGGAAAAAAGCTGCGGCTGATATTTGGACACTATAGTTTCATTGAGGTTGGGGCTTGGTGGAGGGACATCGTTGCCTTTTTGGAAGCATATGTTTGGGGTTATAATTGGGAAAACCAGTGTGAAACTTTAGGTCATTTCCTTGACATTATGAAACAATAAACATCAGGCCCAACTGACTCATGAGGCTCCTAGTACCTGGTGTATCTTCATCCCATGATTCTAAGGCATGTACAATGGCCACATGGCCAGGAAGATGTAGGATCCAGGTGTCAGAGACACAACTTTTATGTCCCACATATACACACATCATCCCATTTTCCAGAGCCAATTCAATCACCCCAGAACCTCAGCTATGCCTGATAATGTCAAAGTAACCCTATGCTTTTTCTATCCCACCTCCCCTTCTTCCTGCCTACTTGATGTCCCAATTAGGGTCACTCTCCTGGCTTATCACCAGTTGCATTAACTTTTTCTATCATTTTGTAATTTTCCATCATCCACTGTGGTAAATGAGAAGTAGGAAAGGGACAAGAGTAAATTGGAACATTTCCGATTATGCAGGAAACCTCAGGGATCAAAGGACCACTTAGCACTGAAGAAATGTACCCAACTGTGCTGCATGTCACTATTAAATTCAAAAACAGACTCTTGAGAATGAAGAGAAAGCCTGCAGTTGCTTTTCATAACACACAAATGGTTTGACAGGTTATTACCATTAAAAATTCATTAATAAATGATTAATATAAATGTTGGAATATAAATACCAAAATCACCATCCTGATCCCCCTGTTTTTGTCTTCAGGTGCCCTTCAGCAGTTCAGCACGAGGACGGTTCCTTCAGGCAGGCTTCCCATAGATATTGAAAGGTTAACTTACTATCAGGTATGGTGATCATTTTTATTTTTTTATCACAACCTCACCTGACTACCATCACCCCTGAGTCAGCCTTGTCCCTAATATTGTCAGTATTTATGAAATTGACTAGATGTAGGGGTCAAGGAAGAGGGAAGAATTGGAGATGACTATGAGGTTTGGAGCCTAGGTCACTGGGAGGATTGTGGTTCCATTAACAGTAAAAGCAGAATCAGAAAGAGATGGTACTTAGGGGCCCAAGATTATCACTGATTTAGGATATGTGGAGTGTGAGTTTTTCATTATACATTTGGATAGAAATGACTTTTAGGGTGGCAGGTTTGTGGAGGATCTGGGCCCTTTGGGTTTGGAATTATTTTTTACACAAGTGCCTGAGAATCCCATACTTAATGAATGTGCATTGAAGTCTTACTCGATTCCAGTCCCAGTGTTGATTTTTTTTTTCTTTTGTTTTTAAACAAGACAGATGCAGTTTCTACCCCTACAGAGTTTATATCTCAGGGAAGAAGGCAGATATTAGGCCTTAAACAATATGATGAGAGTGATAATGCGGATGATATTAATAATAATGCACAGTGTTTGCCAAGTGCTTTCTGTCTTTCAATGACTATGCTTAGTGCCTTAAGTACTTGAACTTTTTAAATTTTCACAGCACCGGCATGGATTAGGCACTGTCGGTCTCCAGTGGGGTAAGAGACGTTCCCAAGCTCACACAGGCGGTGGAGCGGGAATTCTAACTTCGTGCAGAGCCAGAGCCCGGGCACTTCTTCGCACAATGTCGATATATGGGAAGTCCTGGGTTTTATGGGGATGGACAGTTGGAGTACTTAACCCAAATTTAGGCTGGGAGGACTTGAAAATAATTTTGGAGAAAGTGAAATATAAAGAGAGATCTGGAGGTGAATAGGAATTAACCAAATGAAGGACGAGCGTGAAATGGAGGGCAGGTATGGTCAGGGTAGCCTGAGCTTAGTCTATCGGGACAGAGGGATGTGGGGAAAGGCCTGGCCACAGAGCATTATGGATAAGATGACCAGGAAGAGAACAGAAAGATGACCACGCACCACGAACAAAGGGCCCGTGTTCACAAGGTAGGAAGAGAAGGAGGCCCTGAGAATATGATTTAGAAGCTGGAAGAGCCTTAGGATCGACTCTCAGGCTTTTATTATTGCCTCGCTTGTGTTACATTTTTACCTACTGTCTGTTTCAGGTCATTGTGACTCAACGTAAACAGGGGAAACCAGACTAAAATTATGGAATGAGGGGTAAATGGAGGAAATGACTAATTACCTAATGACTGTTTCTAGAAGGGTTTGCTGGGTCTGAACCCCACCCTTCTTGAAACACTCTCTGTCTTGCCTTCCAGAACCGCGCCAGCTGTTGCTTCTTTTCCATCCTGCTCTGGCCTTTCTTTGTAAGTCTCCCTTGCTGACTCTTCCTCTTCCGCCCAGCCACTTCCTGTCTGAGCTCTCTGTGGCTCCAAGGCCCACACTGTCTTCACTCAGCATGACGATCTCATCCTGTTCTACAGCATCGATTGCCGTCTGTATTCTGATGCTGTCCATTTTATTATCTGGAGTTCTGACCTTTCATCTAAGCTCCAGGGTCATATGTGCAATTAAATCTCCATTTACATCTCACAGGAACCTCAAATTCAACACTTCTAGCACTCAAGCCACGTCTCTTCACCTGTCCTGATGTACCCCACCTCCAGTGCTCTTATTCTCTGTAATGACTCCCCCGTCATTCACCCCATCATTCACCTATGCTCTTGAGCCAGAAATCCGTGAGTGATGAATGACTCCTATGTCTTTTGAATGGGTTTACAGCAGACATGTCATATTCATGGCTGCCCAACATCTTTTAAATAATTCACATGTAACAATTCCCACCTCCCAACTCAGAATTCAGACTCTCAAGTTCTCTTGCAGCCCAGTTGGATACATGTGGCATAGGTTTGCCCTGTCACCTGCTTCCAAGGGAGGCTTGATTTGGAAGTCCTCAGCAGGAGAACCAGGATGCACATGGGGCTTCCCTCTTGCTGATACAGCTGTTTTCAAAGATGTGTGGGTTTTAGGCGAATGCAGCAACCTAAAGTTCAACTTCCTGATATGGAAGTGGCATTCGTACTGCAGATTTCGTGAATAAGGTGAAGTCAGGTCTTGACATCTTGTGTGCAGTGGCAGAAGCACTGAGCTTGCTCATTCAGAGCAGTTTTGCTGCCTGGCTTGGAGTGTGTGGATATGGGCGGGGTAAGGAGGTGTGCAAAGCATGCGGCATTTTTTGTTTACGTGAGTTTAGACTTGATTTTGCTCCTTCAGCCTTCCCAATGATCTGAGAGGTTACTATACTTTAATAAAGCCCCTCCAATTCATTAAATCATCACATTGTACAACAAATTGAAAAAAAAAAGTACAACTAGCCATAGTCGATTGTATAATTTGCAGTAAGAATCTTGAACAGTCTGAGGTTGTTGCTTCCTCTCTGGTAGAACATTTATCTGTGCGTTGAGCTGTGTGAGAGCTGAGGGGAAGGATGTGGTGAGAAAGACCTAGAAACGGTGATTGTGGGTGAGTGCAGAGCCTGCCCCTCTAGGGTTTCTTTATTTGATCTGTCTGTACTCCTAAAAAAACGCTTTCTGTATATTGGTGTGTCAAGTCTATAAATTATGTGCAGATATTCCATAAGGCAGGGCAGAGTGATAGAAAGGAAATGGGCATTTAACAGAAAATAACTGAGTTTAAATTCTTTCTCCACCACTGACTAGCTGGGTACCCTTGAACAAGAGCCTTAACACCTTTCAGTTTCAGTTCCCTCATCGATGAGGTGTGGTTAATGTATTTACACATAGTGTGTTGTGAGGTTACATGAGATAACCTATGGAAGGCCCTACCACTTAAAGGCTAGTGATAAAGGTTAGCTCTCTGTGCCAGAGGCAATCAGGGACCCCAGGGAATAGATGACTTGTTGACTCTACATGGACAGTCCTGGAAATGGACTATTCCATTCTGCTGACCTGGGATTCCATTTTTTGTATTCCCACTTATTGAAATCTGATTCTTTCTGATAGGACCAGCCCAAATGCCCTTTTTCCCTAATGGAAACTTCCCAAATTCTCTTAGCTGGAAGTAGTTAATTCTACTTATAAAATACTATTATATCTTAATGTAGGTTGTGTTTGAAATTTTGTGTAAAATTAATAGATCCTTAGGATAAGGAAGTGGAAAGATTCTGATACTTTAATCAGCATCTAGTAGAGCCCCTTATGTTTTAATTTAATCTTTTAACATTTTTTTTATTATTTATTAATTGAAGTATAGTTGATTTACAATGTTGTGTTAGTTTCAGGTGTACAGCACGATGATTCAGAATATATATATATGTACATGTATATATATATATACACACACACACACACACACATATATATATATATATATATATATTCTTTTTCAGATCCTTTTCCCTTATAGGTTATCACAAACTATTGAGCAGAATTCCCTGTGCTGTACAGTAGATCCTTTCTGGTTATCTATTTTATACATAGCAGTATGTGTATGTTAATCCCAAACTCCTAAATTATCCCTCCCCGGGGATAATTGGTAACCACAAGTTTGTTTTATATGAAACCCTTTTTCTTGTACATTGTGAGAGCCCCACATCTCACAAATACATGTGATTCCTTCCTTCCATTTCCCCAATACAGTCATTTCAAAATTTTTCAAAAAATTTTTGGCCAAATCAATGTTTGGTATTTTTGGCCAAATCAATGTTTGGTATTTTATATTACTATGACTATGTAAATAAAACTCACAGGTAAGCTATATACTGTATTGTGTTGCTTCCTTATGCGTCTTTAATGTTTTTCTGAAGTCAATGACATTTCTTTAATAGTTTGTTGAACTTTTTATGCCCTGGTCCCTAGGACTTTCTAAACTGCCAAAATTGTAAAATTCCCCTCAAAGCAAACTCACTTTATAAGGGCCACTCACCACCTGCAGCACAGGCAGACCCCCTCCTTCCCGCACCCCCCGCCACTCTTTCTTTGGTCAGGAGTCCTCCTTGAGTTCCGTGTCCAACCCTTCCATCTGGACAAGCTGCTCTGCTCTCCAGCTCTTCACGAGTCAAGGTTCAGGGACTTCTCTTCATCGTTGTCCTGGAGATTCCCTGAACAATTTTGTTCCTTCCTTATGCTTATGTGTAATTAATTGTCAGCTGGGTATAGAATACCAGGCTAAAAATTGTTTGCCTTCAAGTGGTAAAGCGATTGCGCCCCCCTCCCACCCGCCATGTCTTCTAGCTTCTGGCGCTGCTGTCAAGAAGGCCATGCCATTATATACAATGGAATATTACTCAGCCATAAACAGAAACAAAATTGAGTTATTTTTAGTGGGGTGGATGGACCTAGAGTCTGTCATACAGAGTGAAGTAAGTCAGAAAGAGAAAAACAATACCATATGCTAACACATATATATGGAATCTAAAAAAAAAAAAATGGTCATGAAGAACCTAGGGGCAAGACGGGAAGAAAGACTCAGACCTACTAGAGAATGGACTTGAGGATACAGGTAGGGGGAAGGGTAAGCTGGGACAAAGTGAGAGAGTGGCATGGACATATATACACTACCAAATGTAAAATAGATAGCTAGTGGGAAGCAGCGGCATAGCACAGGGAGATCAGCTCAGTGCTTTGTGTCCACCTAGACGGGTGGGATAGGGAGGGTGGGAGGGAGACACAAAAGGGAGGAGATATGGGGATATATGTATATGTATAGCTGATTCACTTTGTTATAAAGTGGAAGCTAACACACCATTGTAAAGCAATTATACTCCAAAAAAGATATTAAAAAAAAAAAAAGGCCATACCATTCTTATTCCTAATCCTTGGATGTGATCTGTTTTTTTTTTTTTCTTCTGGAAGTTTTAAGACTTGCTCTCTCCTTGGTGTTTTGTGATTTTAAAATAATGTGCTTTTATATATGTTGTCCCCCCCCACCACCATTCAGCAAGCTAGATGTTAGTTCTTTGATAACTTCCTTTTCTTTATTGTCTTGGTTCATTCTTGCTTGGGCATCTATTATATATAACCACCTTGAGCTGGTTAATATTCACCAAAGCATAAACCTCTACACTTCTTCTTTTCTCTCCCTTTTCTCCATCTCATTGTCTTCTAGGTATACACTGAAAAGGAACTCCTCAAATTTATCCTCCACCACTCTATTAAGTTTAAATTTTTTCTGCTATCACATTTAAAAGACACATCTCTAAAAACTCTTCTGTTAATTTCTTTATTTTTTCACATTTGTTAGCATGATCTTTTTATTTCATTGATACAATGCCTTCTATCTCTGATGACTCCCTCTCTCCCTCTCCCTCTCCCTCTCTCTCTCTCTCTCTCTCTCTCTCTCTCTCTCTCCCTCTCTCTCTCTCTCTCTCTCTCTCTCTCTCTCTCTCTCTATATATATATATATATATATATATATGTAGTTTTCTTCTCCCTCATCCTTTGTCTCTGTTTCTTTTAAGTTCCTTTCTCTGCATGTTTTGTTCTTTTTCACATTAGGGGTTTTTCTGAATGTGATTCATGTCTGTTTACTCATATTTAAGAGTAAAAAGAGCACACAAACACAAACTTTAAAAGTTACCTTTTTTTGTAAAAATGCTTAAGATTTACTCTCTTAGCAAATTTCAAGTATACAATACAGTATTATTAGCTATAGTCACCATGCTGTACATTAGATCCTTAAATCTTACTTATTGTTAAATATTTGTTGAATTAAAAAAAGTAGATAGAAGAATTTTCTTCCAAGAATGCAAAAACAGGAGAATGATTGGCTGTCTGTGCATGTGTGTGTACATGCATGTATGAGAGTGCATACATGTATGTGTATGTATACGTGTGTGTGTGTGTGTGTGTGTGTGTGTGTGTGTGTTTGGGTAATAAAAGCCAAACCTAAAGTTTGAGAAGAATATTATTCAGCTGAATTGCCAAAACCAGAGATTGATGTTAATCTGCACTCTCGAGTCCCTTGGTTATTCTAATTTCCTCTAATGCTGAATCCCACTGAATTTCCAAGCCAGTCGTGACCATGGCATGAAGTAACTAGCTCACTCCTCAGAGGAGTCTAGAATTTGTCTTGCTGCCATAGAACCAGCAACACACATACTAACTGTGCTGACATTTCCTACTCCCTTCCTATCTCGCCTCTCTAGCTGAACTGTCTTGGTTTGCACAACTGAGTGTCTGCCTCTATTTCCATGCCATACATTTCATCCTCCTGAGAGTGAAATTCTGTAAACCTTAACTAGGTTGGCAAAGTTAAGGTTTTTTAGCATTCCTTTGCTTCGTCTATTAAAATACCAACTGCACAATATGAATTATGGAGCATTGCTCTGAACTGTGTTCATTGATAACAGTAATCTGTGTGTTGTATACTGGAGTCTCTACTGAGAACATTACTCCACATGAATTGATTATAAGAAAAGGGGCAGGAAAATGTTCTGAATTATGGCCATTCCTCCCATGTGTCCACAGCCCTCTGATCTCTGGAGTGGGATCTCCTGACCTCCCTAAAGTTCCTCTTTACGCATTACCTTAACACCAGCTTCATGCATCCACATAACAGCAACCTAAAACCTGTGACAGGAAACAGTGAACACCCACAGGTGTTTCTGGACCTCACTCCAGATCCTCTTTGCTTTTTCCTGACTTCTACTTTGGTGAAGTTATTCAGATGGTTTCATATCCAGACTTCAACTATCCCTTCCATCACTCTAGTTTGTATGAAAGTAATTGGCTTTCTTCTCTTTAGAAGACCTCGGATTATCTACGAACATTAGCTGTTTTAGGACCCATTTGCAGTCATGATCTCACTCTACTTGCAGATCAGCTGGTGAGTAACCACTATAAGGTCTGCTGGCTGGTGGCATTTATTCGACATCTCAGGGCGTACGGTACTCCGGAAGGCATCCACTGTCCTTCACAGAAGTAACACCGTAGACCGGAAGGTTTATCAGGCCCCTCTTATTCCAGAGGTTCAGTGTTCTTCCAGAATTTGCAAGGTTTCGAAGCTGTCATGATATAAGCCTACTAGCCACTTGTGTTTACCTTTGACTAATGCAGAAAGCATGATGAGTAAGCATGAAGTTAATCAGTGAAGTTAAGTAGCTAATCATAGTCAAGAGGGCCACTAATATCACATTCCTTTCTACATAATCTGAGGAAGGATTCACATATTTGTAATGACCTTCTACTTCTGTCAAGCTCCAGGTGTGTCAGTCATTAACTGGGTGAATGTTTTAGGTGCTATTTAAACCAACAGCTATTTTATAGAAAACTCACCCCCTTCCAGGAGTTTCAGTCAAAAAGAGTAGAGATAGAGGGTTCTTCCAAGATCTCTTCTTGCCACTGCTACTCTGAGAACAGGAAGTAAGGGATAAGTGGCCAGATGGCTTACCTTACTTCTTGTATATTTGAGAGTCATTCAAGGGAATATAGTTTTCTAATGACCCTCATGTAAGTCTGCTGGATAACAGAGTCCTAATGTTGGAACTCTTTTCATCTACTGACATTTATAATAAAAAAATTTTAAGTGTAACTTTGCCATAATTTTTCATTTTGATTAAGATATTTACAGGAAATAAACCATTTATTTTCTCTGACTAATGAAACTGAAAGCTAAGAACGTTGGTGGGAGGAGTCTCAATACTGTTTCCTAACTTCTCTCTCTCCCCGGGAAAGCACCGTATGAGGAAGCCAGCACTAAGTCAAGTTTTTGTATAGCCAGTGCCCTTTTTCCTTGTTGTCTTTCAAAATACTTCTTTTTCCTCTGCCCTTCAGGAGATTATAAAATTCTGAAGTTCAGTCTCTGAGAGCTTTACTGATTTATCATCCTACTTAAGCAAAATAAGCAGTGATTCTTGCATATCTGAAGAAAACCTCAATATCTAGACTACTGTGGAGGACATTTTCACTGAGGTAAGACTGGTAGGGATTTCTTTAGAGAGCTGTGGGTACCTGGTTGGTAGCCTCAAGGTGAGAAGGGGAGCTTTAGTCATGAAGAATTTGGGGGGAAATGTTTTATATCAACTATACTCAGAAAAGTGAAAACAGCAGTAGCTTGATTCTAATCCTTTACTGCCTAGGCAAATAATAGACATTTTATTCCACTACAACTGAAGCCTGAACAAAGGGAGATGCATTTTGACTATAGAAGATATTATAATCTATTCCCCAGGCAACTAGCGGCATGAGCTATATTTAGAGCAAAGGTTTGGTTTCCTTCCCTGGAAGATGCACAGGAAACTTGGTGGCTGTGGTGGGGGCCTCGGTGAAAGTCAAGATAGGGGCATGATAAAAGTATCATAAAATAATATTGAGTAAAAAAATACATCTGGATATAAAAGTGTATTGTATGGCATTGTCCTAATTTTAGAAAACACACACACACAGAGAAGAGCAGACAAGTTTCAATTCCGCAAGTACAGTTATATAAAACATGGCTTCTTTACCTCTCTTAAGACAGTTTACTTTTTCTTTTAGACTCCATTTTACACCAGCTGCCAGTGTTGTTATTTCAGTTTCTTTTAGGATTCCTTTCTGCCTTCCTGAAAATTAATACTTTTTTTTTTCTGGTGGCAAGGCATAGGAGAGAGGCAATTACAAATAGATTTCTATTGTCTACTTTTAGAATTGTTTAAAGACTTTCTGTATGGCCTGATACAGTAATATTTTATATGGGCTTGACTAGAATATAAGATTTTTAATATTCATTTCAGAATCTTATGTATGTTAGATAAATGCTGTTAATTACACTTATTATATTTACTTTTAATAGGCAAATACACAATTAAAACTGTTGTATTTCCCTAGGAGGTGGACGTTTTATCATTGTGTTGTGCTCTGATGATACTTTTTATCTTCAGATCTATTTAAAACCACAGTAATATAGATAAACTGGTTTTCTTTTACTTACTCTTTGCATGATAAATATTTTACTTTTCCACCTTTAAGTGATCTTTTGTTAACAATACATTGGCAGATTTCTTAAATCCAAGTTGACCAATTTGTCACTTAAGCTTAACCGGTTAGAACCTTTATGCTGATAATTAACATATATTGTCTTGTATCTGCTTTCTTCTTTTCAATTTATGATACTTCTATATTCTCCTTTTTTGATTTGTTTTTTACTTATACCCCCATCTGACTTACCATTTAAGACAAATACATTAGTGAACTGTCATATTCTTTGTCCTCCCTCTCTCCCTCCACCATGTTGATATACTTCCTGCTTCTCTTCTCTTCAGTCAGGGCTTTATTTATTTTTAAGGCATAGACTCACCTAATCAAGTTAAGTTTTCACCCTTACTTACCTTTCAGCTTACAGTTTTTCTTGACTTTATATATTAATTTTTACTGACTATTATTTCCAATAAATGTTTCCATGTGGGTCTTTGTCTGCCAAAACTACCAATGCCTCGAATGCAATAGTGTTTGAGGCCCTCATATTTAAGTATCATTTAGACTAGATTAAAAATTCTACTCTAAAAATTATTTTCCCCTCAAGATAGATGGGGAGTACCTCTTCTCTTACCCCTGGGACTAGATATGTTTTGAAATTCACAATCTAGAAACTTCAGAGAGGCTATTTAATGAATCTAAATGATTATCTGGGCAAAGGGAGCTAAGGTCTGCATTTTATATTTTTTTCTTCCAGTTTTATTGAGACATAATTGACATATGGCGCTGTATGAATTTAGGGTGTGCAGCATAGTGTTTGATTTATATCCATTATGAAACGATAAGCATAATAAGTTTAGGCAACATCCATCATCTCATATAGATACAAAATTAAAGAAGTACAAAAAAATTTTCTTTTTCTTATGAAGAGAACTCTTAGGATATACTCTCATAATAACTTTCATATATAACATACAGCAGTGGTAATTATATTTATCATGTTGTACATTACATCCCTAGTACCTATTTATGTTATAAAAGGAAGTTCTCACCTTTTTCCTGACTTCATCCAATTCCCTTTCTCCTCACAGTTTACCACAAATCTAATTTCTTTTCTATGAGTTTGTTGTTTGTTTGTTTGTTTGTTTTTGCAGTATAACTGACCTACAACATTGTGGTAGTTCCTGTTATGCAACATAGTGATTATTTCTTTCTTTCTTTTTTTTTTTTTACATCTTTATTGGAGTATAATTGCTTTACAATGGTGTGTTAGTTTCTGCTGTATAACAAAGTGAATCAGCTATACATATACATATATCCCCATATCTCCTCCCTCTTGCGTCTCCCTCCCTCCCACCCTCCCTATCCCACCCCTCTAGGTGGTCACAAAGCACTGAGCTGATCTCCCTGTGCTGTGCGGCTGCTTCCCACTAGCTATCTATTTTACATTTGGTAGTGTATATATGTCCTTGCCACTCTCTCAGTTCGTCCCAGTTTACCCTTCCCCCTCCCCGTGTCCTCAAGTCCATTCTCTACGTCTGCATCGTTATTCGTGTCCTGCCCCTAGGTTCATCAGAACCATTTTTTTTTTTTTAGATTCCATATATATGTGTTAGCATACAGTATTTATTTTTCTCTTTCTGACTTACTTCACTCTGTATGACAGTCTCTAGGTCCATCCACATCACAACAAATAACTCAATTTCATTTCTTTTTATGGCTGAGTAATATTCCATTGTATATATGTGCCACATCTTCTTTATCCATTCATCTCTCGATGGACACTTAGGTTGCTTCCATGTCCTGGCTATTGTAAATAGAGCTGCAATGAACATTGTGGTACCTGACTCTTTTTGAATTATGTTTTTCTCAGGGTATATGCCCAGTAGTGGGATTGCTGGGTCATATGGTAGTTCTATTTTTAGTTTTCTAAGGAACTCCACACTGGGCTCCATAGTGGCTGTATCAACTTACATTCCCACCAACAGTGCAAGAGGGTTCCCTTTTCCCCACACCCTCTCCAGCATTTATTATTTGTAGATTTTTTTAACGTCTTTATTGGAGTATAATTGCTTTACAATGGTGTGTTCGTTTCTGCTTTATAACAAAGTGAATCAGTTATGCATATACATATGTTCCCATATCTCTTCCCTCTTGCGTCTCCCTCCCTCCCACCCTCCCTATCCCACCCCTCTATGTGGTCACAAACCAGTGAGCTGATCTCCCTGTGCTATGAGGCTGCTTCCCACTAGCTATCTATTTTACGTTTGGTAGTGTATATATGTCCATGCCAGTCTCTCACTTTGTCACAGCTTACCCTTCCCCCTCCCCATATCCTCAAGTCCATTCTCTAGTAGGTCTGTGTCTTATTCCCGTTTTACCCCTAGGTTCTTCATGACCTTTCTTTTTTTATTATTTGTAGATTTTTGATGATGGCCATTCATTTCTCTAATGATTAATGATGTTGAGCATTCTTTCATGTGTTTGTTGGCAATCTGTATATCTTCTTTGGAGAAAAGTCTATTTAGGTCTTCTGCCCATTTTTGGATTAGGTTGTTTGTTTTTTTGATATTGAGCTGCATGCTTGTAACTTTTGGAGATTAATCCTTTGTCAGTTGCTTCATTTGCAAATATCTTCTCCCATTCTGAGGGTTGTCTTTTCTTCTTGTTTATGGTTTCCTTTGCTGTGCAAAATTTTAAGTTTCATTAGGTCCCATTTGTTTATTTTTGTTTTTATTTCCATTTCTCTAGGAGGTGGGTCAAAGGGATCTTGCTGTGATCTATGTCATAGAGTGTTCTGCCTATGTTTTCCTCTAAGAGTTTTATAGTGTCTGGCCTTACATTTAGGTCTTTAATCCATTTTGAGTTTATTTTTGTGTATGGTATTAGGGAGTGTTCTAATTTCATTCTTTTACATGTAGCTGTCCACTTTTCCCACCACTACTTATTGAGGAAACTCACTTTTCTCCATTGTATATTCTTGCACCTTTATCAAAAATAAGGTGACCATATGTGTATGGGTTTATCTCTGGGCTTTCTATCTAGTTCCATTTACCTATATTTCTGTTTTAATTCCAGTACCATAGTGTCTTTTTTTTTTTTTTTTTTTTTTTTGCGGTACGTGGGCCTCTCACTGTTGTGGCCTCTCCCGTTGTGGAGCACAGGCTCTGGACGCGCAGGCTCAGCGGCCATGGCTCACGGGCCCAGCCGCTCCGCGACATGTGGGATCTTCCCGTACTGGGGCACGAGCCCATGTCCCCTGCATCGGCAGGCGGACTGTCAACCACTGCACCACCAGGGAAGCCCATAGTGTCTTGATTACTGTAGCTTTGTAGTATAGTCTGAAATCAGGGATCATGGTACCTCCAGCTTTGTTCTTCTTTCTCAAAATTGTTTTGGCTGTTTGAAGTCTTTTGTGTTTCCATACAAATTTTAGATTTTTTTTGTTCTAGTTCTGTGAAAACTGTCATTGGTAGTTTGATAGGGATTGCATTGTATCTGTAGAGTGCTTTGGGTAGTTTAGTCATTTTAATAATATTAATTCGTTCAATCCATGAACATTATATCTTTCCATTTTTTTGTGTTGTCTTCAATTTCTTTCATCAGTGTCTTATAGTTTTCCAAATACAGTTCTTCTACCTCCTTAGTAGATTTATTCTTAAGCATTTTATTCTTTTTGATGTGATTGTAAATGGGATTTTTTTCTTAATTTCTGTTTTTGATAGTTCATTGTTAGTGTATAGAAATGCAACAGATTTCTATATATTAACTTCATATCCTGCAACTTAAGTGAATTCATTGGTGAGTTTCAGTAGGTTTTTTATGGTGTCTTTAGGATTTTCTATGTATAATATAATTTCATCTGCAAACAGTAACAGTTTTAATTTTTCCTTTACAATTTGGATTCCTTTTATTTTTCTTTGTTTCTAGTTTGGTTGCTGTGACTAGGACTTCTAATACTATGTTAAATAAAAGTGGTGAGAGTGGCCACTCTTATTCAACATAGTTTTGGAAGTTTTAGCCACAGCAATCAGAGAAGAAAAGGAAATAAAAGGAATCCAAATAGGAAAAGAAGAAGTAAAGCTGTCACTGTTTGCAGATGACATGATCCTATACATAGAGAACCCTAAAGATGCTACCAGAAAACTACTAGAGCTAATCAATGAATTTGGTAAAGTGACAGGATACAAAATTAATGCACAGAAATCTCTGGCATTCCTATATACTAATGATGAAAAATCTGAAAGTGAAATCAAGAAAACACTCCCATTTACCATTGCAACAAAAAGAATAAAATATCTAGGAATAAACCTACCTAAGGAGACAAAAGACCTGTATGCAGAAAATTATAAGACACTGATGAAAGAAATTAAAGATGATACAAATAGATAGAGAGATATACCATGTTCTTGGATTGGAAGAATCAACATTGTGAAAATGACTCTACTACCCAAAGCAATCTATAGATTCAATGCAATCCCTATCAAACTACCACTGGCATTTTTCACAGAACTAGAACAAAAAATTTTGCAATTTGTATGGAAACACAAAAGACCCCGAATAGCCAAAGCAATCTTGAGAACAAAAGAAGGAACTGGAGGAATCAGGCTCCCTGACTTCAGACTATACTACAAAGCTACAGTTATCAAGACGGTATGGTACTGGCACAGAAACAGAAAGATAGATCAATGGAACAGGATAGAAAGCCCAGAGATAAACCCATGCACATACGGACACCTTATCTTTGATAAAGGTGGCAGTAATGTGCAGTGGAGAAAGGACAGCCTCTTCAATAAGTGGTGCTGGGATACTGGACAGGTACATGTAAAAGTATGAGATTAGATCACTCCCTAACACCATACACAAAAATAAGCTCAAAATGGATTAAAGACCTAAATGTAAGGCCAGAAACTATCAAACTCTTAGAGGAAAACATAGGCAGAACACTCTATGACATAAATCACAGCAAGATCCTTTCTGACCCACCTCCTAGAGTAATGGAAATAAAAACAAAAATAAACAAATGGGACCTAATGAAACTTCAAAGCTTTTGCACAGCAAAGGAAACCATAAACAAGACCAAAAGACAACCCTCAGAATGGGAGAAAATATTTGCAAATGAAGCAACCGACAAAGGATTAATCTCCAAAATTTACAAGCAGCTCATGCAGCTCAATAACAAGAAAACAAACAACCCAATCCAAAAATGGGCAGAAGACCTAAATAGACTTTTCTCCAAAGAAGATATACAGACTGCCAACAAACACATGAAAGAATGCTCAACATCATTAATCATTAGAGAAATGCAAATCAAAACTACAATGAGATATCATCTCACACCAGTCAGAATGGCCATCCTCAAAAAATCTAGAAACAATAAATGCTGGAGAGGGTGTGGAGAAAAGGGAACACTCTTGCACTGCTGGTGGGAATGTGAATTGGTTCAGCCACTATGGAGAACAGTATGGAGGTTCCTTAAAAAACTACAAATAGAACTACTGTATGACCCAGCAATCCCACTACTGGGCATATACCCTGAGAAAACCAAAATTCAAAAAGAGTCATGTACCAAAATGTTCATTGCAGCTCTATTTACAATAGCCCGGAGATGGAAACAACCTAAGTGCCCATCATCGGATGAATGGATAAAGAAGATGTGGCACATATATACAATGGAATATTACTCAGCCATAAAAAGAAACGAAATTGAGCTCTTTGTAATGAGGTGGATAGACCTAGAGTCTTTCATACAGAGTGAAGTAAGTCAGAAAGAAAAAGACAAATACCGTATGCTAACACATATATATGGAATTTAAGAAAAAAATGTCATGAAGAACCTAGGGGTAAAGCAGGAATAAAGACGCAAACCTCCTAGAGAACGGACTTGAGGTTATGGGGAGGGGGAAGGGTGAGCTGTGACAGGGCGAGAGAGAGTCATGGGCATATACACACTAACAAACGTAGTAAGGTAGATAGCTAGTGGGAAGCAGCCGCATGGCACAGGGATATTGGCTCGGTGCTTTGTGACAGCCTGGAGGGGTGGGATAGGGAGGGTGGGAGGGAGGGAGATGCAAGAGGGAAGACATATGGGAACATATGTTTATGTATGACTGATTCACTTTGTTATAAAGCAGAAACTAACACACCATTGTAAAGCAATTATACCCCAATAAAATGTAAAAAAAAAAAAAAAGTGGTGAGAGTGGGCATCCTTGTCTTGTTCATGTATATATGATTATTTTAACTTGCTGACCTCTTAAGTTTAAACACATTTTAACAACACTGCATTTCCTCCCCCCTTTCTACATTTATAATTTTGACATCATATTCACATCTTTTTGTTTCCCTTAACAACTTATTGCAGATGTAGATGATTTTACAACTTTTGTCTTTTAACCTTCCTACTAGCTTTATACATGGCTAATATATGACCTTTACCGTATATTTGCATTTACGAATGAGATTTTTTTCCTTTTATGTTTCATGTTTCTTTTCTTTTTACTTGGAAAAGTCCCTTTAACATTTCTTTTAAAGCCAGTTTGCTGGTGCTGAACTCTTTTAGCTTTTGCTTGCCTGTAAAACTTTTAATCTCTCCACAAAATCTGAATGAAAGATTTGCTGGCAAGAGTATTCTTGGTTGTAGATTATTCTTTTTCATCACTTTAACCATATCATGCCACTCCCTTCTGGTCTGCAGAGTTTCTGCCGAAAAGTCAGCTGATAGCCTTATGGGAATTCCCTTGTATGAAACTTGTTGCTTTTCCCTTGCTGATTTTAATATTTTCTCCTTATCTTTAATTTTTGCCATCTTAATTACAGTGTGTCTTGGTGTGGTCCTCTTTGGGTTGATCCTGTTTGGGACTCTCTAGGCTTCCTGTCTGTTTCCTTACACAGGTTAAGGAAGTTTTCAGCTATTAATGTCTTCAAATATGTTCTCTGCCCCTTTTTCTCTCTCTTCTCCTTCTGGGACCCTCCTATGATATGATGAATGATAACATGTTTGATGTTGTCCCAGAGTTCTCTTAAACTGTCCTCATTTCTTTCTTTCTTTTTTTTAATTTTTGTTCAGCTTCAGTGATTTCCATTATTCTGTCTTCCAGCTCACTGATCTGTTCTACTGTATCATTAGCTCTACTGTTGTTTCTTTCTGGTTTATTTTTCATTTCAGTTACATTATTCTTCATCTGTGTTTGATTCTTCTTTATATTTTCTAATTTTTTGTTAAAAACGTCTAACTTTCCACTCTGTTCATCCAATCTGCTCCCGAGTTCTTTGAGCACCTTTATGGTCACCTCTGTGAACTACTTATTGGGTAGGTTGCCTATGTCCACTTCACTTAGTTGTTCTTCTGAGGTTTTATCTTGTTCCTTCATTTGGAACATATTCCTCTATAGCTTCATTTTACCTAATTTCTTCTTTTCTTTCTGTGTATTTGGTACGTTGGTTATGTTTCCTGACCTTGGAGAAGTAGTCTTTTGTAGAAGATGTCCTATTTGTCCCAGCAGTGCACTCCCTTCTGGTCACCAGAGCTATATGCTCTAGGGCTGCAGTCCCCAACTTTTTGGCACCAGAGACCAGTTTCATGGAAGACAATTATTCCACAGACTGAGGTGGGGGGAATGGTTTTGGGATGATTCAAGCGCATTACATTTATTATGCTCTTTATTTCTATTATTATTACAATGTGATATATAATGAAATAATTATACAACTCACCGTAATGCAGAATCAATGGGAGCCCTGAGCGGTTTTCCTGCGACTAGATGGTCCCATCTGGGGATGATGGGAGACAGTGACAGCTGAAGTGTGTTGCTCATGTCCAGTCTACTCTGTAATCTTGTTTTGGTTGCTGACACTGCAGAAAACCCTGCTTCACAAAGATAGGATGTCGGAAATGGAAGCAGGCTTTTCAGTGCTTTTGTGGCAATTTAAGGATATTCCACCTTGACTTTAATCCAGACTGCATGGAGATTTGAAGTTGTCTCAAACATACTTTTAAGGCCACTGTCATTGGCAGTCTCAAGCAGTCGATCGTCTTCTAGCATGAACAAAATCGATTCACCTGGCTTACTCACAAATGAGTTGTAGATCCATTCCTTCCCAGTTTGGGGGTCTTTTGTGGTTGGGAAGTAATGCTCAAACTCTCTAGAAAGCTGAGATAGGTGATCATGCACCAGCTGGGAGAAAGAAGGCCCTGGCTCAGTCTCTCAAAATCTCTGCTAATGTTTGAAACATATCAAATATCCCAATGTTCACTCGTCACCCCCCTAATTCCAGTTTGGCTTTGAATGAAGTCACTTTATCTGCTGACTTGAACACAGTTGTAGCTCTCCCCTGAAGTGACAGATCGAGTTTGTTGAGCAGGTTGAAAACATCACACAAGTAAGCAAGTTTGAGACCCATTTTGTGTCACTGAAATTTGCCACCAATGGTGACTGTTTTTCTAAAAGAAATCTCTGAGGCAGCTCTCATAACTCAAAAACTCTCACCAGTGATCTACTTTTAGAAAGCCATCTCACTTCTGTGTATAAGAGAAGATGTGTGTACTCTGTGTCCATCTCCTCACAGAGCTACGTGAACAAATGTGAGTTAAGGGCATGTACTTTAATGTGGCTGATAATTTTAATCGCATCCTGCAAAACGTTGTTACGTTCAGGTGACATTTTTCGGCTAACCAGCATTTCTCTATGGATGACACAGTGCGTAGACTCACATTCAGAAGCGACCCAGTTGACCTGAGTAGTGAAACCAGAAAGCTGTCCAGTCATGGCAGCCACTCTGTCTGTGCATATACTGACACAAAATGACCAGTTCAGTTTTCCTGATATGTAATCATTCAAAGACTTGAATAGTTCTGCAGCTGTGGTGTTGGTTGGCAACAAAAGTGCACATAACATATCCTCATGCAAATCCTCCTGAAAAATATATCACACAGAAACAAGCATTGTTGCTTTGTTGTCAACATCGGTAGACTCATCAACCTGGATTGTATACCACGGTGACTCGTTAATCCTCTCTAACAATTGTGCCTCAATATCCTCTGCTATTTCATCAATTCATCTAGTTATGGTGCAGCCGAAAGAGGAACAGGTGCCACCTTTGAACTGCAGCCTCTCCTAAAAGTTCACAACAAATGTCCTTAGCAGCAGGCAGGATCAACTGTTCACCAATAGTAAAGGGCTTCTTAGCTTTAGCAATGCAATTAGCCATTAAGAATGATGCTCTCAGTGCAGACACATGTGATGAAGTGGTGGCCTTCGATAATTGCTTCTGTTCTTTGTGTTCACGTTTTTTTGTTTTGAAAAAATCCAAAGGCTTGTCTTTTCATGCAGGGTGCTTTGTCTCCATGTGGTGAAACAGTTTTGAAGGTTTCGTGGCTTCGTTGGATAGCTGGTCACCGCATATTATGCAAAGTGGGCTTGGAGAATGTGAATCACCTGTTGCAATGAACCCGTAATTTAAGTAGGACTCTTGGTATTTTCTTTTAAATGCAGCTTTCATTTTGTTGGCAGTCTTAAGAGTCTTCTGCTGTCTCATCATTGGGTCTTTCCCCATTTTCAAAGAAGCTCTCCAGTGACTTTTGTTTTTTACTCATTTTGGCTAGGGTTAGCTTGCGGGCTTGCCAAAACTGTGACTGAGACAAGTGTGCAATGCGGGAAAGAGGCATGGACAGAAATAGTAAATAAAATAATGGGCCAGCCATGTGCAGACTAAAATAAGTGTCGGATTCTGGCTTAAGCTCTGCCACCAGATGCAGCTGTACAATTGAAGTACATCAACTCACTTGCCACTATAAAGCCTACCACCAGATGCAGCTTGTCACTTGCCACTCACTGATAGGGTTTTGATATGAGTCTGCAAGCAATTGATTTATTATGGTCTCTGTGCAGTCAAACCTCTCTGCTAATGATAATCTATATTTGCAGCTACTCCCCAGTGCTAGCAACACTGCCTCAGCTCCACCTCAGATCATCAGGCATTAGATTCTCATAAGGAGTGCACAACCTAAATCCTTCACATGCGCAGTCACAGTAGGGTTCGCGCTCCTATGAGACTCTAGCGCGGTCGCTGATCTGACAGGAGGTGGAGCTCAGGCAGTAATGTGAGCAATGGGGAGCAGTTATAAATACAGATGAAGCTTTGCTTGCTTGCCCGCTGCTCATCTCCTGCTGTGAAGCCCTGTTCCTAATAGGCCATGGACTGGTACCTGTCTGTAGCCCAGGGTTCGGGGGCCCCTGCTCCAGGGGTTCACCCTATGAGGGCTATGCAAGTCTTCTTTTGTGGTCGGCTGACTATCGTGTATAGTCTGGTAGGTGTGGCTGACCCCAGTTGGTTGCCAGGCCCTGCCTTGTGCTAAGGACAATGGTTGGTGAGTCTGGGTCACAAGGTGACCGGCTGTGCAACCTTGGGGGTCCCAGGGACAGTGCTGGCCCATTGGTGGGCAGGCCAGCAGGCTACAGGTTCTGGCGTGTCCCAAAACTGGTGCTGGCCACTAGTGAGTGGGGTTTGGTCATGGGGCAGCTGGCTGAGGGGTCCAGTGTGTCTCAGAACTGGTGTTGGCCTGTTGGTGGTTGGGTCTGGGGCCCAGTGGCCCCAGGGCTGGAGTCAGCTTGCTAAAGGACAGGACCAAGGACCAGGGCTTACTGGGACTAGTGCCGGCTCACTGGTGGGTCGGCCACTGGCTACAGGACCCTGGAGGTCCTGAAGCTGGTATAAGCCTGTTGGTCATTGGGGCCAAAGCCTAGGGCCACTGGCTAAGGGGTCCATGGTGTCCCAGAATTGGTTTCGACCTACTGGCAGGCAGGTCAATGGCCCAGGAGATTCTTGGGCTGTTTCAGGCCTGCTGGTGGATTGGCTGGTTTCTGATAAGGCAGTCTGCAGCACTGTGGTGGTCCTGGGCCAGTGTGGGCTCATCACTCTATGGGCCTGATCTCACTGAGGATGCTCCTGATCTCTCAAGAAGGAATAATTCACAACCCTGGGAATTTGAACATTCCAATTATAGAAGAGGTACACAAACACATGTTTCCTAACTAAAAGAATTCATGACTTGAAACAGAAAACTGGAATGCACACCATACATTGAGTGCCATCAAGGAGGTGCACAGGGCGGTGCTAAAGAGGCCCAGAGAGTGACACTCCCTCCCAAGTCAGGCCCCTGGCAGCTTTCAGAAGACAAAGCCTCAGTTGAGTCTTGAATGCTCTAAGGAGGTATTCAGAGGAAGAGAGATGGGAATGGCCTTCTAGGCCTTGGGAAGGGAATTAACAAAGTCATGAAATATGAAAAGGTAAGGTGTGGTGTGTATTTCTAGAGCAAAAATTACAATAAATAAATAATAAAAATTACAGAGGTAAAGAAAGGCAGATAATTCAAAGCATTTTAAGCCAGGCTATGGAGCAAGAACTTTTTCAAAGAGAAAATGGGAAACTGTTGAAGGATGTCAAGTGAGCTAGAACTGTGGCTTTATAGAGAGATATCTGGCTCTATGAAAAGAACTGATTAGAGAAATTAAGCCTGGAAGGAGAAAAATCAAGCAGCCATCGAAATAATTCCAGCCAATAAATGCTGTGATCCTGTCTAAGAGAGAAGGGAGAAGTCCAACAAAGGGACACTGATATGGGCACATAGGACACAGAGAACATGGTCCACGCCCCAGGGAGAGATGATGCTAATAAGAACTGACTAGGGAAGTGCCAAGTGGATGGACTAGGGTTGGTACCCAGCGTGGAGCTGTAGTGCTATGGCAGAAGGATATTTGTATAAGGTGAGAGGTTGCAGCCCGTTTTGTTCATAGGCCACTTCAGACATGGTGGAAAGAGTCATGAACCAACAAGGCAGACATTCAAGAAGTAGGCTGCAGCTCCAATAAAGGATGGGAGGAGGAATCAGGGACTTTGACACTGCATAGCCCATACTTGACACACTGCAACCATTGCTTATTTCTGGACCTCCTTCCACCATACCCACCCTTAAACCAACTCAAGATCATCATTAAAATGGGAGAATTTCTTAGAAGTTTCTCATACAGCAGTTTTCAACCCATTTTCTGCAGTAACACATCTGGTAATAGTCTCTTTTTGTCACACACACCCATGGATAATACTTTGACATATGCCGTTAACTCACATAGATATAACCAGTCTTTTAAATTGTCTGTATAAAGGTGTAACACTGTATGTTATTTTTCTCTTGCAGGCACATCCCTAACTTGAGAGATGGGGAGTGAATTCAAAAGAATTGTTCTGCTGAAAGGATTTCAGCACATCAATGATTATCAGTTTAGCATAATTAAGAGTTTACTGGCCAAGGATTTAAGACTGACTAGTAAAATGCAAGATGACTATGACAGAATTAAGATTGCTGACTTGATGGAAGTAAAGTACCCTGGGGCTGCCTGTGTTGAAAAATTAATAGACTTGATCAAAGATATAGAAGAAATTAAAGACCTTGCTAAAACTCTTCGAAAGGAGAGGTTAAAAGGTACTTGGAAGAACCTCTTTCACACTCTCTCTGTACTGACCTCAACCTTAAATAGAACCCTGATTTGGTCAAAGTTTAGACCTCTGTTTCCCAACTTAGGACTCAGTAGCCATGACAATGGTAGTACTTCAGATGCCAACAAATTGACAACTTAGAGGATGCCTTTCCTACAAAGAGATCTGATATGTTTTAGAGGGTGTATTTTGGGGGTGTGGGCAAAGGAAATATTAGAAGGAGCTGATGAGAAAGGCTGAGGCTTCCATACATTAGAAAGGTTAGACAATGATGAAACAAAATTAGAACATGTAGATTCTTGAAATATTTAAATCAGTTGATATGCATGCTCTATTATCATATTTACTCTATCATTTTTATACTTTCTAGAAAAACTCTGAGGCAGTACTTAAATAAAAACCTACCTCTGAGAGATGTGAAGAACTTGCCTCTTATAAAACCACTGGATTAGGAAAACATATTTTAAAAAGTCAAAGTCTAGTATCACCACTTTGTCCCATCACAAATTAGATTATATTCATTTTCTCTGGTTTCAGTAATTCAAATAGATCTTCTGTAGAAATTGACCCACCACTAGCATCATGAAAACTTTAGATTCTTAAAAGGAAAATATAGAATAAGTGGATTGTAAAAGTGTTCGACTGAGCTAGATAGGAGTCCAGAGGACAGGAAGAATATGCTTGTGGTACAGGGGACAAGAAAGGAAACCACTGAGGAAGTCTGAGCCAGTACCTATACCTATGCTGCTACTGCTGGCCACCTATGGCCAAGCTAGGCTAATGCAGTAGAGGCAGATACAAGCTTACCCAGATCCACAAGCAGGAAGTGACAGGAAATAGTATTGAAGGTGCTTCAGGTATCTTAGACCATCTCCTCTGGATTTATCATGTTCTTTTTTACCACATCAGTTATTAGGAGAAGCAGAGCAAAAGAAGCAACTCCAGTGAAAAAAAGCAAGCTGAATAAACCCAGTCCTGACCAATCTACATCCACCACTGATAAAGCTTTGGGACCTGAATCAATCAAGGATACACCTGTGAAGGTAGGATGGCTAAGGTCCCACAAAAGGAGATTTTACTGTGGCTTTTCTACTTGTTACCTTCTTATGAACACTTAGTTCTTTATTCATTTCTCAACATGCAAATAAACGAATCAGAGAAAAAGGGATCCAGGGCCAGAGTGAAAATTAATCTTAGAGCCAGTGAATTAATAGGTACTGATCACCCATTATGTTTCTGAACTACTGTGCACTTTAAATTGTGTAATATAATTCCCTATGGTGGAAATATGAAATCATTACCCCTCTTTTAGATGTATATTAAAGTAGCAAGCAGATTAGGAAAACAGCTTGCCAAAGCCTACTCAAAGAGACTAAATTCAAACTTAGATCTTCTAAATCCAAGTCCACTGCTCCTCTCATCAACACAGAAGTGAGTACAGGAATGACATGTATAAAATTTTCCTTACTATTTGTATGAAGCCAACATACATGTGCACTGCTTACCTTCTGGGCATCTCTTCAGACGATGGACTATATGTAGTTCCCTGGAGTTCCCAAGGACATAAATTTTAGTATAATTAGAATCTAATAATAAAAATTTGATTTTCTCAGTAGTAAAGATGTGTTTCTTTTATTATTGAAAAGTATTAACTGGGGGAAAAAACCCTACTTTCAGGGAAAGAAAACCACAAAAACTAATGAATCTAAGAGGATGAATCTAAAGAAGGATCAGAGTCAGCTTCCAGGATTGTTAGTAACCAGTACAGAGTCAACTGAGAGCCTTCCCCAGACTCCTCAAATGCTTCCACCAAACCCATCCAGCAGCTCTTCAACCAAGGTACCGTTTTCCTGTTCCTAATATGTTCACCACCCTACATCATATTATAAGGATCCTCATGACCTTGAAAGAGTTTCTCAGTAATCCCTTACTATATAAAATTTCCTTATATAATAAAATCACCCATTAATTTATCAAATGCAGATATTGAGACCTCAATGTATTCTAAGTCCTGTGGCTTTTGGCAAGGTATGCATTTATGAAATAATTCCTGACCTCAAGAATGTGACTGTCTTATGTTTGGTCCTGAAATAAGGAATGGTAGTGGCCAGACAATTAGACATGACTATAAGGGTATGTTTCTCCCCTACATTTCAGTCTCCTTTCACCCCTTTCCCCTTAACCACGGGCCTAGACTAGTTCTCAGCATTATATGCTCTTTCCCATGTCAGGTGTTTGCACATAGGCTCTTTCCTTGATTGGGAATTCATTATCCCTATCTCTTCTCTGGCTCAAATGCTTTCAACCTTCAGGTACCAACCTGAATTCCTTCTCCAGGCAAGTCCTCACTGAAACAACCCCTTTCAAGAAAGGATCAGATACTCTCATTGTTTGGACACTTTACTATTCCTTTATAGTACTTATCACAACTGTGATAACTACATTTTTCTTTCCTTCTAGACAAGGAGCTCAGATTATAGGTAACCTGTCCCAGAGGAAGACAAGACAGGGGTGGGAAAGTGATTTCACACCTGTAGACATTGACTCCTATTCCAACCTGCTTTTTGTTTTGCCCTGTGGTTATATGCAACCCAGGACTATGGAGCCTGTATTTGAGATGAATGGGCACTAAAAGATGGCCCCAAGGCAACATGAAGGGTAGGCAAGAGCAGGATTTAAACCACTATTCTCTAACATAGTTTCTCACCTATGAACCAAGCTGCCCTCTGACTCAGGCTGCATACCCACCCCACCCCCACACACACACATGCCCCTTGAAGACAGACCTCCCATATAAAGGGACTCTCTATTTGGGGTGTAGTTTCCTTGTTGTCATTTTTATTAGTTCCAAGAGTCCATATTTTGTCCAGTAATCTTTCCCAAAATATCAGTAGGTTTCTAGGAGCCTGAAGAGCAGATATCAGAAACCCACTTGTGTATTTTCTTGATCAGAAAGTCATAGTTAATAAACATCCTTAAATGCAGCCAATTCTGGACTGAGATTTGCTTCCCTTATAACCAGGGAAGTTTACCTTCCTGCTTTGGCCAGTTTTCATCAGATGTAGGACCTGGATTCCATCCCAAACCAATGAAATTTCATCTGAGCTTTTAATATTTGGAGAGTGAAATTTATAATCCTAGTTGAGATAGGAGAAGGATAGGTAATACAGGTATCTGTATATGTGCTATTATTTCAGAAAAAAATTGAAAACTTAAGACTCTACATTAAAAAAGAGAAAAGAAAAAAAAGAGAGAAAAGAAATGATGTGTTCTATGTGATTTTGAATATCATTATCAAGAACTAAGGAAAAAATCTTTTTTTCTCAAGAAAAAAAATGACATAGCCACCAAAATTAACGACTTAAAAAGGAAGACCGTATCTCAGAAACAGAGTCAACTTCCAGGAACTTCAGCAACCAGCAAATGCCCAACTGGGAGCAGTTGTCCAGTGAAATCTATACCTCCACCAACACCATCCAGCAGTTTCTCAGTCAAGGTACCTGCTCCCTATTCCCATTCCTTGTACCTCCTACAACGTAAGTACAAGAATTATCATAATCTCATTTCCCACAATTTACCATTTATTTATTTAATATAATCACTCATTCATTTTTCCGTGTATGTTTTGTGATCCCACTCTATTCTAACTCCTTGGCTATTTACAAAGCATGTATTTATGAAATAATCTCTAATTTTGAGAGGGTTACACTCTTGTGTTGAATAGAAAGAGGAGGGGAAGGTGACCAGACAAGTCAAGATGAATGTGTGTTCACCCTTACATTCCACTTTCCCTGGCCCTACTCCCCTTTGTTCACCCACCACATGATGGGGTTTATTTTCAAAGTTCTGTGCTCCTTCCCATGTCAGATGTTTTGACATGGACTGCTTTCTTTGTTTGGAATCACTTGTCCTGATTCACCACTGGTTCAGGTGTCTACACCTTTCAGGTGCAAACCTGAATCTCTTCCTCATACAAGTCCTCACTGATACCCCCCCTCACAGAATACATTAGGTATTCCTCTTTTTTTCTTTTTTTTAATAAATTTATTTATTTATCTACATTTTATTTTTGGCTGCGTTGGGTCTTTGTTGTGGTGAGTGGGGACTACTCTTCATTGTGGTGTGTGGGCTTCTCATTGCGGTGGCTTCTCTTGTTGCAGAGCATGGGCTCTAGGCATGCAGACTTCAGTAGTTGTGACTCGCGGGCTCAGTAGTTGTGGTTCGCTGGCTCTAGAGCACAGGCTCAGTAGTTGTGGTGCATGGACTTAGTTGCTCCGTGGCATGTGAGATCTTCCCGGACCAGGGCTCGAACCCTTGTCCCCTGCATTGGCAGGCAGATTCTTAACGGCTGTGCCACCAGGGAAGTCCTAGGTATTCCTTTTGTTTGCTTTCAAAGATCTGTTTCCTTTTCCTTTTTAGCACTTATCGCAACTGTAATAAATGTACATTTTTCTTTGTTACTATACTATAACATCAGTTATAAGGTGCAGGTCAACTGAAGAAAAATGCACAACCTAAAAGTTGAGAGTTATGTTTTATTCAGCAGACAATATGAGGACTTAAGCGGGGGACACAGAATCTCAGATAGCTCTGAGATACTGCTCTGAAGAAGCAAGTGGGGAGCCAGGATGTATAGGAGGTTTTGCAACAAAGACCAGGTAGTTGGAACATCAAAAGATTACTGTTAATAAAGACAGCCAGATATCTCAAGTTAAGGAATTTAGCACTTTTCTATGTATAGGAAGATGCAAGAGTCTGAACTCACTGAAATCATTCCTTTGCTATGAACCTCAGCTATCTGGGGCCAGTCTCCTGTGCTTTCTCATGCTGAGTTTCCTCAAGGTGTGCCATCAGGGTTGGCTGCAGCAGTTGACTGCTAGATGGCGGGCATCCTGTTTTTATCTTGAGTTCCCTCAGGGCTTACCATTGGGGCAGCTGTAATGTGATGGCTTGATGGCTGCAGCATCCTCAGTTTATGGATGTGGCAGGCCGTAGTTTTCATTCACAGTGCTCTTTCCCAGCAAAGACCAGATGAGAATGGAAAAGTGAGTACACACACGTGTGTATCAGCTCCTATCCTAGCCTGCCTTTGTTCTGCCCTGATTTGACCCCTGTGCTTATCATCACACTGGGGTACAATGCCTATTTCTGCGGTAGATAAGCAAGTGACTGAGGCATAGGCAAAAGGAGTATTTAAATCACTATTCTCTAAAATAGTTTGTCACCCAAGTTCCAAGCTGCTGAGGCTGAAGCCCCCTACGCAAATCCATGTATACCAGTTGAAGACAGATTTCTTCTGACAAGATTTTTCAAGTTTTGTTATTGTTTTTATTACTGTTACCTCCAATGATTAATAATTCCTCACATAGTCTCTCTTTGTTTTATTTATGGGATGGAGCTAGTAATCTGTGCCTGTTTGCCTCTAGGTCCAGCTGGCCTTGGTCTAGTCATTGAAACCCCAGGCTCACTGTCTCTCTGCTACGACAATGACTTATGTGGACATCTCTAGACAACCCTATTTTTCTTCTTTATTTTTTTTAACATCTTTATTGGAGTATAATTGCTTTACAATGTGTGTTAGTTTCTGCTGTGTAACAAAGTGAGTCAGCTATACGTATACATATATCCCCATATCCGCCCCCCCTTGCAAGACAACCCTATTTTTCTATGCATACAGGCTTAGAATTGACACTTTCTAAGGTCCTATCTGCCTAAACTTGTGACATAGTCATTTCTACTTTCATAAGAATCATTCTGCTGCCCCTAAAACTCCTTGGAGCACAGGAATCCCAGGGAGGCTCATCTGTCCTTTTGGCCTCATACACCTAAACACACCATTCAGTCATTTCTTCTTTGGGGTCCAGCCACCTCTGTAGGAGACCTGGCACAAAGACGATCTGACCCATTCTGTCTTTGATTCATCAGTGGAAAGAGCAGGAAAGCCTTGCTCTTCTTCATCATGGGGTCTCCCAACTGTTTTCTTTGTAATATAGGCTCTGTTTGGGATTCAAAGACAGAAGCAGACCAATATTTTCTTTTATTCCTGCTGCTATGTCTCCCCAGTAGCAAACAGCACACATTGGCATGCTTCAAGAACAGGGTAGAGTGGTGAAGGAAATAAGCCAAGGGAAAAAATTCAATTACTATTTTTAAGTATTATCCAGCCATATAGTATGTTTTAGGGACCTAAATCCTACTGTTATGATGGGAGTTTTTGGTTTAACCAAATGTAAAAAATGATCAAGATGCTCTTGTCAATGAGATTGAATTACTAAATGTAGCAGAAGTGAATAGAGAAGCTTCTTTAATAAAGTGCTTCCCATACCACCTCTATATTGGGTTTCCATCAAGAAAGCCAACATTAAGCATGAAACATCTGTGGATCAGAGCAAAAATAGAAAGCCCTGTGTCTACTGTAAAATAATAATGTAGTGATATTTCTAGGTAATGAGCATTTAATGATGCTAGACTCTAAAACCTGTGTTCTTTGTGTACACTATCTCATTTGTTCTTTATAACGTCACACGAGGATGCTATTGTTAATCCCATTTTACATATGAGAAAACTGAAGTTCTTAGAGGTTAGAAATCTTCTCCAAGTTCATGCAGAAAGTGAATGTGAGAGCCAGGATTCAAATGTAGCCTAACTGAATTCTAAAACTTGAGCTTTTAGTTGCATATATTGTTGTATAGATGCTACAATATCTGAAATTTATTTGTAAAAATTTATGTCGGATAGTGTTATATCTCAGATTTGTTTCCATTGCCCAGACTCTTAAGCTTTCTAATGAGGAATGAAGTGACAAGGAAGGTCAGAGGGTATTCTAATCAAGTAGCTGCATGCCAGAGACAGGCATTTTAAGCAGCTCCCTCAACTACAATTTTACCAACAACTGATACTTTATGGATTGGTTAAATGAATGCTAGAAGTGGTAAGAACTGTGGCAATTCTATACTGCAGAACGTTAGAAATGGTCTTTCATCAGTGAAACCAAAGGTAGTCAAAATAATTGATTTTACAGACACTTCCTGCCCTGGCTTAAACAATTATAAAAATCCATGTACTGAGAATGCCCTGGGTGAAACCGTGAATGGGTCTGTTTATTGCTGAGAACTACGAAAGATTTGGTTGCTTGATAGAGACTAGGTAGATAGCAGAATCCTGCCTCTGGAATTATGAATTTGAAACAGTGTCTCTGGTATGCTGATAAACAAAGCATTCAAATGAATGCAGACCTGGGTTTCCTGGATTTGAAGAGTAGATGATAGAACCGATTTGCTTATTTGGTAAATATATAAGGTAATGAAGACTTAGTTAATAAAATGTCCATAAGTACAGCCAACATTGTTCAGAGATGTGCTTCCATTATAACCTGGTAGAGTTTTCTACTAATAAATTACTCCAAGTGTTGTCTTGGTAAAGTTGATACAGGCCAGTTTGCAGCAGAGGTAGAGCCAGAATTCCAAAACAGATCGATGAAATTTTGATCACCTCAGTTTTTAACATTTGCAGAGAGAAGTTTGAAATCCTGGTTGGACTCCAAGGTGGGGAGGTGTTGAGGGTATCTGAAGATGTACTATTATTCCAGAGCAAATTGGCAGAGTGAAGATCCTGTGGTGTGTGTGTGTGAGAGAGAGACAGAGAGAGATAGAGACAGAGAGAAAGAGAGAGAGAGAGAGAGAGAGAGAGAAATGTTATGGTTCATCTGATATTGAAAACCATTAACCAGGAAGAAGAAAATACATATTTTTGGATTCAAAGAATAGAAGACACAACCAATAAAACGCTTGACTCCAAGAAAAAGAAACTATGCCCGGAGCAGAGTCAGCTTCCACAATGTGCAAACTTCAGCATAATCCCAAATGAGGGCTGCCTTCAGACTCCTCAGATGCTGCCACCAACCTCATCCAGCAGTTCCTCAACCAAGGTACCAGATTCCTGTTTTCAGTACTTTCCCTCCCTACAACATAATGACAGCGTTCTCTAGAACCATAAAGGAACTTCACTCTAATCCCCTACAACATACAATTCTTTATTAATTAGATCACACGTATTGTTATTGAGTGTGTATTTTGAGATCCTACCTACATTCAAATTCGGACTCTTATTATGCTGCCCTTTGTATTAGGATATTCTATGACCTAATGTGCACATAAATCATTCCTCTTCAGTCATGGGTATAACTAGTAATTTGTTTGTTTAATTTTATTTCTGTGTTTCTCTCAATACATCATGAGTGAGAGAGCTTAGGGTGCAATAAGGTGGAGAAATACAGAAACAAACAAAGCACTATCACCAATTCTTTCTCTTTTTTTTAATCATGGAAGTAATATCATCTAAGAAATTTAGGAAATGCAGATACATAGACAAAAATAATTAATTTTAACTATCTGAAATCTCCCTTCTATCAAATGCCATATTTTGGTAAACAGTCTTTCTGATTTTACCTTTTGTTATGTATATACAAAGAATATCAATTTATCCCAGGTTGATCACATTACACATATTTTTCTATAATTCAGGTTTCTACTTTCACCTGCTATATCTTGAAGTGCTACTTAATTCAAGAAGTATAGATTTAAATTATTATTTTAATGTAAGAGAATAACTGCATCTTTAAATTTTTATAAATTTAAAAATAATCCTTTACTATTTGACTTTAGGCTATTTTCAGTATTCCCTATACACACAATGAACATAATAAGAACATGTGTCCATCAGGTCTTCTTTCATGACCCTGAGTATAGATACATAATTTCTTCCTTAGGTCCTGTGCACTTCTTGTCAAGGTGCTGCTGTTGTTACTAGTATGAGATTTGTTTTTCCTGATTAACTTGGCCTGGGAATGAGCATCGGATGTAGGGAGAATTGGCCACAGTGATGAGAAATCAGAGTTAAGCCTCATGACCCCCAGGCTGTGGCCTGTATAATGGTACAAGTCAGACCACATGGAGCACTGCTGGTCTGTGGAGGCAGCTGGCCTGTCTCCATGAACTGGTCCCTAGAACTCCCATGGCCCCCCCTTGCCTTCACACTTCTTACAGATCAGTAACCTCCCCTCCAATTCAAACTGCTCTCCTGAAACTCAGAAATGGTGCAGGCACTGGGTAGACAGGGGGGCATAGAAAAGTCCCCTGACACCTGACTTCTCCTTTGGCATTCTTCTCCTAAGGGTCCTGCCATTATTCTAACAGGGGTGTGTAGAGGAGGAAAAGCAATTTCCCCTCTAACGTTCTGAGTTCTTGGCTGAGACCCCTGTATTAAAGCAAAGATTGTCAAGAAAAAGCTAGCAGAAGTTTATTAACAGGTATACCTCATCTATACATAGAGGAGACCCAAGAAGAATGAGTAACTCCCTGAGGTGGCCTAAGCCCCCAGCTTAAATACCATCTTTAGTGAAGACAGAAGAAAGAAAAGTGTGGGGAGGCCCGTTTTGTGGAGGTTACCAGGAAAAGCAGGAAAAACAAGGGTGATGTTTGTTATGCAAATTTAAGTCAGTTTCTCCTCTGGTGATAGTATTCTCTTGAGATTTAGAGTCCTCCTTCTCTTCCTAGTACACAGGGGGAGACACCCTTAGAAATGGAGATTTAGTTTATAAATACACATTTCCCTTGCAAAAGGGCAACTTTCTTTCTGGTTTTAGAGCTTCCTCTATGTATGTTGTTTTTCAAAATAATCAGCTTAAGATAATCCTATGCCAAAGAAACATATTTTGGGGTGGCTGATTCTGCTACTCTTCAAAACATCCCTTATCCAGGACATTTCCAAATTCAGAAAGTTCATGGGATTTTTTTCCAGTGACTGTCTACTAACCCTTTTTCAACATAACACTGCTTTCCTGAAAAGAGACTTTCAAATTTGGGTCTTTAAATTGCCACATCTACTGGGATGAGATCAATGGATTCTGACTGGAGCCATTCCCTACTCTCAGTGCTATCAAGGGCAATTTATGTTCATCCAAATTTGTATCTTATCTTGCACACTGAAATGAGTTGATGGGATAATTTAAGTTGATTTTTTCATCCTCATCTCTACTAGAAATCACTACACAGCAGCATTGCTATTGCCCACTGCCTCTGTACTCTACATAGCTCTTCCTGGGAGAAATAGTTCTTCCCTTGAGTTTAAAAAGGTTTAAAAAACCTTTTAAAGAAAAGTATTCTTCCTACCACACTCATAAAACAATGAAAAAGAAGAAAATTCACTGTTTAAATCATCTCCATACATTCCATTAGATTATATATACCACGTCAGTGATCTTTGTCTAGGTTTTTTTTTTTTCCCAACTCCACCTAATTATGTTCTTAATATGTTAATTATGTTTTTTTCCCAACTCCACCTAATTATGTTCTTAATATGTTAATTATGTTCTTAATTATGTTCTTTGTTGAGGTCAACATTTAGCCGTAGATGATTCTCATTAGAGAGTGAATCCTGTTCTTAATTGTGCCTGTTTTTGGTGTATACTTCTATGTAGAAACCAAGATTGAAGGCTGTACCTAAAGAAGCTTCCAGAGAGGAGGGCTTCCAGAGGGGGCCCAAAGAAGTGATGGTGCTGAAAGCAACGGAACCATTTACATATGATGTCAGAGAAGGCGAGAGGAAGATGTTTCATGCCACAGTGGCTACTGAGAGCCAGTTCTTCCAAGTGAAGGTTTATCATGTTGACCTGAAGGAGAAGTTCATCCCAAAGAAAATCATTGCCATATCAGATTATTTTGGCCGCAGTGGGTTCCTGGAGGTGTTCAATGCCTCATCTGTGTCTGATGTTAACCCTGACCGAAAGATGGAGATCTCTAAAAGCCTGATTCAAAAGGCAAATGCAACTCCTAAAATCAGTCATCTTTACTCGCAAGCTCTAGGAACATTTGTGAATGGGGTGTTTCTGGTGCATGAGGTAAGCCCACACCATTGTTCTGCAATATTTCTTCTGCAACCCTGGAACGTAAAAGTCTTAGCTGCCGAATGAATTTGGTTAACTTCATAAACACAGGAACTCAAAGCCCCCCTGACCAGGGATACCTGGGTGCCGTCTTCCCACTTCAGAATATAACATAGACAATCTCTTAACATTCTTCTTCCCAAGGTAACAGCATGCAAGTCCTCCAGAAATCATGGGATTTTAACAGCTGTGCTAATCCATTCATAGCCACCCTGAGCCAGTAAAGGGCAGAGTTTATATCTGTATATATATATAGATACATACAAATCTATATCCATCTATATATGTTTATATATATAGATATATAGAGAGAGGTGGGGGGGCGAAGAGAGAGAGCTCTCCTTCTGGTTTTGTTTCTTTGAGTTCTGCCTCCTGTTTCAGTGACAGCTTAACTTAATTGTGAATAAAGAATTGCCCTTCCAAGCTAGGATTTCAACTATGACAACCAGAGTCAGAAATCAATAGACTACTTTGCCCTAGAATCAGCTCTTATCCACAGTTAGCTAAGATTCTGATCATCTGACCTCTAAAGTTCTCTCACTTCTTCACATTCATTCATCAAAAAATTGTTGAGCAAAAAACCTTGGCATTAACAAATAAGAGAAATATGGATGTTGAAAACGCTAGAAAAATCAAGTTGTTTCATTCCACAATATATTAATATGGGCAATAAAATGCAGAATTTTGCTGAATTTTTAGAATTAGGGTAGGTATTTCAGTCCCAACACATCATAGAAATACTAAGGTTAGCTGACCTAACCGTTATGTGAAGTATTGTTTCATAATCCATTATATATGTCTTCTAGGGTGGCTGTTTACCTATCCCCCTGTTGTTTTCCATACACTCTGTTTAAGTGACTGTGCACACATGTGCATTTGTAGAATTCATGAGTAAAGTAAGTGATATAGAAATTAGAACAATGGAAGTAGATGATCTAGATTCAAGATTGGGCAGATTAGGGAAGAATGAATAAATAGAGAAGATAGAGGAAAGAATTACATATTGAAATAATAATCTGCTTAAGGAGGACTTGCAACCATCTTTTTGAGACTCATAATAAGACATGAATGGCCTTTGTTCTCAGGGAGATCCAAAGAAACCTGTGAAGCTTATCAGACCACACTATATCCAATTTTCTTAAGAAATCTCAGCTATTCTGAGATGGGAGCAGGAAAAATTAGGAAAGTAATCCAGTTTTCTAGAAGAACCCAGCACACAAAGACTTAAAGGAAGGAAAAACAGAAAGAGAATTTAAATGGGGGGATAAACTGAACAAGATATCTTACACTATTTGGTACCTGTAATTCTGGACCTCCAGCTCATATTAACTGGTCTGAGACAACAGTTTCCACTAACACCCTATAATTTTCAAAGTTGTGGAAATTCCTGATCCAGTTCTCAGAAGATGGATGCTAATTTTCTTTTGCAGAAATTGGTACGTAATGAATGCATATATTATGAAATACAAGATAATACAGGAGTGATGGAAGTCCTGGTTTATGGAGAACGACTGACCAGAATCAGCTGTGAGAAAGGCGATAGACTTACACTCATCTGCTTTGAATTGGCAGTAAGTGGGGATAAGAGGCAGCTGAGATCCATAATTCACAGTTTCATCAAGGTGAGATTTTCTGGGGGGTCATTATTGTTCCAAAGTAGAAGTCTTTAAGAAAACTAGACTGCTGTTACTACGGAGAGTCCAGCAGGTGGAACGAGAACTAATTTTTGCCATTTAGTGGGTGTAAAGTTTCTTTTCATTATTCTTTTTTTAATGATATTTTTAAATTTATTTTTTTTGTATTGAAGTATAGTTTACAATGTTTTCTTAGTTTCAAGTGTACAGCAAATGGGATCAGTTACACACACACACACACACACACACACACACACACATATATATTCATTTTCAGATTCTTTTCCCTTATAGGTTATTACAAGATACTGAGTATAGTTCTCTGTGCTATACAGTAGGTCCTCAGTTACCTATTTTATAGATAATAATGTGCATATGTTAATCCAAAACTCCTAATTTACTCCCGCTTCTCCCACTGCTATCCTCTTTGGTAACCATAAGTTTGCTTTCTATGTCTGTCAATCTATTCCTGTTTTGTAAATAAGTTCATTTGTATCATTTTTTTAGATTCCACATATAAATAATAACATATGATAATTGTCTTTCTCTGACTACTTCACTTAGTATGATAATCTCTAGGTCCGTCCATGTTGCTTCTAATGACATTATTTCATTATTTTTATGGCTGAGTAGTATTCCATTGTATATATGTACCACATCTTCTTTATCCATTCATTTGTCGATGGACATTTAGGTTGGTTCCATGTACTGGTTATTGTAGTGCTGCAGTGAACATTGTGGTACATGTCTCTTTTTGAATTATGGTTTTCTCAGGGCATATGCCCAGTAGTGGGATTGCTGGGTCATGTGGTAACTCTATTTTTAGCTTTTTAAGGAACCTCCATACTGTTCTCCATAGTGGCTGCACCAATTTACATTCCCAACAACAGTGTAAGGAAGGTTTCTTTTTCTCCACACCCTCTCCAGCATTTGTTACTTGTAACTATTTGTTTCTTTACATTATCTCATTTAATCCACATAGTATCTTTTTCTTAATATATTTTTATTGGAGTATAATTGCTTTACAATACTGTGTTAGTTTCTATTGTATACCATAGTGAATCAGTCATATGCATATATGTCCTTCCCTCTTGAGCCTCCCTCCCATCCACCCTATCCCACCCCTCTAGGTCATCATCCTCTTTTCCATAGTGGTTGTAACAATTTACATTCTCACCAACAGTGCAGCAGGTTTCCTTTTCCCCACACCCTTTCCAGCATTTATTGTTTCTAGATTTTTTGATAACGGCCATTCTGACCGGCGTGAGGTGCTACCTCATTGTAGTTTTGATTTGCATTTCTCTAATAATTAGTGATGTTGAGCATCTTTTCATGTGCCTCTTGACCATCTGTATGTCTCACTTGGTGAAATGTCAATTTAGGTATTCCACCCAATTTTTAATTAGATTGTTGTTGTTTTTTTTGATATTGAGCTCCATGAACTGTTTGCATATTTTGGAGATTAATCCTTTGTCTGTTGTTTCACTTGCAATTATTTTCTCCCATTCTGAGGGTTGTCTTTTTGTCTTGTTTATGGTTTCCTTTGCTGTGCAAAAGCTTTTAAGTTTAATTAAGTCCCATTTGTTTATTTTTGTTTTTTTTCTATTACGCTAGGAGGTGGGACAAAAAAGATCTTGCTGTGGTTTATGTCAAAGAGTGTTTTTCCTATATTTTCCTCTAAGAGTTTTATAGTGTCTGGGCTTACATTTATGTCTTTAATCCATTTGGAGTTTATTTTTGTGTATGGTGTTAGGTAGTTGCTCTAATTTCATTCTTTTACATGTAGTTGTCCAGTTTTCCCAGCACCACTTATTGAAGAAGTTGTCTTTTCTCCATTGTATGTTCTTGTTTCCTTTGTTGTAAATTAGGTGACCGTATGTGTGTGAGTTTATCTCTGGGCATTCTATCCTGTACCATTGATCTGTATTTCTGTTTTTGTGCCAGTACCATACTGTCTTGATTACTGTAGCTTTGTGGTATAGTTTGAATTTGGGGAGCCTGATTTCTCCAACCCCATTTTTCTTTCTCAAGATCGCTTTGGCAACTCAGGGTCTTTTGTGTTCCTTACAACTTGTAAAAAGTTTTGTTCTAATTCTGTGAAGAATGCCATTGGTAGTTTGATAGGGATTGCATTGAATCTGTAGATTGCTTTTGATTCTTCCAGTCCAAGGACATGGTATATTTCTCCATCTGTTTATGTCATCTCTGATTTCTTTCATCAGTATTTTATAATTTTCTGAGTACAAGTCTTTCACCTCTTTAGGCAGGTTTATTCCTAGATACTTTATTCTTTCTGTTGCAATTGTAAATGGGAGTGTTTCCTTAATTTCTCTTTCTGATTTTTCGTTATTGGTGTATAGGAACGCCAGAGGTTTCTGTGCATTAATTTTGTATCCTGCAACCTTACCAAATTCATTGATTAGTTCTATTAGTTTTCTGGTGGCATCTTTAGGATTTTCTATGTATAGTATCATGTCATCTGCAAACAGTGACAGTTTTACTTCTTCTTTTCCAATTTGTATTCTTTTTCTTTCTTTTTCTTCTCTGATTGCCATGGCTAGAACTTCCAAAAATATGTTGAATAAGAGTGGCAAGAGTGGATATCCTTGTCTTGTTCCTGATCTTAGTGGAAATGCTTTCAGTTTTTCGCCATTGAGTATGATGCTTGCTGTGGGTTTGTCATATATGGCCTTTATTATGTTGAGGTAGGTTCCCTCTATACCCATTTTCTGGAGGGTTTTTATCATAAATAGGTGCTGAGTTTTGTCAAAAGCTTTTTCTGCATCTATTGAGATGTTCATATGGTTTTTATTCCTTAATTTGTTAATGTGGTGTATCACATTGATTGATTTGCATATATTAAAGAATCCTTACATCCCTGGGATGAATCCCACTTTACTGTGGTGTATGATCCATTTAATGTGTTGTTGTATTCTGTTTTCTAGTACTTTGTTCAGGATTTTTGCATCTATGTTCATCAGAGATATTGATCTATAATTTTCTTTTTTTAGGATATCTTTTTCTGGTTTTGGTATCAGGGTGATGGTGGCTTTCTAGAATGAATTTGGGAGTGTTTCTCCCTCTGCAATTTTTAGAAGAGTATGAGAAGGGTCAGTGTTAGCTCTTCTCTAAATGTGTGATAGAATTCGCCTGTGAAACCATCTGGTCCTGGACTTTTCTTTTTTTGAAGATTTTTAATTACGGTTTCAATTTCATTACTTGTGATAGGTCTGTTTATATTTTCTAATTCTTCCTGGTTCAGCCTTGGAAAATTGTACCCTTCCAAGAATTTGTCCATTTCTTCGTGGCTGTCCATTATATTGGCATAAAGTTGTTGGTAGTAGTCTCTTATATTCCTTTGTATTTCTGCAGTGTCAGTTGTGATTTCTCCTTTTTCATTTCTAATTTTATTGATTTGCGTACTCTCCCTTTTTTTTCTTGATGAGTCTGGCTAAGGGTTTATCAATTTTGCCTATCTTCTCAGAGAACCAAGTTTTAGTTTTATTGATCCTTGCTATTGTTTTCTTCATTTCTATTTCATTTATTTCTGCTCTGATCTTTATGATTTCTTTCCCTCTACTGACTTTGGGTTTTCTTTGTTCTTTCTCTAGTTGTTTTAAGTGTACGGTTAGATTGTGTATTTGAGATTTTTCTTGTTTCTTGAGGTGATATTGAATTGCTATAAACTTCCCTCTTAGAACTGCTTTTGCTGCATCAAAAGCTTTTGTCAAAAGCTTTTTCTGCATCTAATGAGATGTTCATATGGTTTTTATTCCTTTTATTCCTATAGGTTTTGGGTCGATGTGTTTTCATTGTCATTTGTTTCTATGTACTTTTTTATTGCTTCTTTGATTTCTTCAGTGGTCTCTTGGTTATTTAGTAGTGCACTGTTTAGCCTCCATGTATTTGTGTTTTTTCAGTATTTTTTCCTGTAATTGATTTCCAATCTCATAGTGTTGTGGTCAGAAAAGATGCTTGATATGATTTCAATTTTCTTAAATTTTCTGAGGCTTGATTTGTGTCCAAAGATGTGATGTATCCTGGAGAATGTTTCGTGTGCACTTGAGAAGAAAGTGTATTCTGCCACTTTTGGGTGGAATGGTCTATAAATATCAATTAAATCTATCTGGTCTATTGTGTCATTTAAAGCTTGTGTTTCCTTATATATTTTCTGTTTGGATGATATGTCCATTGGTGTAAGTGTGGTGTTAAAGTCCCCTACTATTATTGTGTTACTGTTGATTTCTTCTTTCATGGTTGTTAGCATTTGCCTTATATATTGAGGTGCTCCTATGTTGGGTGCATGAACATTTATAATTGTTATATCTTCTTCTTGGATTGATCCTTTGATCATTATGTAGTGTCCTTCCTTATCTCATGTAACAGTCTTTATTTTAAAGTCTATTTTATCTGATATGAGTATTGCTAATCCAGCTTTCTTTTGATTTCCATTTTCATGGAATATCTTTTTCCATCCCTTCGCTTTCAGTCTGTATGTGTCCCTAGTCTTAAGTGGGTCTCTTGAAGACAGCATATATATGTGTCGTATTACTGTATCCATTCAGCCAGTCTGTGCCTTTTGGTTGGGGAATTTAATACATTTACATTGAAAGTTATTATTGATATGTATGCTCCTATTACCACTTTTTAAATTGTTTTGGCTTTGTTTTTGTGGGTCTTTTTCTTCTCTTGTTTTTCCCACCTAGAGAAGTTTCTTTAGCATTTGTTGTAAGGCTGGTTTGGTGGTGCTGAATTCTCTTAGCTTTTGCTTGTCTGGAAAGCTTTTGATTTCTTGTTAAATCTGAATGAGATCCTTGCTGGGGAGAGTAATATTGGTTGTAGGTTTTTCTCTTTCATCACTTTAAATATATCCTGCCACTCCCTTCAGGCCAGCAGAGTTTCTGCTGAAAAATCTGTGTATGGGGATTCCTTTGTATATTGTCTTTGCTTTTCCCTTGCTGCTTTTAATATTTTTTCTTTGAATTGAATTTTTGTTAGTTTGATTAATATGTGTCTTGGTGTGTTTTTCCTAGGGTTTATCCTGTATGGGACTCTCTGTGCTTCCTGGACTTGGGTGACTATTTCCTTTCCCATGTTAGGCAAGTTTTTGACTATAATCTCTTCAAATATTTTCTCAGACCCTTTCTTTTCTTCTTCTTCTTCTGGGACCCCTATAATGTGAATGTTCGTCCATTTAGTGTTGTCCCAGAGGTCTCTGAGATAGTCTTCAATTTTTTTCTTTTTTTCCCCTTTATTATGCTCCTCAGCAGTTATTTCCACCATTTTGTCTTCCAGCTCACTTATTTGTTCTTCTGCCTCAGTTATTCTGTTATTGATTCCTTCTAGTGTATTTTTCATTTCAGTTATTGTGTTGTTCATCTCTTTGTTTGTTCTTTATTTCTTCTAGATCTTTGCTAAACATTTCTTGTATTTTCTCAATCCGTGCCTCCATTCTATTTCCACAATTCTGGATCATCTTTGCTATCATTACTCTGAATTCTTTTTCAGGTAAATTGTGTATTTCCTCTTCATTTATTTGGTGTTGTACGTTTTTTACCTTGCTTCTTCATCTGTGACATATTTTTTTGCCCTCTCATTTTTTTTTTTTTTAATTAGTGGGATGGTGTTCCTGTCTTACTTGCTGTTTGGTGTGAGGCTTCCAAAACTGGAGTTTGTAGGCTGTTGGGTAGAGCTGGGTCTTGGTGCTGAGATGATGACCTCTGTGAGACCTCAGTTTGATGAATATTCCCTGGGGTCTGAGATTCTCTGTTAGTCCAGTGGTTTGGACTTGGAGGTTCCACTGCAGGAGCTTCTGCCCAACCTGGCTCATAAATGAAGATCCTGCAAACCGTGGGGGTGGCAAAAAAAAAAAAAGAGAGAGAGAGGGAACAATAACAATGTAGAAAATAAAATTGGACTAGGAAACTAACAGATACGTTAGAAAGAATATAAAAATATAAATGAATTATCAACTGGAAGGTACCACAATAGTAAAAAAGAGGAGGAGGGAAAAGAAAAAAAAATGGTGGAAAAGGCCTTGATTGTGGAGGGTAGGGCCTAAGCAAGGTCAAGGTTTGGGCAGTGGACAGGGCCTATGCTTAGGACCCACAGTGCTGGAAAAGGCTCTGGGAGCAGTGGGGCGTGGGGCCTAGGCTCAACTGAACAGAGGTCCCAGAGGGTAGGAGACCTCAACTGGGAGCCCAGCGGGCTTCCTGGGCTTGAGTGGGTGAGGCAAACACCCTCCTCTCCTCTCCTGCTCCTCCCTCCTAAAGGGCCCTTCCTGCCTGCCTCTCCTGATCTCCCCGACCTCCCTCCTATGCTCCCAAGGACCCACGTGGCCTGGAGGGGCCTTTGGAAGGCAGGGCATTGGCCTGGGAGCTCAGCAGGCTCCCTGGGCCCAAGTGGGTGGGGCAGTCACCCTCCACTCCTCTCCAGCTCCTCCTCCCAGAGGGCCCCTCCTACCTGCGTCTCCTGATCTCCCTGTCCTCAGGGGTGCCAATCCTGTCTGACCTCCCCCTTCAGTCCCCCCACATCTTACCCATTCACTTCGGGGTTCCTCCATCTCCTTGGACATCAGGGTCCTCCACTGGCAGGCTGGGTCCTCCAACTAGGCAGGCTCCCTAGTTGTGGGGAGATGGTAACTCGGTGTCTTCCCATACCGCTATCTTTTTTTTTTTTGGCGGTACATGGGCCTCTCACCGTTGTGACCTCTCCCATTGCAGAGCACAGGCTCCAGACGCACAGGCTCAGTGGCCTTGGCTCACGGACCCAGCCGCTTCGTGGCATGTGGGATCCTCCCAGACCAGGGCACGAACCCGTGTTCCCTGCATCGGCAGGCAGACTGTCAACCACTGTGCCACTAGGGAAGCCCATACTGCCATCTTGACTCTGCCCCCTTGTAGTCTTTTTAATGATTGCCATTCTGACTGGTATGAGGTTACACTTCATTGTAGTTTTGATTTGCATTTCTCTAATAATTAGCAATATTGAGCATCTTTTTATGAGTTTGTTGGCCATTATATGTCTTCTTTAGAGAAATGTATATTTAGGTCCTCTGCCCATTTTTTGATTGGGTTTGTTATTTTGATATTAAGCTGTATGAGCTGTTTGTATATTTTGGAAGTTAATCCCTTGTTGGTAGCATCATTTGCAAATATTTTCTCCCAGGCCATAGGTTGTCTTTTCGTTTTGTTTATTGTTTCCTTTGCTATGCAAAAGCTTTAAGTTTAATTAAATCCCATTTGGTCATTTTTGTTTTCATTTCCATTACTCTAGGAGACTGATCCAAAAAAATATTGCTGCAACTTATTTCAAAGAGTGTTCTGCCTATGTTTGTGATAGGTGTTTTATAGTATCGGGTCTTACATTTAGGTCCTTAATCCATTCTGAGTTTATTTTTGTATATGGTGTTAGGGAATGTTCTAACTTGATTCTTTTAGATGTAGCTGTCCAGTTTTCCCAGCACCACTTATTGAACAGACTGTCTTTTCTCCATTGTATATTCTTGCCTCCTTTGTCATTGATTAATTGACCATAAGTGTGTGGGTTTATTTCTGGGCTTTCTATCCTGTTCCGTTGATCTATATGTTTGTTTTTATGGCAGTACCATACTGTTTTGATTACTGTAGTTTTGTAGTAGTCTGAAGTCAGGGAGCGTGATTCCTCCAGCTCCATTCTTCTTTCTCAATATTGTTTTGGCTATTTGGAGTCTTTTGTGTTTCTATACAAAATAAAAAAAAACTTTTTCCAGTCCTTTGAAAAATGCTATTGGTAATTTTATAGGGATTGCATTGAATCTGTTGATTGCCTTAGGTAGTATGGTCATTTTAACAATATTGATTCTTCCAATCCAAGAACATGATATACTTTTCCATCTGTTTGTGCCATCTTCAATTTCTTTCATCAGCATCTTATAGTTTTCATTTAAGGGTACTTTTAATCATATTGAAGAGAGAAACTTCAGAGAGGCTATTAAAGGATATGATATCTAAGCTAAATATTGTAGAATTGTTTGAATTTTCAGACCAGGTAGATTATTTAGTAAATTTGGACTTCCTTAAGGCAGATTTGTTTCAAATACTGGTTCTGTCATTTGCTAGGTGACTAATAACTTAAATACTAGGAACCTCTGATTCATCATGTATAGAATAGAAGAAATACCTTTTATCCCAGAGGATAGTTAACAGAGCTCATTTCAATCTAAATGATCAAGGATGCCCCTGAGCATTTCAGAACACAAAGTTACCTGCCTTTAGTGAGATACACATACTGGTCTACAACAGAGGTGTTTGGTCCTACAGGGAAAATTCCATGGTCTTTGTCAAACCCACATATACACATTCATGTGGGATGGATTCCTGGAACACTAACAAAAGTTAACACAGCCATACCTTGTTTTATTGCACTTCATTTTCTTGTGCTTTCCAGATATTGCTTTTTTTTTTCTTTTTTTTTTTTTTTTGACAAATTGAGAAATTGAGGGTTTGTAGCAATCCTGTGTAGAGCAAGTCTCCTGCTGCCATTTTTCCAAAACATTTGTCACTTTGACTCTGTGTCATGTTTGGCAAGTCTCATAATATTTCAGCCTTTTTCATTATTCTTATATTTGTCATGGTGATCTGTGATCAGTGATGTTGCTATTGAAATCATTTGGAGTGCCATGAACCGCACACCCATATAAAATGGCAAATTTCTTTCATAAATGTTATGTGTGTTCTCACTGCTCCACTGATGGGCCATTCCCCCATCTCTCTCCCTCTCCTTGGGCCTCCCTATTCCCTGAGACAAAACAATATTGAAATTAGGCTAATTAATAACCCCACAGAGGCCTCTAAGTGTTCAAGTGAAAGGAAGACTCACATATCTCTCAGGTTAAATCAAAAACTAGACATATTTAAGCTTAGTGAGGAAGGCAAAAAAGAGGTCAAAAGCTAGATATCTTGCATTAAATAGACAAGTTGTGAATGTACAGAAAAACGTTTTAAAGGAATTTTAAAATGTTATGCCAGTGAACCTATGAATAACAAATCAAAACAGCCTTATTTTTTATATGGAAAAAGTTTTAGTGGTCTGGATAGAAGGTCAAACCAGCTACAATAGTCCCAGAGTAAGGTCCTAACACTTTTCAATTCTGTGAAGGCTGAGAGATGTAAGAAATCTGCAGAAGAAAAGTTTGAAGTTAGCAGAAGTTGGTTCATGAGGTTTAAGAAGCCATCTCTATAACATAAAAGTACAAGGTGAAGCAGCGCGTGCTGCTGATGTAGAAGCTGCAGCTAAGTTATACAGAAGATCTAGCAGAGATGACTGATAAAGGTTGCTACACTCAACAACAGATTTTCAATGAAGATGAAACAGCCTGATATTGGAAGAAGATGCCATCTAGGACTTCCATAGCTAGAGAGGAGAAGTCAGTGCATGGTTTTAAAGCTTTGAAGGATGGACTGACTCTCCTGTTATGGACTAACGCAGCTGGTGACTAAGTTGAAATCAGTGCTCACTGACCACTCTGAAATTCTGAGGGCCCTTAAGATTGCTAAGTCTACTCTGCCTCTGCTCTTGTAAATGGCACAATAAAGCCTGGATGACAGTGCATCTGTTTACAACATGGTTTACTGAATATTTTAAGCCCACTGTTGAGACCTACTGCTCAGAAAAAAAAAGATTCCTTTTAAAATATTACTGCTCATTGACAATGCACCTGATCACCTAAGAGCATTGATGGAGATGTACAACAAGATTAATGTTGTTATCATGCTAACACAACATCCATTCTGCAGCCCAGGGATTCTTATTTAAGCAATACATTTCACAAGGCTATATAGCTGCAGTAGATATGATTCTTCTGATGGATCAGGGCAAAGTCAAATAAAAATCTTCTGGAAAGGATTCACCATTCTAGATGTCATTAAGAACATTCCTATTTCATGGGAAGAGGTCAACATACCAACATGAATGAGAGTTTGAAGGAAATTTGAAGGAAGTTTGATTTCAACCCTCATGGATGATTTTGAAAGGTTCATGACTTCAGTGGAGGAAGTAACTGTAGATGTGGTAGATATAGCAAATGAACTAGAATTAGAAGTGGAGCCTGAAGATGTTACTGAATTGCTGCTATCTCATGATGAAACTTCAGCGTATAATGAGTTGCTTCTTATGGGTGAATTAAAAAAATGGCTTCTTAAGATGGAATCTACTCCTGATGATGCTGCTGTGAATACTGTTGAAATGACAACAAAGGATTTAGAATATTACACAAACTTAGTTGATATAGCTTTGGCAGGGTTTGAGAAGTTTGGTTCCAATTTTGAAAGAAGTTCTACTGTGTGTAAAGTGCTATTCTCGGTGAGGAAAAAAATTTATTTTACCCTCCTGGATTCTTCGGCTGGTCTAAGAATTAAATTGACGTGAGACAGATAAACAGAAGTAGAGCAAACAAAAGTTTAATAGCATGTATACATGGGAGAGACCCAGAAAAAGTGAGTAACTCACCAAGATGACTGAAACCCTCACCTTAAATACCATCTTCAGTTAATGACAAAAGAGTATGTTGGGGGTAGTTGTTTGGGACTTCCACTGGGGAGAAAGACAATTCACATGAAGATGGAAAAACAAATGTTTTGGTAAACAAATGGTTTCTGGGCATGCAGAGAGGATGGGACACAGACTGGACTCTGATCTCTGGGCCCTGCCAAGTTTTCCTCCACTACACCTAGCCCATATTCTTTGCAGATACCTCTGATGAGGCCTTTATTCTGGGAACAGCCCCTTTATCTAAATTATTTACACAGCTAAAGGGGAGGTGAAAAGAAAGACTTACAGACTCTTCTCTTTCTTAAAGATAATCAAAATAAATTAATCCTCATGCCAGAAAGACATATTTTGGGGTGGTAAACGTGGCAAACTTTGTTCCCCTACACTATCAAACAGCAATGCATGCTATAGAGAGATTTTCCATGAAAAGGAAGAGTCAGTCAATCCAGCAGACTTCCTCATTGTCTTATTTAAGAAATTGCCACCACCACCCCAACCTTCAGCAACCATCACCTTCATCAGTCGGCAGCCATCCACATCCAGGCAAGATCCTCCTCCATAAAAAAAAGAGTATGACTCACTGAAGATTCAGATGATGGTTAATGTCTTTTTAGCAATAAAGTATTTTTGATTCAGGTATGTACATTAATACATTGATTAATACATTAATTAATGCTACTGCATTAATAGACTACAGTATGGTGTAAACATAAGTTTTCTATGCGCTGAGAAAGCAAATAAATTGTGTGTCATTTTATTGCAATATTCGCTTTATCACAGTGGTCTGGAACTGAGCCCATAATATCTTCAATGTATGCCTGCACTGGAATGCAAACAGATCAAATACAAAGGCTGACATATCAGGCACTCAGAAATGCACATGCTCTTTTTTTTTTTTTTTACTTATTACAAACTTTAATTAAAGCCTATTCTCTAATCTGACATTTAAGTGAAATAGTAGATATAAAAAATGTCTTTACGATTAAGTGTTCTCCCCAAAATCTCTTTTGTGACTGAGGTTGTAAAAAACTCTCAAACTATAATTTTGCTCCCTGCCATTCATCATGATGGTGCTTTTAGTGCTCTCTGGATTTCTAGTCTGTGTATAGATGCCTATGTAGGAATAAAGGACATCAAACTTGGAGTACTTAATTGCAGTTAATCCCATAGGACCCAATCATTGCACAAAACATGTGGAATCAGCTAATGTCGAATTTGCTTATTACTGAAGATAGTCAATGTGGAACAGAGCTTGCTTGAGTGGATGATATTGATAATTTTGGACATGTGCTAAATATCGTACATAGATCTTCTCATTTAATTTTCAGAATAACCCTATGCAGTAGCTACTCTGATGATCCTTTTTTTTTTTTTGCGGTACGCGGGCCTCTCACTGCCGTGGCCTCTCCCGCCGCGGAGCACAGGCTGCGGACGCGCACGCCCAGCAGCCATGACTCACGGGCCCAGCCGCTCCTCGGCATGTGGGATCCTCCTGGACCGGGGCACGAACCCGCGTCCCCTGCATCAGCAGGCGGACTCTCAACCACTGTGCCACCAGGGAAGACCCCCCCCCCTTTTTTTTTTTAACATCTTTATTGGAGTATAATTGCTTTACAACGGTGTGTTAGTTTCTGCTTTACAACAAAGTGAATCAGCTATACATATGTATATATCCCCATATCCCCTCCCTCTTGCATCTCCCCCCCTCCCATCCTCCCTATCCCACCCCTCTAGGTGGTCACAAAGCAGCGGGTTGATCTCCCTGTGCTATGCGGCTGCTTCCCACTAGCTACCTATTTTACATTTGGTAGTATATATAAGTCCATGCCATTCTCGCACTTCTTCCCAGCTTACCCTTCCCCCTCCCCGTGTCCTCAAGTCCATTCTCTATGTCTGCGTCTTTATTCCTGTCCTGTCCCTAGGTTCTTCAGAACCATTTTTTTTTTCAAGATTCCATATATATGTGTTAGCATACGGTATTTGTTTTTCTCTTTCTGACTTACTTCACTCTGTATGACAGTCTCTAGGTCCATCCACCTCACTACAAATGACTCAGTTTCATTTCTTTTTATGGCTGAGTAATATTCCATTGTATATATGTGTCACATCTTCTTTATCCATTCATCTGTTGATGGACACTTAGGTTGCTTCCATGTCCTGGCTATTTTATTGTAAACAGAGCTGCAATGAGCATTGTGGTACATGACTCTTTTTGAATTATGGTTTTCTCAGGGTATATGCCCAGTAGTGGGATTGCTGGGTCATATGGTAGTTTTAGTTTTAGTTTTTTAAGTAACCTCCATACTGTTCTCCATAGTGCATCAATTTACATTCCCACCAACATGCACATGCTCTTTGATCTTGCCATTACTCAGACTCTCAATGATATATCCCAATCCTTCCTTCACAGCATGGTGCCAGGAATAACTTTTGCCCCTTTCTTCCACCTTTCTTTCCAGTAAGAACTTTCCCTTCAACTCTTGGCTTTGAGTACACCTGCTCCTTCCTCTCTCTTGTTCTCCAACAACTCCTGCCTGTCCACATGCACTCACGCTGGGTGTGAGTGCATATCTCATTTCAGGGTTCCAGCCAAGAATTGGGGGTGTTGACTCAAAAGACAGGAATTCACTAAAGAAGATAGGTGAGAGTGGGAGGAGAGCCCCTCAGACGGGAAGAGAAAAAGGGATGCAGCCCATAGCAAGGTGACACAGTGTGAGTGAAGGGGGAAATGTATAATCAGGGTCATCTCTTTGTTTATCTTATCTCTTTCTTCTTCAAGGTCACCAAGGCCAGGAAAAGCAAGGAACAACCATTCAATCCTGAATCATATATGGAAACCTGATTATAGCTGTTCTTCTAAAAACCTGGATGTCATTAATATTGATGTTTATGGAGCTAAGATCTAAGTACAGAAAAAAAGTATATATGTATACATATGGTTGAAATACCACAATATGTATACTAGCCATTAATTCTTAGGGATGGGGTGCTTTGCATTTTTTTATACTTCTCTGTATCATCTCAATTCGTAATTTTGCATCTATAACTTTTATAATTTGGAAATAATAATAAACATGATTTTTCCTAAAGACATGCCTCCCTAGGAGTCTAGTTCATTGCTTAAAAGCAAATAGTCTGTGGGCTGCAAATCAGATAGGGATACTTAAGACCCAAGCAATATTTGGATTTATACTTTGGTTGTGATCTTTACAGAATATAACTCTGGTAAAGAATGAACAGGTTGAACAAGCTGTGCCCTGCTCAAAGAAACCCAAGAAGAAGGCAGAGCAGCTGAAACTAGTCTGTGCTTCAATTGCCAACCCCTATCGTAGGGTGGAGTTGCTTTAGTCCAAAACAATGATATCTTTTCAGAATTGATCTCCTGGAGGGGCCATAATTGGGTAATTTGTGTACCAAATAAGGCAGCTTCTGATGATTTGCATGAAGTCACTAGTATATGTTGGAAGTAATTCTAGCCCTGTCTGATGTGAAATAACTGGTTCCACTTACTTATTCAGGTACTGACGAGTAAGTAGCTCTGCAGCTATACTTCCTGGTTCTCACATGTGTGGATCCTATGAGGAAGTTGCTCCAGGCAAAGACTTGCATTAGGCAAACACTGACGAATAATTAATTTAGTTTAGAGTACAATGGCGGAAAGTAGATAGCTAACACTGAAATTTACAATGTAGTTTTTTACATGTATTCTATTGAAGTAGAGTTGATTTATAGTGTGTGTTAATTTCTGCTGTACAGCAAACTGATTCAGCTATACATATGAATGTATTCTTTTTTGTATTCTTTTCCATTATGGTTTATTACAGGATATCGAATATAGTTTCCTTACAGTGTATTTCTTGATCACATATTTGGTACCTGGTGTTTTGCAATTATTTTGTGTCACTTAATCTTATATTAGCTCTAGAGGGTTGATAATGTTCTTCTTTTCACTCCCCTAGTAAGAAAAATAAGGGACAGAAGGTAAGATCATGTTCCTAATGATTAGAACAGTCCATCATAACAAGAATTTCCCTCATGACACTTTATTGTCAAGGCTTCCTCCAATCCAAGCTCCTGGTAACTACTGACATAGTTTCTTAACTTAAACTTTCCCCTTTTCCAGAGTTTCCTAAAATGGAAGTTAAAATGTATATAGCATTTTGAGTCTGACTTCTTTCACTTAGTATAGTATGTTTAAGATTCATCCATGTAGTTGTGTATATCAGTTTATTCCTGTTTATTGCTGCGTAGAATTCAATGTGTGGACCCACCAAAGTTTGTTTATCCATTCCCCAAGTGAGGAGCAATTGGATTGTTGACACTTTGACATATTTACAAATAAAATTGCTGCAGATATTCGCACGCAGATTTTTGTGTGAACCTGTGTTATCATTTTCAATGAATAAAAATCTTGGGGTGAGACTGTTGGTTCATATGATAAATGTATTTCAAATATATAAGAAATTGCCGGGCTTCCCTGGTGGCGCAGTGGTTGAGAGTCCGCCTGCCGAGGCAGGGGACACGGGTTCGTGCCCCGGTCCGGGAAGATCCTACATGCCGCGGAGCGGCTGGGCCCGTGAGCCACGGCCGCTGAGCCTGTGCTCCGCAACGGGAGAGGCCACAACAGTAAGAGGCCCGCATAGCGCAAAAAAAAAAAAAAAAAAAAAAGAAATTGCCAAACTGTTTTCTAAGGTGGCTGTAGCATTTTTCATTCCCCTGAGCAATGTGTGAGAATATCAGTTGCTCTGCATCCACCTCAGAGTTTAGCATTGTAAGTGCATGTTAATTTTAAAAAACAAAGAAACTATCCAACTTTTTTGCCAAGTTCTGTACCACTTAACATTCTTGCCACCATTGCATGACAGTTCTACTTCCTCCTCATCTTCATCAGCCCCTGGTATGGTCAATCTTTTTAAATTTTAGTCATTCTAATTGGTGCATAGTGGTATCTCACTGTAGTTTTATTCTGCATTTCCCTAAAGATAAATAAGGTTGAGCATCTTTTTATGTCCTTATTTGCCACCTATGTATTTCTTTTTGCCCATCTTAAAAATTCAGCTGTTTGTTTGCATAATACTGAGTTTTGAGAATCCTTTATAAATTCTGGGTACAGGGTCTTTAGTGGCTATGTGACTAGCAAATACTATGTCTCAATCTTTGGCTTGCCTTTTCATGATTTAAAGGTAACTTTTGAAAAGACATGTTCATTTTGGTGAAGTTTAAATTATCAAAAAATTTTCTTATGTATATTTTTTTAATGCTTGGGGAAAAAATCAAAAGAAGAATGTGGCACATGAAAATTATATCAAATTCAAATTTCAATGTCCACCATACAGTTTTATTGGACACAAACATGCTCATTCATCTATGGATTGTCTATGGCTCCTTTGGTAGCCAGTGCAAGGGTAAGCATCCGTAACAGAGACTCTAGGGCCCACATAGTTTAAAATATATGCTATTTGGTGCTTTACAGAAAAATTTTGCCAAGCCCTTTTTTGGAACCTTAGTGGTCTTCTAGTACACTTAAACATAAGAAAAAAGTAAATTTTATATTAACTTCATTTTTCAGATTATCAGTGAGGTTGACAATCTTTTCATGCTATAAATCTTTGATATTTGATTTCCTGTGAATTTGGTTATTTTTACTCATCTGTATGGAATTGTTTATCCAGGAATTATCCCATTCTGACTAGCCTGGGTTTGGGAAGGAACCTGTGTACTGCTGCTCTCCAGTAACTCACAGTCTGATTGAAGAGGCTGTCTGTATTAGATATTCTTCAATTAAATGCTGTTTAGACCAGTTGATCTGAATTGATCCATTTCATTTCAATTTTTGACCTTAATAACCTGGATGAAGAAAAAATATACATAGTCTGAGATGAAGTTGATCAATTACCCCTTCAATGCTCCACTGTCCTCCTAAAGTGCATCTTTCTTTTCTTCTCATAAAATTATCTTCTTTCCTTCCTCCTAGTACATTGTTCACTCTTGAATCACTCTTCTGAAGTTAAATCTGGCTCGAGATATACACTCCTACTTAACAAGGTCACATATGCCAGTGTCTCAAGTCTCCACCCCACTCTTAAAAAGGGAGACAGCAGCCAGTGCAAACAAAGCTAAGAAATGGGGAAGAGGACCAAGTAGTGGCAGCAAGATGTACTGGTATGAGGGAGAGACGAAAAGTCAGCAGTACGGGTTTATCCTGATTCAATTTCCCTGGACTATGATAGGTGCAAGGAATTGACTTTGAGAAATGTGTCCTCAAGGTATACCTGGTCTGTGTCTACTTTTATATACCTCTTTCAGAATAATTTGTCCAACTTTGGGCAAACCGCCTGCATTAGACTTAGTGTTGAACACTAAGTATTCAACAGTCTGTAGGGTTGTGTGGGTACCACAGCATGTGTCTCTGCTTTATGAAGTCCATGTCCTCTTAACTGTGTGCCTAGGATGTGTATTTCCTAAAAGGAAGCTCCTAAGTTCTGTGAGCTGTAAGTGTACTAAATATCAGGGTCTTCCACACCATATCCTCTTCAATAGCACCTGTCCAGTTTGCTGAAAGCGAACACAAAACATTATCCTTTTGGAGAGTTGCCTTTCCTCCGTGAAGTTCTCACCTTAATGAAACTATGAACTCCAGATTTTAGCTGTAGTTTTTCTCCAGCTTTTGACAGCTTGAAGAATGTAAGTTGAAGTTTATCCCCTTCTTTACACTGGATTTTGTTCTCTTTTCCAAACACCAAATACTTTCATCCTTCCTGTGTTGTCATTTAGGTCATATATATATATATATATATATATATATATATATATATATATATATATATATATATATATATATATATATATATATGATTCCTCTGTTCTGCTTTCTGCAAAAATAAAATCAACACCCAACTTTTGGTAATCTGATTAAGGAATGCCATGTCAATCACACATCAGAAGTGCCAGCAACAGCCTCCAGAAAGAGATATAAGGGAAAAATTACAGGTTGAATCTGGCATGTATACAGCTAGTAGATGTTAGCAACTTCAAGTGGAGAAGATAGTTATGTTTTTCTTAGATCCTATTGCCTCTTACATCCATCTTTCCAGTCCCAAGCTCCCTTCCCTTAGGAGGCTAGGATGGCCATGTGAGCCAATAATTGGTAGGGCCAGTAGTCAGAATAGGCAGGGGAAAGAAATCCCAGAGTTGGAGGCCAATTGCTTAAAGCAACAAATCCAAGAGACACATGAGCAAATGATGCAAAACCTACTGAAGAGTCTAAATAAGAGTTAGGAATGAGGAGGAGTACAATGTCACCCCCAAATATCTCACTTTGACATGTGGATTTTGAGCTAAAGGCAATTAAGAACCAGCAGACTCAGGAAAACCTTTTTACATCTCCCTAAACCTACCTAAAAGAATTTAGATAGGGGGCCTCTACCAGAAAGAGAGGTATTACCAAAGGTAACTTTTTACATCAGAAAGACTTATCTGCATGGTAGGGCAAACATCTATTTACCAAACATCTGTTCTTATCTTCCTGTGAATTTTCTTCCTCCCCTTTGAAGCCCCAGACCTCTACCCGCTTCTGCTTAGCTCAGGATGGTAATATAAGCCTCAGTTGCCTGGCCTTCTTTGAGTCTCATATTTTTTATGGGGCTCCCATAAGGTTTAAATCAGGGGTCCCCAAGCCCTGGGCTAGGGACCGGTGGCGGCCCCTGGCCTGTTAGGAACCTGGCTGCACAACAGGAAGTGAGCGGCGGGTGAGCAAGTGAAGCTTCATCTGTATTTACAGCCGCTCCCCATCGCTCTCATTACTGCCTGAGTTCCGCCTCCTGTCAGATCAGCCACGGAATAGTAAGTGTAATGTGCTTGAATCATCCTGAAACTATCTCCCACCCACGCCCGTGGAAAAATTGTCTTCTATCAAACCGGTCCCTGATGCTGAAAAGGCTGGGAACCGCTGGTTTAAATTACAGACACTTCCTACCACATTGGATTGTTCCAGTTACTGATATATCCTGAGCCAATCTCTGTTTTGCCTTGTCTCTTTGGATGTAGTTCCATGGAATGCTGATGCCTCCAGCAGAATAAGCCCTCCTACTGAGTCAGCACCCCAGCTTCATCTCCACTCTTCTCACCTTGCTCTCCCCTCTACTTCAGTCTGCATTGCTCAAAATTTTAAGCCACTTTATTTCAGCCAAATTGTTATGAAGCTAAATCAGAACTAATGACATGATGAAGGAAACAGGAAAATTCATAACCAGGGATATAGGACAGGTAATCAAAATGAGAAGCACATTACATGAGTTGGGCCGTGAACCAGTTGGATACTCAAATATCTCGGCCCTAAAATTCTAAAGTCCTAAAGACGTATCAAAACTTCTCCCATGCATACCTTTCCGTCTATGGTAAATGAATTCCTCCTTTCTTATTTTTGTTTACCACCCAATTTTCCAAACTAGAAACTTGAGATAATTGCCTTTTTCTCTCTCTCTTTTACCTTTAATTGTTGGTGAGTGCCTGTGGATCAACCTCCCTAAGCTCCAATCCCTCCTCTTCTACACTGTTGTTTCTGTTTTGCACTTCCTTAAGGCCCTAGTATATATCCTGGAAACTCAAGATCTAAACATAAAAATATAAGCCATGTTGAGAGCGATTTAGATCCATCATGGGGAATACAATTCTTTGGCCAGAAGGGAATTTAAGAGGGCACAAAATCCACACATCTACATCTGTGTTGGACCGGACACCAACCATGAACCATTTTCTCCTTAAAGGCAGCATGGCACGGTAGAAAGAGCATGACTTTTGTAATCAAATAGATGGAGATTAATCCAGGCTCTGCCACTGACTGTCTGTGTATTCTTGGACAAATTATACAGTCTCTCTGATTTGCAATTTCCCTTTTTATAAGATGGAGATAATAAAATTATCTATATCAGGGTACTGTTCTGTAGATTAAATTAGTAAATTAATTTATACAAAAATAATCACTGAGCGCAGGCTCTGTGCCAGTCACCCTTCCATATGCTGGAAGTAAAACAGGAAACAAAATAGAAAAAGATCTTTACCATTATGGAGTGTACATTCTAGTGGGTAGAGACATGAATAAAATGAGTAAAATGAATAAAACATATAGAATAGAAAATGATAAGTACAAACCAAATACACTCAGAAAAATATCTTTTAGGCAGACAAAAACCCAACAGTTACAAATGTCTTTGAAATATGAGTGTTCCTGGAAGCTTGAGGAACTCTGAGGAGGCCAGTGTGCCTGGAGTGGAATGAGGGAGAAAATTGTGGAAGATAAAGTCAGTGAAGTGATAATTGTCTTGTATGACTATACTGGCCATTTACAGTGGACACTTGTTCTAGTTGGTCAATCCTTGCACCATGCAGTTTGTTAAATATTTCTTAGTATCTCCTGTGCTTATAGGTTGGTTAGGAGATAAAGTGTGGAAACTGTCTAGCCCGGGTCCAGAACATGGTGAAGTGAATGAACTGCCAGGAGAGAGCAAGTGGATATTTCTGGAAAATAAATTTTAATTGAAAATCAGGAGTAGAACATTATGGTGGTTAGGAAATAAGATCGATTAAGAATTCAGAAAACAAAAACCAAAATGCAGTGACAAGCAGTTATGTGCAAAATTTAGAGTGAAAGGTATATCTGAGGAGGGCTAGGGTTAGAAAGGTTAGGCATGAGAGGGAAGTTGGAACACTTGCACCAAGTGGGAATTTAGTTAAATTATAAGGTGGAATTCTTTTCTTTCCAACTCGAATGCTTCTCCCATATAGTCTCTCTTCTCTCTCATTCTGCAATCTGCATCTCAAATTTATTTTCTTTTATTTTTTCTTTTTCCCAAACTAATACCGTAAACCTTGGATAATTCTGGTGGCAGAAAAGGCATCAGTGGCTCTGTGATGATCTCCCCATTTTAAGTAGAATAAAGATGAGACTCAGTGCTGGAGCAGGAAAGGAGACTGAACCTCTATGAAAACATCGGGATGATGTAGCTCAGTTCTGTCCTACTGTACACACCTAGAACTGGCGCCATTAATCTCATCTGCATTGCACGGCACAGGGAAAGTATATGAATAGATGCAGTTCCTGGTTCGTCATAGCTATTGTTCTCTGACACTTAAAATAGTGGACAAGGCATACTTTCCCACCTCTCTGCCTTTTCTGCTATTTTCATCCCCTATTTGATCATTTTGTCTGAGACAGACCAACCTCCAGGAGGGCTTCTCTGATGATCCTTGCTAGAGCAAGAATTCCTTTACTCTGCTTTATTTCAGGATTTCCTCTTTTTACTCTCAAGATTTTCTCAGATATTACTTTACACTAAAATTGGTGATGAGATGTTTTACTGTTGAAAACACTGAGCTCTCCACCCTAATTTCTAATTTCGAGACTGTCCCATTACTAAAATATATAATTTACTAAGATTTACTCAGCAAAGGGGGCAAAATGAATTAGAACTTAAATTTCATAGTTTTATTTTGTTTTGTTTTTTTGTTTTTTTTTGCGGTACGCGGGCCTCTCACTGTTGTGGCCTCTCCCGTTGCAGAGCACAGGCTCCGGACACGCAGGCTCAGCGGCCATGGCTCACGGGCCCAGCCGCTCCGCGGCATGTGGGATCTTCCCGGACCGGGGCACGAACCCGTGTCCCCTGCATTGGCAGGCGGACTCTCAACCACTGCGCCACCAAGGAAGCCCTCATAGTATTTTTTTTTACTTGATATATATTGACTTACTGAGATGAGGGAAATAATTTAAAGGTACTGGAGTAGTGGTGTTTGGATTCAGAATTTTCTTTCCTTTTAGTTTCATATTGGGGCTTAAGAATTTTGGCCCAAGGAAAGAAGTTCTTATGCACCCAAATAAATGTTCCTGTATTCTTAAATTGGTTAAGCCATCACCTCATGAGTGTCAGAAGAAAAAAAAAAAAGGAATTATTGACATGCAAGTGGTAGAAAGTTATTGGAGGAAATGCTTACTGACTTGGCCAGTCTTGTTCCCCGGCCATGACAAATGACAGACCGCTTCTCAGGCTTATAAAGCCAAATACTGATGTAAGCACTTCACTCTGGGACTCTAGTCTTGGGATGACCAATTAACAAAGTAAAGAACAGGATGACTTTGGGAACAGGGATATAACTCCTCCAGGGGTTTGAATTATGGCAAGTTATTGCTTCTTAGTGTTATGACAGTAATTTAGGGCTTGTGTAATTTTGTAATTTCAAAATATATTGATATATCCAGAATAAAAATACGACTGTGGTGTCAATTATTACTGTATTCACCAGTGAAAATATGGTTTAAAATAACTAATAGCAGAAATGCATTCAGATAAACTCCATGATTGATTTGGTATCAGCTTACAAGTTTACACAAACTGAATTACTTTAAATTTCCCTGTACTATACCATGGTTTACTTCTTTCTTAGAATCTAGGTTAGCTGGTATAATGGTACAATAGAAAGTTGGATTATTTTCTTTGGGATAGAAGTTTCCAAGTCACTTACCTTGAATATATTTTGACGTAAGACTTAGATTTTAACAAGCCTTCTCAATCATTCTTCCTTTTGAAATCATTCTACAAGGAGACATATGAGTTGACAACTGTGATTTATTCTGGCTTTCATCTACACTATTGGCTTAGAAAGCCCAGGTAGAGAATATACACTGAGGAGATAAATGTAAATGATGTAAATGATGAATGTAAATGATGATATAAGCACATGATGCTACATTGATATAAATTGTTATCTAGTTTCTAAGGCACTTTACAGAAGGGACTGATTGTGTCTTGCATTGTACTTTCCTCTGCTCAGCGAAGTTAGAAGGTGTAGGTTTTAGAGATGCCCTCAAGGTGGCAGTAACTACACGTAATTGCCCCAAGTAACCCAAAGCTCTGTGGTTTTCTGAGGGTGAGCCAGGAATCTAGAAGTGTTGGTGAACATAGGCTGAAGATATTTAGAATGTCTTTTGTTTTTTCTCTAAACTGAAGAATTCATTCCTCTCTGTCCAGGATGGCACCAAATTTCCCCTACTGCAATCTTTCCTCTTTTTGCTGTTGTAATGATCCTAGAATTTTATTATCCTGACTAGGTAAAAATGATCCAGTATGGGACAAGATTTCAGTAAAAGAATCTGGTTGGAAAGTTATGAATGACTGGTAGCTCAGTACTCCATATAAGAAGTCAGTTAGGTTCCTATTTTGTTTAAAAATTCCATCCTGGAGTATTCTTAGGTCTACTTTGTATGTAGCAAATTTATTTGTGCTCCACGCCACCCCTAACTATTCTGGTAGGAAACCAGTTTTTGTTTTGTTTCCTGTAGGGTTCATCTTCCATCCTTTGTTGAAGGTTCTTTCTGCATAACCAGGCATGTCTGCACACAGACTGCTGTATAAGGTTCTTCTCACAACTTCTCCTCATGTGCCACAGAGCAGAGCAGAGCAGAGCAGAGGGAACTATACTCAATATCTTGTAATAACCTATAATGGAAAAAAAATCTGAAAAAAAATAAAACTGAATCACTTTGCTGTATGCTTGAAACTAACACAACATTGTAAATTATACTTAAATACAAAAAAAAAACAGAGAATGCTGTTCCCTCTACCTCAACCCCTCCACCACCCCCCACCAAATAATTGGAAAAGGACATCTTGAGACATGGTATTTTAAAAATCAAGGCTAGAAGTTGGCTTTTCATTAAAGAAAAGCCAACTTCTAGGCCATAGACCTAGGGCACCCAAGGCAGATGATACAGCTGCACTGTGGTGCCACCGGTGAGCAGCCAGCATGTCATCCACCCATCCATCCACTTACGCATTCAGTAAATATCCCTTGAGTCATCTAATAGGTGACAGGAACTCTTAGGTTCTGGTGTTAAAACAGGGAGTTATAAACAAATCCAAGTTTTACAGAGCTTACATTTCTAATGAGAGAGGTAGATCTTTTTCTTGAGCACAAATTAATGAATTAATAAGCTGAGGTAAGAGTTCCAACTGAAAGGACATTGGTCGTTGCAGAGCATGTGTCAAAGAAACCTAATAACAGCCGGGAGTTAGAGTGGGAGTTGGTCAGCTGAGGCTTCGCTTGAGAAGTGACTTTTGTGCTAAACTCTGAAAATGAACAGGAATGAAAAGTATCTTCAGTCAGAGGAAACACAGTGTGAAAAAGGCCTGTGGCAGGAGTTTGACTTGCTTGAGGGCTTAAAAGAAAACCAGTGTGGCTGAAGTACAGAGAATCTCTGAAGGGTAGTATGATGCCCTTTGAGAGAAGACGGTGTAAGTCCTGTGGAACATGATTAGAATTCTTTGTTTTTATCAGATGTGATTGATCAAAAGTTTTGGGGCCATAGAGTGCTACTAGATTTCATTTTATAGTGAAAGTTCTGGATACTATTTGGAAAAAAATGAGTAGCCAGTTTGACTTTGGGGAGAACAACTATTACCATAGGTCTGGAAGAGATATTAGTAACTTTGATTTGCTTATAAAATGGAAATGGAGGAAAATATACTGAATTTAGAGAGATTTGAGAAGTATTAAGATTTGGTGATAGGTTGGAAATGAAAGGTTAGTGAATGGGCATTGTCAGGGAGGACACTTTAGTTTTATTCAAATTATTTAAGTTACCAGGTGAAATATACATTTATATATAAATATCTATACACCTTATACATGTAAATATATATATATACACATTTCAGTATATATGTGTATATATATACTACTTTTTACTGTATTATATCACAAATATAGAAGATACACAGATCTTAAGAATACAGCTCAATAAATTATCAAAAAGTAAATGCAAGATGATATACCATCTTGGTCAGTAAATTTTATTAGCACCCCTGAAGTCCCTTTTGTACTCCCTCTAAGACTCACGCTTAAAGATAGCCATTGTCTTGAATTCTAACACCAGAGACTAGTTTTGCCTGTTTTTGAATATAAAAGGAATTTTACAGTGCAAATTATTTTGTGTCTTTCTTTTTTCAAATGACGTTAGTATAATTTCATTCATGATGTAGTTTGTAGCAGTAGTTTGTTCACTTTAATTTCTGTATAACATTTCATATTTTAGTTTTATACATATAAATATATATATATAGTTTTATACATATACATGAGAGAGAGAGTCTACTGCTGATTGTTATTTGGGGCCATTATGAATAGTGCTGCTATGATCACTTAGGTTCATTATAAATATTATGAACATTAAGTATGTCTTTTCATTTATATATACGCATATGTATGCAATTATATAAGTATATATATAATATCGTGTATATGTGTGAATCTTTCTCTTGGCTGTACACCTGTGAATGCAATTACTGGATAGTAAGGCTAGTATATATTGAATTTTAGCAAACAGTGCCCAACTATTTTCTGAAGTGGTGTAGCAATTTGAGAATTCTACTTAGTTCACAGGTTTTTAAAGAAATCTTATTTACTTAAAAAATATTTGCCATTTTTAAAGAGTATTTTAATATGCATTTCTCTGATAACTTTTGAGGTTGAGCGCTGTTTATGTTTATGTGGTTATTGACCATTTGTGTATCTTATTTAGCAAAGCGACAATACATTTTTTTTTTGCCTACTTATCTGGTGGTGTGTCTACCTTTTAAACATGTGTGGATGAGAGTTATTTATATTCTGGATACCAGTACTTTGGTTTATATATACACATAAAGTATCAAAAAGTGAATCCCCTGGGTACACTACTATCTCAGTCAATAAATGGAAATGTATTTGTTCTCTCACTTTGTGGCTTGGTTTTCACACTCTTAATGGTACCTTTTGGGGAATTGGATGAATTGATGCTGTGGTAAGCTATAAACACGCTATCACCCCTTGCATTGTGATCATGCAGATACTCATCAGGAGGTGAAGACTCCATATCTTTTTTTTTTTTTTTTTTGCGGTACGCTGACCTCTCACTGCTGTGGCCTCTCCCGTTGCGGAGCACAGGCTCCAGACGCGCAGGCTCAGCGGCCATGGCTCACGGGCCCAGCCTCTCCACGGCATGTGGGATCTTCCCAGGCCGAGACACGAACCCGTGTCCCCTGCATCTGTGGGCGGACTCTCAACCACCGTGCCACCAGGGAAGCCCAAGGCTCCATATCTTAACCTCTGAATCTGGGTGTAGGCATGTGACTTGCTTTAGCCAACGGGGCATTAGGAAACATGAAGAACAGATGTGAAAACCGTATGTACATTGGAGCTTGCCTTCTCTTGTTTCTGGGAACCCTTCTGCCTTACTGTGAACAAACCTTGCTTAACATTTAGGTGATGAGACACCACAAGGGATGAAGCCCCAGTTATCACAGTCTTCCCAGCGTCTCAGCTAAAGTCCCAGACGTGTGTGTATGAGAAGTCATCTGCCAGCCAAGATTGGAAGAACTGCTCAGACAATCTACAGAATTATAAGAGATAGTAACGTTTGTTTTTTTTTAAGCCACTAAGCTTTGGGGTGGTTTATTATGCAGTAAAAGTTAACTTATGTGCCCCCCATCTTTTGTGCTAATATTATGATTATTATTATTGCATATTTTACCTCTACATGTTATAATCACATACAGTGTCATCATTATTATCATCATCACTGTCACTGTCCTCATCATTGTTGTGGTATTAAACTGTCAGTACTCTTCATATTTACCCATGTATTTGCCTTTTAAAGTGTTCTTCATTATTTCAGTAAGTTCTTCTTTCTGTGTGACATTTCTTTCTTCTAGCCTGAAAAATTTCCATTGTTATTTCTTACAGTAGATTTCTGGTCAATATATTCTCCTGGATTTGGTCTGACAACATCTATGTTAGAGGCAGAATGTTTTTGTGTATCATTATATTCCTGTACCTATATCTCTGAAGGTATTTACCTACTGCTACAATATGCTGAAGCAGCTGCAGGTGTGTGTGATCCCAGCGCAAGTTTTGACTCAAGATAATTTTCTTGTATTCCCGAGAGGAAATATTTACATTTTCTCAGCTACCTATGTTTATCTCTTCTGGGTTAATGTGTATTTATTTACTTTTAACCCATTGATAAGAAATAAAAATGGAAAAAAGGAGCAAAGCTAATGAAAGAGAGAAGTCAAGTTGAAGTGATTCCTGATGTTTCTGCAGCTCCCAGAAATGATGTCATGAACATGCCCCACTGGAAGTCTCTCATATTAGTTGTGATGAGCAAGTGGAGGGGCCTCAGTCCTTGTAAGAGCATCCTCCAGTCACTGTCCTTGTCATGTCCCACATTGGAGCCCTCTGTTCTTTATCGCACAGCATGCAAGTAAAGAGAACAAGGCTATAATATGAAAGGTATGTCTGGGTAACAAAAAGGGAAATTGCTTCAGATTCATCAGATTAAACACCTACTGAGCTCCTAATCTCTGCCAGGCTCTGGGCATCTTAACACATTGTTACAGGGTGGATTCTATAAGAAGAAAACTCTGGAATAGACAGTTGTTTTCAGGCGGTATATGTGAGAGTGTTCTCAGGATTAATACCTGCAAGGGAATGACATAGAAGAAGAGGCAAAATTTCATCTCCAATGCATTGCAGCAAATCCCACAGGGAGCTCAGGAGATGGGAATACCTTTCAGAGTTGTCATAATTTGGATACAGGAAGGAAGACCTTTATGCACCTGCACTAAGATGAGGTAGCTCTCTTCAGGCAAGAGTGATACCTGGAGAGAGTCTTGGCTTCTGTAAGAATGATTACCTTTCCTAAAGAGGAGCAGCAGACAACATATGGGAGACTCACCACAGAATTCACCACAAGCATGCAATGTCATTCCCTGTGAGGCAGGTATCATATCATTTTACAGATGCATGAACTCTGGAAACTGATTATACATACTCTCTTCCTTTTGTCTAGAACAACCACTTTCTCTGGACAGGGAGACTAGATTCAGGTGTAAGTGGTGCCTTCCAGTCATCAGTAATGGAAATATACATTGTCCAGCTATAGGTAAGTGGTACAAACAGAAGAAATCTTGGAGTGACCTAAGTGAAGCTGACACTTTCCTGAATTGGTTCAAATAGAGTCTGTTTCATGGTCCATCAGTGTCCTCTAATGGATAGACATTTCCTGCACTCCAGGTCCTACTGGAGATTCCACTCAGGAGGTCCTACACTTGGCCTTATATGCCTCTGCTTTTCTCTATTCCCCTTTGAGTTTGGACAGCAACTTGCTTTTCAAAAGTAGCATTTTCCTCTAAAACAACACCCCGATCTCCTATCTCTGTCAATTTGGAAAAGCACAAAGAAAATAATTACCTATAATCTTATCACCTAGAGAAAACCATATTTGATATTGGTAAATATCTCTCTAGTGTGATTGTGTGTGTGACTTAATGTTTATTTCTCTAATAAGAAACACATTGTATATTTTGTTTGGAGCCTTTACCCTTTTTGAATCAATTTATCATACTATTCCTCTAAAGCAGTTTTAATATTTATATAGTATTATCTCGTCTGACTATCACATATTTAATTTAATCAAATCCCTGTTTTTTTATATTTAAATTATTTCAATTTTTTAGAATTACAGATAACAAGATATAATTCTTTTATATAAACCTTAGCGGTAGTTCATTATTTCTAAGGGTAAATTCATAAAAGTAGAGTTGATTCTTCTTTTAAATTCTCTCTTTAACTCATTTGCAGGATCTCAGATCTAGGTCATTCCCTTTACTCACATCTAACTTAATCTGTCATTTTATCAAGCACAGGAGCATCTCTAAAAATTTGGGAAGGTTTGTACAGATAATTGAACTCCCTTGCTTTTTTTTTTTTAACCAAGAATTTCATTTTTATTTTGATCTCATTTCCTGGAAAAGGCGCATAATTTGGGAAGACTAGTTAGGCAAGGGAGTGAACAATTCATTGCAGCTAGCCTGTTTCTAAAGTCTCCTCTGAAGCTCAGGTTTTGAAACCTTTGCAATTATGAACTGGAAACCCATGTGTTACATAATGCATTTCTGGAAAGATGCCCATGACACATATGTGCTCTACAAAGCTCTAATACTAACATTAATCTAATGAATGGTATGTTACAAAAGTGATTTGTGTACATCCTAATGGAAAGCATATTTTCTGAGCAAAGCTTGTGGACTGAAATGGCCAAAAAGAATCCATCCCCTAAACAGAGCTTCCAGCTATCACATCAACCAATAAGATAAGTTGGTGCACCTTCACAGAATGCTGAATGATCGCGCTGCTTTCTGTTGTCCAGGGGAAAGCATTTTCTAAATCTTGTGCAGGTGTCTGAGAGAGACTACCTAAAAGGAAAGAAACTGAATTCTCCTTTTTGAGCCTCTGGATGACTCTTTTCATATAGAAGCTTGTTTTTTTTTAATATCAGTTCAGTTTTCAAATGCAGCAAACTCCAAACCCCTGTTTATCCCAGGGGGTTAATTGAGTTAAACTTGATCCATCACATTGTGACTGCCCTCATATTTTACTCCAAAAGGCATAGCATCTTTTATTTATAGTGATCTTCATATTCATTTATCAACTGAGGCACGCATTTCAGGGTGAGCTTGCATTGATCTCTAATCTTTTTTTCTCTCTCTCTTTGTAACGTATACTTTTTGGGTCTTAAGAAACAGCTCTGATAGAAGTCTGTTTTTTTGTTTTTTGTTTTTTTAAGGAAAAGCAAGAGTTTGAGATTGCTGATTTTTTTTTAACCTCCTGATGAACTCCCTTACTTTTATACCAGAGTAAAATGAATATTCAGGACAGTATTGGGTGGAGGAATGTGGACATCTTGTGTCCTAATGGAGTCAATAGAAGGACCAGCTTCACCCCTTTGCCTTGTAAGCAATGTCTCAGAGATCTGATGGGCTCTTCACATACAGTAGAAAAGCAAGGATGCAGTTCAGGGAGTCTGCCTCCAAAGCTGGTAATATGGCCTCATCTGAAAGTAGGACATGAATTCTTGCCTATGCACTCTCTTGTCTATCTAGATAATTCTAGACCTCATATCTCTTCCTAACCCCTCTATATCTCTTCTTTGACTCCATCTACCTTGGCTGGCTTTCAGAGGTTTAATATCATGAATGAAGTGGTGTTTCCTCAATAGTACCTTCTTTACTCAAGCTGAAGTCTTTCTTCTGTTGCCTTCAGCGTGAGTGGAAAAAGACAGTGGCCCAGCAGGAATCCATCAGGCAAGAGTATTGCAGAAAAGCCTGTGACAGTCATGGTGCTGAAAGAAATGAAGCCATTTGAATTTGAGACCCAAGAAGGAAAACAATAGATGTTTCACACTGCAGTGGCTATGGAGAGTGCGCTCTTTTATGTAAAAGTTTTCAATAAATAGCTGAAGGATAAATTCACTCCAAAAAAATTATGATATCAAAATATTATTGGCATAGTTGTTTCCTGGAAGCAAATAGTGCCTCCATTGTGTGTGATGTTGAATCTGACCAACAGATCAGTGTCCCACAGCACATTATCAGAAAACCTGGTGAAACCCCCAAAGATCGTAAGCTTCAAACTCAGCCGCATAAAACAATTGTGAATAGGCTGTTTGTAGTCCAGAAGGTAATTATATATAATTTTATGTTGATTAATAGGAATTGTTTATTCTCCTCTATAAGCTTGGAGAGACTTTAGAAATTCATTTCAAAATATTTTTATAGGGCTTCCCTGGTGGCACAGTGGTTGGGAGTCCACCTGCCGATGCAGGGGACGCGGGTTTGTGCCCCGGTCCGGGAAGATCCCACATGCCGCGGAGTGGCTGGGCCCGTGAGCCATGGCCGCTGAGCCTGCGCGTCCAGAGCCTGCATGTCTGGAGCCTATGCTCCGCAAGGGGAGAGGCCACAGCAGTGAGAGGCCCGCATACCGCAAAAAAATATATATATACATTTTTATAGAGTGGACTTTCAAGATGGCGGAGGAGTAAGACATGGAGATCACCTTCCTCCCTACAAATACATCAAAACTACATGTACATGTGGAACAACTCCTACAGAACACCTACTGAATGCTGGCAGAAGACCTCAGACCTCCCAAAAGACAAGAAAATCCCCACATACCTGGGTAGGGCAAAAGAAAAAACAGAGACAAAAGAATAGGGATGGGACCCACACCTCTGAGAGGGAGATGTGAAGGAGGAAAAGTTTCCACACACTAGGAAGCCCTTTCACTGGCGGATACGGGGGGTGGGTTCCGGGGGAGAAGCTTCAGAGCCACCGAGGAGAACGCAGCAACAGGGGTGCAAAGGGCAAAGTGGAGAGATTCCCACACAGAGGATCGGTGCCGACCAGCACTCACCAGCCTGAGAAGCTTGTCTGCTCACCCGCCAGGGAGGCTGGGGGCTGGGAGCTGAGGCTTGGACTTCGGAGGTCAGACCCCAGGGAGAGGACTGGGGTTGGCTGCGTGAACACAGCCTGAAGGGGGCTACTGTGCCACAGCTATCAGGGAGGGAGTCCGGGAAAAAGTCTGGAGCTGCCTAAGAGGCAAGAGACCATTGTTTTGTGGTGTGTGAGGTGAGAGGATTCCTTCCCTGTCTTCCCACAGAAGGCAGAGCACCACCTAAACAAGCTTCAGAGATGGGCGTGAGCTGCAACTGTCAGCACAGACAGCAGAGACGGGCATGAAATGCTAATGCTGCTGCTGCAGTCACCAAGAATCCTGTGTGCAAGCACAGGTCACTATCCACACACACACACACACACACACACACACACACACACACACACACACACACACACACACACACACACACACACACACACACACACACCCAGGAGCCTGTGCAGCCTGCCACTGCCAGGGTCCCATGATCCAGGGACAACTTCCCAGGGAGAACACACAGTGTGCCTCAGGCTGTTGCAGCGTCACGCTGGCCTGTGCCACTGCAGGCTCACCCCTCATTCCAATTATAACTACTCCCCCGTGCATGAGTGAGCCAGAGCCCCCTAATCAGCTGCTGCTTTAACCCCATCCTGTCTGGGTGGGAACAGAGCCTGAGGGCAACCTACATGCAGAGGTGGGGCCCAAACCAAAGCTGAATCCCAGGAGCTGTGCGAACAAAGAAGAGAAAGGGAAATCTCTCTGGGCAGCCTCAGGAGCAGCAGCTGAAATCCCCAAAATCAACTTGAGGTACCCTTAATCTGTGGAATACCTGAATAGACAACGAACCAACACAAAATTGAGGTGGTGGATTATTGGGAGCAACTGTAGACTTGGGGTTTGCTGTCTGCGACTGACTTGTTTCTGATTTTTATGTTTATCTTAGTATAGTTTTTAGCACTTGTTATCATTGGTGGATTTGTTTATTGGTTTGGTTGCTCTCTTCTTTTTTTATTACATTTATATTTTTTATTTTAATAATTTTCTTTTACTACATTTTCTTTTCTTTTATTTTTTAATTTACTTTTCTTAAATTATTATTTTTTCTTTCTTTTTTTCTCCCTTTTCTTCTGAGCCATGTGGCTGACAGGGTCTTGCTGCTCTGGCCTGGTGTCAGGCCTGAGCCTCTGAGGTGGGAGAGACGAGTTCAGGACATTGGACCACCAGAGACCTCCTGGCCACACGTAATATCAATTGGCAAGAGCTCTCCCAGGGATCACCGCCTCAACTCTAAGACCCAGCTCCACCCAATGGCCAGCAAGCTCCAGTGGTGGATGCCCCATGCCAAACAACTAGCAAGATAGGAACACAAACCCACCCATTAGCAGAGAGGCTGCCTAAAATTATAATAAGGTCATAGACACCCCAAAACACACCAGTGGACGTGGTCCTGCCCACCAGAAAGACAAGATCCAGCCTCATCTACCAGAACACAGTCACCAGTTCCCTCCACCAGGAAGCCTACACAAGTCACCGAAACAAACTTACACAATGGGGGCAGACACGAAAAACAACGGGAACTATGAACCTGCAGCCTGAAAAAAGGAGACCCCAAACACAGTAAGTTAAGCAAAATGAGAAGACAGAGAAATATGCAGCAGATGAAGGAGCGAGGTAAACACCCACCAGACCAAACAAATGAAGAGGAAATAGGCAGTCTACCTGAAAAAGAATTCAGAGTAATGATAGTAAAGATGATCCAAAATCTTGGAAATAGAATGGAGAAAATACAAGAAACATTTAAAAAGAACCTAGAAGAACTAAAGAGCAAACAAACAATGATGAACAGCACAATAAATGAAATTTAAAATTCTTGGGGCTCCTTTAAGATGGTGGAGAAGTAAGATGTGGAGATCACCTTCCTCCCCACTGATACACCACAACTACATCTACATGTGGAACAACTCCTCCAGAACACCTACTGAATGATGGCAGAAGACCTCAGACCTCCCAAAAGACAAGAAACTCCCCACGTACCTGGGTAGGACAAAGGAGAAAAGGAAAAACAAAGAAAAAAGAATAGGGACAGGACCTGCACCTCTGGGAGGGAGCTGTGAAGGAGGAGAAGTTTCCACAAACTAGGAAGCCCCTTCGTGGGCAGAGACTGCGGCCGGTGGAGGGGGAAGGCTTCGGAGCCGCGGAGGAGAGCACAGCAACAGGGGTGCGGAGGGCAAAGTGGGAGAGATTCCCACACAGAGGATCGGCGCCGACCAGCACTCACCAGCCTGAGAGGTCTGTGATCTTTGATGTTACTACTGAAATTGTTTTGCAGTGCCATGAACCACACACCCATACAAGATGGTGAATTTCTTTGATAAATGTTATGTGTGTTCTGACTGCTCCACTGATGGACCATTCCCCCATCTCTCTCCTCGTTGGGCCTCCCTATTCCCTGAGACAAAACAATATTGAAATTAGGCCAATTAATAACCCTACAGAGGCCTCTAAACGTTCAAGTGAAAGGAAGAGTCACATATCCCTCATGTTAAATCAAAAACTAGACATTATTAAGCTTAGTGAGGAAGGCAAAAAAAAAAAAGAAGACAAAAGCTAGGCCTCTTGCACCAAATAGACAAGTTGTGAATGCACAAGAAAAGTTTTTAAAGGAAATTAAAAATGTTATCCCAGTGAACACATGAATGATAAGAAAGCAAAATAGCCTTATTGTTGATATGGAAAAAGTTTTAGTGGTCTGGATAGAAGGTCAAACCAGCCACAACATTCCCAGGGTAAGGTCCTAACACTCTTCAATTCTATGAAGGCTGAGAGATACATGATGGTCAGCTGTTTTTAGCAAAATGTACTTTTTGATTAAGGTATATACATTAATGCTCTTGCACACTTAATAGGCTACAGTATAGTGTAAACATAACTTTTATATGCACTGGGAAAGCAAAAAAGTTGTGTGTCATTTTATTGCAATATTCACTTTATCACAGTGGTCTGGAAGTGAACCCATAATATCTCCAAGGTATGCCTGCACTGGAATGCAAACAGATCAAATACAAAGGCTGACATATCAGGCACTCAGAAATGCACATGCTCTTCGATCTTGCCAGTGCTCAGGCTCTCAATGATATATCCCAATCCTTCCTTCACAGCATGGAGCCAGGAATAACTTTTGCCCCTTCCTTCCACCTTTTCTCCCAGTAAGAACTTTCCCTTCAACACTTGGCATTGAGTACACCTGCTCCTTCCTCTCTCTTGTTCTCCAACAACTCCTGCCTGTCCACATGCACTCACGCTGGGTGTGAGTGCATATCTCATTTCAGGGTTCCAGCCAAGAATTGGGGGTGTTGACTCAAAAGACAGGAATTCACTAAAGAAGATAGGTGAGAGTGGGAGGAGAGCCCCTCAGACGGGAAGAGAATAAGGGATGCAGCCCATAGCAAGTTGACACAGTGTGAGTGAAGGGGGAAATGTATAATCAGGGTCGTCTCATTGTTTATCTTTACCTCTTTCTTCTTCAAGGTCATCAAGGCCAGGAAAAGCAAGGAACAACCATTCAATCCTGAATCATATATGGAAACCTGGCTCGAGCTGTTCTTCTAAAACCCTGGATGTCATTAATATTGATGTTTATGGAGCTAAGATCTAAGTACAGAAAAAATATATATATATTTTAAGTATATATATATATATATAAATATATACATATATATGTTTGAAATACAGCAATATATATACTAGCTATTAATTCTTAGGAATGGGGTGTTAGGGGTGCTTTTCACCTTCTTTTTTATACTTTACTATCTCAATGCCATATTTTGCATCTATAACTTTTATAATTTGGAAAAAATAATAAGCATCATGTTTTTTCCTATAGGCTTGCCTCCCTAGCAGTCTAATTCATTGGTTTGTTGCTTAAAAGCAAATAATCTGTGGCCTGCAGATCAGATAGGGACACCTAAGCCCCAAGCGATATTTGAATTTATACTTTGGGTGTGATCTTTACAGGATATAACTCTGGTCAAGAATGAACAGGTTGATGCTCCACCAGAATTGGTGCTTTATAGGTCTAACGCCCAAGCTGAGGCCTTCCAAAGCAGATGGCAGTGCTCGCACTCACTGCAAGTTTATCTCATGATGTAACAGGACAGAGTCCGGAGCCTGTATCCAGGTTTCCTTCTATTTTGACTGAGTCAAAATTAGCCAGACCTTGACTGGAACTGAGCTGCTGTCTATCTTCATGGTGAAGGAAGGGCATTGGCTAGGTGAGCTTATGTAAACAAAAAGGCAGCAGAAAGTTTAGTTTCCTTGAGATTCCAAGTTTTACATAATGTATACTGCTGATATCAAATGAGTCTTATTTAGACCATGGTACCCACTTTTTCTATGGAGTTGTGTTAAAGAAAATAAAATTGTCTTTTATTTTAAAAAAAAGAATGACAGGTTGAACAAGCTGTGCCCTGCTCAAAGAAACCCAAGAGGAAGCCAGACCAGCTGAAATCCAGTCTATGCTTCAATTGCCAACCCTTATCCTAGGGTGGAGTTGCTTTAGTCCAAAACAATGATATCTTTTCAGAATTGATCTCCTGGAGGGGCCATAACTGGGTAATTTGTGTACCATATAAGGTAGCTTCTGGTGATTTGCATGAAGTCTCTAGTATATGTGGGAAGTAATTCTAGCCCTGTCTGACGTGAAATAGCTGGTTCCACTTATTTACTCAGGTACCAACAGGTTAGTAGCTCTCCAGATATATTTCCTGGTCCTCATATATGTGGATCCTATGAGAAAGTTGCTCCAGGCAAAGACTTGCATTAGGCAAACACTGAAGAATAATTCATTTACTTTAGGGTACAATGACAGAAAGTAAATATCTAACACTGATTTTACAGTGTATTTTTTTTTATTTTATAGAAATATAGTTGATTTACAACCTTGTAACATTATAATGTATTGTTTCCACTGTACAGAAAAGTGATTCAGTTATACATATAAATATATTCTTTTTCATATTCTTTTCCATTTTGTTTTATTACAGGATATTGAATATAATTCCCTTACAGTGTATTTCCTGATTGCATATTTGGTATCTGGTGTTTTGCAATTATTTTGTGTCACTTAATCTTATAATAGCTCTAGAGGCTTGATGGTGTACTTTTTACCCTCCTGATGAGAACAATAAGGGACAGAAAGGCAAGATCACGTTCTGAATAATTAGAACAATTCCATCATAACAAGAATTTCCTTCATGCCACTTTATTGTTAATTCTTCCTCCAATCCAAGCTCCCTGCAGCCACTAATATAGTTTCTTAACTTAAACTTTTCACTTTTCCAGAGTTTCCTAAAATGGAAATTTAAATATATATAGCAATTTGAGTCTGGCTTTTGGCACTTAGCATTGTGGTTTAGGATTCATTCATATAGTTGTGTGTATCAGTTTATTCTTTATATTGCTGTGTAGAATTCAATGTGTGGACCTACCAGAGTTTGTTTATTCATTCCCTAAGTGAGGAACAATTGGATTGTTTACAATTCTAGTTAACTGATCAGTTACCTAGACAATTGATAATATTTTAGGCTTAATTTAATGGGCTCAATGAATATATATATATATACATATTGAAAGCTCAAAACTAGGGTAAAGACCATGGCCTTCTTATCCAAGGTTAATTTTGGCTTGAATTATTCAGAAGGACAGATTCTCCCTATCAGTTCCTCTACACTAAAGCCAGGACAGAAGAGTTTAGCCTTAAGCTCCTGGAGGCAGAGTCAGCAGGTTCCCTCTCCAGGGCTCTTGGTGCTAGCCTAGACCAGAAGCAGTCACACAGGGCTAGTTCCCAGAGGCTCAGAGTCAAAATATATTATTATTTCTCCCTTCTAATAAGTCACCTCATACTAACTCTGTCTTCTATTTTCTTCTTTTAAGCACAGCTCTTTCACCCCACCTTACTTATTGGACTCCCAAGTCAAATAATATAGTTTATTGGACTCCCACCTTACTTATTGGACTCCCACCTTACTTATTGGACTCCCAAGTCAAATAATCTAGTTTATCACTCAACTGTAGTAATTTTGTATTTATAACAAGAGGCACTTAGAATAAAGATCATGAGTATAAATATAAAAATAACCTAGAAGGCAAACATGTTTATATGAAGTAATCCATTTTTCAGAAGCTACAAGGTTAAAGGGAACTTGAAACAGGATTGTGACAGCATCTTGAAAATAAAAACAGTTTAAATTTATTTCAGTTTTAAAACATCCGCTCTACAGCTCTTGAGGTTGAGGAGGTTAATTTATTTTAGTTTTTTCTATATAAAAATATTCTTTAACATCTTTATTGGAGTATAATTGCTTTACAATCTTGTATTAGTTTCTGCAGCATAACAAACTGAATCAGCTGTATGTATACATATATCCCCTTATCCCCTCCCTCTTGCACTTCCCTCCCACCCTCCCCATCCCACTGCTCTATGTGTTCACAAAGCACCAAACTGATCTCACTGTGCAATGCAGCTGCTTGCCACTAGCTATTTCTTTTACATTTCATAGTATATATATGTCAGTGCTACTCTCTCACTTCCTCCCAGCTTACCCTTCCCCTCCCATTGTCCTCAAGTCCATTCTCTATGTCTGCATCTTTATTCCTGTCCTGCCCCTAGGTTGATCAGAACTATATATTATTCTTAACATCTTTATTGGAGTATAATTGCTTTACAGTGGTGTGTTAGTTTTTTTTTTAAGATTCCATATATATGTGCTAGCATATGGTATTTGTTTTTCTTTTTCTGACTTACTTCACTCTGTATGACAGACTCTAGGCCCATCCACCTCAGTACAAATAACTCAATTTTGTTTCTTTTTATGGCGGAGTAATATTCCATTGTATATATGTGCCACATCTTCTTTATCCATTCATCTGTTGATGGACACTTAGGTTGCTTCCAGGTTCTAGCTATTGTAAATAGTGCTGCAATGACCATTGTGGTATATGTCTCTTTTTGAATTATGGTTTTCTCATGGTATATGCCCAGTAGTGGGATTTCTGGGTCATATGGTAGTTCTATTTTTAGTTTTTTAAGGAACCTCCATACTGTTCTCCATAGTGGCTGTATCAATTTACATTCCCACCAACAGTACAAGAGGGTTCCCTTTTCTCCACATCCTCTCCAGCATTTATTGTTTGTAGATTTTTTGTTGATGGCCCTTCTGACTGGTGTGAGGTGATACATCATTGCAGTTTTGATTTAAAATTCTCTAATGATTAGTGATGTTGACCATCCTTTCATGTGTTTATTGGCAATCTGTATATCTTCTTTGGAGAAATGTCTATTTAGATCATTTAGAACATTTTGGTACATGACTCTTATTGAATTTTGGTTTTCTCAGGGTATATGCCCAGTAGTGGGATTGCTGGGTCATATGGTAGTTCTATTTGTAGTTTTTTAAGGAACCTCCATACTGTTCTCCATAGTGGCTGAACCAATTCACATTCCCACCAGCAGTGCAAGAGTGTTCCCTTTTCTCCACATCCTCTCCAGCATTTATTGTTTCTAGATTTTTTGATGATGGCCATTCTGACTGGTGTGAGATGATATCTCACTGTAGTTTTGATTTGCATTTCTCTAATGATTAATGATGTTGAGCATTCTTTCATGTGTTTGTTGGCAGTCTGTATAGTGGCAGATCTTGGTTAGAAGCATCTATCACTACCAATACTTGACTGTACTTCCTGGATGGAGAAAAATTGCCTGTAATGTTGCCTCTAGTTTCAATACTATGTGAAATATTTACATAGTTATTTATAGTTGACATACCAGAGGCATAAAATTATTATTTACATGTAATTTCTTCCTAGAGTATTTGGAAATAAATTTTGCCCTTGTTATCCTCTTGCCTATGACAAGGATCCACTACTTCTATGATACACTTTCATGATTACACTTGCCTTTCAGAATTATTCACAGAATTACAAGTGAGTAATGGGCTCATATCATCACTGCAACGAATCCTTCAAATTCTGGAAGAGCAATGAGCTTCTAGAAGGGTTGAGGACTTAATAAATATTTTTTCCACATTTTTCCCATATAGTACAATGGAAACAATTTGAAAAATAATCCTGAGATGTCAAATAAATGAAATCAATCAGTAGATAATATTGTGTTAGCCCACTATCTGATCTGTAAATAGGATGAGACCATGAAATGAAAAATGATCCCAAAGACCTGGTACATTTAGTAGATGATTTGAGGTCACCTGAAGGGAGAATAAAACTGATTGAGTTAATTCAAACTAGGTTTGTGGAGTAGACAGTTGAAGTCTAGATTAAAAATTAAAAAAAATCTGAATATGCAGGAGTAAGTCAGGGAAAATCAAGGAGGATTTGGCAAGAGCACCACAATAACCAGTAGGTTTTCATGCATTTCCATTACAGACTTTAGTGCTGCTTATGTGGACGTGTTGTATGATCTAAATGTAAAGGGGAGAGAGGGACTTTAGGTACTTCAGAGGGTCCCAATCCACAGACCAGGAGATAGAGGACACGTGACAGGAACGACCATGAGTCAGGACATTTCCTTCTCCTGTTACTAGAAACTCTTCGGCTGTTTCTGCAGCAGAAATTAAACCATATGCAAGCTCCAATGTCCTCGCTTTTTGAAGTAAAAGGCTGACTCAAGAGTTAATGATCATTCACCTCCTAGAGTAATGGAACTAAAAACAAAAATAAAAAAAACAAATGGGTCCTAATAAAACTTAAAAGCTTTTGCACAACAAAAGAAACCATAAACAGGATGAAAAACAACCCTCAGAATGGGAGAAAATATTTGCAAACAAAGCAACTGACAAAGGATCAATCTCCAAAATATACAAGCAGCTCATGCAACTCAATATCAAAACAACAAACAACCCAATCCAAAAATGGGTTGAAGTCCTAAATAGACATTTCTCCAAAGAAGACATACAGATTGTCAACAAACACATGAAAAGATGCTCAACCTCTCTAATCATTAGAGAAATGCAAATCAAAACCACAATGAGGTATCACCACACACCAGTCAGAATGGCCATCATTGAAAAAACTAGAAACATAAATGCTGGTGAGGGTTTGGAGAAAAGGTAACCCTCCTACACTGTTGGTGGGAATGTAAATTGATACAGCCACTATGGAGAACAGTATGGAAGTTCCTTAAAATATGAAAAATAGAACTACTATATGACCCAGCAATCCCACTACTGGGCATATACCCTGAGATAACCATAATTCAAAAAGAGTCGTGTACCACAATATTCATTGCAGCTCTATTTACAATAACCAGGACATAGAAGCAACCTAAGTGTTCATCAACAGAGGAATGAACAAAGAAGATGTGGTACATATATACAATGGAATATTACTCAGCCATAAAAAGGAACAAAATTGAGTTACTTGTAGTGAGGTGGATGGACCTAGAGTCTGTCATACAGAGTGAAGTAAGTAAGAAAGAGAAAAACAAATGCTGTATGTTAATGCATATATATGGAATCTAGAAAAATGGTACTGATGGACCTAGTGGCAGGGCAGGAATAAAGACACAGACATACAGAACAGACTTGAGGATGCAGTGGGGGAAGGGGAGGCTGGGACGAACTGAGAGAGAAACATTGACATATATATATACTACCAAATGTAAAGTGGATGGCTAGTGGGAAACTGCTGCATAGCACAGGGAGATCAGCTCGGTGCCTTGTGATGACCTAGGGGGGTGGGATAGGGAGGGTGGGAGGGAGGCGCAAGAGAGAGAGGATATGGGGATATATGTATACATATAGCTGGTTCACTTTGTTGAACAACAGAAACTAACACAACATTGTAAAGCAATTATACTCCAATAAAGATGTAAAAACAAAATAAATAAAAAATCTCTCTACCATAAAAGAAAAAAAGAGTTAATGATCAGGAAATGTGAAGATGTAGAAATAAACAATAGCTATTGGGCTGAACAAACTGGTAGCTATTTAGACTATAAATCCACCACACAGCAGAATCACCAAACTCCCAGTTCCCTGAAAGATATAGATAAAGGCCTGACACACATTCCTAAGTTGTTTTTACAGGGAGCAGACGCCTTCCAGATGAAAACTGCTGACCATAATAACATAGACCCTAGACAGGTTGAAACCAGAAGGTTGATGATGCTTGAAACTTCACCTTGATGTCAACCAGTCTGAGAATTTTCCAAGAGCTGATCATACCCTGCTCCTTAAACACTATAAAACTCCTTACTACTCAAAAATTCTTTTGTTTAAGTAGGAAGATAAATCAGTGGGTCACACAGTCTTGAGAGCATTAGCCCACTGTAGTCCCCTTTGTTTGACAAAGCAATAAAAGCTACTCTTTTCTACTTCAACCAAAACTCTGTCTCTGTGTTTCTATTTGGCACCAGCGAACAGAAGCTGAGTTTCAGCAGCAGAAAGCACACACATTATTGGCCCAAATAAGAGGAAGTCAGAACAATGCTCTTAAATCCATACTGTGCAGTTGAAATTTTTAAAGATGGACGAAAGAAATGGAAAAAATAATTGTGACCTTTTTGTGATTCTTAGCGGCCAAGTGGTTGATGGTTAGGGCCATCATAGAGATACAAAGTGATTTGTCAGGCTCTCAACACTTCCAGAGGATCAGTGTTTTTCTAGAATGTGCAACGCTTCATTGTTATAATGAGATAAGCTAAACGGGAAATGAGATAAGTGGGAAGCGAGAGAACTCTTAATATGGGAAAAAATGCCTGGAAAAACCTATGTGACCTCCCATCATCTCAAGTATTATTACAGAATATCACTCAAATTCCTCAGTGTAGAGTCCCCACCAGGTCAATGCCATATGTCTAGCAGATACCAGAAGCCTCCTAAGAAGACGTGTCAGGAGGGGAAGATGGCAGAAGAATAAGAAGCGGAGATCACCTTCCTCCCCACAGATACACCAGAAATACATCTACACGTGGAAAAACTCCTACAGAACACCTACTGAACGCTGCCAGAAGACCTTAGACCTCCCCAAAGGCAAGAAACTCCCCACGTACCTGGGTAGGGCAGAAGAAAAAAGAAAAAACAGAGACAAAAGGATAGGGATGGGACCTGCACCAGTGGGAGGGAGCTGTGAAGGAGGAAAGGTTTCCACACACTAGAAGCCCCTTCGCGGGCGGAGACTGCGGGTGGCGGAGGCGGGAACTTCGGGACCGCGGAGGAGAGTGCAGCAACAGGGGTGCGGAGGGAAAAGCGGAGAGATTCCCACACAGAAGATTGGTGCCAACCAGCACTCACCAGCCCGAGAGGCTTGTCTGCTCACCTGCCGGGGTGGGTGGGTCTGGGAGCTGAGGCTTGGGCTTCGGTCAGAGCGCAGGGAGAGGACTGGGGTTGGTGGCGTGAACACAGCCTGCAGGGGGTTAGTGCACCACGGATAGCCGGGAGGGAGTCCAGGGAAAAGTCTGGACCTGCCAAAGAGGCAAGAGACTTTTTCTTTCCTTTTTGTTTCCTAGTGCGCGAGGAGAGGGGATTAAGAGCGCCGCTTAAAGGAGCTCCAGAGACTGGTCCAAGCCTTGGCTAAAAGTGCGGAACCCAGAGATGGGCATGAGACGCTAACGCTGCTGCTGCCGCCACCAAGAACCCTGTGTGCGAGCACAGGTCACTCTCCGCACCTCCCTTCTGGGGAGACTGTGCGGCCCGCCACTGCCAGGGTCCCGGGATCCAGGGACAACTTCCCCGGGAGAACGCATGGCGCACCTCAGGCTGCTGCAATGTCATGCCGGCTTCTGCCGCCGCAGGCTTGCCCCGCACTCCGTGCCCCTCCCTCCCCCCAGCCTGAGTGAGCCAGAGCCCCCGAATCAGCAGCTGCTTTAACACCGACCTATCTGAGCGAAGAACAGACGCCCTCCGGCGACCTACAAGCAGAGGCGGGGCCAAATCCAAAGCTGAGCTGCTGGGAGCTGTGGGAACAAAGAAGAGAAAGGGAAATCTCTCCCAGCAGCCTCAGAAGCAGCGGATTAAAGCTCCACAATCAACTTGATGTACCCTGCATCTGTGGAATACATGAATAGACAACGAATCATCTCAAATTGAGGAGGTGGACTTTGAGAGCAAAATTTATTATTTTTTCCCCTTTTCCTTTTTTGTGAGTGTGTATGTGGATGCTTCTGTGTGAGACTTTGTCTGTATAGCTTTGCTTCCACCATTTGTCCTAAGGTTCTATCCGTCCGGATTTTTTTTTCTTCTTTTAAAAAAAGAAAAATTTTTTTCTTAATAATTATTTTTTTATTTTAATAACCTTATTATATTTTATCTTACTTTATTATATTTTACTTTATCTTCTTTCTTTCTTTCTTTTTTCCTTCCTTCCCTCCTTCCTTCCTTCCTTCCTCCCTGCCTCCCTCCCTCCCTCCCTCCTATCTTTCTTTCTTTCTTTCTTTCTTTCATTCTTTCCTTCTTTCTACTTCTACTAACTCTTTCTTTCTACTTTTTCTCCCTTTTATTCTGAGCCGTGTGGATGAAAGGCTCTTGGTGCTGCAGACAGGAGTCAGTGCTGTGCCTCTGAGGTGGGAGAGCCAACTTCAGGACACTGGTCCACAAGAGACCTCCCAGCTACACATAACATCAAAACGGCGAAAATCTCCCAGAGATATCCATCTCAACACCAGCACCCAGCTTCACTCAATGCCCAGCAAGTTTCTCAAGTGCTCATGGAACATTCTCCAGGATAGATCATATCTTGGGTCACAAATCAAGCCTTGGTAAATTTAAGAAAATTAAAACTGTATCAAGTATCTTTTCCAACAACAATGCTATGCGACTAGATATCAATTACAGGAAAAGATCTTTAAAAAAAACAAACACATGGAGGCTAAGCAATACACTACTTAATAACGAAGTGATCACTGAAGAAAAATCAAAGAGGAAATTAAAAATACCTACAAACAAATGAAAATGGAGACATGACGACCCAAATCCTGTGGGATGCAGCAAAAGCAGTTCTAAGAGGGAATTTTATAGCAATAAAATCCTACCTTAAGAAACAGGAAACATCTCGAATAAACAACCTAAACTTGCACTTACAGCAATTAGAGAAAGAAGAACAAAAAACCCCAAAGTTAGCAGAAGGAAAGAAATCATAAAAATCAGATCAGAAATAAATGAAAAAGAAATTAAATGATAGCAAAGATCAATAAAACTAAAAGCCTGTTATTTGAGAAGATAAACACAATTGATAAACCATTAGCCAGACTCATCAAGAACTAAAGGGAGAATACTCAAATCAATAGAATTAGAAATGAAAAAGGAGAAGTAACAACTGACACTGCAGAAATACAAAAGATCATTAGAGATTACAAAAAACAATTCTATGCCAATAAAATGGACAACTGGGAAGAAATGGACAAATTCTTAGAAAAGCACAGCCTGCCAAGACTGATTCAGGAAGAAATAGAAAATATGAACAGATCAATCACAAGCACTGAAAATGAAGCTGTGATTAAAAATCTTGCAACAAACAAAAACCCAGGATCAGATGGCTTCACAGGCGAATTCTATCGAACATTTAGAGAAGAGCTATCCTTCTCAAACTCTTCCAAAATATAGCAGAGGGAGGAACACTCCCAAACTCATTCTATGAGGCCACCATCAGCTTGATACCAAAACCAGACAAGGATGTCACAAAGAAGAAAACTACAGGCCAATATCACTGATAAACATAGATGCAAAAATCCTCAACAAAATACTAGCAAGCAGAATCCAACAGCACATTAAAAGGATCATGCACCTTGATCAAGTGGGGTTTATTCCAGAACTGCAAGGATTCTTCAATATATGCAAATCAAACAATGTGATAAACCATATTAACAAATTGAAGGAGAAAAACCATATGATCATCTCAATAGATGCAGAGAAAGCTTTTGACAAAATTCAACACCCATTTATGATAAAAACCCTGCAGAAAGTAGGCATAGAGGGAACTTTCCTCAACATAATAAAGGCCATATATGACAAACCCATAGCCAACATTGGACTCAATGGTGATAAACCGAAAACATTTCCACTAAGATCAGGAACAAGACAAGGTTACCCACTCTCACCACTATTATTCAACCTTGTTTTGGAAGTTTTAGCCACAGCAATCAGAGAATAAAAGGAAATAAAAGGAATCCAAATCGGAAAAGAAGAAGCAAAGCTGGCACTGTTGCAGATGACATGATACTATACATAGAAAATCCTAAAGATGCTACCAGAAAACTACTAGAGCTAATCAATGAATTTAGTAAAGTAGCAGGATACAAAATTAATGCACAGAAATCTCTGGTATTCCTATACACTAATGATGAAAAATCTGAAAATGAAATCAAGAAAACACTCTCATTTACCATTGCAACAAAAAGAATAAAATATCTAGGAATAAACCTACCTAAGGAGACAAAAATGCAGAAAATTATAAGACACTGATGAAAGAAATTAAAGATGATACAAATAGATGGAGAGATGTACCATGTTCTTGGATTGGAAGAATCAACATTGTGAAAATGACTCTACTACCCAAAGCAATCTACAGATTCAATGCAATCCCTATCAAACTACCAGTGGCATTTTTCACAGAACTAGAACAAAAGTTTCACAATTTGTATGGAAACACAAAAGACCTCGAATAGCCAAAGCAATCTTGAGAATGAAATATGAAGCTGGAGGACTCAGGCTCCCTAACTTCAGACTATACTACAAAGCTACATTAATCAAGACAGTATGGTACTGGCACAAAAACAGAAAGAAAGATCAATGGAACAGGATAGAAAGCCCAGAGATAAACCCACGCACATATGGTCACCTTATCTTTGATAAAGGAGTCAGGAATGTACCGTGGAGAAAAGACAGACTCTTCAATAAGTTGTGCTGGCAAAACTGGACAGCTACATATAAAAGTATGAGATTAGACCACTCCCTAACACCATACACAAAAATAAGCTCAAAATGGATTAAAGACCTAAATGTAAGGCCAGAAACTTTCAAACTATTAGAGGAAAACATAGGCAGAACACTCTATGACATAAAGCACAGCAAGATCCTTTTTGAGCCACCTCCTAGAGAAATGGAAATAAAAACAAAAATAAACAAATGGGACCTAATGAAAGTTCAAAGCTTTTGTACAGCAAAGGAAACCATAAACAAGACCAAAAGACAGCCCTCGGAATGGGAGAAAATATTTGCAAATGAAGCAACTGACAAAGGGTTAATCTCCAAAATTTACAAGTAGCTCATGCAGCTCAATAACAAGAAAACAAACAACCCAATCCAAAAATGGGCAGAAGACCTAAATAGACATTTCTCCAAAGAAGATATACAGACTGCCAACAAACACATGAAAGAATGCTCAACATCATTAATCGTTAGAGAAATGCAAATCAAAACTACAATGAGGTATCACCTCACACCAGTCAGAATGGCCATTCATCAAAAAATCTAGAAACAATAAATGCTGGAGAAGGTGTGGAAAAAAGGGAACCCTCTTGCACTGTTGTTGGGAATGTAAATTGATACAGCCACTATGGAGAAGAGTATGGAGGTTCCTTAAAAAACTACAAATAGAACTACTGTATGACCCAGCAATCCCACTACTGGGCATATACCCTGAGAAAACCATAATTCAAAAAGAGTCATGTACCAAAATATTCATTGCAGCTGTATTTACAATAGCCCAGAGATGGAAACAACCTAAGTGTCCATCATCGGATGAAAGGATAAAGAAGATGTGGCACATATATACAATGGAATATTACTCAGCCATAAAAAGAAATGAAATTGAACTCTTTGTAATGAGGTGGATAGACCTAGAGTCTGTCATACAGAGTGAAGTAAGTTAGAAAGAGAAAGACAAATACCGTATGCTAACACATATATATGGAATTTAAGAAAAAAATAATGTCATGAAGAACCTAGGGGTAAGACAGGAATAAAGACACAGACCTACTAGAGAATGGACTTGAGGATATGAGGAGGGGGGTAGGGTAAGCTGTGACAAAGCGAGAGAGTGGCATGGACATATATACATTACCAAACCTAAGGTAGATAGCTAGTGGGAAGCAGCTGCATAGCACAGGGAGATCAACTTCGTGTTTTGTGACTGCCTGGAGGAGTGGGATAGGGAAGGTGGGAGGGAGGGAGACGCAAGAGGGAAGTGATATGGGAACATATGTATATGTATAACTGATTCACTTTGTTATAAAGCAGAAACTAACACACCATTGTAAAGCAATTATACTCCAAGAAAGATGTAAAAAAAAAAAAGATATACTTGTCCACACAAAGGTGTGTGGGAGATGGAGAGAGCTCTACAGGAAAGTCAGATCTTTTTAATCACTGACTGATGAAGGAAATATTGTTTAGATGGAGAGCTCAGGGTAGAAACATAGCAGAAGAGAAAAAGATGCTTGTCTCTTGTCTCAGTAGCTTTACTTGGTTGACCACATCAGGGTAGAGAAAGATAGAGTCTTCACCCATGTTTCTTCCAACTTTGGAACCCAACAGCAACAAGGTCAGTAAATTAACTAATTTTGGGGAATGGTAGATATCCAGAGAAAGAAAAATACTCACACGTGACAATAGGCAGCCCTAGTATGAATATAGATACTGTGAGTAACTGTTGGGACGTCTGGGCAAGGAGAAATCAGGAAAGATTGTTATAAGGCAAGTTAGTACAAAGAAAAATGATTTCAGTTACTAAATTTCCCAAGAAATGGGTGGGATACAAAGGGGTCAAACTCATGGGATGGCTTTAAAACAACAAATGAGCATTGTGATTGATTTCTGAAATGTTTTAGGAATCAGTGTTTCAGTAATCAAGTGAGATTTCCAGTTCACTGTTAGGCATTAACGTCATTGACAATTGTACTAGACTTTACTGCGCTTTGGATAAAGATAGAGTGTTCACTGGGGAAAGTCTAATAGTTTTTCTTTTTGGTTTCGATTTTCCTTACCTTTTCTTTGGCTAGGCCACATCTCTTCAATAGAATAGGGAATTAGATCTGGGTCTGCTCAGGGGCACTTTCTTGAACTAGTAGACCAGTTTAGTTCATAGGACCATAGTCACAAGATGTGGTGACTATTACTGAGGACATCAAGACTTATGGGAAAGATCAGATATGCATACGAAAACTCAAGAACACTTAAAAGGGAAAATTATCTTAAGAGGAAAAGATATATAGATATATAAATATTACAGGAAATAGAGTGATTAGAGACGTGGGATTAGCCTTTTTTTTTTTTTTTTTTGGTGGTATGCGGGCCTCTCACTGTTGTGGCCTCTCCCGTTGCGGAGCACAGGCTCTGGATACGTAGGCTCAGCGGCCATGGCTCACAGGCCCAGCCACTCTGCGGCATGTGGGATCTTCCCGGACTGGGGCACGAACCCGTGTCCCCTGCATCGGCAGGCGGACTCCCAACCACTGCACCACCAGGGAAGCCCGGGATTAGCTTTTTAAAACTAGAAAAGACATATGTAGAATTTGGCTAGTTTAAAAAGGAGGCAGATTGGGAGACTGGGATTGACATATATACACTAATATGTATAAAATGGATAACTAATAAGAACCTGCTGTATAAAAAAATAAATAAAATTCAAAAAAATATATAAAGGAGGCAGAGCTTGGAAAGAACAAGAGGATATTTCAGGCAGGAAAGATTTCTTTCAGGAATATTCAGAGACCAGAAAATGAAAGTGACATGTTTGGATTAATAACAGGTTTACTAAACTGGATTGGTAATGAATAATTTTTACAGCAACAGTAGATAAGATGGCTTTGTTTTCTGCTGAAATAACAAAAAATCGTTTCAGTGCAATATTAAAGAAAGACGATGTAGTTGGGAGTTTGATGAGACTTAATCACATAATCAATGAACAAGTATATCTATAGCTAATATAAACAATAGACCATTAATAAAGTGCCCTTTCCTAATGCACACACAACACAAGGTTATTAATCAATGACAGGCAAAAAGGGAGCTTATTTTTTTCCTATCTCAGTGATTAGAAAAGTGTTATCCTAGAGGATTTGAGATTGTTTCCTTTTTAAAGAAGGAACAATTTAGAGGAAGAAAATGATGAGAATGTAAAACTTAAGTACAGGTGTGGAAGGGGAGTCACATGAGTAAACTGATGCTCTAGCAAGATTAATCTTGAGGGAATGGAAGCTTGTATGAGAAAAGTAAGACCAGAAGCATTTGGAAACCCATTACAATAGTGTAGACATTATGACTAGACATTAAATTAGGGGTAAGACAATGGAAATAAAAGATATTGGTAATACAGCAAAAAAAAAGTTAAGCAGACTTTGATGATTAACTAGGTTTGAGACATGATGGGACAATAGCTGCAAAAATATGTAAAGTTGGTATCTAGAAGAACAAAAATAAGAAAATCAGCAAGGGAAATTGGTTGAGTGTTGGGGGTAAGGATGGTGTGTTAATTTACTAGGGCTGATAACAAAGTATCAGACTGAATGGCTTGAACAAGAATTTATTTTCTCATAGTTCTGGAAGCTAGAAGTCTGAGATCAAGGTTTTGACAGAGTTGATGTCTTCCAAGGACTTTCTCCTTGGCTTGTAGATGGCTGCCTTTCCTTGAATTTTCCTATGAGCCTCCTTCTGAAACTGTGTCCAAATTTCCTCTTCTTATGACACTGGTCATATCAGATTAGGGCCCAACCTAATAACCTCATTTTAATTTAATTCTCTCTCTACAGGCCCTATCTCTGAATACAGTCACATTTTGAGGTATCAGGGTTAGAATTTCAACATATGAATTTTGGGGGAAGGACCCAATTCACTCTATAACAGGTGGAGGTGGCAACTTTGGGTCAAGGTGATTCATCTAAGTGGGAGAGTCCTGAAGAAAATGTGGGGCTCAGGACTGAGATACAAAACAAGGAATTCTGGAGTCACATTAGTTAATGAGAGTTGAAAAACTAAGGAGCTTATCAATAAACTTGAATAAATGAGTTGTCTCTGAAGAAGGGAAGATGGAATGAGAAACAAAGAACAAAGATAGAATTTTGTGTTATTTCCATAAACTTAGGAGGTGGAAGACAGAATAGCCAATGAGGTAAACCTGTATAATGTAGTGTGGAATAGGCAAAAGAAAGAAAGACTTCCAAGGATTGGGTGATTAACCTTCAAAGGTTAGTGGCAACAAAGACAGAGGGAGGCCATTGAATTTTCAATCAGAAAGTCATTGGTATAATTTAAGAAAAGAGATATGGAAAGTTGAAAGATAATTGATTCAAAGGGATTCAGGAGGGAATGAAGACAGTAAATACGTATTAACATGATAGGAAATAATGATGTTGACACAAAGGAGAGAAATAGTCTGAATAGAGATAGGACTTTCCTCTCAAGATAAGATTTGTGCATATTTGATAGCAGAAGAGAGGAAATCATTAAAGAAAGTAAAACAAATGGTTCTGAACAGGAGATAAATGAATAGGACAATATATTAAAATGTGTTGTATTTAAACTGTATTCTACAGAACACTACAGCTCTCTCTCTCCACCCAACCACCCAATATAATTATACTAGAAAAGCTTTGCATTTTTTGCTTGACATAGTCAGTTTCCATCAATTATTTAATTTGACTAAAGGCTTCTGGTACAAAATACATTTCAGATCCATTTTCCTAGAAGATGGAAAAGGAAAAGAGAGAAGAAAGAGAGGATGTGTTATTTAGAGGCAGAAAAAGGAGGAAGAGGTTGGAATTTATTAATGATGTCTGTCTTCATCATTAAAATGTTCAATTAAATCATATGCCAAGAATCAGATGAGGAACTGAGAGTTTATAAGGAAGAATTTTGAAACAGTTATGGGGAGATTGTTAGAAAATCAATAAGACTTGAATATGGGCAAAAACATCACCTTGCTATTCTTTCACTACCTCATCTAGTTCTTTCTTTGTCTAAACGCAGTGGTTTTAAAATATGGTCCTCTGATCAGCAGACAGCATTGCCTGGAAATCCGGTAGAAATGAAAATTCTTTGACCCTACCCCAGACCTACTGAATTAGAAACTCTCAGGATGGGGACCCGTAATCTCAGTTTTAACAAGCCCTCCAAGTGATCCTGATGCATGCTGAATTTTGAGAATCATTGGTCTAAAATACTGGCTGTGTTTTCTGACTGTATTTTTTTTTCCATACTCCAATTTTAGTTGTAAGCATCTATGGAATATGGAATATTCCTTCTTCTTCTATAGCCCCAATACAGGGATTTATTCAGATGCTGTCATTTGGTAAGTGTACTCACTCTATGTCCAATAGTAAGCATCTCCTAGAAGGCTTGAGTGCAGTAGGAATTGAAATCCTCATTTCTCACCTGGAGATGGAGAGCCCCAATTAAACCACTGCTCAGGAGTTTATCTTCTCAGCTTTACCTTATTCCTGGGGAGATCCTGTCATCTGTTTTGTTCTACTGCTCTTCATTTATGCTTTCATTGTTGTTGGAAACCTAGTCATCATCACAGTGGTCCAGCTGAATACTCACCTCCACACTCCCATGTACTTTATTAGTGCCCTTTCTTTCCTGGAGATCTGGTAAACCACAGCTACCATACCAAAGGTGCTGTCTTGCCTGCTTAGTGACAAGAGTATTTCCTTAAGTGGTTGTCTCCTGCAGATGTATTTCTTCCATTCCACAGGCATGAGTGAGGTTTTGTCTCTTGACAGCTATGGCTTTTGACTGCTACCTGGCCATCTGCAGCCCTCTTCATTATCCCACTGTCATAACCCCTAAGCTATGTGCCCAGCTGACTTTAAGCTGCTGTATTTGTGGCTTTATCATGCCCCTCACTGAGACTGCCTGGATCTCCACACTGCTATTTTGTGGCTCTAATCACCTTGAGCATATCTTTTGTGACTTCCTCCCAGTGCCAAGCCTGGCCTGCCTAGACACACAAGACATCATCATGATTCAGGCAGTGGATGTTGTCCATGCAGTGGAGATCATTACAGGTGTGATGCTCATTTTCATGTCCTATGTTGGTATTGTGGCTGTAATTCTATGTATTTGTTCAGCTGAGGGTCATTGCAAGGAATTTTCCACATACGTCTCCCACCTCACTGTCTTTCTGGTTTTCTTTGGCAGTGTGGCTCTCATGTACCTACACTTCTCTGCCACCTACTTCTTATTCTGGGATATAACCATTGCTCTGGCCTTTGTAGTTTTGTCTCCCTTTTTTTAACCTCATTAACTGTCTGAGGAATAAAGAGATAGAGGAAGCTATAAAAAAGCACATAAGTCAAGCTAACATCATTTTTCATAAGACCAGGGACCTCAAGTAAGATCTAGTAGTTGGGAGTCTATATAACTGTTGGAGCCCTCTAATCCTCAACTCCCTGCAATACATCTTTTCCTAACAGCCTTTTGTTGAAACTGGTCTCCCAAAAGTCACCAATAAAAAAAATTCACTAATAACTGAACTCAATAGTTTATTTCAAACTTTATTCAATTTGACATATTTTGGATCTGACTTTTTTGATTAAGTTTTCTGCCACTCAATTTATTCAAGGTAAATTTAATTTGTGGAAATAATCTGGGTAAAAATTTACTAATTTTAACAGAGTCAAGACTTCTGTTTGTAAGATATGGTAATTGAAAACCATCTTCATAAGACTAAGTTCTCTCCATGGTATCCACAATGGATATACTTGAAGAATAACCCTAATTTCTAATTGAGTATTCATGTATTGATAAATAGCAGTCTAGATGTTTTTCAGCAAATTCTATTATGAATCCCTTGTATGATTTATATCTTGTCAGTACTACACAATATTAATTCCATGTCTGTGTCAATAACAGGCACTAAGCCCTGTGTCTACCTGTATTGAGCCTGTGTGTGTCAAGTTAGTGGAGACTGTTTTGCTGAACCCCAAATCAACTTCATTAATATCAGTGACCACTAGAAATGAGGAGAATGGATAGGCCTCTTTAAAACTGACAGAGAGAGAAACCCCATAAAAGGGTTGGTTGCAGTTCTGTGGTAGTTAAGGACTATGGCAAAGAATCTCAGGCCAAGAAGGTCACTGAAGAATATTTTAAGTACAATAAATGAACAAACAAAAACCTTGGCTCTAAAAAAAAGTAAAGTAATAAAACTAACCCATTCATTAGCTAATCAATATTTTTTCATGATAAATTGAAAAATGTAATCCTTGGTTTCACTGTAATCAAATGTATTGTACTTATTAATTAAGCAATAATATCAATAAATATCTACTGAGTAAATAAACCAATATCACCATGCTGCATTCTGATTGTCCCAGACAACTGATCAACCATATTGGACAACAATGCTTCCCTTTCAACCTCTTCTCCCTTGTATTTCAGGATGCTGGACTCTTTATTTTTTTTAATCTTATTTTGTTTGAGGACTCTTTCTCTTGTGGATTCTTCTCTTTATACATGCTTCATAAAAGGTGCTTTTCTCCAAGGCTCACGCCTCATGGGGATGCAATAATAAAGCTGATTACTATGCAAATGTTAGTAGATTTTTACTCTTCCCTAGCCCACCTACAGGAATCCTATGGTAGTCAGCCTCACTTTCCCACTAGTGTGCCATAGCCATGCCCTCATCCTCACCCTTAAGTCTTATGATACTTAAAAGTCAGATGCAGAGACAGAAGTAAAGGGAAATGTCTTATAAGAAGAGGATAATGGTATCCAATAAAGAATTCAGATAGAGAAGAGAGAAGATGTGAGAAAAAACATAGGTTGTGGGTGGAGAGGTCTTGGTAAAGGAATGTCTTCAGAAAGTATACTTAGTGTAAGAAAATAAGGGAAGAGGGGAAAAGGGATACGAGAAATGTAACTGGGTTTAAATAGTGTATATATTTTTAATGTTTTTCATAAAACATGAGGAATGAAATTACTGATAGATTAATTATTTTAACAGTACTTTTCTCAGTGCAATATTGTTACAGAATTGATTTACATAAATCTCCATATGAAAGGGTTACACAGTTTTCTTATGTTTTGTCTGCTTTAAGATTTTGTAGTATATAATCAATTTCTCAATAAAAGTCCAATTAACAATCAAGTTAAGAAGAATAAAAGGAACTTTATTTGAGCCAAACTGAGAATTGTAACCAGGGAGACAGGCTCTCAGAAAGCTCTGAGAACTGTTCCTCCTGTTAGAAGTCAAAGGCACAGTCAGATACATTTTTGAGACAAAGTATCATGCATCAAAATGGCATTGATATTTTACATAAAGTTCAACAAGGATACATAGTCCAGGTAAGCAGTTACAAAACAAGCATCAAGTCATCATGACTCCCTACAGAGTTGGGAAAGAACAATATATTTTTTAAAGAAGTTACATTGCTAGGGTCAGAAGAAAGGAAAACAAAACAAAACAAAACGATCTTTATGGTCCAGCAGACACTCCCATCTTTGAGAAGTTCTTTTTGATGTGTAATGCAGATGCACACTGCACATTAAGGAGAGAGAGAGGAGGCCCAAATGGACACACAGAGAGAATTTTATGCTGAAAAGTTCTTGTCCTGCCTTAAAATATAAAATTTATTTATCACTTTCCTTGTCCCTCAAAATTTATCATTGTCCCTAAAAATGTATATAGCTGAAACTAACTTTTTACATCCGTACTTTCTCACCTTCTATCTTCTCTCCCAACTGAGACTACTTTATTTCTTAAAACTTAGATCTTATTGCTTTACTACGCTGCTTAAAAACGTTCTAAGATTAAATACGCCCTCACTCCAAATTGTGAATGTAATTTTCCTAGCTAAACTGTGTATCTGTTCATGCGTGGGTGTGTTCATGTGTGTTGAATAAAGAAGATTCCAAACAGAGAAAAGCAAAAGGAAAAGAAACAGCGTATGGCAGTGTCTGATGATCAAAAGTAAGGACACCATTCAGAGGGGAGATCACGGCGCTAACCTACTGGTGGAACGTCTCACAGTGATTTTTAAAATTCACATTGCTGAGGGTTGAGAAGTGAGTTCTCTCACACTGCTTTCCACCTCACCAGCCTGCTTATTATATTTTTATGATATTTTGGGGAGATTATATTAAATACATAAATAAATGAATGAAAGAATATATAATCACTTACTGAAAATCCTTCATAACTAATGAAGCATGTAATCTGAAGATGGATATTTATGTTCACTGTTAACTACTTTCCATCATTTTTTAAATGTCAGAAACCTTATCTGCATGAACATATTGAACAATTCATTACTGAGCAAATTTTACATGTCAAGCAGTGTGGTAAATTCTGGACAAACATAGAACTTCTACCTAAAAGAGTTTCCACTAAAGAATTGGAGAGGCCCATAAAAGTACAATATAAAAAGTAATAACAACAAAATCCATAAAATCATAGCAGAAGTAGTAACTGTGTTGGAAAATCAAGAAAAATTGCAAAGAGAAATTGTATTTGTTCTGAGACATGAAAAATATTTATCATATACTTACCTTTATTTTTTAATCTTTATTTATATACCTTTAGAACTCTACTTGCTTTTAATTTAGGAAGAGTTTTTGGTACAAACAAACATGGGCTTGAGGACTTGAGGCTGGTTTTAATAAGAACTATGGCATATAAGCCAAGTTTTCACTGGATTAACTCACTTACTCCTCATAACAAACTCATGCAGTTGATATTATCACATCCATTATGCAGATCAAGAAAAGAAAAAAAATTGAAGCAAACAGACTTTTTATGTTCACATAGTTGGCTAATGATAGACTCAAAAATGAGTCCAGACTTCAAACTGCCATGTTTTTCTCACCACAGCAATACTTAATAGTATTGTCTCAGCATTACTGACTGTGCTGTTCTTAAACTCTCCTAATAAGCATATTTTAACTTATTCATCCCTTTAACAAATGAGAATAAATAATTATTTTGATTATAACTAGCAATTTATTTTCTCTATGTGCCGAGCACATAGTGTTTCACATCTCTTACTTTATTTAATACTTACAATATGAGTCATCTCATCATTTCTAATTTGCAGTTGAAAATACTGAGACAAAGAGCAGGTAAGTAATTTACCCATAAAAGTAGCCAAACAAGGACAGGAATCCCAACACTCGGACTCCAGAGACAATGGGCAGTAACTTCTCTGAAGTTTCATTGTACTTTATCTGTACCACTCTTATGACACTGCTTGCTTTCTACCTTGAATTATCATTAATACATCCGACTTGAAGCACTGTGTCATTGGTTCATATGTGCATTGTTCCCTGTGCCTAGCACTGGGCTCTACATAATAATGGCCTTAATAAATAACTATTGAATTGCTTCATGACTTCTGATTTTCTGTACTGTCACATCTATGAAGGGTGCAAAAAGGAGGAGATGCTATGAGTTACCGTTCCATTGCTGACATTATTTTGCTCTTGTTAACTTTCCTGCAGTTTCAATAATAGATTTTCAGAGGTTTGTCTATTGAAACAGAGCATCTAGATTCCTAGAAAAAGAGAGTGTTTGTTACTCTTTTAAATTCATTTACCTTAGGGCAAGTAGGTATGAACAATCTAAAACTTAATTGCAGGCTGAAAGTTTTAAAATGTTGATCATTATACAGCTAGGAAACAATTTCTTAGATATTTTACTTATAAGTTCAGAATTTCTCCTCCCATCACTATTCTAACCTATTCATTTGCACATATTCATAGCCTGACACAATTAACACTTTCACCACTTTTCCTCTGTAATATGAGTATGGTTACCTAATTATATCTTTTCCATCAGCCATAGGGACTTTGAACTATCTCTGTCTTAAGTATTTCAAGAAACTTGCTCTGTATGTAACAGCAACCTGAGAGGAATAGAAACGGTATATATCATATAATTCTAAAGAGGGAATTACATGCCAACTCTGTACCAATTGCTGTTCTAGGCATTACATATAAAACTATTTTAAAAACAGGAAAAAAATCCTCGTACTCACAGAGTCTATATATGAAAGGATGGTGGACAATAATCTAAATAAAATGCAATTATATTTTAAATGATAGTAAGAGATGGTAGGGAGAAAAAACAATAAGATACGGTTAGCGAATAAGGAGTTTTGGGGCTGGAATGTGATTAATTTTAAGTAAGGTAATCAGGAATGGCATCTCTCAGCAAGTATTATTTGAATTATGGCCAAAAGAAGTACAAGAAAATAAGTTCTAGGCATGTGAATATTTCAAGGAAGAATGTTCTAGGTAGAGGGCATGGAAGTGCAAAGGCTTTAATGTAAGGGCATTCCAGGTGGCACGTGGATAGAGTGATTGGGGTGGGGGTGGAGACATAGATGATGAAGTCAGAAAAAGGTTTCTTGGGCCGGATTACATAAGAACTAAAAGACCATTGTAAAGGCTTTTGCTTTTCATTTGGAGTAAAGTGGGACCCATTGGAGGGTTTTCGGCAGAGAAGTAAAACTATTTCATTTACCTTTTAATAAGATTTATCTTAGTTTGAGGCTGAGGATAGACTGAAAGAGGGCAACGAGAAAAGCAGACACTCTTGGAGGTTATGCAAAATCCAGGCAAGAGTTGATGGCTTGGGCCAGGGTTGCAGTATGAATGTTCTAAGAAGTAGTTGGTTCTAAAGGAGGCAACAACATACAATGGAGAAAAGACAGCCTCTTCAATAAGTGGTGCTGGGAAAAATGGAAGAATGAAATTAGAACACTCCTTAACACCATACACAAAAATAAACTCAAAATGGATTAAAGACCTAAATGTAAGACCAAACACTATAAAACTCTTAGAGGAAAACATAGGCAGAACACTCTATGACATAAATCACAGCAAGATCATTTTTGACCCACCTCCTGAAGAAATGGAAATAAAAACAAACAAAAAAAAAAAACAAATGGGACCTAATGAAACTTAAAAACTTTTACACAGCAAAGGAAACCATAAACAAGATTGAAAGACAACCCTCAGAATGGGAGAAAATATTTGCAAATGAAGCAACTGACAAAGGATTAATCTCCAAAATTTACAAGTAGCTCATGCAGCTCAATATCAAAAAAACAAACAACTCAATCCAAAAATGGGCAGAAGATCTAAATAGACATTTCTCCAAAGAACATATACAGATGGCCAAGAAGCACATGAAAAGCTGCTCAACATCATTAATCATTAGAGAAATGCAAATCAAAACCACAATGTGGTATCACCTCACACCAGTCAGAATGGCCATCAACAAAAAATCTAGAAACAATAAACGCTGGAGAGGGTATGGAGAAAAGGGAACCCTCTTGCACTGTTGGTGGGAATGTAAATTGATACAGCCACTCTGGAGAACAGTATGGAGGTTCCTTAAAAAACTAAAACTAGAACTACCATATGACCCAGCAATCCCACTACTGGGCATATACCCTGAAAAAACTGTAATTCAAAAAGAGTCATGGGGCTTCCCTGGTGGCGCAGTGGTTGAGAGTCCGCCTGCCGATGCACGGGACACGGGTTCGTGCCCTGGTCTGGGAAGATCCCACATGTTGCGGAGCGGCTGGGCCCATGAGCCATGGCCGCTGAGCCTGCGCGTCCGGAGTCTGTGCTCCGCAACGGGAGAGGCTACAACAGTGAGAGGCCTGCGTACCGCAAAAAAAAAAAAAAAAAAAAGAGTCATGTACCGCAATGTTCATTGCAGCACTATTTACAATAGCCAGGACGTGCAAGCAACTTAAATGTCCATCGACAGATGAATGGATAAGGAAGATGTGGCACATATATACAATGGAATATTACTCAGACATAAAAAGAAACAAAACTGAGTTATTTGTAGTGAGGTGGATAGACCTAGAGTTTGTCATACATAGTGAAGTAAAAGAGAAGTGAGAGAGTAGCATTGACATATATACACTACCAAATCTAAAATAGATAGCTAGTGAGAAGCAGCTCGATAGCACAGGGAGATCAGCTCAGTACTGTGTGACTATCTAGAGGGATGGGATAGGGAGAGTGGGAGGGAGGCTCAAAAGGGAGGGGATATGGGGATATATGTATACGTATAGCTGATTCACTTTGTTATACAACAGAAACTAACACTACATTGTAAAGCAATTATACTCCAATAAAAAATAAAGTATATGGGAGGAAGTGCATAGGTTATATGCAAAAAAATAAACACACCTCCACACACACACACACACACACACACACACACACACACACAATTTTAAATAAAAAGGATGAATCCTGTGGCCTGCCATTTCCAAATATTAAGTCGTATACCTATGGGTAGTAGTTTTAAAAGAGAGAAGATGGTAAATGAAATCAATGTATTTTTATGAGTTTTGTTTTTAAACCCAGGATTAAACCCGACATTAAAATAGGCTACATACAAAGCCTTCTAACCTGGTGGAGTTCCATTATACACTGCAGTGTCCTTTTCTCTGTACTAGCAAGAGAGCAATTCAGCAATTTGGCCTCCTTTTGACAATTAGAATGAGAAGTCCATTTGGTCATTACATCTGAATCCTAAGAATCAGATTCCTTCAAATATCACCAGGCATCATGGGGCCCTTGGCATTGCCTCAGCTCCTAAAACCCGAGTCCCTAAATTCATGACTCAAAAACTACTATAATATCTCAAGACTATAGGGGACTCTCTCCAACAGTACCAGGGGTGCTTTTGTGACATCCCCAGGACTTTCAGTGGACAAGGTGACTTCTCTCTTGTTCTGTTTGAAATAATTTCTGCCCAAAACATCCAGAGATGTCAAATCATATCACAATAAACTTTTAGGATATCTGTTATGCAAAGTGAAGAGACTCCTAAAGCAGTTATATTAGGTCTATTCTTGAGGAGAGGAATATAATTTATATTGTTTCTTTCTTTAGAATGTTATCTGTTGTCCAATAAGAAATTACTAAAACTCTATATAATAAAGAAGTTGTAATTTAAAAAAAAGTAGTTGGTTCTAGAAATATTGTGAAGGTATCACTAATTGATTTGCTTACTGATTGAATATGGGGCGTGAGAGAGGAGACAAGCTTGACTCCAAAGAATTTGGTCTAAAGAACTGGAAGAATGAAAGTTCCATTAAGTGGGATAAGGCATTTGTTTCATTTATATATTTATTCCCTATCTTCTTCCAAAAAGTATTGGAGATCAAGTAGTCAAACACTCTTTCCAACTCCAATTACATATATCATTTTCTTCCTCCATGTTATTTGTTTGCTCCACATAGGACATGCCCACTGAGAAGAACTGAATTTATTGTACTCATCTACAGGAAAAAGGGAGATGACAAACTTTTTCTCCTTTTTCAAAATTCAGGTCAAAATTGCCATAGTTGTGAATTCAACTTGCTCAGCCATATGCTACTTACCTCTCCACTTTCAATAAAATTCATTTCCATTCATATATTTTTATTATGTAAGTTTCAAGTGGAAAGCTTTATAATTCAACATCTGTATATGCTACAAAGAGATCACCGCCACAAGTCTACTTACCATCCATCACCATTTTACCCTCTCCCCAACTAACCCAATTAGAGTTTAGTCTTCCCCTCTGCTAACCACTAATCTGTTTTCTGTGTTTGTTTTTTTAAGATTCCATATATGAGTGAAATCATGTATTATTTGTCTTTATCCATCTGACTCATTTCATTTAGCATAACACTTCCAAGTTTCCTTCATGTTGCTGCAAATGGCAGGATTTCGTTTTTTTTTATGGCTGACTAATAATCCATTGTGTGTGTGTATCACATCTTCTTTATCCCTTTGTGCATCAATGGACACAGGTTGCTTCCGTATCTTGGCTATTGTAGATAATGCTGCCATGAATGTAGGGGTGCAAATATATTTTCAAATTAGAGTTTTTGTGCTCTTTGGTTAAATAGCCAGGAGTGGAATAGCTGGGTCATGTACTAGTTCTATTCTGAATTTTTTGAGAAATCTCCGTACTGTTTTCCATAGTAGTTGCACCAATTTACAGTCTCACCAACAGCGTACGAGGATGTCTCCTATATGTGGGCTGTGTATGCCTTTCTATTGTGTTGGAGCCATGACTGCTTAAGTGTGCTGGTAGACAAGCCTGCCTCCCCACATTCACACATGTTTACTGAGCACTTATTAGTGTAAAACATCTGATTAAAATAGAGTATAAAAAGGAATTGGAGAAGCAGACAAGATATTGTATTATTAGCCATGATATAGAAAGTGCAAAATTAATTGCTATGGGAGTACCACAGAGAGAAAAATTTAATCTAACTAGAATAATTCATGGGAAGTATTATTTGAGCTGAACCCTGATTTATTCTTTATTCTGAACAGGAGAGGGGCTGATATAGATGAAAGAAGTGAAGGAAATATAAAAGGGACAATTCTGCTAAATATAAAGTTGTGTCCTTGGATAACAGAGGCAATTGCCTATATAAGCTGAATCTTATGGTGTGGCTAGCTAGGAGAAATACAGCAATATATGCATTTGGAATATTGGTTCTTTTTAAGTGATCCCTCTCATTCGACCATATTACACAGCATATGGGACATAGTAAGCTCTGACCAAATACTTGAATGAACAAATAAAAATATAATAAATGAATGAATTGATTATCCAATTACTACTTCCTTTTTTCTATTTTTTTTTCTGCCCCACATTGAGAAGATTTTAAGTAAAAATCAGACAGCAGTGATTGAATTCATATTCACTGGATTTTTTTTTCATTTGCAGGAAGATGAACTCTTATTTTTATCTCTTGCTCTTAATTTACCTGTTCATCATCACTGGGACCCTTATGGTCTTCTTTTTCATCAAACTGGATTCCCACCTCCACACTCCTATGTATTTCCTCATTAGTGTCCTGTCCTTCCTGGAGATCTGGTATACTACAACCATCATCCACAAGATACTCTCCAATCAAGTCAGTGAACAGAAGACCATTTCTCTGACTAACTGCCTCCTGAATATGTATTTATTTTACTCTCTTGTCATTTCTGAGATTTGCAAGCTCACCACCATGGCTAAGGACAGATACCTGGCCATCTTCAACCCCTTTTATTACCCCACAATCATAAAACCTCAGCCCTACACTCAGCTGACTGTAGGCTGTTGCTTCTGTGGCTTCCTCATGTCACTTCCTGAGATTGCTTGAATATCTACACTATTATTTTGTGGTCCAAATTCAAAATATCTTTTGCAACTTTGATCTCATCCTGAATCTGACATGCATGAACACTGATAGATTATTTTAATCAAGGTTGTAGAAATTGTACATGCTGTGGAGATCATCACGGCTATACTGCTTGTAGTTTTGGGTTATGTTTGTATCATTGCAGTAATCCTACATTATCTGCTCTGTTGGCTGAAACCAAAGGCCTTTTCTACATATGCTTCCCACCTTGCTATTTTCTTGATATTTTTTTGGAAATGTAGCCTTTATATCCCTGTGCTTCTCTACTAAGGATTCCTTTTCCTGGGGCACAGCCATTAGCCCACTCTTTGCAGTGTTATGGCCATCCTTTAACTCAATTATCTAGTCTAAGGAGTAAAGAGATCAAGGAAGCAATAAAAGTGCACACATGCCGATCTACTATCAAATAAGACAAAAGACATACCCATTAACAAAGTATATTTATGCCAGTATCTGTATTTATGTTTTCAGTGTGTTGCTGTTGTGTTTATTTTTTCTGTGCATTGACTCTAAGTGGGACATTTATCCATCCAATCTCTGTTCACTTAGGAAATGTCCTCAGAGGTTGATTAATCATAGAATACAAAGAAAATGGGGGTGAAGACTCACACAGTCCCGTCGTTTATTCTTTGAATCCAGAAGGACTCATAAAATTCTACCTCTGTCCTGACACTGTTGCAGCAAAAATAGAAATGAGACTTTTCTGATAAACAAGGAAAATAAGGAAACAATGAACAGGCTGGGGAAACAACATAAACAGGCCTGAAAGAATTAAGCAATCTTGGTTATTCTTTAGCTGTTACTACTAACAAACACTTGTAGCTAGACTTGTTCTTCACAAAACTGATTATTCTCTGACTCCATATGAATTACCCTTTGCACTTGGCATTTCTTCTTCCCTTACAACTCTCTTGTAGCACTCCTCATTTCAGAAAGAAAGTCACGACCTATAACTTCAGTGACAACAGAGCAGGTTGCTGAGCTGCCTGATGCCAGCTTTGGCCAGGAATTTGCAGAAGAAAAGAAATGCAAGACCTTCACTACTTTGATCCTTATCAACCTACCCCAGACCATGAGCCCCACATATAAAATCTTTTCCAATTCTTCAAGGAGGGGGGCACAGTTCTTGAGGCGTTAGCCTACTGTGTCTTCCCTTTGCCTGGCAAAGAAAATAAAAAGCCTCTCTATTTCTTATCTTCCAGTTCTCTGTCTCTGTATTTTTATTTGGCATTGGTGCACAGGGAGCCAGATTTGGCAAAATATCTCCTGCTATAGTTAGCTGAAACAAGAAAGAAACATTCTTTGTTTTGTGTTTCTGTAACACACTTCTTGAGCTTCTACTTAGTATGGTTTTTATTCTATCCTGTGTCATGGTTTGCATGTCTTCTGTGAGCCCTCTAGTTTGTGAACTCTTTGAAAGTAGGTATCTTATTTTGTTCATCTCTATATTCCCCATGCCTGTTAGAATTCTTTGCCCAGAGAAATGCTCAATAATGCTTCACTAAAAGAGTAAATAAACAGAGGCATTCTTTGTCTCCTGACAAAATTATAATTTATAAAAAAGTTATGTTATAGAAAACTCAGGCTATTCACACATTCAACAGAGGATGGCAGGGGGGCCAGCGATAATGAATAAAGATAAGATACATAGTGTATTTACACTTAGAGTAATTTTTAATAGTTAAATGAAGAAATGTCACAGATAATCCACTTAAATTTCAATGACTGGCCTTTATTTACATGTTTAATAGGATTTTATTGATATCTTGGGAATCTAATCCCTTAAATATAAGAATTAAACTTCATAGTTTAGTCATGGTTATAAAGGAAATAATGTTTAGTCCTGGCTCCTACTTTCCTTTATTCTAATAAGAAATAATTTTTTTGGTTGTGCTCTTTCTTCCCTGAGTAGGACCATGTCACCAAAAATGCTATTTTTATAAAGTTTGTAAAGATTTAAGTTTATGTGGTTTCCTTAAAGGTTGCAGAGATAATTATTACTGGATGGAAACATTCAGCAATTTTACATAAGATTTTCTAATGATACATTGCAAATCATTCTTTAAAAGATAAGCACTCTAGATTTCTGATTCAGAACAAAATAGATGACTTGAAGTAAATGAAATATATGTGCTTGGCATTATTCATAACAATAAAAGTTCTTTTTTTGTGTATATTTAAATAAAGTGCTTTTTAATCAACCATCTAAATTAAGTCATATAAAAATTCTCTGGAATAAGTAGCCTTGTCATTACTATTCCCATTATATACTTAATAAAATTTAAGCAAATTTCCAATATTCATCTGATTATAAAACGGTAGAATTAAGTCTTCAGATTAGATGGTTTCTGTTTCAAATCCAATGCACTTTCCATTATCCCAATGTCTTTTTCAATTATAATTACATAGTTTGTTGTTAAAGGAGACATCATGGGTTTTGTTTTTTCTTATTCAATGCAGTAATACCAAATAAATAAAACAGAAAAATAATAAAATAAGTAAGGGAGAGTGAGAGAAGATAATGGTAAGGGGAAAAAACGAGTTTTATTTTTTATTATAGGATTGTAAACTTTAATTACGTAATTTTCCTTATAGAGTTAAGGGACAAATAACTTTAGAGGACCCGAAAAGATGAGTTAAAGTGGATACAGTTCACTGCAAAAAGGTTTTTCTATTTTTCTGAATGACAATATTTAATATTTTAACCCATTTAGGAGACAACCATTTGAGACCTTTTTTTTTTTTTTTTTTTTTTTTTTTTGCGGTACGCAGGCCCCTCACCGATGTGGCCTCTCCCGCCGCGGAGCACAGGCCCTGGACGCGCAGGCCCAGCGGCCATGGCTCACGGGCCCAGCCACTCCGCGGCATGTGGGAACCTCCCGGACCAGGGCACGAACCCATGTCCCCTGCATCGGCAGGCGGACCCCCAACCACTGCGCCACCAGGGAAGCCCCATTTGAGACCTTTTAAAATGAGAACTAACTCTAGAGAAACAAAAATAAAATTTTAAAAATAAAATAATGATGACTTCTATTTCATGGGAAAACTTAGTTTTACGTTAAAGTTAACATATTTTTCCTTGTTGGTGAATGGGCCGAGAAAGTTGAACTCCAAAATATCCACAGTAAGCATATGAATTTTAGTGTTGCAAATTGGGGAGACTTTAGAATTTGGGCATATAAAGCATCTCTTGGAGTTTCTGAGTCCAGGAAAAGAAGATCTGATAACTGAGAAGAGACTCAGGCAAGCTGGGCAGTGCTGATAAAACTAGTGTGTGAAGTACAGTTCTGCCCAGAGCTGATAACCATGATCAAATAAAACAGCTCTCCAAATTACTCCCACCCTGTAAAACTGAATATAAGACTTCTCTTTAATGAAGCTGTCTGTCATCAGCTCACGCTTTCCCTGTAACCTCTTAGCACTCATTTATGTACATGGCTACATGCAATTTTAAAGATTCTACATGATTCTAAATATCCACAGTGTCTCTCATACATTCTTTACCTGTGTCCCCTGTACTCAAGGCCTCCATGTCCTCAGAGCCAATAAACATTCTTGGAAAACTATATTAGTGGCAAGAAGGTCAGAGGTCCAAGTGTTAAGCTACCAGGGTTTAAGAGTTTTTCATCATACCCTTCCATCAATCCCAAGGAGACACCCTGATACTTGTACTAATAATGGTAAACATGCTCAGAGACTGAATAAACTCTGTCAATCTAAAGGGAATGAGAAGATAGGGTGGGACTGAATTTAAAGTCAGCAGCAGCCAGAGTGGCAGCCAGGGTGTTGGCACAGAAACTATTAGCATGAATCTCTCTTGGGTGCAAACTGAAAACTCAAAGAACACTTCTGTCTTGATGTATAAATTCTCTTCCTTGTCTCCTGTGCACTTTCACATTGATACCTGCTCTAATGACTATTGTTCTGGTCCACTTTTATTCTATTTCATGATGACCAATCCTGCTAATTGGGTCCTAATATTTCTTTGGTTACAATGCTATCACATGGTTGACACTCTTGGTGAGAAGATCCTGGAATAAGTCAACCAGAAATATTGGTGGACTAAGAGAAGATTGACTAAAACAGATGAGGGGCATGATGGTCACACTCACATGGATTTTATCCTTTGTTTAAATAATTACAAACCAAACAACCATGGGATGAGACTACCTCTCAGAGACTACTTTTGTTTTCTCATATAAAAATGAGGTTGATAATATCTGCTTCACAGAATCTTCTAAAGAGTAGAAATTAATGTAAATTAATCATGTCAATATATAAATAAGACACGGTAGATTCGAATTGATTCTTATCTCTTGGATAAAGATTAAAAATATATTTCCTCCCTAACCAACTCCAGTCAGAGTTTCCCTGGTTCATGTGATATAATGCATTCTCTAAGACTTGTGTTCATGCCTTTAGCACCCAAATTTGATTTTAATATAAAGAAAGTATGTGAAAAAGTAAATATTATACTTTCAAGAAGAGAATTTAAAGCTCTCTCAATTTCATTGGGTGAGATGATCCAGGAAGAAAAGAAACTAGAAATGTAGAACCTTGATCTACCCTAGTAGACCGTGAAAGCTAGATTATTCAAATTGGATTTGTATTGGAATGAAGTTTGGCATGGATAGACCCACTGTTTTTTAGGAGGCTCTGAAACCATCCCACTATTTTCTTTGGTTTGTTTCATTTTTGTAAAGTTGCCTTTACAAACTATATGTTTGGAGAAGGATTTCTGTTTCTTTTCTCTCCATTAAAAATAATACATAGATTAGGATGACTTTTATCCTACAGTTTAAAACTCTGTCCAATTTTCAAATATTTTATGACTTCATTAGTTTGTCAAATGAAGTATCCTAATTTTTGTTTCACAAAATACAAATAAAAAAGCGTATATCTTACTTCCTTTGTTCTGTTTATTTAAATGATTAAGGGTAAGGCTAAATCAGACTTTTAAAAACCCAATATGTGAGGCAAAGAGTAAAATTTTCTATTTTAACAAAGGTTCTACAGCAAAAAATAGGATGTATTGTTGCTTAAAGGCTGCTAAAAATCTGTAGTTGGGTTTTGATGGAGTCGTTGATTTGCATTTCCTAGAGATAGGTTAGAACAAGAACATATGTATGCCCTGAGTTCTTGTAATTCTTCACAGAGTGTGAAGAATGGGCATCCCAGAATTCCTTCCTGATTTACAATTCTCAGATATAAAATTTAAAACTAATCAAAGAAACAAAACACCATCATAACACTGACTCTATCTTACATCTATAACTGAGTTTTTTTCTAATTTTTCATCTAAAATTTTTACTTTCATTTTTTATAAAGTCCGGTTGAGAAACTTTGAGAGCCATAGTCCCACAAGCCGCTGAGTCACCCAGCATCTGTGAAAGTTAGCATCTGCCTCAGCTGAATCTGTCTCCTGAAGATAATGTAGATTGTAGCTGGCGGGATTCTGGCCCAAGTGAAGGGCTGTTTTTTTTCTTTGTCTTGCCACTTATGTAACGTTTCTCTCATCTCTATCTGAATTAGACTAGACAACTACATGTGAATTGTTTCTCTTTCTCTCCCTTTGTCTCTCTCTCTCTCTCTCTCTGTCTTTTGGATACATTTTATTTTGACAGGTTCTTGACCTTTAGGAAAAGCGTAACACTTTCCAAAGGAAACCGTGAGTACAGAATTCTTTACAGTACAATTTGTCACCAATATAACTAGGAAAGCTGTCTCCTTTGACTTTTCTGTACTATCTTTGACAGGATCAACAAGAATTGTTTCTTGATTCTTAAGAGGTAAAGAAGTTTAATTTTAACTCTTTTTATGAATGTCTCACTTTAAACAATGACCTTGAGCTTTCCAGTATACAGCACCAAAATCTAGCAATGACCTGTTTCTATGGGTTCACATGGAGAACAACCTAGTAACTTGGAGCAAAGTAACACACAGTAAAGGTTTGAGTCTCCATAGAAGGATTTAATTCTATAGCCAAACTTGTAAAGGCCATCCACAGAATAGCAATTATGTATAGCAGAAGGAGACTAAAATTTAAACTTTATATTGAATGTTTTCATTGTGGTAAGCTAGGAAAACTGTGCTTATATCCAGAAGAATGAAGATGGACCCTATGGAGATTTTACTGGATGTTGTCAGAAATAGGTTGGATTCCACTATAGGAAAATAATATTTTATGTTGTTTGATAGTAATACAATGTTTTATATAGCAAAAGCCATTTACCAAGATGCTAATAATTTGAAATTTGTGATAATTAGGTTGCAAATGTGCCAAACTTTTGATTTGTAGTGTTTATAAATAAAGCAAATAAAAAGAGTAAACAATATATTAGCTATATTTTTATGTAAGAAGAATTCAACCTTTTCAAACTTTGGGGTATATCATTCATCAAGTTAATTGCAAGCCATTTTTATTTATTCATTAAACTAAGTTCATCATTATCAGTACATGTTAACACCTCTTCAGCCTTTGAAAGCAATAAAATTATATTTCTTTTTTATCAATCTGAAACTCTGTGATTTTGCTAATTTAAACTTGTCTTCGATTATTAGTCCAATAATAAGCATTTATCAAACTTTATTAAGTTTATTAAATTTATTAATGTTAGCACATACTTATGTGAAAAGTTGAAAAAGTGTTCTGAATGATCAAGAATTATTAGCCTAGGTTGTAGCTGTATATGGTTAAAATTATATAAATGTACTACCGTCTTTCTAAAAACAGGCTTTTATAGGCTTAAAGATATCTGAACATAAGTCCAATATGAGTAAATGCCTTGAGACATATAAAAGGACAGTATACTAGAGATCTGAGAACCAGCAATATGTAGAAGCTTTTTAACTTGTAGGCTATGGAGAGTGGTGGGCCAAAAGTGCTGGAAACAGCAGAAGAGATCCAGGAGAGGCGTCAGGAGGTGTTGACCCGGTACCGGAGGTTCAAGGAACTGGTTGCTGAGAGGGGTCAGAAGCTTGAAGATTCCTATTACTACCAGGTTTTCATACGAGATGCAGATGACCTCGAGAAATGGATCTTGGAGAAAATCAAGATTGCAGGCGATAAAAGCTATGAAGACCCAACTAACATACAGGTCATTTAGTTTCATTGACTTCCCCAGAGTTGACTCTAAGATCTCTAGGGAGGGAAACATTTCCATAATGTAGGTGTACATCTGGGAAACTGTAGAGGGATGATATAACAGAAAGATTAGACTTTGGGGACTTAATTCTGTCTTTAAATAGCACATGTCTTCAACTCCTTAAGCCTCAATGTCTTATTTACAAAGGAAACTCATTCTAGATAATATTTTATAAACTCATTCTGAAGTTAACCCATGGGCAAAACACTGAGAATTCAAAGAATTTATGACACACTATGTGATTTCAATATTTTGTGACATTAAGGATGGAATTGAGGTGAAGAGACATCAATGTTTCTGAAACAATTGCTCTTCGCTCTCCTCAGAAAGATGTGATTTAACCAGGGTTTTTACCAAATGGCTATTCATGCCTCTTGTTAAGTTTGAATGAGAGGAGTCAGGTGGAGAGCTTTGGTGGAAGCTCCCACTCCTACTTGTACAATGTTATAGAAAGAGGCACAGTCAGGATCAGAAGAAAGGCTTGCATGCCTAAAATGTGCAATGGATATTGGAGAGGAAGCACCTGGAACAAGAACAAAGTGTTATCTACTAAATGGATCAATTTATATATGACAGCAAAAACATAATCTGGCATGCAAAAACCTCTCAATTAAAAAAAAAGCCATTGTTGCCATGATCATCTTCCTCATTGTTCACTACTTTCAGTAACATTTAGTTCCTCTTTTCTGAAGAGGAAAAACTCTGTTACATTATTTCATTTCCACAGAAGGCAATTGAGAATTTAAAATAATATTTACTGGAAATTCCCCAAAGGCAGTGGGGGCTGGAAAAAAACTTCCACTATGGTCCTGGACATTGAGCCTAGGACCCTTTGAAACCCTAAGTGCAGTGGTGCCACCACCGCTTCTTTTAGGATAGGACTCCTCCAGGTATGGTCATAAGTTATCACTTAATCTAGGTTGGGAAACAAGTAGTTTTGACTGCAAGAAAGAAGAGGAATAAAAGAACCTCCCTTCCAGAGAGACCAGGCTGCATTAGCCATAAACTCTGATTTCTAATCTTCAGGGGAAATATCAGAAGCATGAATCCTTTGAAGCAGAGGTGCAAGCAAAATCGAGGGTCATTCCTGAGCTGGAAGAAACCAGGAAAATTCGATTTCCTGAGGGGCATTTTGCCCATGAGGACACCAAGGTAAATTTATGGCAGGACTCTGTGAGAGATGTTTCTAATTAAGTTATCATGTTGATTATGTTATCAGAGTTTTAATTGATTACAACAGGAATAAACCTTGATATAACTGGCTTGGAACCATGGTACTTCCTTATATCTTTTACTTGGGTTAGGGCAGGAAAAATGATGGGATGTCCTAGTGTTCCTTGGAGTGGGGAGAAAGCTATGATACGAAGCTGTCATCAAATAACATCACATTCCTGCGTATGCCACCACAGTATAGGTGGCTCAAGATCAAACCCACTTCAACCCAGATGAACTGGTTTTCTGAAATGTCCTTTCTACTTAATTCTTCTAGCCTCAGAGTCCTTGTCCCTTAAACTCTCTAAACAAGGGATGCTCTTTCTTTGAATCTTCTCCAAAATCTTTCTCCCTTTGTCTATGATGCCTCTTTCCCTTCACAGCCCACATACTATGACTACTATTGTAGTTCTCCAAACCCTCTCATCTGTTCATTTTGGGGAAAAAAAACCTCCTAAAATCCTTTGTCTTCCCTAAACCCTGAAGACTGAAGATCACCACAACTATGGAACCCACTACTAATGTATCAGCTTTTTTTCTGACTTAATTCATATACTCTTCCAGCAAGTTTGTGTTGATACAGTCAATTCAGGTTCTTTTTTGTACAAGTGAACTTTTTTTACTGTTTAAATATTTTAAAAATTTCAAAAAAAATTTGTGTTGTATTTAAAAATTAGGGCTGTAGTTCCATATTTAGCGTACAAATTCTAGTTTGCTTTACTGTCAACAAAACATGGTCAGGCGATACAGACATTAACCAGAATAAACCTTATTAGAAAGAAGACTCTAACAAGAAAATCTCAAATTTTATTTATTGTCATAAAATAGAAATCACTTTGTATAATTTATACAAAAACCAATCCCTTACATTAATTAAAATATTTGAGAAATGTTTAAAACATCTTCACGTCTATCAGAATCACTGGGGCTATATCAGTCTGTACCATGGCAGGATTCAGAGATAAATGTGGTCTACATGCTACATGTTACCTTAGGACCATGAAGTAGTTGAAAAATACAAGAATCTTGAAGGCATAACATATATGACACCTTCAATTTTACAGTATATGTAAAATCTGGTCTTCTAAGCTAACTTGGCATTAGAGCCCTCAACTATATACTCTTTTTTTTTTTTCTCTTAAATTCTCATTGCTTTGGTGCCACTATTTCCTTTATAAGTCAGAAAAACATTGTAACTCTTATCCTTTCTGACAAACAGTCCATGCTAAGTTTTTTCTATGTCTTTTTCAGTACTTTGAACACCCTCTGCCCATTGTCTACCTATCAAAATTCTACCTATCCCTCAAGGTCCAATTCAAATGAGCACTCTTTCATGAATTCTTATTCTATCCTGTCTTATTGTCTGTAATCACTTCATCCTCTAAAACACCAAAACATTATTCATTTTTTTCTATTATGGAAGATCATATGGTTTAATTGCTATTCACATACATGTCCTATTTCCTCCTTTAAATATTTGTTGATCAATTAATGCACGAGTGAATGGGAGGAGGTATTTTTATCCAGGTCCCTCTCTGCACAGGTCTCTGAGTCTATACCTGCTGCTCCACAGCAGGTACTATGCCTGAGTTGTTTTACTTTCCCCATAGGTCCTTCTGGAGGAACTCAGCCACCTGTGGGACCTGCTTCTGGAGCTGACTCAAGAGAAAGGCACCCTGCTGCTGCGGGCCCTGAAGCTTCAGCAGTACTTACAGGAGTGTGCTGACATCTTAGAGTGGATTGGAGACAAGGTATAGGACCAAACAGTATGCATATAGGACTTCCCATCCATCTGCCCCAGACATCCCATAGCAATTTAATGCAGGCCTTTCATAAAGAAGTTAGGATGTCTCTTTCTGGGCTTAGTTCCTTGGAAGAAAGAGGAATGTTGGCAAAGATTTAGGGGTATTCTGGAGGTAGTTAACACTGTAGGGGGATAAGTCTAAATGTATGAATCTGAATATGAAGAAGGCAAGTCTTACACACAAACTGCATTGAAAGATGATCTAGGATTGTCCCCATTCTACCTTCCATGAGCCTTCACTCCTAGATTTTTGCTCTTACTCTGTGTCCAGCTTAGAGCATTGCAGTTCTTTCCCTAATTCTTTGTCTCTCAGTACCTATAACTAGGGAGGTTTTTATTTTCTACATACTTAAAGAATAATCCTGTGGTTAGGACCGAACATTTACACAAGCAAGTGCCTAGCACAATACTTTTTTTTTTTTTAATTTATTTGTATTTGGCTGTGTTGGGTCTTCGTTTCTGTGCGCGGGCTTTCTCTAGTTGCGGCGAGTGGGGGCCACTCCTCGTTGCGGTGTGCGGGCCTCTCACTGTCGCGGCCTCTCTTGTTGTGGAGCACAGGCTCCAGATGCGCAGGCTCAGTAGTTGTGGCTCACGGGCCTAGTTGCTCTGCGGCATGTGGGATCCTCCCAGACCAGGGCTCGAACCTGTGTCCCCTGCACTGGCAGGCAGATTCTCAACCACTGCACCACCAGGGAAGCCCGCACAATACTTTTGTAAATGCTCAGTTTGTTGAATTGAGTAGAACGAGGATGAATTTATTTTTCAGGTTCCAATACACAAAAGGGTGTTCCCAGGGGCTTTTGCCAACAATGTTCCCGGTCTCTCCAAAGAATTACCCCAAAGAACACTGTTCCCTGGGCCAGAACGCCACCTCAGGAAATATACTGCTGCTTCTGGCTCTTTCCTGAAGGGTTCTCCCAAGTTCCACCAGTATCTCCTTCTGAACTATCCTGGGAATGTGAGCAAGGGTTTTGGGCATTTGAACTGCAGGAATTCCTAAATGTTTACGGGTGACTTACCAGAGTTTTCTCTGTCTACAGGAGGCTATAGTGACATCAGTGGAGCTGGGTGAGGACTGGGAGCGCACAGAGGTTCTGCATAAGAAGTTTGAAGATTTCCAAGCAGATCTGGCAGCTCGAAAGGAGAGGTTGAATGGAGTGAACCAATATGCCAATGAGTGTGCTGAGGTGAGGTGGGGAACAAGAGAGCCAAGCCAGGGAAAGGGTCTGATCTTCAAGAAGACTCTCTGGCCATTAGTAGATGGGACATGAAAGATATAGGACATTGTGAGAAAGCAGAGGTATGCCTGTCCCTGGAGCAACATGCCCAGAGCAGTTTCCTCTCCTTTCTGAATGTATCCCTTGCCAGTCCACGGAAATGGAGATGAGAGTGAGTGAGTGTATGTGTGTTTACATAAAGGAATTCAATCCACAAGGGGGTTACTCCTGCACCATGCAGTACATTGATTTCTCAAGTTTATGAAGCACTCTTTCTTCATGAAGAAGAACCAGAATAAAGTGGCAAAGAATATAAAATAATGGTGGGCTATCATAATATACATGATATAATTAAACTAATTTTTTTGTGTTTTGGGGGGAAGGGAAAAGGAGGCAGATTTATCTTCATTTTCTTAAGAAAGTGGTTAAATAAGTTTTTAATTTCTGGGCATGTAAAAACTCAGTGTGTGAATAAATAATCCTAACATATGTGAGAACTGGGAAGTCAGTCTGATTTTATATGTACATGAAGGAATTAGAAATTCTAACAGTTGGCTATCGTGCTTTTCCATTTAAGGTTTCATTATCACTGCAGCTTTATAATGGGAATAATGTTTCTGTGTTAATAGAACCAAGATTTCAGGATGAACGGGTACTGGAGTAGGGGAAAATAACATATTTCTCAATTTTTTTCCAGGCCACATTTCCAACAGTCCCAAATTTTCTCCCTCTATCACCTTTTTCTTATTGTGGAGATTTTTAAGTTATCTATTACTATCTACCAAACTACCACAAAACTGAAAACAACAAACAACCTATTTTTTTCAGTGAATCAGATTCACTGATTCATGATTCAGTGACTCAGCTGCGTTATTCTGCTGATATCACCTGGTATTCTTAAGTCACTGCAGTTATACAATGAGTCAGTTGGGGTGGAGTGTCTAAAATGGCCTTGCTCCCATGTATGGAGATTTAGCAAGGAAAATGAAGGTTTTCTCCATATGCTCTCTCATCTTTCAGTAGATCATGCTTTTTTTATGTGTTCCAAGAAGGTAAGAACAGAAGCTGAAAGGCCTCTTGATGCCTAAGTGCTGGGGCTCATAGAATATCATTTCTATTTATAAGCAAGGAAGGAGAAGTAGAAAATTCAGTCTGATGAGGCTTCAAAATAGAAATGGAAATGGGAATAAACAGGGATAGGAGGAGTAGGGAGACAGGTATTTGGGAACTACTCAAAATTGCCAAGTATCAAAATGGGCTGATGCTGCTAGCTTAATCTAGTATTCATAAATCTCATTGCTTCAGTTAGTTTGCAAAAATGCATGGAGTTTTCTGCAAAATTAAGTTTATCTGCATGTCTGTATAATTCTGCAAAGAGGGAAATAGCTCTCATTAGCTTCTCAAAGGTATCAGGACCCCAAAAGAACCAAGACCCACAGTATTAGAGTTTTGAAAAATTAAGTCAGATTTCACAAAAGGAATTTTCTCTTCTTTTCCTTGGTTTCCAGGATCTTGAAGGGAGTTAGCAGGCATCAACATGATGGAGTTCTGAAAATAATGAGGTTGGGCAAGCCTGTGTTAGTAGGCTAGTCTGGAGCTGTGGGCAAAATATCTGGCGGTTTGATTTTCTAGATTTTGGTGAGGTGGATCAAGTAAGAGTTAGAGAGCAGGGATAAAGTGAAGTGTGAAATAAGAAGTGTTTAAATGATTTTTTGCATTAGTCCATCATTGACTTTCTCCCACAGGAAAAGCATCCTGAGCTGCCCTTGATTCAGTCAAAGCAGGAGGAAGTGAATGCAGCCTGGGAGCGGCTCCATGGTCTGGCTGTCCAACGACAGAAAATGCTGTCCAGTGCTGCAGACCTCCAGCGATTCAAAAGGTAGGAATCTCACCACTGAACTGTAGGAAACTGCAATAGCACCATGCTTGTTATTTGTGTTAGCCTCTGTCTACTGTTAGCAATTAGTGGCCAATACCTCTAAAAAAAGAAACTCATGTGCTTGCCTTTAAAGACAACAAGGGAGAGAGTAGTTAAGAAAATTGTGACCCACTCTATAGCCAAGTATGTGTCTAATGGAGCTTAAAGCAATACAAATAGCACTGGTAAATTAGTGATGGAAGCTCTGCAGAGGCAAGAAAAGCAGGTTAAGAACCGGAAGGGAATGGAGGGTGAAGTTGGGAAGAAGGACATTCGTGAAGAGCTGACCCAGGTATAGGAAGTATATTTGGAGGTTCAGTTGTCAGGATGCCCAAGTCTCTTAACTCTCAATGGAAACCATTAAAAGCAGTAAAGAACATTTTACATTATGTTTTTTGCTAGTGTGGGTGAAGATAGGGTAATTTCTGACTGAGTGAGCTAGACTGGTCCTTGCTGTGTGCTGTTTGCCCTGAAATGCCTGCCTTCTTCCTTTGCTGGAGCTCATGGAGATGTCTGACAGGGACGTGACTGAAGCCATCCAGTGGATTAAAGAGAAGGAGCCTCAAGTCACCTCTGAAGACTATGGCAAAGACCTTGTGAGCTCTGAGGCACTGTTTCACAGTCACAAGACCCTTGAGAGGAACCTTGCAGTCATGAATGACAAGGTAAGCCTGTTGGAGGAATGGCTAATCCCTTGAGCTAGAAAAGGCATTTGGTATTCATCTCGTCTCCATAGGACACAGTAAATTCACTATTTCAATGAAGGAGAAATTTTGTGCCACTTGAATATACCTCCTTATTCTAGTTTATAACTTGTACATGAATCTTGGATATCTCTTAATTTATTTAATTATTTTTATTTAAATATACATATATGTTTTATATACGCTCAAGCTTTTTGTAATTTATTTCATAATTTAAACCAAAATAGATAGCTTCAAGAATGGTTTCCTAATCTCGCTCAGTACCCCATGGCCAGAGAGTCTTTTCTTTTATCTAACTATACTTTCTCCTGTTGGAGCTGAACCTTGTTTCTTCTTGTCCTTCACTCAGTCAAAAAGGGAGTAAGTTTCTTCTTCCCCTTTTATAATAAACTCAGACACTTAAAACACATTACTAGCTCATGCAGCTGAATATCAAAAAAGCAAACAACCCAATCCTAAAGTGGGCAGAAGACCTAAAGAGACATTTCTCCAAAGAAAATATACAGATGGCCAACAAACACATGAAGGGATGCTCAACATCACTAATCATTAGAGAAATGCAAATCAAAATTGCAATGAGGTATCACCTCACACCAGTCAGAATGGCCGTCATCAAATAGTCTACAAACAATAAATGCTGGAGAGGGTGTGGAGAAAAGGGAACCCTCTCACACTGTTGATGGGAATGTAAATTGATACAACCACTACGGAGAACAGTATGGAGGTTCCTTAAAAAACTAAAAATAGAACTACCATACGACCCAGCAATCCCACTACTGGGCATATACCCTGAGAAAACCATAATTCAAAAAGAGTCATGTACTACAATGTTCATTGCAGCACTATTTACAATAGCCTGGACGTGGAAGCAACCTAAGTCTCCACTGACAGATGAATGGATAAAGATGATGTGGCACATATATACAATGGAATATTACTCAGCCATAAAAAGAAATGAAATTGAGTTATCTGTAGTGAGGTGGATGGACCTAGAGTCTGTCATATAGAATGAAGTAAGTCAGGAAGAGAAAAACAAATACCGTATGCTAACACATATATATGGAATCTAAAAAAAACAATAACAACAACAAAAAATGGTTCTGAAGAACCTAGGGGCAGGACAAGAATAAAGATGCAGACGTAGAGAATGGACTTGAGGACACGGGGTGGGGAAGGATAAGCTGGGGCAAAGTGAGAGAGTGGCATGGACTTATATATACTACCAAATGTAAAATAGACAGCTAGTGGGAAGCAGCTGCATAGCACAGGGAGATCAGCTCGGTGCTATGTGACCACCTAGAAGGGTGGGATAGGGAGATGCAAGAGGGAGGAGATATGGTGATATATGTATATGTATAGCCGATTCACTTTGTTATAAAGCAGAAACTAACACACCATTGTAAAGTAATTATACTCCAAAAAAGATGTTAAAACAACAACAACAACACATTAATAACCCACCTTTGGGTTTTCTTCTGGAAATTGGAAAACCCCGGTAGGAAAACCTACCCTACAGTAGGTATAGACACACTAGAAATTGGAGCAAGCCTGTTTTCTTGAATGATTCCCATTCTTACTTCTTCCCGTCACAGTTTAACTATAACTTAAACTTATTACGCCTGAGCTTCTACAGTGGAGTCAGCCCACAGGAAGATCCCTACTTGCTATGCTTTAATCATAGCTCTGTGCATGGGTCGTTTCTGAAAATGATTTCACCATTCTACTTCTTTTGTTCTTCCTCATTTTTTCTCTTTGGTCTTTTTTTTTTCTAATTGTGGATGATAAAATACCATGATTTAATGAATAATGATAATGAAATCTCAAATCCCGGACAACACCTAATTATAGTTGGGTATAGTAGAAGAACTAATGGTAACATGTGGAATTTGCCCTAGTAAGCCTGCTCCTCAAGAATTGTGCTCAAAAAGGCCTGACATTACTGAAATTTTCTTGGCAGCAATTTTCCTTGGCAGAAATGTCTTTCTGGTTCCCACAATAATGTTTATGGAGTTAGTATAGAGGGTAATGAAGGACAGATGTATGTCTAAACATTGCTTCTGACATTGACTAGCTCAATGACCTTGGGCAAATAAAATACTCAACCTCTCAGTTTTCACATACAAGGAGAGCAAGAATAGTTTTACCTCACAGTATTATTAAAGGAAGACTATAAAACAAGAAAATGCATATGAAGTGCTTAGCACAACGAGAGACAAAATGTAATCAGTAAATTATTATTGTTAATATAGTTACATGAGTATATTAATATAAATATATCAATATAAAAGCACTAATAAATTATTCTAATTCTTATGATTATTATGTTACATTCTTCCCATAAAACTTTGCCAAGAGGACCAGAATGCTCGGATTTCCCACTGTGTTTCTTTATCTTTTTTTTTTAATTATATAAGTTTCAGATGTACAGCATTATAATTAGACATCCGTATATACTACAAAGTTGCCATCCATCACCATACGGTTGACTACCTTCACATACTAGGTTTCTTTTTTATCCCAAAGGTGAAGGAGTTATGTGCCAAAGCAGACAAGTTGAAGCTTTCCCATCCTTCAGATGCAGCGCAGATCCAGCAGATGAAAGAGGATCTGGTCTCCAACTGGGGGCACATTCGCACCTTGGCTACCAGCAGATATGAAAAGCTGCAGGCTTCTTATAGGTGAGAAATCCTTCTTCTCTACTGCTTTACCTATCTCTAGGTCAAAGTATAACATCAAAAGCAGAAATAAAAGAGTGAAAGGAGTAAAATAATGAGTGACCCAGCCCTCCTGCCTGCTCAGTAGAGGCAAAAGAAATTTTTATTTGTCAGGAGAAGTCCTTTGAAGGCTGATATAATCCTCAGCGTGACATCTCCTTTCACCTGTACCCTTCCTGTCTTCCTCTGTTTGTACAGTTGTAAGAAGCTATGAAGTGGTCCATGGAACTGAAAAATTAGCTGAAGAAACATGTTAAAATCCTGGCCTTAGCTAAGGAACTGGAATTAATTTCCAAGCTGAAGAACACAAAATAAATCTAGAATTATTTCTGGAATGTAGGTCAGCTTACAAAAAATCTGGACAACATTTCAGTAGTTAATTTTTATGATTAGTTATAAAATCACCAGAAAATAGTGTTTATCTTATTGATATGATTTAAAATGAACTGGTGAGCTTTTGATTTTTTTGAATAGGTAATCTTTTTTTGTAGTTTTTGTTTTTACTGGTATGGTGAAGGGTGAACTAAAATACATGAGGGCTCCTAACCCTAACTCTAGTCGTCCCTTAGGCTTCCTGTTGGTTATGTTATGTCCTTATTTATTGGCCTCCTTGTGAGTACTTTATTCTACTTCAAGTGCATCTGGGATGTGACTTTGTGATGTTGGAGATGTCAAGTCCAAGTGCTTCATCACACAATGACACATCTGCCCTAGGAATATACAACCTGGAGTGAAGGATTTACAACCTGCACTGCTAAAGGAATAGGAAGTACATCAGAGGAATGGAAGGTGTAGGATTAGGGCAAGGCACATGTTGTACATCTTAGCCCAACCCAACCCTGACTCTTTGTTCAAAGTCCATTTGTATCTGGTTCCTCCTTCCTGTCTTTTCCCTTACCTTTCCCTCAGGTACCAGCGGTTCTTATCTGACTATGATGAGCTCTCAGGCTGGATGAAGGAGAAGACTGCTTTGATCAATGCTGATGAGCTGCCCACAGATGTGACTGGTGGGGAAGCCCTACTGGACAGGCATCAGCAGCATAAGGTAGAGAGGAAAGGCCTCCCCAGTAGGAGGAAGAGGGCGGTTTCCAACAATGCCAGAAGGTTTCTTGCTGCATTTTAAAACATTTTGTCTCATGACCACAGCATGAGATTGACTCTTATGATGACCGATTTCAATCTGCTAATGAGACTGGTCAAGCCCTGCTGGATGCCAGTCATGAAGCATCTGATGAAGTCATGGATAAGGTAATCTAGTTTAACAGAATTTGTGAAATTTTGATACATATTAAGCCTTCACTTAATCTCATACTAATATGACAATCTCTGAAAGAGGACAGAAGACGTATAAACATCTTAATGTGGGCTCAAATATCACCCTGCTTTCTTCATATGTTGCTTTAGCTAATTTGAGGCATTTGAAGTTCTCAGGACTTGATGTGTGCTCCCTCACCTCTGAAACATTACTTCATCAACCTAACTAATTTCATCACCTACCTTCTACCTAATTTGAAGCCTCCATACCATCTTGCCTTGTCACATGTGCTCTGTTTTATCACTTTCCCATGCTCATCTCTAGATTGTGAATTCTTTGAGGACTGCACCTTATTCATCTTTGGGTTCCCTAAGGTACCTAGCATGGTTCCTGGCACATGGATCCCTTTCTTCTCTCCTCTATACAACCTCAAATCAAACTGATTTTCCTATATCTGTGTTTCTCAAATCTCCATTAAGCAACAGGAAAGCTTTAAACACTCAGAATTCCACTGAATGAAGATTAAGATTTGCCATCATCCTAACCTCCTAGATCCCAAGGGCTCACGTAAACCTCCTGATCCCTGAGACATTTTACTCCAGTCACAGAGTCACAGGAACTCCTTGGGATGATAACTGAAATAAGATTTGCAGGCTCTTTTCATATCATTAGATTCCAAGCACAGCCCCGAGTGCTATATGATGAAGGTTGAGATGACCATATTTTCAGTTCATCAAGAACTCTATGGGAAAATTATACTATGGATTTTTATTTTTAACTATTTCCTGCCAAAGGAATAGTGAGACCCTAAATCCTTGAAAACTTACCTATTATCCTGGGATTCTGAGAATTGTTACTGTCTTTTTAATGGAGTTAACACAACAGCTGTTTTAATAAGCTGGAATTTCTTGGGCACATGCTTGGGCAGAAACAAAGGCTTTTATGAGTTTGAGAATGTCACTTTCACCGTGATGGTTCTTATTTGCTTTTGGAATAGAATGCAAACTTCTCAATCTGATCATTTAAGTGCCCTATAAATTTGAATTTCATTAAATGTTTATCTTTTTTAGACACTGCACTTTTCTCTGGAGCACTTCGTATAATCTAATGATTACTTGGAGTAATTACTTGCTTGTGGTATTATGTCCTCCTACAATCCCGATCCACACCTCCCTGCCCTTCAAATCTTTGTTTGATACAATACTTTCTATACTCCTACTCCCTGCTTCTTCAAATCTGAATTAATCTTTCCTTCTTTATTTATACATATTAAGTGTGGTGTACCTCTGTTATGGTATTTATCCCATTTTTCCTATACTACAGTGATTCACTTAGATGTTGCAGCCTTAAGAGAAAATCCCATTTCCTATTCATTTTTGTATCCTTCAAAAAGCCTTGCATTTATTAGATGCTCAGTGAATATAGGATAAAATAAATTAATTAGTATCTTCCTGGCACATTATCTCTTCCTTTCCAAAGATGGCAGTACTTACCTCCCATTGGGATGCTCTGCTGGAACTGTGGGACAAGCGTTGGCAGCAGTATGAGCAGTGCCTGGAACTACACCTCTTCTACCGTGACAGTGAGCAAGTGGACAGTTGGATGAGTAGACAAGAGGTAACAAAGGGGCTCAGAAAGTGTCCAGAAGCCATTTCTCCTTCTCCTTATTTACTACTATCAACACCCTTACAACCACTTCAGTTCACCTGGGAACTGGAGGGTGAGCCACAAGGAGGAGAAAAGATTGGCCCTCTCTGTGAGACTCTTGAAATTCCCTCATGGACAAACGCACAGAAAAATACCTAAATACAAAGCAGAGAGTCTTTAAGCTCTACTGAACATGAGGTGAAATGAATATCCAGTTGTTAAGAGTTCAGCAAGAGAAAATGTAATGAGTCAGGCAGGGTTAACGAGAGATTTCCTGGAGGAGGTGAGTGGTCCTCTTGAGTATTTGAGATCTCAGAATAGTGCCTAGATTGGTTGGTTCAGACACAGAGACAAAAGTGATAAAGTTGTATGAGAAGATTGGGAAGGGACTCTGAACCTCCTGCTGCTAAATGTTAGCCTCTATCTCCTCTCCTACTTTGTGCTAATTCCCACCTTGCTCTCTATTCCCCTCACCTCCTTCCTTACTCCTTTCTCAGAGATATTCCAAAGGGAATGTTTCCCACCAGTGAGGTACAGCTGGGATGTATCTTTCTGTCTTCTATAGGCCTTCCTGGAAAATGAGGACTTGGGAAACTCCTTGGGCAGTGTTGAAGCCCTTCTTCAGAAGCATGATGACTTTGAGGAAGCCTTTACTGCCCAGGAGGAGAAGATCACAGTAAGAAATGGGCCCTGGTTTGGGTATTGGGTTCATGTTTGTACATATCATCTCATATAATACCAATCCTTAGAATCACTCATAACTATCAGACATAACATGAGGGTTGTTCTTTAAAGAGAAAACATCCAGAAAAATAATCATACCCATATTTTATCAATACATTTGTATTCCACAAAACATATTTAGAAAGTTTTAAAGATTTTGAGACATTTATATTTTCCGATGAAGTGCATGATTGTCTTATTTTTTCTGCAGTATAAGTAGAAACTATTGGATCCATATCCAACATAGAATCATAACTTAGAAGTTTGAATGTATTATTTACTTTTTATAGTTTTTCCCCTCTGATAATATCTCCATTTGGTTTTCTTTAGTAATATCTAGATATCTAAGTAGTATCTATTTTTTCCTGTATACCTTCATCTATGTGTTTCTCATTTAATGCTACTGTAGTCTTCTTGTGAACTGTAGGTACAATGTCCCAGAAAATGTCTTATGTCATTATGTCATACATAAGCAAGTCTCAGAGAAGTGTGAGGAAGACTTTATTTGTCCAATCTACTGTATGTTCCCTAGGACAGTGCTGACTTTAACCTTGTACGTGTGCATGTATACCACCACCAGCAGCAACAACCACACTAAAAACAAAATTCCAAGTCTTCTCTGTTAATCTTCAGTCAGTACAGAGCTTAATATGGTCATTCCCAGTCCATATGCTTGTTAAGCTGATTTTCACTGGTAAAAGCTAACTGTGTAAAATAAATTACAGTTCATAAAATGCTATTGTTTATTTTAGATCATTTTCTTATTCCCAATCAATTAATCCATCCTAAGCCCTAGCAATTTTGGGAATCATGAATGAATATGAGTAAAAATTCATGTCTGTAATTTGTGACTCCATTCCCCATGTAGCTATAGATATAGATGTAGATAAAAGGATATATGATATATGATGGATGGAAGGATGAATAGATAGATAGATGATAGAGACTGGTGGCACTGGATGTGACTATATCAATAATGCTTCCTCTTAAAAATTTAAGACTAGATCAGATATTCACCTCGTAGTGACATCAGGATTCATTTACTGTAAACTAGATTAAAAAAAATTGTGACATAGAGAAGGTAATTAACCTGCCTGAGATACAATACATTTTGAGATACAATTTATAACAGAAGTCAGAAGTAGGACCTAGATCTTCTGACCCTGAAACTTGTCTACTTCCGACATTGTCATGCTTCCTTTTTAAACAGTTAGCCAAACTGTGGCCACTTACTCAGTGGCCACTGAGGGAAAACCACTCCTTTTTTTTTCTTTTTCCAGACCTTAGACAAGACTGCAACCAAACTGATTGATAATGACCATTATGATTCAGAGAACATTGCTGCTATCCGGGATGGGGTATGTCCAAGGTCCCCTATGTGCCTCTGCCTGCTTATGCACGGGATCAGGGAAAGTGTTAGAGCATGATAACCTTGGTGGGCAGTGAATCTCATGTATCCATATTTGATTTTGCTGACAGTGAGTTTGTTTATGTTTTTTGCAGCTGTTGGCCCGACAGAATGCTTTACGTGAAAGGGCTGCCACTCGACGCAGATTGCTGGAGGATTCATTGCTTCTGCAGCAACTGTATCAGGACTCAGATGACCTAAAGAACTGGATCAACAAGAAGAAAAAGTTGGCAGATGATGAAGATTACAAGGTAGGCAGGATTTGCAAACTACAGACCCTGGACATACTCATTGGGACTGAATTTCATGGGATTAGTCTTGGAACTGAAAGGACAATAGCGTTCAGCTGGTGAGCCTCATTTTATAGATGGAGAGACAGATACTCAGAGAAGGGCAATGACTCCTCCAAGACTGTACATCAAGTTTCTGGTTTTCCTACACCCTGTTGCCCATCACCCCTTTTCTCTGGCACAATTTCCAGTGGTCCTTAACAGAACGGAGAAAAGGAGGAACTCTCCTTATTTAGCCCTCTGTTGCCCTCTGCACGCTTATAGTAGGAAAATGTTGTGTCTAATCATAATGTACATTCAAGCTATCCGGAACTCAAAAGTAACCTAATGGTTTGATATAATATAGACTTATGTGATTTTGTAGCTGGAAAGGAACAACTCCTTATTTTACAGATGAAGAAACCAAGGATCTGAATTGTGAAGTGAGTTACCCAAGGTTAGCCAAGAATCAATGTTTAGAATGCAGTTTAACATAAGGGGTAGAAGCATGAATTCTTTTGGGAGAAGGTAAAAACTGGGCTTGAATTCTCTCCCTCTCCTTTCTTAGTTTGTATGACTTTGAAAATATTCTGAATTATCTCTGAGCTATACATAGGTTTCTTTACCTTCTGCTTGTGTAAAACACATATTTTTCACTCACAATATAAACTATTATGCACACACATATATACTCACAAATTTTTGCATTTATAATCAGGGCTAGAATTAGTCTCTTGATTTCTAGGCCAATATCTATTCACAGTATTTACTTTCTAGATATCATTTAGTCTTAAATGTGTACCTCTGATGCTTTTGTTCTCACTTTTTTTTATAGAACTTTGAGCATCTAATCTGTACATTTCATTCTGTAAAACTCAGCACTATGTGCTTGTGTTCTCCTGAGGAGTTATGGTTCCAGTGTATGCAGGGTAAACAGATCTTCTGTATGTGGGACAAAAGGATGGATGTTTCATATACTAGGACAGGAATGGAAAATAATCTCCATCTTTCATGACAGCTCTGATAGATTGTTAGTGCTTGCATGGGGTGTCGTATTTAAAATGGTCTTCAGACTATATCCAGACTCAACAGAAATAAATTCAGGGGTTGATTAGCCACGTCTGTCATTTGTATAGAGGAGGGATTGGTCACACAGTTTCCTAAGCCTCTTCTGCCTCTATACTTGGACTAGGACAGTTCTGCCGTATATCCTCTTCTTACTTCAGTTAGATTTATAGTGAAAAGAAATTCCTGTCCTCAGAATGTCTGCCCCTCATTCTTCAAGGAATGGTTTTCCTTAATTGTTTTCATTTTGTCTCAGGATACACAGAACTTGAAGAGCCAGGTTCAAAAACAGCAAGTCTTTGAAGAAGAATTGGCAGCTAATGAGATCCAGCTCAATAACATACAGAAAACTGGCCAGGAGATGATTGAGAGCAACCATTATGCCTCTGAAAGTGTGGATGCTCGTTTGAGTGAAGTTGCCAAACTCTGGGCGGAATTGCTGGAGGCTACAGCACAGAAAGGTTAGAAGCAGAGTCTTGTTGAAAACAAATTCCTAAATTCTGAAACCCACCTTCTTCATCTTTACCACCTTGAGTTTACCTAGTGACTTCTATAAGAAGGGATGCTACTCATTTGTTTCCCTGTGTATTCCTGTATTGGTCAAGAAATTTTAAAATCTAACCTAAATTTATCACACTATATATTAGTGTGATAATATATCACACTATATATTAATATAATCACACTATATATTAGTGTGATTAATATATCACACTATATATTAACACAATTTTATGTTTTCTTCATGTAGGTAAGTCTTTTCAACTGAAATTACTTTTGTTTTCTTCACTTTTTTCTTCCTTTTGAATAAATATTCAGATACCATGAATTCAGTATTGGCTATGCACCTAAAACTAGTGTCCTTAAATTATATTATACATATTTTGGTTCTATAGATGAAACAAGGTTTTCTGACCCAGGGTATAAAATTAGACATTAAAATATTGTTGGTGCCCCATATGATGTTCCCATGATATTTTATTCTTATGAATAGGGCTTGATGACTTATTTTACCTATCTGAGCATGTTCAGGTTTTGCTGTAAGCTCTTAGAAAATTCCCATGTCTGCTTGAAGAGCCTCTACTTAAATTTAACTTCATCTTTTATTTTGGAAAATTAATCAATTGCCATGATTAACACCAATAATGAAGTTTCTCTGTCCATATCCCCCTTGTTATAAACATCATCTATAGACATGACTCTGCCCTGGTTATAGAAAAGATACATTATACTGATTTTGTCGGATGTCATCCTGATTTTTGGTTTAGGAAAAAAAAATTCAACTTGATTGTAACAATAAGTAGCTGCTACTCTACATCATAGTAATTGCTTCACAGAAATAACACAAATAATTGCTATAAGATCATAGAATAAAGAATTTAGCTGAGAACAATGTGGATAATCAAGATATTCTCTGGAAGAAAAAATTGTAAGGCGTGGTTGGTGATGAAGGAGAGGCACTAAGAGAGGAGCCTAGCAAAGTTCTGAGAAAGATATTTAGGAAAAGACACTTCAAAATTTCAAACTGAGCCAACCCCAAGTTTTATACTTCTCTCAGAAAACGCAGTGTTTGTGTTTGAATCCCTTTGAAAAGGAGGTCTCAATAGAGAGTAACAAGTGACATGAAAATACCCAAGATAGTTAAAATCTAACATAGCAGCACTATACCTCAACAAGAAATGAACAACTCGTTTATCTTTGTTTTGCGAACACTACTATCTTCAAAAACAAATACCATCTGAATTCTACAAATTTATGATAAGTTCTTATATAATCACATGTGAGACAGTTATACTTTTTCCCACTGGAGGTTCAAAATATTATATTGCTCCTTAAATTGATGTAACATGTATTAGCATATAATGAGGATCAGTTATGACAGTTATCAGTTATCTTATACTTGCTGTCTTTTCCTAGGGACTCAGTTATATGAAGCTAACAAGCAGCTGCAATTTGAAAATAATGCAGAAGACCTGAAGCACTGGCTGGAGGAGGTGGAATGGCAGGCTAGGTCTGAGGATTATGGGAAAGGTCTGGCTGATATACAGAATCTGCTCAGGAAACACGGCCTCCTGGAGTCTGCCATGGCTGCTCGTCAGGTATGTTGCTAGCTCTTTGGCCAATTATAGGCCAACTCACCTGTATATGTTCTGAGCACACTGATCATAAGTAATTATCGTTTAAAAAAAACAGAGAGAGAGCAGGAAACCAAAGGTAGTTGGTCAACTACCTCTTTCCAATATTTCCTTTAATTCAGCCTTTCTCCTGGGTGCCTTGTGTCTTTTTTCAGAACCCCATGGCTGATGTAAGACTTTATTAACTCTTCTAAATATAACACTGTACTCTCAATCCAAAAACCTGGGTTTTATATATAGCCTTATCACTTACTAGTTCTGTGATATTTGGTGTATATTTTCACCTTTTCACACCTCTGTATCCTCACCTGTAAAATAAAAGTTTTTATAAAATTTCCTCTTTCTATTCTGGCATCCTGCAACTCAAAGTTTGAAAATATTTTTAATCGTACCATTATATTTTTCTTAAGAAAATTGAAACCCAGAGAAGTGAAGTAACTTCCCTAATGTCACAGAGAAAATTAATAGCAGGGCCAGGACTAAGAAGCAGATGTCTAGGCTCTTAGCTTCAGAGTTACCCACTGAAATCCCACCAGACTGTTAGTTTAAATAAATTTATCCAATACGTTTCTAGAGTATCGATACTGTATGTGAGTTTCTGGAGAACTCAGCAGAAATCCACTTTTAGCTGACTCAATCTCTCGTCCCAGGAATCCTAGCTTGTATTTAAAAATTATTCTGCTCTTCCCTACAAAGTCCCACTGATTTTTCCTGTTACAATACACTTTTATGATGTCTGCTCTTTGGTAACTCTTGGTTAAAAGGAAAAGACAGAATAATCTACAGAAAATAGAAATAAACAAAGCAAACCCAGTCACTTACATAGCTCTAGGTATGGCTTAATGGAGTTTGAAGTAAAAGGCTGGAGTTAGGAAAACCATATAAAGATAGCTTTGAAATCTACATGGAGGAAGAGAGTTTGGAACAGATTTTCAAAGAAGGGAAAAGAAAAGATTTGGTGAAAAGTAACTAAAAACATACAAAGAAGAGGAACAGCATGTGTAAACATGTAATAAGTAGGAGTATTTGACCCTAGTTTGGAATTTCAACCCCCAGGAATTTGTTCTCCTGTTATGGAACACAAGCTCTTGTGCCCAACACACAGTGAGGCCCAACAAACTGAAATCTCGGAGTTTGGAGAAGAGAAAGGTTGATTGCAGGGCCATGCAAGAATGGGTGGCTTTGATTTCAGATGGTCTCAGCCTGTAGCAGCTTGCAGCAAGGTTTCGGTTCCCGGAGAGATGTTGAGGTCGGACTGAGGCAGTGAGAGCACTGAATCCTAGCCACTAGACAACCAGGGACCAGTGGCCAGTGACAAGGCCCTGGCCCATCAGCTGTGTAGAAATGAATTTCCACAGAGAGACGGAAAGTAGTGAAACAAGTGAAGTGTTTATTAGGAGGAAAATGAGTATGTGTGGATAGACACACAGGTGGGCTCAGAGAGAGAGTCACGCCCTCGTGATAGTTTGAATCACTTATATGGGGCATTTCTTCCGGGTTTCCTTTGGCTAATCATCTTGCTTTTTCTGGTTCTGAGTCTATATTTGGTATATCTCAGTGTTCTCCCTTGTGTGCATGCACATCTCTTAGCCAAGATGGATTTTAGCAACCTATGGGTAGGTTGACATCACCTACTATGGGGTGGCGCCCTCTTCCTTTCTATTTTCAGGGAGCCTTTCTGCACATGTGTAGTTTGGAAGGTCTCCTTGACTTCAAGAATGAGGAATATGTGTTTTTTTAGCTCTTACCTAGGCAGGGTTCAACTCCTCTCTCCTGCTATTTTGGAGTATCTGTCCACAGGGGAGAAACTGTCCAGCCTGGGGGACCATCTATCTCCTTTTGGGGCTTGAGCCCCAAAAAACCAGAACTCCCCGAAGGGTTTCAGCAAAGCATTTTTTTTTTACATCTTTATTGGAGTATAATTGCTTTACAATGGTGTGTTAGTTTCTGCTTTATAACAAAGTGAATCAGTTATACATATACATATGTTCCCATGTCTCTTCCCTCTTGTGTGTCCCTCCCTCCCACCCTCCCTATCCCACCCCTCTAGGTGGTCACAAACCACCGAGCTGATTTCCCTGTGCTATGTGGCTGCTTCCCACTAGCTATCTATTTTATGTTCGGTAGTGTATATATGTCCATGCCACTCTCTCACTTTGTCACAGCTTACCCTTCCCCCTCCCCATATCCTCAAGTCCATTCTTTAGTACATCTGTGTCTTTATTCCTGTCTTACCCCTAGGTTTTTCATGACTTTTTTTTTCTTAGATTCCATATATATGTGTTAGCATACAGTATTTGTTTTTCGCTTTCTGGCTTCACTCTGTATGACAGACTCTAGGTCCATCCACCTCACTACAAATATCTCAATTTCGTTTCTTTTTATGGCTGAGTAATATTCCATTGTATATATGTGCCACATCTTCTTTATCCATTCATCCGATGATGGACACTTAGGTTGCTTCCATGTCCTGGCTATTGTAAATAGAGCTGCAATGTACATTTTGGTACATGACTCTTTTTGAATTATGGTTTTCTCAGGGTACATGCCCAGTAGTGAGATTGCTGGGTCATATGGTAGTTCTATTTTTAGTTTTTTAAGGAACCTCTATATTGTTCTCCATAGTGGCTGTATCAATTTACATTCCCACCAACAGTGCAAGAGTGTTCCCTTTTCTCCACACCCTCTCCAGCATTTATGGTTTCTAGATTTTTTGATGATGGCCATTCTGATCAGTGTGAAATGATATCTCATTGTAGTTTTGATTTGCATTTCTCTAATGATTAATGATGTTGAGCATTCTTTCATGTGTTTGTTGGCAATCTATATATCTTCTTTGGAGAAATGTCTATTTAGGTCTTCTGCCTATTTTTGGATTGGGTTGTTTGTTTTTTTGTTATTGAGCTGCTTGTAAATTTTGGAGATTAATCCTTTGTCAGTTGCTTCATTTGCAAATATTTTCTCCCATTCTGAGGGTTGTCTTTTGGTCTTGTTTATGGTTTCCTTTGCTGTGCAAAAGCTTTGAAGTTTCACTAGGTCCCATTTGTTTATTTTTGTTTTTATTTCCATTTCTCTAGGAGATGGGTCAGAAAGGATGTTGCTGTGATTTATGTCATAGAGTGTTCTGCCTATGTTTTCCTCTAAGAGTTTGATAGCGTCTGGCCTTACATTTAGGTCTTTAATCCATTTTGAGTAGCAAAGTATTTTTAAAGGCCAGGAGAGGGAGGGGGCATCGTGGGGGTATGTGATCAGCTCATGCACAATTCTCTGATTGGTTGATGCTGAGCTAACATGGCAGTTAACATTATTAATCCTTCAGTTCCAGAAGGTCTGGGGGCTATGTGCTCATTTTCATCAAGTATTCTAGTTAATTTCTTCCATTTGGTGCTGGTATTAGCATCTGAAGAAGTCAGGAAATATGCATCAGATACTATTACCTGGTAACTTCAAAGAGCAGCTAAAACAGAGGGTATGAGAGGGATCTGTCCCGGGAAGGCCCCATAGGATTCCCCTTGGTTACACTCCTAGTTGGAGTAGCGGCTAAGATATCATGCTTGCAAAAAAAAATTTTAGCTACGGACTATTAAAGCTGGAAAAGATCATGAATATTCTCTAGCCCAAAGTCCTTATTATATCGATGAGGAAACTATTATGAAAACAGGTGAAGAGCTGGATAAAATGGCAATTGAGGAGCAGCCAAGTCTATCTCTTTAGTCTGAAGCCTCTTGCACTACATTAGCTTTCAACTAGTACAGTGGAACCATAATCATGATAACAATTATGATGTTTGAAAATCACTCTATTACACAATGATGTTTTTCAAAGTTAAAATGTCCTAAGAGATGAGAACCGTTGGCTAGTAGGAGATTTTAATTTTAACTCTTTGTGGCGCCTTTATTTCTTTATGGAGAAGTGAGTATACATTTTAAGAAGCTATTGATGATCAATGGTTTGTTCCAAATTAAGAAGAGGTAGATCAAACCCTGTGTAGGTTGAACACTGGATGGCAAAATAGAATAAGTAAAACCAATACCTGCTGCTCATCCATTTTTTGAAGAACTTCTCTTATCACCACCACCCCCATTCCAACAACAAAATGAAACAAGCAGACAAACAAAAATCTTGTGTTCTGTGCTCTTGCTAGACCAGTTACAGTTGACCTCATTAATAAAGATGAAACGAATCTCTCGTATGTATTTTACCATATAGTAATACGATTAAAATTTTATTTCTAGGAAGATCCTTCAAACTTCTGTTTCTATTTTCCTCCTTTCTCAGATATGACCCAAATGGGGACCATTATTTACTTAAATTCATACAACTAGTTAGTGGCCAAAGAAAGGCCTTTTAATTTTTCTTTCTGAGGTTCGGACATTTGTTTCTGTAACGTCACATTTCATCTCATAGGCATGGTTCCTGTTACGCAACAAACGTAAGCCTCAGAAATTTCCTTGTTATTTACAGTTCCAGCTCATTTTAAAGGGTGAGAAAGAGGCTGGAAAGGGAACTGAGATAGAAGAAGCCTCCTGCTCTTTTCTTTGGGGCCTCAATTTATCACTACTCCCAAAGAAGCAAGCCTTTGTAGTTCTGGTTTCCCTGATTTCTTTGGCACATTCTACACATATTTTGTCCTTTCTAACACGTGGTTTCAGAACTACTTTCTTATAAACAGCCTTTAGCTTGAAGAATTGGTTCTTAGTGTAGCAAACTTTCCCACTCTATTTCACTGATTTGATTAGAAGTTTAAACATGAGTACGTATAGAGCTGAGTCTCCTCATCACCACCCACCCCCCATCCTGCCCTCCATGCCAGATACCAAACTCTCATCCTTTTCTACTGAATGATGGGATTTTCTGACACCGATTCTATTTCTTCCTCAGGATCAGGTGGACACCCTCGCAGACCTGGCAGCATATATTGAAGAAATAGGCCATCCCAATGCTGGGGACGTACGGGCCAGGCAGGAGTCCCTGGTGTCTCGGTTTGAAGACCTGAAAAAGCAACTGGCCAACCGGAAGAATAAGCTCATTGACCTTCTCCTCCTGCACCAGATCTGCAGAGACACAGAGGATGAGGAGGCCTGGATCCAAGAGACTGAACCTTCTGCAGCTTCCACCTACCTTGGTTAGTAGAGCCGTACAGCCCGAGCAGGCAGAGCCATAAGGAGAAGACCAAGGTCTGCAGATAGTTTGAGGGATCTGGGATCCAGTAGCAAAGTTTGCCCTCAGGTCTTTCTCCTTAGACTCTTGAACATTTTTCCTGCTTTCCAAAAAATAAAGATTTTTTAATAATTCATCCTGAGAAGTTTTCCTCCTAAAACCAGACATGAAAAATGCCATGAATTTAAGGCCTCTGGGAAGAGCTAAAGTAACCATCATTTTGCTACTTGCTCTAAGTTATTGCCAAGGTCCTTGGCTGAGCGGTCATGGTTAGCGTTTGAGGTCACAAGTGTTTTTGTTTATTTTGTCAGTGACTCCCTTTTATAAGGGGAGCTATCACAAGGATATGTATGAGCTATTACAAGGATAAAAGGGGTGAAGCAGCAGATAAAGTACATAATTTCCTTTCCTTTGGAATCAGTCAGTCCACCATTGTTAGTGCCAGGACACTTGCATTGAAATACAGAAAAAAGTGCACATAAATATAATGCAAACTTAATATACATGTATTGGGTACATCTGTGAGAGGCTGGACCATATGACAACAGAGGGGCTAGTCTGGGAAAATATCCTAGAACAGAAAAGATCTCTTTGAGGGAGAGACAGGCATAGAGGGTTTCTGGAGACATTTAGTGTGAACTATATGGAAGAAAATTTTGGAGGAAAGAGAGTTGAGGTGTGGACGGGAGACAGGGAGGATGAAGTAGACAGCTGGAACTGGGGACTTTAGAAGCAGGAAATTAACGGTACATAGTATTTATTATGTGCTTGTTAGTGTTAACCAACGAGTGAGGCACTTTTTGTAAGTTATGTCTAATCTTTACAAAGAAAACTACAAAACAGTTATTTTTAGTTTAGAGGACTTAATAATTTTCTGGCATCCATAAAAATAAGCAAGTAGAAGATCCTGCTTTTTATACCACAGTATGTTGAAAGAAAATTGGTTGCACGAAATTATTGGAAGTTTGAGCTGAAGAGTTACGTGCCTTTCTACTTATCATCCAAAGAGAAGAGTGATTTATTCATTGTCTTTTGTAGAATAATGCATTTTCTTAGTACAAAGAGGCAAGGGGAAGAACAAAGCTGAGCAGAGTTAATTCAGACAAACAGCATAAATTTTAGGAAGCCCACTTAATGAACTTCACTGGGAAGAACTTGTAGGTCCAAGAGTTAAAAAGAAGTACAGTAGCTTCTTATTATTCTGTGTACTACAACAACGACCTTGAAATTATTTTTATCTCTAGGCAAGGACCTGATTTCCTCCAAGAATCTTCTGAACAGACACCAAGTCATCCAGGCTAATATTGCCAGCCATGAGCCACGCATCCAAGTGATAACAGAGAGGGGAAACAAAATGGTAGAGGAAGGTATGTATGATTCAGATTGAATTGACCTGTCATCACTGTGCCAGATTTATGAGAAGTTTTTTTTTCAATTTTAGGGCTTCATTCCTTTATCTACTTTGATACTTTTACCTGTATAATTTTCCTTCTACACGAAGTTCCTCTAACATTTCCTGTAGTGAAATCCTGCTAATAATAAATTCTCTGGGCTTTTGTTTTGGTCTAAAAGACTTCCTTTTGCTTTCATTTTTGAAACACATTTTCACTGGATATAAAATTCTTGGCTGATATTGTCTTTCTCTGAGCATTTTAAAGATGCTGCTGCACTGTCTTCTGACTTGCAGAGTTTCTGGTGAGAAGTCTTCTCTCATTACTATCTTTGCTCCTTTGTAGGTAAGGTCTTTCTTCCCTCTGACTCTTTTATCACTGGTTTTCACCAATTTGCGCCAATTTGATTACAGTATAACTTGGTGTAGTGGTCTTTGTTTCTTTAGCTTTGCAATCGTTGAGCTTCTTGGATCTGCATTCTTATGGTTCTTCCAGGGACGTTTTTATTCTGGAACTAATTTAGAGACTAGTTCACTACTAAGGTATAACCCTTCTGAGGATACTACCTCATGTATTATAATATCTTTCCACTTTGGTGGGAGCTAATTTTAATTATTCACAGCCCTATGTGACCTTAGGAGTTTTTTGGCCTACTGCTTTCCAGTCTTCTTTTTCTTACCCTTGAAGAGTTTACTGACACATGTGTGCAAAGGAGTAATCAGTCACATACTTCATGGGACCTCTATGTGTATCCCCAAAACTCCATCCCCAGTACAGCACCCTTCTCAGTACTCTGCTCCACAAGCTCTAGCTGTCTTGTCTTCCCCCAACTCTGATCTCTGTCTCCTCAGAATGGTGTGATTGCTAGTTCTATCTGGGCTAGTCCTCCCAGCACTGCAGTCTACAGACTGCCCCAGGCATAAACTGTGGCAGTCATAAGGCATAGCTCGTTTCTTTCCCTTCTCTCAGGAGTCACACTCCTCTGCCTATCTTCTGAAAATCATTGTTTCTTACACTGTGTCTTGTTTTCTAGTTGTTTAGGATGGGAGAACAATTCCTGCAGTAATAAATCTTTTATGGGTAAAAATGAAAATCTGCTGGTTGATTTTGGCTGACACTTCACTGTATCTTCTTGGTTTATCTGTGGAGGTGTTCACCAAATTCTAAAAAACATACTTAACACAATCCTAAGAATGAATTTTAATTCATTGATATTAAAAAAAAAGAAATGAAAATCTGCTGAATTTTTTGCTTAAGCTAGAGAATACACATTTTTGGAACTCTGAGCAGTACCCACACATAGCTATTTTGTTTTCAGTCTGTATATCAGAGATTGTACCACCCAATTCACCACCACACATATACCCTATCCCCCATTAGCATCTATTGATGCTTAATCTCACTTATGACATCCCAGTTCCCAGGAACTTAGGTGAAATGTCACATTGACTACATGCAGCGTCATTCTCATGGCTCCCTTTCTCTCTCCCAGCTCACCAAAAGGATTAAAGTATAGTGGATATTAATGAGGGTAAAATTCTCCTTTTCTATAACTACTCTATAGGACACTTTGCTGCAGAAGATGTGGCCTCTAGGGTCAAGAGTTTGAATGAGAATATGGAATCTCTCCAGGCTCGAGCTGCTAGACGGCAGAATGATCTTGAAGCCAATGTCCAGTTCCAGCAATATCTAGCTGACCTGCATGAAGCAGAAGCATGGATTAGAGAGAGGGAACCTATAGTAGACAACACTAACTATGGGGCTGATGAAGAAGCAGCTGGGGTAAGGTGGGCACAGGGAAGGATACTGTCTAGTACTCACCAAATTAGTACCAAATTAGAACCTGATTAGATTGTGTGACAACTACAGGTTTTCTCAGATTTTTCGGAGTTTCCAGAGTGATAACCTTTGGCCTTCATCTGCTGGGATAACCTGAGTTAACAGAAATCCCAAAAGATACACCACATTTTCCTAACCCCACAGAGAGCCATAGTTCTTAGAGATTATCTAAGCCCAAAAAGGCATGACCAGACATCTATGCCTGTCTTGGTCCCATCCTAAATTTCCCAGACTGAGCTTGGGATTTCACAAACCAACCATAGTTTTAACACATACTTAATTACTTTATTGTAATAAAGCCAGGCAGACAGACACGTTGGGGCAAGAAGAACTTCTAAGGTCATAATTACCCTTTATATCCATTTCTTTGTTTTGCTTATTGTCCTATGGTCAGCCAGTATAGTATTTCACAAACCCTATGCACTAGAAATACTTGACATGGGCATCTAAAGTTATGCCAATATTTAATCCTACAAAGCAATGTTTTCAGCAGTATCCTCTTTCAGCTGTGATGTGCATTGAGAAAACACTTGTGCAATTTGACTTTATTTTGATTAAAGCAAATATATTGATATTGTTGTTCATTTAACTCTTATTTTCTTGATACTTGCAAATTTAGAGTTAAAAAATTTATTATATGTGGAAAGCGTCTCTTACCAGGAATTAGGACAATAAGTATAACACAAAACAATAGTTGAAACACTCCCCAGGGATGCTTAGTGTTCTTCCTGTATTTGCTTCTGATGATCTTCCCATCAACAAATTCAGGCTCTTCTAAAGAAGCATGAGGCCTTTCTAGTGGATCTGAAGGCTTTTGGAAACAGTATGCAAGCTCTTCGGGATCAGGCAGAAGCTTGCCAGGTAAGAAGGACTTAGGTATGACAAGAATCACATTCTCCACCACAGAGGAAAAGGAATTAGGAGATTCTCTTTCTTACCAGTTTTTACTTTACATGGTCCAGGAAGCAACTGCAATAGAAAATAATAAGTCCTGTGATCTTTAGACAGGCGCTGTGGCATCTTTGTAGCACCTACAGAGATTTAGTTTATAAGAATTTCTCAGTAAGTATTATCATTTATTCACTGGTATATTATTTTTTTGCTTTCCTTTTTCATTTTATACTTTCATTCTCTGTCTTTTCCTATTTCTTTTATTTGCATCTCTCCTCTTATATTCCCTCCTGATTTATTTCCTCCCTCTCTTAGTTTTTTTTATACTGACACTTATTAAATGTCTACCATGTGCAAGCATGAATAAAAAATAATCCTGACTTGAAGGAAAATTACAGTCTATTAGGTCATAAATTTTAACAAATAATTGCATATAATAGATATATGAACAGGAAAAAGAATCTCAAAGAAAGGAGTGTTTCATTCTTTTGAAATGAGAGTGCTGGAGGATAGGAAAATCTTCATAGCTGAGGCAAACCAGTTTATTTTTTTTAAGGGTAGTTTACTATGCAGATAATGAGAAGAAGGGCTCTTCTAGTGAATAAGCTACGAGAGCAAATGCACTGAAGCACAAAATAATCAAGTGTATTTGGGAAATGGGAAATGCAAAGGACTGAGAATGTGAGAATGGCTAGACTGCAAGGTGAAAATAAGTGTCCTGAAGAGTGATGGGAGCTGCAATCAACTAAATGATATGGGTATCTCCTAGTATAGTGGAAGCAACAGAGACACACTTCTCACATTCAAGAAATTCTGTCTTATGAGGGGCTCTGAATCCATACACTGGGAGTAGAAAAGACATAGACTCACTCTGTCAAGTCAATATATATTTACAGAGCTTTGGTGCTGTGCCTTCCTCAAGCTCTGCACAGTGGGTGCCTACACAAAAACAGGTGGATTTATGAATTGTAAGTTATGAGGAAGCAGTACTTAAAGGATACAAAATCAGAAGGATATGTAAGGGGAAGTACATCTTCAGCTCCAATCTGAAGAAGGTGTGGGCCATTGCTTATGAAGAGGGATTATATTTTGTTCATTCTCTCAGAGATATGATATTTGGGAAAAATGAAAATCAGAGAAGACCATACCTTAGAGGACAGGTTAAAAAGGAGAGAGAGACAAGATATTTGATCTCAGTTTATGTTCTCAATTTTTAAAATTCTGTGGCCTTTCCTGTGCTGTAGATCACTCATCTCTAAAAAAGAAAGTCCACGGTTGTTTGACAAAATGCTTTAAAGACCCAGGGAATGGAGAAGGTGATGAGAGACAGTGGGTCTCTCACTTTCTCAAAAACTTTTCTGGAACATGGATGCATACAATCCTTTATTGCCTGCTTAAGAACTGGTAGTTTAGAGCATTTAATATGTTTTTGAAAACTTACATTCTTACTTCCTCACTCTGTGTTCATATTTCCCAGCCCACCTGTCCCCTGAGAAGTGTTAGGATGGAACGATATCTCTGAAGATGGCATATTGCAATAGCTCTGTTACTGGCAGCCATGTAAGAGATTTCAGCCAGGGGCTCCTCTCTCCTGCAAGGTGCAGGGATGGCCCACCATGGGTAGGCTGTACAGGGAAATCTTTCCTATGGGTGACTGGCTTGTTCTGTTTACTGTTTTTGTTCAGCAACAACAGGCTGCACCCGTGGAGGAAGCTGCTCGAGAAGAGAGGGTTGTGGCCTTATATGACTTCCAGGCCCGCAGCCCCCGAGAAGTCACCATGAAGAAAGATGATATCTTAACACTGCTCAGTTCCATCAACAAGGTGACTTTCCCTTCTACCTTTCTCCCCATCAACAGGGTGGCTCTTGCAGTCAACTCTCCCAACCCTGCCAGATACCCATATTTTAACCAGCCAATATTTTTCTATTTCTCTCTCTCTTAAATAACCATAATTTATTGAGCAGTATCTTTCCTTCAGTTGCTGTGTAGGATCCTGTACATATCTTTTGAGATTATAATACCAATTTTACAGTTAACAAAGTGAGGACTCAACGAGCTTAAGTAACTAGCCCAAAGACATGTAAGCCATGAGTGACAATTCTGTAATATGTTTACAGAATTAAACTGCCTCTTTCTTCTCATCTTTCCTTGCTCTTCTGACCCAGTGTTCCTAGTAATGGAACAAAAATGGCTGGTGTTAAGAGGAGCCTGTTCAAGGAGAAGTCTTTTGCCAACTTAGATTTTCTTTAGCCCTTATGACTGTGAGAATACTGACAAAGTATTGTCTAGGATTTTAAATATATTTCTCATAAGAGCATGAGAAATATTTTTATATTCTAATGCTTCATTAATCTCCAAAAATGATTGAGAAGAAAAAAGAGAGCTTGGGATTTGTTACTCTGAGGCCAAGTAATTTTTTTAGAGAAGCAAGAATTTTATTATCAAATAAGCTGTGTTCCAGTCCTCTTTTCTCTTTGCTCAGTCTTCTTCATTTCACCACATTATTCTCTGAGGATGTTAACTCCAGAGCAGTTAGTATAGCAACCCTCCTGTGGAGATCAAGGTCATACTTAAGCATAAAGCATTTGCATAGGTGAATTTCAGGGCAACACACAATTTTTAGGGGCTCTGGGAGAGGGATGGTGAGAAGTTATTATACAATATTGTCATATACAGGTGCTTCACCCACAAAAAGCCCAGTTCAGTCCTGGCCCTATGGGTTTTTTGTGAATTCCTAGTGGACAAAATGCCCCATCATGAAGAGAATGGCTGTCAGTTTTTGAAAACCTCATCAAAGTTAAGGATCTAACATCAAATATCAGATTCCTTGATTTAAGAGGCTTATCTCTGCACTTCCTGCAACTTCTGATGTATGTTCTTTGTAATATATAAACATTATATGCTACCCATAAGCAATGGTTTGCTTCTTCTGGCCATCAGCCTGTCCCTTTGCCTAGAGACTTAGTTATGAGGGTTAAAACTTCTCCTATATGTGGCTTTTCCAAGAACTAAGGAAGAAATGGGGATTTTCTCTCCCTTTAGGACTGGTGGAAAGTGGAAGCTGATGATCAGCAGGGCTTTGTGCCAGCTGTCTACGTCAGGAAACTTGCCCGTGATGAGTTTCCTATGCTCCCGCAACGGAGGCGAGAAGAACCAGGCAACATCACCCAGCGTCAGGAACAGATTGAAAACCAGTAAGTTCTGAAGGCTGGAGAACAGAACAGTGTTTGGCCAAACATTCCAGATTGGTCAAAAACACGTCTTACGATTCTATATCTGTTAGATTAAGGATGCTTTGCAAATTCACAGATTTTAAGAGCTGAAAGTTAACTTAGGGTAATTCAAACCCTTTACTTTTTAAATGAGGAAAGGGAACCCCAGAACCATTAAGTCAAGTGCCAGGGGTCAGACACATATTAGGGTCACGTATTCTGACTCCCTGCCTGGCAATCTTTCACTCTTTCAAGGTTATCAAAAGGTCTTCTGACTTCTGTGTGAACTTTGTTTACTATGCCAGGCTACTTCATATCCAGTTGTCAATAGGAATGTGAGATTTTCACTTCTATAGAATGAGGAAGGCGTATTGACAGTCATACTGTTGGAACATTGACATTTTTATTGTTTTTAAATGGAACACTTTTTTCTCTCTCTTCTCAATGCTATTTTCCTTCCATCTTTATTTCCTCTTCTCTTTACTGTTTTCTTTTGATTTTTTCCTCCCTCTCATTTTTGTCCCTTTCATTCTTCCCCTTTCTCACCCTGCTTCTACTCTTCTGTGTTTTCTCCATCTCTTATTCCACATTTCCCATTCTCTTTGTTTCTCCACCCAGGTACCTTTCTCTCCTGGATCGGGCAGAACAACGCAGACGTCATCTATTGCAACGTTACAATGAGTTTTTGCTGGCCTATGAGGCAGGAGACATGCTGGACTGGATCCGAGAGAAAAAGGCAGAAAACAGCGGGGTGGAATTAGATGATGTTTGGGAGCTGCAGAAAAAGTTTGATGAGTTCCAAATGGTGAGAAAGAAGAACCAACTCCTCTAGACAGCTTTACGAGGGTTATCATCCTTTCCTTTTACCCCATATCTCCTCCTTAGTAACTCCTTAATTTCATATTTGCTAAATATCCTCCCCCAAACTACTGAGACTTCCACATTTCAAATATTTCTCTGGGTATTACAAGTGGAAGGAAAATGCAGAGGAAACTAGTCACCCTGACTTTGCAGCCTGCATTTCCTGCCACTCCCACATCCTACTGGAAGTGCTGGTCCCCCAGAATCTTTACAACTTGTCCTATACTGTCTTTTGTTCCTGCTTCCCAGGTTGAGATGGGGTGTTGTGAGACTCTTGCAAGGTCTAATTATGGGACAGAAGTTTGGATGGAAAGGTGGGAAGAACAACCTGACTTTACAACCAGACAATTTCTAATTTTCTGCCTACCTAAAACCTTTCCATTCTCCTTTATTCTCTCAGATCCATTCTATTATTTTAACTAGCAATTAGTATAAACTACTTCCTTCTTTCTTTTCCATATGGTACTTTCCTTACACATGGAATACAAAGCTATACAAAGCTATCAATCAATCGATAGATAAAGATAAAGTACATATGGAGACAGAGAGAAGTGAAAGAAAGGAAAGGGGAAAAAAAAGGGTACAATTTATAAAACAATACCAAGAATGAGACTTCCATGAGAAAACTCATTAAAAGGCCATTGCATAGTGAAATAAGCAATGTCATCACCATAGACGTGGTGATGAGTTCCCTAGAGCTGCTACAACATCTTAATATAAGCAAATTGCAACTCAGACAATGAAATTCTACAAAAAGTGAAGGAATTTGTATTGGTAGAAAGAACATTATGTGGCTCAGGTATAGACCCCTTTGATGGTATAATTTAATCCAGGGAGAAATCTAGGAAAATTAATGTGCTCCATAATCCATATAAATAACAGCTCTCTTGTCATGTTTTTGATAGCCACTGGGTATCAGGGAGTTTAAAGGTACTCTTCTTTGTGGCAGACTGGAGGAAGGCAGTTTGCCGTGTACTGCAAATGTGGTTAGCAATACGTTTTAACCTGTAGCCAAGTCGGGGCAAAGATGAGCAGGTAAGTATGAAAGATTCTTGAGAAGGGGATTTATACTGCTTTGGATACATTTTCCCACCTAGGATTTGAAGACCAATGAGCCTCGGCTGAGGGATATCAACAAGGTGGCTGATGATCTTCAATTTGAAGAGCTTCTGACACCAGAAGGAGCTCAAATACAGCAGGTAACTATGGCTCCTTCTTTCTTCTCATTACCAGGTTTGGGGAATCTTCATTTCATTTTAAAATGCTTAATTTCATATCCTGAAGATCAACTAGAACATGCAGAAGGTAATGGCAGTATGGAGCTAACTACAGGAAAGGTCAAAGGAAATAGTTCAGATAGTCCAGCCATGTATCCATTTTAACTGATCTGAAATCTATAAATTGCCACACACACCCCCCATCGCCCCAAGAAATTCAGTGATCAAATGCATGAATACAAAGAAAAGGCAGATAAAGGAGCTATGACAGTGCTAAGTGGTTAATCAAGAAAGTTTACTGGAGGAGATACTCTGGTAAAATCTGATGAAAGAAGAATATAGGTAGTAGAGATGGGGGAGAAGGCATTCTAGACCTGACTCAGATTTGGACTTGTGGTTCCATAAGAGATGTAATGAATTAATAGAATGTCTAGTCCAGTTCTCTGAGTCGTCATAAACCAGTGAGGATGAATTCTCTGCCTCCTTTTGTGGTAATTGACCTGGGGTAAGAGTGAGAAGGAAAGTGCATAGGAACAATTTGCTTACTCTCTACAGTAAAATAGGGCTCTAAGAAGCTACCTGGTTTAGTCATTTCAAGATGCAGAATGGTATTATATTTCTCACAGAGAAAAGTAATACCTTCTAACTACCAAGGCAACACTTTCCACTCACTTTTCAGAGGTTGTAATGTATCTCTGTGGCAGCCAATAGCAATTGCTGCTCTAAGGTTCATTGTTCCACCCTAGAACATCAGTTTCGGAAGAAAACTAATTCCTTTCTTAGCTACAGTGGCATAGATGAGACCCAAGTTCAAGCTATCCAAGAAAGAAAGAAACCTGTGCATTTTGTAAAGGAGATAAGATGAAAACAACCAGGGTTTAAGCCCCATCTAGTCTTTTTTTAAACATCTTTACTGGGGTATAATTCCTTTACAATGGTGTGTTAGTTTCTGCTTTATAACAAAGCAAATCAGTTATACATATACGTATGTCCCCATATCTCTTCCCTCTTGGATCTCCCTCCCTCCCACCCTCCCTACCCCACCCCTCTAGGTGGTCACAAACCATCAAGCTGATCTCCCTGTGCTATGTGGCCACTTCCAACTAGTTATCTATTTTATGTTTGGTAGTGTATATATGTCAATGCCACTCTATCCCTTTGTCCCAGCTTACCCTTCCCCTCCCCGTATCCTCAACTCCATTCTCTAATAGGTCTGCATCTTTATTCCCGTCTTGCCCCTGGCTCTTCATGACCTTTTTTTTTTCTTTTTTAGATTCCATATATATGTGCTAGCATACAGTATTTGTTTTTCTCTTTCTGATTTACTTCACTCTGTATGACAGTCTCTAGGTCAATCCACCTCGCTACAAATAATTCCGTTTCATTCCTCTTTATGGCTGAGTAATATTCCATTGTATATATGTACCACATCTTCTTTATCCATTCACCTGTCGATGGGCATTTAGGTTGCTTCCGTGTACTGGCTACGGTAAATATAGAGCTGCAATGAACATTTTGGTACATGACTCATTTTGATTTATGGTTTTCTCAGGGTACATGCCCAGTAGTGGGATTGCTGGGACGTATGGTAGTTTTATTTTTAGTTTTTTTAAGGAACCTCCATACTGTTCTCCATAGTGGCTGTATCAATTTACATTCCCACCAACAGTGCAAGAGTGTTCCCTTTTCTCCACACCCTCTCCAGCATTTCTTCTTTGTAGATATTTTAATGATGGCCATTCTGACTGGTGTGAGATGATATCTCATTGTACTTTTAATTTGCATTTCTTTAATGATTAATGACATTGAGCATTCTTTCATGTGTCTGTAGGCAATCTGTATAGCTTCTTTGGAGAAATGTCTAGTTAGGTCTTCTGCCCATTTTTGGATTGGGTTTTTTTTTTTTTTTGATATTGAGCTGCATGAGTTGCTTGTATGTTTTGGAGATTAATCCTTTGTCAGTTGCTTCATTTGCTAATATTTCCCCCCATTCTGAGGGTTGTCTTTTGGTCTTGTTTATGGTTTCCTTTGCTGTGCAAAAGCTTTGAAGTTTCATTAGGTCCCATTTGTTGATTTTTGTTTTTATTTCCATTTCTCTAGGAGTTGGGTCAAAAAGGATGTTGCTGTGATTTATGTCATAGAGTGTTCTGCCTATGTTTTCCTCTAAGAGTTTGATAGTTTCTGGCCTTACATTTAGGTCTTTAATCCATTTTCAGTTTATTTTTGTGTATGGTGTTAGGGAGTGTTCCAATTTCATGCTTTTACATGTACCTGTCCAGTTTTCCCAGCACCACTTATTGAAGAGGCTGTCTTTTCTCCACTGTATATTCTTGTCCCCTTTATCAAAGATGAGGTGACCATATGTGCATGGGTTTATCTCTGGACTTTCTATCCTGTTCCATTGATCTATATTTCTGTGTCTGTGCCAGTACCATACTGTCTTGATTACTGTAGATTTGTAGTATAGTCTGAAGTCAGGGAGCCTGATTCCTCCAGCTCCATTTTTCTTTCTCAAGATTGTTTTGGCTATTCAGGGTCTGTTGTGTTTCCATACAAATTGTGAAATTTTTTGTTCTAGTTCTGTGAAAAATGCCACTGGTAGTTTGATAGGGATTGCATTGAATCTGTAGATTGCTTTGGGTAGTAGAGTCATTTTCACAATGTTGATTCTTCAAATCCAAGAACATGGTATATCTCTCCATCTGTTTGTATCATCTTTAATTTCTTTCATTAGTGTCTTATAATTTTCTCCATACAGGTTTTTTGTCTCCTTAGGTAGGTTTATTCCTAGATATTTTATTCTTTTTGTTGCAATGGTAAATGGGAGTGTTTTTTTTAATTTCACTTTCAGATTTTTCATCATTAGTGTATAGGAATCCAAGAGATTTCTGTGCATTAATTTTGTATCCTCGTACTTTGCCAAATTCATTGATTCACTCTAGTAGTTTTCTGGTAGCATCTTTAGGATTCTCTATGTATAGTATCATGTCATCTGCAAACAGTGACAACTTTACTTCTTCTTCTTCCAATTTGGACTCCTTTTCTTTCTTTTTCTTCTCTGATTGCTGTGGCTAAAGAGGAAATCAGAAAATACCTAGAAACAAATGACAATGAAAACACAACGACCCAAAACCTATGTGATGCCGCAAAAGCAGTTCTAAGTGGGAAATTTATAGCAATACAATCCTACCTTAAGAAACAAGAAACATCTCAAATAAACAATGTAACCTTACACCTAAAGCAATTAGAGAAAGAAAAAAAAAAGAAACCCAAAGTTAGCAGAAGGAAAGAAATCATAAAGATCAGATCAGAAATAAATGAAAAAGAAATGAAGGAAATGATAGCAAGGATCAATAAAACTAAAAGCTGGTTCTTTGAGAAGATAAAGAAAATTGATAAACCATTAGCCAAACTTATCAAGAAAAAAAAGGAGAAGACTCAACTCAACTGAATTAGAAATGAAAAAGGAGAAGTCACAACTGACACTGCAGAAATACAAAGGATCATGAGAGATTACTACAAGCAACTGTGTGCCAATAAAATGGACAACCTGAAAGAAATGGACAAATTCTTAGAAATGCACAACCTTCCGAGACTGAACCAGGAAGAAGCAGAAAATATGAACAGACCAGTCACAAGCACTGACATTGAAACTGTGATTAAAAATCTTCCAACCAACAAAAGCCCAGGACCAGAAGGTTTCACAGGCGAATTCCATCAAACATTTAGAGAAGAGCTAACACCTATCCTTCTCAAACTCCTACAAAAAATAGCAGGGGGAGGAACACTCCCAAACTCCTTCTATGAGGCCACCATCACCTTGATACCAAAACCAGACAAGGATGTCACAAAGAAAGAAAACTACCGGCGAATATCACTGATAAACATAGATGCAAGAATCCTCAACAAAATACTAGCAAACAGAATCCAACAGCACATTAAAAGGATCATACACTGTGATCAAGTGGGATTTATCCCAGGAATGCAAAGATTCTTTAATATATGCAAATCCATCAACGTGATACATCATATTAACAAACTGAAGGAGAAAAACCATATGATCATCTCAATAGATGCAGAGAAAGCTTTCGACAAAATTCAACACCGATTTATGATAAAAGCCCTCCAGAAAGTAGGCATAGAGGTAACTTTCCTCAACATAATAAAGGCCATATATGACAGACCCACAGCCAACATCGTCCTCAATGGTGAAAAAGTGAAACCATTTCCACTAAGATCAGGAACAAGACAAGGTTACCCACTCTCACCACTATTATTCAACATACTTTTGGAAGTTTTAGCCACAACCATCTAGTCGTTAGAAACCACTGAGCTGTCTGAGTTAGCTCCCTAGCTAAAGTCTGTGTTTGCCTCTTTCAGGAGTTGAATGCCCGCTGGAGGTCCTTGCAGAGGCTGGCAGAGGAACAGCGCCAGCTGTTGGGCAGTGCCCATGCTGTCCAAATGTTTCACAGGTAAGAATTTTACCTGAAAAGCTATGCTACTCTAGAACCCACTCAAGAACTGCCAATTCTACTTAGTATAGTAGATCCATAGCTATAAATTTAACCCTTCTTCCTGGAGAAAATCAGAAATCAGGTGCTTCAGTAGTAGATTCCTCACTTGGCACATAGACTACTCCCAGACAACCAACTTCAATTTTCTAATACCTAGGCTTGGGCCCTTGTACATACATAATTACCAGTCTTTATATGTTTTCATGATAGTGAATGAAAATTGAAGTTGAAACAAGAGGTTTAAGTAATTACATTTCTGAACTAGAAGTAGGCAGTAGAGGGCAAGAAACATCACATTGACTCTAACTGTTGATTCAACAATTTTTTTATGTTTGATTTCCATATCTGTGTCTACACTAAGAAACACACACAACTAATTAAGCAAACAAATGAATGAACAAGACTAATGAAAACCAATCACCTTTACTGTGTATAAATGTATTTTTGAATATTCAGAGACGGGAAAACTGAAATTCAGACAGGTCTTGTTTAGAATGGCTTAAGATGGAAAATCATGAAACATAACAGTTAAGCATGGAGCTTTGCCATCAGGCTACCTGGTTGAAAGTTAGGCTCCACCATTTGGCAGTGGTATAACCTTGAAACAATAGTTAACTTCTTTTTTTTTTTTTTTTTCTGCTTAGCCTCTTAAGCTTTAGTTTTCTCATATGTAAATGGGACTGGTAATAGTAACTAGGCCTCAAGTAGTTGTTGTAAAGATTAAGTACACCTAAGTTCTAACACATTACAAAGGATGATGATGATGGTAGTGATGACTTCTTTGTGAACTCAGCTAGTCTGCCTCTAGTATGCCTATTATTCTTAAACTCTTCACTCTCGTGTACCAGAGAAGCAGATGACACCAAGGAACAGATTGAGAAGAAGTGCCAGGCCCTCAGTGCTGCTGACCCTGGCTCAGACTTGTTCAGTGTTCAGGCCCTTCAGCGACAGCATGAGGGCTTTGAGAGAGACCTCATACCCCTGGAGGAAAAGGTGAGACGTGCTTTTAAGCTTTTCTAACACGTTCATCTTCATATTTATACCTATTAATGTCCTTTTCTTTGGTTTTATTGTCGAGTCTCTTATTCTTATAGTTTTATCCTACTCCATACTTGTACTTTTATCTTATTCCATACTCATAATTTTACCTTGTCCCTAAGGCAAGTCCACTAAGAGGGCATGCCCCAGAACCATTCACATGGAGGGAAAACTTTTTAAATTGTTGAAAATTATAGTTGATTTACAATGTTGTGTTAACTACTGCTGTGCAGCAAAGTAATTCAGTTATACATACATATATATATATATATATATACATTCTTTTATTATATTCTTTTCTATTATGGTTTATCATAGGATATTGAATATAGTTCTCTGTGCTATACAGTAGGACTTTATTGTTTATCCTTTCTATATAGAAAAGCTTGCATCTGCTAACCCCAACCTCCCATTCCATTCCTCTCCCAACCCCCTCCCCCTTGGCAACCACCAGTCTGTTCTCTATGTCCATAATTCTGTTTCTGTTTCATAGATAGGTTCATTTGTGTCATATTTTAGATTCCACATATAAATGATGTCATATGGTATTTGTCTTTCTCTTTCTGACTTACTTCACTTAGTATGATAATCCCTAGTTGCATCCATGTTGCTGCAAAGGGCATTATTTCATTCCTTTTTATGGCTGAGTAATATTCCTTTATATACATACCACATCTTCTTTATCCATTTATCTGTCAATGGACATTTAGTTTGTTTCCGTGTCTTGGCTATTGTAAATGGTGCTGCTGTGAACATAGGGGTGCAAGTATCTTTTGAATTATATAGATTTGTCTGGAAAAATGCCCAGGGGTGGGATTGCTGGATCATAGGGTAATTCTATTTTTAGTTTTCTGAGGAACCTCCATACTGTTTTCCACAGTGGTTGCACCAAATTACATTGAGGGAAAATATAAATGAACTTGTAAATGAACTTCCTACTATCTAAGTACCTCTTTAGTGAGTTCCAATAGGCCAGAACTTACCAATGTTAGTTGGAGGTCAGCAGCCTCAGATAAATAGGAAATGGCCAGGTCTATGCCTGAGTATGGTACAGAGTTTCCTTAGCAAGGGATTGAAGGAGATTAATCCTACTCTGACCAAAAAATGAACTCTAGAGCTTGCCAAATACACTCTGGAAAAATCAGAGACATCATAGAACTTGCATTATCATGTAAAGCAAAAAGAAGCACAGAAAATGTCTACATTGAAAAGATTTTCACATTAAAAATTAGACACTTGCCACCAACCAAGTCAATCACCCTGCCTGATAGCCTTCTTATATATTTATTTATTTGTTTGTTTATTTATTTATTTTTACAAAGGCTTATTCTTAAATGTACAATATTTTATAAAGTAGCAAGGTGTTCTTGTACCTCATTGAAGTCTATTTGAGGAAGGAGCACCACCGGGGCTTGAAACTCTTCCTTTGTTAGGATTCAGGTGCGACTCCAGGCTGATTGTCAGAGCTCTTGACTTCCTAGGTGGCTGTACTGGGGGAGACAGCAGATCGGCTCAGTGAGTCCCACCCAGATGCCACCGATGACCTGCAAAGGCAGCGACTGGAGCTGAATCAGGCCTGGGATGACCTGCTGGGGCTTACGGAGGAACGTAAGGAGAACCTACAGGAGGACCTAAAATTCTTCCTGTTCCTCAGCCAGGCCAGGTAAAGCTCCAGAGGCAGACTTCCACCAGGTGGGGTGGGCAATTTCCAAGTCTGGCCCATGAGTGGAGCATCTAGGAGCAGTCTATGTACAGGTGCTCTTCACTGCTGGGTTTGGAGTGTACCTCTAGGTCCAGATTGTACCTCCGGTAAGGCACAAAATTCTCATTTTCAATATTTCAAGCCAATTCCTTCAAACTGAAATATTTCAGTTTGAAGGAATGTGAGATTATCTATGCCAATTAAGTAAGTTTCTATAGAGTGTATACTATATATAGGGTGCTATAGCAGGAATTACAGGATATGGGGGGGGAGTAGTCTACTGGAGAAGCAAAGAAGAATACAGATAACCATGGTAGAACATAATACATCCCAAAACACACATCCTAACAAATAGATGGAACTATGCAAACAAAAGTGTGAGAATAAGAAAGGTACAGAATATCCATGATGTGGGGACAGCTAGAGCCTGGGTTTTGTATGTTACAGGGGTAAGGAGAACTAGCAAGAGATGAACTCAGAAATGTTAAAATTAAGTCCTGGAGAAGTTTCACTGCCTTGCTAAAGACTTTAGACATTATCACGTTTTAGCAAATATGCACTTTATCTGTGGAACAGTTCTCACATTCTGCCCCATCATATCAGTCTGCTGAGAGGATCATTTAGAATTGAGGGTTCAGGAAGTAGTAGTTTGCAATGCAACACTTTTGAAGAAAAAAGGGGGCAACTTTGGCAAATGATTGCAGTTGCTCTTGGCAAACCCCTCCCCAATTCAGGGTCTCTGGAAAGCTATAGTTTTTCATACAGTATAAATAAGTAGCATCCATACTCTTTCCCCCAAATCATATATATGCTCATCTATCTCTGTATATATAGGTTCTACCTGTAATTAAGATTCCAAGTTAAATGCTGCCTCTTTCTCTTTATGAAGTCTTACTCTTCAATATTTCAAAAGTAATATCCCCACCCTCAGAGCAACTCTAACACCTTATTTTATCTCTTTAGGACAGTCTTGCTTTTTAGTACTTTTTAAAAACATGTATTAGTGTCTATGTTTTGTTTGCTTTTTTTTTTTTCTTCTTTCAATATAAAGTGTGAGCTCCTGGAAGGCACAAATATATCTCTTTCACAATGTTTGGTGCGTAGTAAACACCCAATAAAACTTAATTGTTTAAATAAGTGAATAAATAAGTTTACAAAAGAAGAGACCATTTTGTCCTAAAGCTACTGATTCCTGTTTAGCAAACAAGAGCAAGGGCATTCTTCATGAGATGCTTAATCTGACCATCATATATAGTTTTTTAAGTCAGTGCATTATTATTTGACATTTACCATCTGGAGCAGATGGACTTGAGCTCTCCTTGCCTAATTTCTTGACTGCTAAAAGAGTGGGAACTGGCCCTGATTTAGTCAATAGCACAGGAGTAGGGGGTGGGGGTGCTATGTGTGTGTATGTGTTGGACAGAATCATGTACTGGATTCTATTGGGAATAAAAGTAAGAAGAAAGACATGCCTTCCCTCAGATTCTATACTAAAATAGATCTTTAAACCCAAGATCTATCCACTTTAAAGGAACAGGACTTGTTAGGAGTAATGGAATATGTACCAGTCCAGGATTCCAGTGTCTGGGTTCTACTCCAGATGTCTGCTTTTAGTTTTAGCACATGGGCAAATTGCTTACATTCTCTAGGCCAACTTCTGCATCTCCAAAATGGAAAGAAAAGAATTCCCAGAATTCTACACAAAATTATTGCAAGAATCAAAAGAGATAATAAGTGAAGAAAATTTCAAAGGCAAGGGAATGCTATTATTAAGTTATAAAGTGAAAACAACAAGTCTAAAATTTGTGAAGTATATAAACTTGATAGAAAATACTGATATGGAAATGTTTTCTAGAGGAGAAAAAGCCCAAGGACGGACAGTTCTATAGCAAGTTACAAGGTTCTCTTGTCAATATGTCTCTTTCTCTAGGGACCAACAGAATTGGCTCAGTGGCATTGGTGGCATGGTATCATCCCAGGAGCTAGCTGAGGATTTAACTGGCACAGAGATCATGATAGAGCGACACCAGGTACGGTTACAAAAGCCGTAGTCCCTGATCACATGACCTCACGACCTTCCCTCATTTTACAACTTTGGTGAGATGTCACTGGCCTCCACAGTCTCTGCCCCCTTGTTGCCACAGGAGCATCTTGCTGAAATGGAGGCCGAGGCTCCCACCTTCCAAGCCTTAGAAGACTTCGGTACAGATCTTATAAGCAGTGGGCACCGTGCCAGCCCTAAAATTGAAGAAGAACTTCAAGCTGTCAAACTAGAGAGAGATGAGTTGGAGAAAGCTTGGGAACAACGCAAGAAGATGCTAGATCAGTGTCTTGAATTGCAGGTACTGAAAATTCCCAATCATTAGGCAGGATTAGCTGCACTCTGTTTCATCTATGCAATTTTATGTGGTTAATACAGGTGCTTATTTCACTGGACTTCCATGGTGAAAGCATAAGGGCATCTCTTGATTATTTGACATTGTATTTCCTGCTCTGTAGACTGTTCATTGTGGTGTTCTTTACTCCTTATTCCTGTTAAAAAAGCCAAACAAAATAGGGGTCAGTCCCAGGGCATGGGGGCATAAAATTGGGTGATTATACTTTATTGATTGATTGAGGGTTTGATTGATTGTGTTTTATTGAGAACCTACTGTGTGCAGGGCCCTGGGAACACAAAGATTAGTAAGATAGTGTCCCTTTCCTAAAAGTAATGAAATTAGACATGTAGGCAGATCATTCTCATACAGTAAGATAATTACTGATAAAATGCATGAGTGTTTTGAGATTATGGCAGATGGAGTGATTAACGCTTTTGAGGGAAGGGAGTGAGAGTGTCACAGGTTACCCTAAAAAATAGTGTTTACCAGAGTCCTAAAGAAATAACCAGCCAGTATTTATGTATAGGATATGGGAAATAGTGAGAGTATTTCCTATACTCCAAGGATGGAGTATAGCTTATATGAGATATATAGCTCATATATACTTATATGAGAGTATAGCTTATATGAGAACATAAAACATGTTTTCAGGGAAGAGTAAAAGGTCTAGTATATCTAAGATTTATGGTATAAATGTTTCTTGGAAGAATATTGGCACACCTTACAGGGTCCCTTATATCAATATCACAGGAGACTGGGGAGATAATTTCCTCTGTCCACCTGGAATGAATATATCATATACGTTCAACTTTATTCCCCATAGTTTTTCCGAGGGAACTGTGATCAGGCTGAGAGCTGGATGGTGGTACGTGAGAATTACCTAAGGTCAGATGATAAGGGTTCCTTAGACAGTCTGGAGGCCTTGATGAAGAAACGTGATGATTTGGACAAAGCAATCACTGCCCAGGTAATAACAACTAACATAAGAACTCCAATAATAGCTATTAGTAATAATAACAGAAATTCTACACATGTTTGTGGTTTATACTTATTTTAATTCCCATTTGATTCTTAGAGAAAACTCTGAAGTAGGCAGGGCACATGGTGGCTTAGTCTTAGCCAAGTCGCATGGGACACTGGACTTTTTACTTTAAATCCAGCTTTTTAAAACTTGACTTTTAAAATTGGAAGCTATTTTATATACTGCCTAACATCCCATCCAATGTGGGAATCATCTTCTACAATGGCCATGGGAAGTGTCTCTTCTATAGGGAACTCAGCACCATACTGAGATGGGAAGTAGCTCATTTCAGTATCATTATTGTTTCTCCTCTTGTTGAGTTAAAACCCACCTCCCCATAAGGCATTTACCTTTTGGCCTTGGTTTTGTTTCCCTTTGTGAAGCCACAAAGATATCACCGACCTTTTCTAGGAGGGAGTCTGGGATTGCATGAAGGGCCTAATTTCCATGCATCTGGGCTTTTTCTCTTTCTTTTATCTAGGAAAAGAAGATCACTGAACTAGAACTTTTTGCTGAGAAGCTCATAGCTGATGACCACTATGCCCAGGAAGAGATTGCTGCTCGGCGCCAACGGGTACTAGACAGGTCAGGCCCGAGCAATTGTTTTGTGAGTTATAGGTAGTTGTAGCAAAGCGGCCTCTTTGTTAACACTGAGGATGGTGGTAACACTGAGTTCTCATTTCTAAATGCCTAAAACTATCTTGAAAATTTGGGAAATGTTCTGATCTAGACTCATAAAATGAAAGACTTGGAAGTTACCTTAGAAATTACCTGACAATCACTTTATTTTATATCTGAAAATAATGAGACTGTGTTATATATAACATGAATATATAATAATATAAATATAATATGTAATACATAAGGAAATATATGAATAAATAATATATAACTATGTTTATATATATGACATAGAAATATATAAATAATGAGAGAAGAAAGGGCAGGTAAGCAAATAAGAAGATTCATGAATATGGCATCAAAGCTTGGTGGAAGGGTAGAGGACAGAGAGTAATCTAGCCCTGACTTCCAGATGGAAGGCTCTCAAAGAACAGCTGATTGCTGAGCGAACGAAACTTGGAGACTATGCTGACCTAAAACAATTCTACCATGACCTCAAGGACCAAGAAGAATGGATCAGTGAGATGCTGCCCATAGCCTGTGATGAATCTTACAAAGACCCCACCAACATTCAGGCAAGTTCAAGATAAGAATCTTGGAAAACTTCAACATACTCAGATTGTTGGATGAATGGTCGCCTTGTGATACTGAACACTTCCTTACTGTTCAGAGCACTGTCACTGCCTTCAGGGACTTCTGAGTCTAATGTGGAGTGAGTTCTTCAGAAGTTATCATCACCTTGGTTATGATAGAAATGCTAACTCTTCCTTTTAAACAGAATTTATCTCATCTTGCTTCCTAAATTAGGTGGTAATTTAGTTTCTGCTTTCCCTTCAGAGAAAATATCTGAAGCACAAGACCTTTGAAAATGAGGTCTATGGCCGAGCTGAGCAGGTGAAAGGAGTCATCACCTTGGGGAACACTCTGATTGAGAGGAGGGCATGTGATGGCAATGAAGAGACCATGAAGGTAGGTCCTGCTCACAATGGGTTTTGGGCTACAAAGGCACACGAAGAGAAATCTTTTATACTCTTTCAATGTTTTCATGTGTAGGGATATGGAATATGTTTCATAGTTAATTGTCTTCCCTTTGATTTTTGCACAAAGGAGGAGGAAAATAGTGATGCTCAGACCTTATCACTCCCATCATACTCAGTACCTTGACCTCCAAGAAAGCTTTAGACTTAATTCCTATGTGTTATCATGCTTGCCTTATATTTTCTATCCCTACTACCAAGAGCTTTGATATTTAGGCATCAGCCTCCGTAATCAGCCCATGACCCTTTATTCAAAATTTCTTCTAACACCTCCCGTTGCTTTCTCAGATTTAAACCAGCATAACTGATTTAAAATATCAATATATAAGATTCCAGTACTGGCAGATTTTGACTACACCCTAACTCCAGAGCCTCCCTACGTTATCCTTTCAAGTTGTCACAGGACCCTAGACACCATAATGACCACTCAATTTTGGGAGGCTAGGGTCAAGTAGAAGAGTTGGAGAAAAACTGGGACTACTTGTTTGAGAGAACAATTGACAAAGGACAGAAGCTCAACGAAGCTAGTCGCCAGCAGAGGTTCAACACAGGCATCCGGGACTTTGAGTTCTGGCTCTCAGAGGTAATTATACCTGGAAATGGTATGGGCATGGGATCTTAATAAATACTTGTCAGATAAACAGACTTTTGCATGAACAATTTCCTTGACTCTTCTTGGGAAAAGTTGGGGGATGTATTTGCTAATCTTGGTCTCCTTAAAGACAGCTTGCATCTGACAGCTTTATTTGTTTATCCTTCCATTCCCAGGCAGAGACACTGCTGTCCATGAAAGATCACGCCAGGGATTTGGCTTCAGCAGGAAACTTGCTAAAGAAACATCAGCTATTGGAAACAGAGATGTTGGCCCGAAAGGTTAAGTAGTGTTGGAATCCCACTCCTCTGGCCAGAATGGAAATGTTTGTGACTTCTTTCTCCTGTCTTAGGAGTCCATTTGAGAACATAGGCTTGCAAAACTGAACTTAGTGTTCTCATCCATCAGTCATTATAATCAGGTCAAGTCCATGGGCTTCAGAACCATTAACCTATTTTCATTAAATTATATTGAATAGATTCTAAGACTCCAAGAAGTAGATCCTAAAAATGATCTTGTTTACTTTTTAATGACCTATGTATATAAACTCACTCTCTTCCAAAGCTGAATATCTGATCTGGTCTTTGAGAGAAAATAGAATTTTATTTTACAGAACAACTGAAAAAAAAAATAGGGGACACATGCTGTGGAGTTGAACTATAAATACACTCTGAAAATTCTATGGAGCATTCCAGTTGTATCCTAATATCAAGCATAGATGTGTCCTGAGAGCTGTAATAAACATTCAGACAGGTGCTCATTTCACACTGGAGCATTTTATATTATCGGTTTTATTGGGTAACACAGATACCCACAGAAAGGGCAAGAAGTCAAAGGGTTCTAAGTTCAGTTTCAGGACTTGATGATATTCCCTGTGACATCACTAGGCGGCAGACTTAGAATGCAAAGAGACACAGAAGAAGGCTGTGTTCTGGGTGGGATCAGCCTAAGAATATTACCAATAGAGTAGCTTCTTCTTGAATATTTCAATCCATCAATCTGTGTCATATTCTGCACTGTGAAAAGATAGTTCTGTGGAGACACAGCATTGTTCACCAAGGTCTTATTTTCCATATCGGGAGAGGAAGAAAATACAGGGGAAAACATCAGAAGGCCAAATGTATAGTTCGAATAATGTAGCCATGCTATCCATTATTGCCTCTGGTCTTGCCCTTATCCAAACTGAGTTAAAAGAGCATAAGGTCAAATTCATTATCTTCAAAAATGATCTATTTGACCCAGTCTTTGAACTTGAACTAGTAGTGGTTAAAGTCCAGGGTCTACTTAATACCTATACTATACTATTCACTGAGGACACTTGGGCTTTCTAGGATGCACTCAAGGACCTGAATACGTTGGCTGAAGATCTGATCTCCAGCGGGACTTTCAATACTGACCAGATTGTGGAGAAAAGGGATAATGTCAACGAGCGCTTCCTGAATGTCCAGAAATTGGCAGCTGAACACCATGAGAAACTGAAAGAGGCCTATGCCTTGTTCCAGTTCTTCCAGGACCTAGACAATGAGGAATTCTGGATAGAGTATGTACTGCCAGCTCACATTGCATGGCTAGTCCAAGAAAATAGATAATCCACCAAACATGTTCTTATTTGATGCTGAAATGAAATACATAGTTGCTTCTTGCAGTTTGCATTATTTCTTAATCATGTCTGCCTTAGCCTGAAATGAACATTGGTTTTATTTTTCCCAAATTTTTTCACTGTACGCAGGCAGAGGGAGACAGGCATGGAGGGAGTGGGGAGCAGTTCATATACATTCTGGGAGGAAAATTAAGAAACTGTATATATTTTTTTTGGAAAGAATGTGTAATGCTCATTCTGAATGAGACAGCTGAGCATTTACAACTTATCGGACTGATGAGATCTTTGTCATGATTCTTTCTGTATCTTGTGTATCTATTGTAATATGCCACTGAACTTGACACTGGCATAAAATGTTACATAGTACCTGCTATGGTATTATTGCTAATTCTACTTTTGTTATAAAAAATGTGATTGGAAAATCTTAGAAATTAAATTATTTGCCCTACTTCCACCCTGCCTCATCATGTTCCTCTTCTACAAACCTGCTGATTCTTACTTGTAATCAATGAATTAGAGGGAAAAAATGTGCATAGGGCAACTAGTAGGATATTTTTGAACCTTTTTAGAAATAGTAAGATGATATAATCTTGTCTACGATGTCTTTTACCATGCTTCATGGTGATATACAAACATTTTACGCTCAGAACCTATCCAATGACCATGATTCCTATAATGTCCCTCTTTATACCTATTTTACCTAAATTAGTTACTGATATTAATAGACAAAAATGACAAAGGTCATATATGCATATATGTTTGTATATGTATATATGTAGGTATGTGTGTCTCTAATTTTCACATTTTTTGAAAGAGAAACATTACTGTAAGTTATGGAGAATATACACACATAGACAGGCAAAGGAAGTAATGGGAAGGCTGTTACGGCTATGCATATGGTAGAGATCAGCATGTTATTTTAACTTGTATTGCCATCAGTCAGATATTTTGCTGAAAGCCTCTGCCTCTAATTAACTTTGTGATTAATGACACCACCGTGTTCCAGAATTTATCCCCAGCCCACCCCCAGCCAAACACACACTCTTAGAAAACCTTCATTTTAGGATGACCTCAGATGTCTAAAGTCTATATTTTTTGTTTTTTCCTTGGTCTTAGGGAGAAGTTGGTACGAGTGCGATCCCAGGATTATGGGAGGGATCTGCAGGGGGTTCAGAACTTACTGAAGAAGCACAAACGTCTAGAAGGGGAGTTGGTGGCACATGAACCCATCATCCAGGTAGGAATATGAAACCTGAAAAGACTGGGGTAATCTAATAGTAGTCCATGTTATGGATAAATGGTTTGAGGCTACAAAACGTGAAGGTGGCATGCCAAGGTCACATAGAGAGTTAGTCGTAGAGTTCACAAGTGTTCTCCTCCACATTTTGTCTCCTATGAATAGAAGAATCTGCATGGAAACTCATGCTCTTCCATGGAAGGAGCACTTTTACTCCAGGGCACAATTGCTGACAATTAGGTTACAGTTTGGGACATCTGGAAAATCTGTACCTGAGCTGAGCCGTATGGAAAGAGGACAGCCCTGAGTCTTGGCTTGGCAACAGGGTCACCCTGTGACCACGAATAATGCATAAAGCAGATCCTGGAAAGTAGCCTCATGCAAACGTCAAGGTATTTGTTCGAATACTTGGCGACGTTTAGCTTGCTAGATCTTACTGCAGCTTCCTTCATTCTCCCAGGATTGTCAGGACCACCTCGAGTACCTCCAGTTTGTAAAAGAGCCAGAGGGTGTGAAGGGCTAGACACTTTTTGCCAGGAAACTGTGGATAAATGGGGAGAGGTTGCGGGGTAATGTGACATGGAGGGGGTGTGTTCTTCAGAATGTGCTGGATATGGCAGAGAGGCTGGGAGACAAGGCTGCCGTGGGGCGAGAGGAGATCCGGGAGAGGCTGGATCAGTTTGTTCAACACTGGGACCAGCTCAAAGAGTTGACCAAGGCTCGGTGAGTTGGGGCTATGAGGCCCAATTCTATTCTTGGATTGCAGGTATTCGGTTGGTATGGAGAAGACATTTAAGTGCTTGCTCAGCATTTCTCCCCAGCTACCAATCTCTGTCTAATTTCTAAGTGCCTGCTCAAATGCCAAGTCTTCCATGAAGCTTTCCCCATGTACCCCAGGCAGAAATGACACTGCCTCTGTGTTCTGAATATACCTCTATTCTTGTGCTTACTTGCAGCTGCTGTCTTTTATCATTGTTGCCCTCCATGTGTTATCCTTCATACCACGTTATCCCCCACATCCCCGTTTTACTTTATACATCTCCCCAGTTTTAACATTACATGCAGTGCTTAGTAATAAAAGAATGAAGGGATATTTTTCTCCCTTATAACCATATAGTCCTATAGCCAATTAAAATCTTACAGGATAGTTCCACTCTGCTACATTCCCACTGCTTACTAGTTTTTTCTTATCTATTGGGGTTTGCTTTCCTCTTACAGAGGGATTCGGTTGGGAGAGTCCCTAGAATACTTGGAATTCATGGCGAATGCTGAGGAGGAGGAAGCTTGGATCAGTGAAAAGGAAGCTATGGTTACCCAAGGGAATTCTGGAGACACTTTGGCTGCTACTCAGGTGAGTAACAGGCTGAATGGATCAGTTTTCTTCTCTTTGAATCTTTTCTTAAGTAGTCAACATTTTCATCTGTAAAATTAGAATCTTTCTTCTGGTGGAAGAAGAAAACTTTCAGGTCAGTTCTTAGTATACGATGTTCTTGATACTTAATATTTTTCCACTAGATGGAATGTTTCCTAGAATTACGTAAATTTCAATGTGGGGCAATCCTTATGTACTACCTTGATCAACACTCATTCCCAAATCCAGAAAAGTCTAAGGTCACATGGTAAGTTAGAAACAATGTCACTTGTATTCCTTTGGCTCTTTTTCTGGTAAGATTGTCTTTCTGGCAAGTGAAGAGTTTGGGGAGAGGAATTTAGTGGAGCTATGCAGGAGTAAGGGGACACTCATCTAGTCTGCCAATTGAGTTGAATCATCCCTGGTGAATGGCATCAAAAGGAATCAGAATGTAAGTGGGATAGATTGTCTAGTCTTGGTAGTTTTGATTCTCACTGACTCATTTACACAGAGCTTGCTAAAGAAACTCGAAGCTTTGGAGAATGACTTCGCAGTCCATGAGATCCGAGTGCAAAATGTGTGTGCTCAAGGAGAAGACATCCTGAGCAAGGTGAACTGCGCTAGGGGTTCCGGGTCAAAACAGGATTTTCAAAAAGGGATTGGCCCAAATATAGAATCATGAGCAGTGCTAAAATCAAACATAGACCATTGATAATCTCTTCTAAGCTGGCTTTTTGTTATTTTTCAGTAAATAATTTTTTATTCAATTTCTGTTTTCTGGAAGTTTTGTTTTTCAAGTTCTTATAGGTACACTTTTTAGATTTTTAAAAAAATCATTTGTTGACACTCTTACTCTTATCCTCTGCAGAATACGGACTTTAAAAATATATTATACGTGACTTGCTTTGGTCATAGAGTATTTTAAGAATGTGAAGAAATTTCTTTGCATGCCTCTAGAGATGAGGACCCCACTGAAACCTCTTTGTAATTTGAGAACAATTGTTTTGTTTAACTGCCTGTTTTAACAGAGGCTCAGTGATCTAAATGCTGAATCCTAAAGAATACAAAAGAATGCTAAACAGAGATGACTCTGTACATTCGAGATGCTTATGCCAACTAAGAAGATCACACTTATATGGACAAACATGAGAAGATTGTCCAAATGCTGGGGTAGAAATAATCATCTGGGTGGAATAGATATTATTCTATTATAGGTGAATAATAGAATAATTTCACTAGATCTAGAAGAGAGTAGCTATATATTTGGAATGGGAGAGATGAGAGCTTTTTAATAATACTAAAGAATTCACATTTCTGGCCCTGGACACTCATCAGTATATCTGTCTCTCCTCCTTTCGACCTTGGTGTTACAGGAGGAAAGTCAGCATAAAGAGAAGATTTCTACCAAGATAGAGGCTCTAAAAGAAAAGACCCCTTCTCTGGCCAAGGCAATGGCTGCTTGGAAGTTACAACTGGAAGATGATTATGACTTTCAGCAGTTCAACTGGAAGGCTGATGTGGTTGAGGCCTGGATAGGTATGACGTGTGAGAGCCAGGGTCTTAGGTTTGAGAAACGCCGATAATTCCATTTATAGAATGGATCCTGGGGCTCTGTTGCTTACCATGGGAAGAAAGATGCTCCCTTCATTACTCACTCCTATCCCGCCTGGACACAATTACAATTACATTCACACACGTGCAAACACACACATGCCCCCCACACACACACAAACACACAGAGACACATGCTGAGGGGATAACTAAGTACTATAATTCCAGAGAACATCTTTTTTTGGAAACTGGTGATTTCACATGTGATATTCAGCAAGATAGGGCCATGGCAAAACATTCTAGGCAATAAACTGTGTGTTTGATTTACTTATAATTTATCTCTAGTCTGCAGTTTTCCTTATGAAACATTCAAAAGTCCTCTTGGCTCCAGCTCTGTTTCAGTCAGTTTTATCATGCATAAGTCTAGAAAAACAATTCACTGGACCCTACACCCCCCATATTCTAATGAATCATCTGTTTTGAGAGTCAGGAGGCTCTCTTGTGGCCTATAGTAAATATTCCTTTTTTCCTTACCACAGCTGGTACAAGACCAACTCTATTTCCCTTCTTATTAATTATCTTTGCTCTTCAGCTGAGAAAGAAACAAGCCTGAAGACCAATGGCAATGGTGCAGACCTCGCTGCCTTCCTCACTCTCCTGGCAAAGCAGGTGAGAGCAGGGTTGCCTTGTTGATAGATGCCCGTGAAGTCCAAGACCCATATCACACAGAAGCTTCACACAGGATTATTTCATTCCTAAATTTGTGGTTTTATTGTCTGTAGGACCTGTAATATTGTTCCCCTTTCCTTCGTGATAGAGATAATTTGCTAGTTTTCTCTCCCTCATCAGTCTTGCCAATAGGTGTTCATTTTTATTAGAGAACAAATTTTTGGCTATATAATTTTTCTCTGTTGTATCTTTGTACTATATTCCATTAATATCTTTTTATATCTTTATTATTTTTTAACTTCATTTCATATTACTTGATTTTTTTAAATTTAAAAAAAATTTTATTCACTCTTTTGGTGAATAGTCTTTGTACAATTGAAAAGAATGTGTATTTTGCAATAATTTATATTACCTATCAGATTTTGTTACTTATGTTATTTAAATATTTTATTTTATATATTTTAAAGCTAGGTTAAAAGTTGTGTTGACATTTAGAATTATGAAATAATCTTGATGAATTGATTCTTTTAATTATGAAAAGTTTCTCTTTCTCTCCAATAACACTTTTTTTAACACTTCTTAAATTTTTTTTCATATATTAGTATACGATACCAATTTTCTTTTGTTTACTATTTGCAATGTATATCTATTTCCAACCCTTTAAAAATATTTCTATGCCTTTATATTTTTTGTTTTTGTTGTTGATTTGGTACATTTATAAATTGTAAAATGGTTACCACTGTAGCATTAGCTAACACCTTCATCCTGTGACATAATTACCATTTCTTTCTTAAGGTGAGAACATTTAAGATCTACTCTCTTAACAACTTTAAAGTACATAATACAGAAATATTAGCTATAATCACCATGCTGTGCATTAGCTCTCCAGCACTTGTTAATCTTATAAATGGAAGTTTGTTCCCTTTGACCAATTTCTCCCCATTTCCTTCACCTCCCAGCCCCTGGCAACCACCAATGTACTCTAAGTTTGGCTGTTTCTCTAAGTTTGGCTTTTTTAGATTCCACATGTAAGTAACATTATACAGTATTTGTCTTTCTCTCTGACACTTATTTCACTTAGCATAATGCCCTCAAGTTTCATCCAAGTTGTTGCACACAGCAAGATTTCCTTCTTCCTCCTGACTGAATAATATTCCACATGTGTATATCACATACCTTCTTTATCTATTGTTCTGTTGACAGGCACTTAGTTTGCTTCTGTATCTTGGTTACTGAGAATAATGTTGCAATGAACATAGAAGTGTAGAGTGTCTGTATGTCTTAGATGCATCTTTTATAAATATAATATAGATGAGTTTGATTTATTATCTATTGATGAATTTAATGGAGTAGTAAATCCATTTACATTTAAAGTAATTAATTCATGAGTTTTATTTAAAGCTATAATTTAACACCTCCCCTCCCCTATCCCCTATCCAACCCCACTTTTTTCAGTAATGATTCAAGATGTGATTTCAGTTTTCCTGAGGACTAGCCTTTTTCAGTTTGCTCTTAAACCTAGGGACTTTAGAGGTTTCAACTAAACCTCTTTCACTAAGTCTGCTCCTACTTGATGTGTCCTGATCACTGTGTGACTGCAGAAAATTCTTAGATTTTAGATTCTTTAGATTTTAGATTCTACATTCTTAGCTACTGTTTTCTGCTTGACTTCTAGGACTTGTGTTTAGGAATCTATAAATACCCTGATGGGGACATACAGGGAGATTATTGAGCCTCCTTTTCTGCAGCTCCCTTTTCATGATTTTCTTAAACCGTGGATGCCCCAGTTTCCCAGAACTCCAATTTTTGTCCCTTTAGTTCCATGAGATGATCAAAAGATCTGAACATCTGCTTCCTCCACTACCTCACCCTGTACAGCTTATACTTCAAAGGGGAAAGTGACAGAGAGTATTACTCTTAGTTTGCTACTATTTCCTTCTCCCTGGAATTTTGATCCCTCAAGTTATAGCTACCTGAGTTACATTCTGATCCCTTTCAAACAGCTGATTTTTTGTACTTTTATCCAGCATTAAAAGTTGTTCTCAAAGGGAGAATTGGTCAAATACATACCACCCTGTTAAAGCTGGAAGTGGAACATCCTGAATTTTGTGATTCTGATATCATTTGCATACACACATACACACACACACAATCATTTGTATAACTGGCACCTGTATAAGGTCTTTTGTTAGTTTGCATACTCCCACAATGTCTAGTGCTAATTAGAATGCAAAATCTAATAAGTGATATAAAAGAGTCTTAGAATATGAGCCTTAAGAAGAATTTAGTTTTGATTTGGAATATCACATCATGCTCCAATACTCCCTTCATATTAATTTTGTACTAATCTAAAATCCAATTTAAAACACTGGAATTTAACTATAATTCCAATCCCAAATGTTTACAAACGTCTCTAAGTCCTATTTCATTTTCCTTGGGCATCACTCTAAACTCTTGTATAGGTCCAATCTGGTGGAACCCAGGTATGAATGACCCCTTGGACTCTGCATTATTTTTCTGTTCACAACTTCTCTATGGGTCTTTCTCAGGACACACTGCATGCCAGTCTGCAGAGCTTCCAGCAAGAGAGACTGTCTGAGATAACTGACCTGAAGGACCAACTGGTGGCTGCTGAGCACAGCCAGACTGAAGCCATTAAGGAGCGCCATGCTGCCCTGCTGAGGCTCTGGGAACAGCTGCTGGAAGCTTCTGAAGCCCACAGACAGGAATTGCTGAAAAAACAGCTGCCCCTACAGAAGGTAAAAAATAAAAAAAAAAGGTGAACCACCATTAGGCCTCAATTATCTGTACCTTAGCCATGAAATCCAGAAATAGATACTGGAAACCGTGTTTGAATACTATAGACATTTAAGTGAGTACATTGCAAAGAATCAGGAAGACATTCTTATGAGCAAGAAGTAATTCATTTTTTTAGATTGATAGGGAGTATTTTTTTGACTGATTTATCAGTTATCCATCTGACTTATGATGGAAACCAGGTACATATAATGGAAACAGGTAGGTGAGACAAGGGATAGAAGATCTTACTGTATGGAAGAACTAATACTGGCATGTAGGAGTCAAGGTTATCCTTGTCTTTTTTGCTAACTCAAATAAAAGGAATATTAGACAAGTATAACTTGTGTTCTCATCTTTCCTAGCTAGGGGACCTTGCCTGTGTCACTTAACATTTCTGAACCTTGATTTCTCTATTTATAAAATAAGGTAATATCACCAACATAGCTATTTCTATGTTATTACTATTAAAAGAGATAATAGATCTGAAAATGCAATATAAACCACCATGTTCTACATGGATATAAGTTTTAAAATGTTTTTTCTAGTGGTGGCTGCTAAGGTATTGGATGTTGATGATAAAAATATTAATAGTAAAAGGAAGTCAAGATGGTCAGTGAAATTACTGAGTATTTCTAGACCATAAGAAGTATTGTACCTGGCAACAAGTTAAGGTAGGGAGTTACAGGAATCAGAAAACACACAAATACAAAATCAGATCCTTAATTAATTTCTACTCTATTGGAGGACATGGAACCTACAGAAATTAATCTTAAGTGAAAAGTTAAAGCAATTAATGGAAAACTGCATATCCATATCTATACACACACACACACACACACACATATATGTACATACACACATTCTACATAAGAAGATACTTCACGTTCTAATTCTATTTTACTCAATTTTCAATCTGCAAAGAGTTTTATTTTATTTTATGATTTTAAAATCTTTGTAAAATATTCAGTTGATACATAATATTATGAAAATAATATGACATTATTTATAGGTTTTCATGTCCTTCTTGGGTAGAGGCAATATTAGTTTTCTCTGTGTTTGGTCTATTTTAGTGTATAGATTGCTGAAATGAATACAGAGAAGGTGTAATGGTGTAATACCTTTGCAATCTCCTTCCATTTGGGTCAATTTTCTCCTCTTTAACCCCTATGTTTGGAGATGAAAACTTATTTTCATATCTGTATAACGTAACTCTCTTTGAAAGTACAATCTGCTGACCCAAAATATATGATGTATTTTATTTCCATTTTTGTTATAACTTTATTTATTTATTTATTTTTGGCTGCGTTGGGTCTTCATTGCTGCGCACGGGCTTTCTCTAGTTGCGGCGAGTGGGGGCTACTCTTTGTTGTGGTGCACGGGCTTTTCATTGCGGTGGCTTCTCTTGTTGTGGAGCATGAGCTCTAGGTTCATGGGCTTCAGTAGTTGTGGCTCGCAGGCTCTAGAGTGCAGGCTCAGTATCTGGGGCGCACAGGCTTAGTTGCTCTGCAGCATGTGGGATCTTCCCGGACCAGGGCTCAAACCTGTGTCCCCTGCATTGACAGGGAGGTTCTTAACCACCAAGCCAACAGGGAAGTCCCTATGTGATGTATTTTGTATCTAAAACTTTTCTATTACCTACTGTTTGGGAAAATCCATGCTATTTCTCTCATTTAGAAATTCAAAGTCATTCAGAGCATATGAATAACTCCAAAGAGTATTGCATGGATAAGGATACAGATTAGAGGGTAGGAAATGGGTTTAAGCAGGGGATTCAGGCATGAGATGAGCCTTGAACAAGGTTTAGAAGGAAGATAGGATGAGTACTCAGTATACGCAAACAGACATCAAAGAAGTGTGGTCTGCAGAAGATCAGAGGAGAGAAAGAAGAAATGCCTATCCCACAAATTGATACTTTTTATTCAATCAATTATCCATTCATTCATTTAACACTTATTTGTGCATGTTTACTATGTGCCAAGTAGACTTGGAACACAGACATCAGAACAAGAAATCATGAAATCTTATCATTGCAATCTACCCTAGCCACTTTTGGAATCTTATAGCTAATATAATCCTAGAAGTCATCCAACTTCATTTGTAAGTGTTGGAAGAAGAAGAGAAAATGCTAGGATCAGGGCTTGTACCTTGAATTTACATGTCCATCCATCTGATCACATGGTCTCCATTGGTTTTAGTTCTGCCTTCTTAGAGTGTTGGCCCTGAAAATATTTGAAGACCGTCATTTTTTTTATCCTCAGTCTTCTTTTCTGCTGACGAGCTTTATCAGAAAAGATGGAGGTGTCTTTTTTTTTCCTCTCTAGGCCGAGGATCTATTCATGGAATTTGCACACAAGGCTTCAGCTTTCAACAACTGGTGTGAGAATGCTGAGGAGGACCTGTCAGAGCCTGTGCACTGTATCTCACTGGATGCAATTCAGCAGCTGAAGAAGGACCATGAGGACTTCTTGGCCTCCTTGACAAGGGCCCAAGGAGACTTCAACTATTTGCTAGAGCTAGACCAGCAGATTAAGGCCTTAAATGTGTCCTCTAGTCCCTATACGTGGTTAACAGTGGAGGTGCTAGAAAGGATCTGGAATCACCTATCTGACATCGTCAAGGTAGCTTGGGGCAGAGCAGAGAGTTCCTTTGGCTATAGTGAGCATGATCACTTGATATATTATCCAAGTTTGGGGACTTTTGAGAAAGAAAGGAACACTATTAATAATCATATTGGGACAGCAGTCATGCACTGAGACAATCTAAGAAAAAATTTGGAAATATGTTCACAACAGGCATAGCCCTATGCCCTATAGGTTAGAGTCTCAAGCATCTGGATGTTGAGTGGTGATTCAAGGAAGCAAGCACAAGCTCCAGGAGATGGCTCTAAAAATAGGTTATGAGAAGTTCATGAAGCTTGCATATATCTTTACAGTATATATACTCCAAGGCATTCTCTATTTTATACACATCTCCAAAAGTACCTTTTTAATGTGTTTGTGTTTAATTTTTGTCTGTATATAGTAATCCTCATTACTGAAGCTATGGAAAGTATTTTAAAAGTTTACAAAGAAAAATTTCACTATAAAATCACCAATTTCATTTGGCAACTCATTATCTTTTCCTTTAAAGCTACATTTATGTTCATTTAGATGAAATTTCAACTGGAAAAAATTTGAGTTGAAGAAAGATTTGCCTTTGTTACTAGTTTATTTGTTACTGGGCTTGGTAACACCTGTAAGTACTTATGGGAAGTTACATAAGCTTCTTTCACATTTCTGAGATGAGAAGAGATGGGCTGGAAGAAAAGTAAGCACACAGGCAATAGTATTGGAAGATAGGTGAGATTTGGAAGAGGGAAGATGTGCAGGTGAGACTCAGAAACAGTTATTTTATTCAAAGAAAGGCCTGCAATGTGCACATTACTATCTGTGATTTGGGGTTTTAGGAAAGGGAGCAGGAGCTGGAAAAGGAAGAGTCAAGACAGGTCAAGAACTTTGAGATGTGCCAAGAATTTGAACAGAATGCCAGTGCCTTCCTTGATTGGATCGTGCAGACCAGGTGTGCTGTGATACCCCCAAACTCATGATCCCTATACTATACTTTCCATTTACTATAAGGATGAAATACATAACTGAGGGAAGGAAGGGGAACTCTTACAGTATTTATGCTGTCCTAAAATCACCATATCCTGTCTGTGCTTTGTATTTGGAATCGACTGTACTCTAAATCAATCATTGCAAAATTGAGAAATGAGAATTTCATCTCGTTGCCCATTCTGTATTCTCTCCTTGATACTTTTTTTCCCTCTCGCCTATAATTACAGTCCAAAAATAGTAACAGTCCCTTATGTTTGCCTTCCCCTTTGTACTTTACAAAGTATTTCTATGATCCATTATCTCAACTTTCAGAGCAACCTTGAAAATTGTACAGAGCTGATCCTATTACCACTGTTTCCAAATGTGGAAAGAAGTTCAGTAGATAAATTGACTTGATCAAGGTCACATATGTATTTATTGGCACAACCAGAGCAGAGTACACTGTGACTACTTCATAGGAAATTATTATGTTGCTTGACTACTAAAACAGTGAAGAGAATCAAGTGAGATAATATATGCTAATTGCTTTTATTAAATTCAAAATGTTCTATACATGAAAATAACATTTGCATCTTCTGGGGCAAATGGCTTGGAAAAGAGGAGACTTAGAGGGTATAATAAATGAGTAAATGGTCAAAGGTGGTAGACTATATTCAGCAGGTGAGTCAGCATTATGGAGTTAAAGTGTTGTTTTAGGCAATCCATGCTACTGTTCCTACAAACCCATTGACAAGGATAAATCAGAAAATGAACAAAAAGAAATTCTGTATCACGGCTAAATAAAACATCTGACGGAAGGCAGAGGATATACAGCTCACCCTCCTCTGCCTCTGGTTTTGGTCCCTCCTCCCCTGGCAGCAGGTGCCCAACACTGAACATATCACCTGACACCTGAGCCCTTCATCCTAAAGTAAAGAGATGCACAGAAGGCTCTGAGCTTCTCAGTGTGGGGGACATTTTGGGGACAGTGGCTGGAACAGGTTCATACTTTCTAGGTACAAAGAATTTAGAATGTATCATAAATCTGAAGAAAGAAGATCATTTAAGTAAACCATGTTAACATGTGATTTCACTTTTCTCTCTTCTGATTCCTGATCTGGACCTCCATATCCAGGGATTACTTTCTGGATGGGTCAGTATTTTATGTTATCATGTTTGTTTTGTTGTATCATTCTGAAAGAATTAGTTAAGGAGGCCTTAGTACTAAAGCATCTTCATCCCATTGCAATCTGATGGTCCCTAAGTAAAATGTGGGGTAAGAAAGAGAAGCAAAGTGTATATCATTCTGGCCCTACACCCCACTAGGTGAAGTCTTGCCTACATTAGGTTAAGGGTATATTTGAGAATAATAACTAGGAGGGAAGTATGGAAGCTTTCTCGTAGGCAGAGAAGAACTGGGAGAGCTTTACTTTCCTTTTCATTTGTTGCCAATAAACAGAGAGGGTTTGGTCTTGTGAAAATTTGGCATTGTGAAGATTCATTTCAGAAAAGCTATATAACTTGGAAGAACTATAGAAGTGTAGGGGTTTTGAGTTGGTCTGTTTGTGTAAAATACTGACCTCTGATATTATAAGTAATGTATTCCTCTGGTTCTTAACTAGATCTTTGCTGAAAGAAACAGGAACTCTAGAATCCCAGCTGGAAGCAAATAAAGTAAGTAATGTTCATTCATTAGCTCTAAACATTGCTGGAATTACAAAGAGTGCAAGAAAAACTACTCAAAGGAAACTGGTGATTCTTTTAGGTAAGTCCCCTGGCCCAAAAGTCAAAAGCCTAAGTCTCTGGTGTCAACCCTGCCAACAATTTGCATTCTAACCTTTGGCCACCACTTCATGGACATGGATGTCAGTTTGCTTAAATCTCAACTTCAATTTCTGTATCTATACAATGGAGTCAATAATAGCTACATTATAGACTTACTCTAATGATTAAGTAAGGGAACAAATGCAAAAGCTCCTGGCCTACAACTTGTAACATTGACAAATTTCTGTTATTATTTGATGTGGTAAGAAAATAAAATTGAATCTAGATTATCTCTTAATAATTGAGTGAAGCAGTGGGCTACACCTCCTAGAGAAATGGAAATAAAAACAAAAATAAACAAATGGGACCTAATGAAACTTAAAAGCTTTTGCACAGCAAAGGAAACCATAAACAAGACCAAAAGACAACTGTCAGAATGGGGGGAAATATTTGCAGATGAAGCAACTGACAAAGGATTAATCTCCAAGACATACAAGCAACTCATGCAGCTCAATATCAAAAAAACAAACAACCCAATCCAAAAATGGGCAGAAGACCTAATAGACATTTCTCCAAAGAAGATATACAGATTGACAACAAACACATGAAAGAATGCTCAACATCATTAATCATTAGAGAAATGCAAATCAAAATTGCAATGAGGTATCACCTCACACCAGTCAGAATGGCCATCATCAAAAAATCTACAAACAAGAAATTCTGGAGAGGGTGTGGAGAAAAGGGAACCCTCTTGCACTGCTGGTGCAAATGTGAATTGGTACAGCCACTATGGAAAACAGTATGGAGGTTCTTTAAAAACTACAAATAGAACTACCATATGACCCAGAAATCCCACTACTGGGCATATACCCTGAGAAAACCATAATTCAAAGAGTCATGTACCAAAATGTTCATTGCAGCTTTATTTACAATAGCCAGGACATGGAAGCAATCTAAGTGTCCATCAACAGACGAATGGATATAGAAGATGTGGCACATATATACAATGGGATATTACTCAGCCATAAAGAGGAAGGAAACTGAGTTTAGGTAGTGAGGTGGATGGACCTAGAGTCTCTCATACAGAGTGAAGTAAGTCAGAAAGAGAAAAACAAATACCATATGCTAACACATATATACGGAATCTAAAAAAAAAAAGAAAGAAAGAAAATGGTCAGAAGAACCTAGGGGCAAGATGGGAATAAAGATTCAGACCTACTAGAGAATGGACTTGAGGATATGGGGAGGGCGAAGGGTAAGCTGGTACAAAGTGAGAGAGTGGCATGGACATATATACACTACCAAATGTAAATAGATAACTAGTGGGAAGCAGCTGCATAGCACAGGGAGATCAACTCGGTGCTTTGTGACCACCTAGAGGGGTGGGATAGGGAGGGTGGGAGGGAAGGAGATGCAAGAGGGAAAAGATATGGGGACATATGTAAATGTATAACTGATTCACTTTGTTATAATGCAGAAACTGACACACCATTGTAAAGCAATTATACTCTAATAAAGATGTTTAAAAAAATAAAATAAAATGGCCAAAAAAAAAGCAGTTGGCTAGAACAGTGTTTTTAACCTTAACCTTATTTTCTTTCCCCCCACCACCAGAATAAAAATTTAACTAATTAAATCTAATTTATCCCTAATGAGAGAACTTAATGCTAAAAAGATGTTGTCAGACAGGATTGATTTTTGGAGGGCCACAAACCATTGTAATATCTAATATGTTTTCACAACTACCCCTCTTATTACAACAATTCACTCCTCCCCTCTTTAGGAAAAGACATTCCCCTGTTCAGAAAACAGGACCTAAATGTAGATGTTTGGCATATAATATGCCTGAATGACAGAAGAGTCTTGTGGAAGTCTGTCCAAGCCAATGAAGGAGACTGAAGTGTGAACACTGGGAAGTTTAAGTGGACCTCAGAGCTCAACCACAATCAATAGTACAAATAATTCATGATGCAAATCACTGGGAGCATGGATCCTGGAAATCCTACCCTTCTTTATCTGCAGTATATAACTGTTGATGCTTAGATTTATATATTACAGATTACCAGAATGATAGAAGTCATGTCATTTAACCTTTCCACCACTTTATAAACGAGGAATACAAATATAAGTGAGGTGGTTTTCCTGAGTAGTTCATTGTTTACAGAGGACAGGAAATTTCCTGAAGATAATTGAAAAGGAGAAGTGAAGGGAAGTCTAAACTTATCAGCTTCTTACCTTCTGTATCATCCCTAGGTTTGGATCTGGTACTCTGGGTGACTGCCTCTCTTCTTTGTCTTTTTCCAGAGGAAGCAGAAGGAGATCCAGGCAATGAAGCGTAAGCTGACCAAGATTGAAGACCTGGGGGAAAACTTAGAAGAGGCTCTGGTCCTGGACATTAAATACAGCACCATTGGGCTGGCTCAGCAGTGGGACCAGCTCTACCAGCTTGGGATGAGAAGGCAACACAGTCTGGAAGAACAGATCCAAGCCAGGTATTGAGAACCCATGGCCAGGGCTGGGCAAGGGTGTGGGTGGTGTTAGGTATTAGAAACTTAGCTCCAAGAACTGAAGTTTGGGGTACAGTATACAGGAGTTGCTTCAGCGATAGTACACTCACTATCCCCAGAACCGATATTCTCTCTCTTTACTGACCCACAGAATGACTATTTCTCTTTTTATAGGAGGCTATTATAAACTGGGACACAGTGCTCCCAAACCCCTGTGTCTACTCACCATCCATTTCTCTGAGTCTATTCACCATCTATGACCTCTTCAGAAAGCATTCCCTTTTGTAAAATTCCCACCGAAATGTCTAGAATGAAATAAATATTCGAAGTATAGAGCAGAAAAGAAAATTTTCATTTTTTTTCTAAATAAATTAATTATATCAGAGCAGCCTTGTTCTCCATAGCTTTTTTGGCAGCATTAGTTATCTGGATCAGAGATTGGCAAATTTTTCTGTAAAGATCTTGATAATAAGTACCATACAATTTGTGAGACATATAGCCTCTGGTTTAACTACTCAACCCTGATGCTGTGAAGAGAAAACATCTATTGATAATTCATAAATGAATGAGCATGGACATGTTCCAGTAAAATTTTATTTATGGACACTGAAATTTGAATTTCTCACCATTTTTAATGTTTAAGGAAACAGACTTCTTCTTCTGATTATTTGTAATCATGTAAAAACCATTCTTAGTTCATTGACTATACAAAAGTGAGTGACTGACTGGATTTGGCCCATGGATCATAGTTTGCCAACCCCTGAACTAGATCACTTGACTAGCATAATAGTCACTAAAATTCCTCTCTTATTCTTATGGCATGCCTTTTTATATTTCTCTGTTTATTTCATGGGTTAATTTTTGGTTTTCCTTTCAGAGACATCACTGGTCTGAGTGAGGAGACACTACAGGAGTTTGAAACAGCCTTCAGGTGAGTATAACTTCATAGTTGATTGGTTCTTTGTTTTCCAGACAATCAGAATGAATTTCCAAGTAACTATTATTTTTTCCCTCAGTGTGATTTAGTAGGATCTTAAATGAAGATGTAGGTATGTTATTTAGCTTCAAGTCTTGGCTTTTAGTATGTCTATGGGATTCCTTGCTTTTAGGAAATACTTTTACTTTATGTTCAACATTTTATTCATTTCCCTCCATCCGTTAGGTTTTAAAAAAAAGTGTGGATACACAGGCAAGCTCTCCACTCAACTGATAAACTTATGGAATGTTACTAAAGCCCCAACTAGTACAAAAATAACTATTCTTTTCTTTTTTAATCTGATTCCTATTGAGCTTGATAAAATGTTTTTATTCTTTAGGCACTTTGATGAGAATTTGACAGGTCGCTTAAGTCACAAAGATTTCCGGTCCTGCCTGAGAGGGCTCAATTACTACTTGCCCATGGTGGAGGAAGGTGAACCTGAGCCCAAGTTTGAGAAATTCCTGGATGCTGTTGATCCAGGGAGGTAGGAGGAAAACCAAGGGCCAGACCATAGCAGGGAATGAGGCTTGGGGAGGGGTGGGGGGCAAGCACAGAAAGTAAAATCCATAAAATATGAAATTAATTCATATTGAGAGTAGGAATATACAGACTACCATAAATGAATTGAGCAGCTTTTGGTGCCCTTTTAGGATTATCTCAGAAGTTCATGGCACTAACTCCAACTCAGGCACCAGCTCTGCAATTTGTTCAATTCCTGGTTTATGTTTGATCTAGGAATTTCAGCTGGTTCTGAGAAAGGAACTTGAGAGAATAATTCCTTCCCTTGTGTAAGATCTTAACGAGACGTGGATCATTCAAAGGCCAGCTCCTGCGGATGGGGTTGTTGTGTGCTTGTGAGGGTGGGACAGAGTCATAGAGGGATTACGTTACTATTAGAGACCAATTCTTTCTTACACCAAGGACCAAAGAAGATCAGAAATAGAGGTCTTCAACTCAACTTGAAGAGCTTGAGATACTTAGAGACTGGTGCTAGTGGAAAATCCCCAAATTCTACTTAGAGAGTCAGGCTGACTGACCCATGTGGAAACAGAGGCTAGAACTTAAGAAACTGTTTATTTGGCTGTAAGGGCATGAGGATGTGGGTCAAATAGAGATAATAGCCCCATAGTCTCAGAGAGCTGAGATGGGACAGACACTTGGAGAATCCAGCTTCTCTCTGTCTCTGAGACACTGAGTAGGATGAGAAAGGGATCTGCCTTCCTCTTTGTCTTGAGAGGGGACAATTCCTGATCTATTTCTCCCAACAGAAAGGGCTATATCTCACAAACCGACTATACCGACTTCCTGATCGTCAAGGAGTCAGAGAACATCAAGTCCAGCGATGAACTAGAGGATGCTTTCCAAGCCCTGGCAGAGGGCAAGGCCTATATTACCAAAGAGGACATGAAGCAGGTCAGATTCCAGTTTGCATCCACTCTCATTACACTCTCATCATAATCAACATTTTGCTCATCTCAGGCTTGGCTGCCTACTAACCATAGGCAACCACATTCCCCTCTCCGACTTTTTCTCAGATAGTGTTATGCACTGGATATCATTTGCTTTGATCACTCATGTTGTCTTGACACAACTCAAAAACCTACAGTCAACCTCTAACGACTATCAGTGTCAATCCCAAACATGCTACTTGGTTTTTAAGGCTATTTATTTATCCTGTTTATTTAATAAGCCAAATTTAGAGAATGGTGTAAATAGTGCAGTCAGAGTGAGATGGGACTCTTTGGATAAGAACTAAGTTGAAGAGATGAGTTGGTCTTATTCATTAGAAATTATAGATTTCTTTCTATAAGAAAAGCACGTGATAGGACCAGGACTGGCTTCTTCTTCCAAAGTCTCTCCACTTCCTGAGTTTAGGGCATATTAGAAGCCCCAAATAGCCAGCTATTTTTAATCCTTATTACTGTATTTCTTTTTTTTTTTTATGTTTCAGGCCCTAACCCCAGAACAAGTGTCATTCTGTGCCTCACATATGCAGCAATACATGGACCCACGGGGCCGAAGCCAGCCTGCTGGCTATGATTATGTTGGCTTCATCAGCTCCTACTTTGGCAAGTGATAAGCAGCTATTCCTGGGTCAGAGAATCTTGATGTTGTGGGAAGTATTGGGGGATGAAGGAGACAGGCGAGTACAGAGGGTGGAAAGATAGTTGTGTGTGTGTGTGTGTGTGTGTTTTACATTTATTGCAGGACCTGAAAAAATTCTTGGGCTTGGGAGATAAAGGCATTAACAAAATTGGAGGAGAGGAGGCCATGGGTTTATTTTATATGCAACTAGTCACTGCTGAGGAGTATTAAACAAGGTCTCTATTTTTCGTTTGTTGCGTTCTACCTATCCTTATTATTTTGTGTTTTTTCTGATTATAGAATAAAGTATTTCCTTTAAAAAAACATTTTTTAAAGTTCTTTTTGATAGAACAATATGAAGTAAAATGTTCCTGACTCAATTGGGTTTCTATATTTCTGAGAATTGTACTGTCATCTAAATATAGGCAGCTAATTACACTGTAAATAAATGCTTGGGTGCAGTAGATACATAAGATCCAAAATAAACTACAGTGTTTCTTGAGCTTGAAATGTGTTTAAATTCTTACATTTGAAAATGGAGATATTTGATATTCTAGGAAACCCCAATATTTTAGTCTATAAAATGGAATCACACAGAGAAGACCAGCACAGCACACATTTTCTTCTCAATCTGTCCATTTTTCATACTTCCCCATTAGAGTGAATGTTATTACTCTCAGAACAGCAAAATATGGGCATGGCAGGTCTTCTTTTTGTCCTGTATGTCCCTGAATTTTCTCCAAAATTTTAATGTGATAAAAAGAATCTTTGTTTTGATTTACTTTTATCTCCTATTATTGTTAAGAGTCAGTAGAATTTTTATAGAATTAAGGAAAAAAACAAATGACCCAATTTTGTTCCTATTTATGGCTGAGTAATACTCCTTTATATATATATATGTACCACATCTTCTTTATCCAGCCATCTTTTGATGGATATTTAGGTTGCTTCCACGGAGTGAAGTCAGAAAGAGAAAAACGAAGATCGTATATTAACGCATATATGTGGAATCTAGAAAAATGGTACAGATGAACCTATTTGCAGGGCAGAAATAGAGACACAGACGTAGAGAACGGACATGTGGACACAGAGGGGGAAGGGGAGGGTGGGATGAATTAGGAGATTAGGTTTGACATAAATACACTACCATGTGTAAAATAGATAGCTAGTGGGAACCTGCTGTATAGCACAGGGAGCTCAGCTCGGTGCTCTGTGGTAAGCTAGAAGAGTGGGATGTGGGGGAAGGAAGTCCAAGAGGGAGGGGATATAGGTATACATATAGCTGAGTCACTTTATTGTACAGCAGAAACTAACACAGCATTGGAAAGCAATTATACTCTAATAATAATAATAAAAAGCTCAAAAAGAAAAAAGAAAAGAAAAGAAAAAAAAACAAGAGGTGGTGCTATTTCCAAATAATTTCCAGACCAGGTTTGATCTGAACAGGTTTGAATGCTGACATTCTGTTCTGACTTGTAAAAATTTATGCTGTCATTTGCTTGTGAGGAGACTTAGTTCATTTCTTTGCTCAGTATGAAACTGCCTAGCTGTTTTTGTATCCTGCAGGAACAGTCTCCACCTCCCAATCCATGTATATTGCCACTTGGTTACCATTTCAAGTCTCAATCCCATTCTTTGTATAGAAATTAGTCCTTGCTAAGGGACAAATCCTGTCACAGGAGCCATTTAAAGAAATTTTGGTTAAAATTATAAAGCTGTCTTTGCTGCTAATAATGTATAAGTGTTTCTAGTGATTTTTGCTTAAACGATTGGGTACTATGAAGTATGACAATAAAAAAAAGTATTTCAAAAAATGTTCATAAATGTCTAAATTGTGTTACCAAATTATGAGTTACCAAATATGATTACAGTTGAAAATATTCATAGCCCAGTAGGCCATCAAAAATCAGTATCATTTAATATCACACTGCCCGAATACGGAAAATCTAAAAATGTATGTTTGTAATAACCAAAGGCAGAGGTGACTATGGTTTTATTCTTCTCCTGAACCCTGCCAAGTATCTGTAAATCCTAAATCAGATTATTAGGCATGTGGTGAGTCTTTAAGGCAAAGGACCAGTAGTACCATCTCATAAAAAGAGATTAATAATATAGAAGCTAAAGAAGATAGTATTTATCTAAAGAATCAACAGAAATTCCCCAAGCAAGCAAAAAATGGGAATTATCATACATAATTGTGGACTATAAATATTCAATTTATAATATTATAACAATTAGAACTTGTATCAAATTTTCCTCTTGATCTCAGGGTTAAGTTCCTCATATTTCAAACAGATCTTTTCTTGACCTTCTGTTTACTTACTTTGAACTGGAATCCCTGCTGCTCCTTGGTAACTCTCTTCTTTACAATTTATAGAGGGGAGCCTGCCTCTGGGACCCAGCCCTGTGGCTACATTCTTGATTTTTCTTTTATGATTCCTACTGCTTGGTTGGGACCCAAATACTATTCCACTCTTAACAGAACTCTCTCTTTTACATTTTATGGGCTTCCCTGATGCTAAACATTTGCCTGGAAGCCATCTGATTCTTTTTTCCTATAGCCTGATCCATTTCCCAGTACCTACTCTTCTCGGGTCTCTGGATCTAGGTCCATCTTCCTACACTCTCCAGTCAGACACTGTGCCAGGTAACAGCACTTTACTCTTCTTTGGCTGGTTATATCATGAAATATAAGATGCTGGACACTGCCGGCGCTGGCTTCTGCCAGCATGAACTGGGTAACAAATATGTCAGGCTAAAGTGATACTGCCTAGAAACTCCAAATAATAAAATATGGTCATATTGGGTGTTTCATGTATGGCCGACTCTGTTCTAAAGATTTTATCTTAATCATCACAAAAAGGCCTACAAAATAGATACTGTTAAAATTTCATTTTGCCATTGAGAATGGAGGCACAGAAATGTTAATAAACTTCCTCTAGATCACACATCTAAAAAGTGGCAAAGCTAGGCTTTAAACTCAGGAAATCTGACTCTAGAGCTTTATGGAATTAATTGTCTCTTTAAAGAACCATGAGTTGGCGCTTCCCTGGTGGCGCAGTTGTTGAGGGTCCGCCTGCCGATGCAGGGGACACGGGTTCGTGCGCCGGTCCGGGAAGATCCCACATGCCCCGGAGCGGCTGGGCCCGTGAGCCATGGCCGCTGAGCCTGCGCGTCCGGAGCCTGTGCTCCGCAACGGGAGAGGCCACAGCAATGAGAGGCCCGCGTACCGCAAAAAAAAAAAAAAAAAAGAACCATGAGTTGGGCATATGTGGTCATGTTCACATCAGAGGGACCTCTGCTTTGCTATGTGTATATGTGTGTATATACCTGGGAGGAGGATTTGTTCTTTTTAAGCACATGGCCATATTTGTAATCAAGGGAGGGAATTTGAATCACCTAGGCACATTTTGTAAACTATTCCTGCCTGTCACCTCAGATCAATTGTGCCAAGGTCTATGGAGATGGCTCCCAGGAACATATACTGAAAGATCCCTCACGTGATTTAATACCCTTTCATACTTAAGACTACCACATTTGGAAGGTAGATTGACCTTTGAGTATTACATAGCAATTTTTAGAACATCTTTACCCATCATTGCTGAGTGTGCATTTAGGGAATGTTATGCTAGATGAACTGAATACATTTTGGAAATGAATTTGCTCAAATACCTCAATGCAATGAGGAGATTACTTCCAGACCTAGTGAAAAGGAGCCTAGAGTACATGGCTTTTCTCCCCTAACCCAAGTCCTTTCTGCCATTTAACTAAATCTCCTACTTCTCTACAACCTATTCTCTTCTCTTGGACTAGCTTTCTTCCTGCCAAATTTGATTTCCACTGAATTCTCCCTAGAGGATGTGTTTCTTCCCTGAGAGCATGGAAAATTATGGATTCCTATCTGAAAAACATTCCCCCAATGTAAGTTCTTTCCTCTCTCTTAAGTCTTGTCCCACTTTTAACTCATTGAAGAATCACACGAGTCCTACATTTTCAGAATCTCTTATGTTTCCATTTCTTTCAGTTTCCAATACCTCTATCCTTGTTCAGGTCTTTTTGCTTTTCTTTAAATGATGGCAATGGATTTCTTACTGACCTTCTTGGCTCTGTTTTCTGCTTGCTGAGATTTATCATCCTCTCTGCTGCTGGATTAATCTTCCTAAATCACTTCCCCAGATTCAATTCCACTCTCTGCTCAAAGGTATACTGTGTCCTATCTTCCACTACCAAAAGCATCAAGTCTGAAGCAAGGTATTCACAATGCTCTCCTCAAAGAAATCTTAACCCAAGTTAACTTCACCCATCATTTGTGAGATATTTTTGTCCCTCTGGACAACTCACCACACTGTAATAAGCCTATATTGTCTTGCCACTGAGACTGTAGTTATTCTGTTCTGTCTTCTTAGAATATATGTACTTTATTTCCACTTACTGCATTCAAAATTTACTCATTCTTTAGGAACAAGTTCAAGTACTACCTTAGATATGAAATCTGCTCTGATCCTCTACCGAGAATAACCTCTCCCTAAACTAAAAGCCAGTATCACTTTGCTTAGCACATTATTAATAGTAGCAGCTGACATTTATTGGAAGATTATTATGATCCAGTTATTGCACTAAATTATTTGCACGTATGACCCTGTTTAGTCAGGAACACAAAACTATGAAGTTACAACCATTTTACAGGTGAGGACTTTGAAGCTGAGAAAGATTAAATAACTTACCCAGGGTCACACTGTAAGTGGCAGAATCTGTATTCAAACTCCTTCCTGACAACTGTGTGAATTCATTCCACCTTTTCTTATCCCTAGAAATGTCTGGTACCATGCATGACATATTGTGAGTGGAAAGTAAAATAGGCAGGATAGAGAGTTCCACCATAGATTCTAAAGAGTAGTATCCATACTAGGGAGTGACACAAGTGAAGAGGTCCTCACACCCAAGATTAGGAGGCCATTAGAGAGCAACAACTATTATTGAGGAAAATAGGAAATAAATCTATTTTCTGAAATAGAAGTTACACAACTAGAAGAGCCAATTAAAAAGAAGAGGGCAAAGTAATAATGAGCCAGAGATAAAAAAGACAACTACATAAAAAGATTAAAGACACCTTTTGGGAGAGAAAAAATAATAATAACTGACCTCTTCATTTAGGAAAGCATTCAAACTTATTTGCCAACCTGATAGTCACTGAGTTTCAGATCTTGGAAGAATATTATTGGTCAGATAATCTAATTATGTAATGATTTTAGAAATCTCTACAGTATCCCTGGCCAGCCCTGCTTTGAACTTGGGCACTTGAAACTCCCCTCATCTTGTTCAGCTCAGTTAGAAAATTCTTAATGAACTGGGATTCAGGAACTAAGTGTGGTGTATGCGAGGCTGAAAGTGAAAATTCAGATTCTGAGATCAGTGAGAGTTAAGCACAGTAACCAGAGCAGGAAGCCCTGCATCTGCATTCCCCAGAAGCCCTGGGGGGGCATGCAAGAGACAGGATGGGACTCTCTTGGGGAATTGGAGGTGGGGTAGCTTTGGCCTAAAGCCCTGAATATCTGGCCCAGTGGCCTGTGTTTCTGGTGTATGTCCAGCCTACATAGAGGAGACTATCCCATTATGGTAGCCTTCATCTTTTACCCAGCAATCTCCCTCAGAAAGCATTTCTCAGGGCTGTATGCACAGCCCGATTTCTTAGACTATAAACAGTGGGATTGAGGAGAGGAGTCACCACAGTATAGGTGACAGCAATAAGGTGGTCCCGCTCAAGAGGGTAACTGGCTTTTGGTCTCAGGTACATGAAGGAGGCACAGCCATAGTGAACAATGACCACTGTGAGGTGTGAGGGGCAAGTAGAGAAGGGCTTCTTCCTCCCCTCATTGGAGGGGATCCTCAGGATTGCTGTCAGGATGTAGGTGTAGGAGATAGTGATGAAGGAGAAGGAGACCAGGAGGACCAACAGGCTGAGGATAGGATCCCTAGCTCACTCAGGCCTGTATCTCCACAGGCCAGGCTCAGCACGGGCAGTGTGTCACAGAAAAAGTGCTGGATCTCATGGGAGCTGCAAGTGGGAGGTGGAAAATGACCAGTATCATTCCCAGCCCAAAGAGATACCCACTCAAGAAGGAGGTGCCAACCCGGCTGGCATAGTGTAGTGAGGCACAGATGGCTACATATCTGTCAAAGCCCATGACAGCCAGGAGGAAGCAGGTGGTACAGACCCACGAAGCAGAGAAGAACATTTGGACAGCACAGCCCCCATAGGAGTTGGCCTGCCCACCCCTGACCAGGCTGGAAAGCATCCTAGGGATAATGCCCAAGGTATAGCAGGTCTCAGAGAAAGGTAAGAAGGAAAGGAAGAGGTACATGGGGATGTGCAGATGGCTGTCAAGCCTGATGATTGTGATAATAAAAACATTGCTGATCAGGGTGAAAAGATACAGGGAGAGGAACAATGCGAAGAGCAGGAGCTGCAGTTCCCCAAAGCTAGAGGAGCCCAGGAATACAAAGCCCCTGCAGAAGGTTGCATTGGTCTGCTCCATTCTGAGTGACATCCCTGATAGATTTGATTCTTTCCACCTTGCCAGAAGATGCCTTGTTTCTTTAGAAGGCAAAATGAGGTGGATTCTCATTTCTTTGTACCTGTTGTAACTCAAAAAGAAAACTCTTTTTTAGACAGCAATAAACTTCAGAAATACACTTATTAGACACATGGGTGTATGGATCTATTCTCACATGTGTATATGTGCATACATGACTACAAATATACACAATATGCACATATGTGCACATACATACATGACTACACATATGCAGGCACATATATACATGCATACACATACAAAGCACTCACACATAATTATGCACATTTTACACATTCAAAACTCTGCACTGGTTAGGGTCTGCAGGGAAGGGGAGAGGCAGCACATGGAAAGCAGGGCCTGTGGAGTGTAGAGTTCTGGAGTATGGTGGAAAAGCAGGAAACACAGTGAAAAGCCATTCCAAAGTGACCTGTTAAAAATTAAATAGAGGGGGAGAAACCAATATGGCAGAGTAGAAGGACATGTTCACTCCCTCTTACGAGAGCACCAGAGTCACAACTAGCTGCTGGACAATCATCGACAGGAAGACACTGGAACTCACCAAAAAAGACACCCCACATCCAAAGACAAAGGAGAAGCCACAATGAGACAGTAGGAGGGGTACAATCACAGTAAAATCAATCCCAAAACTGCTGGGTGGGTGACTCACAGACTGGAGAACACTTATACCACAGAAGTCCACCCACTGGAGTGAAGGTTCTGAGCCCCACATCAGGCTTCCCAACCTGGGGGTCCGGCAATGGGAGGAGGAATTCCTAGAGAATCAGACTTTGAAGTCTAGTGGGAATTGATTGCAGGACTTCAACAGGACTGGGGGAAACAGAGACTCCACTCTTTGAGGGCACACACAAAGTATTGTGCGCATCAGGACGCAGGGGAAGGAGCAGTGACCCCAGGCGAGAATGAGCCAGACCTACCTGCTAGTGTTGGAGGGTCGCCTGTAGAGGCGGGGGGTGGCTGTGTGGCTGTGGCTCACCATGGGGATAAGGACACTGGCAGCAGAAGTTCTGGGAAGTACTCCTTGGCATGAACCCTCCCACAGTCTGCCATTAGCCCCACCAAAGAGCCCAGGTAGGCTCCAGTGTTGGGTTGCATCAGGCCAAACATGCAAAAGGGAGGGAACCCAGCCCCACCCATCAGTAGACAAGTGGATTAAAGTTTTACTGAGTTCTGCCCACCAGAGCAACAGCCAGCTCTACCCACCACCAGTCCCTGCCATCAGGAAACTTGCACAAGCCTCTTAGATAACCTCATCCACCAGAGGGCAGACAGTAGAAGCAAGAAGAACTACAATCCTGCACCCTGGGGAACAAAAACCACATTCACAGAAAGATGAAAAGGCAGAGGGCTATGTACCGGATGAAGGAACAAGATAAAACCCCAGAAAAACAACTAAATGAAGTGGAGATAGGCAACCTTACAGAAAAAGAATTCAGAATAATGATAATGAAGATGATCCAGGACCTCGGAAAAAGAATGGAGGCAAAGATTGAGAAGATCCAAGAAATATTTAACAAAGACCTAGAAGAATTAAAGAACAAACAAACAGAGATGAACAATACAATAATTGAAATGAAAACTACACGAGAAGGAATTAATAGCAGAATAACTGAGGCAGAAGAAGGGATAAGTGACCTGGAAGACAGAATGGTGGAATTCACTGCTGCGGAACAGGATAAAGAAAAAAGAATGAAAAGAAGTGCAGACAGCCTAGGAGACCTCTGAGACAACATTAAACACAACAACATTTGCATTATAAGGGTCCCAGAAGGAGAAGAGAGAGAGAGGACCAGAGAAAATATTTGAAGAGATTATGGTCGAAAACTTCCCTAACATGGGAAAGGAAATAGCTACCCAAGTCCAGGAAGCACAGTGAGTCCCATACAGGATAAACCCAAGGAGAAACACACTGAGGCACATAGTAATCAAACTGGCAAAAATTAAAGACAAATAAAAATTATTGAAAGCAGCAAGGGAAAAGTGACAAATAATAAACAAGGGAACTCCCATAAGGTTAACAGCTGATTTCTCAGCAGGAACTCTACAAGCCATAAGGGAGTGGCATGATATACTTAAAGTGATGAAAGGGAAAAACCTACAACCAAGATTCCTCTTCTTGGCAAGGATCTCATTCAGATTCCATGGAGAGATCAAAAGCTTTACAGACAAGCAAAAACTAAGAGAATTCAGCACCACCAAACCAGCTCTACAACAAATGCTAAAGGAACTTCTCTAAGTGGGAAACAGAAGAGAAGGAGAGGATCTACAAAAATAAACCCAAAACAATTAAGAAAATGGTCATATGAACATACATATGGATAATTACCTTAAACATGAATGGAATAAATGCTCCAACCAAAAGACACAGGCTTGCTGAATGTATACAAAAACAAGACCCATATATACACTGTCTACAAGAGACCCACTTCAGACATAGGAACACATACAGACTGAAAGTGAGGGGATGGAAAAATATATTCCATGCAAATGGAAATCAAAAGAAAGCTCAGTAGCTATACTCATATCAGATAAAATAGACTTTAAAATAAAGAGTGTTACAAGAGACAAGGAAGGAGACTACCTAATGATCAAGATATCTATCCAAGAAGAAGATATAACAATTATAAATATATGTGCACCCAACATAGGGGCACCTCAATACATAAGGCAACTGCTAACAGCTCTAAAAGAGGAAATCAACAGTAACACAATAATAGTGGGGGACTTTAACACCTCACTTGCACCAATGGACAGATCATCCAAAATGAAAATAAATAAGGAAAGAGAAGCTTTAAATGACACAACAGACCAGATAGATTTAATTGATATTTATAGGACATTCTATCCCAAACAGCAGATTACACTTTCCTCTTAAGTGTGCACGGAACATTCTCCAGGACAGATCACATCTTGGGTCACAAATAAATCCTCAGTAAATTTAAGAAAATTGAAATCATATCAAGCATTTTTTCTGACCACAATGCTATGGGATTAGAAATGAATTACAGGGGAAAAAACTTAAAAAACACAAACACATGGAGGCTAAACAATACGTTACCAAACAACCAAGAGATCACTGAAGAAATCAAAGAGGAAATCAAAAAATGCCTAGAGACAAATGGCAATGAAAACACGACAATCCAAAACATATGGGATGCAGCAAAAGCAGTTCTAAGGAGGAAGTTTATAACTATACAAGCCTACCCCAAGAAATGAGAAAAATCTCAAGTAAACAATCTAACCATACACCTAAAGGAACTAGAGAAAGAAGAACAAACAAAACCCAATGTTAGCAGAAGGAAAGAAATCATAAAGATCAGAGCAGAAATAAATGAAATAGAAACAAAGAAAACAATAGTAAAGATCAATAAAACTAAAAGCTGGTTCTTTGAGAAGATAAACAAAATCAATAAACCATTAGCCAGACTCATCAAGAAAAAGAGGGAGAGGACTCAAATCAATAAAATTAGAAATGAAAAAGGAGAAGTTACAACAGACACCGCAGAAATACAAAGCATCCTAAGAGACTACTACAAGCAACTCTATGCCAATAAAATGGACAACCTGGAAGAAATGGACAAATTCTTAGAAAGGCATAACTTTCCAAGACTGAACCAGGAAGAAACAGAAAATATGAACAGATCAATCACAAGTATTGAAATTGAAACTGTGATTAAAAATCTTCCAACAAACAAAAGTCCAGGACCAGATGGCTTCACAGGTGAATTCTACCAAACACTTAGAGAAGAGCTAACACTCATCCTTCTCAAACTCTTCCAAAACATTGCAGAGGGAGGAACACTCCCAAATTCATTCTATGAGGCCACCATCACCCTGACACCTAAACTAGACAAAGATACTACAAAAAGGGAAAATTACAGGCCAATATCACTGATGAATATAGTTGCAAAAATCCTTAAGAAAATACTAGCAAACAGAATCCAATAACACATTAAAAGGATCATACACCATGATCAAGTGGGATTTATCCCAGGCATGCAAGGATTCTTCAATATATGCAAATCAATCAATGTGATACACCATATTAACAAACTGAAGAACAAAAACCATATGATCATCTCAATAGATGCAGAACAAACTTTTGACAAAATTCAACACCACTTTATGATAAAATCTCACCAGAAAGTGGGCATATTATGTTGAACCTACCTCAACATAATAAAGGCCATATATGACAAACCCACAGTAAACATCATTCTCAATGGTGAAAAACTGAAAGCATTTCCTCTAAGATCAGGAACGAGACAAGGATGTCCACTCTCACCTCTATTATGCAACATAGTTTTGGAAGTCCTAGCCCTGGCAATCAGAGAAGAAAAAGAAATTAAAGGAATAAAAATTGGAAAAGAAGAAGTAAAACTGTCGCTGTTTGCAGATGACATGATACAATACATAGAGAATCCTAAATATGCCACCAGAAAACTACTAGAGCTAATCAATGAATTTGGTAAAGTTGCAGGGTACAAAATTAATACACAGAAGTCTCTTGCATTCCTATACACTAATGATGAAAAATATGAAAGAGAAATCATGAAAACACTCCCATTTACCATTGCAACAAAAAGAATAAAATACTTAAAAATAAACCTACCTAGGGAGACAAAAGACCTGTATGCAGAAAACTATAAGACACTGATGAAAGAAATTAAAGATGATACCAACAGATAGAGAGATATAAAATGTTCTTGGACGGGAAGAATCGATATTGTGAAAATGACTATACTACCCAAAGCAATCTACAGATTCAATGCAATCCCTATCAAATTACCAATGGCATTTTTTACGGAACTAGAACAAATCATCTAAAAATTTGTATGGAGACACAAAAGACCCCGAATAGCCAAAGCAGTCTTGAGGGAAGATAATGGAGCTGGAGGAATCAGAATCCCTGACTTCAGACTGTACTACAAAGCTACAGTAATCATGACAATATGGTACTAGCACAAAAACAGAAACATAGATCAATGGAACAAGATAGAAAGCCCAGAGAAAACCCACCCACCTATGGTCAACTAATCAATGACAAAGGAGGCAAAGATATACAATGGAGAAAAGACAGTCTCTTCAATAAGTGGTGCTGGGAAAACTGGACAGCTACATGTAAAAGAATGAAATTAGAATACTCCCTAACACCATACACAAAAATAAATGCAAAATGGATTCGAGACCTAAATGTAAGACCAGACACTATAAAACTCTTAGAGGAAAACATAAGAAGAAGACTCTTTGACATAAATCACAGCAAGATCTTTTTTGATCCACCTCCTAGAGTAATGGAAATAAAAACAAAAATAAACAAATGGGACCTAATGAAACTTCAAAACTTTTGCACAGCAATGGAAACCATAAACAAGATGAAAAGACAACCCTCAGAATGGGAGAAAATATTTGCAAATGAATCAACAGACAAAGGATTAATCTCCAAAATATATAAACAGCTCATGCAGTTCAATATTAAAGAAACAAACAACCCAATCCATCCAAAAATGGGCAGAAGACCCAAATAGACATTTCTCCAAATAAGACATACAGATGGCTAAGAAGCACATGAAAAGCTGCTCAACATCACTAATTATTAGAGAAATGCAAATCAAAACTACAATGAGGTATCACCTCACACCATTTAGAATGGGAATCATCAGAAAATCTACAAACAACAAATGCTGGAAAGGGTGTGGAGAAAAGAGAACCCTCTTGCCCTGTTGGTGGGAATATAAATTGATACAGCCACTATGGAGAACAGTATGGAGGTTCCTTTAAAAAACGAAAAATAGAATTACCATATGACCCAGCAATCCCACTACTGGGCATATACCCATAGAAAACCATAATTCAAAAAGACACATGCCCCCCAATGTTCATTGCAGCACTATTTACAACAGCCAGGTCATGGAAGCAACCTAAATGCCCATTGACAGATGAATGGATAAAGAAGGTGTGGTACATATATACAATGGAATATTACTCAACCATAAAAAGGAATGAGATTAAGTCATTTGTTGAGGCATGGATGGACCTAGAGACTGTCACACAGAGTGAAGTAAGTCAGAAAGAGAAAAACAAATATCATATATTAATGCATGTATGTGGAACCTAGAGAAATGGTACCGATGAACCGGTTTGCAGGGCAGAAGTTGAGACACAGATGTAGAGAACAAACCTATGGACACCAAGGGGGGAAAAATGCGGTGAGGTGGGGATGGTGGCGTGTGGATTGGGCGATTGGGATTGACATGTATACACTGATGTGTATAAAATTGATGACTAATAAGAACCTGCAGTATAAAAAAAAACAACCAAACAAACAAAAACCAAAACTCTGCACTGCATATTTACTATTAATATTACATCAATGGTAGTATTACATTACCATTACAGTGCACATACATTGTAAATGCATGTATTTTCAGACACCACATACCTATGTAGATATGTACAACACACATACATTCATACCAACCTCGTACACAACACTGCCACATAATACACATGTGGACACAGACACGTTGCCTGTTAGAACTTGAGGTTGGGTGGCTTGATGGATATTATTTTATAGACTAAGCAACAGAGCCAAGATGGGAAAGTGACTTCCTTGAAGTCATAGAAAGCCAAGATCAGAGAAGAAGTGACTTGAGTTCTAATCTAACATTATTTCCCCCAAACAATGATAACTCTTCTCAGACACTGTAGGACACTAACATGAATACAGAATAAGAAAGAGTTTGCTCAACAATAATCCCTTGTATCTATAACACCGTTCCACAAGCCCTTTTTCATGTGAGTCTATGCAGAGCACTGAAGGAAAAATCAGAGCTCAGGGCAAGTTGCATATCTCTTAGCCAAAGATCAGCTATCAGGCTCCACTGTCCCTGAGAGATTAGATCGCTTCCTGGACATCTGCAACCCTCTCAGATATACGTTGTTTATGACCAACATGGTATGTGGAAAACTTCTGGCCTCTGCTTGGGTTGCTGGCTTCTTTATCTCTGTGATAGAGACTACACTGATATTCAGAGGCTCTTTCTGTGACTCCAACCTTGTCAAACACTTCTGTCATATGCGGGCAGTTGTGAGGTTGTCCTGTCTAGACAGTGACCTCACAGAATTCATTGTAACAGTGATCTCAGTGTCAGGTTTGATGGGCACCTTCCTGCTCATCATCCTCACTTATGTTTTCATTCTTTCCACTGTCCTCAAGATCCCATCAGCTGAGGGCAAGCAGAAGGCATTTTCTACCTGTGCTTCCCACCTCACAGTGGTCAACATCCACTTTGGTTTTGCATCTATTGTTTATCTGAAGCCAGAAGCATCAGGAGGAGATGACACACTCATAGCAGTCCCTTACACTATCATTACTCCTTTCCTCAGTCCTCTCATTTTCAGCCTCAGGAATAAAGACATGAATAATGGTTTCAGAAAGGTACTTGGAAAGACAAATTCCTTGAATAATCTTGGATTATCACTGCATGATTGATTGTACACTGAAGTCAGTGAAGCATTTACCCTGTGACATCTGTACCATTTGCCTTTATCCAGAGGCTGGCATATGGGAATCAAGTGACTGAGTCTTGGACCTAAGCCTTGACAAGCATTTACTTAGCATGTTAAGGAAGTTGTCCAACAACTTCTACATCTGTCCCTGCAGATTTTAGGCTTCTTTCAATCAACAACTAGGTGTTCTGCATCTTAGATAAAGTGGGAAAAGCAAGATTGTGGAAGGAAAAATCAACACCTATGACCACTACACTAAGAGATGGTTTAAAATATCTAGAGATGTAAAAGTTGAATAATTTTTCTAGGTAATGTTGTGAGGTACTGGTTTGTGCTTCTCATAACATAAACCATTTCTGATAGGAGATACACTATGGAGTAATCATCAGCTGTATATTTGTGCATATCAGAGTTGATACTGTTTTATTTCCATGCCATAACAACTCTTAAAAGCTTTTAATAACACTGTTCGTGATGGTGTCTTTCAATGACTCTCAGATGCTAGCTTCTGAATATATAGGATATTTTGGAACACTGATTTAAATAAGTAAACAAGACAGTAGAGCCTGAATGTTTTATGACTGGGGAAATCCATGATGAGGGCTAGAAATAATCTCCATTTTCTATAAGATGAATGTATTAAACAGCAAATGTTTAAAAAACAAATCATGTCATGCTATTGATGGATATGACAATAAAAGGTGTTTTGAATTAATTTTGGCAGACATACAATGTGTAATGAAGGAAACCAGATAAACAAAACATCAAATTTTTATATTACCCAGAAGAAAATAAGAAGTACTTTGGCGGTTATATATCATAGATATATAGCAAGTGGTCTTTCTGTAAATTCCAACATACAAGCCTAAGGGCTCTTCTGAATACTTTTCTCAGTTCTGCTGCTAACATGTCCTCTCATGAAGGATACAACTACTGTACTGAGGATTGGAGTACATAAAACATATGAAAACTGTTGGAATAATTTCTGACCTATATTAATTATGGAGATGTTATAAAGATAAGTAAGATAATGGATGGAAATTATTATGTACTTACACTGATTAAAATTACCTCTTGCCATGACTCTATTTTCTTCCCTTTGACATTTTGTGACACATGTGTAGGCAGAATATTTTCCCTCTACATCTGTGGTCAATGCCTCAGTGAAAAAGAATGTTTCTTCTGCTTGTATTCCACCCCTCAGAACTGGTTATTCAATCTAAGGAAACCATACAATGTTGTATGTAAATATTAACAATTTATCTGCTCATGGTGAGTGTAGTAGGTATGACATTAAGTCTAGACTCAAGTTCCTGAACTTGGATTTGCACCAATTAACCTGCATATATCTGACATGGTGACTGTGGCAGTGATTGCTAGGTGCCTACTTCACATCCATTATTAACCTAAAAATAAGTAACTGGGAGTAAGTGGAAGCTGGATATACCTATATGGTTATAAGTCAAGAAACACACTTCTAAATAAACAATGAATCAATCAAGAAATCCCATGGATATTAGAAAAAATGATTTGTACTGGAGAAAATGAAAATACTACAAGTCAAAGCTTGTGGATACAGCTTTTCAGTGTTTGGATGGAAATATACCGCCTTTAAAATCCATATTTGAAACATTCATAGGTTGCAAATTCACAAGATAAAAATTCATCTCAAAAATATAGTAAAGAAATAACTAAGCACAAAAGGATTGTGAGGAAAAGAAATAAAAATATAAGAGCCAAAATTAATTAAATAATAGTATTCAATAGAGTGGTTCAAAAAGCCAAAGTTTGGAATATTGAAAATATTAATAAATTATGTTTGCCTTGATGATCTTGATGAAGAAATAAAGACAGAAGACACAAATAAACAATCATGCGGATGGCAAATCTAAATGTTTCTCAGGTCATACAGACATTAATAATGAAAGAATTCTGTGAATGATGTTATGAACATAGATTTGAGAATTCACATAAAATTTGGAAAAAGTGGAAATTTTTCCATAAAATACATACTAAAACTGACATAAGGAGAAACTTAATTTTAATTAATATATTTCACATTAAAGAATGTCTAGGTCCTGTAGTGTCACTAGTAGATTCTCTCAAACTTTTAGAGTGTGAATTATGTCAAACTTGCACAAGGAGTTTCAGCTCCTCCAATTACTCCTTACTAAAAGATGAGCAAATCTTTTCTGCTTTAATTCAACTAAAATCAAATTTGAATTTGTAAAGTAATAAAAAACATCAAAGCAACCAAATAGTTGGAAAACATAAGGCACAGAAATGGAATACAAAAAGAAACATTTTTACCTAATGTATAATAGCTCAATTGAAGAAACCAGCTGACTGCTAATCCTACATTTTTGAGGTATATTTCTAAATCTAGACCATCTTTGATGTGATTTCACTTCAGGGTCCCTCACTTTCAAGAGAAGCAGAAGTATCAGTTTTATTTTTCTATCTGAATGGAGCATACTGACCATTAGGCTAATGGGTAGATTTGACAGGTTCTCTGAGTAGACAAGTCATTATTTCTATCAAATTATTTATTCATTAATGTGTTAATTTGTTCATAAATTAAATTATTTTTCCATTTACTCCATATCTACTTTTATTTTTTAAAATTATTTTTATTGAGGTATAGTTGTTTTACAATGTTGTGTTAGTTTCTACTGTACAGTGAAGTGGAGTTCCCTGTGCTATGCAGCAGGTTCTTATTAGTTATATATTTTATACATATTAGTGTATATATGTCAATCCCAAACTCCCAATTCATCCCACCCCAATACATATCTATTTTAGTATAAGTAAAGTGCCATTAAGTAAAGTACCATTCTTAAATAATAGTAAATCACCTTGCATTCTTCAACAAATGGAAAGACTATGTCTTCTCATCTTGCAACTCACCTCTGTGCTTTTGCTCATCTTTTCCCCTTCACCTGGAAAACCTTTATTCACTTCTATTCATTCTTGATCACCCAAATAGAAGCTGCAACTTCTGACTAATCTGGTCTCCAATGATAAGAGTGATATCAACTTTCCTTTCTCTTAAATTATTTAGCTACTTTCTATTGTGTATGAAATGTATCATGAAAGTACCAACCTCTACTTTTTCATACACCAGAGTATAAATGCCTTGGGAGCAGCTTTGTATTTCCCATAGCATGTGAATACAAATTGCTACTTAAGAACTATTTGTTTAATTAATTGATGACTAAATATTTTATTTTTTTTTAAGATGGCAGCTGTAAAAGGCATTATCTAAGCTCATGAAAATGATGGTGGAATTTTAAGCCTTGTATGGAGAATCTGGGAACAGAGATTCAGCTCACAACCTACCAGATCATACTGCAAACTTATAATTATGTTACCTACATAATAACGTGTCACACAACCAAGAAGTTGTAGAACATTAACCAGACCCAAGTTCTCATGAATGTCCCTACCATTGCTTTTATTATTATTATTATTATTACTATGACTACTACTCTGGTTCTTCAAAATACCTTAATGCATCACTAGATGGCTAACAAAACAAACCACCAGGATATTCCGAGGAATGTAATTTATTTACCTCCTCAGTTCCCGTCTATGAGGCTTATGCAGTAGATTATTTGTCCACAGAATGCTACAATTGTGAGGTCTAAAAACAGCAGAAGGTATGTAAGGAAAGATAACTCAATTATGCATTCATTTATTTTACTTCCTCATTGCTTATTAGACTTTTCTAATACACCATTTTTACCGGAGAATAGTTTCATGTGACATTCGAGAATGGACATTAAATGAAGTAAATGTAGAAAATTCACTCTTGATAGGAAATTAGCAGTTTCTGTCCTTTCTTTTTCAATCACTCAGGAAAACCTTTCGAAAGAAATCAGTCTTTCAGAGATGGTCGATAGAAAGGGAGTCAGTTCCATGGGGTTGGGGAGTATATTTCATAACGCTTGTTTGTAGCCATCCCTGTGCCTACCACAGTTCATTGGTGGTGCCCTGTTTATCACCCCAAAGCCGTGTACTATCCTCCACCTTCTAAGTCTATCATATATATTTGTGCCTTGCTCTCCCTACATGCTCTTTTCTAACCATCATTAATAGATAGACTAAAGCTCATGGGATAATTAGAACATTTCTAAAATTATCATTGGTGACTGGCACTTCTATATCACTAGACTCAAACACTAACTTTACTCAATTTTTCACATAAAATAACCCAACAGGGCTGATTTCTCTAAGTTCCCTAGCACAAAGCTATTAGAAGTCAGTGAAACCTAGAAATCTAATCAAATAGGAGTCAAAAATTAATATTACTACAATAATTTCTATTTTGAAATGACTCAATTCTATTTCTTTCTACTACTGACATCTCAATACCCCCAAACTCTGTATTCTTACCTTCTCTGCTGAGAAATCTAAGTATCCCCTAAAGTATCATTGAAGGACTTTTCTTTTGTCTATTAGTTGTAGCCCCAACATGCTGGTTTATATTTATACTTATCAAAACTCCAGGGAGCTATTATTGCAACATTATTTTTGGCACAGTTCCAATCCTTTCAATGAGTAAAGAGGATGCGGAAAACAACATGGATCCTAAATCTCACAGGTCCAATAAGTTAAAAAGGGAACAGGAGAAAACTGACACTGGCAATTAATTGGCAATTAGTCCCAGGTTGCCTGGTAGCTCATTAGAAACTGAAGGCTGTTGCATATTATAAGAGGTAACACACAGCTGTATTTTCTAAGGTTGCTAGGTGAGGGAGAAGACCTTTTCTTCCTTGGACTTCATCAAGGCAAGTAAAACCTGCTTTATCATTGCAAAAGAAGAAGCAAAGTTCTTCTTTTTAGTATAAGTTCATCTGAACTCTACAAATTCAGTTTCTGCACCAAGGATAGGGGCATAGGAGCATAGTGTGAGGGATGAGGAAGGGCGGTATCTTAGCTAGCAAAACTGAGACCCTGAAGAACAGTGGCAAAGAACAGGTTTGAGGACTGAAGGAAAGCTGTGGACTGTTCAGGTGCAGGTCACAGAGATGATACTCTACTTCTTCCTAGCTTGATGGAGATGAAAAGACCTCCAATCAAATGTCAGCCTCAAGGGTAGGGAATAGGTGAAAAAATCTTAAGTAGCATCCTAGAGGGCTTGGCTAGTCTCCTAATTATCCTCATTCTTTCCTGCAGTTCTCTGTTGGACTGACCAAAAGCATATGAGAGAGTTTGTGGGGTTGAAGGAAAAACAGTTAAGTGCCTGTTCCACATTTGTGTGACACAGTTTTCATATCCTGTATTTGAAATGAAGTTAAAGTCAAGCTCTCTGTTGCTGGACTCAGCCAACACAATTTCTAGACCTTTAAATTTTCTAGAAATCTTTATTCTTCCTCTTCTGTGAGATAATGAAGAAAAATTCACCCTCTCTACCCTCCTTCATGAGTCAAGAGCGACTCACAGGGAGAGGTCAGAAAGGCTTGCAGGATCTTAGCATCAAGGTCTTCTTGCCTTTGACTCTGTTGCAGATCTCATCAGTGGCTACGGGCAGAGAAGTACCTGTTGGCAGTCCACAGCATTTGTTCTCAGAACAGCAGAAACTCCCAAGTGAGATGATTACTGACTCAGTTTTTTATTTCCAGTTATACCATTTTCAGAGGCTACCAACAGAGATATGACAGTAGATACTGCTGCTTCCAGAAATTTTCAAATGTGCACAACAGTCCCTCCTAATAGCTGCTGAATTCCTGGATTTCTTGGACAGCTGTTCTTCTCAGTGCATCTTCCCAAATAAACATTTCCCCACGGGGTGCTGGCCAAGTCCTCAGCCTTGGGGCTGCATAAGCCTTTAAAGAAATCTGTTCAAAGACCTCTAAGGTATTGGAGCAGAAATAAATCTGAAAAATCCTGCAGTTAGTCGCATTTCAGAATCACCTCTTGAAACAATTGTGGACTTAAGATAACCTCCATAACTGTATGAGCCAATTCCTGTGAATAGAATGTATATGAATACATTCTGTTCTTTGTGTTTCTCTGGAGAACCAAGACCAATACACAAAGCATACTCTGCACATAAGTGATAGATAGAAATGGAAATGGAAAAGTGTAAAGAAGAAATCTTAAAAATTATAAAAAGAAGACTGTCGTGTGTTAATCAGTAGCTTTGATTTTATTGTGAATGAAGCACAATACAATCCAGCATAAGGAAAGAAAATCTATTAGCTTAAATCACTGGGAAGTTCAAGACAAATCTCATCAGATATCGCTCAATTCAGAGACTTGCATTACAACATTATGCTGAGTCTTGACTCAGCAACTCAGTCAACCTCTGAAAAACATCCTCATCTATAATTTACTTTTTCTCTTTAACATATATCACAATTTTATGTGCATTTAAATTATATTTTTTTCATTTATATCTCTATTTTCCATCTCCATGGGAAATTTTTTCCTGTTTTGCTAATTTTTTTAGGCTCATCTCTAGGATATTGCCTGATACATAATAAGTATTCAATAAATATTTGTTGAATAAATGAATAGTTTTTCTGTCTTTCACTTACTTAGCTTCACACTTTGTGCTAGATTTATTTTGCAATAAGCTGGCTTTATCCAAATAACAGGGAAAAAATGAAGATGAAATTCTTAAAACTCCACTCTTAGCCATACAATTCAAAAGATTTTCAGTCTCACACAGCTAAATCTTGAATTTAATCAATATTCTTTCTAGATAGAAGTTGGAGCAATGCATGATTGATTTCACAGGACTTTTCACCCAACATATGGCAAGGGATGGAGGAGGTAGGGTTTGTCCCTTGACTGATACACTTGAAATGGTTCCTGTATAATTTATGTCTATTGTACTGTAAAAAGTGAAAAAAATTCAAGTTATATTAGACTCAGTAGATAAAAGGAATCCATGTCATCACTCCCATATCTGAACAAACATCAGAACATCAAATGATGAGTTGCAAATTATGAATAACAGGCTATGACATCACCACAGCCTCAATTTATCTGTTTTCTTAGCTCTTCTTTCTTCTCTATTTCAGTTTCATTCTCTTCTCAGTTTTCCTCATGGTAGTAAAATGGAAGGCAAAACTGAGGTCAACTTTCTTTTATCTTGCTTTTATAGAGAAGCAAAAATAATAAGAACCTGAGTGCTGAGAGTATACTGTAGGAGTTAGACTCAGTTTCTGCTCCCTACTTTTGTGAGTATTGTGAGAAGACAGTAAAAATATTATAGCAGCAGCAGCAGCATTTCTTTGACCTGTAGATTTCAGCTTGGTCAAGTTCTCTTAAATCAATAATTCCAGTGACAGACTTCTGATTCTTTCAAACTTTCCAATAATTCGTAGGCACACAATTTCTCAAATTAAATTTTCTTCTTAAGACATCTATATAATTTTATATTTCCTGCATTAATTTTCAACTGAATCAATGATTCAGTAGGAATTAAGAAAAATACTTAAATTGCATAAAATATTTTATTAAAATTTGGGGGTGTAACTTTCATAAAGGTAAAGGCAAGTAGGAATTTTGCTTCTGGTCTGAATGAGTTAAGTACTAGGTGTGTCAAACATCTTAAAGATAACAACTACAAACTCTGGAAAAAAACAAAAACAGCAGCTATTTGAACGCACTGGAGATAGAATAGAAGCAGGCAGGGGCTTCCCTGGTGGTGCAGTGGTTAAGAATCCACCTGCCAGTGCAGGGCACACGGGTTTGAGCCCTGGTTCAGGAAGATCCCACATGCCACGGAGCAACTAAGCCCGTGTGCCACAACTACTGAGCCTGCGCTCTAGAGCTCGTGAGCCACAACTACTAAGCCCGCACCCCACAACTACTGAAGCCCGAACGCCTAGAGTCCGTGCTCCATGACAAGAGAAGTCACCGCAGTGAGAAGCCCGTGCACTGCAATGAAGAGTAACTCCCGCTCGCCTCAACTAAAGAAAGCCTGAACACAGCAATGAAGACAAAACACAGCCCAAAAAAATGAATAAATAAAATAAAATTAAAAATTTAAAATAAATAAAAGCAGGCAGATCTAGAATGCATTCAACACTTGGAAGAAGGTAAATACACAGGATGATTTCTCTTTGATAGAGTTTTTGTTTGAATGAAGACCACAGCCACCACTGTTTGTGAAAAGCTTAAAATTTAAAATGAAAACCAACAGACTTCCTGGCATGAAGAACCAGAAAATAGAGTCTGGGGTAACTAGAACTGCTGGAAGGGGAGGAGCAAATCCTGGAAAGACAGAGCCAGAGAGATAATTTCAAAACCTCTGTATATATTTTGCCCAAATTTCTGGTTGACTCCTGAAGCACACATGTGTGGAAAGACTCAAAGCAGTCCAGAAGTACAAAAGAAATAAACAGAGGGCTTCCCTGGTGGCGCAGTGGTTGAGAGTCCGCCTGCCAACGCAGTGGACACAGGTTTGTGCCCCGGTCCGGGAGGATCCCACATGCCATGGAGCGGCTAGTCCCGTGAGCCATGGCTGCTGAGCCTGCGCGTCCAGAGCCTGTGCTCCACAACAGAAGAGGCCACAACAGTGAGAGGCCTGCGTACCGCAAAAAAAAAGAAAGAAACAGAGATTTGAACTACTACCCAAGGGAAAAATTTTTTAGTTTTGGTCCAACCAAGCTATTTACCTGCTAAAACTAAAAAGACCAATGATTGTCAGCTTAATATAACAGTTGTTACAACATAGTATTCACCAGATTGTAGTTTAAATCCAAAATTATTTCACATAAAAAGAGCCAGGAGGGCTTCCCTGGTGGCGCAGTGGTTGAGAATATGCCTGCCGATGCAGGGGACACAGGTTCGTGCCCCTGTCCAGGAAGATCCCACATGCCACGGAGCGGCTGGGCCCATGAGCCATGGCCGCTGAGCCTGCACGTCCAGAGCCTGTGCTCGGCAACAGGAGAGGCCACAACAGTGAGAGGCCCGCGTACCGCAAAAAAAAAAAAAAAAGAGCCAGGAGTACATGGCCATTCTCAAGAAATAAAGCAGTCAGGGTAGATCTAATTATATATAATTCAATTTTGAAGTTAGTAGACTAAGATTTTAAAACTGCTCTGATATCTATGTCCAATGGTGTAAAGGAAAATGTGCTTTCTTATAAGCATATAAGAAATTTTAGAAGAGAAATAGAAACCACAAAAAAACAACAACAAAAGAAAATGATAGAACTGAAATACATTATCTGGAAAAAGAAAATTTATTGGATGAGATTAGCAGAAGAATGGAGATAACAGAGTAAAGAAACAGTGAATGTGAAGATAGATCAGAAGAAGGAATCCAATGTGAAGAAGATGGGAAAACAATGAAAAAAATGCAAACAACCTCAAGCACCTGGAAAACTATGTTAAATGGTGTAACACACATGTAATTGGAGTTCTAGAAAGGAATGAGCTAGATAATAAGGCAGAAAAATTGTTTGAAAACAATAATGGTCAAAAATTTCACAAATTTTCTTAAAGACATGAATTTATAGATTCAAGAATCCCAACAAATCTCAAGCAGGATAAATATGAAGAAAATCATGCCTAGGCACATTATAGTCAAACTGCTTAAAAGAAAGGATAAAAGAAAATCTTGAAAGTACAAAAGAAAGAAAAAAAGATGAAGGACAAGCATCATACAAGGAGTGAAATAGGAGTCAAATTAATGCTGGCTCTCACCAGAAAACGCGGGGGCAAGAGAACTGTGGAACACAATCCTAAACATGATGAAAGAAAAATAATTAATAAAAATACCGATTCAGGATTATATTTCCACTAAAAATATTCTTCGAGGTTAAAAGCAAAATAAAGACAGCTTTATATAGTTAAAAAACAAAGAGAATTTGTCATAAACAGATCTGTGTTATCTGAAATACTAAAGGAAATTATTCAAGAAAAGGGAAATTATACTAGACAGAAATGCAAATTGTTAGGTGTCATAAAGTGAACATTCTTATTTTTCCTCTTAGTTAGGTTTTCTGAGTAAAGAAACCTGAGATCTAGCTTAAATGACAAGTTTTGAAACCTAACATATAGCTAAATAATTAGTGAGAGATTTATCTTCCCATAATTATGTGTTTATATTTCAATGGGAGAGGTTAACAACAATTCAATTCATACATAGGCTCCAGCTTTCTAATTTCAGGATTTCTATTATATAGTGCAGACCCTCATATATGTAGGCTGACATCTGGTTCTCATCACATAACCTCAGAAGGATTAGGTCAGTAGAAACATATTCAGTTATTGCTGTAAATAATAATAATCTATCCTTGCTCCAAAACCTCATTTTTACATTCAGGATACTATGAATAAGTATAGACATTAAAAACCTATCATCAAGAAGAAATGATGAGCATTAAAATCATAAATATTTGGGGGGGACCTTGAAGATGGCGGAAGATTAAGACGCAGAGATCACCTTCTTCCCCACAGATACACCAGAAATACATCTACATGTGGAACAACTCCTACAGAACACCTACTGAAGGCTGGCAGAAGACCTCAGACCTCCCAAAAGGCAAGAAACTCCCCACGTACCTGGGTAGGGCAAAAGAAAAAAAGAAAAAACAGAGACAAAAGAATAGGGATGGCACCTGCACCAGTGGGAGGGAGCTGTGAAGGAGGAAAAGTTTCCACACACTAGGAAGCCCCTTAGCGGGAGGAGACTGTGGGAGGCGGGGGGGTAGCTTCGAAGCCGAGGAGGAGTGCACAGCAACGCGTGCGAAGGGCAAAGCGGGGAGATTCCCGCACAGAGGATTGGTACCGACGGGCACTCACCAGCCTGAGAGGCTTGTCTGCTCACCGCCGGGGCGGGCGGGTCTGCGAGCTGAGGCTCGGGTTTCGGTTTCGGAAGGAGCGCAGGGAGAGGACTGGGGTTGGCGGCTTGAACATAGCCTGAAGGGGTTAGTGCACCACGGCTAGCCAGGAGGGAGTCCGGGGGAAAAGTCTGCACCTGCCGATGAGGAATGAGACTTTTTCTTCCCTCTTTGTTTCCTGGTGCGCGAGGAGAGGGGTTTAAGAGCGCTGCTTAAAGGAACTCCAGAGACGGGCGCGAGCCGCGGCTAAAAGCGCGAACCCCAGAGACGGGAGCGAGCCGCGGCTAAAAGCGCGGACCCCAGAGACGGGCGCGAGCCGCGGCTAAAAGCACGGACCCCAGAGACGGGCGGGAGACGCTAAGGCTGCTGCTGCCGCCACCAAGCGGCCTGTGTGCGGGCACAGGTCACTATCCACACCCCTCTTCCGCGGAGCCTGTGCAGCCTGCCACTGCCAGGTTCCCGGGATCCAGGGACAACTTCCCCGGGAGAACGCACGGTGCGCCTCAGGCTGGTCCAACGTCACGCAGGCCTCTGCCGCCGCAGGCCTGCCCTGCACGCAGTGCCCCTCCCTCCCCCCCGGCCTGATTGCGCCAGAGCCCCCGAATCAGCGGCTCCTTTAACCCCGTCCTGTCTGAGCAAAGAACAGACGCCCTCCAGTGACCTACACGCAGAGGCAAGGCCAAATCCAAAGCTGAGTCCCTGTGAGCTGTGAGAACAAAGAAGAGAAAGGGAAATCTCTCCCAGCAGCCTCAGAAGCAGCGGATTAAAGCTCCACAATCAACTTGATGTACCCTGCATCTGTGGAATACATGAAGAGACAACGAGTCATCCCAAATTGAGGAAGTGGGCTTCGAGAGCAAGATCTATGATTTTTTCCCCTTTACCTCTTTTTGTGAATGTGTATGTGTATGCTTCTGTGTGAGATCTTGTCTGTATAGTTTTGCTTCCACCATTTGTCCTAGGTTTCTATCCGTCCATCTTTTTTTTTTTAATTTTTTTTCTTAAAATTAATTTTAATTTTAATAACTTTATTATACTTTACCTTCTTTCTTTCTTTCTTTCTTTCTTTCTTTCTTTCTTTCTTTCTTTCTTTCCTTCTTTCTTTCTTTCCTTCCTTCCTTCCTTCCTTCCTTCCCTCCTTTAGACAACGAATCATCCCAAATTGAGGAGGTGGTCTTTGAGAGCAAGATTTATGATTTTTTCCCCTTTACCTCTTTTTGTGAGGGTGTATGTGTATGCTTCTGTGTCAGATTTTGTCTGTATAGCTTTGCTTCCAACATTTGTCCTAAGGTTCTATCCATCCCTTTTTTTTTCCTAAATAAGTATTTTTTAATTCAATAACTTTATTATACTTTATTTTATTTTACTGTATCTTCTTTCTTTCTGTCTTTTTTCCTTCTTTCTCTCCTTCCTTCCTTCCTCCCTCCCTCCCTCCTTTCTTTCCTTCTTTGCTTCTTTCTTTCTTTCTTCCTTCCTTCCTTCCTTCCCTCCTTTCCTTCTTTCTTTCTTCATACTTCTACTAATTCTGTCTACTTTTTCTTCCTTTTATTCTGAGCCGTGTGGATGAAAGGCTCTTGGTGCTCCAGCCAGGAGTCAGGGCTCTGCCTCTGAGGTGGGAGAGCCAACTTCAGGACACTGGTCAACAAGAGACCTCCCAGCTCCACATAATATCAAACGGCGAAAATCTCCCAGAGACCTCCATCTTAACACCAGCACCCAGCTTCACTCAACGACCAGCAAGCTACAGTGCTGGACAACCTATGCCAAACAACTAGCAAAACAGGAACACAACCCCACCCATTAGCAGAGAGGCTGCCTAAAATCATAATAAGGCCACAGACACCCCAAAACACACCACCAGACATGAACCTGCCCACTAGAGAGACAAGATCCAGCCTCATCCACCACAACACAGGCACTAGTCCCCTCCACCAGGAAGCCTACACAACCCACTGAACCAACCTTAGCCACTGGAGACACACATCAAAAACAGCGGGAACTACGAACCTGCAGCCTGCAAAAAGGAGACCCCAAACACAGTAAGATAAGCAAAATGAGAAGACAGAAAAGCACACAGCAGATAAAGGAGCAAGATAAAAATGCACCAGACGTAACAAATGAAGAGGAGATAGGCAGTCTACCTGAAAAAGAATTCAGAATAATGATAGTAAGGATGATCCAAAATCTTGGAAATAGAATGGGCAAAATGCAAAAAACAGTTAACAAGGACCTAGAAGAAATAAAGATGAAACAAGCAACGATGAACAACACAATAAATGAAATTAAAAGTACTCTAGATGGGATCAATAGCAGAATAACTGAGGCAGAAGAACGGATAAGTGACCTGGAAGATAAGATAGTGGAAATAACTACTGCAGAGCAGAATAAAGAAAAAAGAATGAAAAGAACTGAGGACAGTCTCAGAGACCTCTGGGACAATATTAAACGCACCAACATTCGAATTATAGGGGTTCCAGAAGAAGAAGAGAAAAAGAAAGGGACTGAGAAAATATTTGAAGAGATTATAGTTGAAAACTTCCCTAATATGGGAAAGGAAATAGTTAATCAAGTTCAGGAAGCACAGAGAGTCCCATACAGGATAGATCCAAGGAGAAATACGCCAAGACACATATTAATCAAACTGTCAAAAATTAAATACAAAGAAAGCATATTAAAAGCAGCAAGGGAAAAACAACAAATAACACACAAGGGAATCCCCATAAGGTTAACAGCTGATCTCTCAGCAGAAACCCTACAAGCCAGAAGGGAGTGGCAGGACATACTGAAAGTGATGAAGGAGAAAAACCTGCAACCAAGACTACTCTACCCAGCAAGGATCTCATTCAGACTTGATGGAGAAATTAAAACCTTTACAGGCAAGCAAAAGCTGAGAGAGATCAGCACCACCAAACCAGCTTTACAACAAATGTTAAAGGAACTTCTCTAGACAAGAAACACAAGAGAAGGAAAAGACCTATAATAACGAACCCAAAACAATTTAGAAAATAGGAATAGGAACATACATATCGATAGTTACCTTAAATGTAAATGTACTAAATGCTCCCACCAAAAGACACAGATTGGCTGAATGGATACAAAAACAAGACCCGTATATATGCTGTCTACAAGAGACCCACTTCAGACCTAGAGACACATACAGACTGAAAGTAAGGGGATGGAAAAAGGTATTTCATGCAAATGGAAACCAAAAGAAAGCTGGAGTAGCAATTCTCATATCAGACAAAATAGACTTTAAAACAAAGACTATTAGAAGAGACAAAGAAGGACACTACATAATGATCAAGGGATCGATCCAAGAAGGAGATATAACAATTGTAAATATTTATACACCCAACATAGGAGCACCTCAATACATAAGGCAAATACTAACAGCCATAAAAGGGGAAATCAACAGTAACACATTCATAGTAGGGGACTTTAACACCCCACTTTCACCAATGGACAGATCATCCAAAATGAAAATAAATAAGGAAACACAAGCTTTAAATGATACATTAAACAAGATGGACTTAATTGATATTTATAGGACACTCCATCCAAAAATAACAGAATACACATTTTTCTCAAGTGCTCATGGAACATTCTCCAGGATAGATCATATCTTGGGTCACAAATCAAGCCTTGGTAAATTTAAGAAAATTGAAATTATATCAAGTATCTTTTCTGACCACAACGCCATGAGACTAGATATCAATTACAGGAAAAGATCTGTAAAAAATACAAACACATGGAGGCTAAACAATACACTACTTAATAATGAAGTGATCACTGAAGAAATCAAAGAGGAAATAAAAAAATACCTAGAAACAAATGACAATGGAGACACAACGACCCAAAACCTATGGGATGCAGCAAAAGCAGTTCTAAGGGGGAAGTTTAGAGCAATACAAGCCCACCTTAAGAAGCAGGAAACATCTCGAATAAACAACCTAACCTTGCACCTAAAGCAATTAGAGAAAGAAGAACAAAAAAACCCCAAAGCTAGCAGAAGGAAAGAAATCATAAAAATCAGCTCAGAAATAAATGAAAAAGAAATGAAGGAAACAATAGCAAAGAGCAATAAAACTAAAAGCTGGTTCTTAGAGAAGATAAACAAAATAGATAAACCACTAGCCAGACTCATCAAGAAAAAAAGGGAGAAGACTCAAATCAATAGAATTAGAAATGAAAAAGGAGAAGTAACAACTGACACTGCAGAAATAAAAAAGATCATGAGAGATTACTACAAGCAACTCTATGGCAATAAAATGGACAATCTGGAAGAAATGGACAAATTCTTAGAAATGCACAACCTGCCAAGACTGAATCAGGAAGAAATAGAAAATATGAACCGACCAATCACAAGCACTGAAATTGAAACTGTGATTAAAAATCTTCCAACAAACAAAAGCCCAGGACCAGGTGGCTTCACAGGCGAATTCTATCAAACATTTAGAGAAGAGCTAACACCTTTCCTTCTCAAACTCTTCCAAAATATAGCAGAGGGAGGAACACTCCCAAATTCCTTCTACGAGGCCACCATCACCTTGATACCAAAACCAGAAAAGGATGTCACAAAGAAAGAAAACTACAGGCCAATATCACTGATGAACATAGATGCAAAAAACCTCAACAAAATACTAGCAAACAGAATCCAACAGCACATTAAAAGGATCATACACCATGATCAAGTGGGGTTTATTCCAGGAATGCAAGGATTCTTCCATATGCGCAAATCTATCAATGTGATAAACCATATTAACAAATTGAAGGAGAAAAACCATATGATCATCTCAATAGATGCAGAGAAAGCTTTTGACAAAATTCAACACCATTTATGATAAAAACCCTGCAGAAAGTAGGCACAGAGGGAACTTTCCTCAGCATAATAAAGGCCATATATGACAAGCCCACAGCCAACATCATCCTCAATGGTGAAAAACTGAAAGCACTTCCACTAAGATCAGGAACAAGACAAGGATGCCCACTCTCACCACTCTTATTCAACATAGTTTTGGAAGTTTTAGTCACAGCAATCAGAGAAGAAAAGGAAATAAAAGGAATCCAAATCGGAAAAGAAGAAGTAAAGCTGTCACTCTTTGCAGATGACATGATACTATATATAGAAAGTCCTAAAGATGCTACCAGAAAACTCCTAGAGCTAATCAATGAATTTGGTAAAGTAGCAGGATACAAAATTAATGGACAGAAATCTCTGGCATTCCTATATACTAATGATGAAAAATCTGAAATTGAAATCAAGAAAACACTCCCATTTACCATTGCAACAAAAAGAATAAAATATCTAGGAATAAACCTACCTAAGGAGACAAAAGACCTGTATGCAGAAAATTATAAGACACAGATGAAAGAAATTAAAGATGATACAAATAGATGGAGAGATATGATTCTTGGATTGGAAGAATCAACATTGTGAAAATGATTCTACTACCCAAAGCAATCTAGAGATTCAATGCAATCCCTATCAAACTACCACCATTTTTCACAGAACTAGAACAAAAAATTTTGCAATTTGTATGGAAACACAAAAGACCCCGAATAGCCAAAGCAATCTTGAGAACGAAAAAAGGAGCTGGAGGAATCAGGCTCCCTGGCTTCAGACTATACTACAAAGCTACAGTAATCAAGACAGTATGGTACTGGCACAAAAACAGAAAGATAGATCAATGGAACAGGATAGAAAGCCCAGAGATAAACCTATGCACATATGGACACCTTATCTTTGATAAAGGTGGCAGGAATGTACAATGGAGAAAGGACAGCCTCTTCAATAAGTGGTGCTGGGAAAACTGGACAGATACATGTAAAAGTATGAGATTAGATCACTCCCTAACACCATACACAAAAATAAACTGAAAATGGATTAAAGACCTAAATGTAAGGCCAGAAACTATCAAACTCTTAGAGGAAAACATAGGCAGAACACTCTATGACATAAATCACAGCAAGATCCTTTTAGTGGATCTTTCCATTCACAGAGAAATGGAAATAAAAACAAAAATCAACAAATGGGACCTAATGAAACTTCAAAGCTTTTGCACAGCAAAGGAAACCATAAACAAGACCAAAAGACAACCCTCAGAATGGGAGAAAATATTTGCTAATGAAACAACTGACAAAGGATTAATCTCCAAAATTTACAAGCAGCTCATGCAGCTCAATAACAAAAAAACAAACAACCCAATCCAAAAATGGGCAGAAGACCTAAATAGACATTTCTCCAAAGAAGATATACAGACTGCCAACAAACACATGAAACAATGCTCAACATCTTAATCATTAGAGAATTGCAAATCAAAACTACAATGAGATATCTCACACCAGTCAGAATGGCCATCATCAAAAAATCTAGAAACAATAAATGCTGGAGAGGGTGTGGAGAAAAGGGAACACTCTTGCTCTGCTGGTGGGAATGTGAATTGTTTCAGCCACTATGGAGAACAGTATGGAGGTTCCTTAAAAAACTACAAATAGAACTACCATATGACCCAGCAATCCCACTACTGGGCATATACCCTGAGAAACCCATAATTCAAAAAGAGTTATGTACCAAAATGTTCATTGTAGCTCTATTTACAAGAGCCTGGAGATGGAAACAACCTAAGTGCCCATCATCGGATGAATGGATAAAGAAGATGTGGCACATATATACAATGGAATATTACTCAGCCATAAAAAGAAACGAAATTGAGCTATTTGTAATGAGGTGGATAGACCTAGAGTCTGTCATACAGAGTGAAGTAAGTCAGAAAGAGAGAGACAAATACCGTATGCTAACACATATATATGGAATTTAAGAAGAAAAAAAATGTCATGAAGAACCTAGGGGTAAGACAGGAATAAAGACATGGACCTACTGGAGAACGGACTTGAGGATATGGGGAGGCGGAAGGGTGAGCTGTGAAAGGGCGAGAGAGAGTCATGGACATATACACACTAACAACCGTAAGGTAGATAGCTAGTGGGAAGCAGCCGCATGGCACAGGGATATTGGCTCGGTGTTTTGTGACCGCCTGGAGGGGTGGGATAGGGAGGGTGGGAGGGAGGGAGATGCAAGAGGGAAGAGATATGGGAACATATGCATATGTATAACTGATTCAATTTTTTATGGGGCAGAAACTAACACACCATTGTAAAGCAATTATACCCCAGTAAAGATGTTTAAAAAAATCATAAATATTTGAGTAAACATAAAAGATTATTTTTTCTTCATTTCTTTAGAATATGTATGAATAAAGCAAAAATTATTACATTTTCTTATGGGTTTTTAATGTATAGAGATGTAATACACTTTAGAATAAGGAATAGAATAGGGGTAAGTGGATCTATGTAATTCCAAAGCTTTTACATTTCAGGTATAGTCATACAATATTAACTCTAAGTAGACTGTGAAAATTAAGAATGTAATTGCATTTCAGTTCCAAATTTCTTTTGATTGCTCTAACTGGGATCCTGGAATATTTCTCCCTTGCCAGCTGACACTATACTAAGCTTTGTCAGTAGAAGGTGATAAAAGGACTCCAGAGTTAGAAGACAGTTCTCTACCTCGTTCTGGTGTGCTTGCTTCTGCCTGGAGACTAGCATCATGTGACACACCCAGTGGCACTCCCTCTCAATTTCAGCAGTAGCATCCCCACAGGCATTTCCCAGAGATTTCCATACTGAAGCACCTTTGAATGGATGGCTTCCTCCAGGACCCCAGAGGGTGGCTTCCCAGCAAGTTTTGAAATATATCACCCTCTCATAGATAGCTTTCCCCAGGAACCAAGAAAGCAGAACCCAGAGGGAAATACAAGACTTATTTATAAAGTTCCGTTTAAATAGACAGTTTGTTTTTTGTATAAATGTAGACAAACAGATCAAAATATGGTGTCCAGAAATAGATCCACATTGATGTAGTCAATTAATGTTCTATGAGGCTGCCAAGGCAATTCAATGGTGAAAGTGATAGGGACAGAATAATGAGACAAAATAAGGGCAAGAAAACTCCCCTGCCTGAGGTGGAGGAGGAGCTAATAATGGAAGATTGACATCTACTCAAGAATAAGGAAGAAGGTGGTCTTTCCCTATCCACTTTTCCTTTGATTATAAAAATGTAGCCCACTAAGCTTTCGGGGCAGCACTCCCTTGCCCACCTGCTTGTAGCTCTCACAAGTGTCCTATACTAATAAACTCTTTCCTCTTTTCTCTGTCACTCTGCCTCTTAATGAATTCTTTCTGTGTGGAGACAGAAGAACCAGAACCTATGATATACTAAGTCCCGAAATGTGTTCTGCAGTTTCAAAAGGATAATCTTTCCAACAATGATGCATTTGGATAGGGGAAAAAAAACCTTGCACTTTTCTCACACCCTATAAAAAAATCAACTGGAAGTATATTATATCCTGCCTGCAAGAGCTAACTTCTTGAAAATAACATTAGATAAATTTTAGTGAGCTTAGGTTTTGCAAATATTTCTTAAATATGAGACAAAACACATGAACTATAAAAGTCAATGTCAATAAAATGTACTTTAGCAAAACTAAAAAAAAAACATTTTCACTCTTCAAAAGACACTGATAAAAAAATAAAAACAAATCACAGCATGTTAAAGATATTTGCATAATATATATGTAACAAAAAAGTTATACCTAGAAAATACAAGACCTTACAAATCAATAAAGAGACAAATGATCCAATCTAAAAACTGGAAAGACATTCCAATTAGGAAATGTATAAAAGATTTGAGAGGCACTTAACTAAAGAAACTACAGAGATGGCCAATTGACACACAAAAAGATATTCAGCATCTTTAGTCATCAAGGAAATTCAAATTCCAACCACAATTAAGCACCACTGTGCATCTACTTGAGGGATGGAATTAAGATTGGCAAATTTTTATTGAGTATGTCAAGTAATTGGTAACCGTCATACATTGCTGCTGAGAGTGTAAGATAGCAAAACTATTTTGCCTAATTGTTTGGCAATCTCTTGTAAAGTTAACATATGCTTACTATATAAATCAATAATTCCACACTTAGATATTTGCTTAATAGAATGAAAAATATCTCCATACAGTTATGTAAATGCATGTACACAAATATTTGTGTAGCTCTATTCCTAATACCTGTAAATTGAGAAAAAACTAAATGTCAATCATCATGTGCCTGGACAGAGTGTAGTGCATTTATAAAATGAAACAAAAAGAATGAACTACTACATCATACCAAACATGGATAAATTTCAAAAATACATCCAGTGAATGAAACCAAAAAGCAAAAAGTAGATACTATGTGATTCTATTCATAAGAAATTCTAGTACTGTGAAAGAATTTTAGTGACAAAAAGTAATCATTGGTTTCCTGGGACTGGTGGTGATATAGGGGACTGATAGGGAGGGAGCATGAGGGAAATTTCAGGGTGATGGATATGTGTTGTATCCTGATCATGGTGGTGGTTACACAGGTGTACAGACTCTTCAAAACACATCAAACTGTATACTTTAAATGGGTGTCTTATTGTATTTAATTATGCTTCAATGTATTTGGTTAAGAGATGAAACATAAACAAATTAAACTCACAGCATACATAAAAGCTAAAGCTATTAAACTTCTAGAAGTAAGTATAAGGGAAAGTTTCTTTAACCTTGGTTTAGGAAAGTGTTTCTTAGACAAGACACAAGAAATACCACAGATTAAAAAAGAGCTAAAGATAGAAAAAATTATAAGTAAATATATGTATATATATATATATTAGTTCCCTATAAAATATATTGTAAAAATTATTTTTTATTCATCTATTAAAAAAAGAAGGATATCCTGCCTTTTTTGTAACAATATGAATAGATCTTGAAGGCATTATGTTAAGTGAAATATGTCAGTCAGAAAGGCAAATACTATAAGATCTCACTTATATGTGGAATCCAAAATAGTTGAACTCATAGACATACAGACTAGAAAGATGGTTGCCAGGGGTTGGGGTTGAGAGAAATGGGGAGATATTGATCAAAGGGTACAAGCTTCCATTTATAAGATGAATAGGTTCTGGGTATCTAATATACAGTATGGTGACTATGTTAACAATACTGTATTATATAATTCAAAGCTGCTAAGAGAGCAGATCTTAAATGTTCTCACCAACAAAAAAAGAGATAATTATGTGATATAATGGTAATGTTATCTAACCTTATTCTGGTAATCATTTTGCATCATTTTGTACACCCTAACCTTCCACAATGCTATTTGCCAATATATCTCAATAAAGCTGGATAAAAGAAATAAATATTGTGTTTTCCTGAGGTAGGGAACTAGTTGAGGTAGGTCAACTAGGAAATGGCATAAAATAATTTGTGGGTGACAAAAATCTTGTATTTGTTGATTGACGTGGTGGTTAAATGGGTGAATGTATTTGTAAAATCTCACAAATCACTTACGCTTAAAATATCTGAATTTTATTTACACAAATTATCCCTTAATTTAAAAGTAAGATAAGGAAAAATGTAAATGCAAAAGGTAAATTAAGACCCCCAAGGCAACATCTCAAAAACAAATCAACAAAATATACTCAAGGAACTCAAAATATGGTATTAAGAATCATGAAAGAGAAAGCAGAGGAAAAGAGCAATTTTTCCGGCAGTCCTAATATCAGGAGAACATCAAGGACAAAAAACAATGTCCAAAGGCAATAGCTTAAACATCAATTGGCCAATCTGAGAACATCAGCCAAAACAAGGAAAGTGCACATGCTCCAATTAAGAGTTGCATACATTCTAATGACAACACAAGAGAGAGCCCTACAGTTACAAAACGAGGAATACTGTGCTAGACCACCCTCCCCTTCTAAGAGTATAAGAAAATCAGTCTCACAGAAACATGAACCCAGAAAAAGAGCATGCTCAGATCCCACTCAAAGTTATTATAGAAAAAAAAAAAAACCAGCAGAATATCCCTATAGGAAATAACTGTGCCTCTGTAGTGAAAACTAAGATGCACTGTGCAGGTTCTCCTGCAAACAAAGGACTTGTTGCCCCAACTGATGGCAGTGTTGTGGGTAGGCCGGCTTCAGCTGTCTGCCTCTCCAGGCTTTTTGGAAGTAACATAGGCACCTCACCCAAATTACTGCCCTTACCTGTAGCAGCCCACACCCGAACACTGACTGATGCAGGTTTTTAAATTCTTGGCCATCTTGGCCCAACTCAGGATACCTCTACAGAGCTTGCTGTCGGTCCAGCTGAGGCTGACACTAGGAGTGCCTTCAGCTTAGCTTCTCTCCCTGCCCAATACATCCCCCTCATTCCACAGGTGTTAATCCCAGGCGTTTATTAATAAACATCCTACATGCCAAGGGCTCTCGGTGTGTGCTTCCTGGGGAACACAACCTGCAAAAGCCGGGAAGATATACTCATAAAATTAGTGAAAACTAACCAAATATTTCAAAATAAGCTAAAAGAAATTTAGAAGTGATAGAATATGTGAAATAACAACAAAGATCATAATTCAAAATAATTCAGTTATGAGTGGTCAGAGAAAGAGAAGTTTGGGAAACAGAGGAACATCAGGAAGCAGCTAGAAATGAAAGTAAAACCATTTCAGGGAATGTAAGTTGGTGCAGCCACTATAGAAAACAGTATGGAGGTGTCTCAAAAAACTAAAAATAGAACTGCCATATGACCCAGGAATTCCACTCCTGGGTGTATGTCTGGAAAAAACAAAAACATTAATTCAAAAAGATACATGCACCCCAATATTCATAGCAGCATTATTCAGAATTGCCAAGTTATAGAAGCAACCTAATGTCCATCAACAGATGAATGGGGAAAAAAAAGATGTGGTGTATATATATATGTATAAAATATATATATATACATATAATATATACATTTTATGTATATATATATATAATTTTGCCATTTAAAACAACATGGATGGACATGGAGGGCATTCTGTTAACGGAAATGTCAGGCAGATAAAGACAAATACTGCATGATATCATTCATATGTGGAATCTAAAATATACAAAAAACTAGTGAATAAAACAAAAAAGAAGTAGACTCACAGATATAGAGAACAAACTAGTGGTTACCAGTGGGGAGAAGAAAGGGAAAGGGTCAATATAGGGGTAGGGGATTCAGAGGTACAAACTATTATGCATAAATTAAGCTACAAGAATATATTGTACAATACGGGGAATATAACCAATATTTTTTAATATTGATAATAATAAAAGGAATATAACCTATAAAAATTGTGAATCACTATAATGTACCAAATGGAAGAAGTCTCAAAAAGAAAAAGGGAAACCATTTTATAAATGAAGTGTAAACCTGTAGAAAAATAAGACTGAATAAACATGATGAACAAGGCCATGACAAAAAAAGCAGATAGGAAGAGGGGGGAAAAAAAAGCTGGAGAAAACTATAAAAATAGTTCTAGAGGATACATTCTCTAGAATTCTATTGTTATAAACTTTTAAACTAGGCAAATACTAATGCATGATATTAGAAGGCACGAGTGTTGTTTCTGTTGAAGAAGAGTGAATGAGTAATGAGGTATTTGTTTGTAATAGTCTATTTTTTGACCCATGCATGTTCACTTTGTGATAATTTATCAATATGTCAATCACGATTTGTCGGCTTTCCTATCAGTGTATTTTACTTCCATAAAATGTGAACATAATATACTGTACTTTCATGGATGCAATATATTTTATATGAGTATATTAATTATAATATTTTCTATTCTATGCATTTTTTTACATTTCCTCTGGGAATTTGTAGGAAAATGTACAGTGTAGGGAATATAGTCAATTTTTATGTAGTATCTTTGTATGGTGTAATATCATTGGTGTCATACAACATGATCGTGGTGATCATTTTGAAATTATTAGAAATATTGAATCACTATGTTGTGTAACAGTAACTAACATAGTGTGGTAGGTCATTTATACTTCAAAAACAAATAAACAGGGGCTTCCCTGGTGGCACAGTGGTTGAGCGTCCGCCTGCCGATGCAGGGGACACGGGTTCATGCCCCGGTCTGGGAGGATCCCACATGCCACGGAGCGGCTAGTCCTGTGAGCCATGGCCGCTGGGCCTGTGCGTCCAGAGCCTGTGCTCTGCAACGGGAGAGGCCACAACAGTGAGAGGCCCGTGTACCGCAAAAAAAATAAAATAAAATAATTTTTAAAAATTAAAAAAACAAACAAACACATACAAAAAGAGATCATATTTGTGGTTACCAGAGTTGGTGGGTGGGAGGAGGGGGAATTGGTTGAATGTGGTCAAAAGCTACAAATGTCAAGTCATAAGATAATAAGTAACAGAGACTTAATGTACAACATGATAAATATAATTAACACTGCTGTATGATATATCAGAAAGTTAAGAAAGTAAATCTTAAGATTTCTCACCACAAGGAAAAAACTTTTTCTGTCTTTAATTTTGTATGTATATGAGGTGATGGATGCTCATTAAACTTAATATGATAATCATTTCATGATATATGTTAGCCAAATCATTTTGCTGTACACATTAAATTTATACAGTACTGTATCCAAGATACCTCAATAAAAGGAAAAAAACAAACAAAAAAATTGTAAGTATTAAGCAACTTTTATATAATTTGGTGTTATTGAAACATCTAATCAGTGGACACATCTTTTGGAACAAAGAATAGAACAGTTATGTTTTTCATTTCTTTTTTCTAACAATTCATTTTTATTGCACTTTGCTGAAGTATTGGCTTGTGATCAAATGGAAAAAGAAAACTAACTGGTCCTTCATGGCAGATGATTTAAGAAGCACTGTCTGAGAAGCTGTGTTCCTTAGGAAGACATTAAACCAATCTTACTCATTTTGTGTCATCTGAGAAACTCACTTGAGAGGAGGATGTTCTGTGCTCTGAATTCGTTGCTTTTCATTTATTTCCCACCTTGTGCTGTTCTATTTTCAGCACTCACTCTTCTACTTGGAATAAATTTTTTGCTTCTATAAATTTTTAATATCTCCTGTGTGTTGTCCTTTCTTGTCTGACTTCTTAGTGAGTGATTTTATGTTTTTAATACTCCTGCTGTAATTTTGATGCATTTAGGGGTAGAATATATATGTTAAATTCCAAAAGATTTATTTAGAATTTAAAAGCAGATTCTATAACAAAATTAGTAAGTAAATATTGCTAGAAATATAATAAAAAGAAAATTTGCATATGCAGTGAAGTATATGGATTCAGTACCATTAAACCATGATGGGTCCCATATACAGAAAATAAAAAATAATATGCACTCTGAAAATTAATTTAATGCAAATACTTTGCAAGAAATAATTTGAAAGAAACAAAAAATTGAAATCCAATAAATTCTAAAAGTAGAACTTATATAAATCATTCTCTCATTAGCACACACCAAAAAAAAACTATAAATAACAGAAATTATTTAGGTATCAGCAAGGAAATATCTATAGTAAATAATAAATATTTGGGGCTTCTCTGGTGGTGCAGTGGTTGAGAGTCTGCCTGCTGATGCAGGGGACGAGGGTTCGTGCCCCGGTCCAGGAAGATCCCACATGCTGCGGAGCGGCTGGGCCCGTGAGCCATGGCTGCTGAGCCTGCACGTCTGGAGCCTGTGCTCTGCAACGGGAGAGGCCACAACAGTGAGAGGCCCGCATACTGCAAAAAAATTAAAAAAATAAATATTTGGCAATAAATAACAAAAAAATATTTGGTCAATAAATAACAATTACAAAACTGTTAGGAAGGAAAAAAACAACAGAACAAAATAATGGATATGACCAATGCTGTACTTATAGAGAAATGTAGTAACTTAAACGCCTTAATTGGGGAGAGACCTTTAAGAGAGCAGAGGAGTAAGATGGGGAGATCACCTTCCTCCCCACAAGTACAAGAAAAGAAATCTAAATGTGGAACAACTCCTACAGAACACCTACTGAAGGCTGAAGAAAACCTCAGATTTCCCAAAAGGCAAGAAATTCCCCATGTTCCTGGGTAGGGAAAAGAAAAAACAGAGACAAAAGAATAGGGACAGGACCTGCACCTTGGAGAGGGAGCTGTGAAGGAAGAAAAGTTTCCACACACTAGCAAGACCCATCACTGGTGGAAACAGGGGATGGGCAGCGGGGTAGCTTTGGAGCCATGGAGGAGAACGTAGCAACAGGGGTGCAGAGGGCAAATCAGAGAGATTCCCACACAGAGGATCACTGCTGACCAGCACTCACCAGCCTGAGAGGCTTGTCTGCTCACCCACCAATGTGGGTGGGGGCTGGGAGCTGAGGCTCAGGCTTCATAGGTCAGATCCCAGGGAGAGGACTGGGATTGGCTGTGTGAACACAATCTGAAGGGAGCTAGTGCACCACAGCTAGCCTGGAGGGAGTCTGGGAAAAAATTTGGACCTGTCTAAGAGGCAAGAGACCATTGTTTTGGGGTACGTGAGGATAGGGGATTCCTTCCCTGTCTGCCAACAGAAGGCAGAGCACCACCTAAATGAGCTCCAGAGACAGGTGCAAGCCACAGCTATCAGCTCGGACAGCAGAGACAGGCATGAAACATTAACTCTAAGGATGTAGCCACCCAAATCCTGTATGCAAGCACAAGTCACTATCTACATGCGCCCCTCACCCTCACCCTGGGAGCCTGTGCAGCGCGCCACTGCCAGGCTCCAGTGATCCAGGGACAACTTCCCTGGGAGAACACACCGCACACCTCAGGCTGTTGCAACATCTCGCTGGCCTCTGCCACCACAGGCTCACCCCGCATTCCAATTATCACTGCCTTACCCCTCCCTCCCCGTGGCCTGAGAGAGCCAGAGCCCCCTAATCAGCTGCTGCTTTAACCGTGTCCTGTCTCAGTGGGGAAAGTAGCCTGAGGGCAACCTACAAGCAGAGGTGGGGCAAAACAAAAGCTGAACACCAGGAGCTGTGTGAACAAAGAAGAGAATGGGAAATTTCTCTGTGCAGCCTCAGGAGCAGTGGATTAAATCCCCACAAGTAACCTGAGGTACCCTGCATCTCTGAAATACCTGAATAGACAACAAATCAACCCAAAATTGAGGTAGTGGACTTTGGAAGCAACTGTAGACTTGGGGTTTGCTGTCTGTGACTGACTTGTTACTGATTTTTACATTTATCTTATTATAGTCTTTAGAAGCTTTGGCCTGACATCAGCCCGGAGCACCAAGACCCTGTCAGCTACACAGCTCAGAAGTCTTTAGCACTTGTTATCATTGGTGGATTTGTTTATTGGCTTGGTTGCTCTCTTCTTTTTTTCTCTTTTTTATTACTTTTTTATTTTAATAATTTATTTTTATTCTAATTTTCTTCTGAGCTGTGTAGCTGACAGGGTCTTGGTGCTCTGGGCTGATGTCAGGCCAAAGCTTCTGAGGTGAGAGAGCAAAGTTCAGGACATTGGACCAACAGAGACCTCCTGGCCCCACCTAATATCAATTGGCGAGTACTCTCCCTGAGATCTCTGTCTCAATGCTAACACCCAGTTCCACCCAACATCCAGCAAGATCCAGTGCTAGACTCCCCATAGCAAACAACTATCAAGACAGGAACACAACCTCACTCATTAGCAGAGAGTACATCTAAAATCATACTAAGTTAACAGACATCTCAAAACATACCACCAGACACAGCCTTGCCTCACCAGAAAGACATGATCTGGTCCCACCCACCAGAACACAGGCATTAGTCCCCTTCACCAGGAAGCCTACACAACCCACTGAACAAACCTTACCCACTGTGGGCAGACACCAAAAACAATAGGAACTATGAAACTGCAGCCTGAGAAAAGGAGATCCCAAAAAGAGTAAGTTAAGCAAAATGAGAACACAGAAAAATATGCAGATGATGAAGGAGCAAGGTAAAAACCCATCAGACCAAACAAATGATGAGGAAACAGGCAGTCGACCTGAAAAAGAATTCAGAGAAATGTTAGTAAAGATGATCCAAAATCTTGGAAATAGAATGGAGAAAATAAAACAAACGTTTAACAAGGACCTAGAGGAATTAAGACACAGCAAACAATGATGAACAACACAATAAATGAAAGTAAAACTTCTCCAGAAGGAATCAATAGCAGAATAACTGAGGTAGAAGAACGGATAAGTGACCTGGAAGATAAAATACTGGAAATAACTACCACAGAGCAGAATAAAGAAAAAAGAATTGAAAGAATTGAGGACAGTCTTGGAGACTTCTGAGACAACATTAAATGCACCAATATTCGAATTGTAGGGTTCCCAGAAGAAGAGAAAAAGAAAGGGTCTGAGAAAATATTTGAAGAGATTATAGTTGAAAACTTCCCTAACATGGGAAAGGAAATAGTCAATCAAGTCCAGGGAGTGCAGAGAGTCCCATACAGGATAAATCCAAAGAGAAACACACCAAGACACATATTAATCAAACTATCGAAAATTAAATACAAAGAAAAATATTAAAAGCAGCAAAGGAAAGCAACAAATAACATACAAGGGAATCCCCATAAGGTTAACAACTGATCTTTCAGTAGAAACTCTGCTAACGAGAAGGGAGTGGTAGGACATATATACGTGATGAAAGGGAAAAACCTATGACAAATATTGCTCTACCCAGCAAGGATCTCATTCTGATTTGTTGTAGAAATTAAAACCTTTATAGACACTAAGAGAATTCAGCACCACCAAAAGAGCTTTACAACAAATGCTAAAGGAACTTCTCTAAGCAGGAAACACAAGACAAGAAAAAGACCTGCAATTACAAACCCAAAACAATTAAGAAAATGATAATAAGAACATACATATTGATAATTACCTTAAATATAAATGGAATAAATGTTCCAACCAAAAGACATAGACTGGCTGAATGGTTACAAAAACAAGACTCATATATATGCTGTCTACAAGAGACCAGCTTCAGACCTAGGGACACATACAGACTGAAAGTGAGGGGATGGAAAAAGATATTCCATGCAAATTGAAAGCAAAAGAAAGCTGGAGGGGCTTCCCTGGTGGCGCAGTGATTGAGAGTCCACCTGCCGATGCAGGGTATACAGGTTTGTGCCCCGGTCCAGGAAGATCCCACATGCCAAGGAGAGGCTGGACCCGTGAGCCATGGCCGCTGATCCTGCGCGTCCAGAGCCTGTGCTCTGCAACAGGAGAGGCCACACAGTGAGAGGCCCGAGTACTGCAAAAAAAAAAAAAAGCTGGAGTAGCAATACTCATATCAGGCAAAATAGACTTTAAAGATTACTATGAGAGACAAAGAAGTACACTACATAAGGATGAAGGGATCGATCCAAGAAGAAGGTATAACAATTGTAAATATTTATGCACCCAACATAGGAGCACCTCAATACATAAGGCAAATGCTAACAGCCATAAAAGGGGAAATCAACAGCAACACAAGCAGTAGGGGAGTTTAACACCTCACTTTCACCAATGGACAGATCATCCAAAATGAAAATAAATAAGGAAACACAAGCTTTAAGTGACACATTAATAAAAAAGATGGACTTAATTGATATTTATAGAACATTCCATTCAAAAACAACAGAATACATTGTCTTCTCAAGTGCTCATGGAACATTCTCCAGGATAGATCATAGCTTGGGTCACACATCAAGCATTGGTAAATTTAAGAAAATTGAAATCATATCAAGTATCTTTTGTGACGACAACACTATGAGACTAGATATAAATTACAAGAAAAAACTGTAAAAAATACAAACCCCTGGAAGCTAAACAGAACGCTACTAAATAACCAAGAGAATACTGAGGAAATCAAAAAATATCTAGAAACAAATGACAATGAAAACACAATGACCCCAAATCTGTAGGATGCAGCAAAGGCAGTTCTAAGAGGGAAGCTTATAACCTAAAGAAACAAGAGAAATCTCAAAAAACAACCTAACATTACACACATAGCAGTTAGAGAAAGAAGAACAAAAGAAACCCAAAGATAGCAGAAGAAAAGAAATCATAAAGATCAGATCAGAAATAAATGAAAAAGAAGTGAAAGAAACAATAGCAAAGATCAATAAACCTAAAAGCTGGTTCTTTGAGAAGATAAACAAAATTGATAAACCATGAGCCAGACTCACAAAGAAAAAAATGGAGAAGACTCAAATCAACAGAATTGGAAATGAAAAAGGAGAAGTAAAAACTGACACTGCAAAAATACAAAGAATCATGAGGGATTAATGCAAGCAACTATCTGCCAATAAAATGGACAACCTGGAAGAAATGGACAAATTCTTAGAAAAGCACAACCTTCTGAGACTGAACCAGGAAGAAATAGAGAATATAAGCAGACAAATCACAAGCACTGAAATTGAGACTGTGATTAAAAATCTTCCAACAAGCAAAAGCCCAGGACCAGATGGATTCACAGTCGAATTCTATCAAACATTTAGAGAAGAGCTAACACCTGTCCTTCTCAAACTCTTCCAAAATATAGCAGAGGGAGGAACACTCCCAAACTCATTCTACAAGGCCACCCTTACCCTGATACCACAACAAGACAAAGATGTCACAAAAAAACAACTACAAACCAATACCACTGATGAATATAGATACAAATATTCTCAACAAAGTACTAACAGAATCCAACAGTATATTCAAAGGATCATACACCATGATCAAGTGGGGTTTATCCCAGGAATGCAAGGATTCTTCAATATTCACAAATCAATCAATGTGATACACCATATTAACCAACTGAACGATAAAAACCATATGATCATCTCAATAGATTCAGAGAAAGCTTCCTATCAAATTCAACACCAATTTATCATAAAAAACCTCCAGAAGGTAGGCATAGAGGGAACTTATCTCAACAGAGTAAAGGCCATATATGACAAACCCCACAGGCAACATCGTTCTCAGTGGTGAAAAATTGAAACCATTTCCTCAAAAATGAGCAACAAGACAAGGATGCCCACTCTCACTACTTTATTCAACATAGTTTTGGAAATTTTAGCCACAGCAATCAGAGAAGAAAAAGAAATAAAAGGAATCCATATGGGAAAAGAAGAAATAAAGCTGTCTCTGTTTGTAGATGACATGATACTATACATACAGAATCCTAAAGATGCTTCCAGAAAACTACTAGACTAATCAATGAATTTGGTAAAGTAGCAGAATACAAAATTAATGCACAGAAATCTCTTGCATTCGTATACACTAATTATGAAAATCTGATAGGGAAATTAAGGAATCACTCCCATTTACCATTGCAACAAAAAGAATAAAATACCTAGGAATAAACCTACCTAAGGAGACAAAAGACCTGTTTGCAGAAAACTATAAGACCCTGATGAAAGAAAGCAAAGATGATACAAACAGATGGAGAGATATACCATGTTCTTGGATTGGAAGAACCAACATTGTGAGAATGACTATACTACCCAAAGCAATCTACACATTCAGTGCAATCCCTGTCAAACTACCAATGGCATTTTTCACAGAACTGGAATAAAAAATTTCACAATTTGTAAGGAAACAGAAAAGACCCCAAATAGCAAAAGCAATCTTGAGAAAGAAAAGCAGAGATGGATAAATCAGGTTCCTGGACTTCAGACTATGCTATAAAGCTACAGTAATCAAAACAGTATGGTACTGGCACAAAATCAGAAATATAGATCAATGGAACAAGATAGAAAGCCCAGAGATAAACCCACAGACATAGAGTCACCTTATCTTTGATAAAGGAGGCAAAAATATACAATGGAGAAAAGACAGCCTTTTCAATAACTGTAGTTGGGAAAGCTGGACAGCTACAGTAAAAAAATGAAATTAGAACACTTCCTAATACCATACACAAAAATAATCTCAAAATTCTTTAAAGACCTAAATGTAAGGCAGGACACTATAAAACTCTTAGAGGAAAACATAGGAAGAACACTCGCTGACATAAATCACAGCAAGATCCTTTTTGAACCATCACCCAGAGAAATGGAAATAAAAACAAAAATAAACAAATGAGACCTAATGAAACTTAAAAACTTTTGCACAGCAAAGCATACCATAAAGAAGATGAAAATACAACCCTCAGAATGGGAGAAAATATGTGCAAACGAAGCAACTGACAAAGGATTAATCTCAAAAATATACAAGCAGCACATGCAGCTCAATATCCAGAAACGAACAACCCAATCCAAAAATGGGTAGAAGACCTAAATAGACCTTCCTCCAAAGAAGATATACAAATTGCCAACAAACACGTGAAAGCATGCTCAACATCACTAATCATTTGAAAAATGTACGTCAAAACTACAATGAGGTATCATCTCACACCATTCAGAATGGCCATCATCAAAAAATCTACAAACAATAAAAGCTGGAGAGGGTGTGGTGAAAAGGGAACCCTCTTGCACTGTTGGTGGGAATGTAAATTGATACAGCCACTATAGAGAACAGTATGGAGGTTCCTTAATAAACTAAATTAGTACTATCATATGACTCAGGAATCCCACTACTGGTCATATACCCTGAGAAACCCATAATTCAAAAAGAGTCATGTACTGCAACGTTCATTGCAACACTATTTATAGTAGCCAGGACATGGAAGCAACCTATGTGTCCATTGACAGATGAATGGATAAAGATGTGGCTTATATATATAATGGAATATCACTCAGCCATAAAAAGAAACGAAATTGAGTTATTTGCATTGATGTGGATGGACCTAGAGTTTGTCATACAGAGTAAAGTAAGTCAGAAAGAGAAAAACAAATACCATATACTAACACATATATATGAATTTAAAAAAATAAAAAAAGGTTCCTAAGAACCTAGGGGTAGGACAGGAATAAAGATGCAGACATAGAGAATGGACTTGAGGACCTGGAGAAGGGTATGGGTAAGCTTCGACGAAGTGAGTGAGTGGCATTGACATATATACACTACCAAATGTAAAAGAGATAGCTAGTGGGAAGCAGCCACATAGCACAGGGAGATCAGCTGCGTGGTTTGTGACCACCTGAAGGGGTGGGATAGGGAGTGGAGAGGGAGACGTGAGAGGGAGGGAATATGGGGATATATGTATGCATATAGCTAATTCACTTTGTTATACAGCAGAAACTAACACAACATTGTAAAACAATTATACTCCAATAAAGATGTTTAAAATGTCTTAATTATTTAACTAGTAAATAAAAATAATATAAAAAGACCTAATCCAAAATTGAAAACAGGAGCCAATAATAGAAATATAAGTAGCAATTTTAAAATATGAGAGCTTTATTGATTATTTTATACACTTTGATTTGAAAATCTAAGTAAAATTTCAAGGGAGAATACAGTTACATCTTACCTTGAAAATGGAGGTCACACATGATATACGAATGTCAGTTTTATTCATTAAGCATTAAAAAGAACATTGAAGGGACTCCCCTGGCAGTCCACTTGTTAAAACTCCGTGCTTCCACTGCAGGGGGGGGGGGTAGGTTTGATCCCTGATGGAGGAATAGATCCCCGCATTCCTGTGGCGCCACCAAAAATAAATAAATTAATTAATTTAATAAAACAAAAAGAATATTGGTAATCAGCAGCATGTATAAAGGACTGCACACAAGAAGGTGAGATGTCTGAAATCCGGTCACTTGAGTAATGGGAAAGGATCAGATTATCATTGTAACAGTCTTAAACATCTGTGAACCAAAATTATACCTACTGTATGACACAAGAGACAGAAAGTACTAAGATAACAAAGAGGGAAATATCAGCTTATGATATTATGAAATATGAGGGGAAATAGTGAGAAATAATAACAGCAAGAATGTACATTTTGTGAAGTTATTGGTAGTCAGTGCAGGCTTGGAAATACTGATGAAGAAATTTCTGTACGGATAAATGGTAGGACAAGATGACCACTGAAGGAACGTTGAAGGAAAGCTAAATAATTCCAGCCATGCATTTTCGGCAAAGGGAAATCAGGCCTGGTGTCCTAGAAGAGTTTGTAGAGGAATCAAACACTAGTTCTAAGACCATAGCTGTAATCCTAAGCAAATTAATTTTCATGAAGACAGAGTCCTTCTCTCTCTTATACTAGGTAGTAAGATGAGAAATTTGAAACTAGGAGCTGCTCTTCTTAATAAATTCAGTGTGGAAAGCCATGTAGACATCTTCAGCCTGCATTGGGACTGGATAGTTATTATTTTTTTCATGAAGTTCTGTAGCATATCTTCTATGTTATGTAAGGAGTGGTTCAAATGAGTGGTCAGAAAAAACACCCAGAAATATCATTTTTGGAGAATATGAAAGAAATAGAAGGTCCTTGCAGAGATGTACAAAGTCTGAACTGATATAATGAGTCTCGAGTTCTGTCCAGCTTTGCATTTTACTCATGCTTACTTTCATCTTATCCATTAGATACAAACAAAAACCATGTGAGGTAAAAAAGGAAAAACTATACTATCTCTATATTCTATATTTAAAACTTAGATTTAAAGAACAACCATAGTTTTTTTTAAAGTCATGACTTAAATAGTCTTCTAATTGCTAGTACAGCAAGTTTTTTTCCCCATCATGTCTTAGTCCTATATCCACACCACATTCAGGCCTGAGCACCTCATTTTCAGCTGGACAAAATCTAAACAAAGAGGACAACCAAAGATTTGGGGCTAACAAGCCAAACATAGGGTAATAGATAATGGTTGTTAGGATCCTTTTGAGAACTATCTCTGAAGAAGAAGATAAGTAGGAGAGTTGTCTTTTAGTGACAGATGCTCTGATATCTCCCTTAATTTTGCAACAACCGTGAGATAAACATGTTGCTATGTGTGCTTTACTTAAGAGAACATTACATCCCCACAGTGTCAAACAACTTATCCAAAGCCACACAGCCATACAGGTGAATAGACTAGAAACTTTTATGACTTAAACAATTAGATACATATTTGACTCAAATTTGTGTGTACTGTTGAAAAAATGTTTTAATTATAAAGTCTTAACAGAAAACCCAGTCTTTCCAATCATTTTCTGAATGGCCAGCTGTACATCTTTGTTCCTGAGGCTGTATACCATAGGGTTCAACAGTGGGGTGATGATGGTATAGGTCACTGTCACCAGCCCATCTTTGCCTGATGTATATTTGGCTGCGAGTCGCAGGTAGACAAAGGAAGCACAGCCGTAGTGGACAATGACTACAATGAGATGAGAGGCACAGGGGGAGAATGCTTTTTGCTTGCCTTCAGCTGATGAGATCTTCAGGATAGTAGAGACAATAAATTCATAGGAGATGCAGATGAAGATCGAGGGCACAAGCCCCAAGACCCCACCAGTGAAGATGACAGGTTCATTAATGTAGGCTTCAGCATAGGCGAGATAGATGACTGGTGAAATATCGCAAAAATAATGTTTGACCTTGTTGGAGCCACAGAAAGGGAGGCTAAAGACCAAAGTTGTTCCCAATAGAGATATTAGGAAACCACTAACAATACAAGTTACTGCCAAGTGCCCACAAACCCTCCAGCTCATGAGAATGGGGTAGTACAAAAGCTGACAGACAGCAGCATAACAATCATAGCCCATCACTCCCAGATGCAAGGAATTGGTGACAGAAAAAACAAGGAAAACGAACATCTCTGAAGCACAACTCATGAAGGAGAGTGTCCTGAGTATGGAGAGCAGATTGATTAGCATCTTGGGCAGGATGACAATTGTTTAGAAGGTCTCAGAGGTAGAAAGGACACATAGAAAGAAGTACATGGGTGTGTGGAGACTGTGATCCAAGCAGATGATTGAGATGATTGTAATGTTTCCACTCAAGATTATCAAATAGAAGCAGAGAAAGACCACAAAGAGGCCAAGCTGCAATTCCCCAAGGCTGGAAAAATCCAGCAGGAGGAATTCGGTAACACAGGAGGAATTGGCCGTGGAGAGTTGATCCCACGGAATAAAGTCAATATGTTCAATTCCAGAGACCTTTAAAAGTGAGAAGTCGAGGGAATTTACCCTTCATAAAGTAGCTGGTTTCGTATGAAAGAGAAACAACAGGCATGGGAGAAAAAAAAAGGATTGTAAACTAAGCAAAATGTATCCTAAATTAATATGCACCCACAGTGCTATTTTTCTGCCAATGATTTTAGCACTGAATTTGGGGACAAGTGTTCACATGAAATGTACAGACATTTGCTCAAAGAAAGCCTGTTCTTCAGGCTCCTTCCTTGCAGAATTATATAGTCTCTGCTTAATTTTTTGGTAATCTAATCCTCAAAAAAGCCTTTCTCTACATTAATTATGATTTTAAGTGGTCATAGTTTCATCCACATTACTGATACATATATTTCACAAGCAATACCACCAATGTCTGAAGATCTATGTTCCACCTGCTTTTAATACTTTCTTCATCTAGGTCAATAACCATTGATCTGTCTTTGTGCTGCTTGTCCTTAAAGAACAGAATTCTCTTTTTTTACTAATTATATATCACATTAAAATTGACTACAATTTTAATGCAGTCATTCATTAAAATTAATTTGGCTTAGAACTACAGCTACTGTCTTAGAACTAGTGTTATGAATACCCTACAAACTCTTCTAGGACACCAGGCCTGATTTCCCTTTGCAGAAAATTTGTGGCTAAAATTAATTAGTTTTCCTTCAGCATTCACTGTTTTTCCACTTGGTTATGTATCTTATCCTTGATATACCTGAATTGGAGACCCAACAGACTGTCGCTCCGGTATCTGTCTCTGAATTCCTGATCAGTGATGCTCAGATACTTTCCCTGAGGCCTCTGACACAGTTCTTATTGTTGGTACTAGATTACATATTTTTATTTAAAACATTCTTATCCTCTCCAAGCTCCAACCCAAATCTTTTCCTTTACCTGGATTCTGTATATCAATAAAAAGTTTCCAAAACATCTTAGTCATCCAAGCTGTAAATTTCTGAGGCATGTTTAAACACATGATAATTCTCATCCTCCACATACAATCCATTTTTTTTTCTGTAATAGTTCTAGAATCCATTTCTTCTGTTCTTCCAGAAATTAGCTCTTACCTGGATTATTACAAGAGCATTATGAATGGACTCCTAGGATTCTGTCTCTTCCTACTCTAAGCCACAGTTCACTACAGCAGTAAAGTTGTCTTTCTATAGGGCAAATTCTATCCTATTAACAAAACTAAATGGCCTTCAATTATCTATAAAGTTAAAACAGCTATATTCTGACTTTCATTCTTGTCTGAAAAGTAACTTTCCACTCATAGCTTCCACTGTATATCTCTTCAGATGCACTTTAGCATTGAGAAAATTTGAACAATCATGTCCTTTTTCATACTATCCCCTACATCTGGAAATAGTCCATACTTCATGTTTGTTTTCATTTTATTCATCTTTTAATTGTGTGACTATCTTTAAATTATCAGTTAAAATAACATGTGCACATTGTTGTTCCTACAGCTTCTTAATTGTGCTTTATCACTTTATCTGGGTTTCCTTAGCAATCATTAGAATCTTATTTGCTTTGGCCTTAGTATTATAAGTTTACCTTTGACTACACAAATTGTAACTCACCAGAGACAGAAACTGCATCCCTGCACATAACATAGTGTCTAGTATATACCAAGTACTTGAAAACTTGTTGAAGGACCAAAGTGACCAATGACCCCAGTTTCTCTTCTGAATTATTTCAAGATGGCATTTGATTTCAGGGATTTTCTAAACTTTTTCCCTTGATATTAATCTAGCGTATAATATTAACCTTCTGCTTTGATATTTTGTGATGAAAAATCTCTATAACATTATTTTCTAAATGCAAAGACAAATGATCCATTAAAAATTGTTGTCATCCCAAAAAAATATAATTAACTGCTGTACGTTATATATGAAGGTTATTAAGAGAGTAAATTCTAAGAGTTCTCATCACAAGAAAAAATATAATTATTAATATTTTCCTCTATTTAATTTTTTTATTATTTTATTATTTCTTTAATTTTGTACCTATATGAGATGATGGGTGTTCACTAAACTTACTGTGATAATCATTTCATGATGTATGTAAATCAGATCAGTATGCTGTATACCTTAAACTTACATAGTGTTGCATGTTAATTATATCTCAGTAAAACTGGAAGAAAAAAAGTGCTGCATTTTCATTTTCTTTTCTGATTATCAAATGGTTTTCTCCATTATCTCACACTTTTAAAATTTTAATAGCACTTTACTGTTGGTCTTAAAGTACTTTACAAATAATACAATTTCTATTATTGTTTGATCTTTTGCTTAGACAAAGTTTTAGTAAAATTTTGAAATGGGACTTTTGATATCTTTGAATTGCCTTATCTCTAAACTTTATAAATAAGAAGTATACCCTGTGCTTTTGACCAGAACAAAGACTCCCCTATTATTCCTCCTGGGATATCTTCTCTACATTTCCAACTTCCTGGTCTCCTTTCTTTGAATATTTTCTCTTTTATAGGGTCATCCTCGGAAAGGACAGTGACTAGTTACCCAAAGAAAGATGGAGTTTCTGAAAGGAAAGGCCAGATTACTCAATGGCTATTCCCTGACCCTCCCCTGCAAACCCCTGTAATACGTCATCTACTTTTTCAAACTTATCCACAGAACTTATGTGGGAACTGAAGTTGCAGAATAAATTAACTATGGAAAACGTTGACTGTACTTAACCCAGTCTGGAATGCTTCATAAAATATTTGGTAAATAGCAGATAGTGTTTTTTGGAAATAGCTATTGATTTATTCATTGACAAATATTTGTGGAGTTTCTGTTACATGCCAGGCACTATGCTAAGTACTGTGGTAAATAAAAGATGAAATGGCAAAGACCCTGGTTACAAGTAGCTTATAGTCTACTGGAGATAAGACCTTTACACAAAATAGAACATGAAGTGTCATAAAAGGAATATGGGAATTCTATACGGAGAAAGATTTGTTACTTACAGATTCTGGGATCTGAGACAGCTGCATGGCAGAGAGATGGCAGTTGAAATAAGCTGGGGAGAATATTTTGGATTTGGACATGCAGACATAAGCAGGAAAGAAAATAAAGGCCCTACAGACCATTTCAAGTCATTATACCTTTTATAAAAGAGCCATAGGGAGGCTGCTGCCACAGTCCTTCGGGTGTGCGGACGAACAAGTGGTATTGCTATTTTCTGAATTTGGAAAGGAGGATATTACACATTCAAAGAAAGCTTGGAGAAAATAAAAAGATGGAAAAAGAAAAGGACATATAGGGTAATTAAGTTGCCTCTTCAACAAGGGGAAAGAGCAAATTGATTTTTCATTATTTTGCTCAATAACTCTTCATCACTTGTAAGGTAAAGCCAATTTCTTAAGTTGGTTAAAAAGACAACTAATTTTACCCCTTATCTACATTTGCAACCTAAATTTTAATCACACAGGACTTGCACTAAAATACATAGAGTTTTCTATATATGGCTTTGTATTTCAAGACTTCTTGGAGAGAGAGATAGAGAGAGAGAAATGTCAGCCTCAAATATCCTCTAACTTTCATCTGTGATCCACTCATTCTTCACACTTTTTAAAGTCACCAGTTATTGAACTTTCTCTAATCTGTCTAGGAAGAATTTGTTGTTCCTAGCATATTTAAAGCTTAATATATTTAAAGGTTGTTTCATGTGTCTTTATCAAAATACTCAACATGTTACATCCAAATTATTGTCTCCTGATTGTCTCTCCAATAGACCAGACAGCCTCAAGGATAAATACCACAACATATGCCTTGCGAATTCTCAAAACATAACCCAATATTTAAATATATGGAATATATGAAATATAAAGTCTTGATGAATAAATAAATAGTCCATTAATGAATTAATAATGGTTTCAGTTCACTTTACAGCAGCTTGGTCCCCTTTGCACCATCATGTGCCTCCTAAGTAAAAATACTTTTTATGTTCTCATTATGTTCCATGTTCTGTATAAATTTTTGTTTTCTTTCTTTCTTATACTGTATCCCCTTATGAAAAAATCAAAACTTACCCTGTGGCCCTGCCTTCCTCTTCATCTTGGTCTTTATCCTTACATTTTTCACCATTGAACTGCCCTTTCTATCATTTGATCACATTTTCTATTTTCCACTACTAACAACTAGAAGATAACAGATCACTGGCTCCAGGGAAAACCCAACAATTTTAAAATTTGACATAAAAGTAAGTGGATTGTCACTGCTCTTCTCAACAAGGAAATAAGAGTCCCTAAATAAAAATTAAAATGTACATTTTTTTCAAATTGGAGTTTAGTGCCCAGTAACATGCAGGTGTATTCATTCTCGGACACATCCTGGAATCTTCTATGAAGGTTTCTAGGTGAAATTTGCCAAAATGATCTTCACTGTCATAATGTCCAAGGGCTCTTCTACCATTCTCTACAAACTCTGGACCATTATAAGAAAACTAGGGCTTCCCTGGTGGCGCAGTGGTTGAGAGTTCGCCTGCTGATGCAGGGGACACGGGTTCGTGCCCCAGTCTGGGAAGATCCCACATGCCGCGGAGCGGCTGGGCCTGTGAGCCAAGGCTGCTGAGCCTGCGCGTCCGGAGCCTGTGCTCCGCAACGGGAGAGGCCACAACAGTGAGAGGCACGCGTACCGCAAAAAAAAAAAAAAAGAGAAAAAGAAAAGAAAAGAAAACTATCTACATTGCTCCACACAAAAATTTCACCTGTACCTTGGATAGTTTAGGTATGTCCTCAATGAGTACGACAATGGTCTTCCTTTATACATTAGCAATGACTTCAATGCCTTGGTTAGTAATTGAAATGTTTATCTCCATAGGGATCTAATTACCACATTTGCCCAATGCTTGTCCATAATTTCCCCAGTTAGCAAGTAGAACAATGATAATACACTATGAGAATTAGTTGGTCAAAGAAAAGGCCCTTTCTTATATACTGTGGAAATTAGTTGGTTTCCTCCCAGAAATTCTCTGGTGACTTATTAGAGAGGTGGAGGTTTTCTTGGTTCTATTTGTTAAAACAGACAGGTAATTTGTTAATTACCTCCTTTGAGTATCCCTACCTAATGACTAAGTTTTTATTCTTAGTTTTGAGAAAAATATCCATTTCATATTCACATTTCTGAAAGTTAGAAGAGAGGAAGAAAGATACAAAAAATAGAGGAAGAAAATTATAAGGGCAGAAGCAAGATAGGTCTTTCAGACACATGAGAAACTTATTTGTTCCTAGAATATAACATGAACATGATTGATATTTGTTCAATAAATAAAGAAAAAAATTTGGGTTCTGGAGTAAGATGTCATAGTGCCCTGTTTTAGGTATTAGCTGAGACTTCTCAGGAGTCTACCTCCTACTTTCACATTGCATATTTATTCCCTCTGCCAGTGAGTCCAGACACTTCGGGCTAGAAATGGGGAAATACTACACACTCATAGATGTCTCTCTCAGGGGCTCATGTGATCTGCTCTTGTGTAAATTATATCAGAGATGCTGCAGGCATGAAGAGGAGAAGAAAATTCCAGGGTATTAAGTAAGAATTTGATGACTAGGACTTGGTGGCTTCTCTCTCCTTCAGTTATGTCACAGATTGGGACCATGGCTAGATCTTCAGGAAATCTTTCAGTGAGATGATTCATCTGAAAGCTATATATTTCCCCTGAATCTGGGTGGACTGAATGACTATTTGTTCCAATAGATTATAGCAAAATTGATGCTATATTGGTTTATAAACTCTGGTCTCTAGAGCCTGTCAGCTTCTACTTCCTAATTCCTACTTCCTAATTCTTCAACTTATTTTTTATATATTGGAGTAGAGTTGATTAACAATGTTGTGTTAATTTCAGGTGTACAGCAAAATAATTCAGTTATACATACACATGTATCTATTCTTTTTCAATTTCTTTTCCCATATAGGCCATTACAGTGTATTGAGCAGTGTTCCCTGTGCTATACAGTAAGTCCTTGTTGGTTATCTATTTTAAATATAGTAGTATGTAAATGTCAATACAAAATTCCAAATCTATCCCTCCCCCCCCAACCCTTAACCCTGGTAACCATAAGTTCATCCTTTAAGTCTGTGAGGCTGTTTCTGTTTTGTAAATAAGTTCATTTGTATCATATTTTTTAGATTCTGCATATAAGTGATATCATATGATATTTGTCTGTGTCTGACTTACTTCATTTAGTATGATAATCTCCAGGTCCATCCATGTTGCTACAAATGGCATTATTTCATTCTTTTTAATGGCTGAGTAATATTCCATTGTATATATGTACCACAATATACAAGTACCATATGTACGTCTTTATCCATTCAACTGTCGATGGACATTTGGGTTGCTTCCATGTCTTGGCTATTGTAAACAGAACTGCAATGAACATTGGGATGCATATATCCTTTCAAACCATGTTTTTCTCTGGATATATGCCCAGGAGTGAGATTGCTGGATCATATGGTAGCTCTATTTTTAATTTCTTAAGGAATCTCCATACTGTTCTCCACAGTGGCTGTACCAATTTACATTCCCACCAACAGTGTAGGAGGGTTCCTTTTTCTCCACACCCTCTCCAGCATTTATTATTTGTAGACTTTTTGATGATGGACATTCTGATCTATGTGAGGTGATTCCTCATTTTAGTTTTGATTTGCATCTGTCTAATAATTAGTGATGTTGAGCATCTTTTCATGTGTCACTTGGCCATATTGGAACATCAACTTTTATTCCCTACATGTTTTTTTAATGAAGTTTATTTGATTTACAATATTATATTAGTTTCAGGTATACAACATAGTGATTCAGTTTTATTGTGGATTACACTCCCTTTACAATTATAAAATATTGGCTATATTCCTTCTGTTGTACAATATATACTGATAGCTTATTTATTTTATACATAGTAAGTTATACCTCTTAATCTCCTACCCCCATCTTGCCCATCCTTCCTTCTCTCTCCCCATTGGTAACCACTAGTTTGTTCTCTATATCTGTGAGTCTCTCTGTTTTGTTATAATCACTTGTTTGTTTTATTTTTTTAGATGCCACATATAAATATAACATACAATATTTGTCTTTGTCTGACTAATTTCACTAAGCATAATACCCTCCAAGTCCATTCATGTTATTGCAAATGGCAAAATTTCATTATTTTTGTGCCAATAATATTCCCTTGTATGTATATATATTTATATATATACCTCACATCTTTATCCATTCATCTGTTGATGGACACATAAGTTGCTTCCATAGGTTGGTTTATTATAAATAAAGGTACTATGAACATTGGGGTGCATGTATCTTTTTGAATTAGTGTTTTCATTTTCTTCAGGTATATGCCAAGGAGTGGAATTACTGGATCATGTAGTAGTGTTATTTTTAGTTTTCTGAGGAAACTCGATAGTGTTTTCCATAGTGACTGCACCAATTACATTCCAATAAACAGTGTGCTGGGGTACCCTTTTTTCCACATACTTTCCAACTTGTTATTTGTAGACTTTTTGATGATAGTCATTCTGACAGGCGTGAGGTGATATCTCATGGTTTTGATTTGCATTTCTTTGATTATTAGTGATGTTGAGCACTTTTCATGTGCCTGTTTGTCATCTGTATGTCTTCTTTGGAAAAATGTCTATTCAGGTCGTCTGCCCATTTTTTAATCTTTTTTTATATTGAGTTGCGTGAGCTGTTTATATATTTTGGGTATTAACCCCTTATTGGTCACATCATTTGCACATATTTTCTCCCATTCAGTAGGGAAAACATTTTGTCAATGGTTTCCTTTTCTGTGCAAAAGCTTTTACATTTAGTTAGGTCCCATTCATTTATTTTTGCTTTTGTTTCTTTTGCTGTAGGAGACAGATCCAAAAAAAATATTGCTACAATTTCTGTCAAAGCATGTTCTACCTATATTTTTTTCTGGAAGTTTTATGGTTTCCAGTCTTATATTTAGTTTTTAATCAATTTTGAGTTTATTTGATGGTATGAGAAAATGTTCTAATCTCTTTCTTTTACATGTAACTGTCCAGTTTTCCCAGTGCCACTAATTGAAGAGACTGTCTTTTGTTCATTGTATATTCTTGCTTCCTTTGTTGTAGATTAATTGATCATAGGTATATAGGTATATTTCTGTGATCTCTATTCTGTTCCATTGATAAATGTGTCTGTTTTTGTGCCAGTACCATACTGTTTTGATGACTATAACTTTGTAGTATGGTCTGAAGTCAGGGAGTGTGATACCTCCAGCTTTGTTCTTTTATCTCAAGATTGCTTTGGCTATTTAGGGTCTTTTGTTGTTCCATTTAAAATTTAGAATTATTTGTTCTACTTCATATTTATTCTACTTGTGAAAATGTCATGAAAATTTTGATAGGAATTGTATTGAATCTGTAGATTGCCTTCAGTAGTATGGACATTTTAATAATATTAATTGTTCCAATCCATGAACACAGGATATCTTTCCATTTCATTGTATCTTCTTCAATTCCCTTCATCATTGTTTTACAGTATTCAGAGTACAGATCTTTCACATTTTGGTTTAGTTTATTCCTATTTATTTTATTATTTTTGATGTGGTTTTAAACAGAATTGTTTTCTTGCTTTCCCTTTCTGACGTCTTATTATTAGTGTATAGAAAAGCAACAAATTTCAGTGTATTAATCTTGTATCCTGCAACTTTACTGAATTAATTTATTAGGTCTAACATTTTTTGTGGAGACTTTAAGACTTCCTATATATAGTATCATGTCAACTGAAAATAATGACAATTTACCTCTTCTCTTGTAATTTGGATGAATTTTATTTCTTTTTGTTGTCTGACTGCTATGGCTAGAACTTCTGACACTATGTTAAATTGAAGTGGTGAGGCTGGACATCATTGTCTTGTTCCTAATTTTAGAGGAAAAGCTTTCAGCATTTTACCATTGAGTATTATGTTAGCTGTGGGTTTGTCATAAATGGCCTTTATTATGTTAAGATATTCTCCCTCTATACCAACTTCAATAAGAGTTTTATAGTTTTATCATAAATAAATATTAATTTTTTTCAAATCCTTTCTCTTCATCTATTGAGATAATCATGTGATTTTTACCCTTCCTTTTTGTTAAAGTGCTGTATTACATTGATTGATTTGCAGATATTGAACCATCCTTGTATCCCTGGAATAAATCCCACTTGATCATGATATATGATCCTGTTTATATATTGTTGAATTAGGTTTGCTAAATTTTGTTGGGAATTTCTGCATCTACATTCATCAGAGATACTGGCTGAATTTTCTTTATTTCTGGTTTTGGTACCAGGGTAATGAGGGTCCTGTATCATAAAATTGGGGATGTTCCATCCTCTCCAATTTGGGGGAATAGTTTGATAATAGGCATTAGCTCTTCTTTATGTGTTTGATAGAATTTGCCCTGTGAGCCACCTTGTCCTGGACTTCTGTATGCTGGGAGTTTTCTTTTTTTTTTTTTTACAAATTCAATTTCACTTATAATGATGTCTGTTTAGATTGTATATTTCCTCCTGATTCAGTCTTGGGCAATGTATATTTCTAGAGATTTATCCAGGTTTTCTAGGTTAGCCCATTTGATGGCATTTAACTGTTTGTAGTATTCTAATGATTTGTTCGTATCTCTGTGACATCAGCTGTTATTTCTCTTCTTTCAAATTTTATTTTGTTTATTTGGGTCCTCTCTCTTTTTTCTTGTTGAGCTTGGCTTATAATTTTTTTAATCTTTTCAAAAAACAAGCTTTTGGTTTCATTTATCTTTTCTATTTCTTTGGTCTCTATTTAATTTATTTTCTCTCTTATCTTTATTATCCTTCCTTCTGCTGACTGACTGTGGCTTTGTTTGCTCTTCTTTTTCTAATTCCCTTAAATGGTATATTAGGTAGTTTATTTGAGATTTTTATTCTTTCTTGAGGTGGGACTGTATCACTATAAACTTTTTGTTGCATCCCTTAGATTTTAGAAGGTGTGTTTTTATTTTCATTTGTTTTGCAGTATTTTCTGATTTCTTCTTTGATTTCTTCATTGACCCACTGGGTCTTTAGTAGCATGTTGTTTTGTCTCTACATGTTTGTGTTTTTCCCATATTTCTTACCATAACTGATTTCTAGTATCATACTATTAGAACCAGAGAAAATACTTGATATAATTTCCGTCCCCTTAAATTTGTTGAAACTTGTTTTGTGACCTAGTATTTGATCTATCCTAGAGCATGTTCCCTGTATACTTGGAAAAATATATATATATATTCTGATGTTTTTGGATGGAATGTCCTTTGTGTATCTATTACATTTAACTGATTTGGCATGAGTAAGGGCATAGGCTGGGGCTGTCCCAGCATCAGTCAGAATTCTGACTACTTCTGATCTGCTGCTCCCATGAATGCCATAATGTCTACCAGCACCCAGTTTGAATGCTGTGCTGTGTCTGAGCTGGCTCTGTCCCCTGAAACTGTGCCCTCTCCTCTGCTGCAGCACCTTCATCCTAGTGTGGAGCTGTGTTGCAGAGCAAGAGGGATGAGCAGGGCTGGGGTGAGCACTGGGGTGGTTGTGGAAAACTGGCCAGAGTTCTGGGCATCTTCACTCTGCTTCTTCCACCTTGTTTTGGGTGTAAGCAAGCATGTACATGCTCTTCATGAGGAGCGTCTAGGCCCTGCTGTCAGTCCTCATGGTTTTCAAACCAGCTAAGGGATCTCGTCCTCCTGGTGTCAGACCTCAGGGCTGTGGCATCCAATATGTGGTTCAGACTTATTCTGAGCCTGTGTAATCTCCCCTCCGAGGGGTGCATGTCCCAACCTGATCACTTCTCTTCCCTCCCTACCCAACCCTGTGTAGATCTTTTTTACAGTCTTGGTTGTATAACAGTCTTTCTGATAGTCTCCAGTTTGTTTTCTCTGAGAATTTTTCCACCTGTATCTGTATTTTTGATGTGTGGGTGGAGCAAGTTGAGCTTGGTGTCCTCCTACTCTGCCATCTTGATATCCTACTCTAGCCACCATGCAAACTCAAGCAGTACTTATAAAATCCATGTGGTAAGAAACCAAGTCTCAATAGCCCCAGATTTGCACACAACCAACATTTAACATGAACTAAGGAGCTACATAAGTGACAAATTTTGTAAATGGCCCTTTAGCCCTAGTTGGGCCAACCAAGGTGACCTTACAAAAAGTAGATACAAGCTGTCCCATAAAGCCCTGCCAAAATTTTGGATTTGTGTGTAAAATAAATAACTGTTGTTATCTTAGCTAAACTACAGGGTAGTTTGCTAATTGGAAATAAATAACTAGAACAGAATTTGGTATCTAAAGTCAGGGTGCTATTATAATTAAAACTTTAAAAATATGGCACTGAGTTTGGACTTGATGGTAGGAAAATCTGTAAAGGCTTAAGGAATCTATCACTGAAACGTGTAAGAGCCTTGAGGCCACTGTTGGTAAGCATTTGAAGGACAGAGAGGAAGCTGTTATTATAGTTTGGTAAAAGGGGGCATTTACGTGCTTTCTTGGAATGTTTGCATTACTATAGCCTGGAACACAGAAAAATCATTTATTAAACTCATGAGAAATTTCTAGGAAGATTATAGAAAGTGCCGATCAATGATAACATATGAGAAGAAAGAAATGAACAAAATAAGGTGGCGTTAAGCTTCTGAGAAGAATTTAGAAGAACTATAAAGAATCCAGAACTTCCTAGGTTTGCAAATAAAGCTTTTCCCATCCAATTCCCAATCTCTCCCAGCAAAGATTCTGAAAGTAAGAAATGGCTTCAAGGGAAAGATTAAACTCAAGATGTTTCAGGAAACTATTGCCTCAGGGTAAAGATCTTAAGAATGTCACTATAAGACCGTAAGATTTTCTGTTAGAGCTCAGAAATATTTAAGTTTATGCCAAGTAAGTTTTAGACTTTTAATTCCATGTTGTATGAAATAGAAATTTGTGGAAGTGCCTTTCTTTACAGGAATCCAAATGTATGGTTTATCCTTTGAGTGATGTTATTAGTATTAAGATTGGATTAATGCAGATGTCTTCATGTTACCTCACTCCATCCCTTTGTGAACAAAGGCATAATTTGGTATAATGACTAAACAGATTTGGTCAAGGAGAGCACAGCTGTTGAACAGGGCTAAGCAAAATTACTCCCATAGAAATAAAATAGAATTTGGGGATCTTGTTGTGTTTGACTTCCCACGCTTCTCCTGAAGGAAAAATTCCTTTATATCTCAGAATAGTTTCAATAAAGAATATTGAAGAAAACCAAACTGTGTTGACAAGCTTGTGTTTAATATAAAATCTGTGCCTTCAGGAAATTCAGATTCATTATATTAAAAGCAACCTTGTCGACCCTGTTCCTGGTACTGTGCCTGGAACTAAAGAGAAGTTTGTGCTATGAATAGCCTTCCTTATTCTGCCATCTTCTGCTGCCGAGCTGGCTCAGCCACCTTCATGTCCTGTCTTGGTGAATGTCAGTTCATCCATGTAGGCAGCCACACACCTGAATGTGACTTCACCACTCTTTTTTTAAAATTATTCTTCCAGAGAAGAAGCAGCACGTGAGAAAACATGGCAGACTACAGAATCATGTTACTTTGAGGACCAGCAAATAGTGGATTATCTTCAGAGGGCACAACAAGACACATATGAGAAATGGATAATAATAATGTTAGAAATAATAATGCCACAGAGGTGGCGGGGACTAGGTGATAAATCCTTGGCTTCATCCTCTGTGGAAAGAGGAGTCACTGAAGAACTTTTCCATGGATTTTCTGGACATTAGGGAAGTCTTGCTCTTCACCCTATTAATACTAACTCTACCCCTTTGCTAGATTACTTGAGATACTTCAGCAATTATTCCATGTTAGCAGCTGCCTTGAAGAGAATAAATAGGTATGATATTCAGGGAATGAATTTGGGGCCTATGACAGGATAATATTAGAAGGGCATATGTATATAGGAAGGAAACTCCATAATAAGGTTCCAGTCTCAAACAAGGAAATGACAAAACAATCCCAAGTAAAGGCAAAGCCATTTCAATATGTAGATTTGGTGTGTGGGGGGAGGAGAGGGGGGAGTCAGGGACCAAAAAGGGACACTAAAGTTTGCTGTTGAATGGAGGGGACCAGTTGCCTGTTGTCTTCTGGAAAGGAAGAACTAATATCAGGAGGGGTAGGAATAGATAGTCATATATTCTTCTGTTCCTTTGAACTAGACAGCTTTGGTGCATCTTTGCTCTCATCGATGGATTTATTTGTTTTTGAATAATAAATCTTCACAGCAGTAAAATGTGATGAAATTTATTCTAGAAATGAGTAATCTTTTCACATATCTACATAGCCTTCTCAGAGGATTACTCATGGCAGAAAGCCAGAATGTCTTATCTTCTTTGAGCCTCATTCGCTTCATATGAAAAATGTCTTTACATTACAGCATGTTCTACATTTAAATGAGAAAATATTTGAAAGCACACATTTTACTTGGCACATAAAAGGCATACAATTAACTGAACAGTTAATGACTGGCTCTTTAATTAACAGGATATGAAGTCTGGACCATTGTTCTTCGAACGGTTGATTTGAATTCCTTATTCCTCAGACTGTAAACCATTGGATTGAACAATGGAGTGAGAATGGTATAAGACACAGATATTAGGGTGTCTTGACTTGAAGAGTAATTGGATTTGGGCCTTAAGTAGATGAAAGAGGCACAACCATAATGAACAGTTACCACAATGAGACGGGAGGCACAAGTAGAGAAGGCTTTGTATCTTCCAACAGAGGATGGGATTTTTAGAATGGCAGAGATGATACGGATATAGGAAACCAGGATAAGTAACAGTGGAATAATCAAGGCAAACACACCAAGCATGAATATGACCAACTGACTGAGGCGAGAGTGATGAGATGCCAGCTTGAGGACAGGAGAAATGTCACAGAAGAATTGGTGTAGTTGGTTAGAGGAGTGGAATGGCAAGTGAAATACCAGGGAGGTGGTGACCAGTGAGACAGTGAAGCCACAAGCACAGGCAGCAGCCACAAGTCCCACACACACCCCATAACCCATGAGCACTGTGTAATGCAGAGGGTTACAGATGGCCACATAGCGATCATAACCCATGACTGCCAGCAGTAAGGAGTGAGAGCAACCTAAGAAGAGGAAGGAAAACATCTGGATAGAACAGCCCAAGAAGGAGATGGTCTTCTTCTGGGCCAGCAGGTCAACCAGCATCTTGGGTACAAGAATGAAGGTGTAACAAGTCTCAAAACAGGAGAGTACAGCAAGGAAGAAGTACATAGGGGTATGGAGGGCTCTGTCCAGGACAATGGTGGAAATGATGATGGCATTTGTGCCCAGGGTGAACAGGTAGATGAGCAGGAAGACAATGATGAGCAGCCCAGCCAGAGATGAGAAGCCAAGGAAGACAAACTCTCTCATCAAGGTCTCATTGACCCATTCCATGGTCATGTTATTAGGAGAGCCAGAGTCAGAGCCAGAGGCCAGGATCCAAGGAGGGAGAAATGCACGGGGAACTCAGCACAAAGCCTACAGGTGGCAGGCATTTCCAGATGTTTGGTGGAACTCATTCATTTTCTCCAAAAACACCTGCCAAAATAAGAATTAAGGCTAAATATGGAACAGAACAACTGATGACCAATTAGAAGACTTTTTTCCAAAACCAAGAACATATTATCTCTCTAGCTAAGGATTAAGGAATTATCTGGTTTTTTCCCCTTGTATCTTACTTATGGATTATTGTGTTTTCCTTGCTCACTACAAGCCTAAGGAAAACAGCTCTCCAAAAGTGAAAAATATGGTAAACTTCAGCTATCTGAACTTGATCAGAAAGTGGAATGAAAGAATGAGTAATGTTCAGACACAGCAGGTGAATTTCAGTTTATCCAACCACAAATGGGGAAGGAAAAGAAGAACTAGATTATCTCTGAGCAAAACTGTGAGGGGATTTGTGTTTATTGACAACTTATTATATGATAAGATATGTGGTAAGAATATCATATACCTTATGTCAACTACTCATTATAACAATTTTATGTCAATAGGCAAAACAATATGAAAAATAGAAAAAAACTTTAGTTTTCAGACCAGTTAGAAACATTACAGGAAGTTCCACAAACTAGAGCACTGAGACAAGGGTAGAACAGAAGATAACATGTTTAAAGAAAATTTTCTCCTTTTTTTAGAAAGAGAAGAATCATCATACTGTTAGAAAGAGTCTCATTTACTTTGTGGCATTTTAAACACACTTCACTTTTCTTGTTCTGAGGTGCCTCAGAATAATAGAGTTTTCCAAAAATGGCAAGACCTTCCTTGTCACACAGAGTGACAGAGAATATAACAATTGGGCAGTTTTCCAGGATTACAACTCCTGGTCAAATCATAGGCTTTATATATTTTGCATATTGTTATGTCAGTAAGATTCCTTTGGGATATTCTGCTACTAAACACAGTTTGCAAGCTGTTAGAAAAAAATATTTCTAAAGTCATTTTTAGAGCTTATATCAGATCATTTTTTCATGGATGTATTTCCCAACTGCCTAAGCCTAAGAAGTAAAGAAAATGTCCTTTGTATGCAAAATCATTTAACATTTATTGGTTGTACCCAGTCTTCATTTGTACACTTTTCAGTATATTTAAATGTTTACATCATTATGTGTTGAGGAATTGTTTGCATCTGCTACCAGAATTTTGTTTTTGCATTTTTCATGATAATAGGAAACCTTGGCTTTCTAGACCTTAAGTTAAGTGATCGGAAATTTCTGAAACTCACTGCACCTATCCTTAGAATTTGAAGATAAGTTTTGTTCTTCCTTAATTACTAGAAATTGGTCATAAACTTAGTAGGTGCAATTATTTGAAGTTAATATTAGGATAGTCACACATGCTGGTTTTAAAGTTCTTCAACACAAATAATAGGATTTTTTTTCATTCTGTAACTCTAAAGGTATCTCCATTATATATAAATATAAAGAATGTAAATACCATATATATCCCTGTTATATACATACATTTGTATGTGTATACTTATATAAATTGGTATAATATACATATGTTTTCTATATGAAGAAAGGCAAACTAACAAGGCAGTTTCCATGTATAATACCTCCACCTGGACAAAGGGACCCTGTTTCTTTCAAAACACTGAGGGAAATCTAAATTTATGATCATTGCTTATCCTTTTCTTATTACTTTCCCAAGATTTTTCTGGATCCACTGTCAACTAATCCACACCTCATCCCCACTATATTCTCACTCCATTGAGTATGAATTATAGAGTAGATCACAGAAGGTAGAATTATCTGATGCTGAAGGAGCACCTGTTTTTCCCCAATACCAAAAACAAAAAAGAAAACTGTTTAGATTATTTGTCATGCAAACTCATGAGAGCAGCTGATTTCAGTTAAGGGGATTTTTACATACATTTACTATAACCCCACAGTCTAAATGAGTTGTATGATTGATATATTTGCCCTTTTCGTGGTGTATGGAGACTCACTGGCACAGTATACCTGAGAAGGCAGCCCCCATCTGCTCAAGAAGACATCAAAGACCACCAGAGAGTGTTATATCAGTACTAAGGATAGAAAGATATAAGGGCAGAATAAAAAGATCTTCCAGCAAATACCCACAGCCCATAAAATTAAGGTAAAAGATCCCTCAGTTTAGAGTAAGAAGATCTATATTTCAGGTCTAGTTTTGTGTGACTTCAGGCAAGGTATTTAACTTGGATATTCAGTCTTTTTCTTTTTAAAATTAAAGGCGATATGGCAATAACTGTAATAAACTGTTGGAAAGTACTTAAACAGAGGCTCCTTGAATAACATGTTGCAGAAGAAGTTTTGACTTAGGGTAAAAGTTGAATACTAACCCTTAAGATAAATTTTCAACTCAGAGACTCCAAAATTCTCTAGTTAGATGATCCCTAAATTCCCTTTATGATATTCTAGAACTAAACAATGGAATTCATGTTATGATCCTTGGAGATGACACTTCTGCACCTTATTTTTCTAACTCCTTCGATGCTCCAAAAAGTTTTATATAATTTAAGCTTAGTGACTCAATAATTGAGGGTACTGGGTACCTCAAAAAGGGGGCAAGTCTACAAATTTTTCTGATGCAGAATTTTGATGTTTTCAGGGAAAAAAATCAGTCAAATAACTGAGAGAAATTATGTACCCAGTCTCAGATATTAAAGAAGTGGAATTTTTGTATTCTTAGAGACACATGAAAATCCTGAATTGCCTTATTAAAATGGAGCTTAAGTATTAGATTATAACTAAAAATATGCATCCATGAGTACACAGCAGATAGAGAAGTGAGGATTTAGTTAAGTATGTGTTTCACTTAGTCCGTGAGGCAACCAGTTCAAAAAAAAAGAAAAATAAATAAAGAAAAGAAAATCTAGCTGACAGCAAAAATGACCCAATCTGATCATGAAGAAAAATTCAGAGAACTATGTGGACCATGCCAAATCACTTTTAGTACCTGGAGTTAAAAGCAGCCCATTGTTCTCCTTCTTAACCTTGCCACTTGCCAGAATTGCAATGGGGTGCCAATGTTCACAAGCACTAGCCCTCACTCAGGTCTAGACCCCACAAAACCCCAGACTAGAGCAACATTCCCACTGCTCAGCAAGTACCTACATTGCTCTCCTCCTTTTAATTCAGACAGCAACATTCAGGATCTGGGATCCCTTGACAAGTAGATTCTAAGCCAAAGACCAGAACCTGAAGAAATATCAGCAAAAGAGAGTGAATCTGCCTTGAGACAGAAGCTCTCCTCTGCATCCTCCTCTATCCATCAGGACTCTCAACTTGTCCAGCCAAATTCATTACCTTTAGAAATTCTGGTGACCAACATGGGGTATGGTTATTAGAAGTATATACTGATCATTGGACTCCTGAGGCTTGATCTACTGCATGGGGGACATTGCCCTGGGATTAATTAGAAGTCAAGGTTATTTTGGAAAATAATGTCACAAGTTTCTCAAAGGTAGCCTTAGTTGAGGTACCTGAGGAGTAGGAGTCATAAGCATAATTAGCCCATGTCTTCACTGGAAGTTGAGCGCATATGTTATGGATTCTGAAGGAAAAATCACCACAGTTACGACTGTAATGCAGAGGCCAAGTGGAAATTTTTCATTGAATTTTAAGTCAGGAAACTGGTATATTTGTCCAGTGATTCTCAAATTTAGTGTTTATGAGTCAAAAGAGGGCTTAACTGCAAATTTATCTTCTCAGGTTTTTGTCCATAGAAATCCTAATTAGAACCATTGAGGTGTTCTGCCAAAACCTAAATTTTTAACAAGTGTCTTAAACCTATTTGAACATTATCATTAAATTTCTTGTTATCTTAAAATTTTTTTGCTAGAATAACTATATATATAAAGTTGTCAATTTCATCCAAGCTAATCCAAAAGCAATATAATTCCATTCCAAACCCCAGCATGAATTGTGAAGGCAACCTGACAATACAAATTTCTAAAGTTTACATAGAATAATAAGACATTTTTGAAAAAGGAAAAGTGATATAGAGGCTCACTCTTCCCAATAGTAAGATGTCTTAGTGATAAAGAGAGCTTGCTACTGGAACAGGAAGAGTTAAATATTACAAAGAGACAGAAAGGAGAGCTCAGAAATTGATCTATGTATATTTGGAAACTTGATCTTTAATAGAAATTACCTCATAAGTCAGTAAGGAGACTGTATTTAGAAAATAATAATGGGAAACCTGGTTCCTTCTATGTACACATCACTCATTATGAGGTGTCATATAGAAAATTAAATGGCTTACTGAAAGCTCAGATAGAGCACCACCTGTGTGATAACACATGATGGAACCCCACATGTCTACTCAAAGCAGTGTATATTTTGAACTAGCAAACAATGTATTGTGCCTATTCTCCAATAACAATAATGTGTAAGTCTGGGAATCAATGTAAGGGGAGACGGAAATGATTATTTTCATTATTACCTCTAATGACTTCATAATGATGAGCTTCGTAGTTTAGAGGTGTTGCTTTCCAAAGGAGTGTTGTTTCTATCAGGAAACACAAAAACAGAAATTGAGACTTGCCTTTGGTTACTTCAGTCTACTTTGTTCTATTGTACAAATACTCTACAGACAGAAAGGGGCTTTTACACTAGGCAGGGTAATTCATCCTATATTTTTTAAATTATTGCTACATATTTGATTTTATTTTTCTGAAAATATTTTGCTTAATATAAAAACTTAAACTTAAATTATAGATCTGTAAGTTATAGATAGACCATAAATGCATAGATTTAGTTCTGGGCTCTATTCTGTTCTGTTGTCTATGTGTTTGATTTTGTCAGAGGCATACCATTTTGATTACTGTAGCTTTGCAATATATTTTGAAATCATAAAATGTGCAGCCTCAAGCTTAGCTGTTCTTCTTCAAGATTGTTTTGGCTATTCAGTGTCCTTTGTGGTTCTATATTAATTTCAAGACTTTTTGTCTATTTCTGTAAAGAATGCTTATAGGATTTGGATAGGGATTGCATTTAGTTTGTAGACCACTTTGGGTAGTATAGACATTCTAATATTAATTCTTTCAGCCCATGAACACTGAATCTTTTTCCATTTATCTGTTTCTTTACTAATTTCCTTTCTCAATATTTTATAGTTTTCAGTGTAGAAGTTTTTCACCTCTTTGGCTAAGTTAATTCCAAAATATTTTATTCTTTCTGTTGTTATTGTGAATAAGATTGTTTTCTTAATTTCCTTTTTGGATAACTCATTGTTTGTGTATAGAAAATGGCTGATTTTTATGCTGATTTTGTATCTGCTACTTTACTAAATTTGTTTACTAGTTCTAATAGTTTTTCTGATTGAATTGTTAGCGTTTTCTACATATATGATTGTACCATCTGCAAATAGAAATAATTTAACTTTTCTCATTCTGATTTGGATGCTTTTTATTTCTTTTTCTTATCTAATTGTTCTGGCTAGGACTTCTAGTACTGTGCTGATTAGGAGTGATGAGAGTGGGAACCCTCCCTACTGTAACCAATTTTAGAGAAAAACTTTCAGTTTTTTCCTACTGATTATGCTTTAGCTCTTGGCTTTTCATGTATAAACTTTACTGTGTTAAGGTAAGTTCTTTGGAGAGAGTTTTAATCATTACTGGATGTTGAATTTTGTCAAATACTTTTTCTACATCTATAGATTTTATCATGCATTTTATTTTATTAATGTGGTATAGTACATTGATTGATTTGTATATCTTCAACCATCCTTGCATCTAAAGAATAATATGTAATAAATTTAACGTTCTCTTATATTTATCAATAATTTCCTAGTATTTTGTTGAGGATTTTTGCATCTATGTTCATCAGGGATGTTGGCCTGTAGTTTTTCTGTTGTGTCTTAATATGGCCTTGGTATTAGGGTGATGTTAGCCTCATAATTTGAGTTTGAAAGTGTTCTTTCTTCTTTGATTTTTTGGAAGAGTTTAATAAGGATTAGTATTAACTCTTTGCATGTTTGGTAGAATTCACCCATGAAACCATGTGGTCCTGGACTTTTCTTTTTTGGGAGATTTTTGATTACTGATAAATCTCTTTATGTGTTAATTGTCTGTTTAAGCTTTCTATTTCTTCTTGATACAGTTTTGGTAGATTAATATTTCTAGAAATTTGTTCATTTCTTCTAAATTATTCAATTTATAGGTGCACAATCGTTGATAATATTCATTTATGTCCCTTTTTAAATTCTGAGGCATACATTATAATATCTTCTCTCTCATTTTTTATTTTATTTATTTCAGTCTTCTCTTTCATTCTACTTAGTTTAGCTAAGACTTTGTCAATTTTGTTTATTTTTTCAAAAAAACAGCTTTTAGTTTTATTGATTTTTTTTTTTTTTTTTTTTTTTGCGGTACGCGGGCCTCTCACTGCTGTGGCCTCTCCCGTTGCGGAGCACAGGCTCCGGACATGCAGGCTCAGCAGCCATGGCTCATGGGCACAGCCGCTCCGTGGCATGTGGGATCTTCCCGGACCGGGGCACGAACCCGTGTCCCCTGCATCGGCAGGCGGACTCTCAACCACTGCGCCACCAGGGAAGCCCAGTTTTATTGATTTTTTGTGTTCTTTTTCTAGTCTATATTTGATTGATTTCTTCTCTAAGTTCATCATTTTACTCCTGTTAAGTTTAGGTGAACTCAGGTCAATTAAGCAAATGGTTTAATTTTTTTAAGCTTCAGTTTCTTCTTCCATAAAATGGCAGGATTGGATGAGATGAGCTTGAAATCACTTACTGATTTAATGAACTTTATATGAATCTTCTGTGCAAATAAGAATACAAAGAATGAAAACAACTTACAAAAATAAATTTCTTCAGATATCATTGAATTGGGATATTACTTACATCACTACTCCTCATGCTTCCTGCTTTCCCCTCATTCCATGATCAATGTGCTTAACTTGTTACTCATTTTTTCATGCCAGTATTATTAGCTTTGTACAGAAACATATTTGTGGTTTCCATGGGAACATTTCACCTTTGTCAAACTCTTTCTGTTCTGAATGTTAGGATGTCTGAGTCAGAATACCAGTGCCTATTGGAGAGACAGAACCAGAATACGATCACTGAGTCCAACATTATAGGATTCTCAAAACTGGGACATTTGCAAATCTTTCTCTTCTTTATTTTCCTCCTGGGTTACCTGACCATTCTGATGGCCAATGCAACCATCATGACTGTCATTCATCTGAATTGGGCTTTGCACACCTCTAGGTACTTCTTTCTCTTTGGCCTCTCCTGCTTTGAAATCTGCTATACGTTTGTCATTGTACCAAAATGCTGACCAAGGGCTTTCCACAAGTCTGACTATTTGTTTCTCTGGGTATGTTTCCCAGCTCTATTTCTCGGTGGGCTTGGCTTGAACCAACTGTTTCCTAATTGCTGCGATGAGCTATGATTGCTATGTTGCCATCTGCAACCCTTTCAACTATACACTCATTGTCAGCTGAGCCACCTGCATGCAGTTGGCTTTAGCCTCAGGCTTCTGTGGTTTCCTGATCTCTGTGGTTGCCAACGTCCTGGTGTTTAGTGTACCCTTCTCTGCCTCCAACTGAATCAACCACTTTTTCTGTGACATTTCCCCTGTCATAAAACTGGGCTGCACAGACACCAACCAGAAGGAGATGGTTATCTTCTTCCTCAACATTCTGGTATTGCTGGTTCCCTTAGTGTTGATCTTCATCTCCTATGTCTTCATTGTTTCCACCATCCTCAAGATCTCCTCAGTGGAGGGACAGCATAAGGTATTTGCCACCTGTGTCTCCCACATCACTGTGGTTATTTTCCATTATGACTTTGCCACCTTTTTGTACTTGAGGCCCACATCCCTTTTCTCCTCCTATAAGGACCAACTTGTGGCAGTGACCTATACAGTGATCACCCCACTATTCAACCCTCTTGTCTGCACACTGAGGAATAAGGAAGTGAAGACTGCTCTGAGAAAGGTTCTCAGTAGATATTTATTTACCAAAACTATATGAGTGAGTCAATATGTCAGGGAGGTTATATTCAGGAAAGTGTCCTAGATAAAACTTCAATTCTATAAACAAATTGATTTTTTAATCAAAAAATAGAAGTAAAACCTTCAAGTCACCTTAATCTTTTTTTATTGTAAAGTCCTTCTGACTGGAGTGCCAAGATAGTGGATTAGGGAGACTCTGAGCTCAACTCCTCCCACAGACACACCAAAATTACAACTATTTACAGACAAACTATTGATTAGAAATACTGGAAGGCTAGCAGAAAAGATCTTCTACAACTAAAGATATAAAGAACGACCCGTAACAAGAAGGATAGGAGGGGCAGAGATGGAGTATAGTAACAACCCATAGCCCTGAGTGGACAATCCACAAACAGAGGATAATTGCAATTCTTATGGAGAATCTCTGCACCTGGAAAAAATGACACCCAAGAAGGTTTGGCTTTGAAAACCAGAAGGGCTTACTTTTGGGAGAGCCAGAGGGCTATACAAAGGAGAGATTTTACTCTTAAAGAGCACACACAAAATCCCACATACTCCAGGACCCAGGAGGAGGCAGTAATTTGAAATGACCCTGGGTCAGACCCACCTGCTGATCTTGGAGAGTCTCCTGGAGAGGGAGGAGGCAGCTAGTGCTCACCCTGGGGACAGAGTAACTAGCAGAAGCCATTTATGGGAGCTCATTGTACCATGAGGACACTCATGCTGGCAAGTGCCATTTTAGAATCCTCCCTCTAGCTTATCAGCACCAGGACTTGGTCACCCACAAGACTGTACTGTGAAGTCACAGGCCAATCAGCTAGCCAGGAAGGGACACAGGTCCATGCACCAGCATGCTGGGTCCTAAGGGACCCTGTCCTGACCACCAGAGGACCCAGGACCCAGTCTTACCTACCAGTGAGTCTGACATCAACTTAAGGATGCCCAGGGCCCTCAGACAGAGACCCTGAAACACAGATCCTCCCACCAGTGGGCAATCACTAGCCCCAGGATCAGCCTCACCCACCTGTAAGGGGCACCAGCTCTGGTTCCTAGGCCCTGCAGCCAGAGACATCATGTTTACAATTATATCTAAAAGAATAAAATATCCAGGAATAAATCTAACTAAGGGGGTAAAAGACCTGTACTCAGCAATCTATAAGACAATGTTGAAAGAAATTGAAGATCACACAAATAGATAGAAAGTTACACCATACTCATGAATTGGAAGAATTAATATTGTTAAAATGACCATACTTCTCCACACAATCTACAGATTAATGCAATCCCTATCAATGGCATTTTTCACAGAACCAATGGCATTTTTCACAGAACTAGAACAAATAACTGTAAAAATTTTATGGAAACACAAAAGACCCTGAATAGCCAAAACAATCTTGAGGAAGGAGAACAAAGCAGAATGTATCACACGTCCTGATTTCAAACTATACTACAAAGCTACAGTAGTCAAAATATTATGGCATTGGAACAGAAACAGACTCATAGATCAATGGAACATAATAGAGGTCCCAGAAATGAACACATATTTATATGGGCAATTAATCTATGAAAAATGAGGTAAGAATATGTAGTGGGAAAAAGACAGCCTCTTCAGTAAATAGTGTTGGAAACACTGGACTGCTACATGCAAAAGAATCAAATGACTACTTTCTCACACTGTACACAAAAATAAACTCAAAATGGAACAAAATCTTAGATGTATGACCTGAAACCATGAAACTTCTAGAAGAAATTATAGGCATTACTCTCTTTGGCATTGGTCTATTAATATTTTTTGGACATGTCTCATCAAACAAAGGGCAACAAAAGTGATTATAAACAAATGGAACTACATCAAACTAAAAAGTTTTGCACAGCATAAAACAAAAACAAACAAGTTATCAACAAAATGAAAAGAGCATCAACGAAATGGGAGAAGATATGTGGAAATGATATATCCAAAAAGGGGTTAGTATCTAAAATTTAAAAAAAGAACTCATGCAACTCAACATCAAAAAGCAAAGCAACCCATTAAAAAGTGAACAGAGGATCTGAAGAGACATTTTTCCAAAGAAGACAAACAGATGGCTAACAGGTGCATGACAAGATGTTCAACATCACTAGTCAACAGGGAAATGCAAATTAAGACCAAAATAACATACCACTTCATGCCTGTCAGCATTGCTATTATTTAAAAAAAAGAAAAGAAAAGAAAGAAAGACAAAAAAGAAATAACAAGTGTTGGTGAGGGTGTGAAGAAGAAAAGAAGCCCTAATACACTACTGGTGGGAATGTAAATTGACACAACCCCTATGGAAAACAGTACAGAGATTCCTCAAAAAATTAAAAATAAAACTACCATATGATCCATCAATTCCACTCCTGGGTATTTAACTGAAGAAAATAAAAACACTACTTTGAATGGATATATGCACCCCTATGTTCATTGCAGCTTTGTTTATAATATCTGGGATATGGAAGCAACCTAAATGTCCATTGATAGACGAATGGGTAAAGAAGACTTAATGTATATGCATATATATACAACTGAATATTACTCAGCCATAAAAAAGAATGAAATCTTGCTATTTGCAACCACATGGGTGGACCTACAGGGTGTTACGGTAAGTGAAATAAGTCAGCTAGAGAAAGACAAATATGGTCTGATTTCATTTATTTGTAGAATATAAAAAAAAAATGAACAAACATAACCAAATAGAAACAGTCATATATAGAGAACAAACTAGTAGTTACTAGAAGGGATGAAGTGAGGGGTTGGGCAAAATAGGTGAATGGGATTTAGACGTACAAACTTCCAAATATAAAATAAATAAGTCATGAGGCTGTAATGCACAGCAGAGGGAATATAGTCAATAGTATTATAATAATTTTGTATGATGACAGTTGGTTACTAGACCTAATGTGGTGATCAATTCATAAAGCATATAAATGTTGAATCATAAGGTATATAAATGTTGTATACCTGAAACTAATATAATATTGTATATAAACTATGCTTTAATAAAAAAGAAAATATTATTAGGAACATAGAAATTTCATAAAAATATAAAGATAAGTAAGAATTAATAAATGAAATGCATTTATTAAATCACCTGATAAAGTCAATAATATAAAAATAAATTATATTTCTGAGTTTCAGCAGAAAAGAAAATCTCTATGTCTAGGAATATGAAGTATGGAAATACAAAAGAACAAGAAAGGCCAAGTAATCTTGAAGAAGCACAAACCTAGATGAATTATAGTTCCCAATATAAAATATATAAGAAATTCATATGAAAAAGAGAGTACAGTATCGGTGCAAGTATACATACCTTGAGCAATGCAACAAAAAAGATAATTCAGAAATAAACCAATACATATATATTCATCTGATCATGACAAAAGTGACACTGAAGTTCAAGTGCATCCTCCCACATCTGGTATAAAAAATGATCTTTATAAAAAATAGTACAAGGACAAATGGATATCCACAAGACAAAACAATTAATCTTTACCTTTATCTCATACCATATACAAAAATCAATTCTACGTGGATATTAGAACTAAATGTTTAAGGGTAAGCAATAAACTTTTTAGAATAGTTTAAAAAATTATGATCTTGTGGAGGCAAAAATTATTTAAACAGCATACCAAAGCATTACTCAGAAAGCATAAGATTGATAAATTACACTTCATTAAAATTAAGAATACTTGTTTATCAAATGACACCTTAAGAGAGTGAAATGCAATTTTCAGAGCCAGGATATTTGAAATGCACATGACTAATTAAATAACGATTTATAGAATGTTTGTAATTTTCTGTTAATCAATAAGGAACAGAGATATTCCCCCATTTTTAGGGTGCAAAATATTGAACACAACTCTCAAAAAGGAGGAAATCCAATTGAATGATAAACTTGTGAAAAGTTGTTCAATTTCGTTAGTATCATGAAAATGCAAGTGTGATTACCCACACATACCAGGATGTCGCAAATGAAAATGAGTTGCAATATTATTTCAGGCTGAGGTTTATCTTCCTAACGGACCAAGAGGAAAAATCTAGAGGATGTGGAGGAAGAATAACTGAGAAAAGGAGAGCATATTTGACTCTCACCCAATGTTGCAAATGTGGAGAAACCGGAAGTCGCATACAATACTGGCCGGAGTATAAACTGGTCCAACCACTTTGAAAACCTGTTTGGCAGAGTCTAGCATATGGAATATATGCATATTCTCATTTGATATTTGCTGTGTAACGAAACACTTCAAAGCACAGTATGTAGGAGTCTTGCTTGTCTTTTTGTGACTGGCTTATTTCACTTAGGAAAAGGGATATTGTTGTTTATGGAGTTTCAGATTTGCAAGATGAAACAGTTCTGGAGATCTGTTTATAACATGAATATACTCAACACTACTGAACTGTACACTTAAGTGGTGAAATGTAAATTTTATATAAAGTGTTTTGTTTTAACTACAATAAAATTATATATATATATATATTTTAACATCCTTATTGGAGTATAATTGATTTACAATGTTGTCTTAGTTGCTGCTGTATAACAAAGTGAATCAGCTATAAATGTACATATATCCTCATATCTCCACCCTGGTGCGTGTCCCTCCCACCCTCCCTATCCCACCCATCGAAGTCGACACAAAGCACCAAGCTGATCTTCCTGCTCTATGCAGCTGCTTCCCACTAGCTATCTATTTTATTTTATTTTATTGTTTTCCTTCTTTTTTGCAGTACGCGGGCCTCTCACTGTTGTGGCCTCTCTCGTTGCAGAGCACAGGCTCCGGATGCGCAGGCTCAGCAGCCATGGCTCACGGGACTAGCCGCTCCACGGCATGTGGGATCTTCCTGGACTGGGGCACGAACCCGTGTCCCCTGCATCGGCAGGCGGACTCTCAACCACTGCACCACCAGGGAAGCCCTAGCTATCCATTTTACATTTGGTAGTGTATATATGTTCATGCAACTCTCTCACTTCATCCCAGCTTACACTTCCCATTCCCCGTATCCTCAAGTGCATTCTCTACGTCTGCATCTTTTTATTTCTGTCCTGCCCCTAGGTTCTTCAGAACCATTTTTTTTAATTCCATATATATGTGTTAGCAAACGGTATTTGTTTTTCTCTTTCTGATTAATTCACTCTGTATGACACTCTCTAGGTCCATCTACCTCATTACAAGTAACTCAATTTCATTGCTTTGTATGGCTGAGTAATATTCCATTGTATACACGTGGCACACTTCTTTATCCATTCATCTGTCGATGGACACTTAGGTTGATTCCATGTCCTGGTTATTATAAATAGAGCTGCAATGAACATTGTGGTACATGGCTCTTTTTGAATTATGGTATTCTCAGGGTATATGCCCAGTAGTGGGACTGCTGGGTTATATGGTAGTTCTATTTTTAGCTTTTTAAGGAACCTCCACACTGTTTTCCATAGTGGCTGTACCAGTTCACATTCCTACCAGCAGTGCAAGAGTGTTCCCTTTTCTCCACACCCTCTCCAGCATTTATTGTTTGTAGATTTTTTGATGACGGCCATTCTGACTGGTGTGAGATGATATATGATTGTAGTTTTGATTTGCATTTCTCTAATGATTAATGATATTGAGAATTCATTCATGTGTTTGTTGGCAGTCTGTATATGTTCTTTGGAGAAATGTCTATTTAGGTTTTCTGCCCATTTTTGGATTGGGTTGTTTGTTTTTTTGATATTGAGCTGCATGAGCTGCCTGTATATTTTGGAGATTACTCGTTTGTCAGTTGCTTCGTTTGCAAAGATATTCTCCCATTCTTAGGGTTGTCTTTTCGCCTTCTTTATGGTTTCCTTTGCAGTGCAAAAGGGGTTAAGTTTCATTAGGTCCCATTTGTTTATTTTTGTTTTTATTTCCATTTCTCTAGGAGGTGGGTCAAAAGGGATCTTGCTGTGATGTATGTCATAGAGTGTTCTTCCTATGTTTTCCTCTAAGAGTTTTATAGTCTCTGGCCTTATATTTAGATCTTTAATCCATTTTTAGTTTATTTTTGTGTATGGTGTTAGGGAGTGTTCTAATTACATTCTTTTACATGTAGCTGTCTGGTTTTCCCAGCATTATTTATTGCACAGGTTGTCTTTTCTCCATTTTATATTCTTGCCTTCTTTATCAAAGGTAAGGTGAACATATGTGCATGGGTTTATCTCTGGGCTTTCTATTCTGTTCTACTGATCTATATTTCTGCTTTTGTGCCAGTACAATACTATCTTGATTACTGTACCTTTGTAGTATAGTCTGAAGTCAGGGAGCCTGATTCCTCCACCTCTGTATTTCTTTCTAAAGATTGCTTTGGTGATTCAGGGTCTTTTGTGTTTCTCTACAAATTCTGAAATTTTTTGTTCTAGTTCTGTGAAAAATGTCATTGGTAGCTTGATAGGGATTGCATTGAATCTGTAGATTACTTTGGGTAGTATAGTCATTTTCACAATGCTTATTCTTCCAGTCCAAGAACATAGTATATCTCTCCACCTGTTTGTATCATCTTTAATTTCTTTCGTCAGTGTCTTATAGTTTTCTGCATACAGGTCTTTTGTCTCCATAGGTAGGTTTATTCCTAGGTATTTTATTCTATTTGTTGTAATGGTAAATGGGAGAGTTTCCTTAATTTCTCTTTCAGATTTTTCATCATTAGTGTATAGGAATGCTAGAGATTTCTCTGCATTAATTTTGTACCCTGATACTTTACCAAATTCACTAATTAGGTCTAGTAGTTTTCTGGTAACATCTTTAGGATTCTCTATGTATAGTATCATGTCATCTTCTGCAAACAGTGACAGCTTTACTTCTTTTCTCATTTGGATTCCTTTTATTTCTTTTTCTTCTCTGATTGCAGTGGCTGAAACTTCCAAAACTATGTTGAATAATAATGGTGAGCGTGGACACCCTTGTCTGTTTCTGATGTTACAGGAAATGCTTTCAGGTTTTCATGATTGAGAACAATGTTGGCTGGGGTTTGTCATATATGGCCTTTATTATGTTGAGATAAGTTCCCTCTATGCCTGCTTTCTGGAGGGTTTTTATAAATAAAATAAATAAATAAATAAATAAATAAATCGGTATTAAATTTTGTCAAAAGTTTTTTCTGCATCTATTGAGATGATCATATGTTATTTCTCCTTCAATTTGTTAATATATTTTATTACATTGATTGATTTGTATATTTTGAAGAATTCTTGCATTCCTGGGATAAATCCCATTTGAGCATGGTGTATGATCCTTTGAATGTGCTGTTGGATTCTGTTTGCTAGTACTTTGTTGAGGATTTTTATAGCTATGTTCATCAGTGATATTGGCCGGTAGGTATCTTGTTTGGTAACATCTTTGTCTGGTTTTGATATCAGGGTGATAGTGGCCTCATAGAATGAGTTTTGGAGAGTTCCTCCCTCTGCTATATTTTGGAAGAGTTTGAGAATGGTAGGTGTTAACTCTTCTCTAAATGTTTGGTAGAATTTGCCTATGAAGCCATCTGGTCCTAGACTTTTGTTTGTTGGAAGATTTTTAATCACAGTCTCAGTTTCAGTGTTTGTGATTGGTCTGTTTATATTTTCTATTTCTTCCTGCTTCAATCTCGTAGGTTGTGTTTTTCTAAGAATTTGTCCATTTCTTCCAGGTTGTCCATTTTAGTGGCATATAGTTGCTTGTAGTAATCTCTCATGATTCTTTGTATTTCTGCAGTGTCAGTTGTTACTTCTCCTTTTTCATTTCTAATTCTATTGATTTGAGTCTTCTCCCTTCTTTTCTTGATGAGTCTGGCTAATGGTTTATCAATTTTATCTTCTTAAAGAACCAGCTTTTAGTTTTATTGATCTTTACTATTGTTTCCTTGATTTCTTTTTCATTTATTTCTGATCTGATCTTTATGATTTCTTTCCTTCTGCTAACTTTGGGGGTTTTTTGTTCCTCTTTCTCTAATTGCTTTAGGTGTCACGTTAGGTTGTTTATTTGAGATGTTTCCTGTTTCTTGAGGAAGGATTTTCTTGCTATAAACTTCTCTCTTAGAACTGCTTTTGCTGCATCCCACAGGGTTTGTGTTGTCATGTTTTCATTGTCATTTGTTTCTAGGTATTTTTTGATTTCCTTTTTGATTTCTTCAGTGATCTCTTGGTTATTTAGTAGTGTATTGTTTAGCCTCCATTTTTTTGTGTTCTTAACAGATTTTTTCCTGTAATGGATGTCTAGTCTCATAGTGTTGTGCTCAGAAGAGATACTTGATATGATTTCAGTTATCTTAAATTTACCAAGGCTTGATTTGTGACCCAGTATATGATGTATCCTGGAGAATGTTCCATGAGCTCTTGCGAAGAAACTGTATTCTGTTGTTTTTGCATGAAATTTCCTATAAATATCAATTAAGTCCATCTTGTTTAATGTGTCATTTAAAGCTTGTGTTTCATTTTCACTTTGGATCATCTGTCCATTGGTGAAAGTGGGGTGTTAAAGTCCCTTACTATTACTGTGTTACTGTCAATTTCCCATTTTATGGCTGTTAGCATTTGCCTTATATGTTGAGGTGCTCCTATGTTCAGTGCACAAATATTTACAATTGTTATATCTTCTTCTTGGATTGATCGCTTGATCATTATGTAGTGTCCTTCTTTGTCTCTTGTAGTAGTCTTTATTTTAAAGTCTATTTTGTCTGATATGAGAATTGCTACTCCAGCTTTCTTTAGATTTCCATTTGCATGCAATATCTTTTTCCATCTCCTCACTTTCAGTCTGTATGTGTCCCAATGTCTGAAGTTGGCCTCTTGTAGACAGCATATATATGAGTCTTGTGTCTGTGTCCATTCAGCCAGTCTATATCTTTTGGTTGGAGAATTTAATCCATTTACATTTAAGGTAATTTTTGATATGTATGTTCCTGTTACCATTTTCTTAATTGTTTTGGGTTTGTTATTGTAGGTTTTTTCCTTCTCTTTTGTTTTCTGCCTAGAAAATATCCTTTAGCATTTGCTGTAAAGCTGTTTTGGTGGTGCTGAATTTTCTAATCTTTTGCTTCTCTGTAATGGTTTTAATTTCTCCATCAAATCTGAATGAGATCCTTGCTGGTTAGAGTAATCTTGGTTGTAGGTTTTTCTCTTTCATCACTTTAAATATATCCTGACACTCCCTTCTGGCTTGCAGAGTTTCTCCTGAAAGATCAGCTGTTAACCTTATGGGAATTCCCTTGTATGTTATTTGCTGCTTTTCCCTTGCTGCTTTTAATATTTTTTCTTTGTATTTAATTTTTGATAGTTTGATTAATACATGTCTTGCTGTTTTACTCCTTGGATTTACCCTGTATGGGACTGTCTGCACCTCCTGGACTTGATTGACTATTTCCTTTTCCATATTAAGGAAGTTTTCAACTATAATCCCCTCAAATATTTTCTGTCCCTTTCTTTTTCTCTTCTTCTTCTGGGCCCCCTATATTTCGAATGTTGGTGAGTTTAATGTTTTTCCAGAGGTCTCTGAGACTGTGTTCAATTCTTTTCATTTTTTTTTCTTTATTCTACTGTGCGATAGTTATTTTCACTATTTTACCTTCCAAGTCACTTATCCGTTCTTCTGCTTCAATTATTCTGCTATTGTTTCCTTCTAGATAATTTTTAATTTCATTTATTGTGTTCTTCATCATTGTTTGTTTGCTCTTTAGTTTTTCTACTTGTTAAACGTTTCTTCTATTTTCTCCATTATATATTCAAGAATTTGGATCACCTTTACTATCATTATTCTGAATTCTTTTTCATGTAGGCTGCCTATTTCCTTGTCATTTGTTTGTTCTGGTGCATTTTTGCCTTGCTCGTTCATCTGCTGTGTATTTCTCAGTCTTCCCATTATGCTTAACTTACTATGTTTGGGGTCTCCTTTTTGCAGGTTGCAGGTTCGTAGTTCCCATTATTTTTGGCATCTGCCCCCAGTGATAAGGTTACTTCAGTGGGTTGTGTAGGTTTCCTCATCGAGGGAGCTGGTGCCTGTGTTCTGGTGGATGAAGCTGCATCTTGTCTCTCTGGTGGGCAGGATCTTGTCCGGTGGTGTGTTTTGGGGTGTCTGTGAACTTAGTATGATTTTAGGCAGCCTCTTTGCTAATCAGTGGTGATGTGTTTCTGTCTTGCTAGTTGTTTGGTATAGGGTGTCCAGCACTGTAGCTTGCTGGTCTTTGAGTGGAACTGGGTCTTTGCATTGAGATAGAGATCTCTTGGAGAGCTTTTGCAATCTGATATGACATCGACCTGGGAGGTCTGTGGTGGTCCAATGTCCTGAGCTCAGCTCTTCCAACCAGGTGGCTCAGGCTTGACACCCAGACAGAACCCCAAGACCCCATCAGCCATGTGGCTCAGAAGAAAAGGGAGAAAAAAATGAAAATAAATAAAATAAAATTACTAAAATTAAAAATTAATAAAATTATTAAAAATTAAAAATTAATCAAAAATGTATAAAAGAAAGACAGAAATAAGCTAGCAACCTAACCAATAAAGAATTCCACCAAGGCTTCCCTGGTGGCACAATGGTTGAGAGTCCGCCTGCCGATGCAGGTGACACGGGTTTGTGCCCCGGTCCGGGAAGATCCCACATGCCACGGAGTGGCTGCGCCCGTGAGCCATGGCCTCTGAGCCTGCACGTCCGGAGCCTGGACTCCACAATGGGAGAGGCCACAACAGTGAGAGGCCTGCGTACCGCAAAAAAAAAAAAAAAAAAAAATTCCACCAATGATAATAAGTGCTAAAAATTATACTTAAAAAAAAAAAAGAAAGAAATGGACAGACAGAAGCCTAGGACAAATGGTAAAAGCAAAGCTATAAAGTCAAAATCACACAGAGTAGCATACACATACACACAGCAAAAGGGAAAAAAGAAAAAAATATATATATATATAAATTTAAAGGAAGAGAGCAACCAAATCAATAAACAAATCTACCAATGATAATAAGCTCTAAATACTAAACTAAGATAAACATAAAACCAGAAACAGGGGCCTCCCTGGTGGCGCAGTGGTTGAGAGTCCGCCTGCCGAAGCAGGGGACACGGGTTCGTGCCCCAGTCCAGGAAGATCCCACGTGCCACGGAGCAGCTGGTCCTGTGAGCCATGGCTGCTGAGCCTGTGCGTCCGGAGCCTGTGCTCCACAACGGGAGAGGCCACAGCAGTGAGAGGCCTGCGTACCGCAAAAAAAAAAAAAAAAAAGAAACAAATTAGATGCAGAAAGCAAACCCCAAGTCTACAGTTGCTCCCAAAGTCCACCACCTCAATTTTGGTATGATTCGTTGTCTATTCAGGTATTCCACAGATGCAGCGTACATCAAGTTGATTGTGGAGATTTAATCCACTACTCCTGAGGCTGCTGGAAGAAATTTCCTTTTCCCTTCTTTGTTCTCACAGCTCCTGGGGTTCAGCTCTGGATTTGGCCCCACCTCTGCATGTAGGTCACCTGAGGGCATCTGTTCCCCACCCAGACAGGATGGGTTTAAAGTATCAGCTTATTAGGGGGCTCTGGCTCACTCAGGCTGGGGTGAGGGGGGTATGGAATGCAGGGCAAGTTTGCAATGGCAGAGGCCGGCCTGACACTGCAGCAGCCTGAGGCACCCTGTTTGTTCTCCCAGGGAAGTTGTCCCTGGATCACAGGACCCTAGCAGTGGTGGGCTGCACAGGCTCCAGGGAGAGGAGATGTGGTTAGTGACCTGTGCTTGCACACAGGATTCTTGGTGGCTGCAGCAGCCTTAGTGTTTCATGCTGGTCTCTGGTGTCCACACTGATAGCCGCAGCTTGTGTCTGTCTCTGGAGCTCATTTAGGCGGTGCTCTGAATCCCCTCTCCTTGTGTACCCCAAAACAATGGTCTCTTGCCTCTTAGGTCATTCCAGACTTTTCCCCCGACTCCCTCCCCATTAGCTTTGGCACACTAGCCACCTTCAGACTGTGTTCATGCAGGCAACCCCAATCCTCTCCCTGGCATCTGACCTCCGAAGCCCAAACCTCAGCACCCAACACCCACCCAACCTGCGGGTGAGCAGACAAGCCTTTCAGGCTGGTGAGTGCTGGTAGGCACCGATCCCCTGTGTGGGAATCTCTCCACTTTGCCCTCTAAATGCCTTTTGCTGTGTTCTCCTCCATGGTTCTGATGCTTCTGCCCTGACCATCCCCTTGCCTCAACCAGTGAAGGGGCCTCCTAGTGTGTGGAAACTTTTCCTCCTTCACAGCTACCTCCCAGAGGTGCAGGTCCCATTCCTATTCTTTTGTCTCTGTTTTATCTTTTTACTGTTGTCCTACCCATGTATGTGGAGACTTTCTTGCCTCTTGGCAAGTCTGAGGTCTTCTGCCAGAGTTCAGTAGGTGTTCTGCAGGAGTTGTTCCACAGGTAGATGTATTTTTGATGTTTTTGTGGGGAGGAAGGTGATCTTCATGTCTTAATCCTCCACCATCTTGAAGGTCCTTCTAGTTATATAATTTTATCTTTAAAGATAGAGATTAAAAACACTGACCCTAGACACAGGCATCCCTGTGTTTGAGTCACAGCTCTGCCTCTCTTACTAGCTTTGTAACATGGCACAACTTCCTTGACTTCACTCAAAAAAAATATTTCTTGCTGTGTGGGCAGGTTGCCTTAGGATTGGCTGATCTAAGCTGAGCTCAGCATAATACTCTGCTTCAAGCCGCATGTCTCTTGCGTTTGGCCCCTTTTGATAGGTTGGGATCAGATTTGCACCAGCATTTCTATTCTACATCCCACGTTTAAAAGGACAAGGGGAGCTATCTTATGGTGATAGCAGAAAACCAACAATGCTTCTTTTGGCCAAGACTTGGAACTAGTGATTTATCCCTTCTGCCCACATTTCATTGGCTAAAGTAAATATCAATACCAAATCAAAATTCTTGGGTCGGGAATGATGTTCTGTATCTAATTAGTGTGATTACAATGTCACAGAGCAGAAGACATAGAAAGAGATAAAGAGCTGTGGCTAAAAATTCAATCTACAGCAGTAATCTACTACCCAGCAATTCCACTGCTAGTATAGACCAGATTGAGTCATATGTTACTAAAAGATAAGTATAACTATGTTCTGAACAGCACTTTTCACTATAGGCTTAACCTGGAAATAACCTAAATATTCATCACTAGTACAACTAACATAAATTGACGTGCATTCATGTAATCTAATGTTATACAGCAGTAAAAATTTACCACTGTTATTAATATCATGGCTAAATCTCACAAACATAATTTGCATGAAAAAAGCCAAAATAAAAACAATACACACTATATAATTGCATGCATATATTTTTTTAAATGGTGAAGTCAATATATGCTGGTAGGAGTTAGAATAATGGTTCCTCAGGCAAGGGGGTAGGCAATAATCTACTTCTAAATCTGGTTGTGGATACATGGGTACACCATTCTGTGAATTCACATATACACTTTGATGTGTATTTCTGTGATGTATGCTACCCTTTAATAAAATGTGCTTAAAATTTAGGAAAGAATCAACTTGAAAAGGCTAAATTGAAAAGACAACAGAAAAGGATTAGTGGACAATGTAAGGTACATGGATATAAATTATGTATTTTAATATACAGAGTATTATTATTTCCTAATTGTTTCCTACTCCATGAATACATTACAACACCATAAGGACAAGAACTATACCTCATTCATCCTTACATTCCCTGAATGTTCAGAATAATGTAAGTCATAGAGTGTTATTCACCAATTATATATTTAATTTAAATTTTTTTAATGTTCCACTTATAGTAAAATTAGGTACAATAAATATGAGTGAATAAATAAATTTCTACAATAATTTTGATTTCCCTCTGTAATCTGTTTCAATGTGAGTTACTTCCTATTATTCCTAATAAGAAATTAGCTTATACCAATATCCACTTGTATGCTGTTTTAGACATTCCTTCCTGTTATCTTTTGTGACCTGCCCTCCACCTAATAACACACTGGTTGGCTGTGGGCCATCTTGGCCCAGAGACAACACAGAACTTAAGAGATTTGACACTTAGAATGAACTACCTGTTTCCTCCTCTCCCCTCCTTCACAACTATTCCCGTTTCAGGCTGTGGCTTATCCTCCTAACTGCACAGGAGGAGGAATCTAGTGGATTTTGAAGCAGAACAACTGAGTAAAGGAAAACATGTTTGACTCTCATCCTATTGGCTTCCCTTGGGAGATGCCTGTAGAGCAAAGAAGTAAGATAAACTCCTCAAATTCAGACTGCCAGAGAGAAGACAAAGTGAAAATGTGGAAGAATACTGAGAATAACTTTAAAAGAAGAAACTATTGGGAAGAGGAGGGAAAGGAAAGATGGGTGATGTGGGATATCAGATGATTTTGAAGTGCACATTGGAGCAAGATAACAAAAATTGAAGTAAACATGACAGGGCCTCAGAGTCACACTCATGTTTGTGGTGTGGAAGGGAGAAGAGACATGAGCAATTGGACTGGGATGTTTTGTTTTGTCATCCCTAACTCCTGAGGCCTTGAAGAGGTTGCATAGTAGGAATTGCACCTGGGGAAGTTCTGGTCCATCTTAATCCAGAGGAATGATTCATGTAAACTGGAGACCTGGGTGGACTGAGAGTAGATAAATAAGCCTACACTTTCCACTTAGGCTATAAGACTGATGTGTGATATGGTCACATTGTTTGATAGATCTTCTTTTATTCTGCTTGGATATCCAATGATGATTTATGGTTTAACTAATATGATCAGTACTTCTACTGGAAGTACTGCTGGAAATCACATCCTTCAGATGTTTTATATTTGAGAACAATATGACTTGATTATGTTGTCTCTTGAAGTAGCTAGTATGAACTTTGATGTTTAATTTTGAGAGTAAATTTAATACATGTATTTTTTCACTATGTACATTTCTGTATAAAAATCCTTCCCAAATTCACATTAATATATCTTTACTATGGTTCTAATTTCTTATATTTTTACATAATACATTTATGCTTGCCTTAATAGTACATATTTTAAGTCATCTCAAATCCAACATGGAATGCAATAGAATCTTATAATTTAAGATTCTCTGGGTTGCAAATAAAAGATAATCTAACTTAAACTGGCAAACTAGCAAAAAATAAATCTCTTGGTTTAAGAAAGCTGAAAAGTCCAGTGGTACAATTGTTCTAGCACCATATTTGGTAGAACTCAGTCATCCTTGGTCATCTGGATGCATCTCATAGCTCTTCTTATTCAATCTTGGCTTCATTTTTAGCCTAAACTCGGCTGTCTCTGACAACATCAGCTCACAAAAATCTAGTCCAGAGGAAGAAATAATTCACTTCTTTGGATGTGAAAACAAAAGATGGGAGACTGAATCTTGTTCCTGATTGAACAGACTTGGATCATATGCCCATCGTGAACCAAACATTATAGCCAAACACTACAGAGAGAACTCAATGTCTTGACTGACTTAGTACAGATCATCTGCTCCCCCTGAAATTTCAGGATGAATTAGTTGGATGAGAATGATAAAAAATGTTTTAAAAATAAAATAAAATTGAGGTACTATAAGTAGTGGGAGTAGCCATTTGTATTTCTTTTTTGAAAAAAATCTCTACTCAGTTTCTTTACCAATTTTTAAATCAAGTTATTGTTTTTGCTATTGAGTTGTATGAGTTTCTTATACATTTTGGATATTAACTCCTTATCAGATACATTGTTTGCCAATCTGTTTCCTATTTCACAGATTGCCTTTTCATTTTGTTGATTGTTTCTTTGCTGTGCAGAAGCTTTTTAGTTTGATGAAATCTCACTTGTTGATTTTTGTTTTTGTTACTTGTGCTCATGGTGGCATTTCTAAATACTTGTTGCCAAGACAAATGTCAAGAAGCTTTCCCCCAATGTTTTCTTCTAAGAATTTTATGGTTTCAGGTCTCATGTTTAAACCTTAATCCATTTTGAAATGATCTTTGTGTATGGTGTAGCATAAGGGTCTAATTTTATTCTTTGGCACGTTGCTATCCAGTTTTTCCCACAGTCATTTATAGAAGAGGTTATGGTTTCCCCATTTCGAGGACATACAAATAACCAAGAGGTATATGAAACCTATTCACATCGCTAGTCATCAGGGATGTGAAAATTAAAACCATAGTGAGATTCGCCTTATATCTGTTAGAATGACTATCATCAAAAAGACAAGATAACATGTGTTGGTAAGGATGTGGAGAAAGGGGAACTCTGGTACACTGTTGGTGGTAATATAAATTAGTACAGCCATTAGGGAAAATAGTATGGAAGTTCCTCAGAAAACTAAAAATAAAACTACCATGTGATCCAGATATCCCACTTACTGGCATTTATAAAGAATTGAAATCAGAATCACAAAGAAATACCTGCATTCTCATGTTCATTACAGCACCATTCACAATGACCAAGATATGGACAGCTTAATGGTACACATCAAAGAAAATGGATTAAAAAATGTGGATACAAAAAAAAATGTAGATTAAAAACATAGAACACAGTGCTATTCAGCCTTAAAAAAGAAGTGAGATCTTCCATTTGCCACAGTATGATTGAACCTCAAGGATGTAATTCTAAGTGAAATAAGCTAGATACAGAAAGATAAATACTGCATGATCTCCTTATGTCTGGAACCTAAAATAGTCAAACACATAGAAGTAGATAGTACAAGCGTGGTTGCTAGGGTCTGGGGAAGAGGGGGGAAATGTAGAAATGTTAATTAAAGTGTACCAAATTTCAGCTATATAAGATAAGTTCTGGAGATATACTATACAGCATAGTACTTACAGGTAATAGTACTGTATTGTATACTTAAAATTTGCTAAGAAGATAGATCTTATGTTAAGTTTTCTTATCCCAATTAATAATAATAGTAATAATAACGTTGGTGAGAGAAAACTTTGGGAGGTGATGCATATGTCTATGGCTTTGATGGAGGTGATTGTTTCATGGGTGTATACTTACATCAAACTCATCAAGTTATATACACTAAGTATGGACAGCTTTTTCCATGTCACTAATACCTTAATGAAGTAGTTTTTTTGAAAAACTACTGTGAGCTTGGACTGAATGATGGACATCAATATCAAAACAATGTTCAGCATTCAGATTCAGATATATTAAAGTCCACTCTTCTTAATTCTTACTTCTTTATGGGCATTATTTCTTATTCTGAATTATCTTTTGTTCTCACTTTGTTCTCACCTTTGTTCTTAATATCATTATTTCTTCATCTGTCAGATACTTACGAGCTCTTATTAGGCACCAAGCCATTGGTAGGTGTCTTTAACATTCATTGACATGAGTGATGTTTAAATCATTAATTCCTGACTTAGCCACAAGGCAAGTGGAAACTAGAAACTTTGGAGATTAGAAAAGTAATAATGGTATTTTTGTTTAAACCAAAAGGTCATTTATATTATCAGGGTATCGCTGTCTCTGACCGTTCATTCACCCAACATTCAGCACATATTTATTTAGTGACTCCTATGTATAACAATACACTGCATTAGTTTCTGGATAATGGAATAGAGAGGTAGAAAGAAAAATGAATTCAGTGGTTAATGGTGAAATGAGTCTCCTTATTCTGACCAGGACCTTCACTACAGAAAGCAGCTTTGCTCAATTGGCCCTCTCAGCCCGACAGAAAGCTACATTCCTAATTGTAAGTGCAAAAGGACATTTTAAGCTAAACAAACATATTTTATAATGTACCTATCATCATGAATTTTGTGTGTAATTACCTTTTCATCCCTTTGGTAACATAAAATTGAGAAACCAACTTAAAATTCATCAAATTTTCAAAAATTGCTGCATCTGAGCATGGCTTAGAGCCTTCTACTCCCCAAGCCCTAATGCCTGGGCTCAATTTGGAGCAGTTTGGCATTTGATGACTTGCCTCTATTTTCCACAATCAACTCAGCCGTTTAATTAAACCCAGTGCAACATCTCCATGGCAATGACTCTGGCATCAGGAGACCCACAGAACCGCCCGTTACCAATAAATTCAATGAAAGTGCCAACTGCTCTATGATCACTATTAGATATGACTTGTGGTCTTTGGTCAATTGGCACAAAAAGTTGAGAAGAAACTGGTTACATTTTATTTTGGTCGGGGTCTAAGTCCCCAGACCATCATCATATCTCTACCCCTGAGTAGAGATCAGTAGCTTCTGCCCCATTTTGATATTTTCCCTTCAACTTGCATTCCACCTCCTGTAGCCTCTGTGCCTCTGGCTTCTCTTAGGGAGAGGGAGTGGCAAATGGTGGCCTATCCATGAATAACAGGCAACCATGTTGGACTGAGCGCCTACAGCAATGAGAAACTGGACAGTGGAGAGGGAATAAGAGTAAACATCTATCCCCCAGCAGGACCTGTCTTTTCACTGCTCAGGTAAGAGACAGAGAAGGGAGGTGGGCCCAAGCTGGTGCAATGCCAGTGAAGGAAAGAGATAGCCACAACTAAGAATGTGGACTCCAAATAATGTTAACCAGGATTAATGAAGCTTTAAAGTGATTTTTTATAAAACTATGCATATAAATTTTATACATATCCTGAATTAACTGACTCACTGCTCTTCCTAAATTTACACAGACACTGTCTTGGTTCTGATTTAATTCAACAGCGCACTCAACATTTTCCTCACAAAATCTTTTGTTTCCTTATAGTAAGAACATCTAACATGAGATCTACCCTCTTAGTAAGTGTTTAAGTACACAGTAGCATAATGTTAGCTATAGGCACAATGCTGTACAGCAGATCTCTAGAATGTTTTCATCTCACATAACTGAAACTTTATATCCAATGAACAGCCACTTCCTCTCTCTCCCTTCCCCCAAGCCCTGGCAACCACCATTCTACTTCCTTCTCCTATGAATCTGACTATTTTAGATACCACATACAAATGGAATTTGCCCTTCTGTAACTGGCTTATTTCACTTAGCATAATGTCCTCCAGGTCCATCCATGCTGCCACACATGGCAGGATTTTCTTCTTTTTTAGGGCTAAATAATATTCCATTGTATGTATATATATATATATATATATATATATATATATATATATATATATATATATATATATATATATATATATATATAACTACAAAATCTTAAATCACAATCTTTTTTATTTTCAGAAATGGCTATATTAGGTGACATCTAGAAAAAGAATTACAATACCTAATCCAGGTTTGAGAACTTAGGGAGTATTCTGAAAATAATTTTACTTGGCAGTTATAAAGACACAGAAACCCTGCCTTTGGGGAACATAAAATCAGAGACAGTCAGAAACACTAGCACAAGGTCATAGAAAGCAGACTCAGGAAGAGAGCCAAGTCAATATCTACATAATAAACATCTTCAGGAGGCAGCACAATACTGTGGGAATCCCATTCATCTGAAAAACAAAAGTCGTCTGTTCTATTGCTAACACATCCTCCCAGTTGCTTTCTGGTCTTGGGATCTTCACAGTACTGAGGCTTAATTTTTTCTTCTGTCAAATGAGACTACTAGGCTAGATCTTTAAGGTATCTTACAGCTATAACACTTATGACCCCAGCTTTCTGGAGATCCTCGAGTAAGAGACAAGGACAAAAAATGCAATATACCTTCCCTAGTTTGGGGGAAGGGAAATCACCTTTATCCTATTAAACCCTTCCTGAAATCAATGGAGTACACCAAGCAGTATGAGAGTAATATTCTCAAAACTGTCTGCCCCTTTTCAACTCTAAATTATAATTACAAAACTAACATTTGTGTAACACTTAACCATTGCAATGATATTTTCTCATTCATTTTGAACAAACCTTGAAATTTAGATTAGCAGATATCAGAATGAATCCCATTATAAAGAAGAGGAAAGTGATTCAGACATGTTAAAGTCCTGGAGCTAATACACAGTGGAGCTGGGACTTGAGCCTGTAACAAAATTGTAACAGGAATCCTTTTCTTTAAATACCTTCCTATGAAAGGAGGGTGACAGAATACTGTTTTCCCTTTCTCACCAACACACATACACACACACAAACATTTTACTCCTATGCCAATCAGAAGATCTATAGTCTAGTGCTAGTTTCCCAGCAGTGTGAACTTGAGTGGAGCCCACAAACACCTTGACTCTCAAATTACTCTTCTTTTTAGTGAAGATATTAAAAGTAATACCTACTTCATGAGATCATGATGACCAAATGAGAGACTATATATAACAGTATTTTCACCCTGTCTGCACTACGAAAAATGTGTGATAAATGATAATTCACATTATATTTCTATACAATGAATCTAAATTTTGGTTAATAAATTAATACCAAAATTATGTCCTATTTTTCTTCCTGGAAATATTAAAAGCAATACTGATGTACTGATACTTGGGATAATGATCCCTAAAGAAGCTAATTGAATTGAGTTGTTTGTTTTTGAGTTTGTGACCCCATTGTGAAGGTTTTGGTAAAGAAAGAAAAGGAAGAAAAAGGGAGAAAAGTTGTGTCTCTCTTTTCACAGCCCCGCGTAAATTTAGGTATTTCCTTTGTAAAAGAGATGTATCTCTATGACAGCAAAACAGCAGGTACTTGTTCAATTCTGAAGGGCCAATCAACATTAAGGAAAATATTAATCAGCTCTATCCCAATGTTTACATAAATAGTGCCACTGAGGCTCAGTCTACATTTTTATCAAAATGTTTACAGATAATATTCAAATACTATTTTTTCTTCAAAGATTTCCATGGAATTGTTTGCTTTTTCCTCAACATTTTCAGACACTTTTTGCTTGTTCCTTTATGGTGTTTATGATAGTCTGTCTTGTAACATGGCTAACTATTTGATTCTCTCTCCCCTGAGAAAGGAAAAATTATTTTATTCACATTTATAACCGCAGTGCTTAAAACATAATCAAAATGATAAACTCATAAAATATGAAAATTATGAAACAATCTACTCCAAACTTTAAGAGCTCAATAAAGAGTTGACATTGATTTCTAAATATGTAAATTAAAACATATATAAAATAGGCATCATTGATAATTATAGAGTGTCCATAATGAGAAACCTCTACATTGTTATTTGTATGTGATTAAGTTTAACTACAGTTTTATATTCTATGTTTATCCTATAACCCACCCCCAAAATAGAATATTTAGGATACCTCCTTTGCTTTCTACCAGGTATGGATAACTGTTTGGGTGACTCTGACTACAGAACAACCAGATACCAAAGAACTTGCTTGGAACTTCAAGATCAGTAACACTTGATTCCCTTCCAGTGCAGAACAGGACTCCATGTAAAACCAAGTTACTTCTAACCAAGCTTGGAGAATTCAGAAAAATGTTAATCTCTCTTAAATCCGCTCCCCACCCTCGAGAAAGTACAGAAAGGCAGCTTCAACAACTTGCCATGAGTTAAATGCTCATTATATCATCGATGAAAATATTTCTGATTTTAATCCCTGTATAACCACAATAAAGTGATTAGAGGGAAATATTTATTGAGCACTCACTATGTACTGAATTAGTCTCTTCTGTATACATGATTTCAATTAATTTTCACTGTAACCTGGAAGGTAGGAATCACTTTTCTCACCATACAAATGAGAAAATGGGGCTTAGATAATTTAAGATCTTACCAAAAGAAAATGCCAGAGTCAGGATTAAAGCTTATATCTAAGTTCAAAACTCCTACATTTTATTCCTATATTACTCAATTTTACATGTGTTTGTAAGGGTAAAATTCAAGACTATATATGTAGAAGTTTATTAGTAGTCCTGAGAATTGAGGATCCTGGAATTAGAAAGATAACAGTAATTATTTATTAATAAATATACCTTTTAGGCAATAAAAATCCTGTGTTAAGTACTGAACAAAGAACCAGGGGGATAAGATGGAGAAAGAGAAGATTTGTCCCTTTCACAAGGTTTGGGTTCGGGGGCTGAGGAGGCATAACTATAGAATCAGAATATATAAGGGACAGGGCAGCACTTTCCAGAAGGCAGGAGATGTAACTGTGGTTACCTGAACTCTTACACATCTGTATAAAAGTCATAGAAATTAAATAGTGCTCAGACTCATGATATTTTTCCAAGAATGCTTTAATTCAACATTTCTATAACAGACGCCAATAACTCAGAAATAAATACAAAATAATTTTTCCAAGGCTACACAAAAGAAATTGTCTCCTCAGTTTTCTCACAATTGCAAATGCATATCTATTACTTCAACCACATCGTTTTATAACAATCTCTTCTTTTGAATACATCTCACCTTTGAAATGTGAGCAACTTGAGGCCTTGGACCAAATCTTTTATATGGGTATTTTTAACACATACCTAGCGCCTGACACATGGTTGTATTCATTCTGATTAATAATTGTTGAATAGTGCCTGATATTCTTGATTTAGTGGTTCTTGTCTAAGGTAGAGTATGATGACATTAATATTTGTTATTAATATCAGCTAAGATATAATTTTGAAAGGTATACTTTTTAAAATGGGATAAACTCAAGGTCACTTTACAATTTCCCTCCCATTTATTTGCATTCTGGTATGTTCTAGACAGTTGCAAACATACTAGGAATTGAGAATAAATCTATGTACATAGAATTCCAGTGACCAGATGCTCTTTTCAGTGCTATTTTTCTTTGATAAACTGAGATTTTCCTTTTGCTTCAAAAGGGCAAAACTTAGTTCCATGTAGTACAGAAATATTTAGAAATTTATGATCTTGTACAATCTTCATGGCCAGGATCAGAGAACACTGAGGATTCTCTTACTCTGTGAGTTCTGGGAAGAACACGGTGATGTGAATGTGGTATGTAACAACATGCCAAGTTAGCTTTTTTTATTTATATGACAAGTTTTACTGAGAAACTATTAGGCAATTAAAATGGTTCTAGATGCTGAGGAGAATTTAGGTTAAAATGCTTACGATTCTCTTCTTACCCTCAAAAGTATAAAATTTAATGGAAAAGAAAAAAACAACACACTATTTCAAAATTAAATAAATGACAAATCAAATTGGCAATCAATGTCTTATGTGAATTCTGAGGAAGAAACAACTCCTTTATGAGGACATTCCAAGGAAGCTTCCAAAAAAAGAAAATAGACTTGGTTGAGGCTTCAGAATAATGGTAAAATATTTGTAAAGAAAAAAATGGTTAACAAATTAACATGAGCAACGAATAGAGGCAAGGAAGAATACAACATATTGCACAATAGTGATGCATTCCATAATGTCTATGAGTAAACACTGAAACATTGTTTAGCTCCCAAAAGGAGACCTTAAAAACCATAAAGACTTTGCACTTTGTGCTATAGCCATGAGTAAAATTTTTGCAGAGATGAGCAATAGGATACAATTTATATTTCAGAAGATCAGTCTGACATCAGGGGAAAGATGGACTGAAGAGATGTGAGAATGGTGATGAGAAAGATAACCATAAGGTGATTTTTGTAGGCGTTAATGAAAGGTGATGAAAATGGACAAGAGGCTTGAAGAAAGATTGTGGTTCTGTCTGCAGGAAGAAAGAATCTGAGATAGGCATTGGAGGATGTGTAGAAGTATTCCATCTTGGAGAACTTTTTCCAGATTTGGGAACAGAATACATATACAGAAGCAAGAGTCAGCTTAATGAGCATTTAAGAAGGTGGAGTTAATGATCCACGTCAGGCAGTAAGGCAAAAAGAGTTGGATAGAATGTAGGTCTAGAATATGGAGAGATTAAACTAAGAGTAGACATTTAGGTATAAGCAGAGGGATAATGAAAAACTATTGAAGATTATATATAAAGTCATAAATAAGGTAATATATAAATGTAGTGCATTCAGATGTTGTATTTTGCAGCTGCAGGAAAGTGGGAGAATTTGAAGGTCATAAAATTGAATGGGCTACCTTTGCAGAGTAAACTTAGAGTGAGAGGCTGAGAATTTTAATAGCAGCCTCATCCTGGGAATGGAGATGAAGAGATAGTTAAATCTGGGAAATGTCAAGAAAGTTTTCCTATGGTATTAAAAATACTGGGGAGACTCAAAGTTGGATGCACACTTTGAATAATTTTAGATACTTCTTCATGTCTTACAAAAACTGGAAAGAGGAGGAATGAGTTAGAACTCAAAACCTGAGATCACATGATATGATGATCAATATAGTGATCATTCTAATGATTCTTCTAGTTTTCAGGGGGTTTTCTTGGCACTGTCTTCTCTCTCAGGTTGTCTCCTGATGATCTGCCTTCCATGGAGTGGGTCAATGAGACCTTGGTGAGAGAGTTTGTCTTCCTCGGCTTCTCATCTCTGGCTGGGCTGCAGCGGCTGCTCTTCGTTGTCTTCCTGCTCGTCTACATGTTCACCCTGGGCACCAATGCTGTCATCATTTCCACCATTGTGCTGGACAGAGCCCTCCACACCCCTATGTACTTCTTCCTT